>NC_079288.1:26211663-27411663 GCF_023638135.1 Falco biarmicus | reverse complement strand
GGTGCTTGATGGCTTGAGGAGACAGGTTGGGCAGCTTCGGCATCTTGCGCGCATTCTCTGGGATGCTCTGGACTTGATTTCGTCTTTTAGAAGTACAAGGCAAAAATAACATCATCACTGGCTCATTGCTGAGCACCGCAGGAGCCCAGGGCACTCACAGCACTTCGTGGGGCATGAGGCCAGGGTTTCAGTGGTGGTGGCTGTGGTGGCTGGGGGATGCACAGGGAAGTACACGGGGACAGGGCTCTGGAGACTGCTCCCTTCATCTGTTCCACCCCCTGCTCCAGAAGGCGCACATCTGCATTTCAAAACTGACTTCTCCAAATCAGTTTCCCACTGTAAAGGCACCCTAGAACAACCCTCTGCCTCAGCAGAGTCCTCCAGCCCACACACCTTTTCCACTGGTGCCTGAGGACAGCAGTTCACAAGCAACGCAGCTTATCTTAGGACAGCATAAAGATTCCTGCCCCCAGGTAGCTGCTCGATCCATTGCCCTGGTTCCTGCCCAAGGATGAGTAAGCCACTCAGACAGAACTTGAATTACTGCAGGTTCAAGCCCTGCACACTGAGGCAGACCAAATTTGGTTCCAGTTGGCTTAGTGCCCTGGCTCATAAACTGTGACAGCTTGGGAGCAACCACGCTTGGCTGTCCCTGAAGCATGAGACAAGGGGCAGAGGAAGTAAGAACTTGTCCAACCTAGCTTAAACTGCAACCCACGGTCTCCTATAAAAGCAACCAGTTGGTCAACACACCAAAAGCCCGGGACAGGACCCTGCTCCACTGGAAGAGCAATTAATCCCCCCTGTAGAAGCTCAAGCTGGACATCGCGATCCACAGCCAAACTCGAACTACACACCCACACCAAAACACAAGTGACCTGCGGGATAACAGCAATGCTAGTGCCTTACGCATTCTCAATGAGCTGCTCCAGGTCTTGCACTTTCTTGCAAAGCTCCTCTGCCAGAGGAAAGCTCTTTCCCACCTTCATAAACAGAGCTGCTATCTTGTTGCTGCGCAGGAATCCTGCTGCCCTCCGCTTCAAGCCGTATAAGACACAGGCTTCCACTGCAGCTGCAACAGAGCAAAGTTGTTACTGAAGCGGCAGGAGAACTCGGAGCCCACGTCACAACAGCCGGTCTCCTGCTGGATCCATGACCTTACTCCACAGGAGAAATGTCTCTCAAGAGGAAACCAGCGCCATGTTCTACTTCCATCTAAGCAGACAAGAGATCAGGGAACTTAGATGTCTTTTGACCCAAAACAGCAGACAGCGATACAGCTTTGCTGCCCGCACAGTCATCAGATCTGCTGACTATATAGAGGTACAATTTTAGTTTCCCAAAACAGAAGAAAGACTGAGGTTGGTGAAGCTTATTAGAAGTTCAGCTCATCTGAACCAAATGACTAGCTCGATGGAAGTAAACATGAACCATGGGTGTGCCAAGACGCAAGTACTGCAAAAGAGAGTCAACTTGTGCCTGCTAAAGTAGATCCACAGTCTCCCCAAAATCACCTGAGAGGGACTAGTCAGGCAGACTAACTTGTCTTGCACTCGCTTAGCTGACCAACCGGCAGCCTAAAGAGACCTTACTAGACTGGCAGTGAAATGGGAACACGCAGCTTTCAAACCGCAGAGGTGGTACCTCTGTGCCACCAACAGTGAGCGGTCTGCACTGATGTGCCAAGCTCGCAGCCTGGATTAGGATTTCTCGGGGCACTTTGCTCATTCATAAAAACAGAGCGGGAGAAAGGACTGGGCCCACTGTGCTTGCAGTCCTTTGTTCTGAAAATGCCAGGATACAGCTCTGCTACACGATATCCTGAATGCAAGTAAATTGATGCTAATGCTGGAAACTCTCAGCATGCACAGAGGTTGCATCCTGCTTCCAGGTCTGTGCCGGCATGATGGCTGTTTTCAGAGAGGTGATTTTCCCAGCACAGTAGCAACCGGTTCATGGAGTGACACTAATCACATGGATCAGGAGCTGCCAAGAGCCCACTCATACAGAGTCACTCAGGTTAAGCCTGTGGGAGTTTATCTGTGGTTTAACAGCACGAAGCTAAGTGTGGCTGTACACCGCACAGTGATGCTGTGGTCCCCTGGCTAAACAGGTTTGAAACCATTTCAGGTGACCAGACCATCTACGGGGCCAGCAGCCACCACAGCCAAGCCTGGGACAGAGAGCAGGCTTTTGCAGGGCACTGCCATCAGTTCAGGACTTGGGGTCCCTCCGCAAGCTCAGCGCACGAGTCTCTCTCTCTCCAGCATGCTCATCAGTCCGGCCACCATCACTAATCATTGGGCTAGATGGAAGGATGGGAGGTAAAACTTCTCAGATTGTATTTTAGGGCAGAGAACATCCCCACCTGGCCTGAGGAAAATGTCTTCATCAGACATGCAACAGCTAACACACAAGCACGTCGCCTCTTCTCCACGTAGGATAATTGCTTTGCTAGGCAGACAAACAGGCTGACATTCATTCCCCTCACAGGTTTCTTGCAGATTGCAGAGAAACCAAACAACTCCCTGAAGTTTTCCCTTTGGCCCAGTCTGAGCAATGGGTGCAGCTGGAACAGATTTCACCTCCTGGCCCCCTGTGCTGGGATGGTCCAAGCGAGAAGGAGAAAGCTTGGGAGCAAGAGACAGGCACACTGAGGACTTCTAAAGCAGCAGATGAAATGGGGCAATTTTTTCACAAAAAAAAAAAATCTGTGTTCACGCAACCTTTTCCTGAAAAACCTAAAGGCAATAGAGAACCTGGCAATAAACCACAGGCAATGCCAGCAGCGCAGTCTGGCTTCAGAGACCCTTCCAGCCTGGTGGTGACTCAGTTGGCTCCTTGCAGCTGGTATTTGGCAGTTAAGTCCCCATGGAAAGCTTCACCTAACTCCCTGCACTGGGCCCTGCCGAAAGGCAGCACCAGGCACTCACGGGACCAGAGCGAGTGCCCAGAACGCGCTGGCCTCCTGCCCTCTCCTGCCAGGCTCCCTGCCTGGGCATGCAGTGAGCGGGGAGCTGGCTCTGCTGGCAGCGGGAGATGGCAATGACTCCACAGAAAGATACACACACGCACAGGCTCCACCGGCAATCTGTTTGCCAGAATCGCCTGGGAGGGCTCAGGATGGATGTCTAGTGTCAAACACAGACTTATTAAACAGGCTCATCAAAGCACTGGAAAATTACACGGACCCACAGTTCTGCAAGCTATTGATCTGGGTCTGACAATGAGCTTTCTGGTGCATCAGCACCCTGCCTTCCCCAACCACCCAATGCTGCAGAGCCAGCCACGGTGAGCCTTCCCTGCGGCAGCCCAGCAGATGCTGATTTGCCTCTTGCCTGGAAAGGCATTTTTTCCTACAGCTGAACAACTCTATGGAGACATTTAAAAAGACATTTCATGCAGACCCATCAACATCAGCTCCCAGGACTGAGAGAAGCTCTCATTATCTCTGCCCTGCTTAGTGCCATGCCTGAGTTCACCGCCAAGCAGACACGGTGGGCATGCAGCATCTGAGGTGCTGTGAGACATGTCCTGTGCTAACAGCAGAAAAGCAACGCATTTGGGTGAGCCAAGTCCTGCTCACCCAATACCAGCCATTCAGAGCCACTGGATAGATAGGTAGTTTTTACACAAAGCCCTGCACAAACCCTCCTGAAGCCCAGACATGCTGCAAATAGCAGAGCCCATGCGTGGATGGATCTTCCTACCTGTCCCAGAGGATTATCTGCAGCTGCAAAATAAGACCAGGCTGCTTCATGGCTTTGGGACCAAATGCAAGAAGACCCACCCCTCCCTCACACACACTCAAATCACCCCACCCCACATCGCTTCATTCATTTCTTCCATGCTCCAAGACTAACATAAAAGCGACAGACACAAACAACCCTATCTGCCTGAGGCTGCACCCAGCCATGCCCGTTTCAGAGTGCCCAGCCATGGAAAGCTCCGGCAGGTCTCCGCTGCTAGCCCCCCACAGTGGAGCTGGCCCCAGCCAAGTGAGGTCAGGAGCCCGTTGAAGTGGAATTGCAAGCAAAAAACCCACAGTTTTGTTTTTTGGAATGTAAGGTTATACTGACATAGAGCTGAACTAGAAACCACAGCAGCACCTTCAAAATCTGGGGAGAAGTCCCCCCTCCCCTCTCCACCAAGACCAAGCCAAGGGTGAGCTCTCTGTGGCACCACGCTGCCAACATTAGCTCTCTACTGATGGAGCTGGACTTCAGCCCCTGAAGTCTGTTGCCAGCATTGGCAGGGCACCATCACCCCCTCCTCCAATTAGTATTTTGGGGGGATTTCTCTAGTCTCAAGCAGCCATCTCCAGCTCTTCAGAGGTGACCTCAGCCTCCGCAGTGAGTGCCAGCCGGGCTGGGCTCCAGTGGTCACCCGGTGCAGCTTGGTGCCAGAGCTGCCGGACACAGCGCAAGAGCAATGCTGGATCTGTGGCATTCGCAGCTGTCAAATCAATTATGCTGCCAAGCAGCAACTTATCAGGGCCCAGTTACCTGACAGCTGCGTGTGGCGACAAGAGGCCAGCAAGGCAATGAGCCCAAAAAGCCCCTCTGTGCCTCACACCCACCCTCGTATACCAGAAAGAAAAGCCATGCAAGCAAGCCTGGGGCAGGCAGACGAGGTGTCCCTGACTCTGCTGCCCATCAAAATGCACCTCTGCCCCTGCCAGCCCCCAGGGTGCCTTACAGTACCAAGCCAGGAGACAACAGCCCACCCCAGCAAGCACAGGGCTGTGCAAAGCAGCCCAGCTGAGGGGCAGCTGCAGCTCACAGCACCACGGCGGACCAGCAGCCAGGGCTGCCTCCCTGCAGCCCTCGCACAAAGGCAACTTCTGCTGGGCACCAGATGCTCAGTGTGCCATCAGTTCCATTCTGAATTTCCAGCAGATGAGCAAGAGCGCTCATGGTCTTGCAGGAGAGCAGCACATCATGCTGCTCATGTCACGGCCAGTGCATCGCACCTCCCTGCCAACCAGTGAGCAGCACGCGGGAGAACACCCGGACTGCTGAAAAGCCTCCCAGCACGCTCCAGCATGACAGAATGGGCATCAGCATCCGTCAGTGCTGTAGTCTAGACCTCTCCAAAACACAAGTCCTGCAGGCAAAATTACACACAAATGTGCAGCCTCCACAGGAAAAAACTCTCCCTGTGCCCTCCCAAGGGCTCGGAGGCTTGAGCACGCTAAGAGTGCCTTGTCCACACTAAATGCAAGGGTAACGGCAGTTTCTTTTTTAACCTTCTGAATTTTTGAGCCCAGTTCATAACTAACTTACTGTCACCACTGCAAACAGACACTGTGAAGAGATTCTCTCCATCCCCAAGGATATGATCTACAGCGTGGTACAGGGGCTTTGTGCAGCTACACCCAGGTAAGGTAGGAGTTCTGTTTCTTGGCAAAAGACTAAAGGTATTTCCAAGATCTTGAGAGCTCTCTGGCCTGGCATGATTCAAACCACTCAGGGGTTGAGCATGAAAGCAGTCTCAGCACTGATGTGGACAACAAACCCCTCAGCTCATGCAGGCCCGCAGCCCTGCCGCCGGCTCTCCATCAGCCTCCCAGGGCAGCGTAACGTGACAGATGCCAACTCGCGTTTGTCTGCTTCAAACCCTTCCCTTACAGGCAAAGCAGGGCAGCCGGGGGCAGCTGCCTTTTCCTGCCAGACCACTGGTTTCATCAGAGGGGGTTTGCGGTACACTGGCTACGCAGAGGGTGAGGAGGGCTTGACAAGGAAGGCTCTTGTGTGTGGATCTCCCCAGAGAAAAGGGCAGCTCTGCCCAGCCAGAGCCAGGCTTGCAGCACACTCCGCTTGTCAGGGAAAGAGGTTATTTATAAGCTCTATAAGCTCACCTGTCTCACAGAGAGCCACAACAGAGGAAGGTGCGCATACTATTCAAATGAGAAAGCAACAGCAGACAGACCAGAAGGCAACACCAGAAGCCAGTGAAAGTGCAGCAGCATCATTAAGAAGCCAGAAGGATCTAACGAACCCTTCGTGCCTGGATGCCTCAGGTCCATGTCACAGGAGCCTATAAATAATTGCAGGCTGTGAAGCCTCGTGCTGCACAGAAAAGCAGAGAATGAGTCACACCTTGAAGTCTGTTCTGCTCTTTCGATGCCATTTGGTCAGCAGTGTACAAAGGCACATAGGCCTGAAACCAGCACCGGCATGTCTATTATGCAAGGGCCCAGGAGAAAAGGAAGAACGCAGCTTCTTTGCTCTTCAGAGCAGAAAAGGAGACCTCGCAGCTCCATTCTCCTTCTTTTTTGTGCCTCTGTCTGTGGATGCTAGTCTTACTCAGCGGCAACAGTGCTGCACGAGCCTTTTTGGAGCAACTTCTTCAAAAGCTAGTTGTCATCACTTCTGTCATTTTCTTCCCGGCCTCCAAATTAGCAAGCTGCCCTTCAGCTATTTGTAAATTGAGGAGAGCTGCTCCCCCTCCACACACTGCCTGCAGCATTTGCTCAGCAGCAGACACATGGCCCCAGCCTGGCATGCTGGAAGCACAGCTGACTGTAACTTGGCAAACACCCCTGCTGAGAGCAACAGGCACAGCAAGCAGACCAGGCTCCGAGCAGGCACAGGCTGCCACCCCCTTACCTGGAAGCCAGGGCTCGTGGTTTTGGAGCAGAGCAGCGAAGAGGTTCCCTGGCAGCTTCAGTCCCAGGGCTGAGCCACAGGACAACAGGGGAGTTTCTTCCTTTGCCCTTTAAAGAAACTTGCTTGGCCAGGGACCCTGTGAGGTCCATCCACATCCCTGTCTCAAATCCCTGGCAGTAGCAATGTTGAGCAGACACCCATAGCAGCAGAGCCTGGCTGCCCTTGCCCAGGCCCCTTCATTTGCAGGAGCAACGCTTCCCCTTGCGGCTATGCTGGGCTTTAAGCAGGGACCGCAGGGCTGGCTAGCTGTCACCTGGGGAGGACACGTGGCAGCAAACAGCAAGGCACAGAAAAAAGCAGCGGATAGCTTTCCCAGCAGCTGGCAGTGGTCTCTCCCAAGGTCCTTTCTGCCATACCATTTAGAGGGGACAGCTAGCATCCCGCCCCTAACACTGCCTCTCTTTGGAAAGCAGCTCTGTGCCCTGCAGAAAGGGATACAGTTTGTTTCTGCCATTTAAGTGCTTTGCGGAGGCAACTGCTGGCCTGGGAACCCCTGGTCTCAGGGTTCACCACTGCACAGCAGCAAGGGACAGGGAGGTGGCTGAGATGAGCACCCAGGAGCACCCAGGCACACTGCAGAGCAGAATCCCCCCCAGCAATTCTCCACAGAGCCCCAGGACTGTGATGAACAGGAAGGCCGTGGCTGTTAGGAAGGCTCAGGCCAAGGGAGCCCACATCACCACCACTGTGCGGCAGAGCTGGGCCCAGACTCCGGTTCTGCGCTGCTGGTGCTGCAGCCAGGCATCACCCTGCCTGTTGCCATAGACACTGCCACGGCAGCCAGGGGCAGAGCCAGCACGTGGCGTATAGCACGGGCACCAGGGCTGCAAAATTGGTGAGTGGGCAGACAGGGAGCATAGCTTTCTCCAGCAGAACTACGATGATGCCTCTTCTGTCTGTCGTCTCAGTAGAAATCCGTGAAACGCAGCAGGCAGCAGGCAAGCATCACAGGCTGCTAAACGGCAGGGGAGGCAGCGCTTCCTCGGCAGCGGTGCATGGCCAGGCAGTGTGTGAGATCAGACCGAGCCAGGAGAAAGGGCAGCACCCACCTTGCCGTTGGAACCTCTACCCATGCCAGAGGCACAGGCACACATACCACGCCTCCCAAAAACCCCATGCTGCACCCTAGGACAAGCCATCCTGCCCCGGGAGTCAGCAGGCAGAGGGAACTCTAACCACTTCCATCAGGCGTCCAAGTGTAGGAACTTTGCCTTGCAAAATTCAGGGAGCATCCCAAAGAGGGCAATTCTGCCGATCTTGGTGGATGAGCTTCATCTCACACATGCAACTGGGTAAGCACAACAGGGTAAGACGCCTGACAGATTCACTAGCCCTCAGCAAGCCACTTTCAGCAAACTACCTCCACCATTTCCCCGGTGCTGCCAGTGACCAGCAGCGACAGCTTTCTCATCCACACTGCCCTGAGAGCAGCACCCGGAAGGACAACCACAGTGTCTGGCAGGAATCTGGCAGAACGGTCCATTGCAAAGCTGACTGCTACTCTGTGTAACACTGCCAAGGGAAGGGGCTATGAACAGATTCAAAAACAAAGGCACCTGGGAAAACCACCATTGTGCAAGCCTACTACCAAGCCAGAGGACAGCAAGGAACTTGCTCTTCTTCCATAGCGGTCACTGGTGTCTCCCCAAACCAGTATCCATCTCTCAGACAGTTGCTAGTGAAGAGACAGAAGCAGATGGAGGGCACCAGATGCCTTGCCAAAGCACACTCTCAAGCTCTGGGTGAGTGGGTAAACACTTGACACTGACAGGGCTGGCAGGGCATGAAAATCACAGTTCACACACCTGAATAACGCTGTTCCTTTGTTTCCTTGAAGCTCCCCATCTGGCTCCAGCTCTATCCCACCTGTATCCCCAAGGGGCTGAGAAATTTTCTTATCCATGCAGCACCTAGCACAAAGGGCCTGTTCCATGCCCAGGGCTCCTGGGCTACAACCACCTCGCTCATCCAATAGCCTGATATGTTTGCCCTGCTATGAACAGACTAATTGCTTTCTGCCTAGGTTTGAAATTCATCAAACACCCCCTAGTCCACCAGCCAGGTCTCCCCACTTTTGCAAACACTAACCCTGGCAGCACCTGGCAGACTGGACAGCTGAAGCTGCTGAAGAAACTGCTTTATCTGGGCATTAACTGTGTCCACGGCAGACACTACTCTCCACTTTGAATGGGTGACGAAAGCAGCACAAAAGGGTCAAAAGAATAGAAATAATCTCATTTCACCACCCTGATTGCAAATTCTCCCCAACAATCAGCAGTGATCTCATTAAAGGGCAAAATTATGTTTTCTTCTGTCAGAGGAGAGATGGGGAGCCAACATGCTGGACTATCAGCACCACTCCGTGGGCTGCTGCAGCCCCCAGAAACTTCTCCAGTGTAGAGCAGTTGCCAAGACAAGCCTGGGCACCGCCGCCAAGTGAGCTCGCCAGCCACACTGTGTGTTATCACACGGTGGTTGCAGTTTGGGCTGCCACAAACCGTGCTGCTCCATGGGAGCTGGTGGGCTGCCCTGAATGCTCCTCCCAGGATGCGCTGGCCTGCTGAGCCCTACAGCAGGTGGGGTGCTGAGAGCTGGCCTCAAACTCATGACTTGTTCCACCCAGAACACGGCTGCTCTCTCCTGCTCCGTATACCTTTGAGATACAAATACTCCTCTACTGCTCCACAGTCCCTGCCCAAAGTCCTCCTGCCACATACCACAGATAAAAGCCAACAGCTTTTCAGGAAGGTTTTTATAAAATGCTTTGCCAAGATTTTGATGGACACATTCTGAAACACTTCCACATTTATAAAGCTGTCACACCAGTGGAAAAAAAACAAGTGAAAAAAGAAGGTTAAGTGAAAAGCACAGCTGCGAGAAAACAAGCCCAAAAGCAGCATAGTATCAGAGCAAATCTTCCACAAATTCCATTTAGAATTCTTTAGCGGCCTCCAGCCTCTCTGCTCCTGCTCTCAGGCAGACTGAAGACTCCTTTCCATAAATTCCTGTTTCATAATAGCAAGGAAATATTTGGATTTGACAGACTTTCTGTTGAATCAGTTCTCAAGGGAATTAAAAATAACAGATTATTTTTGGTATTTCTTAAGTGACTATACACTGCCAACACCCCTACTGCTTTTAACACATCTCTATATTTTAAGCACAGAGCAAAGGCCTCAGGGACTCAGACCACTGCCAGAACAACTCATCCTCTGGCACTAACCACCTCCCCAGCCCCAGCACACACCCCACACCCCACAGTGTGTCCCCAGGAAAGCCACATACCACAGCCCCAGCGCCAGGCAGGGAAAAGCCCAACATGAAGAGGGTGTTCCTGCCCCCATTTCAAGTCAACTTCCCACCAGAGACTCACCACAGAAGGAGATGATGTGGCTGCTGTCCTCATGCACAAACTTCCTTGTCACTGCCTCCTCCATGATCTGCTTCACCTGTGGAACAGAGGCCCAGTTAGAGAAAACGCTGCATTTCAGCCACAGAGCAGAATGGGGAGACCTGCAGAGGAGTGGGCGAGATGCTCTGCTCACTTTGTGTCTGTAAGGACACTCCTCTGCTCTCTGAGTTTTCTAATTGCTGCTAATAGCACATGAGGTCTCACAGAGAATCAATGCACCTCTGGCTGCTGAGCACCACTGGCTATTTCAACAAGTCAGGTATAAAAAAAAATAAATGTGGTTTTGCTGTTGAGAAACTTCAAAGTAGGAAAACTATGAGCAGAGAATTAACTTCAGGAATCAAGTACAATTTACATAAAAGAGATCTTAATAAGGGTAACCAAATCTCATATTTAATGCTTTTACAGTATTGTTATGTTCTTTCATTTTATGAGGATTTGACAAATTTCATGTGACATTGCTGTCCCAAATGACTCCAACCATCTGTCAATGCCAAATTCAAGGATCACCTGGCACCAAATGTGACCAGGAATGCCATTTGCATAGCGATGCAATCAGCACTGCCCTCTGACTGACTGAGCCTCTACTGTCTATGACACATTATTGGCACTCATTTCAGTGCAATTAATCAAAAGGAAGCTGTCACACAGGTTGCACATCAGGGGAAGAACATAAATGGGAACCCACATAAATTAGGAGTGTAATTTTTGCAGACACAAGATGGAAGGTCAGGCCTGCCAGGTAAGCAGGCTGCAGAGGACAGACTGTAGCCTCGGAGAAGCTCCCAGGACTGCCTGGCTCATCCACAGCAGTAGGTCAGAGGAGCCTGAGGAGTCAAGGACTACCAGAGCAAGAAATCAAAGTACCCCTAGCACTGCTGCTCTTCCTGTGTACCTGTTGCTGTCAGCACTGACAACGCCCAGCTCTTTCCGTCCCACTGAGAACATCGCTTTCATAGCATACAGACCCCTCAGCCCTGTTTTGGAGATAGGGCAGGGTCACCCTGTACCTAAGTGCTCATGAACTTGTGGTGCATTAAAGCTGTTACACACCCCCTCAGAGCCGGCAGCTGCAACCACTGCTATGAGACTGGCTCCCCATGGCTCAGCTTGAGCAGCCTGAACAGGATTACCCTGCAGAGCTCATCCTCACCCTTCCAACACGAAGCACTTCCCACCATGCCTTCAGTCTCCACAGATGCACCTGAGCCAGCTCCCCGCTCTCCGGCCCACCTTCCCGTGCAGCCTGTGCTGTTTGCTTGGTGTTTTGGAGCTAGAAAGCTGGGCTAGAGCAAGCTTTGATTCAACCCTTCACAGAAACTACGTTACAAACTTGACTCACTATCAAAGGAGAGGATTTTTTTAAGTACCTTGACTTCCTATTTCTGATGGTGAGCTTCCAGCACTGCCATCAAACTGCTGTGTCCCCCCTTTGCTGAACATCACCTGTTTGAAGTGTGTTGTCCTACCTGTGTGCCTCCCACTGCTCCTGGGAGCCACCTTGCTGATGTGCTGAACTCCCTTGTCCTCCGAAAGGAGGACACTGAAGGGAACACCAAAATACATGCTGCTGCTCACCAGTAATGCAAACTTGCACTCTCAGCAGAAATTACTTCTCCCAGTGTCCACCAGTTGGGGGAATACTGCTCAGGGTGCTCTGACCTTCAGGGTGGGATTTGGCATGAAATACCCTTCAAGCTGGATGACGTGGGGGAGTATGGTCCTGTGATCAGGGCAGAGCAGATCAGGGAACACAGAGCAGGTCTGAGGGCTGCCTCAGCTCTCAAGCAACATCATCTCCCTTTGTCCCCACGCCTCTGTAGGACACAGGCACTGCACATGAGATGGGGAGTTTAGTGCTCAAGGAATTTGGAGCCTTGCTCAGAAAGTGCTAGAGAAGTAGGTGTTATTAATGAAGGAGGCAGACCTAGCCTGATGGCCCCATGAGCTGCCCTAGCCCTGGCAGCTGCCCTCTGGCACAATCCAGCCTGCTTCCTCGGCACCATGCCCGCTGAGCCTCACCGGCTAAGCCCTGCCAGCTCTTATCATCAGACCACAGGATCTGCTGTCCCTCCACCTGTCCCCACATCACTCCACAGCCCTGGTACAAACACTGCAGCCTTTCCAGGCAGATCCCAGCTGTTCTGCTCACAAGGTGCTGTGCCTCTTACAGCCAGCCTGTCCTACCCTGCTCAGAGTGGCGGTGATTTCCATCCCCAGCTGTCACCCTCCCTAATCCTGCTGAAATCAGCAAAAGTCCAGCTGAATGTTTGGTCCTTAAACATCCAGTTCCTCACTGGTTTTCCTTTTAAATACAGAGCTGTCAGCGTGCCAGGATTTCATCTTCTAGTGCCTCTATAACGTCTTGCTTTTCACTCTTTGGTTTCAAAAAATGCAGGGGAAAGGGTTCACAGTGCAGAGATGTGCGCATAAGAGAGGTTCTGCTTATCAAGATGCTCTCTCTGAAGGCACAGAGAGAAGGAAAAAAGCACAGGTCAAGACTTGGCCAAGCAAACCCCGCATGTATGAGAGACCTTTAATGGCATCATTTGGGGAATTAAACTCCTTTGCAAGATAAAATCAAGGTCAATTATGCAAAGCTGACAGCTCAATAAAGGAAATCCTTTTATGAATATGGATTAAGAAAAAGTCCTATCTAAAGCCAGAAGCATCTCACTGCATGTCAAAGCAATCAGGTCAGCTCCCAGTACTGCTCTGCTCCAGTGTGCTGGGTGACTAACAGAGCCTGCTTGTGAACCCAGGAGGAGCAGGACTTGCGCAGTGATTCCACCTGTATCTGGAAGATCAGATGAGCTGACAGTGAGATGAGGACCTTGGGACTGGCGGTGGCTCAGAGTGCTGGGAAATTGCCCTTGGCACAGCACAATACAGCTCCTACATCCCGACTCTGTGCCTGGAGCAGCGACTCGACTCCAGCTGCAAGAATGCCCCAGGCGCAGAGGGCTCTGCTTCCAGAGACCTGCAAGAAAGCTGCTTCTTCTACCTCACCACTGTGGCAAGTGGCCAAAAATTGCAGCTGTCCCTTATCAGGGCACCTTCCAGCAGGGTGAGGCAGGTGAGGTTAGCAAGCCCTTCCTCTCACTATGCCCAACATAGTTTTGCTCCTTGTACCATTGAAAAGTGCTGAGCACCACAAAAGGGGACAGCTGCAATCCTCATTTGGGCTTCACAGTTCCAGCAGTGTTTTATTTTAAACTTCAACAACAGAAGGAACACTGTGAAACAGAAATGGGGACAGAGCAAGTCCCAGTGACAGGAAAGGAGTCCTTCTCTTCTATTTGCTGTGTTATAGTGAGACATATCCCTTGACCTCAGCTGCAGGGGCAAAGTAGAGACACAGCACACACCTCATGTCCACGAGTGACCAGGTACACACCAAAAGAAGAGCTCCTCCTTTTCCTCCACCTGACATACAAGTGTCCAACGAAGACATGCCGATCCCTCCTTCTGAAACACTAATCAGTCCAAGAACCATCACCAATCACACCCTCATTGCAGCCCTGGCAGGGAGGCCCAGTGATGCACACCTCAGAGCCTTCAGGGATGTTCCAAGATTAGGCTCTCCCAGCAGGCTGGGCTGCCTTTTTCCAGATGGCTCACAGCCCTCACCTGCCCGGGATGAGCTTCCTCTGTCAGCAGTTCACAGACACTTGTCTCACTAGACAACTCACCTACTAGAAAATGATGAACACATCGCTATCAAATGTACCCTCATGGCAACACTGCTATTGTCTGTATTTTAACCCCCGCTCAAAATACACTTGAGAATCAATGCACGATTACCAGCTTCTGATTAAAACAGGAACATATTCAAATTTAAGCAGTATATTCAAATATTTGCCAGCCACCTTTCACGTAAGCCATCGTCTCACTGCTCTGATGCAATGCCTGCAGTCGCAGCTACTGCAGGACTGCCTTCTGTGGGGCAGCGACCATCTGGTTACTCAGTGTCTGTGGAGCAACCAGCACAGCGGGACTCCAACTCTGACCAGGCATCTTGGTGCCAACACAGCACAAACAACCTGCACTCTCAAGGCACACAAAAAAACAACCTTTCAAGAGAGACAGTTTAATGGAAAATTACTCATTAAAAGAAAAAAAGAAAAACAAACAACGCACTGTATTGACTGAGGTTATCACACTAAAAATAAATCAAAGATACATGAAGAAATAGAAATGGAAAGCGGATTGCAAGAAGGGCATGAAGGGCTAGAGCAGAACGGGAGCAGCTAAACAACAAAAACAAAGCCCCAACAGGTAAGGGCTAGACAGATGGATACAGTCTTGTAACAGAAAATGAGTTTTCAAACAAAACAATCTTACATTTGCCCATAAACAGACACAGCTGGCATCTGTAGGACAGCTCCAGCCCAGACAACCCCAAAACTCTTGATGGGTCTCCTGTGCTGTTGTCTGCAGGTCCCAAAGGACTCTTCCACCTGGACCCCAGCCCCTCCACAGCCAGCTGAGATCACAAATGCCGCAGCAGCCATCTGCCACGGTGCTCCCAGATCCTCTCCGGAAAGCGAAGCGGGTTTGTGACACTGCAGGGATGGAGAATGCCAGCTAACCCATGTTTGGCTCACTCTATAGAGAAGACTTGAACAGCCTTTAAACATGCTGCATTCCAGCATTTTAATGCTAATTCTCATATTGTAGCCAGAACAATCTCAACAAATGAGGCTGCCCACTCTTTATCTAGAGCCAGCCTAAGGAAAATGAGATGTTTGCTTTTCTTCTATTAGAAAGGAAATTAAAACAGCAACTAATAATTTAGCTGTAGGTAAACTCGAGAAGAATATTATAAAGTATTACACAACAATAAAAACACTCCTCCTGGCTCCAACTGTGAGCACAGCACAAGTCACCCCCTGCCAGGAGAGCAGGGTCACAGGGACACCTCACAACAAGGTCTCCACCCAAACACAACAGCATTAATTGCAGTTCCAAAAATACAACAGAAGACAAGCTAGTCCTGACATTACCATCTGAATCACTGACTCGTGAAGAAGTGAGCTAGTCCTTGGCTTCATGTGCATGTCTGAATTACAAGGAAAACATTTTTTTTTCCTCCTCGTCCCACCTCCAAAGCCAGATCCAAAAGCCACAGGCATTGAGAAAACTGAGTTATGGCATTCACCAGGGGCAACAGGAATCCTGGCACACCCACTTCAGACCAGCGATTTGAGCTTGCACCCCCATACCTGCAGCGAGGCTCCTGATCGCAGATGTCTCAGCCTTCCCTTTGGTTCTCCGTGGCCTGGCCCGCTCCATCACAGTCAAAACATTGCTATTAAAATTTTGTTTGACTAACCACTTTTTCTTCCCCCTTCAAGAACAAAAACAAAACCTTACCTATCCAACAACCCCCAGACCCCAAAGAGGGATGGAGGCTTGTGTCTCTCTGCTACAAAATTCCCAGGGTTAGACTTCAACTCAAAATCCAACGTTCCCGTAACAGTGCTTCTTAACTGTACCCAGTCCCAGCCGCCATTCACATTGGCGGAGCAAGCCAAATATTACAGCAGTTGCAATAACCACTGAGCTGCAGAGATCAGAAGCAAACCAGTAACCCTGGGTTTAATTAGTCTGAGGCAATATTGACTCAGAACTCTGTTTCACCTGGCTGGATTTTTCCAGGCAAGTCACCATAGAACCTGTACTCTAGATTATCCAGTGATGTTTACAGTCACAATTTTCCCTGCCATGCTTCTTGCAAAGCCCTTCGCTGGTTATTAAGGCATTTGTATTGAAGCACAGCATCTCCCATGTACTTGGCTGTGCTCATAACTCTGTGAAATTGTTCCTAGCAAGCCAGATGCAGAGTGGCCAGCTTCATCCTTTTCCCAGTCCTGTTTCAAGGTGAAGCTTGGTCACTTTGCCAAAAGGGCTGCAGAACAGCGAGCTCTGTGCAATACAGCTGTGATGACACCCCCAGGCGTGGGCCTGTTTGCTAGACCCTGCTCATGGCTCCTGGAGACGGGATTCTGGAAGACGGCCTCTGGTAGGGAGACACACAAGTCACTGAGCAGTGAGGCCAACAGCCGGGTGCTCAGACTCTTTTGTCCCACTCCAAAGGGGCAAAGCAGCCAGACACTGAAACATGTACATCCAGAGCAGTGGTGTAGAGGAATGAAGCTGGGTTAATTAGCATTGATAATATACAGCTGTGGGCTGGCTTCAGGGGCGGCGGGTTGGCCAGTGTAGATAAGGTGCAGCTGTGGCTGGTTCTGTTAAGTGCTTGAGAGTCAATGAAGAGAGGGCAGCCGAGGAAGAAGCAAGAGAAGAGAACGTATGCCCTGGATGAGGAGAGACTAAGAGAAGGCAGCAGAGGGACTGGCACGAAGAGTACGTTGGTATGTGACAGTGAAAGACCTTGTTGCAGCTGGCTAGTTTTGAGAGTGTTGTGACACAGTGGGAGAACAGAACCAGGTCTGATTTCCACCCTTGTAGTGGGACCTCCCACAAAGAGAGTCACTTCATATAAATAAAAGCTACAATAAGATAAATGCCTTCAGTGATTGAGTTGGTCTTTGCAGAAGTGTTTTTAGAAACTGCTATTGATCGAGCCTGGTCAGAAACAGCAAGACCTTCTGCTGAATGTTTAAGTAACCCACATTCTGAAAACAAAAGATTCATAGTAAAAAACATAGTGGAAATTGAGGTGTCTTCTGCTACCTTTGAACGTCCACCTCTGCATGGGATGCCAAGGATTTGGGTGGGATGAGATGATGCAACACCAGAGCCAGAAAGCTGCACTGCCTGTATCCTCTCAGAATCTACCTTGCCTAGGAGGGTAATCAAGCACTGACTATCATGGTGCCAGACAAAATTAGCCAGCAGCACTGCAAGAGCTCTGAAAAACCCCAGCAGATACAGGAGTAGCCCTGAAAATCTCTCTTCCTTCCCAACTCTTTTCAAGACTGCAGGAAGATGACTCTTGCCTCAAGTAAATATGCAGGGAATCAGGAAGAAGCATCCCTATAAGCATCCAGCACAAACAAGCACTGTGTTCAGGATCCACAACTGCTGTTTGTCAGTGAAGTCTCTTTACTAAATCTCAATGCGTTTCTTTTCCACAAACTTGTTTAATCTGCTCTTCTGTGTTAAAAAACCTCACAAAACTAAACAAACAAACAAAAAATTAACAAATATCTCCCACATTGATGATACAGGCTTTAAACTTGCTTTTGTCTGTTTGTTCTTCCAATTCTTTTATGAGCTGGTGTTTCCTCATTCTCATTGCAGTCTCCAAGTGCTGCTTTGATTATGTGTTTGGAAGTTAATTCTAGCACTTAAAAATCCCATTTTACATGTCAGTTTTGGTGCAACATGTCCATGTGGGCACTCCTTGCAGTAATCTGAGCGTTTCTTTAATTGCTTCTCCAAACCAAGATCTCTTTCCAGGAATAAGCTCTGGTTAAGCTCCACAGGAAGCAGCTTCCCATACACGTGCAAGACTTTCCATGCAGTGCTACAGTGTTACCATTTCTCAGGTATTATGCCAAAGGATCACTTGGTGAAGCAGATGCAATATTAAGACAACCCTAGACACATTTGTATCTGCAAGGACAAACGTGATTCACTTGCACCACAGCTCCAACAGTCATGCTGCAGGGCTTTGCCACCCGGTCAGCCAGCCCACACTGCCCAGCAGAAATGCCAGCCTCTGGCTCTCAGGCTGACTTGTACCAAACAGTTGGACTTGATCTCAAAGGTCTTTTCCAACCTAAATGACTCTGTGATTCTATGATTCTAAAGGTGGTTCAGTGTTCAAGACAAAGCAAGTGCAGAATCGCTGTTCAGCTCTAGGACACAAACCCCAGGTCCTCTACTTGTGTATGGACTGTGCGCTCCAGTGCCCCCAGAGCTCTCTGTGTGCTGGGTGGATAGAAAAAACAGCACTTTCCATCACACTGCCTGTGCTGCAGCTAAAAGCCACTTTTTAAGCTAAAGTGGAACTTCTTAGTCCGATACCTCTCACAAACCAGATTTATCCTCTCATTTGAAATGTCTGCCTATTGTCTGTCTTGCTGCTACAACATCCTTTTTTTAGCAGACTTGTTTACAGAATTCACATTATCAAACTCAGTGTTGCAAGACAGTTTATCTTCCAAAAGCAGGTGCCAGACTTTTCCAGCACCATCACAAGTTGCAGCCAAGCTCTGCCACTTACCTAAGAGTTTATTAGCTGACCACTAAATAATTCCAATTAATTGTGCTCCGGTCAGTTAAAATACTGCTAGCTTCAGAGTACATGCACTATTTATACGCACAGACTTCAAGGACTCTCACCAGCCATTTCAATGGACCAAGGGAGATTACAGTCCCCTTGCACCACAGGAGGACAGCACCGGGACAGCTCTAATGGCACCACGCACTTTACATGCACTAGCCTTTAAAGCCATTTGTCAGCTCCATATTCTTGCTGCCACAGAAACATTGATCTCAATCCTACCAACTGAGACCTTTGGCTTTTCTAAAAGTCTTATTTAATTATTCATCATCGCTTACTAAATAAAACACAGCACCTTCTGCAGCTAGGATATCATCCATGTGATACACGTGGGATTTTCAGGCCAGCCAGCAGACCTTCCCCAGGAACCACGTGTACTCATGGCTGGGAACTGGGCTGAGTCTCCTTGGGGGGTAAGGGGGAAGCAGAACTCTGAATATTTGGGCAGTTAGCTGGAAAAAGAAATTAAAAAGGCATTACATTGAAGGGTCCATAAAGCAACATTGTACCTTGGGAGAAATGGGAACGATCCCAGTGATGCATATTTGCTGACAGTATTTTTCAACAGACCTTCTTCATAGGGCATCAACTTTTGGCCAAAAATCCATACATACAACACTAATTTAAGATCATGTTATAGCTGGTTCTATTCCTGTTGTGCTTGTCAAACGCAAATTTCCCTGCCATCTGTTGGCACTGCTGGTACCACTAGCTGTAAGATGCTCAATAAAGGCACTGAAACATTTTAGGAAAAACTTTAGTCATTTCTCTGTTTCCAACGTCTGATCTCAAAGCTTTACCCTGCTTTGTTCTGCACCCATCATGCCATGAAGCTGCGGTTTTCTGAGGTGCTAAACGCTACACTGACAAGCAGTTTGGATTCAATTAGCAAACATGGCAAAGACTGACACTACCTGCACTGAAACTAGGTGGAACTTCCAGCCCCGAATTGCTTTGAAGTCCTAAATCTGTGCAAAACCAGGTATTTCCATGGCAACGGCCAGGATACCAGGAGAAGAGGATGACCTTTTGGGAGCAGGGAGGAGAGGCTGGATGGGGAGGAAGGAGGCTCCTCTGGCATACAGATCTCGTCTCCTTGAATGCTGAGAAGGAAGGAGGAAAGCAGCATGAAACCTCTTCTGGGTACAAAACATCAAGCCAGGGGTTCTGAAGCATGAAAGCACTTCTGCACACCACTGCTTTTATCTTCAAAAGAAGAGAAAATGGTCCCCAGCGATTAGTAATACTCTTTTCAGAAGAGATTGATGCAGGCAATCGAGAAATGCTGCATTAAAGCCATCTGTTTACTTTTAATATAGGAACGTTTGAAAAAGGCTGACCTGGGTGCTTCAGAGACGTCAGAAGGTCCCTCTGCAAATAGAAGCTTTCATTACAAACCTTCAGCTTATCATACTCATCTTCATTTTGCCTGAACAGTTTTGATGGCTACACAAAGGCCTTTTTTAAAAAAATTGGCCTTGAGAACATTTAAAGCTATCAACATTAATTTTTCAAATCCTAATAACATTAAATTAATTTACAATTTTCTACCAATCCAGAATGAAATAGCTGGCAGTGACAGCTGCAATCTGATATTTTGGAACTATGGGCATATGTACGTGCTCCAGAAAAACAAACTCAAGCTGCAAAAATATTGCTCTTACCGGTCACTCTGTGTTACTTAGCCACGAACTAGACAATATGGCTGCATAGCGGGGGCACATCATTTAAAGGGTGGGAGGAAGAGAGACTGACTATTGTCCCTATGATACATGATGATGCAATTAGTCAACAGCTACACAGTGACAACCATACAAGCTATTAAAAATAAATCTTATATCCGATAGAAGATCATGGGACATCAGCAAGCAAGCAGCCTGTAGTCAGTCAACAATAGTTTTTTAAAACAATTCTAAGAACAGGCAGCAACATGTTCTATACAGGCACAGCAGCTGTTGATGAGTAAAAGAGTTAAAGCTGCTTGCCGAGTGGAAGGTTAAAATATAAACTACGTTTCTGCAGAAGAATAAGCAAGACAACTGATTACTCCCCCTATTCCATTCAGCTTTTCACACAACTCATTTTCCAGGCACAGTATAGTACAGCCTGTATTTCACGGGTAACACCTGCTTCCCCACCTATTTTTCTATGCAGTGCAATTACCTGGAGGCAGTCAAAAACATACCTCAGAATTCTCCTCTGTTAAAACTGAAATGTGCAAAAGAAGGGGAGAGGCATGGGTTGCAAGAATATTTTTAGTTGAAAATCCAAAGCCATTTTAAACATCGATATTTCAGGCTGTGGGTTTTTAAAGAAGCCTCATTCCAACCGATAATAGCTCTAAACAACAAAAAAAAAATCAGGGAAGATTTGGTTATGCTTCTTATCTTGCATACTTCTACTCCTTCCCTTGCAGTCAGCTGACAAATAGTCAATTTTGCTATGACCGGGGGGTGGGGGGGGAAAAGGGGGCGGAATATGACGGTGATAGCACAACTCATTTCAACTTGTAAATCTACTGCAGAGCAGGAGAGCAGGACTTCTTAAAAATAAAAATGCATTAACCGTGGCAACAACCAAATATTAAAGCCCATTTGCTCACTGCAGTGCTTTCAGTAATTTTGATCTATTGTTTTATCTACCTTCTCTAATCAGACCTTGTCTTCACAATATTTTATTTGTTCAGTTATTCCAGTAGGATGACAGATGTGGCGTGGCTTCCAGAGTACGATCCATAGCTGCCCCCGGTCTCAGTGGAGCTCACCTGCACTTGAGGACCCCAGCAGATCACATAGAGCCATGGCTGAAGCAACATCAGATATGGTCTAATGAAATGAGAACACACAGTTTTGTGAAAGGTAAAAATTCTGGGGTGGGGGGAGTGGGGGAGACTTCTGCAGTTAGCCCCTTCTACTACTCCCTGAAGTCTGCAGAAGCACTGGACTTAACCTGAAGTCAGTTTAGGAGGGGAAGAAAAGACAAAACCATGAACAAAACGGGCCTAGCGAGCAGGGAGCAACAGGCAGAAGAATGCCCCACCAGCTCCCAATTTCAGACATGCTCCTAAATAATTAACTATATAATGCATGGAATCATGTTTCCCCAGGTTTTTTTAAATCCTAACAGAGCAAAGCCCAGGTGGAGAGAGCACACAGCACGGGTCTGCCATGGAGCATCCCCACCTGCACAGCAGTGCACAGACAGCCCCTTCTCACAGGACCAGGGTCCCTGCCAGGTCTTACTGCTTCCAGCTGGGAGAAACCTGAAGTGCAACCGCCTAGTGCCTGCGCAGGCAAAGAACCCACACCTGCACCAACATCCTGAGGCAGAGCCCCGAGCAATGAGACCCACCAGAAAACAATCTCTGCTCTGCACCTGCTCTGCCCTTACTAAAGGGCTGCTGGAGAGATACTAGACTGTGTCAAACACCCACATTACAGCACCATGCCACGTTGGCTGGTAGCTTTTCACCAGGGCAGAAGGGCTTTCCCCTTACATCACCTCTCTCCTTCAGTCTTTACTTGCATTCACCAAACCCTCATACAATACATTTATTTTACCAATAAACAGCAGAAGGGCATGTCACAACCCTTGGCTCTCCTCCCCTAGGCACAAGCTGCACTTTCTTCAAGCACATATCCCCTGGAGGAAGGGCAAAGGGAGAGAAGCCCGTACTAAACGCCAGCGCAGAAGATGCTCATGTGCAGTGACAGCCTGCAGAAGCCACAGCGGTCTCTGGAAGGAAGCTCCTGTCCACTGGCCGAGCAGTTTAATCAGCACACTGATGGGCAATCCCTGCCTACCACCCTGCAGCGGCAGTTGATGTGCAGTCTGCTGTTTTGTCTCTCTCCACTCGGGAGGCGTAGCAGACAGACAGTAATAATGAGATGTCAGCTTTATCCAGGATGCTAAATAAATGTCATACCCTTTTTCTGGTTTAATAGCTGTTGCCAAGGCAACAAGTAGTATTCCTTACCACCACACCCAGCACAGGATTAAAGGTGGGAAGCAGTCTCGATGAACAGTCAAACGCACTGTGCTGTCACCCTCCTCAGCCCTACCACCCACGGTCTCCTTCACCCTACTCCGAGCAGTGTCTCCAGTAGGGACATTCCACTTTCTGGAGCTGGTAAGCTGGAGATCAAGATGCTCATAAAACCAGAAACAAAATGTCCCACATCATACCCTCCAAAATCCCAGAGGAGGTGACCTGCAGGGACAGGCCACAGGCAAGAGATGACAACAGCTCCTGGCAACCCAGCACTCCACCACAGAGCAGAGCAAGTCCAGGCTCTGCAGCGGGTCCCACAACATTCAGCTGCTTCAGACAGCTCTACAGCTGCAGATGGGTGGCAGAGGCGGCCCTGCTGGCTCATGCAGCCCACCTCCACACACAGGCAACACACCAACTCCGTGGCAGAGCACTGGGACTCTCAGCTCCCCATCTAGCTCACTGTGTTAATGCCACACACATTATAAACACCAAGTGCTGCGCAGACAGAAGGAGCCTGAGTCAGCTCAGCATAAAACACAGTATAAACCAAGAGTTAAAGATGCCTGAGAGGAGAGATCAGCACAATCAGATGTCAAACGGCACCGCTCGCACAGGGCACGGGGGCACACAGGTGTGCGGGCCCCGGCTCTGCGCAAGGGCCCTGCGGGCGGCCCGGCCCGGCTCCCGGCAGCAGCAGCGCCGGGGGTCGCCCCTTCTTCCCCCGCGGAAAACCACAACTTGTGAGCGCGGCTCTGCCACCAGCGAAGGGCGATTTTCAAAAAACACAGGGCACTGGGGTGCCAAAATTCGCCGGTGCTGTAGGGATGCTCCTCCGCCTACCCGGGAACCGGGCGGCCCCGCTTCGCCCGGCGCCTGCAGCCCGCACCGCCCCCGCGGGCTCACGCTCGGTCCCCAGCCCTGCCCGGCGTCGGGGGTGCTGGGGGGGGGACTGTGAAATCGGCCGCCCCAGCACCGGCAGGAGCCAGCGGGATGCCGCGGCCCGGGGCTCCCCTCCCGGCAGGGGGTCACCGAGCTGGGACCGGGGCTCCGGGGCTGCTCCCGCGGGGGCCGCCGCGCTCCGGCACCCACCTCCTTCTTGACGGTGCGCAGCAGCCGCTGCCGGGTCTCCGCCTCTGTGGAGGGAACGGGGAGAGGCCCGTTAGTGTAGTGTGGCCCGGCCCGCCCGCCCGGCCCCGCCGCCCGCGCCCCCGGCCCGCCGCCCGCCCTACCCGCCGAGGCCGCCGCCATGGCCGCGCTCCTCCGCTCCGCAGCGCCGGCAGAGTGGCGGCGGGGCCGGGCCGGGCCCACCGGGCCGCACCGCCCACCCGCGCCCGCCGAGGTGGGGCCGCCGCCGCCGCCGCCAATCCGCGCCCGCCGCCGGCACGGCCACGGCCGCCCCCGGCAACGGGCCGCGCTCGGGGGCGCCTCGGTTGGGCCCGGGCCCTCGGGGGGCGACCCCGAGGAGCCCCTCGGGAGAGGGGGGCGAGGGTGGGGCTCAGCCCGTGCCAGGCCCTCGGGGGGCCGCGGCCAAACCCAGACTCTCAGGGGGACCTCAGCCGAGCACGGGCCCTCAGCGGGGCAACCCCAGACGGGCCGGGGGTCCTCAACCAGGCCCGGGTCCTCAGTGCGGGGGTCCCACCTAGGCCGGGCCACTCGGTGAGGAGTACAGCCAGGACCCCCAGCTCCCAGGGCCCCCAGGTCGGACCCCCTCCAGCCCAGGCCCCAGCACCCCCGACCTGGGGCCAAGGTGCCCCCAGGTACCCAGGGGTGGCGACCCATGGGGCTGGGTGACTGACATGGGGCCGGGGCGAAGGCCGCAGCCTGGGGCGAGCCCTTGGTGTGTCCCTGTGCACAGGGATGTGGCGCAACAGGCACCGTTTGGGAGCTCTGGGAGCCACACGGAGGTGCGAAGAAGCAACATCCTCACAGCCGTGCACCATCCAGGCATGCTCCTGTGGGCTCTTCTGCACTGGGAAGGCGATACATGAGCTGAGAAGACCTATTCATAGGAGACCCAAGACACCTCCCATCAAAATCACAACTGCTTCAGAGAAAGCCCTGCCTAGCAGCTGCCATTAACGTATCTTCTGTTTTTCTGTTTCCTCGTTTGCTGTTCCAGGACATTTCCATAGAAACAGGATCCCGGCTCCTTCGCAGTCTGGTTTCCAATAACTACAAACCACATTAGAGTGAGGGCAGCAGTGCCTGGCCACGCTGCATGCCGGCAGGTGGCCTCTGGCCACTGTCACGGCCCCAGCTGGCCCGGGGCCCTTGCTGCCACTGCTTGGGAGAGGACTCGGTCCTGGCATGGAGAGCAGGGAAGATGCTCCCTAGCCTGCCAGCTCCACAACCCTGGGAATTGCTCCTCTACTACACCTGGAGCTGGGCTGCATCCTCTGCATCGGAACAGCTGCCTTCGCTCCCTGCTGATGCTCAGCGGCCCTGAAGATGGCAGAAACCATCCATCCCAACAGTTCCTTTCTGGTGCCTGGCCTGGGCATTTGCCTGCCAGGGAGCTCTGGACTTGGGATTAATCAGAATCCGGTCCCTTCTGTACTTTACCACTGGCACAGAGGCGAGGAGAATAGTTGTGCCATATCTGTTGTAGAGAAAACCTGTTCCCTTGTACGCTATTTCTTGTGACTGTTTACTTGCTTGCTAAATACCCTGTGAACAGAAGTGGTGGCAGCGCAAATGTTGCTGAACTGCAGCATTAGGGCTGGCTTGCTGGGGTGTATGTGATTGCTGATCCAGATGGATCCCAGAAAGATTCTGGGCTTCATGGGAATCTAGCCTGGGCAGCTCTGGATGTGCTGGTGAGGGTCACAACTGTCTGCAGTCAAGTGAGTGTTGACTTGACCCTCAGGATTCAGGTTCCCACCCAGGGAGTCGCCCGTGGCCTCAGGTTGGGCCCCCAGCGAGTGACACAGCACTTAGCGTGCCAAGTCGGGAATTCCACGCCTGCTTTGTTCATAGGGCTGCAGCTCTGCTCCCCACAACCACCATCTGCAGTCCCCCAAGGCAGCAAGCCCGGTTGCCCAGTCTCACCAGTGGGCACCAGTGCATCTCTTCTGCCCAGCAGCCTGTGCCAGGGGTCTGTCTGTGGAGAGCCCTGTGGATGGGGTCCCCGGGTGCAGGAGAAGGACCAAAGGTGCTAAGAGGCAGGAGCCCAGGGCTTTTGGGGTCTGACCTGAGACCTGCACAGCTGGCCAGGAGCCAGGCTGCAGCACGGCCCTGCCCAAGGGGCTCCGCCTGCACTCCCAGTCAGCCCAGGGGGCTTGTACCCAGCTCTGCTGCTCTGCAACCCCGCCTGTCATTTATTGATGACCGCAGGTCCTACGCTCTTGAATGGGCAATTAAGACAGGCTAATAAACATTCATAATAAAGGCATCGAAGCCTCATAAAACACCATGTAGAAGCACCATCAAATATCAACAGTGAATTCGATTACCAAGGGCAGAGACAGCCTACTCACTCCTCTGACCCTGAGCTGTCACTGGGACAGCGTAGAGCTGTGGCTCTGCATACATGCAGATGCTGAAACTGAGAAGGTGCCAGGTTCCCGAGGAGCCAGGGCGCAGCATGAATGTGTCACGCGCAGCACCTTGCACAGCACTGGTCTCTGTAAAGCTTCTTCAGACCAGGATGAGACCACCTGACTCAAGCCAACAGCATCTGCCAGCCAGGAAAGCCTGGGCTGCCTGACAAAATTTTGAACCTGGCCACAGGCAGGCAGGCAAGGTTCTGCCCGTTTCTCACTTCTGCTATTGTGAAAATGATGCTGGAGACATCAACCTGCCTCCTGATCGGCAGGGGACATCAGGAAGTGTTCAGTTCGGCACCTTTGTCAGGAAAACAAGCCTGTCCAAGCCAAGCCAGGAACAACTTTTAGGACTTAGACAACAAACAAACAAACCCCAGTTATTTTAAGGGCCAAAATGAGCCCAAGCAACTTTTGCAGCACCCAGAATACCTTAGCAACTCTGCCGTAGCATTTGTGCTCTGCCAGGCACTGCCCGGTTTCCCCCTCGCCTGTGCTGGCAGGATGCTGCCGAGGGGTGATGCTGGGGGGACCCACTTTTGGGCTCTGCCGAGCTCGAGGGAGCGACAACCAGCTGGTGAGTTTGACTCAAACGCACAGCACTGGCAGACAGAAGCCCAGAGGAAGAAGATCATTTTGATTCCTGTTAATGAACCGTGCTGGTTTTGTACAATCTTCAGTCCTGTCAATCTCTGCAATACTCCAGGCCAACTGACACGGGGTAGGCAGCATCCACGCACCGAATGAACCCAGAGACATTCAGGTGGCTGGTGGTGCCAGCACTTCTGTGGGACCATGTACCAAGTAAGGCAACGGGGGATGAGTAGTTTGCCTGGCTGCTTTCTCCCCAGGAACAATGGCGCTATACAGGGAGTGGGAGCTATTACTAATTTATTACCTTCCTTTGGGGAGAAATTAGCTGAAACAAGCACAGTGACAAGCTCTCTGTAAGCCTTGCTGTCTTCTTTTCCTTGGAAAATTTTGCTTCTCCCTGGATTAAAGATGGGTGGCAGATGATTGGCCCCTGTTTTCTGAAGTCTGGAGAGCTTAAATGAGAGCACGTTGATCTATACTTAATGTGATTAAGTTACATCTCTGAGTATCATGCTAATTAAATTAAACTTCCTATTGCTGCCTCTGTGGCTTAAACAGGATAGTTGCTTTAAGACCACATTTCACTCCTCTGCATTTCATTGCATGGATGAGCAGGTAGGATAAAAGCAATCTGCTAATCAAATAATCGTATTGCTTAGAAACAACTTCTGACTTGGTGAAAATTCAAATTTAAATCTGGTTTGATCTAGATTTAAACTCTGCATTTTAAATCTAAAGTGATTTGTGCTTTGAGTAAAGAAAACAGCAGTAAAAAGTAAACTGATGAAGGGAGCACAGAGAGTACATCTGACTGTGATGTTGCAGGGATTTAGACAGCATCATAGGTGATGCTCAGGGGACCAGCTGGCTTTCAGAACATGAGCTGCAGTAAAGAAAAGGCAGAGAATCCTGTCATAGCTGCCTGCCAGCTACCCCTTCCTCATCACGGGCCAAAATGAATGCTCGAATCCAGCACCCCTGACTTCAGCTGTGTATTATTTCAAATACTACATAGCCCCCAGAGCATCCTCTCTGAAATGTTTCTAATTGAATGTCAGATGATGGACAAAAATACTTGGCTACAATTGGCGAAATAATAGTGGTTTATCCAGAAAACACCCCTGTCTGGCATGTCACTGGTGAGCACGCTGAGCCTCACACAGTACAGCTGATGGGCCAGGCTGGAGCCACACACAGTTCCTTACACAGGGGCCAGAATAAACAAAGCTCTGGGGAAAACTTGTCTCTCCAGCAGGTTGCAGAGCTGGGATCACACTGGAAGGCTGGCGCTTGCAGGGCCCCAAAACACCGGATCTGAGTCTGGGGAGCACAACTCCTCACAATGAAGACCATCTCCCAAAGACACCTCTCCCTCTGCCCTCCTCCCATCTCCAGCAGCCCTGAGAACCTGCAACAGTTTATCCAGCTTGCAGCTTCTAAAAAAAATTGAGATTTCAAAGCTCTCTTCTCATTGACTTGACAGCGGCAGCCTTGACACAATGCTGGAGAAGAGGCAGCCGCATGAGCGGGTTTGTGTAGAGAGGCAGTAGGCATGGGTGGGTGATCAGGTGCCCAAGGAGAAGGTGGGAGCTGGAGGAGCGGGATGGAAGCGCTGGGTGCATTCACAGCTCATTCACCAGCGAGGACCCCGGGGGTGGGATCTGTCAGGGATGGAGGCTGCTGGAATGGCAGCAGTGGCATCAAACCGACGGGGTGGCACATCGGCTCAGCTGGAGCAGAGCAGCATCTGTGTGCTGGGAAACTGATACTGGCAGGGAGTAGGGAGCTTTCAGACAGCAACGTGCAGGCTGCACGTCCCGGCACTGCAAAACCACCATGCAGCTCTGGCTTGGAGCTGTGGAAATAGTTATAGCTGTGCCTGGCTAGTGCCAGTCCTGCATGCCCAGCTCTGCCCAAGGTGCAGAGTACAAAGCCACCTCATATAATCTAAAAGATCAATGTGGAGAAAAAAAAGAGTCTTCAGGAGAGCAAGTAGCTTGGTTTTAAAAAGATGCTGGTGTTTGAACAGCTGCTGCTTTACATCTGGGAAATGATCTCAGCCTGACACCCTGCACTGAGGGATGCTGTGGCGGGACCTGCTCCCCACAGACCACTGCAGACCACCTCTCACCCCCTGCCAGCATGGCCAGCTCATTCTGTTCAGGCTGGGGGTAACTCCGAGCCCATCTGCTGAGGCTTCCCAAGCAGGGAGCAGGACTGGCATAGCAGCAGGGTCTCCATACTTGACACGCCGAGCTGTTGCAAGTAAACTACCTGAAAAAGGGTCAGCTACAGAGAAAGAGCTATCATTTTTTCATGGTTGCTATGGCGCCAACTGTCTCTGTTCTGTCTTTTATGCCCTTAAGATGGTCTTTGGTCAGGGGGATTAAACCTTGCTCCCCCCAGCACACTTCTCAGACAGGTTGCACCAGCAGCCGGGATTTCAAACCTTCAGCCCTTCAAGGGCCAGCTGCAGCCCCACTGCCAGCCCCCCACAGCCCCAGCAGCTGAGTACAGCCTTGTCTTTAATTCCCGACAGCTGCGCCCATACCCATATTGCAAGGACTGCAACTGAAATTCAGGGCTTTGTAAAGTCCCAGGAGTGACACAAATCCTGTATAAATCTGCAGGAGATTAATTGTCCCTCACCTGTGTGCCAGGCCTTGGCTTGCGGGAGAGCCACACCGGCAAAGCCTGGCAGGGCCACGTGCATGGGGACTCACGGAGCAGGGGCTCTGCCTGGCTGTGGTGGGACACCCCCAGTCTCCACTCACTCCCCACCCAGCGCAGGGACCACCCTGCTTGGGACCACCCTGACACACTCCAACTAAACCCCTTCACTCGGAGAAAAGCCAGTGCAGAGAGCTGATACCAGTTGGTCCTCATAAATCCATGCAGAAAATTGTTGCATTTTCAGAGGAGAGGTGTTAAAAGGAACAATAATTTCATGTTCCACAAGCAGAGAATGAGAAGCCACGCTGAGCGCAGCCTGTGCAGGGACCGGCAGCAGGTGGGTGGCAGGAGCAGATCCACTACCCATCACTGGGAGGGGGCAGCTTGGGGCTGGGCACTCCAGTTCAGCTGTCCGTTGCTGTGATCCCCACACCTGGCCAGGGAACACCTGGGGCACACAGTGCTGGGGGGGAGGGGGGCAGGCAAATGCAGGAGGGCAAGGAGGCGTAGCTGGTTAAGACACAAATATCCTGTTGCCAGGGCTCTCATGCTCGTGCAGTGCAGGTGAGGAGCCGGTGGGTTGGTGTCCTCAGCTGTGTCCCTGCCCCGCGGTGGCTGTGCTACCATGCCTGGGCTAAACCCACCAGGCACAGCCTGTCCTGCATGCATTGCCACAGCCAGCCAGAGCACCAGGACATCAGCACCAGGGACCGGCATCAACCCCGAGTGGCTCCAATCTGACAGCCTGGACAGCCAGGGCCAAATACACCAAAAAAAAAACAAAATAAGTGTTTTTAACTGGACATTTCTAACAGGTCTCCGTGCATGTGCCTGAAGGATTAACAGTGTCCAGTGGCAGACACCCAGCAGCTGCGTCACGTCGTCACAGCAACCTGCTAACCATGGCCCTAAGAACCGCAGTTCCTGGTTTGATCTCTTCTGTAGTTTCCTTTAATTACAGATGAGGGTGCCTGCAAAAGCCGGTGCTGGAGCACCCTGGAGCCCTGGCAGCACTCGGTGGCCCCAGACAAGGGCTCGCTCTGAACTGGTCCCTGTGTCATGGCCCAGGGCAAGATGCAGGGACCTGGCCTGGATGTGAGCCTGCCACAGGCACATTTCATTTGCAATGAAACTTGCTGTTAAATTGTCCAGCTGGAGAGATCAATGGTACACTGCCATTCCCTCCCTGATCATATCTGAGCTGCAAAAATTATTTCACTTTCAAGAGGCTTATTTGCAACCGCTCTCACCCCTGTGCTATGAAAGACCCAGCAAGTCCATGAGGACAGATAGGGTGATGCAAGATTACTTAAACTGGGTGGCTCTGTTGAGTTGTGCTGGCTTCTGGCAGAACACTGAGATGGCCCCAGCCCACGAGAGGCCAGTGGGCTCACGGCGAGCACCAGTCAAGTTCATGCCTGGCGTTTGCCTCCTGGCCAGTGGAGATTTCCAGGCACCGCTCACTCCACAGAGCATCCTTTGCAAGAATGAGCAGCCACCCCCTTTGGTGGGTCACCGTTCGCAGAGCAGTAATTGCAAAATACACCAAGGAAAAAGAAAGAACTCTTTGTCGGGAGGATGGAGTACCACCTCTGTGTGCAAATACGGTTCCATTTCACCCACTCCACCCCAGCCTCAACATGCAGCTGCCCGGGTGCAGACCCAGGGAGCAGAGGGGACAGAAAGCTGTGCAGTGAGGCTGGTCCCCACGCCTCAGCCCTGTGCTGAGAAAACTGCTCTCCCCCCTCCTGCCTTTGATCAGAGGATGGGTTTCTCCGCCGGCTGTTCTCAGTGCTGTGGGTTTCCAGTGGGAGGTGGGGAAGCATCAGCCTGACCCTCCCCTCCTTGGATCTGTCATCAGCAACAGAAAAATCCTTCACGGCCCCAAGTTACTCAGCTTGAATTCTGCAGGATTTTCCAGGGCAGCAGGATGGCAGAGCAGCCCTGCCCAGCACCTGCCACCAGCCCTCCCCAGCAGGGCATGGCCCCAGGTCCCCTGGCTGGCCCCACACCCCTGGGGCTCCGAACCCACCCCAGGGACAAGTGGAGCAAGAAAATGGATTTCCTCCTCTCGGTCATCGGATTTGCTGTCGATCTGGGCAACGTCTGGCGGTTCCCTTACATCTGCTACCAAAACGGAGGGGGTAAGGACACACTAGGGTTATTTAAGTCTTCTTTCGGAGAAAAGAAACCTGGTTTCCATCTTTCCAATGCTGAAAAAATTGTTTTTTCTTTTCTTTCTTTGTCTCTAGCTGCTCCTCTCCAGACAGGGCAGTTTAGAGACCAACCCAACTTCTCCTGACATTTGTCTCTTTTCTGTTTTGTGTCTTTCTTCTTTTGAAATCCTCCTCCACCTGCTCCTTCCCCGGCATCATTCACTCCTTCCCTGGTGTAGTTAGAAGTGCATTAGCAGCTCTGGGATCACAAAGACAAAACTAGCGTGGTCCAAACTGCATGAAAGGATTAAGAATCCGTAAATTTGGGGTGGGAGGTTCATACACTTCATGATCTTGTGACTTTGTGAAAACCCTTTCTGATTACTTAAAATAACCCTCACAAGCATCCCATCTGCCTGCCGCAGATCCCAGCCATGCAGCCAGCAGTGCCGGACCCTGCGGAGCAATCCTGGCTCCCCGGGACGTGCAGCTCAGTGCCACACAGGGCTCAGGGTGTTCAATCCTGTGAGTGATCAACAGAAAGTTAAGATACAAAAGCTGTATGAAGGAGAAAACCTTGAGTAAAAGACGCTTAAATACATTGCTTTAAATAGAGCAGAGCAGAAAAACCTCTTGCATGGAAATTAAAAATGAGGAATGAAAATTTCGTGCTGTTCGCAAAAGCACAGTGGATTTAATTGCCAAAGTTGGCATTTGGGTAACGTCCTCTACTGCTTGGGAAAATGAGGAAGAGATAATTAGTACCGTACTCAAGGCTAAACTGTGGATCCCAGGTGCCCACACTGAAGCACAGTTATTTGCGATTTACTCCTGTGGGACCAGGAGCAAACTTTAGCCACTCTTCACTGATGTGGTTCAGGCAGATGGTTTCCTCTCCAGCCCCATGCACACAGGAGGTGAGAAGTTCCCATCGCAGCTCTTGGAAAGCACAGCCATGAGCCACACAAGCAGGAGCGCTGATCCAGGCTGATGGTGGGCTCACTCATCAGCTGGAGCTGCTCCTAGAAGAGAAATCCTCAAGGCAGTCCTGTTAACAGGAACGTAGCACCTCTGGGCCAGCAGCCTTGTCAGGCAAATGGGGGGCTGTGGGAGGATGCTGGGGATGCCATCCCGCACGCCTGCCCCAGCACATGTAGGGCTCTCAGAGAGAGGAGCCATGGGGGTTAAACGAACTAATCCCAGCAAGGCTGTTCTGATGAGTGCAGAGAGCAACTCCAGTTCCAAAACCTCCATGGGGTACAAGCATAGTCCTGGTAAAGATGACATTGTTATGAATAATGCAGATTACAGTGTTAATTATTTGTGTCTTGGGGCTGCTGTGCATATTCAGCAGGATTTTCTCCAAAACCCTTCTAGATCTGAGAGGTGCTTCGTGCCCCATCTCCTGCACCCTGATGGTTTGTATTGATCTTTGTACCATCCCAGCCAAACGATCCCTTCCCACGAAGGCTGGGATGCCAGCAGGGACTGATGCAGCAGCCCAGGAAGCTGGGGCACCAAGTGGGGTCCTCATGTCTGTGAGCCCCTCTGAGGAGATAATTTGCGAAGCATCTTGCAAACACACAACCAAACCCAAACATGTTGCTCTGGGACACATCCCCGCAGCACTGGGAGGGACAGCTGTAGTGGACCTCCACCTGCAGCCTGCCTGTGCTGCATGGGACTGCAGTGCTCACAGCCGCTCTGCTCCTTGTCCCACAGGAGCCTTTCTCATCCCATACACACTGATGGCTGTTTTTGGAGGGGTGCCCCTCTTCTACATGGAGCTGGCCCTGGGGCAGTTCCACAGGATGGGTGCCATCCCCATCTGGAAGCGCATCTGCCCCATCTTTAAAGGTAAGGGCCACTGCTGCACACCTGGGGACCCGTGGTGTTGGTGAGCGGGGCCGTGCAGGCAGTGCAGGTCCCCACAGCCACGTCCCGGGGGGCAGCAAGAGGGCTGGACCAGCATGGTCTGCTGAGTCTGTCCCCCTCTTTCGCCAGGCATCGGCTTCGCCATTTGCATCATTGGCCTGTACGTCTCCTTCTACTACAACACCATCATCGCCTGGGCTCTCTACTACTTCTGTTCGTCCTTCTCGGGCACGCTGCCCTGGGCAAGCTGCGACAACCCCTGGAACACACCCAACTGCACCAACTACTTTGGGAGGAGCAACGTGACCTGGACCAACTTCTCCAGGTCCCCTGCTGAGGAGTTTTATATGTAAGTGCACATACGTGGATGATGTGTTTAAGCTGGTGCACATCGCCATGGAGGCACTTGGGTCTGCTGCATGGGGAGCAGGACCGGGGTGCCTGGGTGCAGGCTTTCACAGGGGGACGCTCTTGGGGAGCTGTCCCTGTTCTTGGTGTGCTGGGGAGAGGTAAGCATGGGACTGCCTGCTCAGAGCTGACCCAGCTCCCCGGCTGCCTGCAAGGTCAGAGCCAGCAGCACCACGCTGGCCTGAGACCCCTCCCCGGCCGTGGGGATCCCTGCCTGCAGGAGGAAAGTCCTGGAGATCCAGAAGTCTGGGGGTCTGTACGACGTGGGGGGGATCCACTGGCAGCTGCTCCTCTGCCTCTTCCTCATCTTCACGATTGTGTACTTCAGCCTCTGGAAAGGGGTGAAAACCTCTGGGAAGGTAAGAAAGAGGGCTCTGGCGCCAGCCCTGCCCGGGCACAGACATGCCGGAGCCCCCAGCATGGAGAGGCTCGCAGCCTGGCATGCCGCTTCCCCTCTATGGCAGGAGGGACCGAGCCTTGGTGGGGTCTTGCAGCTCACCTGGCTGCTTAAACACAGGATATTGCCTCCACCCCCCCTGAGCCACCCCAGGCAGCCACAAGTGAGCTGGCCATGCCCGACCAGTGGGTTTGAGCTCTTGGTGCAGCAGCTTTGCCGGTGCTGCGGGCTGACAGCTGCCTCTCTCCAGGTGGTGTGGGTGACAGCCACGCTGCCCTACATTGTCCTGCTCATGCTTCTGGTCCGGGGGGCCACCCTGCCCGGCGCCTGGAGGGGAGTTGTCTTCTACCTGCGCCCGGACTGGAGCAAGCTCCTGAGCACCGCGGTGAGTGTGCGGTGGGACACACCACCCTGGCACTGGCTGCCTCCCAGTGTGGGGGTGGCAGCACCCAGACCCCCTCCCCAGGACACACACACCCCCCTGCCCAGGTCTGGCCCTGTCAAAGTGCTGCAGGGCGATGGGGCCCTAGTTCCTACAGAAACAAGACATCCCAGACAGGCTCTTGGAAATGTAAATCTATAATTGAATCACCCATCTCATTGCTGCTGGGTTTTGTTTGTGCCATGTTCTCACCCTGGCCTGACAATAGGCTTTCTGTGGGTAATTACCAGGCAGCACTTGAGAATTCTCATTAAAGGTAATAAAGACCATGCTGCCAGCACTGAACCTGCCCAGGCAGGGGTGGGAATGGGGGTCTTGGGGCTCCCCTTGACTTTGTCCCCACACTGGGCATGGGCAAACACAGATGCTGTTGCTTAATTCTGGCTGCAGGATGTGAGGGTGGAAACAAGCTCCCTCCATCCTGCAGCAGGTCCCATGCTCCAGGGACCTCTCAAGGGGGGATGGGGCAGGCAAGAGAGGAGGTCTGGCAGCATGTGCCAGCACAGACCCCATCTCTGTGCCATGGGGTGGGCACACTGTGGGGCACCTCCCAGCCCCATCCTTGCCCCAGGGAACCCCTGCCCTGCCCATTCTCCAGCCTGCCTGTTGCTTCTCATGCCAGGTTTGGGTTGATGCTGCTGCACAGATTTTCTTCTCCTTGGGCCCTGGATTTGGTGTACTTCTTGCTCTGGCCAGTTACAACCATTTCCACAACAACTGCTACCGGTGAGCTCCCACAGCCATGGGTCCCTGTGGGCACAGGGGCTGTGCTGGGCATGGGGGCTGCAGCCTGCGGGCATGGGGGCTACACCAAGCATGGCTGCAGTGGAGCCACATCCCGATAGCTCCTGTGCCGCATAGCCATGTGCTGAGCATCTTTCCCCATTTTACTGGCGGTTTTGGTGTGCAGGGCCAGGAGAGGGAACTGGCAAGGGTGCGGGCAACCAGGGCAGCTGAACCAGGGTGAGAGCTGAGCTGGAGGGGGAATTCTGCTGCAGGACATGTCTCTGCTTTCGGCATTCCAGGGACGCACTCGTCACCAGTGCAGTGAACTGCCTCACCAGCTTCCTCTCAGGCTTTGTCATCTTCACTGTGCTGGGCTACATGGCTGAGATGAGGGATGTGGAAGTGGAGGATGTCGCGAGAGATAAAGGTTCGCCCCCCTCCAGTGCAACTGCCCAGTCCCAGCCTGTGGTGCCCAGCTGCCCTAGCCCCCCCTAGCCCATCATGACCGAGGGAGGCCGGGGTGATGGCCAGCCCTGAGGTCTGCTGGGGCATGGGGGCTTGTGTCCAGGAGCCATTCCCAGGGGCAGAGAGCAGCGAGGTGTCCAGCCCCTGTATCACAGCTGGGACCAGGCACAGCCACTCTGGCTTTGGGGCATCTTCCCCAAGAGCATTCCCCAGTGCCCAGAGCTGTGCCAGAGCAGGGAATGGCAAACCAAACCAGTGTACTCTCCTAGGACCAAGCCTCCTCTTTATCACCTACCCTGAAGCAATCGCCAACATGGTGGGATCCACCTTCTTCGCCATCATATTCTTCCTGATGATGATAACGCTGGGGCTGGACAGCACGGTAGGCACCTCAGTGGAGCCTGGGGCTGTGTCCCCAGCAGTTACTGGGGATGTCTGTGTCTGATGGCTAATAGTGGGGTGACAAGGGGAGCTATGGCCTCGGGAAGGAGGGCTGCCTGCCAAGCCCTCTGAGCATGGCTAGCGCAGGGAGGGAGGGAGGGGATGGGATGTCCCCACTCTGCTCACAGGCAGAGGGGGCTATGGGGGGAGCAGAACCATCCCCATGTCTCATTTTTCCACCCCACACTGTATTTCCTTTGCAGTTTGGGGGCTTGGAGGCCGTCATCACAGCTGTGATGGATGAGTACCCCCAGGTCCTGGCTGGGCGACGGGAGCTCTTTGTCCTCGGCCTCATCACAGTCTGTTTCCTGGGCTCCCTGAGCACCCTCACCTACGTGAGTACCGGGCACTACTCCGCTCCCATCCCCACCACACATCTGCTTATATCTCCAACAACTGCCGGTGCCAAAAACCTGCCTCGCATTCCTGCAAGGTCTGCAGCTTCCCTCTCCTCTCTTGTGCTGTTCCAGGGGGGAGCCTACGTGGTGAAGCTGCTGGAGGAGTTTGGTGCTGGCTGCTCAATCCTGGCAGTGGTGCTACTGGAAACAATAGCTGTCTCCTGGTTTTATGGTAAGAAACTGCCTGTTTCATAAAAATCATCCTGCAGGTACCTGCGTGGGTGTTTAACCTTATGCTCATGAGTATATGCCAGGGCATTCAGGGGCAGAAGCGTGTGACTCCTGGCAAGGCTGGGATGGGCCACAGAGGGTGTTGTGGCCATGTAGCCATAAATCTCCCTGTACCCACATCCTCCGCGGGTCTCTGGGGCCATGACAGCTCTCTCCGCTGACAGGGATACAGAGGTTCTCCCACGATGTGAAAGCCATGCTGGGCTTCATGCCAGGGATGTTCTGGAAGGTGTGCTGGGTCGCCATCAGCCCTGCCTTGTTAGCGGTGAGTATTACAGCCCAGATTAAAGACAGATGCCAGCCTCCCCCCGAGTGCCCTGCAGAGGAGCTGCTCTTCCCTCACTGGCTGCTGCTGCTGCCCAGCTCCCTGGGCAGCCACGGTGCTGGTTACTCCCCTCTTGCTCACATGAGGTGAACAAGCTGCTGGGAGGGTAGACCGGGGTCCTGGCCGAGGTTGTAGGACCTTGTGCCAGCCTGCCCTGCCGGCTCCCCGTACTGCTCCTCCAGCCACAGGCAATGACAAGCTGCCCACAGCCCCTGGGACAGAGGGTTTCACCACGAAAGGGATCTGGAAGTAGATTTTCTAGCCTCTTCTGCAGCTCCGGGGCAAAGCTGGGAGCCAGCAGCTGGGTGCTCACATGGATGCAAGTGCAGCCTTGTTTTATCCTCCTGGTCGGCAGTGTCCCACGCTTGCACTGGCATGGCCAGGCATAGGTACATCTCTTGACAGCACTGTGGCACTGTGCACCAGGCTGGATCCATCCCCTTTGAAATGCCAGCTCCCCCGGCACTTCAAAGGCTGCCGTTTGCAAGAGGCAGAGGGGTCTAATCTCGACGGATCTCCAGGAGAAGAGGCCTTGTGAGGATTAATTACAGCTCCAAGCGCTTTGCCCTGGTTATTAAGAGAGAAGTATTATCATCAAAGCAGACAGCAGATGATTTCATTTCAGCATGGGGACGTGCAGCCTTTGCAAGCCACTGTCTCAGTGGGTTTGTTAGACGAAGACCTTCTAGCCCACACCTAGTGAGAGGCAGCAGTCTGGGAAATGTCACTGCAATGTCCACACTGACCTTTCATGGTTGGGAAAGCAGCAGTGGCAGTGGGACGTGGATGTTGTTAACCTATGGGATGAGCTGGCATCAGTGCCGGGGCTGTGGAGATGTCACAGCTGATATGCTCTCCATGGGGAGCCAATGGGTCTGGTCTGCTGGCTATGCTTGGCCATAATGGAAGAGCTTTCCTGGCACCCATGTCATGTGCACGTGGGTTTTGTGGGCTGTATGGCCCTACTATTGCCCTGTGCCTGCTTGTGAGCAGCAGCAGGGCATGTCCTGCCACGGTCTGGCCCCATGAGCATCCTTCCCTAACAGGCTCCACTTCATTCGATACAGTTCATAGTTATCAGCTCCCTCCTGGACCAGCCACCTCTGACACTCTTTGACTATCAGTACCCTGAGTGGAGTATCTTGGTGGGGTACCTCATAGGAGCATCGTCCTTCATCTGCATCCCCTTCTACATGGTGTACAAGCTCGTCTGGACGCCAGGGTCCTTCAAGCAGGTTAGGAGCAGAGCCATGGGTGGGCAGGGACCCCTGCTTGGGTCAGCCTGAGACCAGGGCCAGTGAGCTGGGCAGATGGTTTATGTATCCTCAGCATCTTTGTTCACATTGCAATTAAATCACACCTGAAGAGCCACTTGGAAAAGGGCTCAGAGGCTCTTTGAGGCTCGATGACCTGATCATTTTAAGTTATATTTCTGAAGCTGTGACTTTGGCTGTGCCAGGAGGCAGCAGGGCTAAGTCAGCACAGTCCTGTAGGCGGGGGACCATCTCCAGTTGTCACCCCTCCTTGCAGCCCACTTTAGGGACACATCCTGCCTGCAGTGCTCTGCTGCAGACTCACAGAGTTCTGGCCCCACAGTGAGCGAGATTCCAGTGGGGATGGCTTTTGGCACGCTGGGCAGGCAGCCCTGCACATGGCACCAGTGCAGGAAGGAAACCCATTGTCTTTTTTTCTCTACCTGCTTACACTCTCCAGCGCCTTGCTGTCTGCATTTGGCCAGAGAAAATAACACGAGACCTGCAAGCAGAAGTGGTGTGCGCGTCACCTGTCCTGTAGCCCAGTGGGATGTCCAGGGGCACAGACTGCTTCAGCTTCCTGCCCGTGCCCTGACAAAGCACTGGGGCAGGCAGAAGAGAAGCTGCCATCACCTTCCTCACAGCCAACTGCCCCCCGCATCTCCCCTGGTGGCTGCACATGCTGGCGGCAGCTCCCCGGCTACCGGCTCCTGTTGTGTCAGAGCATCTCGTCGGAAGCGGCGCGGAGCCCGTTCTCTCTGCAGGCAGGAAAACCTGATCCCCAGCAGGGAGAATGGGACCCGCCGCTGAGTCCCGTGGGCTGGAAGGGGCCAGACTCCTCCGGTTTGGAGGTGAACCCTGACTCCTGGTGAAGACGGAGGAGTGCCGCTGCAGAGGGATTGCTGTCCGACTGTACAAGCTGTGAACACGCCTTGCTTAGAGACACTCGCATCCTTGCTGTGCAAACCTGCTTGGCACGAGTAGTGCATGCCTTTAGCCGTGCCGTGAGTGATGTGGAAAATAAAGCTGCTATCAATTGTTAGAAGATCGGACGAGGGAGAGGAGCCAGAGCTCACTGTGCCGTGTTGATGCAGTACTGTGGTGCGGCTGAGAGCACAGGGCTGGGCTGGGGGAGGAGGGGGGCTGCCACTGTCCTGACACACAAATACCTTGTTCCATTGCAAAGATCAAAAGTCTGGGAGAGAAACTGTGTGGCCCCTCGGGTACATACTGCTGCGGCAAGACAGGTCGGTCCCTCCTGCCACCCCATCCCGTCATCTTGAAGGTCATCTTGAAGAAGACCTACACATACATCATTTTAGAAACAAACAGGCTCAGGGTGAAGCAGCCCCGGCGCTGGTATAAACCACCCACTGTCCACCTGTCACAGTTTCCCAATAACATTGCGCTGCTTCCGATGCTCTCGCCATTTCTCCACAGTTGTTAGCCCGTCGAATGTGTTCCAGCAGCCGGGTCCAGCTCAGTGGAGGCGGAACAGCAGCTCCTGCCCCATGCCTCAGCCATGTGCTGGTTTTACTGTGGTGCCCCTCACCGTGCCCTCCTGGCAGCTCCTGCTTTCCTTTGGGGTGATGCAGAACCGACCAGGAGAGTGCAGCCAAGAGCTGGGGGTGTATGCAGGGATGGGGGGGGGACGGGACGGGACACGGAGGGGAGAGCATATAGGGGCTGGGAGGGATACACATGGGCTGGTGCGCACACAGGGCGTGCAGGGACACACGGCTGGTGGGGGACACATGGGGCTGGGAGGGCGCATGGGGCTGAAAGGGCACATGGGGTGAGGAGAGATGCACACAGTGCTGGGGGGACACATGGGACCTGGGGGGGCACATGGAGGTGCAGGGACACATGGGGCTGACAGGGGAAACACAGGGCTGGGGGGGCATATGGGGCTGAGGGGATGCACACAGGGCTAGGAGGCACACAGGGGTGCAGGGACACACAGGGCTGGGGGAGCACATGGGAATGGGGGGGACATATGGGTCTGGGGGGATGCACACAGGGCGGGGGGGGCACATGGACATGCAGGGACATACAAGGCTGGGGCTGGGGATGAGGTATAGATACCATTACATACACATTTATGACAGAGTAAGGGAAGGTGGCTGGCTCAGCAAAAGGCCTTCACCTTTATCTGTTGAAAGACTTTTGCCATAGAAGGGACAAGATGTCTGAGCTCCCCAGTTACCACGCTCTGATTTGGTGTTTAGCTCTACGTTAAACACACCTGCGCACAAAGGTTAGGCCAAGCTGACTCTCTAAAGCTGTTAGAAGTGACAAATTAAGGGACCTCTCATCCAGGGAGTCAGCCTTGGGAAGGATGGGGAACAAAGAATGGATGGGGAAAAGATCTCCGTTCTCTTCAGTGATGCAGAAAGAGCCTCTGGGTGAGGACGTTGTGGCCACAGGAGGAGACAAGCCGATAGAGTGCTGCGATCCGCAGAACGTTGGTTGGAAGTCGGACAAAGGTAATTGTTGTGGGGGGAAATCACAACCTCTGACTCAGATAGACCCCCGAGAGAGGGCAAGACCCTGCTTGGGGAGCGTGGGGAGCTAGTAAAAAACCTCAGCAGTGCTGTCTGAGGGTGTGTGCTCGTTTGCATTAAAGCAAGAAACTTGTAACCCATCCTGTGCCTGACTGAAAATGCATATGTAATGCACTGAGTGTGCAAGTGCTCTGCTGTCCATAGTGCGTACCCTCGAGTAACTGGGTGAGCACGCTCAGAGGAAACATTCCCCCGTGCCCCCAGCACTGCCATAAAGAATGCCGGCCTTCTGAAACTTCCAAGCAAGTCTTAGAGGGTTTTTCTCCGTGACCAACTTTACGGTGTTGTTTTCTGGCAACCCAGATGGGACACTGCTATTGAGTGTCAGTGGATCTGTGGGATTGCAGGAATTCCAGCCAGCACTGAGGGATTCTTGGGGAAGACCTCTGATCCCCAGACCAAAGGCTCCAAAGTAAAGCTCCCCTGGTCAGATGTAAGGCATCCTTTTGGCTCTAGGAAACCTGCCCGTAAGTCCAGGCAAAAGCCCCACCAGCCTGGGTTACGGAGGGCTCTCCTGGAAACAATCTGGTAAAATTTCCGCCTGACATACTCAAGTATAGATATAGATATAGATTTCTATCTGGTATAGTGCACTCTGAACTTCTGAACATGTTTATATACATGTAGATTGTTACAAAATCTTAGGCGCACTAAAAGAAAACAGGCACTAGTCAGTCTAAGTGGAGGGGCATTTCAGAGAAATCTCTTGTTGGGATGTGTTTTTGGGACACTGGAAACAAACAGGGACTGGTTCTGTGGGAAACGTAACTAAAAGCAACGTAGTTAAATACTGTAATCAGTGGTGGCCGTTTGTATAAACTGGATGATGAGGAAAAATGGCCAATGAATGGCACTTTGAATTATAATGCAGTGTTACAGCTGATGTTGATTTTAAGGGGGGAAAAGTAATGGGACAAAGTTTTATACACCGATATGTTTTTCACTTCAAAGAACCAGCCTGAATGGCAAAAAGAGTGTGGTATAAATTTACCTCCTGGTGATCCTTTTGTCTTGCCTTTGGAAAAGGGTAAGAACAGGTCTTTGAAAAGGTGCTGCTCTGCTTGTGATATAGGACAAAGATGCTTAAAATTATATGAACAAGAGAAAGAAGATGGTTTAGTTAAGCGAGCTAAGGGAGGACGATGGACGAGCAGAAAGGCTCATCAAGTCCTTCTGGTCTCTTTGGCCATGACTGGACAAGTCACCTGAAGATGCCACTGGTGAGAAGAGTCTCCACTGCTGATCAGGGAGGGTGTTTATCGGTAAACACCTGTAACACTGAACACCTCCCAGCCTCAGAAGTGACACTGGGAAGGCTTGCCTGGAGATGGCTGGCCACCACCATTCAGCTCAGACCAGCTCTAGCCGAGACAAGGGCAGCCAGCCCAAGGGACAGGGGGACAAGCGTGCCACTGCAGGAAAGGAAGATGTTGAAGCTATTTGTGTTGCCACCACATCCTTGGGGGCTATAAAAAAGAGCAAAGCGAGGAGTAAATGCCAGTACATGAAGAGGCAATGTTCATCCAAGCAACTTGTGAAGGAGCACTGATTTTTTTAAACAAAGGCTTACGGCATGAAGAAACTGAAAATAAACCTGTCACCTGGTGTGATGCCACAAGCTGTCCAGATGGGTTCTGAGGTGTGTGGGAAGGGGAGGTGTGCTGTGCTCAACACACAGCTCCCTGGGTCCTGCCAGCACACAAGGTGAGATGGGGGCAGGGCAATACGCAAAGCCCAGCATCCAAGGAGCAGGAGGCAGTGGAGAGCTCGGGGTCTGGGGTCATCAAGTCTGCGTGGGTAACCCAGGTAAGCAACCTAGAAGATACCTGGGCAATCTGGTGAATCTAAATGTGATGGGGCAATGCAGCCAGTGATCACTAACAAGGTGCATGTATGCCAGCTGGGCTTAGCTGATGGTGCCCACTCCCAATGAGAACAGGTGGTTTCTTAAGAGCTGGAAACTTTCTGTCCTGGCATGGGAGGTTGCAAGAAGTGCCCACATCCATGTGGAGGAGCAATGCCTGCAGGTCAGCATCAGGATGCCCAGCTCTGTTGGCAATCCTGCCCATGACCCGGCACATGTCCTAAGGAAAGCCACAGTGGTGCCTGGGGTTTCTCATGTCATGAGGTGACATTCCCAGCCCTGGCTGAAACAGCTTCTCTGTAAAAAGGGGGAATGCAACTTGTTCCCCACACTTCAGCTGTAAGCTAGGGCAGAAGATCCTTCCTCAGCCCCTGCACGGCCTTCAGCCCCAAGAATATGGGGGTGATGCTTGCTGTGCACAGCTCATGGCTGACACTGGGTGAGGTCCCAGCCGAGGCAAAGGACTCAAAGGGCATCTTCCTGAAAAATGAAGCACCCTGCTGGTGTGCCCAGGACTCCAGAAAGTGCCAAGACTTCAGGTCAGCAGAGAGACAAAGGCCTCGGAAAAGCTCAGCCAAGCTGTGCTAGGGGAGCAGGTGTGGCACAAGTGCTGCCAGTCTCACACAGCATAGAAGATGTGCTGGAGATCCCAGGGTGAAAACCACAGAGCTCCAGGGAATGCCACTATGTGATGCCCCAGCATCCCCAGCCTGGTGCCCGCAGAATCTGCCAAAGCAAAATCCAACCATCCCACCAGCAAGACACGGGATGCAAAGCCACATCTCCCTGGCCAGTGTGCACAGCAAGAGCCCTGCCTGGGCCACCAGGAGCTGAGCAGCCCCAGCCACCCCTGCCCACGGAGAAAGCCCTCACCCACACTGCACTGGGGACAGGGACATAAATGTTTGCCTTTTGGGACCTAAGATGAGACTTGCAAGTTCACATCCCTTTGTGGATCTGGCAGATAGATGTAATGGCTCAAGGAGAGGCCCCTCTTCATTGCTGCGTGCTGAAGCATGCACATCCCTGCCTACCATCCCCTCTGGTCATGCTGCCTGGGAAAAACCTTGCAGTGAAACCATAAGAGACCAACCAAAGATGTGACAGACAACTGGTGTCATTTCTACCCAGCAAAGATCAGAAAATGCGGAATACAGGTGAGCTGGACACAAGTAGGAAGCCTGCACAGAAGAGGTGCTTGCATCATCCGGCTGACCTGCAGAGATGACCCAACGCCTTGGAAGGAATCAGAGATGGCCCAGATCCAAGAATATTACTGCTTTAATTCATAGAGGGAGTGAATCAAATAAAAAATATAAATCCTCTTGCTTTGGACTCATGGTAATACATTGACTGCTGGGGAAGAAACCTCCCCTAGGACAGAGTGCTGGAGGCTCTCCAAGGGGGCTTCTTGCCTTCCAGCTCTGCTGGGCTGATAGACACAGGGCTGTGGACTGGCCCTGTCCACTTCTGAGGTGTATAAAGCTCTTCTTCCAGCAAGGGGCAAAAAACATGACACCTGGAGATGAGAAACGTAGCCTTGTCACTAGGTGACAGGAGGAATGAGTGTTGAAGGCTGGAGGACAGCCAGAAATACTCCTCTGGCTACTTTTCCTTGAGAAATGCGTCAGCAGCAGCACTAATGCCACAATAATCATTAAGGAAAAAGACATCACAAGGCTGACTGGACGGACCAAGCCCAGGGCTGCAGTCTGGCTGTTGCATCTCTCCAGGGAGCCTCTGCTCTGCACCCCAGGATTGAGAGCTGCCAGTACCCAAACCCAAACCAAGCCCCAGGGGATGGGGAGCAGCACTCCAGCCCCTTCTCTGCTCCGGGATGGGGAGACGCTCTGGGTGCTGGGATGGGGACCGATGAGCTCCAGAGCCCTCGGCTTGGGCAGAGACCCACCTCTACTGAGGGGGGCTGGATGGGGCAACCAGCCTGGAGAAAGGAGAATGCAAAACACAAATACAGGCTGTACAGAGACCATCCGGCATGACCCTGTCTCCCTGCCCCCCCCAGGTGCTCCCTGGGGTGGGTGGGCACAGGGAGAGATGTGGCAAGTGCTGCAGCCATGCGGAGAGGGAGCAGATGTCAGGCTCCACAGGGATGTGCATCAGAGGTCTGCCAGAAGCAAAAAGGATTTGGGAAGAGGCAACATGCTTGAAAGCATAGGGAGCAACAAAAGGCACTCATGCTGTTTACAGGGGCAAGGGACGTGCTTGGGGCAGACCCGCCTGGGGCCCCCCCAGCCCATCAGCAGCATCTGCAGCCACGTGGCACCTGCGGCCGCTGCCAGTGCCAAACCCCGCTCTCTATGGGGGCTGCTTTTCCAGCATCCTACAGGAATTGCAACAGCAGAGCCCCAGCCCAGCAGGCACTGGGGCAGAGGAGCTGTTGGCAGTCTGCCGGGAAGGTAAGTGTGCAGTGACAGGCACTGGGTTCATCCAAGTCTCAAAGGGAAATGGCTCAGCTGTGGTCCTGCTTGTCCGTGGAGCTGCCATCCTGTCTCCCCACGGCAAGTGCAGCATCAGGAGGGTGCAGCCACCAGCGGCGTTAGGAGCCTTTCCCAGTTAGCCAGGACATATCTCCAGTTCTAAAAAAGATTTTAAAACAGCAGTGCTGTAAGATGTTTCCCAGCACGCGCAAGCAAACGTTCTCGGTGTGCCTGGGCACTGCCCTTGGCGCTAGTCTGGTCATTGGTCCCCATCCCAGCACCTGTGCTGCTCTGCGCAGAGGCACAGCCAGCCCAGGCAGGACAGCAGTGTGCCTTCCTCTGCCCTCACTCACATGTCACTAAAATTGTCCAAAAACTCACATATGGATCCGCAATTCCATGTAAAACTGAGTTCAAACTATTTTTTTAACTTAAAACAAGCCCTTCTGGCATTCAGCTGAAAATTCAGGGAAAGCCACCAAACAGCAGGCGCCTTCCCATCTGAGTGATGTCCCAGCCCAAAGGCAGCTGCCTGCTCCCAGCAGATCTGTGCACCAGCACCCTGCAAAGGGGACACAGCAGCCATCCCGCCCACCCCCGGTGTGGCCCCTGTCACGCCCAGCCCCACCACCCAGCACTGTGGCATCGCACCCCTGCAGGGAGGGGCTGCAAAACAAGCACGCAGCCATAACCAGTGTCCTCACACTGGAATTAGGGACATGGTCCAAGCAGGGAGCTGGCTGTCCCTCCTGCCAGACCTTCACCCCCAGTGCACCCGGGACCCCAAATTGAACGTACTTGCCATGACGGACAAACAGCCTAAAAGGTACGAAAGCAGCAGGAGACAGAGAGAGAAAAGACATTCAAGTTTAGGCAGTCTGGCTTTCTCCAGGCTCACCAAACCCCACCATGGGGGCCAGCAGCTCCCCTCACAGCTGGGCTGCCCAGCAGATGCCACATCCCTCCCAGCGGAAAACCAGGCAGCCAGCAACCATTTCCTGATGTGCTGGAGATGATGGACACAGCCCTGCCCCAGTCACTGGTGGCTGGGTGGACACTCAGCATGCTCCCCATCCCAGGGATGCCCAGGGTGTCTGAGCTGGCTTGGGCTGCCTGGGTGCTAGGAGTGCTTTTCTCCCTGAGCTTTTGAAAAAGTCTGCTTTTATTCCAGATGTGGAAACACCCCAGGGACAGGAACCCACATTTCCCCCTCAGCTGTGACTCCCACTCTAAAGGCTCCTAACCAGCTGTTATCACTTCTCTGGCGTTTGCCTTCCAGCACAGCATGTTCTGTCCTCCCTCTCTGCATGCAGGGATACATGCTCTCCTGTTGAAAGTCTTAAACACAAAGCAAAGGGAGAGAAATGCACTTTGCCTATGAGCTACACTCCAGTGAACCAAGAAGAGGCTGAGACACTGAGGGCCGGTGTCCTGGCACTGCAAGCTCTCCGGGCTTTGCTCTTGCAGAGAGTTGTGCACAGGCTGCACACTCAGCCTCTCTCTGTGGGTCCTCTCAACTGACGGGGTGCCCAGGGGCACCCCAGCATCAGGCAGTGCTGCCTTGGTGATGTGCCAGCACCTGGTGGCAGTGAGCACCACTGTCCCATCAAGTCTGTGCAAGGATTTGGATCCTGGTGTTTAAGATAAACCTCCTGTGTGCGGCCAGACCTGGAGGTGGTTGGGAGGCAGCACTGTGAGGATGGAGTGAGTGAGGCAGGAAGGGAGATACGAGAAGGGTATGGAGTGGGGAGCAGCAAGAAAGAGTTGCCCAATGTCCATCAGGGTCCTCCCTTGGGGTGTTCAGCCCTGCCCTGTACCCCACTGCTGCGCTTGACAGTTCCTGCAATACGTCTACTTACTCCACATCACGCTTTCGGATGCTCCTGCCAGCAGCCAGAACCTCAGCCACCTTGGATACAATAGGGTCGTAGTTCATGCTGGCCACAGCCACCACCTCATCGCTCCTAGGGCCAGGCAGAGCAGAGTGGTTAGGACAAGCCCAGGTGGCCACAGCTCCATCACCCAAAAAGCAACATGCTGGAGAGAAGCAGGAAGCAAAGATAAACACCCACTCCAGGGTCAGGACCCGTTCCGAGGCACGAGCACCATGGGGACTGCGCTAGTGGTGTGGGACAAGGGACAGGAGAGGGCTCAGAGCTGGCACTGCAGGCTGGTCCCACTGTTGCTCTAACCAACGCTCACATGCTGGCATGGTGAACATCACTGGGGTGCCCAGGGCACAGAGACAGCATCTGTGGGATCTGTGGGAAAACATCAACAATGGTGGATCTGATGGTGGTTAAAAACCTAGACAACAGCAGGCATGCCCAATGGGTGCTGCCTTCCAGGCAGGCGATCCCTGCGCTGCTGCCCTGTACCGAGGAAGTGAAGAAGCGGGTGGTCAAGATTTCCCTGTGGGACACTCAGTTGTGCTGCTCCACATCTCATTCCTGATCCCCACCTCCAAGGGGGCGGAGAGTGCCCATCCCCAAGCTGCTTCACAGGCATGCTCCTCCCCAAAGCACTGGGACATCTGGGGTGTCCAATGCCAGAGTCCCATCAGCCCCAGTGATGAAACCCCTGTATCTATGGGATGTCCAGCAGTGCATCCCAGTCTGGCTGACCATCACCCACCAGGATGCTGGTGGCACAATGCAACCTCAAAGGCTGAATGGGAAACAAATGAAGCAGAAGGGAAGAGGATGCAAAAATGCTGGAGGAGCTTTGGCTAAAAGTCACAAGGCAAACAAGAAGGGGTCTTCTGCTTTGATGTTTGCAGAGACCAACATGAGTGTAAATCCTCGAAGACTGAACCCAGGAGATGACTCACAAATAGATAACAGAATAGACAATGCAAAGATCAGAGAAGGTGCATAAGATATTAAACACTGGTGATGTTGTTGAGTAAGTTGCAGAGTAGAGGCACTCAGCAAATCAAGATTTGCTCTTCAATCCACTGCCAAAGAGCTCTGCGACCAACACAGCAAAGAGCAGCTGGGCGGAGGGGAGAGGTGGGGAGGCAGGGGGAACATATGCCTCATTCCTGGGAGGAAGAGAGCAGAGGCCATGTTTCAGAAGACATTTCATCTCTGTGGAGCCATGCTGAGCTCTGTGGAACAGCTGAAGTAATCTCTCGTAGCTGCCTCAAAAAGCCACAGGGTAACTCCATCTCAGAAGACTAACTATTTCAAAAGGCTCCGATTCCTAAATAAGCTCACTACAAATAAGGGAGAGCAAGTCAGAAACAGCGGCGGTCTGGCTTCCTCATCCCATGGATGAGCACAGGCGTGCAGAGCAGACCAGGAGCCCAGAATCTTCTCTGGAACCACTAGAGCTTGTCCACAGCTTGGTTAGTCCATACCACCCAGACCCAGAGACGGGCCGACAGCAGCTCCAGCACCAGCTGCTGCTTCATGGGAGCAGTCACAGGAAGGGGGGAACTGCTGCACTGCCAGGAGCTGCAGAGCAAGACTTGGTTGCCATTGGAAATCCCATCTCAAGCATCCTTAGCTCACTGCAGAGATGTGTACCTACAGCAGAGGGGATTTCTGATAGCCTGCAGCTCTTCCATCCAGCAGGTGAGGTGAGCATAAGGAGTAACATACAGATGTTGACGGGCAATACATTCCCACTGGAAAGCAGGTGTCTGTGGCAGGCAGCGAGGGTAATTAACCACCCGAGAAGATTACAAAGCATGTATGTGTTCAGCTGAACTGCCTGCTGGGCTGTCACCTTTCAGAGCTGCTGCTGTGATTTAGAAAAGCTCTTCACTTTCTGAGCCTGCATCTTCTCTGCTGTCACACTTGACATCCTGCCTCATGTAAAGAAGGTCCTCCACCCTCCCCAGGACAGGATCCCATTCCCTAGGGGTGTAACTCCAATTATATGTGCAAGGACTCATGAGTTTTCTTTACAAAAGACAGCCAGCCTCCTCCCAAGATGCTTACAGCAGTACCTGAAGGCACTGCAGTGCAGATTTCCTCTTCTCCTGTTGTCCCAAGCTCAGAAACACAAACAGCCAATGATAACCCCATCCCAACATGAACCACAGTCTGGGGAGACCCTACAGGCATTTGTTTCCATCGCACAGGGCTTCAGCCTTGGCTACTTCACCATTGCTTGATGCTCAGCACACAACAGGGTCTGAGGCTTCACAAGTCCTGCGTGGCTCTGCACCAGCTTCACACCACACATCACAGTCTTGAAACTTCTGTGGTTTCCTCTGTGTTTGGTTTCCTGGGTACAGTCAGCTCCCAGCTGGGAAACACAAAGTGGTTGGAGAGACCTATCCATCAAAACCAGGGGGAGATGTGCTGTTCCAAGGGAATGAAAAACCAAGGGGTGTAAGGGAAAGGAAAGGGAGATGCAATCCCACCAGCTGCCCACCAACTCAGCCTCAAGCCCAGCCAGTGCCCGACACAACCAGCTGGGAAGGTGGATGCAGCCCAAACACTTCCATCAGCAAGACATAGGGTAGGTGGTCCTTCTGCAAAATAACTCATGGGGCACTGGTGAGCTGGAGCCTTATCCCATATCAGCAGTGCCTTTTAAACATTTCTTCTGACAGATGGGGAAGCCAGGAGGAACCCCTCTTATTTTTTCACAAGGTCTTCAGAGGAAACAGGAGTGCTCTTCCTGCACCTGGGATTTGGAGCCACCAAAAGTCTTGGTGTAAAGGCTGAGGGAAGATGGAGCACTGTGGACAAGCACTGTGTCTGCAGGGTCTTCCTTTCCTCTGGAGGGTGCAACGCAATGGAAGTAGGGCACCATGAAGAAGACAACCACAGCAACTTCCTGGATCTCCCAAGATCTCCAAGGTCCTAGGGGTGGGATGACTTTGGTCTATTTTGGCTGAGGTGCTGCAGTGAATGCAGTGTCCCATGAGGATATCTGCAGAGCACCATTCCATACACCTCCTGGCACAGGGCCTCACACTGACCCCTCCACAGCTCACACAGCTCTGAATGGGGATAAGTAAACAGCTTTCTTCAAACTCTGAGGAAAGAAGAGTGTTATTGTGAAAGTCAGTGCTGAGGACAGGCTCCAGGAGTGTGAACCACTAGCAATTCATGCAACAACCAAGACAGTGCGCACCAGAAGAGTCCAAACCATTGGGTGGGCACAGCAGAAGGAAGCAGGAGGGGATGGTCGATTTGGGACAGTGTCCTCAGTCCAAAAGCATTAGCACCAACTAGAAGAACTACCACCAAACAAGAAAAAGAACTGCTCCCGGTGGTGTCCCACCAAAGCCAAGATGGGGACTTGATTACAGTCAAGCAAAACATTGGGAGATGCACTGGCCAGCCCCTTGCCAGCCAGTGCTCCTCCAGTACCTCTGGCTCTCAGCGCGGGATGCCATCCTGGTACCCAGACACCATCTCCAGGAGCCTCTCCTGGATGGCAGAACAACACAGTGCTTAACAGCAGACCCCGGACGCCCACCCACTGGTGTGCTGCTGCCCACGGAGCCTGGCTTCCCTGCGCTGGGCAGTCTGCCTAGGCAGACACTGTGGCATGCTGAGCATCAGGCCACTGCACAGAACAGGGATTATGCACCTTGCTCACGGCTTTCCTTTTGAACAGACTCTACAGACACTCAATTAAAGCAATCTGACATTTCCTTTCTAATTAGGATTGGGACAAATAGCTAAATGCTCATGTATGGAAAGGAAGAATACAGGTTTCAAAGAAGATTAGATGCTGGAAAGAAATGCATGTCAGTGCAGCTCGTGGATGCTCAGCCCCATCTTGCTGCATGTGCTGGACGCCAGGGACTGCTAGCAAGGCCAGGGGACCTGAGACGGGGCAATGCAATGGCTGCAGAGCGGCTTCGCAGGGGATGCAGCAGCAGAAGTGCACACAACTCTGCAAACCACTGCAGCAAACCCACCACAACCAGGTTTTTATCTTCCACTGTCTGACACTCACTGAGCAAACTGTGTATTTTAAAATGCCGCTTTGGCAGTTAAGTGATTTGAATGCATTTCAGAACCCTGGGGCTGGGGGGGTGGGGTGGGGGTGGGTGGGGGGCGGGAGGGAGAGCCCTGTGGCTGCAGCTGTGGAAGGGGAATGTCCCCCTGCAGCAGCTCTGCCCAGCACAGGTGGTGCCTTGGCACAAACCCACCCTTGTAGGCAATTTTGGCCAAAGTGCCAGTGAGCTCAGAGGTGCATCCACATGCAAAGGGCCCCTGGGTCCTGGCAGATGCTGGAGCCTTAGCGCCTGCAGCAGGTTTTTATCTGGGGTACACAGGCACCAGGAGGAGGGTGAGCACTGGGGACCTGGCTGGCTTGCACCATGGGATGATAAAGCGAGCCCTGTGCCTCTGCAAGCCCGATGGATACATCTAATGCCAGGCTTCATCTGGGAGCAATGGGGGCAAGTGGCCACCCTCGGGGAGGGGGATGTGGAGGGGAGGCTGTGAGGGACATTGGGCAGGGGACAGAGGCACAGTGAGCCCTGGTAAGAAGATCTCTGCAGATCATCTCCCAGTCCCTGCCTGAACGCTGCTGCCAAGTAGTTCGATTGCTGAGCCAGGCAGACCTTCGCTTCCCTGGTTTCATTCTCCCCATCCTTAATATTAGAAAGCACTTCAAGAGATCCCCTCCATCTCCAGGTGTGAGGAGGCTCTGTGGCCATTGATTTCAAGATGGGATGGAACTAAGGCAACAAAAGAATAAACAGCCACAAATATTTCTGGGAGAAATTCACAGGGCATGGTCTTGCTGGTCTAAACAGCCAGCATGGCTCAAGAACAGCAGAGGCAACACACCCTGGGCTGTCAACACACCTCAGGAAAATATTCCCAGATAGTCTCCCAGCTCGGGGGAGAGCTTGGTTCAGGACAGGTATGATGAAAGCTCCTGAACTCTTGCTAACCTTCACCGCTTTTTTGAGCTTAATTTGTCAAACCAGAAGCAGAGACAGTGATGCTCCCAGTCCAGCCCTGGTCACAAATCATTAACACAGCAATGAGGTGGGGGAGGAAAGCTTTGATGGGAATTGCCAGCAACAAATTAATAGAAGCCATTATCTGCTCTCAGATAATACGTGAATAGACAAAGTGCTTACATCTGGCAGAGACATTAGGTCCAAACACCAGTTTAACTTGCTTTATGCTTAGCACATGGTTTCTCTAGGGCCTTTCATTAATGTCCTACAACCTCAGTGTCCAGAGAGGGACTGACTGACAGAAGCTCTGGCAAAAATATTTTCCAGCCTAGCGGAACAAGCTTGGACAAATGCTTGTGTAGGAACATGGAGAAGAGAAACACTTACTTGGTATAAAATGCAACAAACTTCAATTCATCTAAATCTCCCTGAATGACAACATCGTCGAATCCTTCCCCATGGCCTGGAACGCAGAGAAGAAGAAGTGGATTCAGCAACAATTCCCCTGGATCCAGCTCTAGCCCCTAAACCAGAGTGTTTCAGTCCAGAGCTACACGAAGAGCATCCTGCAGTCACCAAGAGACCAGCACCAGAAGATGAGGGTACCAAAGAGCACATCTCTTGTTCAGAGAAGTGCAAGTTCAGGGAGACTGTCTCTGTTCATGCTGGGCCATTCCTCATGACCAAAGCCATTCCCCTGGCCATGCACCCCACGCCCATGAGCAGGCAGGATTTGGAGGAGATACCAATACCCTCAGGAGCCAGGAAGGGAAGCAAACCAAGGCAGAGGCTGGTGTGGAGGGTCCGCAGCAAAGGGGGCTGACTGTGGCCTCTCTACCACAGGACACCTCCACTGGCACAAACTCTACAGCAGACGTGGGGAACCCCTTACCTGCATATCGGATGCTCTTCCCGAACATAGCGGTCCACAAATACGGGACTGTGCTGATCTCCATGCCGTGGGCCAGCATGTTGAGCGCAGCTATACGGCCTGGAAAAGAGAAGCAGCAGAATAAGCAAGGAAGCTCCACGCTGGGGCAAGCGTTGTGGCCTGCCCTCAGGTCACAGTGCAGCGACATCTCTAGTCCCAGAGCAGAGGGAAACCAGGACTTGTGCTTAGGCTAAAAAAACAAACAGAGCAACAAGCACCAGCAAGGAAACACACTGCATCATCTGAGGCTGGGCTTGGGGTCCTCCCCAAGTTAGGACCTGTGCCCAAGCTAACACTAGGATGTGAGCTCCTAAGTGTCCCAGGGCAAGGAGATAAGGCTCCTGCAGCAACTGCAGATGCCAGGGAGTACACAGTGTTGTATAGGAAAGCCTGTCCTTGGGCACCTCTGTGTTTGTAACGAGGTGTTGTTAGGCCATGCACATCAAGAAGGCTGACAAACGAAATCGTATTGAACAGGATAAAATATACGTGCTTCAAAATGTTTAATGCAACTACCCTGTAGTTGACAGTTATCTCATTCTCTCACCAGAAGGCTCAGAAATTTCTTGGCGATCTAGAAAAGGCTCTTTTCACCAATTTGCTGTTGCAAAATGAAGGGACTGAAAAGCACCTACCGTGCATATGGGCCATCTGCCAGTGCGGGACATTCACTTTCTTGTTATTCCTCAAGGCCAGCGGGAACGTGACAGCATCACCAGCCGCAAAGACTCCGGGGACATTGGTTTGCATCATCTGCAGGGGGAAGCAGAAGTGTGTGTCAGTGGGGTTTGCACCCTACACGAACAGAAACAGGGAACTGCTCTAGAACTGTCACGGTCCCCAGAAACCCATGGACAACCTCTGCTTGGCTGCAGGACTCCCAGGTGGGATTTGATTTAGGATTCTTCACTTTCAAAGCAGACCATGCAGGCAGGGACCTGTATCATCCCTCTGCCGGTGGGTTACCTGGTAAAAAGAGACATGGGCTGGTGTCCTGGAGCCCCTCCTTAGAAGACTGGGGTCTGTCAGTGTTTGCAAATAGAGCTTGGCTTATTGCACGTATGAGCAACAAGCACAGGGGTGGGTGGCGAGGAGCCCAGCCTCCCCAACACACACCACCCATCAGCACCAACACTGCTCCCATTGGAGTCACAGCCGGTGGCGAGGAAGGAAGAGATCCTTTGGGATCCTTGAAAAGATGGATCTTTCTGCATTTCTTTCCCCAAAAATATCCATGCCGTTCCAGGACAGCTCAGAGCTAGACCCAAGCCACGGCATCCAGGGCTGGGATTTACAAACCCCTCACTTGCAGGGGGGTCCCAGGCACTCTGGTGTGATGCTCCCAGCATCTCAGCATCCTGGCAGATGAAAAGCCTGTGCAACAGCAGTTTGGAGCCCCAGAGAAGCTCATCTCGGAGGACAGCAGACTCAGCTCCTCCTGCTCTCCCCCCTGGCAGGAGCTGCCCCCCAGGCCCACCTTGTTGACCACAATGAAGCCTTTGGAGTCAATGTTGATGCCACTCTGCTTGAGAAAGCCTGTTGCTGGGACTGCACCTGCAGGAGAAAGCAAGGGCTGCAGCTGTGGTAGCTGGGTGTCCCCACAGCCCCAGGGGACTGACCCTGAGGCCAGCAGATCTCCCCCTGCCCAGGCCACCTGTCTGTCCCAGGGAAAGGCAGTGGGTTGCTCCCGGAGCAAGGAGCACCCTAAAGAGTCCCCACTACTCCCACTACATCACCCTCTACACCCCTTGGGTCCTACCGCTCTCCGAGCCATCAGTGCACCGCTGTAATCTGCCCATCACCTTTTATGCTTGAAGATAATTTTCAATCCACTTCTTAAATTTGGGAGGGGGGCAGGGGGGGGTGGAAATAGTTAAAAGGGAGCCCTCAGAGTTCCAGAAAGGGCTCTTCTGCCTCCTTCACAACCTCTACCTTTTCTTCAGCTTTTATTTTCCTTTTTTGATCTTTTTTTTTCCTCTAGCCTTCACGAATCAGAGTAGTCAACAGAACAACAAAAGCAGATTAAGCTAATTTTGTGACTCTTCTGGTCCACAACATTTTTAAAAGTTCGAAAGTGAGAAAGGGATCTTTTTTTCCCCAAATGTAAAGGAGAAAACCACCCTCTTCTATGGCAGTGGCAGCAATTTAAAAAAAAAAACAAACAACCAAAAATAAAAAAAAAAACCCAACCAAACAAAAAAACAGGAAAAAAATCACACTGGGGAGGATTTAAAAAAAAACAACTTGAGAGGAAGAAATTGATTTGAATGGGTTTTTTTTCTGAAAAAATCAAAACCATTACTATTTTCCAAATATATTTTCGGTTGCATTTTGGGGTGAGGGCTCTAGAAAGGCCTTTTTCAGCTTTGCTACGCAGACTCATGTGTGACAACCAAGCAGGGGTGGCACATCAGCACTAGCACCTCAAGCTACCTGGCCCCGGGGACGCATCGGTGCCACGTCCCCACGCTCTGCACCGCCGCGGCAGCCCCTTACCGACACCCACGACACACACGTCGGCCCGCAGGACCTTCCCGCTCTTCAGCACCACCTCCTTCAGCTGCGTGAGACACAGGGGGGCATCAGTGTTATTTCAGGGACAAACCCCCCCGACACCCCGCCTCGGCAGCAAGCCGCGCTGGAGCTCGAGTCATTGCTGCCATGCCGGTTGCCTGTAACTCCTTATGCAGGCAGGAGGAGGAGGGTGGGAGCCATGAAACCACCGCACACTGCCTGGAGTGCCTTGCTCCTGGGAGCTCCTGGGTTTGCCAAGTCCAGGAATTTAAATTTCAGGAGCTAGGAAAGAGTGGAGGGCAAAACCCCGGCGGTGAAGGGAATGGCAGCCTGGGGGGATGCTGCGGTGGTGCCCCTGGGGAGCCTCTGCCCACACCCTACCTTGCCCTCCTGCTCCCGCAGCTCCGACACCTCTGTCTGCATGTAGAACTTCACCCTGTTGCTCTCGAACATCTGGAGGGGGGACATGGGACAGAGCAGGGGACATCAGGACCCTGAACCATCCCTGCTCCTGGTGTCCCTGTGCCCCCTGCACTGCCCTGCCTACCCTCTGGGCTTGACTCCAGCAGAAGGTGAGTCCCAGTACACGGACCACGAGTGGGAAGACGCAGCCCATTCTTTCTTTCTAGTGAATGCTACCATCACAGCTTAGTCAATAAATGCCCAGTAACAAATGAATTAGCGCATTAAGCGAAACAAGCAGACCCCCCCACTCTGTCACCTAAACCACTTCCCAGATGGAAAAGAGAGGTCACCTTCATGACAGCGCGGCCAACCCTCTCCCCAAAGAACTTCTTGAAGGGGACTTCCTCCAGCTCCACCAGGGACACTGAGTGGGCCCTCTCCGCGAGGTAGGCAGCCACCTCCATCCCTGGGGAACAGAAGCATCTCTACTGGGAGATCTGGGGTGCCACCAGACCTGGTGGCCGCAAGGGGCCACACCATTTCAGGGAGATTTATGATTTATGGCAATTTGTTCTTAGATGCAGGTTTCAAAGACTGAAAGGAGGAATCAGCCCTGACAAAGTCCCAAAGTGCCCAGGAAGCCGTAGCACTTGGAGCAGTGGACCTCAGATGAGGGAAACCTTCCTCTTACATCTGGGACTGTCTCAGCAGAGGTAATGAGCTGTGGGCTGAAACCAGCCCTTGTGACCAGCTATCTTCTTTGATCTGAATGGGAGAATTTTGGTGCTGGCAAGTGCATGGGAACCTTCACCAAGACACTTTCTATCTATGGGGTTTGTTTTGGAAATGGATCTTTTCAATGACCTGCATTTTGCAGCTGCCCCCCCAACACCACATGCTTTTCTGTAGATGGGATTGATTGAACAATTAAACCAGGATTTATTTTTTTTAAAAAAAGAAGAAAAACAAATACCAACATTTTATAATAAATTCCCTGACTAATAACCATTTGAGCTTAAGGCTTGCAGGCCCACAATAATTTTGTTAGAAGAATATAAAGCAAAAAGAATGACCATCAAAGAAACTCTAAGATTTTTCCTGTGTATTTTAAAAATTCACCACCCTGCTAAAAAGGGAAATAAACCCACAGGCTTTCACCTACGAACAAGACCCTCCCAATTGAAGCCAAATCTAGGCACAATGGATTTAAAACCACCCAAGCACCAGTACTCAACTTGCTGTACGTTTTTCAGACTGGGACAGCAATATCTGTGTCCATGCAAGCTTAACAGCTCAGCCTCTTCAGTAAAATCAATTTCTTTAGCAAGAAGATGTCCTTATCACCCACCCTGGAGCTGGAGGCTGGACTACCCCAAGGTCCACTTTGGTAGGGGGGTTACTTCTAAGCAGGCAGTGAAAAACTGGGCAAGGGACTGGGATAATCTGCAGGAAGATGTGGACAGCTGAGATGTGGACACCCGCAGAATGAGCACTCACCCAGGAAGGATGCTCCCACGATAACCACATTCTTGCTCGTGGCCAGCTTCACGACACGGTTGGCATCTTCGGGTGTTCGGATGTTGAAAACATTTTCTACCTCCTTGCCTTTGCAGCTGAGAGCTTTGGGCCTGAAAAAACATGTTGAGGGTGAACAGGTACTTTTCTTAACCCTGTGGTGGCAACTGGGACCACAGACCCCCTTTCCTGGGCTCCAGCAGCACCTCAGCCTTTCCTTTTTTCACTTTTCTCTTCGCTGGAGACATAACGTGGAAAAACCCAAATGTTGGTGCACAATAGCCAGAGCACAGCCACAAACAGCAGCACAGCAGGGTCTGCTCGGTGGCCAACCCCAACCCCATCCATGCACCAAAGTACCCGTGGGCCTGAGCTCCCTTCTGGAGCAACACAGCACAGTGCAGGACAGGTACTGCTTTGCAAGCTTGTGCTTAACTGCTGGCATGTTGTAAAATTTTCAGAAGCTTAATGGGACACAGAAAACTCACTCCATCCTCCAGCAGATGCTTTGGAGCCATTTGGACTTTCATAAACCTTCGGAGATGCAGGTTCTACTACCTGTTCCTAAGGGCATGCTGTACCAGTTTAATCATCTCCTCCCCAGGCACTTACTGGAGCCTATGTATTATTAAATATCTGGCCCCTGCATACCCAGCTCACATCTGGAAATAGGACAGATTAGCCTAAATAATTTAGGTACCTCAAAAACATTTACTCAGTGTTCCTGGAGATTGTGCATAAGGATTTTGAAATTATTGCCAAAGGCTTAATCCTCTTTTGAACCTAATTCAGGTGGCTGGTGCAGATGGTATTTTGGCTGTGGCACTGCACACCCCAGCACCAGCAGTTATCACTGGTGGGGCTGTTGCTGTTATAAGTGGCACACAGGGTTGCAAAGGGATTGTTCTACAACATCCCTTCCCCAGATGATAAATTTTGCCAGGGCTGCATTCCTCCTACTTCATTTTGTGCCTTGGTGTTAGAGCCCAAGGAAAGGGAACAAGGATGCCTCATTTTAAAGTGCCAGTGTTGACAAATCTGCTATTGAAAACAAACCGACCCACTGCTTCCAGGGTGCTAGGGATGATGCCAATCTCAGGTGATGCTCTGTGCCCCAGCAGCAGCTGTGTGGAGCAGGACAGGCACATTGCTACTGCCTTTCCCTAGGGCTGGACCAGGTTTCAGTCTTGAAAACTTCCCTCCTGGAAGCAAGCCTCACAAAGGGATCTGTTAGGTTGGGTCAACAGCAACACCTTAAGGCTGCAACAGAGAAATATTAAGCTTTCATTGTTGAGAAAGATCTTAAAAGGTTGGCAGGAAATGAAAGATGGAAATTTGGATGGATGAATTATCAGATTGTCAGGGTTGAGTATTATTGAGGGGTGAAAAGAAGAGCAGTGTGGCAACAATTCAGACTATTTTGGAGACTTTTGTTAAAACAAGTATGTTCAAGGTCCTGGGCATTAATTTCCATATCCTAAGATGATGAACACCTTGGGAATTTCCCGAGTCTCTCCCACACAGTCTCAAGCCAGCCCCCAGGGAACAGCGCAGCAATAGGGTGCTGCTGGCAAATTAACTCCACCTTTTCAAATCTCAGTTTTCTATCAATATCTTTAACATTAAACAGTCCATGCATCCCAACTGCTTTTTGTTAACACCCTTTTGACCTTGATGCTGACCATGAAACACCCCAGGTAGCAAATCCTGCAGCCGTCCTGCCAGCTCCTATGTCTGATGGATACCTGCTTTCTGGATGACTCTTGAATGATGCTGAGGCTTTCCAGCTTTGGCTGAGCAGACACACTTAGCACAGTTTTATAGATATATATGGCACAGATATAGACAGATATAGATATAGACTGATATAGGTATATACAGATGTATCTAATAGGTGTTCTTTGCCTTTTCGGCAAACACCATTGCAAACAAATCCAGTGTCTGAATTCAACTGCCATATTTGACTCTTTATCCCCAGGCACAAGCTCTTCACATTCTCAGGCAAAATAGTTCCTCTTGATCTTTAAAATGTTTGTTCATAGCTTACGTGTTCCCAGTCGCTATCAGCAACTTGTTGTATTCCATCTTAAATCCATCCTTGAACACAGCTGTCTTGTTCTTGATATCCACAGCCGCAACCTGAAATCATTCCTAGATAACGTTAAGGGATGAAATCCCAGACGTTCACCAAGCTCCCAGCCCAACCAACTTGTCTGTTAGGTTTTAGCTCCTTGCGTTTCTGTCCACAGCTTAGCCAACCCAGAGCTTGGGTGTTCCTAGTTGCCTTTTCACAAACCCTTGAAGATCTCCCAGTATAAATAAAATAATGAGGAGAAATGTTTAAACCATTATTTTCTGCACTGCTTGCCAGCTCATCATCCTAATCAGAGGCCAACTGGTCACTCCAGATCCACATGAGGATGCTCACAAATGGCAGGTAAGAAATGACAATTTGCACAGGGATTCCTTCCTGCCACAGGAGGAATTGCATTAACTGTGGTTTTGAACAAACACCAGCAACCTGCATGCTGCAGCACAAACCAGAGGGGCTGGGGGAGCCGCATGGTTTCTGCAATGGCATCCAGTAAGCCAAGAACAGAAAGAGCTGCCACAACGGCTAAACACTGCCTCTGCGTACTAGCACTTGCAGGAGACAGCCTGCAAGTATACACAGGTCTCTCCTTACCTGCATTTCAGTTAAGACTTCGATGTCATAGGTTCGGAAGAACTCCTTGGGGCGCAGGGTGATCTGCTCTGGGTGGGAATCCATTGACTGCAAAAAAAGCCATTTTTTTTGCCAACCGCTGTTGTTTGAACAGGAGAATGAAGAAATGCCTGTCACCAACACAAGCCAGCGGTAGTCTGAAGTCAGTCCTTACAGCATGGGTTAAGAGAGTTGCCCTACAGGAGCTGGAATCAAAGCCTGTTCAAGTCAAAGTCATCACAAGACACTGGACTGGGCTCTGGTTCCTTCTCTGCCTGCTCAGCATGGGGCTGGTGCTCACCGGCTAAGGCAGGACCACAGTGAGTGCTTCGGAGTGTCTGCAAAGCAGCTGTACCTGCAGCTCCTCATAACACACACAATTTCATAGGAGCAAAAGAAAAGCCATGTCATTTGGAAAGCAATCAGTTGCCAGGGGAAATGGAAGCTAAAAGAGCAACAAGAACAATCAGCGTTAACACAGCAAGGGCAACACTTTCAAAAGCACCCAAGTTAACGCAGCACAAGTTCCCTCAAAGGCTGATGCAGGGGCATGCGGCCCATATCTGCTCATCTTTAGCTGCAAGATAAAGGTTCTTGCTCTTCCCAGCCTTCCCTGGTCATTTGGGTGAGACCTACATCATCTTTACATGCAAGGTTGACCTCACATTTGACCCCAAGTTCATCTGTCCTCCTAAACCTGTGCACACAAGCTCAGACATAGGCTGAGGACAAGCTGAGCATCAAGTGACCTGTGTGCAGGCTGCTGCATGCTCCGTGCCTGCAGTACAGCAGGGACAGGCATGGCCACATGCATGCCACGGTCAAGCCCTACAACATATCGCACTGCACTGAGCAAACAGCAACACCCACCCGTGCCACACAGGCATAGCACTCGGGCTTGACACAAGGGGGACAGGGGTTGCAGGAATCAAGGGCTTCACCAACTGCCCCTGGGGATGGATGTGCAAGGTCCTTCTCGGCGGAGGAGGCTCAGTCAGGGGCTGGGATGAGCCTTGCAGGACACTCCCTTAGCGTGACTTCAGTTAATGCTGTGCTCAGAAGAGACTCATGCCTTAGGACTGAAGGCACATGCAGAGCCATACAGGTTTTACTGCAAATTCTTTAAACACCCAACATTTACAGAGAGGAATGTCTGACTCCATGGCTTGGAAGCGGCGGCCCCCACATCAGTGCACAGGGAGGGCAGCGCAGAGCAGTACACAACCACCACGGGTTTGGCTGCTGCTCAGTGCTCCAGCTATGATAATGGAGACATTGCAGCACACCAGGGAGCGGGTCATGGTCCAAAGAGGACAAAGAGGAACACTCCAGCAGGACCTCGGGACAGATGGAGAACACGTGAACAGGTGTTCAGCAAGGCAGAGGAAGCGCAAAGCTGCAGTTTCAGGAGGCAAGAAGTCTGCTGCTTACAGCTTTGTGTGCTCCTCCTCTAATGACTGTTTCCAGGGTTAGTCCCACTCACAATATAAATAAGAAAATTCGCCTTTTTTTCTAGCCTGTTCCCAAAAATTCTGCCTTCTCTTCCATGGGCTTTGTGCACCTTTTAAAAGCAACTACAGCCAGAGGTGATTAGTGGAGGTTTAACAAACCACACATAACATCTCTGGCTTGTTATTATTTAACAGAGTGGAAAAGGCAGTCTAAGACTCACACGGCAGAGGTAAGTGTTTCGGAGAGCTGCCTGGCTGGGACAGGGACTGCAAGCTTCTCCAAGCTCCCCAGCACAACCTCTGTGACTCTTGGATGTAGGTTTCAGCCAGCTGCTCCTCACCCCAACTTCAAGCAGGTCTTGTCCAAGCACAGAAATGACTTGAACACTCTCAAAAAGCTGCATGTATACTTGCCTTCCTTTGAAAATCGCTTTGCCTTGGGACTGGAAGCAGAGTTAGGTGCTGCGATTGTAAAGTACCAGCCCCCATATATAAGCATCCCTGACATAAAGGGGAATACATATATCACCTGTTCTTATGTTATCCCCAAGCTTCAAGATTAAATGCTGCTGTCCAACCTGAGTTGCTGTTTGGTGTCAAGTAAGGGTCAGGGGTCAGCAATAAAAAACGTTATTAGAAGATCATCCTGTGTCTACAAATTGGAATGCAAAATGGGCTGTGTACCAGAAAAGGTGATCTTTGCACTGAGATCAAGTTACCGAGTTGTGATTATGACCGATAATCATAGTAATTATGGCATGGAGCATCACTGGGCAGTAAGAACCATGCACTAATAAAAAAGCTGGTAGACAATACAGTTTGTTCACATGCCCCATTTCATTGCCCTAAAGATTTTGATCCAGAAACATAACAGGAATGTATGAGCTGGCCAAGACAGCTATTGCTAGATGTATGAAGAATCACAGAATCATAGAATGATTTGGGTTGGAAAGGACCATAAAGACCATCGAGTTCCAGCCCCCTGCCCCGGGCAGGGACACCCCCCCCAGCCCAGGCTGCTCCCAGCCCCGTCCAGCCTGGCCTTGAGCCCAGCCAGGGATGGGGCACCCACAGCTGCCCTGGGCAGCCTGTCCCAGCGCCTCGCCACCCTCACAGGGAGGAACGCCCTTGTTTCTGTGCTGGAGTGCTCTTAGTTCAGAGTTTGAACGACTCCTCTGTTGTGTTTCATATTTCAGTCATCAACAGAAAAGAAAATTCAAGGGAAAACAGAGACAGGACAATTAAGGAACAAACGTGCCTCTGCAATGAGTAACAATGGGGAAAGGTCCTAGAGCAAATTTTAAAACAGGGGAGGAATGTGACATACCCAAAGTGATACAAACCTTACTGAGCTTTGGTCTGTCATAGGGCAAGTGTCTGTCCATCGTGCACATCACAATCCTGTCCGAGAAACCCTCCTGGCGCAAGGTCTCTGCACACACCAGTCCAGCTGCCCCTAAAGGAGAAGGAAGACCAGCCGCAGCCATGTGTATGGGGCATTTCAAGGTCTGCACACTTGGCTCCTAAAACCCACCAGGCAGGGCTGACTCCAAAATCACAATCTCTGCTAGCCCTGGCCTTACTTTTACAGCCCTTCCCAAGCCAAGCAGCTTGCATGGGAAGCCAGCTGGGGTGGGCGCACCAGGCAGCAGGAGGGACCCTCTGTCTGTGGGGCATGACATCAAGACCCTGCGGGACTTGCCTGTCCTTAACTCACACAACCCACAAAGGGCACACCTGAGGAGTGCTGCCAATGCCTACACACCTCTCACAAGCTCAGGGGCACGGGCAGCCACTCAGACCCTTGCACTCCTCTAGTCAGGGAAGGGTCTCACAGTTTCCCCCCTGCACACTCGACCACCTCCTGGTGAATTTACAGCCGAACATGGAGGGCAGGGAGTCCTTCATGGCTGAAGTGTTGGTTGCGTGCTTCACTGTAGAGTATTTTGCATGCAATTTCTTTGAGGTTTTTTTTTTGTTTGCTTGGTTTTAACCACAAAAAAAAGGATAAATCAAACAAGAATCTGTCTTGGGGCATGCTGCGTCCCTGCAACCAGGCAGCCTGATGGGCATGTCTCTTCTTCCCTGGCCAGACTGGTGCAATTTGAGAGCTCAAGTGAGAAGTCCTGAGCCTCTTCTCAACGAAGGAAGCCCTGCTCAATGATGAATGTTTTCAGGGCCACAGTTTCTGTGATATCAATAAAGAAGATGGACCTGGACAGTAGCATGGTTTGGTCTGTCAGCAAAATGTTCCTGTTGGTGGAGGAGGGGGACAGTGGAAGAAGAGACAGGTGGGTTGACATCCTGTGCATGCTGCCTGGGGCATTCTGAGCCAGGACTGATGCTGCACAGATGCCAGGATAGACCTCACATGAGGAAGGGGCTGTGGACACTTGCGCTTCAGCTCTGTGGATCTTGGTCCTTGATGCAGGGCTGGATATGTAGTCTCTTCCCAACACCTCTTCCTCACAACCCCAGCTTTGAAATCTCCTTTCCCATCCACCAGACCAGATCTTGGTCTTCAATAGACTGCTAAATTTAGCTGGTCCAGCCTGAGAAAGTTCCTTCAGCAATGGCTAACATTGCCTATGGCGTGACTTTGCTGAGGATTTTGATGACTGTCCAGCCCTGCTGAACACTAGGACGGATCAGCTGACCTCAGGGAGCAAGAGTGTCACACTCTGGCTTTCAGTCAACAAACAGCAGGGGCACAAGGAAGGGAAAAAATGTTACCCAGCAGCAAGGGAAAAGCCAGCCAAGCTGGTTTTCCCCCCTGCTCAGGCTGTGAGCTGCAACTTATATGGCAGGAGCAAGAGATAGCAGTGTGCTCCCCATCTCCACAACTTAGATCTGGTGACCTGAGGGCTTTAATCAAGTATGAACACATGTGCCAAGAGCAGCCATTCCCTCCAAGTCCCATGTCCAACACCAGACGGCTTGTGTCTTCCTCCCACCCTCCATTTCACCACCACATGGTCCAGCCTGGCATCCAACCCATTCCAGAAACAGGCAGACTTGGTAGATGGGATTCACTCCATCAGGCTTTCTACAAAAAATGCATTACACAAATGGATCTGGGACAAGAGATAAGAAAAGATAGGTTGGCAGTTTTGCTATTTCATGCAGGGATTTAATATTTTCTGGAAAAAATGGAAGAGTTTATGCTCAAAGAAGCACCTTGAGGTAAGAACTTTGGAGCTGCAGGCAGCTGCAAGGGGATGAGATAGAGATGTGCAGGCTCCAAGAAGAAAAGGTATATTCACATCACAAGACTGAGAGGACTTTACACTTATCAGTTGTGGAAATCAGGGGTTACTGATCTATCTGGGGAGGGTGTAGAGGGAAGAAGGTTCAGGGTACCCACTGCAAAGGACTGTGACAGGGAACTACAAATCCCCAAAGACCAGAGGTACAGGTCACCTTTGGACCATCAGTGTGTAGGACAAGGCTCAGGAAGATCCTCTGGTCTGACCCTTTGCACAGGGAGGGACACAGGAGGGGTGACAGAAGGTGCACAGCACACAGACACCCTGCTTTCTGCACACTCGCCTGGGACAGGACACATGGCAATGCCAGCACATGCCACCCAATACCTGCACCGATGATCAGCACGTTGGTACTGCTCAGGTTATAGTTACTCAAGGAGATGCACTTTGCCATCATCTTTGTCCTCCTCTGTGTCTGAAGAGCCTATGCCAACAACAACAAGAAGAAAAGTCATTATTTTTTCTCAGCTTTAACCTGGGTAGCCAGGCAGGAATGGGCACAACTACACTACTGTCATAAACCAGCTTGGATAGAAAGGGAACAACTGCATCCTTGTGCCCAACAAGGACCCCAAACCCACGCTCAACCAAATACCTCTCCACCATCCAGTCCACCACCCCCTTACAAGGTGCAAAAGAAAAATAAATCCATTGTCTTCTGCAAACTCATCCAGGTACACAGAGCTGGGAAAAAAATGAAAAAAGCAGCTCAGGTGTGTCATTGCGCAACTCTGCAACCAACAGGTGAGATGGAAATGCATAAGTCCCATCAGGAACTTCATCCTGCACCTGAGCAAAGCCTGTATATCTCTGATACCCAAAGAAGCTGATGGACTTGTCCAACCAACCAGAGCACACCCGAGGACATATGCTGTTGTAGGTCTGCTGCACAGACCCCCTGTCACCAGGCATCTGAGGCCAAAATCTGTTTCTGGTAGAGGGAACAGGCTCAACCCTTTTTATCATATTCCACCCTAATCAGCTGGAGTAGAAGTTCTGCCATTCAGGTGACCTCTCTGGATCTAAACCAAGTGCTGTAAGGGTCTAGCTGGCTCTGAGCCACTGAATTCACACACACATACAGGCAAATGTGCATCAGAAGGCAGCTCTTCATGGAAAGAAAGATGGCAGTGGCCTGAATGGGCCTCATTCTGCATGCTGCCTGGGGGGATGAGAGCCCTCCCTGCCCATGCACCAGGTTCCTCTCCAGCAAAGAGCTGATGTCTGGGCTCAAGACGAAGCACAACAACCTCTGTCATCGCTGTGCCACATTCAGACCCAACAGACAAGGTCAGAAGGCTGGTGGAAGAGACCTGTTTCCATGGGCCAGCTGAATGAAAAGTTGCTGTGAGCTTAAGGAAACATAGGACAAGTTCAGGACAAACAGCTAGTAAGACCTGAATCCATGGACACCCCAGCTCAGGTGTGTGGCAGCTGCAGGGAGGCTGGGGTGCATGAGCAGGGCAGGAGGGGAACACAACACCTCTGCCCTGCTCCACTTGTGCCTCTCTACAGACTTTGGGCTGTTGCTTGAGACAGGACTAGGCCAGGCCGACCTTTGGTTTACCCGTGTTGGATGCTCACACATCACTGTTCAGGCACTGCTGCCCCTATCAGAGAACCAAAAGAAAAGCATTTCCCCACCCCCAACCCCATGCACACAGAGCAAAACACAAAAGCATGGGCCTTGATTTTGGGATGCCAGTGGTCCCTCACCTGCTTGCTTGCTCGGATGTACACCTTCTCCTTCTCAATCTTCACCTAAGGGTGACAGGAGAGCAGCGTTTTGTAGGACAGTGAGAGTCTCTGGCGTGCAGAGGTTGATTACACCCTCTGCAACTAATGAACAGGTCTCACCAGGTCTCCTGCAAGAGTGGCCCAGGCGGCAGAGCTCACCCCAGCTGAACACTGATGGTCAATGTAAAACCTGATTTCTCTCTCAGGCTTATGGCTGGTTTCTCAGTCCCACCCCACTCCTGCTCAAGAGACCTCCGAGCGCGCACCTCCACTGTCAGGCTCCCAGGAGGCATTCGATGCCTGTGAGTGGGTGGCAAGGGGAGCTGCAGGGGAGGAAGGACAGCTGGGTAAGGTGCTGCTCTCCACTGGCCACCCCAGCATCTGCTAGGAAAATGTGTGCTCCACACCTTCAAAGACATGCTTATTCCAGTGCAAACAGCCATTTTGCAGATGGCATCAAGCTGAGCGGTGCAGCTGATACTCTAGAGAAGGGATGCCGTCCAGGGGGACCCGGGCAGGCTGGAGAAGTGGGCCCCTGCGAACCTCAAAAAGTTCAAGTAGGCCAAGCACAAGGTCCTGCACCTGGGCCAGGGCACTCACCAGTATCAATACAGGCTGGGGGATGAAGGGACTCGAGAGCAGCCCTGCTGAGAAGGACTTGGGGGTACTGGTGGATGAAAAGCCAGACATGACCCGGCAGGGTTTGCTGGCAGCCCAGAAAACCACCCGTGTCCTGGGCTGCATCCCCAGCAGCGTGGCCAGCAGGGCGAGGGAGGGGATGCTGCCCCTCTGCTCTGCTCCCGTGAGACCCCACCTGCAGCGCTGCGCCCAGCTCTGGGGTCCCCAACATCAGAAGGGCAGGAGTGAGTGCAGAGGTGGGACACATATCAGGGGGCTGGAGCCCCCCTCCTGTGGGGACAGGCTGAGAGCTGGGGCAGTTCAGCCTGGGGAAGAGAAGGCTGCGGGGAGACCTTAGAGCAGCCTGCCAGTGCCCGACGGGGGCTTACAAGAAAGCTGGAGAGACATTTTAGTAGGGCCTGTAGCAATAGGACAAAGGGCAACCGTTTTAAACTAAAAGAGGGGAGATTTAGATTGGACATAAGGAAGAAATGTTTTATAATGAGGGTGGTAAGACACTGGATCAGGTTGCCCAGAGAAGCTGTGGGTGCCCCATCCCTGGCAGTGTCCAAGGCCAGGCTGGACGGGGCTGGGAGCAGCCTGGGCTGGTGAAAGATGTCCCTGCCCATGGCTGGGGGTTGGACTAGGAGATCTTTAAAGGTCCCTTACAACACAAGCCATGCTGTGATTCTGTGATTTCCTCTGCTGCTTCAAGAACAAAGTTCTCACCTGGAACCTGGGTAAGCTGTCCAAGCCAGGAAAGTCCTCTATGTCACCTGTGCCGATGTTGAAGCAAGCTCCATGCCAGGGACAGCGGACTCTTCCTTTGGACAAAACCCCTACAGTGAACATGGCAGAGCAGAGTTGGTTTTGCCCTACAGTTGCCCTCCACCCTTGCCTGCAGCCCACTGAGATCAAGCTGCCATGACCTGACCAGGCAGGTGATGGTGACGGTGGGCTTCTTGGCTTCTTCACAATCTGAGCGAGGCTGACCTCCTGAAGGCTGCAGGTTGCTGCCCAGAGCCTCTTGCAGCAGCCAGCAGGAGCTGTGCCGCTCCACACAGAGCCACCTCAAAGTTCGAACTCTGTGAGCATGCCCCCGTGGCACTCCTTCTTCACCCAGAGGTGTCACTTCTCCTACAGGACACATGGCAGCTGTTGTGGGCCTGGATGGTCAACAGCATCTTGGCTACTTGATGTGGAGTTCTCTTAACTTGCACATGGGATGGTCCAGCCATTTGGGACAGAGGGTAAACAGTTACCAACTGGGGTTTGCTCCCATCCTGCATGACGGATCCCATCTAAAATGTCCTCGCTGACAGTGCCCTTCCAGTGCCTCTGAGCACAGCTCCAAAGCTGCCTGCTCTGCCTGGGATATAATCTTGCTCTCCAGCAGGGCCTGGGGCTGCAGTCCCCAGGGTCTCGTAGTCACTTCCACAAGCCCCAGTAGCACCCCGAGCAAGCAATGCCTCAAGCAGAGCATGACTAATTTAGAGCAAGTGTGTTTCAGACCTGATCCTGTCACAGCAAGGAGTCGGGAAAGCGTGGGGCATGCCCAAAGCCATGAGTTCACTCCTTGCAAGTGTTTGCTCAGAGGCTGCTACCTTGGACTTTGGCTTTCCCTGCCTGAAGGAGCTGGCTCACACCACCAGGGCAGAGTGAACAGCTACAATTCAGTCATGCCAGGCCGGTCCTGAGCTTCTGCCTTCACTTGCTGAGGCACAGCAGTGCTGCATCTCATCACCCACCACACGTGGGGACACAGGGGCAGCCCCTGCACTTACCTCTGCAGCAAAGCCTGTATTCCCCAGTGAGATCCCTGCGGGCGGCCAGTCTCAGGGGTGCACCCACAGGTCTCTTAAAGGCAGGCAGGTTCTTGCCTCTGTGGCCACTGAAGCAGCATGGGGCTCTTCTGCCCTGCTCAGCAGGCTGCTAGCCCCAGGCAAGGGGCAGAGAGCGTGGCTGGCTGCACCCAGCACTGCTGCTGGGCCAGCAGCGGCCAGAGCATACTCAGCAGGATGCTCTGCTGTCTTCTCCAGGATCCCACCTCCAGCAAAGTGCCAAGATAGGAAACCACTGTACCTCATCCCACTTCAATCAGTAACACCAGCAACACTTCTTTTTGCTACTGAAAGGATCCCATCAGCCCAAAGAGCTTCTCCTTCCCCCACAAACAGGATTTTGATTTGAAAGGAGCTGTGGTTTTGTGGGTTTGTGGGTTTTTTGAAGACTGAGTGGCCTGAAAAATCATAAGGTGATTTCCTTTCCCCTCCCTGCCCCCGCTTTAAGACTTTTTTTTTAATTCCTTTGTGGCTGGGAACTGATAAACAGAACAATATGAAAAGCCCCATAAAACCAGGCTTTGCATGGGGACAGCAAGCTGCAGCTGCTTCATGCCACCCAACACAAGTTCAGCTCCAGCTGAGGAATGAAGCAGAGCCGAATTCAATGGTGCCTATGCTGTTTTGTTCTTCAAACTCACCCAAAGAAGTCCCGGCCCTGTGACCAGCAGTGGCAAGCTGGGGTCACCAGCAAACCAGACACGCAGCAAAGCACTCCCAGGAGCACCCCCAGCTTTCTGCCCATGCCTTCCCCCAAGGAACATGCCAAGATGATGCTGAGTGTGCAACCTGGCACTGCCCCATGCCCCACAGCACAGCTGGATGAACACCGAGCTGTCTTTTGCCAACACTGATACCCTCGGTTAGTCTCCTAGGATGTGATGCAGACTGACCTTTGACCAACGGAGCCCCATAGTGGGGACACTTGTGTCCCACGGCGTGGAACTCACCACTCTCCTTGATGAGCAGAGCCTTCCCACAGCCCAGGTCCACTTCCCGCATCCTGGGGAGGAGGAGCAAGGAAAACACATGGCAGAGCACCTTCCTGGCAGCAAACACTGCACACTTGTCCTGCACCCCCGCTCTGGTCCCACCAGGCTCCCCCTCCTTCAACTTGCTCACCACTGGCTCCAGGTGACTTACAGGTTTGGGACACTCCTGCCACCAAGCCAGCTTTGGAGGTGGCTCTACTGGTCCCAGCTTGAGGCACATCCAAGCTGGGCCACTGATGGCAGCTTCTTCATCCATCCCTGTGACAAGAGGTGGCCCAAACCAACTCCTCAGCTGCTCAGGAGGCAGCTGGTTATTTCCACCCAGGTCCAGGGGGTCAGAATAAATCCTTTCAGCATGTAGAAGGAGCACCTACCCGTGACCTTGCTGTTTCCCTCAGCTGTTTTTGCAGAGTAAAGCTCACACAGGGACCTGCCCGCCTGCTCCAGGCTGCTGGCCCCAGCCCTGCATCACAGAGGGGCTTTGCCTCCCTGCCACTGCTGGCACTCAGCCCTGCATTTGCCTAGAAGCCAACTTAACCCTTGAGCCGTTCCCCTGGAGAGATTCAGGTGCTCTTTGAAAGACCGAAGCTGCTTGTGTGGTACCCTGGACAAAAGCATGATTAGCACAGCAGGAATCCTTTGCACACAAAGCTTTGAAATTTTTAGGCTCTCCAGGTCACAACTCCCCAGCTGCAGTCACCTGGTCCTTGACTGGCCAAGCCAGTCTTGAGGTCCTGAGGCACCAGCCAGCCCTGTCCTGGCCAAAAGCATCTCCTTGCCGATCATGCACCTTGTCTGCATCCCCATCTGCTAAATGAGTGATTAATGATGCCATTAGTACTGGAAAGCAGCATTTTAGAAAATCCTTCCTAACTCCCTTGGCTTGGCTGAGAGCAGATCTGCAGCCTTCCGGCTCAGCAGGGTTGTGCTGAGAGATACACACCCCTGCACTGGCTGCAGTGTGGGTGCAGCATCCCAAATTTTCCCACATCCCACCCATTCCCATGGGTGCATTTTCCCACAGCAGCTGGCTGCCCAGGTCTCCCCGGGAATGGCGTGCAGCCTCCCCAGTGCTCAGTGGCACACAGCCAGCTGTGCCCCCTTGCTCTGCTTGCTGCAGGCTGGCCTGGCACAGGTTTTGCAATGCAAAAACGTGCTTTTATTTGCAAGAGTTTCGAAGCCCTGCAGACCATATACAGAACTGGCGTTTAGGCAGTTGCATTACACTGGGCAGTTGCACTATCCACTGAAATAAGTCTTTCAACCATTCATCATTTCCAAGAGGGTGCCCGCATTGCCCCTCTCTGCAGAGTGTGGAGATTAGAATGCAAGAGGCTTCAGTGCTGAGACCCCCACTCCTCCACCTGCCCAGATCTTTGCCAAGGGGATTTCTGCAGATTTCCAACCATAGGGGCACTGCAGGCTGCTCAGGCATTGTTGAGTGAGCCTGATGTTGCTCTGCACTGAGCAGATGTTTACTCTCTGCTCTTTCACTATGCCTCCACCAGATCTTCATCCCAACATGTCCTGTCCACACCTCCTTTTCTCCCCAATCAGGTGCTCTCTTTCCAGCCAACAGCCCAGATACACCCTGTGCAATCCATGACCCAATGCAGTTAGCAGCAGCTGCTTCCTTACAATAGAGCCTTCCAGCTAACCATGGAGGAAAGTAGAGAGACAAATGAGCCCTGGTTTTGCAGGGAGCTGGGTGCAGAGCACAGAGCTGCTGTTGCATGGAAAGTTCCCCTCTACCAGCCAGAAAGCATGTCCCTGCACAATTTGATGTTTATCTGGAAATCCTGGTTGTTCCCATTGCATGAAGTGGACCATCTCTACAGCAAACCTGGCATGTTGCATCTTGTGTACCAAATACACCACTGTGCACACAGCAAACCCCACACGCTCAAGAAAGCTACTGAGCATGTGTGATCCCTGAATGCTGTTCATGCACAATAGGTCCCAGGGTCTGAGAAGAATGGCACTCACCTTGCATGCTCATTGCTCTTTAGGACAGATCAACTCTATCCCTATAGAGACACCTGTCCCACTCGCTGCATCACAGCAACACAGCTGAGACCAGGGCTTAGTCCACCAGCATCCCTGTAACACCTCCAGACCCACCCTGGGCAAGATTTCGTGCGGGCGCCTGCTCCACCTGCATCAACTGTCTCACTAGAGTAAGGTCAAATGCTCAATTTCCTTGCTACCTCAGGTGAAAACAGCAGCAGAGCTTGCAATGCCTGCCCCTGGGAGCTGTTTTGTCCCAGTAAATTGGCAGCCCCACACCCAAGTGATGCAGCTCCGCTCCCTCCCGGTGTAGGACACTTGGCACTTGGAGGTTCTTCCATCAGCACAAAGGGAATAGAGCAGTACAAGTCCTACTGCATTCCTCAGCTGTGCAGCACTTCAGGTTAAATGACAACCATAACTCTATGGGAAGATAAGATAAGTGGAAGAGTTTACAACTTACCCAAGGAACTGTGTGATCTGAGAGAGTCAAAAACAAGACCTGATGTCTTCAAGGCAGCACACAGCCACCTGCAAGGCTCCCAATCCCACACTCGCTCCACAGCAAGCAAGAGGATGATTTATGCTGCACTGCTCCCCACTGAGCTATTTACTCAGTTGGGAATTTGTCCTGTTGCCCCACTCCACTCCCCACTTCAGAAGCACCAGCTAGAATTCAGCTCTGGCCTGCAAAAGACCTTTGCTCAGGAGCTGAGGGAGCGCTGGGGCTGTTTTCTGTCTGCAGCTCATTGACCTCCCCCAGTTAGCCTGCTGGGAGGCTGGCTGGGTACAGCAGCACCAGAGCTTATCTTCCATTATCTATTACTGGTTCTGCTGAGACCATCTTGGTACCAGAAGGATAGAAAGGGTGGGCAGAAAGAGTACCTTGTGCTTGCAGACTCCACTAACACAACGTGGAAGTGCCCAAACTCTTGTGCCAGTGGCCTGCACTGCTGCTGTGTCCACGCACATCTGTGCCCAGCACACTCCTTGAGAGAAGCATCCTAGAAAATCCCTCTGGGTATCAGAGTGAGAAGGGACTCCTTTGGTCTGGCACATTGCTTACATGAGCCACAGGCCCTTCTCACAGCACCTCTCTTTTCAGCTAGACTTAGCCTGCCAGAAAAAAAGTTATTCTCAACTTAAAATGTCTAGTGATGGCAAATCCATTGCCATACTCGGTAGCATGTTTCAGTAGCTGAATGCACACATGGTTGAAGCATGAGGTCAGTTTCCAGACCAATGCCAGTTTCTAGCCCTGGCTTTAGCTGAGGAACTCCCTGCCACAGCCACCTGCAGCCAGGTATGTTCTCACAGACTGCAGCGAGATCCCTCCTCACCTTCCTCATGACCAGCAGAGCTCTTTGGATCTTTCCATCTACTATATTGCATGCTTTCCAGTCAATGTATCTACCGCAGCCCTAATTTTCCAACATCCTTCTTGCGCTGGGGCACTGAAGCAGAGCACACTCTTCTAGTAACATCTCAAACATGAAGTCAGCAGAAGCTGCCTCCAGGAACACTTAGTGTTCAGCCATGACACTGGAGGAGGACTCTTCTTGTGCAACCAGTATTTCCCAGCATCGTCTCCCCTTTCTACTTCACTCCAGCTTCAAGGCCACTGCCTGTGCTCTGTCTCAGGTTCCCTCTTCCCCAGCCTTGCTGCTGCTGCTCACTGTGCAGGAGGTAGTGGGTTGCCCATCATCTCCTAGAAGCCTCCCTGCAGCCACTGTGCTTGCCTTCCAATCCAGTGCATCTCTACTGACTCCTCACCCCCATCTCTCACTGGAGGAGGCCATCTGCCTCCAGGTCCTGAAGTCCCCCCAGCACTACTCTGAGCTGCAGCAGAGCTTGCAGCATCAGCCACATCTCATCATGTGAAGATTTAATTCAGCAATCTGGTGCATCCTTTTGTAGAACGGTCTAACACAAAAATTCCCATCACAATGAAAAAACTTTTAAATCAGAGTAGCGAAACTGTATACAGCTGAAGTGTGTTGCAGTTAGCAAAAAATTTGGAAAACTGCATCCCTGGTGAAAGAGCAAATTGAAAGAGAAGAACTCAGCTAGAAGAGCAAGGCACTGCAGAAGAGGCTTACCACACTATCTGCTCCATCAGCTCCACCCATGCACTACTAAAACTACTAAGGCTATAAATTCATAAAAAATTGTCGGGGTTGTCTAATGCAAGCTGAGTAGAGCCTGTTGAGAAATTCTGCCACACAACGTCACATTTTTCTAAGATGAGTCCCAGGGCAGACTGTGCAGGGAACAGCAGACCTTCTGGTAAAAAAACAGTTGTCACTTGTCCATGAAGCAATTTTTAAAGATTAAAAACAAATTAATATTTTATTAAGTTAAATTCTCCTCTCCAGAAACTCTGAAGAATAAGATAGGGGGTTTGGTTTAGGTTATAAGGTCTCTCAAGTTTCACCTGCAAAAATTTTAGGCACTTACTGTCCATTTTCCAGGTCCTTCACATGGCACACAGACGCTTCCACCACATCCTTTGGGTTGTGGTAGGGATTGCTAGCAATGGGATGCTCTTCAAGATGATAATGCCGGGCAGTTCCATTGACTTTGTAGATCAGGGGGCTGGCTTTCCCATTGGGCGACATCTCCTCCTTGCTTCTCTCCTTCTCGGGTATCACAACTTCAATTTTCACTTCAACTGCAGGAACAGAGAAATCTTCATTAAAATGAAGCTGGAGCTGTTGCTGCCATTCTGCCTCTCCCTCGTTCCCTGGACTTTGAAAGGGGCTGACAGACATCAGAAGAGACATTTTTTGTTGGCTTGCTGGGGAAGATAAAAAACACTTAATATGAAACTTGGCTTAATTATCTGAGCCCATTATTGCACTGTTCTTTCTCCATTGGGCATCTCTGCATGATGTACATACTCTTGCAAGCAGACCTTAGTCATCAGTGAAAAAGAACCCCTCAGTCACAGTTGCTGTCCTGTTTAGTGGAAAACAGCTTCAGAACAGCTAGATGTGAGGCATGCCAAGGCCTCCAGGACTCAGGCAGACTTCAAAAAACCCAGTAATGGTTTGTAGATAACATTAACTGAAAGAGAAGGCAAACACTGCATGGTGTATAAAGCTGCTACATTAGATGAAAGATGGATTACATGAAGACCAATTAATATGGAACTAGAAATATCCAAAATTCTTTCGGCATGAGGTTTTCAGCCTAAAGTGAATCTTCCACGTTGAGAAAAGCAAGGATTGTCCATTTTACCTAGGTGTACACCACTGAACAGGTTTAACAATGAAAGCATCCCTGGCCTGGGGACCACGGGACCCAGGGACACACAGGAGCGGCTTGTGCCAGCACAGTGCATCCCCCGACCATCAGAGGGGACATCGGAGCCAGTGGGTCCCCCCGCCCCACTGCCACCATGGGTGCTGTCATGGGGCAGTGATGGAGCAAGGTAGCCCCCAGCCCAGCACATCCAGGGCGCTGCCCCACCATGTGTCCCCCTGCTCCTCCTGCCTCAACTGGGATGTGTTGCCAGTCCTGTCCTCCCCATGCAGAGATGGAGAGGGAACACAGGGGCTCTCCTTGGCCACCTGAAGATGTTCCTCTGAGCCCGCCGAAGGGCAGCACTCACCCAGCCTCGCCGTGCACCCACACCCCCACCCACCGCACCATGCCCAGGGGGAGCAGGCTGGACACAAGAGCACCAGAGGAAGCCAGCGATGATCTTTCACATCATAAAGTGGAAAACACCACTTTAGCTCCTAGGGATTTCATGAAAGTAAAGCCATTAATATTTATAATAAGCTCCAGGAGAGTTCTGTAGCAAGCCAGGGTGTAAGTGCCAGAGACTGAATAAGTATTTCAAGCAAATGGGAGATTGCCGAGATCTCCCCACCTTATAAATGTCATGAACAGGAAAAGCTGTGCAGAAGATAAAAATAAAAGCTCACAACCTAAATAGGCTAAGGAAAGGCAAAGAGAGGGGAACAATGTGCCCCGGAAGAGCGGGATGAGCCATGCAGCAAGAGAAGGGTGCTGGGTCTTCCCAGCTTCACCTGTTGCCACACACCTTTTATTGACAGTCCATTGAGAGGAGGACAGAAGAAGAGGTCAGGGGGACAGCTGTTCATTTAGGAAGGGAGAAAAGCAAGTGGCCATGGTCATGCAGGCACTGGAGGCAGGCAGTTGTTTCAGGGGTCCTGCGAGTTCCTGCTTTTTGTGCCAGCTCAGCAGAGCAGGGGACGGGGTGGCTTTTTGCCAAAGTGCCAAATCCTCAGACTCACCAGGAGCAGAATTTACCATGGGCTCGGACAGACAGATCCAGTAAAGCAATTTGCTATGTATCCATGCTGAATCAACATAAAATGTGACCTTCTGTTGCATTATTGCAGCTGCCAGCTGCAGGAATTACTGCAAACTAATAGGCCCAGCACCCTGCATTAAAAAATAATAAAGTTGCCATGAGCAAATTTGTTACTGGAGCTCTACAGAAGCAGCCCAGCTCCCTGCAGGTACCCAGCAAAGAGGCTGCTTTCCGTAAGCAGTTTTCCTATGGCATTTGGAAAAGCAGACATGGATTTTCCAAGGACAGAGTTAGGAAATGTTAATTTATGCCAGTCCCTGCGAAATACAAAGAAACAGGAGGATTGTTTCATACAATTATGCAGTCAATCGACATTTATCTGGAGCAAACGCTGCTGCACATCCTTGCATGCAGACCCCGGCGCTGGGCAATGTGCTGCTGCCGCTGCTGACGTGGTGCAGGACGAGCCCAGGCTGGCACTGGCAAAGCTGGCAGCTCCAAGCCCTGATGGTGACACTGATGCCGGTGAATTCACCCTGCAGGGAACAACCCACATCTCCCACTTGGCCCAATGCCCCAGAGCTCTGTTTTCCAAACTGCATTTGGGTCAGGTGGGCACCTGGAGTGCTGGCTGATCCACGGGTGTATGAACCTGAGGAGATGAAGATAGAAATTTAACTCTGAGCTCTTTAGTTCTTTCTCGGTCAGAAAAACATATGCAAAAAGCAGCAGGTCTCTGGCACCAGTGTGTGCCAGCATGCCCAGCCGTCCCCACTCAGCACTCACCAACACTGCTGGACAAACGTCCAGAGGAACAGAAAAAGGTATAAAATCTTCCCCCTCTCCTGTGTCGGGCCCCACACTTCACCCCTTGCCTCTGTGGGGGGCAATTCCCATTCACTTCTCCCCAGCCCTTTAATCCCCCCTTCTCCTCCTCCTCCTTCCCCTCCTCCTCCTCACCACCCCCTCCAGCCCCGCATGAGGTGTCCCTCTGGCCAGAGACCTGCATTCCCAAAGGATGATCCCTCCAAGAATCCAGGGCTCAGAGGCACCTGAGCTGATCCAGCAAACTGTTTCAATTCTCATCAGGGAAAATGACATTTAAATGAAATATTTATAAACCCAAGTTTAATTCTGAAATCCGATTGGCACAGTGTGGCTGGGTCCAGCACACTCCATCCCTTTGACAGTCATTTTCTCTAACTGCTAGAAAAGGTTCCTGACCTTAGAGCAAACTGGAAAGTTTTAGGCACATGCCTACTAATCTGTGCGGTGGCTAACTCCTCGGGCACTGGCCAAGGCCACCACTGTCACACAGCAGCACTGCCCTAGCCATGGCTGGTGGGAACAAGGGTGATGGTTGTAGCTTCCACAGCAGAACAACCGCTGCGCTCTGAGCACATATATGTATGCATCTATAGACAGATATAGATGATGATATAAAGATGGAGATAAGAGATAGAGATAGATATGCCTGCTTGCCCTGTGCGACCAACATCACTTACATACATTAGCTCTGGGGCCCCAAAATAAGAAGGACACGGACCTGTTGGAGCAGGGCCAGAAGTGGGACACACATCAGGGGGCTGGAGGCCCCCTCCTGTGGGGACAGGCTGAGAGCTGGGGCGGTTCAGCCTGGGGAAGAGAAGGCTGCGGGGAGATCTTAGAGCAGCCTGCCAGTGCCTGACGGGGGCTTACAAGAAAGCTGGAGAGACTTTTTGCAAGGAAACATAAGGATAGGACAAGGGGGAAAGACTTCGAACTGAAGAGAGTAGATTTAGATGAGATATCAGGAAGAAATTCTCCACTGTGAGGGTGGCGAGGCGCTGGCCCAGGCTGCCCAGGGCAGCTGTGGGTGCCCCATCCCTGGCTGGGCTCAAGGCCAGGCTGGATGGGGCTGCGGGCACCCTGGGCTGGGGGGGGGAAGGTGTCCCTGCCCGGGGCAAGGGGGTTTGAAACTTCATGGTCTTTAAGGCCCCTTCCAACCCAAGCCATTCCATGATTTTATGATATATGTGTATGTATGTGGTTTTGTGTGTTCATGTACATTTTTAATATACATGTATTTTTTCTCTATTTATATACACAAATACATATGTATGAAGGACCAGGAGGTCAGGGCTGGAAGTATTTTATAAGAATATAAAAAAAAAAAAAAAGCAGATGAAAGAGTTGAACATTACCAGGTGCTGATAGCACACATCCACGTACACCTCAGCACTGCCAGCTCTTAGTGTTCAAAAATCCTGACTCAGCTCCCCAAAATCATAGAACTGCTAAAATACAGACTCTTGACAAGACTATACATTTTGACCCTTTATTTTTTTCTCCCAGGTTTTTAGCCTTTAGGTTGGAGCACTGCCAGGACTCCTACATGCATACCCAAGGACTGTGTCCCAGCCCCACTTATCAGTTTGGCTCAGGTTAATTTTTCACACTGTGCTAATGATGCTCTAGTGCTTTGCCTCATGTCATTAACCCCTGGCAGTCAGTCATTAACACCCCATTACACCTCCTGTAAATTTATTCCTTCTCCATCACTATTCACAGCACTGTGGGACAAGTCAAAGCCCCTGCCTGCTTTTAGACAGGTACCTGAGACACGAGGCTGGAAATGTTGACATCAACCCCTGGGCAGGGTGCTGGCAGGTGGAGGGTGGCTGGGCTGCAGTGCAGGGCCATGCTCATTATTTTAAAAGATTAGGGCAATTAAATGACCCAAGGCTTCTTTACCACAGGATTAGGTTCCCAGTATGGCTCAGTGCCCTTCCAGAGGCTAAATTTAAACTATGGGTTTCAGGCCATTTAAAGTATAATACTTAAAATGGTAGAAACAAGGAAAATACTAAGTTAATATGGCAGTGCAGGAGAAGAGAGAATTGGCATGAGCCAAGAGCTAGCCTGAATCTGGGGAAATCTGGGTAAGATGAAGACACCTGGCCACAGGAGCTGGGCTGGCGGAGAGGAGAGCTTCTCCAACCACAAAGTCCTGCGATGCCTCAGGGTTTGCTGCACAGGGGCTGCAGGCATAGGGCAAATGAACACTGAGGGCAGGGAACAGCCTTGTACTGGCTGTACAGTGCTGACAGTTCCAAGAGCAGTGGAAACCAGAAAAGCATCAAGGGTGGCAATGATGGAGGACGATGTGTTCACCATACCCTGCTGGTGAGCACAGCCAGAAGGCCTGGTTTACCCCATCAGGGATTATTTCCCTGCAGGCAGCACTAAGTAAATCGACTGCTGCAGGACATGTCCTGGGGTCTCGCTCTGCCCTGCCGGAGCTGCACTCTCCAGGCACCGCCCAGGCTCGCCCATGCTGCCTCATAAGTGCAGACCTCCATGACAACTACTTTAGGTGGTCTCAAAGAGACACCAAACCATTTCCATTAAAGATGACAAGAGCTAATGACAAAATCGCTGCATCAAACGTGCCCAGCTCTACCCTCCTTCTCCAGATGCCCCATTCAGCAAATGCCACGCTCCCACAAACCAGGAGGTAGGACTTGCCAGCCAAGCCTGGGGGCACCCTCAGAGCCAAGCTCGGAAGGACACACAGCCCATGGCACCCCCTTCAGCAGTGAGCAGCATCCCTGCAAAGGGGACACAGGGTGCTCAGAGCCAAATGCACCCACTGCGCAAGGGCAAAGCTCACCCACAGACATGCCGTCCTGTGCCGGAGCTGCTGCCCTGCCCCACCATCAAGCACTGAGCACAGCTGAGAGTGCAAAGAAAGATAATCACAACTTTATAGGTTTTGCAAGCTGCTCTCCCATGCTTGGTGCAGAGATGGTGCTGCTGCAGCTCACACCAAGCAGTCACTGGTGGTTCCCTTTCCCCATCATCCTGACCTGGCTGCTGCTCCTGGAGAGCGTGCTGGGATCCCACACAGACTGCCAGCTGGCAGCTCATCGCATATGCATCATGCACCAGGAGAAAAAAATTATGCGGAGATTGAGAACTGGGCCTTCAGAAGAGGATCCAGCATCACAGGACTGCAGCACTAGAGATAACAGACAATCACTTCACTGCTTGAACGTAAGTTCTTAATTAAACTCTTAAATATCAGAACAGGGTTGGGCATTGCAGCAGCAGCCAGACTTCAGGGCTGGTCTCCGGTACAACCAGCACAGTTATTTACTGTTGCAGGACTCCAGTCCCCAAAGCTCTTGTAGAGGGGATCTGCTCATCAGAAGGCTTTCCTGGCACACAGCAATGCATGTGCAACGTCAAGGTTATCTGGAGAAATGCTGAGGGTGCTCGGGAGGACTGAGGGTCTCTCTTGCATATAAGATGATGGAGCAGATAAGGACCTCGTTTGTATACATCTTTCAAAAGTGTCTAAACAAATTCTATTGACTTCAAGCTGCATGTAAAGACTCCCTTCATTTTGAAACAGCACTGATGGAGAAAATAGCTCTGTTTTGTCCCTGCACGATTTTTTTCTCATTCATAGAGAGGATAGGTGTATTCTTCAAAACAGGAAAGTCCACTATTTAGCTCTGATGGTGCACAGCTCCCACAAGAAATGGGAATGACAAATGCCATAAAAAGACTGTGAAACCTCTTTGCCAGAACAATTGGTACCTGCAAATGCATCTGTTTATGTCACTGCATTTGCAGGGTTTATAACCACTGAGATGAAACACCACAGTCAGTGATGTGCTAACCAGGGGCTGAGGAAAGGCTTGTCAAAAGCCTTTGAAGACTGCTAATCAAAACCAGAGCTGAAGAGAGAGTGCTACATTGCAGGATGGCATTTTCAGTCATTTGGCCTTGCTATGCAAATGCAACTCTACATCTGCAGTTCAGGAAATACGCCTGCAGAGCGTTTTTATTCCTCCACCAGTCCAAGATTAAACACAATTCTGCTGATGGTATACAAAATAAAGTGGAACTGCCAGCAGAGTTTGTTACAAGTTTAGTCAACAAAGACATTTAATCCTGGATGCATTTTCACTCCTTAAACATTTCAAGGAAGGATATAAACAGCGTGGGTTTTCACAAAAGAAAACTTGCAGTTCACAGCGTTCAATGCCGTATCACCCTGGCACTGCAATGACCTGTAAAATAATCCAGTACAGGTCAAGGGCAGAAAACCACCTTTATTTCTTCTTTGTGCCTTGCAAAGCAAAGACAGAGGACCTCACTCAGTGGATGCTCTGTGGGTCACCGACAGGACTTGTATGTCCCCTCTGACCTTTCAGGTCCCTCAACCTGAAATCCCCATTGCCTGAGGCAATGAAGATAAATTGCCAATAAAAGGTCCCCAAAAGACATTTTTCCACCTAGCTGTGGATACTGACTGATCCGATAGATCAGCACGACTATCTGATTCCCCTTGCCCGTGGGCACGAGCAGGGAACAAGGCCAGGGTCATACCCCAGCTCCCTGCTTGATGCCCAAAACAAGCCGCAGGATGGCAGCTCCTGGAAGGCAGTTCAGCAACACCGACTGCACCAGCCCCTCGTGCACCAGCACCGGGCCCTGGGGACTAGGGCTGGGGCAATGCGGGTGCTGCCGGCTATGGCGAGTGGTGCCTGCTCGCACCCACGCAGCCGGCAGGAGCTCAGGACAAGGCTTAACATGGACACTTTCACACCAGACCTCCCTCCATCAACCGTTTTGCCTGTGCAGCCCCTTCCTCTCCTCTGCGCACCCACCCTTGCCAAAGGCAAAGCGCAGGGAGCCTGCCCAGCCCAGCTGTGGTGGGAGCGCACAGGGCTGGGGGAGCATCCTTGATGGTCAGGGGCCAGCAGCTGCTTTCCCCACCGGAGGCAGCACGCGTGGACAAGCTTCATGAAGGAAATAAAATCCAGAGAGTGGAGTGGCCCCAGGACCGGACCTGGGTGGTGGGGCTGTGACAGACCAAGCAGTAGGTGGTCTTGCTCCTGCCCTGGTCGTTCCCTTCTGGCAGGGACCAAGTTAAGTGCTGGCCAGCGAGTGGCAAAGCCGCAGCAGTAAGGAAGGTGCTGGAGCTGTGCAGACCTGACATGGGGCGCCATGGGAGCAGTTCTGCTGGGAGGGGGCAGTTCTGCTGGGAGGGGGGGGGGCATGAGAAGACGGGACGGGAAAGAACCGGTAGCGTGTGTTCGGCTGGGGCTGTGGGGTGCAGGCTGGGATCACCTCCCACCCGCCCCCCCGGCACCGCAGCCCCCCGCCTCTCCTTCCCCCCCACCCTCTCCTTCCCCCCCCCCCCCCCCCCCCTCCCCTACGCAGCCCCGCACAACTCCCTGCCTGGGAGCGAGAGCGCCGGGGACTCTGGGGGGATTAACGGGCCGGTAATCCTCCCTGCGGGAGCCCAGCATTAACATTCCCGCTCTGACCTACTTCTCCCCCCGGGGGCGGCGGGGGGGCGGGCTCGGCACCGGGCGCATCACCTGGTTTGGGCTTGGAGAAGCATCCTCCCATGGCGCCGGGGCGGGCGGGGGGCGGCGGGCAGGTCAGCGGGGGCACATCCCGGCGTGGCACCCCCGCCGCGGGCTCCAGGCGTCGTTGGCGACCTGCGCCGGGCAGAAACAGCTCGGTGAGAGGCGGGCGGGGGGCGGGGGGGCGCCGCGGGGCGGGGGGAGGCGGCGGGCAGCGGCGCGCGCCGGCGGGGGTTGGGGGCGGTAAGGCCCGCCGGGCCCCTCGCACCCCCCGGTAACACCGAGGGGAAAACGTGACGCTGGGGTAACCGTGCTCGGGAGGCGCTGGTAAATGCAGTTGTGAAGTTTATAAACGCAATCGGCCTTTCAGAGTTTAAAATGACAGAAACCCTCCTGTCATTCGTGTTCGGACTCTCGTAACTTCCCAGCGCCCTGCCTTTGGGAATGGAATCTGAGCACACAGGTCACGGCCCAAATGTGACGATTAAACTGTAAATACATTTCAGTCAGGTTTTTTGCTTCTATTATTGGGTGATGGAAAAAAAGAAACCTACTGTATTGCGCAGTCCTGCAAGTTCCCCCTTTCCAGTGATGCTCATTCCTGCAGAAACCCCATTCGATTTGGAACAATTACTGATTTGAGAAAGGGTTTTGTCAGGCCGTTTTGTACCAAAATGCAATTTTTTTATACTATTAAGACAAGATTCTTTTATGTTTAAGTGGGACAGGCAAACGGTCCACTTCAAACCGTTTATCTCATAAGCTTTGACCAGTAGTGCTCTCCGCTTTGGCACAGACCAAGAATTAGGATAAACCTTTTTGGTTATATTCCTTGACTGAAAACTGCAAAGATTCATACAACACAACTGGCAACAAAATAGAATGTTTAATTAATTTTACCCATTCATACTTGTACTCGAATCAATTTACTATGGTTTTGTCGTATATTTTTCACAAAGCCTTCTGATCTGGGCAGGAAGTTAAAACCGTTTCCAAAGGATATTTTAACACAGGCAAAGTAGGCTTTTCTGCAGCTTAGAAAGTGCCTCAAGATCTTTCTGATGAGAAGGAAAAACAACTGCCAGCAAGCAGACACCAGACACTGCAGTTCCTCCCATTTACTTAAGCACCAATGCAAAGCATCTGGACACATCCCTGTTTTCAACTACATCCCTCCAAAACATACACAGTCCTTCCCACACACCTTCAACCTCCCCTTCTGCTGCATATGGCGTGACCTGCACCAAGTCCCAGGTGAATCGCAGGATCACCTTCAAAGCCTGAAGCATGTGGAATAAGTACCCCAGGCTACAGAGGAACAGGAGAGTGGTGCCTCACCACATCTTGTAAACCAGACACCTGCCATTTGATAATGGGCACTGAGGGGTACCAGCCTGGGACAGACAATACAGTAAGAGGACAACAAACCACACAGGCTTGCCTGCAGACTACAAGGAGTGATGAGATGTGTGTGGAGCTGCCAAACAAGCTTATTTGCAAAGGGGGAAAATTAAATGCAGCAGGGAAGAGCCAAGAACTCTTCTCACGAGAGCATCCAAGGAAAGCAGCACGCCAAAATTTAGGCAAGAGCAAATGCAAAAAAAATGCCATGTAAGAAGGTGCACAAATGCAGACGGAGATTTAGGAGCGCAGGGGGAAAACGGAGCAGAGGAGTCACATGCAGTAACTGCTGTATGGCCCTTTGCCAAAACTGGCAGGAAGAAAAACAGCTTTGTATCAGAAAAACAGAATCTCAAGCCATTGATGTGTCAGTGATACAGGACAATAATTTAGTGTAAAACATACAATAAAAAAACATGCAAAGACTGGCAAAAAGGGAGATGGGAGGTGAGAGCCAAAAAGGAGCAGGTGGGGGAGGGGGGATGAGTTGGAGGGCACATCCAGGAAATTCTCAGCCTCAAGCCAAAAGGAAAGGTAAACCTGCACCTGTGTAAGTCCATACTAAAATCAGGTGCCGCTGTGAGAGGAACGTGCCAATGAGACAGCATGAGCCACACAAAGGAGAGTGAAGAGTAAGTTGAAATGTCACCTACACAGGGGCTGGGCTTTCTTCTGGAAGGCAACCAGCCTGCTCTGAGGTCCACGATAGCCCAGGAGCCAACCAAAGCCCCTGCTAAGCTGCAGCAGCCGTTGGCAGTGGGTTTCCTGCAGCAGAACGTGAACGCTGTGCCAGCAGGATGGGGCTATGCTTCAGGCAGGCAGTGCCCAAGCAGCGCTGGAGCAAGCCCTGGGGATGCTGCACACGTAGGGGAGGCACAGCAAGGACCCCTAACTACCTGGGCAGGCAGTGTGGTAGATGGCAGAAGGGCTGCTCCCAAATGCGCCTCACCAGAGGATGCCTAGATCTTCTCCAGACCCCCCAGAGATGCTCATGTGCAGTCCGATGGCCCTGGGACTGGTTTCCAGCTGGTCTGGCTGGTTTTACAAGGGACTCTGGAGGGATGCCAAAGCTCCCTCCCTGAGATGCCTTTGCTTTGTTTGGACCTTGAAGATGGCAATCTGAAGCCATTCCCTCAGGCCCACTTCGCATCTCTTACTTTCCCCACTGATGGTCCCCCTGGGCCTTCAAGCAGCCACCAACAAAGAGTGCGTCAAAGCTTCATACAAAAAAATCCCAAACCAACATGAATCCCTTACAACCTAGCAGGTTAATCTATCAACAATAGAAGAATTAATGCTAAAATGACTAACTAGGTAGCCCACTCCCTCTCGGGCACAAGCTTACATCCAAACATTATTAACAGACGAACTAACGTCCGAACTCCAACAAGACCAAACATTCCAATAGACCCTGTTAACCTAACCCAAGTGTGCCCACCAGAAAGATTTAAATCTGTAAAAGGAACTTAGCAAGTACAAGGCCCGACTGTTTACCAAAAACATAGCCTTCAGCCTAACAAGTATTGAAGGTGATGCCTGCCCAGTGTGCTCCTACAGACTGAGCCACCCACAACCCCCTAGAGCAGGTCAGAGCAGAGCAGAGCATGGTGGACAGTTTCTGGGTGTCCCTCCTCTGCTCCTGGAGTTAACCAGGCAAAAGCCAAAAGGTTCTTGGTAGAATTTCAGCTGCTGCTACCCAAGGAGAAGCTGTCTGGCTGCCCACAGCCTCAGTCCCAGAAAGCACATAGAGATGTTTCAGAAAGTCACCCAAGACTCAGCTGGTTGCAGAAAGGCACCAAGCTGACCTGCCAGACTGACTCATGAGACACAACAGGATCGTGTCACCACTAGCGGCATCCAGAGATACTGATCTGGAGCTGGATCCTGACAGAGTCATAGCCAAAATCCCCCCTTTGCTAGGAAAGGGAAAAAAGCTCATACACAATGTGATGTAACTGAACCCAGGATCACCTGTAAAACCTTGCTAGCTCTTGAAGGGTAATGGATTGACCTATACAAGGTCATGCTCATGCCTCAGTAAACCAGTTCATAATCTGTTCCTTGAACAAATCGATCTGTGCTTCACAGCTGTACAAGAACACTTTCAGCATCTGCTCAAATTGGGCAACAAGGAGCTATTCATCAAAATATGAGGCAACGGTTGTGGTGCTGAGGAACATACTATCCCATCTCTAAAAACTCCTGCGTGAATGGGGAATCAGCCTTGCAACAGGCTGTATGCAAACAGGGCTCCAGCATCACCCACAGAGAGCACTGCCTAAGAGCATACACCCTGCTCCCACACAGAAGAAACATGGAAACCGATCCAACATGAGAAATGTAGAAAACAATCCAGAGCTACTAACCTCAAGCGCTTCCACTGCAAGGCAGTAAAACTGCAATATTGCAACATCAAGTTCTCACTGCAGGTAAGGTACATAAAACCAGAAGGACCATGCAGCTGAGCCCAGATGTCCACCTCTCTGGCAGTGGCCAGCAGCACTCTGACAGTGCCACAAGCAGGCAAGAACAAGGCAGACACATGGTGACTCTAGCCCATGTTTCCTGCCAGGTTCAGGCAACCCATGCACAGATCAGGATCCAGAGCTTGCACAGTTTTTTAAAGACAGCGCAGTACTGACGGTGCTATTAACAGCGCTGTATTTACTCTCTGCTCGCTGCTAAAGCCCCAGGCTCCTATTTCAATTGAATGTTCTGCTGTGACTCCAAAATCTTTTCCAAATGGTAACATGGTTAAGTATGTAAGTATACAATATGTCATAGGTAAAACTAGTATTTTTCCCCTGAGCATTAGTTTGTGTTTATTGCAACAGTGCCATTTTATCACCTGGCTACCAAGGTCCATCATACTCAACGGCAACATCTCACAGTCAGCATCTGCTTTGCTGCTGTGACTAATTCTGTATTGCCTGCCTGGAGATCTGGCACGTGTCTGAGCACTGAGCTGTGCCCAGTGACATGGGCATCTCCCAGACATACCAGTTTGCAATCCAAGCTAGCTCCGGCTGGGTGTGTCAGCTGGAGACCTCTCCACCTGGAGCACTGAGCATGGACACTCACGACACTGTTCACAGGGTCACCTCAGCCATGATTCACCTGCTATGGAAGGAGGCCCTGGTACATGCGGACACCAGCTGCCACTGTGGCCCCTCCTGGCTCCTCCAGATCTCCACACTGAGCTTTTAGCTGCGCCCTCAAATTTTTATGGATGTTGTTCCGAGCCGAGTTGCCCCTTGCCGGCTGACCCTGGCCAAGTCAGCCCCGCATGCCACCAGAGGGAGAAGTGGGGAGAGAGGGCTGCTTCTCATCCTTTTCCCACTTGCCCAGCACAAGCCCCCACCCCTGGCCCATTGGTGTCCTCCCCAGCACCCTGGCCAATCTTTTGAGAGGGGGGTCCTGCCACCTCCAAGGGCAGCTTTACCCCCTCCTCACCCTACTGATCCCCTGCTCTCAAGCCCTGGCCCCCACATCTTGCCTCCCCATATCATATCCCATCTTCTCTCCTCAGTGATGTGAGGGCTCACAATGTCAGCAAGAAGAAAACTGATGTGATGTCCTTGCACAAGGGACTGGTGGGTGTGAGGCCAGAGAAGGCAAGGGCTGTGGTGCTGACTCACCGCTTGCTCCCAGGGAAAGGAGCCTGCACTAGGGCTGGACCATGGGCCCACAGGGCCTGAGGATGGAGGAGTCAAAGATGCTAGAACAGCTGACAGCTCCCAAGGATACTGGTTGTGGCTACCAGAACAAGAAACATCTTGACCTCTGGGTCTTAGAATCCCAGGTCCTCAAGGCTTTGCAGGGGCACAGCCCCCAGTCCTCCCACAGCTGCATCTCCTCCACTGCCCTATCCTCCTCTTGGGCTAGACTCAAGACAACCCTGGGGCTGCCGGGGGCACAGCTCAGGTTCCCAAGTTCTAAGAGCTCAAGAATATGACCATCCATCCAAGGCAGCCAGGCAACAATGGGAGCATCCTGCCACCACCAGCAACCAGCCTCCAGTCTCCCAGGCAGTTCAGGATCACGTGCTCAGCCAGACTTCCTCCTCTCTTGATTTCTGCTGGGGACAGGTTCACCAGGTACCACTGCCTGGACGTGTTCCTTCCCACAGCTGGAAATGCCTGCATGATGTCTGCTGTGGGTCCAGCAAACCAGGCTCCAAGGCCTGTGTGCTGGCAGGGATCAACAGGCTTCTCTGCTCCACACAGATCTCCATCACAGCTCAACTCTGCTTTCTTTGCAGTGCTCTGCAGGAAACCTGGAGGGAGCCCTAGGATGAAACCTGGGAGAGTGCCTGGAAGATCTCTGAGGAGATTTCTGATTAGCCACTGGAATTCACTGTGACCAAGTGGGATGTCTGGGACTCACTCTGTTCCCAAGGAGATGACTTCTGTCTCTACATTGACATCAGCAGTCTGGAGGAAAAGGGCTGCATGTTCATGGAAAGCCAAAGTTCACATGAGTGAGGATGCAGAAGATCTCTTCCAGGACACACCAGGATCTCAAAGCAGATGTCAGCAAGAGTTACCTCCTAAGGAAGCAATTTCCTCAGGATGAGGAAGAGACCTTCCCCAAGGTCAAGGAAGAACTTAGTTTAGAGGACTGAATAAACCCACAATGGAGAAGGCAGGAACGATGGGCCCCTGGGATGCCTGCTTCCCAAGAAAAGTGGGATAAAAGACCTACCAAAGAGACCTGACCCCACTCGGCAGCTTTTAACATGGGGAGGGCAATATGGCAGCCCCAATATGGTTGTGGTCATGACCCCGCTGGCCTTCATCTCCTATCAGGATGGCACCTCTTGCTCTGCACCTTCTGCCCAGGCAGCTGCATGTCACTCCTCTGCCGTTCAAAGATGTCCTCCTTGCCATACACACGGCATGTCCAGCATTCACCAAAAGGGCACCAAGACACTTGGGAAGAGGTTGGGAGGCTGATGTGCCTGCAGCAGGAGGTCCTGCAGCTGTTAATAACAGGCATCACAGGCTGCATTTCAGCCTTGCAGGCAATAGGCTGAATCCCACACCTGAGAGCACTGCACTGAAGAGCTGTTGTGTAGCCACAGAATCATGGAAGAGTTTAGGCTGGGAAAGGTCACCAGTGGTCATCTAATCCAATTCCAGCTCTGCACAGGGTGTGATACCAACCTGGATCTAACATTAATCCTGCCCTAAGCTTTGGAGAATGGACCCAATGCCATTCATGACATGATAAAACCCACTAACATTTGAGGGTCCGGAATGGTACCAGGCCTTTTTAAATGAGTATCAGTGGAAAAAGCTGAGACATGATGGTCTACAAAGAACAAGAAAATCCATTCTTGGCAGCTGGAGACCACCCCAGATCTCCCCATCCACACCTTTCCCATTGCTAGATGCAGCACCCATTAGAAATGGGAAGTGGAAATGTTCAAAGATGTTCACTCTCTCAACAGTTTGGAGCACCCAATGGTCTCCTGCAGGGACTGGGAATGACATCTTTTCTCCCAGGCCTGTCACTTCTCGGGTATTTTGCCATGCCTGGAAGCCCCTGAGATGCCTCCAGGGGAGGGAGGGAAGGGGCTGAGCAGTGCTGGTGTCCTGTGGAGCCACAGCAACCCTGGGGTCTGGGCAGCAGGTCTTGCTCACATGCTCAGGAAACAGCTGATACCCAGTTCTGAGGTCAAGGAGGAATTTTTTGCCCTGGGCAGACTGGCACAGGTCCCTGGGATTTTTTTTTCCCTTCCTCTGTAGCACTGAGCATGGCCCCTTGCCAGGGCTCCTCAGGGCCATTTCTTGCCAGAGATTCCCTGCTGTTGCAGGACCAGGAGTCCAGCTGTGTCCATGATCTTCCCACTTCTCCTCTGTGGCAGCTTTGTTTTTCTAGTTTTTGGACATTTGTAGCGTAGGTCTTCTAAGGCAATGTCCTACAGCTCCACTCTCAACAGGAGCTGTTGTTTTTTAACTGCCCCTGCATACAATAAAATTTTCTTTTCATTGTATCTCAAGTTTTGTCATCTGCAAACATATGCCTATGTCTGCCTCAAGAACCTTGTCCTTCAGAAGCATTATCAATTACTGCAGATAATTTTGGGACTCACAACGATGTTATCACTGTTTGAAGAACTCATCACTTTCTTCTCAGGACATCCTTCATGGATGTCTCTGAAGAGTCCATGTCAGAGTCATTTCTTTCCTAAAATAGGCCTCACCAAAACCCTTGTGCTCTCTGCACACTTAGATGGCACCAGCTGCCGCAATGCACCCAGGTCTGAGAGAAGGCCCTATGGCCAGGAGAATGACATCAATGGAGGCACCTGTACTCGGGGATACCATCCCAACCAGACACCTGGAGTTTTAGGAAGGTCCCTGATGTCTATCAATAACAGCCTTTTTCTAACACACTTACTGCTCAGGTGAGAGATTCTGGCTGGTTGTCGCACATGGCTGGTTATCCATCTGAACGCTTCATCCTGGACAGAATCGATCTTCAAAAATAAGAAAACAAAACTCTCCTATCTGCAAGCCTGGTCACAATCTGCCCTGTGCTCCTTGGTTTCTCACCTACCAGCATGCAATGCCATGTACACCAGGCATGCCAGGGAACAGAGGACACACAGCAGCTCCACATCTCCTGGAAGGCTTGCTTGCCTGCACAGAGCCTCGCCTGCTCTGCAGAGCAAGGAGGACCGTGGGCCTTTTCTAGCCAGTGAGACCTGGCTCTGCAGGCTGCGCTTCCCGAGCAGGAGCACAAGGGGAGGGGGCGGCTGCAGGCTCAGAGCATCTGGTGGCACTCTCCATACTTGCAGGGAAGAGCTGGCTCCGGCTCTGGTCCCGCTGTGGAAAATAACAACGCTTGATCCTAAAAACGTACCCTATCTACCGCAGAGCTGCCTCCCTGCCAGTTCTCCTTACATGCAAAATATTGTCTTTAACATGAGGCCCAGGAGGAGCCATGGAGCAGTCCCAGCAACAGACCTATTTCGGACACACCCTACAAAGTGAAGCACAAACCCCACCACAGCCTCTTTGGCAGGTCCCACAAAGCACAGCCCCCGTAGAGCCACCCCTTGGGCGCAGGGCACCTCCCCTGCCCACGGGGTCCTGAACTTCCCTGGGACCCAGAGCCCTTATTTCCCACCCACCTCCTTACCCTGGGCATGGACAGCCAGCAGCAGACCCGACTCCCAGCCCCATCATTGCACCATGCATCACCCTGTCTGGCTCCATCCCAGCCAGGTACATACACACCCTGGCTCACCACATACCGCCCCCCACCCCGCCAGCCGCCCCCCCACATCACACTCCTGGTGTCCTCCTATGGTAAGGGCTGCCTGTTTCTCTTTTCTGGGGATTTGTTCTAGTTTGATTCCCACCGGTGATTGTCAGAACTATGCAGTGGGCCACCAGCCTCCACCACATCCTCCCATGGCTCGTGCAGCAATCTTAGAAATATTTAAGAGTGGTGACTGCACGTCCCCCTGTGTCTGATGAGCACATCCAGACTGTTCTCTTCCATCATATCTTGAAGATCAGCTCCTGTTTCACTCTCTGTCCTCCTGTGCACAGCCTCATGCTCCACTTCTCCATCTGTATCAGTGGGGCAACTCCAGCCACCAGCGATGCATCTCACCTCTGCCCCCTCAGCAAGTTTCAGCAGCATCTGCTGCTTTGTGGGCTGAGGCCATTAATAAAAATATCTAAGGTGGATCCCAAGAGTCCCTCCAGCCCAGTGGCCAGCACACCTGCCTCTGCTCCAGTACCTTCCTGGCCCCCTGTACCCCTGGCATGACCCTCAGTACCCCTGCCATGCTTCCCTAGCCACGCCAGGGACCAGGCTCCAGCCCAACAGCACCTTCCCACAGCTGACATGCTTCCCTCCACAAAAGCGGCCAGTCTTCATGGGCCACCGGTTGGAAACAGTCCCAGTGCATCCCAGCACAGGTTGGCAGAGCAGGAGCCAGCGCAGACTCCACAGTGCACAGACTCCGTTCACCACAGCACAGAGCAGGCAGTGGTGAGACAGCATTTGTGGTCTGGTTGTTGCCTGAGCACAGCCGCATCTACAGTGTCACCCAGCCTACAGGCACCTTCCTGCCATCTCCACCGACCTGCAGAGAGCAACTCCAGTAAAAACCAAGGCAGCTGCTGGCACAAAGTCCTGCTGACACCCTGAGCTGCCTGCAGTGTCCCTTTCTGCCCACGTTTATTCTCCACCTGCTGCACCACCCTGGGCACAGCCAAGCTGCCACAGCCCACAACAAGGAGAAACTCCCCAGTTTAGCATCAGGAGTTCCAGTTCCCTGCGAGGTCTGGCTCAGCAGAGTCAAACTGCCCCATCTCCAGGATAAACTGGGCTCTGCTGCCAAGGAAAGCAGGTCTCTCCTCTGGATACGGGACTCTGAGCACAGCTCAGGCATAGCCAGAGCATCTAGGGTCCCCAAGGCTCTTCCCCGCACCCCACGGACCGTGCTATGTGCTCTTTGTTATCAGGACAAAATGCAGTGGCCCTGACCCGGGGGAGGTGCACAGGGTTCACCCACCACAAGAAAAGCCTGGAAAGAGTCAGTGGGAAGACACCCAAGTCACACAAAAGAGAGCATGACAGAGGATGATGTTTTCAGGGCAGGGAAAACTTGTATTTTTAAAATAATTTTGGGGTGAAAATAGATGGGTGTCCATCCTGAAGCTATCATTTTTTTAAGGAACTGCACTACAAAGGATGAACACGGGGCTCCCACAACTCCCCAGCACCTGCACAGACTGGCTGCCCAGCATGGGGTGCCCTGCAGGGAGGAAAACACCCTCCTTACTGTAGCTGCCTCCCATCCCTCCACCTCGAGAATGCTGCACCCACACTGTCACACTGCTGCACAGGAGCCCCCTTCTCTCCCCTCCCCAGCACCCCAGCCTCCCCTTTACCTATCAAGGTCTTCACTCCCCCTTTTCCCCCTGGACAGCTCTCCGGCCAGTTCCTCCTACCCTCTGCCCACCCCTCCTGCTCTCAGGTTCCTGCCGTTTCCACACTCAACCCAACTCTGCTGCCTGGACCCCACTCTGGGGGTCCCCCAGCTGCTGACACCCAGCGACTCTGACACCACCAGTGCCCCACCGCTCTCCTCCTTCCCCTACTGCTCCTTCCACCACCTTGCTTCCTTGGGAGTCCTCAGCCCTTGCCCACTCCTCAGCACACCCCTCCTCACCAAACCTTTACCTCTTCAGCTGCTTTCTGGCGAGGACCAAGATCTGCTTTGCACCCCCCTGGTGCAAACAGTGGGTTTGGCTTTGCCAGGTGATTTGCTTTTGGATGGCCTCAAGAAACAGAAACAAAACTCACTTGAGCTGCAGGAAGCTGAGAGCCGCTCACAGCCCCGCCAGTGAGCTGCATAGCTCACTCTCACGGAGGACAGAGAGGGATGCGTCCTGGCACACTTCACTTTGTCACCTTGTCACCAGGAGTTTGTGTCAGCAGCAGCACAGAGAGCTACAAAGCTGCCATTTAACGTGCCCCGCCAGCTCCCGAAGAAGCGCAGCAGGAACACTGTCAGCCTACAATTAGCCACTATTGCTTTACTGGCTGCTGCTTCAGCAGTTCACAGGCTCCGGGTTAAAGGCTCACCCAGCAGCACTGTCATTGCCACCCCTCCAAACACGTCCTCTGCAAGCTCGATTGGAAATAATTAAACATGAGATTTTATTCAGATCTCAAAGTTATGGCAATAAAAAGTGCAAATGCTGAAAATTCACCCCAGGTGCAGACTGCAAAAATCAAAACATTTCACAACACAAACGAGTTTTAATTCTCATTCGCTCTATTATGGGCAGCCAAGTCCTCCTCTTGCTGGTTCTCACTGCCAGTTCATGACGGCACAAGAGAAAACCGTGTTCCCTACGGAAGCTGCACGCAGTGCAAAAGAAGTTTATCACAGCAATGCTTTCCAAGACTAAGAGCTAAAGAACACCACCACCGAATTTCAGCTTCTGTTCACCGCACTCAGAATTGGATGTTCCCTCTCAAAGGAGACCGTGCAGTTACCCACACTTTTGCTGATCCCGTTTACCCACGCACTCACGCGAAGGCAGATCTGCACCTGCACTGTAACCGCTCGGGCTGCCGGCATCTTGCCAGCCCCCGCGGCTGCTGGGCTGTGAAACCGGGGCCGTTTGCCCCGGTGGGATGACAGTCCCCCAAAACTGGGACAAACAAACTTGGAATACACGCTGGGGGAGGGGGACAGGGACCCCAAAAGCGGAGGTTCAGAAGAAACGCGGCTGTTCCCCTACAGCAATCGCAGCCCCTGGGTTTTTTTTTCTTCCCCCTCGGAATCCTTAAGCAATCGCTGCATCCCAAGAGATGCGAAAACAAGCAGCGCTTCCGCGCCGCTGCGGCGGCCCACGGCCCCCTCGCCCCCAGCCCCGGCCTTACCGGCAGCTCCCGCTGCAGACGAGCCTCCGGGTCCGCTCCGGCGCCCCTCGCCCCCGGCACCCCCGGTACCCCCACGCCGGGGGGCAGCGGCGGCTCGCTCTGCCCGGAGGCGCGGATGCGGTCCTGGGCAGAGCTACGGGCAGCGGCCCCACACCGGGACCGCTCCAACCACCGCTCCGTCCCCCCCGCGGACAACCCCCGGGACGGGTCCCTGCAGCCCCCCCCGCTTACCTGGGCTGTAACGGCAGGGGCGGGCGGTGGGCGGGAGCGCGGCCGCCCCGGGGCGGGGCGGGGCGGGGCGACGGGGGGACGGAGGGGCGGGGCGGGGGAGCGGAGGGGCGGGGCCCGGCAGCGGCAGCGGAGCGCGGGTGTCCCCGCCGGCCCGTCCCACGGCTAGGGCACACGTGGCGTGGGTGGCCATGGTGGCCCCGGGCACCAAAGAGGCGTTTCTGCTCCCACCTGGTCAAGCAGGGACCGCATCGCCGCCGGCAGCCGCGGTCATCCCTGCCCTCTTGGAAATAACCTGCCTCATCCTTTCCCAGATCACTTCTTTCACATTTTCCTTCTTTGGTTTTACACTCCTCTGCTCTCCCCTTGGAGGCAGGGATCTCTTCCTCCTCTTGCCTGCCTGGCACCTTTCTGTTCTCCCCAGTAAATTATTTTCCTTCTCCATCATCTCTCTCCAGCAGAGTGTCTGCACCTCTGTGAGCCTTATCTTATTGTGTGCCCCAATTACGTCCTTTATTTTTCTTCTATGACTTTTGAGACCACCCTGGCTACAGAGGAAGGTCTTTTCTCCCTCAGAGATTGTCTTGGGTCACTGCTGTCTTACACTCTGACTGTAAGACCCCCTGAGGTTGCCCAGGTTGTTCACTGCCTTCCGATGTGTGGCTTTAGTTCCTTGCTCCATGCTCCAAACGAGACAAGAGGCTGAACTAGGCTGTTCTGCTGTGGGTTTCACTGCTGTTAAAAAAACTACCCACGGATGGAGCCTGCAGATGCAGGAGCTCCAGGGAGCCACATGCCTCCACAGCTTTGCAACAGCAGCTGTGCATCCTCGTGGAGCTGCCTCCATTTTAAGGCAGGAGAAAGGACATCAGGTCTGGGTACGTCTGCAGGCAGTGGAGCAGGAGCATCTCCGCACCTGGTGCTGTGCCTGGCTGGGGCATGGTGCAGAGCTCATCCCACAAGATTCACTGCTGCTGGCAGCAGAGACCTGTGGCAGCCCACGGCCACCTCTGTTTCCCTACGCAGCATGCAGGATTTTTGACCTCTGGTGTGGAAAAGCACTCCCACGCAGCTGCCAAGCAAACAGCAAGGATTGGGCCTTGGAAGGAGTCATTAAATTGCTTTGCAGGGAATTATCCCAACAGTGAGCTCTGTTGGTGAGCCATGGGCGGCCAGGCTTGCCTGACACTACAGGCGTACAAGATTTGGGGCTGTTTCACTGCACCCAGGGGTGGGACGGTGAGACACCAGCAGCACTGTGGGGCTGTACTGCCCCAGGAACAGCAGGAGACGCGGCTATGACTGCAATGGGGTGACTGGGCTAGAACAGGGACCCATAATGGCAGGGTGTGTGGGCAGCCTGAGTCCTGAGGGATGGCTGTGGGCCCTCCCTTCCCCATAAATACCACAGAGCTGTTGGGCAGTGTGTGACCCCATCATTGCCATCTCCTGGAGGGCAGCCTTGCGCTCTGGGCACTGGCTCCATCACCCTTACACCGCTCCTACATTGAGCACTGCCTGGACCACAGCGTCAGCTGCTGAAATGTCCTCGTTCCCTCTCTGCCAAGGCAGAGGGAACCCTTAAGGTTGCTGCCAGGTCCTGCCCCTCCTGCTTGGTTCCTGGGCTGCCCTGGGGACCCTGGGGCACGTGGCAGAGTGCTCAGCCATCCTGGGGCTGCTGGTGGGGGCAGTGGGGGTGGTGCGGTACTCACTGAGGGGGGCTGACAGGGCCATGCCAGCAGTGCCAGGCAGCTGCACACCACATTGCCTGCCATCAGCTCCCTGCCAGCTCTGCAGGGATCAGGGAGACAACAACCTGCAGCCGTGCTCCTCTCACCACCCCCAAATTAAACCCCACCACCACCAGCACTGCAGGAACGGGGACAGGCTGGTCCCACACACAGCCTGGGGCTGGCAGAGCTGTGTCCTGCCCAGCCCAGACACACACGGAGCTGGCAGGAAAGGGAGGGCAGGGATGTGCTGGGGAGAAGGTGAAGGACAGGCACTGGCATGACCCTGTAACCCAGCAGGCGACTCTCTGGCACCCCCAGACCTGCTTTCTAGGCTGGATCCAAGCCACTGCTGCACCATTCCCTTGGGAAAAAGCTCTGCCCTTGCCTGCACAGCCCTAGCCTGCCTTTCCCCGCCTTCCCCGGGGAAGGAAATTCTGGAAGAGGAGCCGGGTGGGAAAGAAGGGGAAAGAGGAGGTAACAAGGGAAGGAGGTTGTGCGAATGGAGCAGCCCAGGGGAGAAAGCCTGGTGCAGGCAGGGAAAAAAGCCCAGGCAGGCAGGGCAGAAAGACCAGTGCAGGCAAGGAAGAAAGCCAGGTGCAGGCAGGAGCTGTGGGCAGGAGGAGGAGTGCTTAGCTGAGGCACGAAAATGTTTTGACAGCAGGCCAGCCCTGACGTCATCCAGAGCTTTCGGTTTCTTAGGAAATGACAGACCCGGAACTCAGATCTTCTGCAATAGCTGGAAGAGACACCATGGCTGAGCAGCAGCCCACAGCTGACAGCCCCGGCAAGTTCTCCGTCATAATTAGGATTCAGAATAGCAAATCTTTTGCAGTGCCAGTGTCTCTGGACGACAGTGTGCACGAGCTTAAGGCCAAGCTGAGTGCATGGGACTCCTCCCTGACCCCCGACGGAGTGAGGCTGATTTACAATGGCCAACCTATGGTGGATGACATGACCCTGCGACAGTATAACATCACACCCAACAGCTCTTTGTTCTGTATAAGAAGATGTAAGTGCAGGGTGGCCTGGGGGAGGTGGGTGAAGAGCGGGGAGTGGGTGCAGACTGGGGTGTCTCCTGAGGAAGGACCCCTGGCCAGGACCGCAGGCAGGAGGGAAGGGGCAAGGCAGCTGCAGCTGTGTGTGCACCTGGGAGCTACCAGAGTGTACTTGCACTGGAAGGTGGGAGGAAGGCAGGAGGGAAAGGAAGGACTTTGGACCTGGAAGCTGAGCAAGAAATCTGCTTTCTGCATGGCAGTGGGGAGGGATGGAGAGGTGGAAGCTGGGAGTGTGTTCTCAGCCCCACAGTGTGCTGCTTTCCTGGGATGGGCAGCTGGGTGGGATTCCTGGCACTGGCAGCTTAGTGCGAGTGGGCACAAACCAGCAACAAAAGGTTTCACAGCAAAGGCGTGAAGAAGAGGGAGAGGGTGGGCAGAGGCTGGGATACTCCTCTGGACATGACCTGTCTCCTGAGGTCTCCTCTGCTTTGTCTTGCTGTTGCAGTGCGAGGTGGTGGTGGGTATGTTGACTATGCATCTGCATCTTCAGGTAAGGTCATGCCCTGGTCCTCACTGACAACCTGGTGCATCAGGGCTGGTGGAGCTGCACAGTGATGAGCGTAGGACCCCAGCTCAGTGGATAGTGGTGAGCGTGTCCCAGCTACAGTTCGTGGAGGAGAACATGGAAGTTGTGGTAGATGTGGGAGCATGCAGTGGTACATGAGGGGACCAGTGTGGCTAAGGTGGTCAGGAAGGGTGGGTGAAGGCTGTTTGAGGATGGCTTCTTCTCCCAAATATGAGGCAAAAATGACGTCTTCTTGTTGTTCTGGTCACAGGCTTAGCCCCACAGGCGCTGTCGGTAGGCTTGCACAAACCTCTGACAGACGAGGCCTCGAGGAGCACAGAGGTGAGGTCTTGCAAGACACAATGCCTGAGGCTGGGGTGCCTGAGCAAGGAGCGCTGCACCACAGGGCTGGGGAGGAAAGCACAGCTGTAGCATGTGGGCTCACAGTCTGCAACCCCCCTGCGGACGGCAGGCTTGACATTGCCCGCTGCCACTACAGCACCTCTCTGGGTGGTAGGAGCTGGTCGACACTGCCCTCAGTCCCAGGATGGGGATCCCACCATGCCGGCAGGTCTGGCAGGCACAGCTCCTGCACCAGCCTATTTCCCCCCTGCAGGAGTGGGGAGCAGGGCCAGTGCTACACTTGATGCCGGGGATATTGCTCCTGCTCTTAGAAGACCCCTCCTCCTGACTCCAGCAGTCAAGCACAGCTGGAGGAGAGAAATACAACTTGCGAGTGCTTTCCCCTATGTTTCCCTCTGCAGAAGAGCTATCGCTGCGTGAACCTGGCCTCACCACGGCCGGCAAAGTTCTGCTGCTGCATGGTAGAGGTAAGGGCTTTGCCGGTCCTGGCAGGGCACTGTCACACCCAAAGGAAATGGCACAGCAGGATACCTGGGACTGACCCTGGCTGTCACCTGGGAGGTTGGATGTGCCTTCAAAATCTGTTATTCACAGGAATTCTGCATCCTCTGGAAAAGTCCGGTCCCATTTGCTATGCTAACTCAGCACAGGCTGCCCCAGTTTTCAAGTTTGTGGGAAGACAAATTCCACTTCCTTGCATCCCACATTTTATTCTCGCTGCTGAATTTCATCTGCCTGTGGCCATTGTCCTCTCTGCTGATACACCATGGCAGAGGGGGGATAGACCAGGCTTCACTCACAAGAAAGTCAGCAGCCAACAACATTTTTTCCCTCAGGAAATGGAAACTTTCCTATCTGGAATTCCCACTTGCAAAATAAATCCTAAAAATGAGTAGGTGCAACATGTAGTTTGGGACTCTCAAGCTGCTGTGTGTCCACCTGTTATCTTTCCTACAGATGCTTGGGGGATGTATGGACTAACTGATGCCTTCCCCACCCCAGTGGCATCTACTTAATCAGTCCTCTTTGCTGTGCCTGTGTGCAGGGTACTTTTGGGCACTGCTATGGGGATCCATGTAAAAGGGGTCATGAGCCTCAGACATGGCCAATGCTTGTTTTGGATCCCAGGGCAGAGGAGCTGCCAGTCAATGATTTTTCTGGCCTCTTCACTGATGAGAGTGATGGCATTCTGGGCAGCGGGCAGCTGCTACTGATCCCCTGCTGCTGCTTGCGAGGCTCCAAACTCCCATGCCAAGCTACACTGTGCTTCATGGTAAATCCCAGCGTGTCTCCTGCAAGCAGCACCCAGTGCAGAACACCCTATTCAGTCCCAAACTGTCCACACTTTTGTTGCAGAATCTTCCAAAAGTGATGCCGGAGATAATCAAAGACTTTTCCGAGTTCCACACTGGGTACCGGTAAGAGCTGTCGGGTAGTGGGAGCACCTTTCAAAAGCCCTGTCTCAGGTGGCATAAGCCTGTCTTCTCTCCCACCTGCAGAGCTTACCTCCCTGGTGCAGGCATCTTCCAGTGCTCCATCACGGGCCTCAGCTTTGAAGTGAATTCAGAAGTGACCATCACCTACAGATATGACACCTGGACTGAGCACCTGAGCAAGGCTGACCAGGAAACATGGATGCCCGCTGGACCCCTCTTCCACATTGAGGTGCAGCCCAGGGTCGTGCAGACGGTGTATCTCCCCCACTTCATCTGCCTGGCAGGTACAACAGCTGCAGGGACCTGGGTCTCCCCACCCTGGCGACATATCCAGCTCCTTATAGATGTGTCTCCAGACAGGGCCAAATTCTCCCTTCCCTCTGAGGTCCTCTGTACTCCCTTGTGTTCCTCTGTTTTGCCTTGAAGGTATCCTTCATTCTTCTCTCACTTTCTATCAAGCTTTTCCAGTGGTCCCTTCCCCCGCTCCTGCTCCACACCACCAGCTCCTCCTTGCCTGCCCTCTCCTCCCAGCTACTGTGACGACCCCCATACACTACCCCAATCCAGCTGTAGATCAGCCCCCAGGCTCTCCTGGAGAGTTTCTCAGCCCTCTGCTGCATCTATGGCAGCTGTGGATGGCAATGTCTGTCTCTGCTTGGCTCCACTGGGACAGGAGCTGGCCGGCTGTGCCCACTCACAGGCTGGACCACTCTGGGGTGGGATGCAACAGGTCAGAGCTGGCCCAGGCAGAACAGCAAGTGGAATGAAATTGTCCATTTTCACTCAGGCAATATGAGGAGTCACAGGGCTTGGATCTGAGCTCTCTGCACTCTAGTGCTTTTAATGAACCACTGTTAATGAGTGGAGGAGGAGCACCAGCACCCATGGCTGGGCTGCAGAGTGTGCAGAGGAGTCCCAGTCCCCTGTGCTGGGGGGCCCTGACACAGGCACTGGGTGTGCTGGCTGAGGGACTCTTCTGGCAAATCCATGTCCTCTTCCAAAACAGAGCATGCTTCTTGTTCCATGGCTCCGTCTCCCACCCAGGGCCTAGCAAGCAGCCATGTCAGTCAAGAAGTGGCTCTACACACTCTTCACTGACACCGCTGTGCTAAGCCAAATGTTGTAATTATATTAATCTGTCAGGTTAACAGCTAAGTGTGCTCCAGAGATAATCCAGGTGACTGGCTGTCAGCAGAGCTCTCTGACCCAGTCATCCCTAGGGATGTCACCTCAGAATGTTTGGGCTGTTCTGGTGACCAAAAACTGGAGTGAATCACCACACAGCAACCATCTGCCTCCCTGGTGTGTGGTGGTGTGATGCTTGTATACAGGATGCTGCATGGGTGCGGTCTGACAATTTTCACGGTCCCAAGCTGTCACCTCCAGATACGAAGTTTTCTGAGCCTGCAGGAAGATTGCCAAAGGCCTGCAACTCCCTGCCAGACCCCAAAAGCCCAGGACACACATGGGACTTAAAGCAGAGCATGTCATTGTGTATGACGTATGTCTTCTTTCTGCTGCTAAAGCCTTAAAGAGGAGGCAGCCTGAGGTGGTACCAGGACGACTAACCAGAACCTCGGTGCCTTTGCTGTCTCTTGCAGAAGGTGTAAATACCAGCCTATGCTCCATTGCCCATTTTGAATCTGAGAGGATGACCCTGAAGAAACCAACCAGACTGATCGCTTTCTCTGCAGTCCTGGAGAATCCCAGCTTCTCACTGCTTGGGGTGCTTTGGAGGAAGTTACGTTCAAACTTAAATTCACTCCCTATGCACTCCTTGGTGCTGATCTTTCAGCAGCTCAATGCTGCAAATACGACTCTTCACCTCTACCTGATCCCAGATGACAACTCTGTGAAGCAGGTAAGACGGAGGGAGCTTTTCTGGGTTAAAAAAGGATATCTAGGGTGGCTGCAGTAGCGGGGACTGTATTTGATAAGCAGAGATGCCTCCCAGTTTTTCTGCCACCAGCATCTGATTCACATATGGTCCTGTGTCCCCCATCTCCCACCACAGGACAGCATCCTTGCTCCTGCCTCCTCCACTATCCTCTTTAATGGATGCCTCCAGGAATCTCTGTGTTTTTGTCCAGGACTGCATGTCCTAGCATGAGCGAAGCCATGGCACGGGCTGCTCTGCCACACAGAGCAGACGTAGGACTTGCTGGTGACTGCCAGGCATGACAATAGGTGGCTGCACACCAGTGGCTCTCTGTTGTGTGCAAGCCCTTACCCTCTTTCAGAGTGGCAGTGCTTTACGCTGCCCACGTTCCTGTCTGCACACGGTAGGCTCCTGCCTGCGCTAGCGGGAGCTGCCAGCCCCTGCGGCACAGCACTGCCTGTGATGCACACCCAGTAGTCTGCTCTGACTGGGCTACTCTCTTCTTGACTTTCCAAGGGCTACCCCAAATTCACAGCTCTGGTTGTTTTGTTTTCTTTTCTCCTTCCTGAAAAACAATGCTTGATGTTTACAGGCCATTGAAAAACAAGAGAGGAATTGGAATTCAAAGTTTATTCCCAAGCCTCCTCCACTCAACCCTCTGTTCTTTGGCTGCGTTTACCAGGTGATCAGTACAAAATTTGTGGTGATAATGCCTGAAGTAAGTGGGATTGTTCCCTTTTGTTTTTTTAAAGTGAAATAGAAAATAGAAGTCTCTGTCTTCAGCCATATTCTGCTACCAGAATCTGTCTCATGAGGCCCCAGAGCCAGAGGTGCAGGCAGCTGTACTGTTTACAAGTGGCAAAGGTATTTCACGATACGCATCCCCAGAAAGAGCAGGGAGCACACACCAAAGCCCAAAAGGGGCTGCATTTGTTTTCCCTTAGGGCAGAAAGCATGATGTAGGACTTGTTGGACTTACCACAGCTGCATATCAAGAAGAAATTTCAGAGGTGTTGACTCAGGTGTGGTCCCAAGTCCTTCATCTTCCTCTCCTCTGCAGTGAGTTTCCTTTAGCTTAGCAGCAGAACTGGAAAGACACTTTCTCTCTATGCCATGAGGATGTGACATGATTTCTTTCTCTGTTGAAACTCCATTTGAGGATTTCTGACTTTGAGCACCATGCCCTCTGGCAATCAGACTGCAATGGCTGGGAAAATCTGGGAAGATTTGGCCATTTAGTCCTTGTGGTTACTTCTTTTAGACAGAAACTTGGGACATCCTGAGAGCAGCTGATTGACAGTCCAATGGCATGTTCATGGCTGGTTATGAAAATCTCCTTTCATAGGTCTGCACTCCACCATGAAAAGGGAATCAGAAACTTAGGTCGGATGGGACCTCAGGAGGTCTCTGGTCCAACCTTTTGCTCAAAGCATGTGAGTTTTGAAGTTAGATCAAGGTGTTCAAGGCCATGTCCAGTCAAGGTTGAATATCTCCCAGGATGAAGATACTACAGCCTCTCTGAGTCTCTGGTCCAGTGTTGTAACACCTTCCTTGTGTTTTTTTTCCCCTGTTATCTAATTGGAATTTCCCTTGCTGTGCTCTGTTTGCCTGTGCCTGCTGCCTCTTGTCACATCACTGTGCACCTCCGGGAGGCTGGCTCTGTCTTTTCTTTAGTCCCCCTTCACACAGTTAGAGACAGTGATCAGTCCTCCCCGTGACTTTCTTTTCTCTGTGTTGAACAAACCCAGTTCCCTCTGCTTCTGCTTGCATATCGTGCATTCCAGCCTGGAGCTGGTCTTGCTCCAGGATGTCCATGTCTTTCTTGTACTGGGAAGCTCCAAACTGGAGCTGGTGCCCAAATGTGGTCTTACAAGCACTGAACAGAGGGAAAGAATCCCTGACGTCACTGTGCTGGCTGTGGTCTTGTTAATACAGCCTGGGGATGCAGACTGCCTTTGCTGCCAGGGCACACCACTGACTCCTGTTCAACTTGCATGCGCACCAGGACTCCCATCAGTTCTTCCCTGTGAAGCTGCTTTCTGTGTCCACCCAGAGCTCAGGCTCTTGTCTGGTGTGAGGCTATTCCATCCCAGACACAGGACTCTACATTTACCTTTGCCAAATTGCATGACCTTCCTGCCAGCTAAGTTCTCCAGCCTTTCCAGGTTCCTCTGAAAGGCATCCCTCCCTCCAGCTTATTCATCACTCCCCCTTGCAGCTACAAACCTCTGCTGAGCTGAGCACAGCCCCAGACAGGCAGGGCCTTCAGGTTAATTGCGAGAGAGTCTTAAACCCATGAGCCACAAGGTAGAGTTTGGGTTTCCCACTTCCTGGACTGACCAAGTGGTAACTGGTCACTCTGCCTTGAAGAGCAGTTGTGAAGATGACAGACCCAGGCTCTTGGCAGTGTCAGGCAAAAGCAGTAACAGCTGTGAAGTTGCAACCTGGGAATTTAAGGCTGAATGTTAGGAAAAAATTTATCACTTGGTGGAGATGCAGCCATCAGAGAAGGTTAGAAGGTGGTGAATCTCTGCTCTTTGAGCTTTTGAGTACACAGCTAGATAAAGTGCTGGCTGAGCAGATCCAGACTTGACATTGGTCTGTCTTTGAGAGTTACATCAGATAAGACACTCCAGAGGTCCCTTCCAACCAAAATTTGAGATATTGGCAGAACAGCAGAGTCCTGACGTACATCTTCCTTTTTTTCTTGCTGGTAAGGCCAAGAAACACAGGATGATGTGTGTGAATTCACTGCAGCTCCCCACAGTGAGAGGCTCAACTTGTTTCTTTACCATTACAGGCACACTTGCCGTTTTGCTACAAGAGTCCAAAGGAGCAGCAGCTCTTTGTTGAGATCTACATCAGGAACATGGCAGAGGAAATTGGACTCTTTATGACAGACACACGCAATGGCGCTGTGGTCTGGAGGGCATCACTGAGATCAGGTAGGACCAGCAGGTCCCTACAGGTGCTCATTCACCTTAGCAAAAGCAGAGGTGCACCACTCAAGCAGACCTCACCCATTTTGTGGTCATCATCCACCTGTCCTGCAGGGAAAGCAAACCATGGGTGTACAGCAACTGGCCACTGAAGAACAGGGATCTGAAAGGATACCCCAATGTCAGTAGGCTGGAGCTTCAGATTTCATGTAGAGTTTCAGATGCTGGGGTTTAAGAGAGCGTGACAGCACTATTGGTGTCTCTCTGTTCTCTTGGTTAATGTTTGCATAGAAATCTAACTTATTTTTAAAAGCCTGTTAATGTAATGAACACCCATGGATGTGCTAGTGCAAACACTCTGTGATGCAGACAAGGTAAGGAGAATACCAAAATGTTAGTGAAAATCAGCATCTTAAAAACCTACATGTTCCAGCCAGCACTACTCTTCTAGATTTGCTAAGTGCAACAGCAGTGTGTGAAACAACGCCCAGAGCATACAGGATCAGGGCAAGGCCAGGTGGACCAGAGTGCCCTCATCACGTGTCTCTGCTCACAGCAACATCACAAACATGGCACCCAGCAAGCCTGCTGATGGTGTGGGGACTGCTCTCTTGTGGCACCGAGAAACCATTGCTTACAGCTATTCTGCTTTAGGGCTGGCTGTGCTGGCTCGGGTCCCATGTAGAACTTCAGTCAGGACAGCAGATGATGGAGGCAGGAGCAGGGTTAGGAGTGGTGGGTGCCAAGACTCGTGTTCACGTGTCCTCGGGGAGGACAGAGGTGCACCCAGCTCCAAGAGCTGCAGGCACCTCACTTCCACGCCTCTCTGCCCAGCTGCTGCTGGGCCAGCTCAGCAGCCACCACACATACTGTTAACTTCAGGCAGCAGCACCCACCGGTGGGGTCCCCTGTGGGAAAGCTTGGCAGAGGAGCTGCAGGCAGCAGCATCTCACAGGCACAGGGTATGGTACTGCTCAGTACGCCTTGAGACCTCTTCATAGTTAGTCTAATGCAGCATCCCCTAAAAGTAACACCTACAGCCATGCAGAGCCCAGGACCTTCTATTGAGTTCTCCACAGGTGGGCAGGAACAGCAGGAGGAACACCTAAAGGCTTCATGAAGAATTAGGCACCTCAGGAAGGTGTCGTGGAAGATTAGGCACGGTCAGTTCAGTGGCAGCATATTCAGTGATCTCTCTCTCTCTTCCAGGTGATATTAATCTTCCTGCCTCTGTCTCCAAGACCTTCTCAGGTCAGTACAGTGTTTCAGAGCTGCATTCCTAGAGTTTGAATCTATTTCTTTGGAGCTCACCAGCCTCTGGTTTAAAGCAGATATCAGCCTCTTTTCCCATCCTTATGATAGTTTCTAGACAAAAAGCCTTGAAAGCTGCAGCCTCAAACTTTTGCTCCCCCCTTACTGGCAGCATGCTCTGTGCCACGTGGGTGGGTAAAGTGGCATGGTGCTGGTGGCCTTCCAAACTGGTTTGCCTTCTTTGGGGACAGACATGCTGTTGGTACAGAGAATGACTGCAGCTAGTACAGTTCATGGTCCACAAACACTATTTCATCAGTGTTCTAGCAGGTGGTACAGCTGCTGTATCCCATACAGCCAGCCTGGCGGCTGATGGCCCCTGTGCCGAACGGGAGCATTTTCCAAGGGACTGATGTCCCTGGGAAGGAGCCTGCGACCAGGCATTGGCAGAGGGGACAGCAGGGCCACCTTTACAGCAACTCCAGGAGTTTCTGGCCAAGGGGCTTTGCTTTCCACCTGCTTCAAATACAGTAACAACAACATGCTGCCCAGCAGTTCTACAGGTATTCTCCCAGCCTAATTTCTCCATGGCCACAACACTTCATCATTACCTCTTGCATCACATCTTACTAATGAAAGGCCAGATCCAAGAGGACACCCAGGCAGCTAAGTCACAGGTTGAGGCAGATAGGCTCAGATAGACACAAATTTGGACATTTCAGTGTTACTTCTTTTTGCTGGCCATGCATGCAGTCACCACATTGGCCTACAATCTGCCCAAGAGCACCAGGAGAGTAGGGTGGCAGACAAGAGCAAGGGCAGGACAAGGGACAATGGTTTTAAACTGAAAGAGGGCAGGTTTAGGTCGGGCATAAGGAAGAAATCTTTTACACTGAGAGTGGTAAGATGCTGGATCGGGTTGCCCAGGGAAGCTGTGGGTGCCCCATCCCTGGACACATTCAAGGCCAGGCTGGATGGGGCTTGGAGCAACCTGGTCTGGTGAAAGATGTCCCTGCCCATGGCTGGGGGTTGGACTAGGAGATCTTTAAAGGTCCCTTCCAACCCAAGCCATGCTGTGATTCTACAAGGAGATGCCTGTCTGTGTGCCCACTTCAGCCTTGTGTAGGAGGACTGGGTGGAGGTTTGGGAGGAGAAGCCAAGCAGCGCTGCCCACTGCACTGACCTGCAGCTTGCTCAGTGCCCCGCTGGCATTGGCTGCCTTTCTGGGCTCTGTTTCATTACAAACTGCTTGGCAGTCCTGTGAGATTTCAGAGCCTTGAGCAACCTTGTGCTCTGAGTTAGGAGCTCCTCACCTTGCAGGGCCAGGGGAAGCACAGTAACTTCATGCCCAGACACTGTAGGAATCCAGCTGGGGACAGTTGCTGGCAGCTGATGGGAGCTGCCACCTACCTCACCTCCCTCAGCTCCCGCCCCCTTCCTTGCTGTGCCTCCAGTGCTCCCACCACCGGTGCAGTGGGTGCCCATCCTTCTTGGTGGAGGAATGGAGACACGTGGCTGTGGGGCAGGGTGTACAGCCATGGTGTCCACTGTCTTAGGATGCCACATCCTGCAGCGTGGCACTCAGCTGTGGCTGCCTGGCCATGTGCAGCACAGCAACATGAGTTTGGTATCGGCTAGGCACAGCCTTCATGAAGAAGTACAAGACTGAGCTTTGCTCCAGGATGAGCCAGCTGTCTACCATTCTGCTACACTTACGGGATGTAAACGTCATCAACAGTGAAGAAGAAGAGGAGGTGCAAAGTCAAGTTACGCATCAAAGGAGGAACCAGGTTTTGCTGGAGCTTATTGAGAAGAAAGGGCTGGAGGCCCAGGAACAGCTCTACTGTATCCTCCAGAAGAAAGACCCATACCTCATTGCAGACCTGGAGAAGTCCAACTAGGCCTGGGAAGGCAGGCCGCTTTTGCTCCCATTTCTCAGCTTACGGGAGCAACAGAAGGGCAGTCAGGTTTAACAGCATATGGATCCTCACTTTTCAAGGCAAAATCCACAGTGCAAAGCAGCGATAAGCTGTCTGAACTGTCCGGTCTCAAGCCTGCCTTCCTTGGCTGACTCAGCTGCCAGCACTGGACAACCAGTGTCATGCCAGAGACTGGTGAGAAGCTGCTGGAACAAGACACTTTGATTCCTGGTCCAGTGCCAACACCTTGGACCTGTCTACTTCCATGAGACAGGGCCTCTGCCTCTCCAGAAGCTCCATGCAGCTGCTAGCAGAGGAGCTCCCATCGCAACAGATCCCTCCAGCTCAGCCTCCCTGTCCTCAGTGTCCACGGGCACCTCTCACAGCTGGAAGAGAGGAGCTGCTTTACCAGGCAGAGCTGTCTGCAAAGGCTTCTTCTCATGTGCCAGCCACAGCAAGCCAGAGATGTTGATGTGAACCCATATTAACATTAAACCTTCCCCTCGTTCTGCAGTCTCATTTACCCAAATGACTAAAACTCACTGAAGGAGCAAACAAACATCCTGACTCCAGCAGCAGCAGCTGTGTGAAGGAGCTCCTCCCAAAGAAGACACAAAAAAGAGCACAGATACTAGATAAAGGTTCATGCATCTTCAGGGAAACTCCAACTCAATGACAGCCCCTTTACTTCCAAAAGAAAATCAGCAGATTATTTTTATATCCTATTCTTTGCATCCATAAAGTCACTTCCTTTCTGGATCATGTAGATGCCTTCACTGATGGCATCCTCCTGCTGTTGAACACGCCAGTCAGGGCAGCAGCAGTCTGCTCTGGTGTCCAGTATCTAAGAGGTTTTTTTTGGTCAAGCTCAAGTGCAATTCAGACTTGCCTAAGTGGAAACAGCAACACAAAGGAGCTTCCAGGGAGCGTTGAGTGAAGCGGTCCTCACCGTATGCTCCATGACACTGCTGTCTTAAGTATTGCTTTATATTTATTCCTCCTCTTGAACCTGGAGCACATCGCTGCTGAATAATGCTATAAGAGTGTGTCTCTGCCCCGTTAAGGGTTGACGCTCTTCAGTGCAACTAGGGATAGTATGAAAAGGAGGAAGCTGGGAACAAGACCATGCAGGGACACAGACCTGACCAGCAGATGACAAGGGAGGCAGTGAAGGGGACCAGACATCACCACTCACACTAATTCCTTGGCTATCCAGAAACCACACTGGGGCTGGCCCTTCCAGGATGATCTGCCTGGGCTTCCCAGCTGCTGAGTGTATGATCCAGGGAGACCCTGGACATGGGCTGGGAGGGGTGCAGGAAAGGACCTGTGGGCATGGGAAGGGGAAGCAGGAGGAACAAAACAAGGGGAGGCAGAAAGTGGTACAAAAGGGGCCACTCAGGTATAAACCAGGGCTGGTTTGGCTGGGCCCTGTGCCTGATCACCACAGTCTGTCCTATCTTTTTATATTTTCTTATTAAATGTTTTTTTAAACTATTTGTCTGCCTTGCCTCACTCTGCCCAGTGCGAGGGTGTGCTGCAAGGGCCAAGAGCCAACTGCTGGTGAGACCTGGGTCTGATTCAGGGGACCTGGTGTCACTGCCTGGAGTGAGTGGTGTCCCAGTGCAGCTACTGGAGTAAGCGGGGTCTTTAACCTCCAGTCATGGGGTGGGGATGGTGTCCCCAAATCTAGGTACTGGGGGGACACACCAGTGCGAGGTGAAGGAGGGGCTCTGCGTAGCAGGAGCTGGACCCTGTGTCACAGCCTGCGTGTCTGGCGGGGGGGCAAGAGTATCTCCCAAAACCGTGGGGGTGGGGTGTGCCTGTGTATTCACCAGCAAAATTGGAGCTGGACCAGCTGCTGAGTGAAGGACCCACGGGGTGGGGCTGGGGTCCAGGCAGGGGTGCCGGGGAGACAGAGGGGCCACGCTGGCGCTCAGGGGACCCGAGAGCACACGTGCTTGTGAACCGCGAGCGTGTGTGTGCCAGCACCAGTGACCTCCCCCGCCCCTGCCACCCCGGAGGAGGAGGGGCTGGGGCCGGTGTGTGATTTGGGTCCTGCGCATGGGTGCTGATGACGGCAGCACCTTGCCTGTAGCCAGCTGAGTCCCGTCTGTGTGTCCTGCGTATGTCCCGTGTCTGAGTCCCCCGTCTGTGACCTGTGTCTGTGTGTCCCGTGTCTTTGTGTCCCGTCTGTGTGTCCTGCGTCTGTGTCCCATCCCTGTGCATGCCGCGTCTGTGCATCCTGTGTGTGTCCCATCTCCGTGTCCCATGTCTCTGTGTCCTGCATCGGTGTCCCCGGTGTCGATGCGTCCCACGTCTGTGTCCCGTGTCGCTGTGTCCACGCGCGTGTCCCGAGGACCCGTGCCCCGCTGCGGGCCGGCTCCGCGGAGTCGAAGGAGGCAGCCGCACGCCCCGGCCTGGGCAGGCCCCGGAGTCCCGCGCCGGGCAGGGCTCCCGGCGTCTCGGCGTGTACGCCCGGTCCCCTAGGCGGCTCCTCCGCCTCTCGGGGGCGGGAGGGACCTTCGCCGACCAAGGGGCGGCAGCTCCGCCACGGGAGCAAGGGGCGCCCACCCACCGCCGCAGCCCCGCAGCGGGCGGCACCGGGGGGCGGGGCGCTGCACGCGGCATTGGCGGGAGGTGCCGGTGGGGCCGCTCTCTGATTTGCGCTCCCGCCGCGGGGCGGGGTGGCTGCGCTCTCGCGGGAACGGAACGCAGCGCGGGAAACGCTGTGCGGGGTGGGCGGGATGGCGCGGGGCGGCGGCAGCGGGCACCCCGGGGCAGCGCGGTGGGGGCGCCGGGAGCCGGCGGAGGGGGCTGAAGGCGCGGCGGCCGGCAGGGACGATGGACCCGCGCTGTCCGCTCTCAAGCGCCTAGAGCGATCGCAGCGCACGGACCGGCTGGACGCGCTGTTCGGTTTCGAGCGGCCAGCGGAGCCCGGCGAGCGGACGGGATGGCTTATCAACATGCACCCGGTGCGGACCGGGGGGGCGGGCATCCGACGGAATGGAGTCCCACGGTGGAGGGGGCCGTCCCACGGGGGGGCCGGGGGAGGGGAGTCGAGTCCCACGGGGGGAAGGGAGTCCCACGGAGGGACGGGGGGGGCCCACGGAGGGACGGGGGGGGCCTGAGAGGTCTCGCAGGAGGAACTCCACTGAGTCCATGGTGTCTATGGGCAGACAGAGGTGCTGGACGAGGACCGGCGGTCAGTGAGTGCTGTGGACTACTACTTCATCCAGGAGGATGGGAGCCGCTTCAAGGTGGGTCCCTGGGGAGGCTGGGTGGGGCAGAGGGTCCCACGAGTGGACCCGCCACCATCACCCATCTGCTGTTTCCTAGGTGGCCCTGCCCTACAAGCCCTACTTCTACATCGCCACCCGGAAGGTGAGGAGGGGACCCTGGGAGGGCTGAGGTCTCCAGGGTACAGGGCAAGCAGGTCGCTGGGGAGCTCAGGACCTGGGCAAACTGCTTTGGGACCATAGTCTTTTGAGAGACAGAGCCATGCTGCTCAGCCTCTGTCTCTCATCAGGGCTGTGAGCGAGAAGTGTCCTCCTTCCTCTCCAAGAAGTTCCAAGGAAAGATTGCAAAGCTGGAAACCATCCCCAAAGAAGACTTGGACCTGGTTGGTATTACTCTGCCCTTTGTGCTCTTGAGTAGTGGGGGTTTTGTTTTGGACCTGAAGTAGGAAGGGACTGACTAGTGAAGGGAAACCATGCTTGACTTCAGCCTCTTAGTGCTGTTTGTGGTGCTTATCAGAAATGGGTTAATTAAGGCTAGTTGCTGATTGGTAGTAATTACTTTCCTTGAGCACATCAGCTGTTTCACTGTGTGTTCAAGAAGTTTATTTGCAGGAATTAATGATTGGAGGAGGAGAGGGTACTGTGGGAAGAGGAGGATGCTCATTCTTGACTTCTCTTCCCTGGGTTGAATCCTGCTTGTGGGCCTGCCTGCATGGGCAGCAGGGCTGGCTGGGCCCTTGCTGTGCAGCTCTTGAATTCTTCCCTGACATGCCCACCAGGGTCTCTTCTTGGTGCTTGACTCTCCCACCCACTGGCACCTTTTTTTGGCCAGTTCTTGCACCTGCATCAGTCTAATCTGCCTTCCCCACCCCCCCTTATGCTGACCATCCCTCAGTACTCATCTTCCCTGAGCTGGTGTCTTGCTGCTTTGCAGCCAAACCATTTGGTGGGCCTGAAGAGGAACTACATCAAGCTGTCCTTCTACACAGTGGATGACTTGGTGAAAGTGCGGAAAGAGATCTCTCCTGCTGTGAGGAAAAACAGAGAGCGAGACCAGGCGAGCGATGTCTACGTGGCCATGCTGTCAAGGTGGGAGCTCTGCTTAGGGTGACTGGTCAGTCCTTTGTGTTAATAATTGGATTCCCTTAACTGTTTCTTAGCTGTCCTCAGAGAGGCATTGTCCTGCTTGAGGTCTGACCCCAGCTATGCCTCTCTGCCACCCATCTCTGAGATGGTTCTTCTAGCTCAGTGCTGCACATCAAGAGGCCCAAGAGCCTCTGGGATGTGATGTGCTGTGGTGGTACCTCTGCCTTCCGGTCGAACAGATGCCCTGTCCCTGAGAAGGGATACCGAGAGGCACCGGGCAACCTTCTAGCTGTAACTAAAGTGGAAAAAAACCCCAACAAACATTTTCTATCTGAATAAAAAGCCAGGCACTTGTTTACAAGATTGGAAACACAGTTGCAGATATGAAAAAAAAAAACAACTTTGTTTTTGAAGTCAACCAGAACATACACATGAAAAATTTGCCCCTCTGGTTTCCTGGCCGTGCAGTCTGATTTCAGCTGAAACTTGAGGAAGAAGAATTGAGCGACAAGCACTCCTTGCTCACCTGGAAGGCATGCCATCCCTGTTCAAAGTGCTTCCCAGGTTGCCTTGTTGTGCTTAGACTCATTACCTTACTTATAAATCTAGTGCTGGCAGAACGATTCACTACACAATCACCCAGGGGTTTGTCTGGCTGTGCATCTGAGCAGACACAGCTCACAAACATGAGAAAAGGTGAATTGAGATGGGAGTGACAGGACTGCGTCTGCTGTCTGTTCCGGGGACACCTCTGCAAGCAGGGTGTGATTGCATGGTGGGGAACAGTTTCCTGTTCTCTCCTGTCACTGACTCCTGCTGCTGGGTGTCACCAGTGCCACATGGCTGTCCCTCGCAGCCAAGCATGTGAAGATGTGTGCTCCAGTAAGGCAGCTGCCTCGCTCTGCTCCTTGCAGCGCTCTGAGCGGAGGCAGCCTGAGCACAGATGAGGAGGGGATCTCCAGAAAGGTTGCCACCCAGATGGACAACATTGTGGATATGCGGGAGTATGATGTACCCTACCACGTTCGTGTCTCCATTGACCTGAAGATCCACGTGGTGAGTAAGGAATAGGGAAGCTGAAAGAGCTTCACTTTCCTGCTGCTCTACTCCTGAAGTGCAGGCAGGTTGGAAATGTTTTCTTTCCAGGATCTTTGTAAAGGCATTGGTGACAATAAGTTCATGTGTAAAGCTTAGTCCTGTACTGCTGGGCCTTCTCCTCAGTTAATGACATGCAGAAAAGTTAAATGATTGATGCACCACTGCAGTTTGAGCCTTTCTTCTGGGCTGCATTTAATTCATGCAGGACTGTCCCTAGCAGCCAAAGCGATGCGAGGAGCTGGCCCCACAGTCAGGCACTGCCCGCCCTCATCTCTTGACAGGCTCACTGGTACAACGTGCGATACCGGGGCAGCACTTACCCCCCTGAAATCACCTGCCGAGATGACCTTGTGGAGCGACCGGTGAGCATTGGTCAGGCAGGCATTGGTCTGACCAGGTGCACGGCTGCTGTGTCTGGTTTCCGATGTGCTGCTGGAGTCACTGTGGTGCGCAGGGGGAAAGCTTTGTTTCTGGGCTTGAGTAGTGATTTAGGGGTTGATAAAGAAGACAAATGACATGTCTAGAAGACATGGTTTGCTTGCTAGGCTAGCACTGGGCTTGATGGGAATTGCTCTTTACAGTCAAGTCATCTTTAGAATATTTTCTAATGGATTTGGTCCTGCTCAGGATCCTGTTGTTCTCGCCTTTGACATTGAAACTACCAAACTCCCTTTGAAGTTTCCTGATGCAGAGACAGACCAGATCATGATGATCTCCTACATGGTTGATGGGCAGGTAAGGGAGAGCAGAGTGGTTTCCTCCACGCTGCAGCCAGCAGCAAAGCTGGGGAGCAGGCCAGTGTTTCACCTCCACCCCAGCTTGCTCCAGGTTTGCCTTGCTGCCAGTGCTTGGTGTGTGGCTGTGGAAATGAAATTAAAGTCTGAATGATGCATAAGATAATTAGTTTTGTGATACCAGTTCAGGTTGCTGGTGTTCCTCTGAGGGAGCAGTTGTAACCTGGAGACCACAGGGACAGTCATGTCCTGTGTTGTCTCCCCATGGCCTCCTTAGCCAATGGTCAGCAATGGTTCAGCAGATGACTCCCAAACAGTTCTTCCCCCTTGACAGAGCTCTGGCTTTCAAGAGGAAAATGTCCCATTGTTTGGACAGCATTTTCGGGTTGCCTGCAAGCCAAGTCCTCCTAACTGCCTCCTTGTCACCTCCCTAGGGCTACCTGATCACAAACAGGGAGATCGTCTCGGAGGATATTGAAGACTTTGAGTTTACTCCCAAGCCAGAGTATGAGGGTCCATTTTGTGTCTTTAATGAACCAGATGAAGTAAGTAAGTTCTGCCCAGCAGACTTTTACTTGCCTGGGGCTCTTGTTGGCCAAAGAGAACAAATCATTTGGTAGGCTCCCTTGCTGGGAAACACAGTGGGTCTGGCAGGGCTGGTCATGCTTTCTTTTTCTGGTAATAAGGGTGATAGAGGTCAGGCTTGGGCTAGGTGTGGAGGAAAGGGGAAGGGTGGAGTAAACTGTATGGTATCCATGACCTGTCTGTGGAGGAGATGAAGTTACTTTATATATGTATTTCTTCCACTCTTCTGTTTCAACCTAGGCTCATTTAATCCAGAGGTGGTTTGAACATGTCCAGGAGACCAAGCCCACCATCATTGTCACATACAACGGAGACTTCTTTGACTGGTAAGATCAGGAATGAAAACTAAGCTGGCAAGGTGTCATCTGAGCTGTGGGGCAGGGTCAGGGACCAGCCTCAACATCCTTCCATAGTTCACACAGTGGTGATGATGTATGATCCATACCACCTGTCTAGTCAGTTTGAGCACCTCACAAAATCCTGTGGTCATTGGCTTGGAAATATGAGCTTCTGTAGCATCCCATCTGCTTGGCTGGGCTGCCTTAAACCCTTGTTGAGGTGGCAATGTTGGTGTAACAGATGACCCCAGCCTTGGGAGAGCAGGGAGAGGGTCAAAAGAGACCCGGAGGATTTTGGGGAGGGGGGTGCAGGCAAGCCTTGGGGAGGTGAGGGGAGAGCGACCATGTGCCTCTACCTCCTGGTGCAGGATGTAAGCAAGCAGCTTTGCTTCTTGGGTCATGCTGCAATTCTGTCCTGCAGGAAGTTTTGTCAGTGGCCAGATGGCACGGATAAATCACAAGAAAAATTCTTTAGATAGTTTCTAGCAAAGCAGTTGCGAAACCGTTGTTGGAGGTGAAGGGAAATGGCTGTTCTGTTCCTTCTTTTCATGCTGCCTCTTTCCCCAGGCCCTTTGTAGAATCAAGAGCAGCAGCTCATGGAATTAATATGTATCAGGAAATTGGGTTTCAGAAGGACAGCCAGGGAGAGTACAAAGCATCCCAGTGTATCCACATGGACTGTCTAAGGTACCAAATGCTGCTCCTCTACTCTATAACTGTGTCTTTATTTCTTGAATTTGTATAAAATACCTGCACTTGTATTTGAATACGGTCCTCCTGCCTTGTTGGAAGCCTTCATGTTTCACACCTCCCTAGGCTGGTGTGATAGTCCATTTCATGTCCTACTTTCCCTTGGCACTGTACGTACTGCAGAAGCTGCTAAGCCTTCCCTGTGAAGGGCTGTCAGGGCTGACTCTCTCCCTGTAGCCTGCTGGTGGCTGTCCTTGGGTGTTTGAGGTCAGGTTTGGGGGAGTGGAAAAAGGGTGGGATAAGATCAAGCCATTGGAGTAGGGAAAGGACTATATCCTAACCCAGCCCCCACTACAGCTAGAAGAGGAAAGACACTTTCTGGGTGCATGGGGCAGAGAGAAGTTGGGGGGTTTATGTGGGTTTCCTCCACTGGAGCAGTGTCTGGACTTTGGAGAGTGGCTGGCTGTCCTTGCAGTCCTGGTAGTGTCTCCTCCAGTGGCTAAATGTTTAACTTAGAGCCAGTGAGGGAGCTGGAATGTGGTAATTCTGAGCAGTGATGATGGTACGGATAGCGGGGTTTGTCCTGGTTGGGATTTAAGTGCATTGGTAGAAATGTAGGATATCTGAAGCTGAGCAGCCTCTTACTCATCTGTGCTTGGATGCTCAGCTCTCGGCTGTCCTTGGTGAGAGGTCCCTTTTGCAACTGAGGTCCTGTTTGCAAGCCTGAACCCCTTTTTGAAGGGCAGGGCTGGTTTCTTTGCATGAACTGGTATTTTCATGGTTCTGTCCAGGTGGGTGAAGAGAGACAGTTACCTCCCAGTGGGAAGTCACAACCTGAAAGCAGCAGCTAAAGCAAAACTGGGTTACGATCCAGTGGAGCTGGACCCTGAAGAGATGTGCCGGATGGCTATGGAGGAGCCTCAGGTATTCCCTCCAAGTGCTGTATCTCCTCTGAGCAATTGGAAAGCAAGCCTAGAGCAACTGCAATATGATTGCATTGTTAAAGTGTTACAAAATGTTTTTGCTTAATGCAGTGGGTTTTGCGAAATTAACTGCCTGCCTCCCCGATTGCCAATGCCTTAGAAGCAGTTAAGCTTGTGGGGAGAAAGGGATTTCTTTGAAGTGTTTCTAGCACTGGCATTGAGCTGTGTATTTTCTGTATTTATTTACATCAAGGCAAAGTGGCAGGCACCACCTAAATTGGAAATGTCACAAAGAGCCATGATTTGCTGGAGGGACAAGGAATAGGTTTAGCACTCAAGGTGTCGTGGGCAGGGGATTTCTGCTGGAGCAGCCTCCTGATTCCCATATGAGCGGTGTATGTGCCATGAGCTTATCCTCCCCATTTCTTCTCATACAAAGCTGATGTATCATGGTGTAATTAGAGCTAGAGCAGGATGTCCTCTGAAGCAAACAGATTATTCGTTACTACCTAGGATATGTAGAAATGCACCTTTCCCTTCTTCCTGCCGATAACAATCGTGTCTAGCAGGAAGCAATGAAAGATTGTCATTGAGCTACTCCATCACGTGTGATTGGGATTAATTTGCCTCATACCCTTCCCCAACAGACCCTGGCCACCTATTCGGTGTCTGATGCAGTTGCCACCTATTACATGTATATGAAGTATGTGCATCCGTTCATTTTTGCTTTGTGCACCATCATTCCCATGGAGCCTGACGAGGTGGGTGCACTCCTGAAATGACGATTTCTTTGTTGGGTGAAGAGCCACATCTCCCACACCGCATGGCTAAGCCATGGACCCGACTCCCACTGCCTGGGCACTTTCCCATCTGTGTCAGGGAGAAGGATGGATTTGGAAGCTACTCCTTTCTCTCCATAGCCCCAGTGTGTTTTGAGAGATGTGTCTAAGAACAAGAGACCTGAGGGTCCACAGTAAAGGCTGGAGCAAGAATGTATGGTTGGTGCTACATGCTCAGCCAGGATTACTTGTAGTCATGCAAAGCTGGGTCTCCTGATGGCTGTTGTCAGCTGTTGGGAGGATGTGCTAAGCATGTAGGAAATGTCCCTCTCTCGCCATCTGGTTTAGCTTACAAAAGGCACTTGACAGTGGAGTAGCATCAGGAGATGATGGCAGCAGGGGTCTGGAGGTCTTTGCACTGTCCATTTGGAGACAATGCAAAGACTGGAGGTCTTTGCCTGCTCTCCTCCCAGCCGACACAAAGGAGTCTGTGTTGGTTTCTCACTTGCTCCCATCACATTTGCCATGGGCTGCAGTACTATCTGCTGCATGGTCGCACGTGTGTCACCAGCTGAAACAGTCTGGCTTGCTGATGTGGCTGTAAGGCCCATCTGGTCCCACCAGTGGTGGTACAGCACTGCTTGCTGAATCGAGTTTGGGTTGGAAGGGACCTTCAGAGATCGCCTAGTCCAGCTCCCTGCCACAGACAGGGACACCTCCCACCAGCCCAGGCTGCTCCCAGCCCCGTCCAGCCTGGCCTTGAGCCCAGCCAGGGATGGGGCACCCACAGCTGCCCTGGGCAGCCTGGGCCAGCGCCTCACCACACTCTGTGTAAAACATTTCTTCCTTATATCTAAATCTACTCTTCTTGAGTTTAAAACCAGCTTTGATGTCTCTCCTTCAGGTGTTAAGAAAAGGATCTGGGACACTGTGTGAGGCACTGCTGATGGTTCAGGCCTACCATGCCAACATAATCTTCCCTAACAAGCAGGAGCAGGAATTCAACAAACTTACAGAAGATGGTCATGTGCTTGACTCGGAGACATATGTGGGAGGTCATGTGGAAGCACTGGAATCTGGTGTCTTCCGCAGTGACATCCCCTGCCGCTTCAAAATGGTAAGGGGCCAAGGCAGCCAACTGTTGTCCTCACGGAATGTGGCAGTGAGGAATAACATTCTGCTGGTGTTAACATCTCCCGCGTGTCCCTGCTGGGCTTGGGCAGACCTTGAGCACCTGAAGCTGCATGGAGCTGGGCTGGGGAGGATGTGGAGGAGGCCTCCAAGTGGCTGTCTGTGCTTCGCTGGGAGAGCAGGTGTCATATGTGTCACGTACTGGAAGCAAGCCAGACCTTGTTGACAGCAAGGGAGACTAGCGAAGTGGAGGTTTGGGTCTGGTTTTGAGCCAGTGGTTCTTGGAAGATATGCCTCTGTCCCCTGTCTTGTCCTCCCTCTGTCCTTCCACCCAAACTAAGCTTCTTCTGAACCCTTCCTGGGAGTCTTTCATCTCTTTCTGGTTCATGCTGCTGTCTCTGCAACCTCCCCCTTGCCCTGCTTCACTGCTATCTTGTGTTCATGGACTCTTTTAAGTTTTCAGATGTGGTTTCACTCTCTGCTGTGAGATGCGTCACACTTAGTGTGAGACGCTTTGGTGGATGGTGGATATGATCTAGTGAATGATCACAGGGGAGCACATACTGGGTATATAAAAGGATCTAGACTAAGTCTGATTCTTAGGACCCTTGCACCAGCCAGCATACAGCCGTGAGAGGTGCAGCACTACCAAACACAAATGCAATTGGCTGCTCATTAGCTGCCCTCATCTCTTCCTTTTGTTGCTTTTTTTTTTTTTAAATCTGACCTGGTGTCGGTGGTCTCAGCCCTGCCTGTGTCTCAGTATGATGCCCTACGCTGAAGGGCTGTGCTTAGAGCTCCTCAAGTCAGGCAGAGACATGAGCAGCAGGGCAGGAGCTGCCAGCCTGCAGCTGGGGATGGCTGCCCATGGTCTCAGTGCCATTCCCATGCCCCTGCAGAATCCTGCTGCCTTTGACTTCCTGGTGCGGCGTGTGGAGAAGACGCTGCGGCACGCCATCGAGGAGGAGGAGCGTTTGCCGTTGGATCAAGTCACCAACTTCCAGGAGGTACGTTGCCTGTGGCATGGCTGGGCTTGGCAGGGAGGGCTGAGTTGCAGCTTTAAAGTGCCTGTTCATCTTCATTTTGTGCTCTACTGAGAGAGACCAAGAAGCTTATCTATGGGCACCTGCAGAGTAGATGGTGTTAAGGGATGTTGTAAGCAGCCGCCACCTCCAGCAGCCCTAGCCAGGACACCCCTGCCCAGGTGCTGAAGTCCACCCCGGGGATGCAGGGTCTCTGTCCTGGATGAGGGATGCGGTTCCTGCTTTCCTCTTTGCATGCTCAACCAGGAGCAAAGCTGTGAGACAGGATTTAGTGAGAAGACAGACCCCTCAGATATCCCAAATACTTATGTTCCTCTCATTCACGACTTCTTAATGGCTACAAAGCGCAGGTCACCCCTCTCCAAAGCTGAGCCTGGAGTTTCTTGGGGGGCATCATCAGTTAGTGACTGAGGACTTCTGGTCTTTGCTGTTGTCTCCTTTAACCCATTTGTACTGAAAAGGTCCTTGATCCGAGTAACCTTTAGGAAGTAGTTGCTCTCACCTTTCACAAGTAAAGCCTACCTTGGAGGTCCAAAACCAAACCTAAAGTACTGGTTGGTGATCAAGGAGTCCTTCCTTAATGCTGCTCCTCTGGTCCTTTAAATCCTTCCCCAGAGTCTGTCCCTGTCCAGGAGTAAAGGACCAAATTCAACAATTATTTGACTTTTTGTCTCGCCACAGGTTTGTGATGAAATCAAGGTCAAACTGAATTCCCTGAAGGATGTTCCAAACAGAATTGAGTGTCCCCTTATCTACCATCTAGATGTGGGGGCCATGTACCCCAATATCATTCTGACCAACAGGCTGCAAGTGGGTAACATCAACCTCATCTCTCCTAATTTGTCTTTCAGATGACCTTAGTGATCCCTCTGATTGGATCCCCTTAGCAGCAAGGCCTGAACTTCTGGCTCAGGGCAGAGGGATCCTATAAGGCTGGGTGTGAAATTCACTCAGGCTGCCGTGATGCCAGCTGTGCTGAGGCTGAGCTATTGTTTTTGTGGGTGTTGTGTTCCTGAAAGGTTCTGGAAAGGAATGCTCACCGAGTACCATCTCTGATGTTTATGTCTATGCTCTAGTGCCACCCAGCACCTGTGCTGGCATGAGTTGTCATTTGGAGAGCTGTCCCCTCTAACACCTTTGTGTCTCTTGCTCATGTCTAGCCCTCAGCTGTGGTGGATGAGGCCACATGTGCTGCCTGTGACTTCAACAAACCAGGTGCCAACTGTCAGCGCCGGATGACTTGGCAGTGGAGAGGAGAGTTCAGTAAGTACAGTAAGGACCGTGCAGTCCAGCCTACAAAGATGGAGACTAATTCCTGCTTCTCCCTTGGGAAACTGATGGCTGCCCTCCTCCGCAGTGCCTGCCAGCCGCAGTGAGTATCACCGCATCCAGCAGCAGCTGGAGTCGGAGAAGTTCCCTCCCCTGTCCCCTGAGGGAGCACCCCGCGCCTTCCACGAGCTCTCCCGGGAAGAACAGGCCAAATATGAGAAAAAGCGGCTGGCAGGTAAAAAAAATAATAATAATCAAGCTCATGATCTGGAGCAGTTTTGCAACCTAGACTGAGTGGTGCTTACCATTGATTACCTCTCTTACAGCTGTGGGGTGGGTTCAGACTGGGTCTGCTCTCAGACAGCCCTTCTCAAGGATGCTGGGGGCTCCTGTGTGCTTCCCAAAGAGAGGTCAGGCACTGGTGCCTGTGTCAGTTTTTCTCCTTTTGTCTGTTGAGAGCTGTGGAGCTCTCCTGTTGAGAGCTGAAACATGAATGACTTCTCTTTTTTTTTTTTTTTTCTTTTTTTTTTTTTTTTTTTTGGAAGGCTGCTAGTTTAAGCCTGTTAATGAAAGGGAAACATAACGTTATCCCATCACCTGGCGTGCTACTCTTCAGCAGAACCATCTAGCTGGCTAGGGGCAGAGCCTGGGTTTGTGGATGGGCCATACATGCATCATGAGTTTTTCCCCCACCTGTCCCTGTTTCTCCATAAGGAGGTACTGTTTTCCTCTGTGCTGGTGCCTTCCTTCCGCTCCCTTTGGAGCAGGACCATCTCCCTGCTTACCTGTGCCTGATGCTTAGATGTCTCCCTGTTCATACTGTGCCCATCCTTGAGAAGCTCCCTCTGCCTTTTCCCTTGACTAGATTACTGCCGCAAGGCGTACAAGAAGATCCATGTCACCAAGGTGGAGGAACGAGTCACCACCATCTGCCAGCGAGAGAACTCTTTCTATGTGGACACAGTACGAGCTTTCAGGGACCGCCGCTACGAGTTCAAGGGGCTGCACAAGGTAGCAAGCTCAGTCTCTGGTTTAACTTGTCTTGCTAAGGCTGGGGACCTCTTATCTCTCACCCAAGATCCAAGCCCTAAAGGATTGCTCTGTTCAGCCTTCGTCTTTGAGAAGTACGTGGTGGAGCTCCTGACAGCTGTGGCTGCTGCCATGGCATTTACTGCCTCTGTGGTGCTGTCAGAAACAAAGCTGCATCTCCAGTTTTCACTGGGTTTAGCAAATCCTCATCTAGTCTCTGTTGTGATATATCTGATCTGGCTGGGTTCAGTCTAGACCTGGCTTCTCTGCTTGTCTCTTCATGTAGGAAGAAAGGTCTAGACCTTGCGTTAAGGAACCGTTGATTCCAGGAGGATGTTCTAGTTCTCTGCTGATTTAGGTTCATGCTAGAGGAGACCAGGGCACATTATTCTTGGAGTGTGTTGGAGGCAATGACAAGGCCCTAGGACTCTGCCTCTGGTGGAGTTAATTAACAAGCCATTTGCTTTGTGGTTACTCACCGCTGCCTCTTCTGCCATGAATCATGGAGCTGGCCAAGAGGCTTTTTCTGCACAGGTGGTTTTGCTATTTAGCCAGAACATCGTGGGCTGCTGCATGCAGCATGTTCAGTTCTGGCCTGTGCATGTGGCGCAGCACAGCTGATGCAGACAGGCAGTGCTGCTGGTGCTGATTGAACTCTGATCACAGCCAGATTACTATTGGTGCTGCAGGTTCCTCCTACTGTGTGGCAAAGTGCCTCTGGCCAACTCCTGCTCTGCTGCAAAAGAAAAGGGAATGTTCAGCTCATGCTACTGATCTTTGGCAAAGATACCATTCTAGAGTTGTCATGCTATACTGGGACAGAGGGGGAGCCGGTTGGATACCACCAGTAGCGATGTGTGGGATCATCCTGACTGCCTGTGGCTTGCAGGTGTGGAAGAAGAAACTGTCTGCCGCGGTGGAGACAGGAGATGCCTCTGAAGTGAAGCGCTGCAAGAACATGGAAGTCCTGTATGACTCCCTGCAGCTGGCCCACAAGTGCATCCTCAACTCTTTCTATGGCTACGTCATGCGGAAAGGGTGAGTCTCCCTGCTGGGTGATGCTGGGGTCCTCTGGAGAGGACCCTTGGAAACTGGGATTGTTCTAGGGAGACTGTCACTTGCTGCTTCTGCAGCACCAGGATGAAGGTGAGTGCTGCCTGCAACACTCTTCTCGCTTCTACCAATGACTTCTCATCCTAGAGACTCCTGCCAGACATTAAGTGTTGGGCATAAGTGATGGGAAGCCTGTCTGTTAGTGGGTGTCCAGCTTTTCTGAAGCATCATAACTAGGCCAAGGAGAACTATATACTGAGGGCCAGTGTTGATGGGTTTCTTGCCCTTCTTACTCTGGAAGTCCTCCTGCCCTTTCTGTAGCTGGGTTTGGGAGGGAGTGCTTCATGCTCTTCATTCCTCTGCTCACAGAGCTCGCTGGTACTCCATGGAAATGGCTGGCATCGTATGCTTCACAGGAGCGAATATCATCACTCAGGCCAGGGAACTGATCGAGCAGATTGGGTGAGTATGTGCTGAGCTGGGGAAGAAAGGTCTGTTTGCATCTGGGACAGATCTGGGAGCACATTGAGCTTTTATCAGTCAATGTTGAAGATTCAGATTTCTGGCACTGGTGTGGTTATTCTGTTGTATTGTGAGGGTTTGCTTTGCAGAAGGGACCAAGTGGATGAAACAGGCTGCTTTTGCCTTTATGTGGGACACAGAGCTGATCCTCACCCATCATACGCTCTCCTGACAGTGACCTTCCTTCTTTAGGAGACCTCTGGAACTGGATACTGATGGGATTTGGTGTGTCCTCCCCAACAGTTTCCCAGAGAACTTTGTCATCAAGTCAACCAATGCCAAGAAGCCAAAGGTGACAATCTCCTACCCAGGTGCCATGCTGAACATCCTGGTGAAGGTGAGCTTTGTACCCATCCCGGCCAGCTCTAAGTCTGGGGAAAAAGGAGGTGGAGGACTGATGATGGAGGAGGGCCTCTCCCATCTCTGCACCCTGTGTAGTGAGTGGGACGTTGGGGCTGATGGTTCTGCTTGCTGCACAGCTGCTCTCTGCCCCAGAGACCACCTGACAGCAGAGGGAGAGGCTCTGATGTGCCTGCAGCAGAGAGGGTGGTGTGTAAGAGGCCAGGGCTGATGCATGCTCACCTGTGCAGGCTGGGAATCTATACTAGAGCAAGGTCCAAACCCATCCTCTGCTTGCTCCAGGTTCTTTAAGACAAAATAACATAATTTTAGGGTCCAAAGCATTTTTCTTTTCAACAGGCAGGTTAGATGTCTTGATTTTTGAGTCCCAAACTGTGCTGTAGCTTTCAGAGGGGTGGTCAGTGTTCCCTTTGGGCAGGGTGTGCCCAGGGGGCATCTCCTGGTGTAACCAGCCCAGCTGTTGAGTGAAGCTGTTCTCCTGGGGCTGTGCCCATAGGAAGGCTTCACAAATGATCAGTACCAGGAACTACAGGACCCAGCCTCTCTCACCTATGTCACACGCTCGGAGAACAGCATCTTTTTTGAAGTGGATGGACCGTACCTGGCCATGATCCTCCCAGCTTCCAAGGAGGAGGGCAAGAAGCTGAAGAAAAGGTGAGACTTCAAGCTTGAAATATTATCAGTTTCCCCAGGTAACAGATTGAGGGTCTGTTTCCCTTCATGCATGCAGGGTACGTTGGTCCTTGCATCTGGAGCTGGCAACATGCTTGATTTGCTGGCTTTAAATGGGAAGTTCCTTACACTAGATTGTCTTTGAATCCAGTTATACACTTGCCTCCAGTGCCACGCTATGGCAATAAATTCTAGAAGATAACAGCAAACCAACGTTTCTCCAACTTGGTGACCAGACATGATCTCCTTGTTTGGCTCTGAGGTGTGCTGGAGAACTTTGACTTTCCTTCTGAGGACTTCCAATGCTGTTTATATTGAAGTGAATCCGTTTAAATTCACCAATTCCTGCCTTCCCAGCTCTCAGGAGTTCACAGACCTCCAGTAATGCTTCTCCTAGATGTTTCCCCTTCTCTGTCTGGAAGAAGGAACAGGTCCTGCCGTTATTGTCAATTTACTGGGTAGTTGTACTCAAACTTCACTGATCTCCTCCTAAATGGGAACACAAGCTAGAGCAGTAGCAACCACTAGCTGGAGGGGTGCCCACAGACCTGGGTCTGGCTCCCAGAAATGCTCTCTGCCCTCCTGCACCCTCTGTCCTTACAGCCTTGTGCTTAATGCCCCCTTGGATGAGCTTCAGCACCCACCATCTCCTGTCGGTGCCTTTCTGCAGGCAGCGATTCCCTGCCACAGGAGTTGAGGTCATGCCAGGAGCTGAGCAAGCTCTGTTCTTAGGAATGTTCTCTCGGGGGCCCGTTGGTTTCTTTTAGTGTGGGGATGATAGCAAGTACATTTATTTATTGGTCACTCTCCAACTAAAACAGCCTGGAGGTGGCTAGCAGGCACCATGGTCAGTGAAGGAAGAAAAGGCTGTGCTCACAGGAACGTGGTCGGGTGGGAGAAGGGCTGGCTAAGTGATACAGGCTTGAGTATCCCTTCTCTTCTCTTAGCTGATGCTCCCATGCATTTTTTCTTGAGATGTACAAATATTTGGGAGAGCTGGGAAATTAAAGGGAAAAAAAAAAGGGGGGGGGGGGGGGGGGGGAAGATAAAAGGAGAGAGGGTGTAGTGTTCCTGTAGTCATGTCATGGCTACATCCAGTTTCCTCTGAACTCCTTTGCCAGTGTGTGAGCTGACAAAGTTTCCTTCTTTTCTCTAAACCTCTTCCTAATGTCTTCCTCCATCCATTTCCCCACCTGGGGTCTCGCCTCCCGTCCTTTAATTGCATGCATTAGGATCATTCTCCCAATGTGTATGGATGAGCTGGGGCACAAGCTGGCATGCTTTTGCAGACCAAGTTGTAAGAGTGGGTAGAGCACCTCTAGATGTTCCAAGATGATCCTAGTGTTGAGCAGTGCGGCTCTGCTGAACGCGCCAGGTGGCAGCATGGTGGCATGGGGAGAAGCATCCTGGCAGGAGGGGCACCAGTGGCATCCTGGAGTATGTGTCCCTTGGTGCAGGCCAGGTTTTGCCCAGGCTCTATCCCCTAGGTATGCAGTATTCAATGAGGATGGGTCCCTGGCTGAGCTGAAGGGATTTGAGGTGAAGCGCCGGGGCGAGCTCCAGCTGGTGAAGATATTCCAGTCTTCTGTATTTGAAGCCTTTCTCAAAGGCAGCACCCTGGAGGAGGTCTACGCTTCTGTGGCCAAGGTGGCCGATTACTGGCTGGATGTGCTCTACAGCAAGGTAAGCGCAGTTCAGCATGTCTGTGCTCCCAAGGTGGAGCCAGAGAAGAAGTGGCAGAGCTAGTCAGGCACTGTGGGGAGGGTGGACTTCACTTGTGCAGAGTGGTGGTCCGCTGTGCCTCTGATGGTCAATTCCATCATATTCCTGCTGCTTCGGTTCTCTAGGGCTGCCGTCTTTCAGTGTGAGGGCTCTTCGTTCGGGTGTAACTGTGGGTGAGCAGTGTCCTTCTGCAGTCATCTCCTTAATGGAGCTGGTTTGGTGGCCCTCGTACCCCTCAGACACTGGCTGAGAGCATTTGCTGAGGCAGGGAATGACGGAGCCACTTGCCTGGGGAGTGTTTTATGAGAAGCATGGAGCCATCAGCTATACAATAACTGGGGAGAGCAAAGAAAATGTAAGAAACTGGGGGGTGAGAGAGACTGAGAGCGTGGCTGGGTCCTTCCATTTTGCAGTGACCTTGTACAAGTTCTTGGTGAGCCTAACTTGTGTGTGCTGCATAAAGCAGTGCTGCCACCCCTGTGGCATAAACCGATGCAAGCCTAGGATCCATGCTCTCCCTTTTCGGTAGGTCACGTCATGTCAGCAGCTGCAACAGGGAACAATTCCCAGGTTCCCCGTAAAGAGCCACATTGGCTGGGTGCAAGCACTCCCCATATCTGACAGCAGCAAGGTTCAATCATTAGGTTCTCACTAGCTTTGTGGTTTTTTCCTCCCCCTCAGGCTGCCAACATGCCTGATTCGGAGCTGTTTGAGCTGATCTCGGAGAACCGGTCTATGTCACGCAAGCTGGAGGACTACGGGGAGCAGAAGTCCACCTCCATCAGTACTGCCAAGCGCCTGGCCGAGTTCCTGGGGGACCAGATGGTGAAGGATGCAGGGCTGAGCTGCCGGTTCATCATTTCCAAGAGACCAGAAGGGTCTCCAGTCACTGAGAGGTAACTCCGTCTTGAAGGGCCCAGGATTTTTGAGTGTGGGTGCAAGCAAAAGGGGAAGGGCAGAATAGCAGGAGGCGAGTGAGCCAGGGTGGCGTGGCCAAGCAATCACCCGTCTGCCATCTCAGACTGAGCAAGGCTAGTGATGAGTACTGCTGTTACGACCACTGCGTGGTGGTCTCACAGGGGTAGGAAGAGAAGCTTTGGAGGGTCTCTGCAGGCTGGGAGAAGGGATAATGTGCTGCCAGGACCTTGCTCTGGGTGGGTAATAAGTGCTTCACTGCCTTCCCCAGGGCCATCCCTCTTGCCATCTTCCAAGCTGAGCCCAGTGTGCGCAAACACTACCTCCGAAAATGGCTGAAGAGCCCTTCGCTGCAGGACTTCAACATCCGTGCAGTGAGTGGCGCATCCCTGCAGGTGGCCCCTGCTCCAGGACAAGGGCTCATCCCTTCAGGGGCCCAACCAGGGCAGAGGCTACTCATGCTTGTGAAGTGGGGTGCTGGGGGTGGGGGTCCCAGGGAGATGCTGGATCCTGTGTCTAGTGGCCTGCTCAGCTTTCTTTGCTACCTGCTGCTCTGCCTTCTTCACAGATCCTGGACTGGGACTACTACATTGAGAGACTGGGCAGCACCATCCAAAAAATCATTACTATTCCCGCAGCCCTGCAGCAGGTACAGAGATGTGAGGGGGCAGGAGGAGGGCTTTGGTCAAGGGGCTCAGTGTGATTTGGAGATGCTCTCCAGGTAAAGAATCCAGTGCCACGGGTCCGGCACCCAGACTGGCTCCACAAGAAACTCCTGGAGAAGAACGATGTGTACAAACAGAAAAAAATCAATGAACTCTTCACTTCCGAAGGCAAGAGACAGGTAAAGAGGGCAACAGAAATGTGCTGGCTGTGCTGGTGGGGTTCTTCTGCAACCCATGTCCTCCTCCTTTTGTCCTTGCTCCCTCAGGTCCTTGCCAACCAGCCCCCGGAGGGGACACCCAGCTCACAGATGGGTGACATAGAGGACTTTGGGGCTGCCAAGACCTGTCAACCACTGGTTCCCATCACAAATAAGCGGAAGCGAGTCCCTGAAGCAGAGGAAAGCCAACAGATGTCTCAGTACCTGGAGATGTCCCAGTCCTGGCGAGAGATCCTGGGTCCACCTCCGCCCCTGGGCACAACCAAGGTAGGTGAAGCAGACTGGGGAGGAGATGTGCAGATGGGGCTGTGCTTGCCCACCCAAGCAACTTGGCTGCTGCCAGGAACAAGATGTGGGTCTCCTGAAACCTTCTGCAGGCACATGGCTCAGGGCTACAAGAAATATGACCAGGAGATGGAGAAATATAACCACTGATGGAGAAAAGGCGGGTGGGGGTGGCTTCACAGCTAGGGCAGGAATGTGATGTGGGAGTGGGGGATGGAGGGCTCAGTTGTATGACGTAGTACTGTGGGGCTGGGAAGCCTGTGTTGGTTTCTGGCTCAACTCCTGCATGCTGTCACCCTGCTCAGGACGAGCAGCTGGTCTGGCTGCGTTACCACCAGAAGAAGTGGGAGCTGCAGGCGCGGCAGCGGCGGGAGCGGCGGAAGAAGCAGCGGCTGGAGGACAGTGGGGTGACAGCAGGTGGAGGAGTGGTCCGCGATGCTCTCTCCAAAGGGCTCAGTAGCTACCTGCGTAGGACGGCACGCAGCATCCTGGATTTGCCCTGGCAGATCGTGCAGGTACTGGGGAGGGGACCTACCGCAGAGGACACCCTCGGGGCTTAAGCCCTGAGTTTACACTGTGTGGCCAAACAGTGAAGTTCAAGGACTGCTGACCCCAATGCCACTCTGGTGTTAGCCCAGCTGGGGCGGCAAAGCCTCAGGCTCACGCATGTCTGTATGGAGCCCACATGGTCATTCTTGGGGTGAATCTAGGACATGTGTGTAGATCTGTCAGTGGGGCAGCTCTGGTTCAGCCTGTGGACAGCACTATGCAGTAGTCACAGAACCACAAAAACACCAGCTGAGGTTGGAAGCAGCTCTGGGGTCCATCTGGCTGAACCCCCTGCTCAAGCAGGGCTACCTAGAGCCAGTTGCCCTAGACAGTGTCCAGATGGCTTTTGAGTACGTCCAAGGTATGAGACTCCACAACTTCCCTGGGCAACCTGTGCAAGGGCAGAGGGAACCTCCTGTGTTCGAGTCTGTACCTATGGCCTCTGGTCCTGCCACTGGGCACCAATGACAAGAGCCAGGCTCTGTCCTCTCTGCACCCTCCCTGCAGGTGTTCATGTAGATTATGTAGATTGATGAGATTCGTCCCACCTGAGCTTCCTCTGCTCCAGGCTTTCCTCTTATGAAAAATGCTCCAGTCCCTTCTTCATCTTTGTGACCCTTCACTGAACTCTTCACCATGCCCATGTCCCTCCTGTACTGGGGAGTCTAGCACTGGGCACAGTGTGCCTGTGATGGACCTAGGATTCCAGTGATATCTGGAAGCAGCCAACGTACAAACGCAGAGGTAGGGTGATGCCATCCAGGCATTTTCACAAATCCTCATTACGCATGGCCATCTGATCCCAGCCCCTTGTCACTCACTTCATCTTCCAGAAGGGCCTTCAGAGCTGCAGGCAGCTCTTGTGCAGGCAAGAGCCTGAGGTGGCATGGCTGACTTGGCTGACATCAAGGGTCAGCTTGAGTTGGCTGGGCCAGCCTTAGCCTGGGATAGTAGCAGGACACAGGGACTCCAGCGCTGAGATCAATGACTCTTCAAGCTGCCTGCTGTCTTTGTGGCCACCAGTGGCCATATAAATCCACATAGTGTTCCACAGCTTAGATGTAAGCACTGGCATTGGAGCTCCCTGCTAGCTCTTAACTTTGTACCCCCGTGTCCTGCAGATTGCTGAGACCAGCCAGCCTGGGCTCTTCAGGCTGTGGGCGATAATTGGGAGCAACCTGCACTGCATCAGGCTGAGCATCCCCCGTGTCTTCTACGTCAACCAGCGTGTCCCAAAGCCACAGGAGGGAGCAGCCTATAGGCGGGTGAGGACCTGCCCCTTCTGGAAGGGGAGACAGCCACCTGTGATGACATAAGGTGTTTCACCTCTGCTGCGAGCAGATACTACAAGCATCTGCCTTGGAAGGCCTCACTCTCCCTCTCCACAGATGTACCTCATCCAGTCCCCCTGCTAAACGCAGCCTGCCCAGAAGGCAGGTTGTGGGAATTTGTTACATGCATGAGTGTAAACCACTGATTTCCTTAGAAGGGAGCACCAGGAGCTGGGCTGGCTCAGACCTCTGCTCCTTGCAGCCTTTAGAAGTACCCCAGCTCCTGGCAGTGGTGCCACATGGTGTGACATGCCCTGCTAAGCGCCTCCCTTGCCTTGGCAGGTGAACAGGATCCTGCCACGCTCAAACATCGTTTACAACCTGTATGAATACTCTGTCCCAGAAGACATGTACCAAGAGCACATCAATGAAATCAATGCAGACCTCTCTGCTCCGGACATTGAGGGAGTGTATGAAACACAGGTAACTCTTCCAGGTGCTTGTCTTTAAGGGTTGCTGAGTGGCAGCTCATTAGCCTGAGTGCCAGTGGTGCAGGAGGACACCTGGCACTTAAAAATTCAACAACTTGGTGAGATACCAAGAATCAAAGACCCTGCACAGCAGAGTACTGGGGAATATACTCACGTTTGCATGGGCAGAGATACTGCGTATCAGCATGTGGCTTAAGGCATGTCAGGGAAAGGGGGTTCGGTTTATTTGGGGGAAGGCAGGCATTTAAGCAGAAAGAGTGATCTTCCTCCAAACCAAACCTGCACCATGCTGCTGGTGTTTGAACCAGAAAAGATAAGGGATATTTAGAGTATAGATAGGGGAAAACCCAACATGTGTGGAGTCATACCTAGATCAGGGTGCCCTGTCCCCTAAAATGAAGTTATAAAAGCTTTAGAAAGAAGAACAGGATAAAACTTGAAAGTTTGGGAAGAGCAAGAACAACCTAAACAAAGTTCAGCACAAAGCAATCAAGCCAAAATTAAATTTACCAGGGCTATTAATGCTGAAACCCTGAAAATGAGAGTGGGAAACTGGAGTACCTGCTCCTAATGAGGACACTGGTTTGTTCAGCAGCTCAGAAAATCCTGGTGACAGGAATTTAATCAAGATGACATTGTAGCGCCAGGATCTGACATACATGGAAGTGGCGGAGTAGGTTGCACACCATTTTAAGAGTGGAGCTATATATTAAAGGAAGCATGACAAGTAAATTTGCTACTGAATTGAAACTTAAAATTATTATGGATCAAAAGTCTTTGCCTAAGTGGGACAAGCTTGGTGTGAATGGTGCTGCTATTAGCTACAAAATGCTTTCTGAGATGCAAGAGGCTGCAAGGGCAAAAATAACATAAAGTTGGAAGACCAGCTACCAAAGTTAGTGGTATAACCTGGGAAGTGTTACAGTGGGGCATGGTGAAAGAAACCCTTTTTAGCACTTTACTGCTTTTAGAAAATTTGGATAAATGTCCCACAAGGCAAGGCACAACTCTTAGTTTAGTAAGCAGTGCCCAAAATTTATTTCAAACTACTCTGCCAAAGTGACATGTACACAAATTCATCATACCTGCAGGAGATCTTCTGGTAGCAAACCCAAGTCCTCTCCACTACCATAGTGTTTAGCAAGTGGGGCTAAGTAAAATCAAGCAGCGGCTAGCTAAGAGGAAATTAAAATTATCAACTGAAGTAAAACAAGGAGCATGAAGATATTTTAAACATGTAAAAGGGAGCAAGATGATTGAGGGGCTGCAGCATGTCTTGCAGGGGGAGGCTGAGCAAGCTGGCGCTGTTTGCTATGGAGGGGAAGATGCTCAGGGGACCTTCTTGATGGGAGGAATAAAGAAGCGGAGCCAGACTCTTCTCAGTGGTGCACAGGGAAGGAGTGGCAGGCAGTAGGCACAAACTGAAATGTGTGAAACTCTGTGTAAGCATCAGAAAAAACTTCTGCGATGGTGGTCAGGCAGGTAGCCCAGAAGGAGATACAGAGAACCCAGATGGACACAGACCTGGGCAAGGAAAGACCTGTCTTGATCTTTAAACATCTGCAGTGCAATTCTGAGCACAGTCTCCAAAAAATGTAGTGGGATTAACAGAGGAGAGTGGTGAGGAGGATGCGAGGATGGGAACAGCTTCCTTGCAGGGGTGGGGCTTAAGGACATGGGAATGCTTTGGCTTGCTAAAGAGATCTGAAAATGGGGGATGTGCTCTAGGGGTCTATAAAGTCAAAACTGACATGAGGGAAGCGTGATTAGGTGAGGAGCGTTTATGGCTTCTTACAGCAAGTCATTCAGGTGCCTTTTGCAGCAGTGGAGTTTGCAGCTGTAGGGTTGATTAAACAGGGCAAATCAGTGGTGGATCTCCCTCTGTGCCAATTATTTGGTGGTTCAGGTGAAGGTTTTGTCTCAAAGGAGAGCCAAAACACAAGTTGCAGATCTGTGAGATTGCCCAGATAGCCACACATCCTCCAAAGTACCTGCTGCTGCCCTTGATGGTGGGATCCGAAGCTAGGTAGGAATGCAGGTGAATTAAGAAACCTGTTCTGTGTCTCCAGCACTGACAAGGGTGATAATACCAAACTCATGCTGGAGGCACCTCTGGTATGTCCTACCTGTGGCTTTTAAGCTGTGTCATTCTAGGCTTGAAACACCCAAAAGGACTTTGGTAGCGGAATGTTGTTCCACCGTGTCTCTCCCCGTTGTTACAGGTGCCACTCCTCCTCCGTGCCCTGATCCACTTGGGCTGTGTGTGCACAGTCAGCAGGCAGCTGGTTGGGCACCTGGCAGGGCGAGAGACTGAAACTTTTGACATTGAGCACCTGGAGATGCGCTCGCTGGCCCAATTCACTTACCTGGAGCCAGGTGAGGCACCCTGGGAGAGATGCTCCTGGCACACCTGGGACCTGGTGCCCACGGGCACCACTGACACTGTATGCTGTGTCCCCCTAGGGAGTATTCGTCACATCTACCTCTACCACAGCTTCCAGGGCAGCAAGGCACTCTTGGGTCTCTTCATCCCCTCGCAGCGCAAGGCTGCTGTCTTTGTGATGGACAAGGTAAGGTGGGACTCCAGAGGCTGGGGGACTCGGGATGCTGGTGGATGAAAAGCCAGACGTAACCCGGCAGGGTTTGCTGGCAGCCCAGAAAGCCAACCATGTCCTGGGCTGCATCCCCAGCAGCATGGCCAGCAGGGCGAGGGAGGGGATGCTGCCCCTCTGCTCTCGTGAGACCCCACCTGCAGCGCTGCGCCCAGCTCTGGGGTCCCCATCAGAGGAAGGACGTGGACCTGTTAGAGGAGGGACACCTCCTGTGAGGACAGGCTGAGAGATTTGGGGTTGTCCAGCCTGGAGAAGAGAAGGCTGCAGGGAGACCTTAGAGCAGCCTGCCAGTGCCTGACGGGGGCTTATGAGAAAGATGGGGACAGACTTTTTAGTAGGGGCTGTAGCAATAGGACATGGGTTAATGGTTTTAAACTAAAAGAGGGTGTAGATTCAGGTGAGATAAAAGGAAGAAATGTTCTACTGTGAGATAGTGGAACACTGGCACAGGTTGCCCAGGGAGGTTGTAGGTGTCCCATCCCTGGAAGGGCTCAAGGCCAGGCCGGACGGGGGGAGCTCTGAGCAGCCTGATCTAGTTGCAGATGTTCCTGCTCGTTGCAGGGGGGTTGGACTAGATGGCCTTTAAAGGTCCCTTCCGACCCAAACCATCCTATGATTCTACCCTGGGGGTCAGGCAACAGGAGATTTCTCCACGCATCGCACATCCCTGCTGCAGTTTGGCAGGACTAGTGGAAGGCATCACATGATATACAGAGGGGAGAGGACTGCGCAGGCTGGGGTCCCTCTCCCCCAGCTCCAACCTGGTCCCCCTTGGGTGCAGGTGCGCAGCAACCAGATGCCGAATCTCACCACCCTGTTCTCAGCGGAGCGCAGTGCACTGCTGGAAAAGGTGGGTGAAGACCTGCTGCCCCCAGACAAGCACACCTTTGAAGTGCGTGCCGAGACCGACCCCAAGGCCATCTACAGAGCCATCCAGCGGCTGCTGCTGGGCTACAAGGTGAGATGAAGGCGTGAGGAAGATCCCCATGGGACCTTGTCCACGCAGGCATGTGGGAAGGGGAGAATGCTGTGGAAGGCACTGGTGCACCATTTCCTACAGCGCCTGTATGTAGCTGCTGGCCCGAAGGTCAGGGTTAGAAGTGGGTGTTGCTCAAGGGCTTTGCCTTGCTTGGGCTGGCTTGCCTAGGGTAGTGCCAGCAGTGAGGTTACCTCAGCATCTCCCCTCATCCCTGTGCTCAGCTGGAGAGCTGGTTGCATGGAGGTGGGTGCTTCAGAAGTGCTGGGTTGTGCTGTCCCCACCATGAGGTTTCCTGCTGAGCAGAGACACTCGCTGGAGAAGTGCACCAGGACATGTCCTCCTTCATGCAGGACGAGCACCGGGGCCCCACACTGGTTGCTGTGCAGTCTAACTGGGACCTGAAACGGCTGGCAAGTGGAATCCCCATCATCAAGGAGTTCCCTTTGGTCCCCATCCGGCTGGTAGATGACATCAACTACTCGGTCCTGGACTGGCAGCGCCATGCTGCCCGCCGCATGATCCGCCACTACCTCAACCTGGACACCTGCCTCTCCCAGGCTTTCGAGATGAGCAGGTGCCTGGGGTGGCCATGTTTCCCTGGGGCTGCTGTGCCCTTGGTGGGACCACAGGAGGCTGCCTCATTCCTGGAGAGGACAGACGGGGGCCCCTGTCTTTGCAGCAGCGCTAAGCCCAATGACCATTTGCCTGTCTGTGCCCCAGGTACTACCACATCCCCGTTGGGAACCTCCCTGATGACATCTCTACCTTTGGCTCTGACCTGTTCTTCTCACGCCACCTTCGTCGTCACAACCACTTGCTGTGGCTCTCGCCCACGGCCCGCCCGGACCTGGGGGGTAAGGAGGCTGATGACAACCGCCTAGTCATGGAGTTTGATGAAAGAGCCTCCGTGGAGATAAACAACCCTGGCTGCTACTCCACAGGTGAGGAGGAAGTAGGGTGGTAGCACTGAGTAGGGGCAGAGCTGGATCCTGCTCTGCAAGCCCTGTGGAGGGATGGATGCAGTCTCTAAAGAGTCTCTGTGTTGACAGTGGTCCCCAGCAGCTTTAAAGTTGCAGCAGTGATGTGGGCAAGGGGCATGTCCTGGGGGCAGGGAGGTCTCACCTGCAATTGTGTGCAGGCACCTGAATACACGCTTTTTCCCAGTTCATGGCCACGGACAGCAACACAAAGACCACCTGCAGTGTGTCAGCCCAAGGACAGACTAGCTCAGCTGGTAATACCTGGTTGACCCTAGGACAGGTCTCTCTCAAAGGGAGAAGCAGCTTGAGTGGTAGTCAGTTCTTCTGAGCTCCTCTGCTGCAGCTTCCAGAAAAAAACCCAGAGGGTTAGCAGATCTTGTTGAAAGACAAGTGCTGGTCAACACAGTCTAACCTGTGAAAGCATCTCCCCACTTGCTACAGCAACACCTATAGATTACCCTTATAACTGTGAAAAGCACTTCTGGCAGAGGGGCAGGGAGGATGTCCTCGTTTGTTGTTTGCCCTGCCTGCTGAGAGGTTGTGTTTGCTGTTAGTGTGTCTGGAGCTGGACATCCAGAGCCTGGCTGTAAACACAGTGTTGCAGTCCCACCACATAAATGACATGGAAGGAGGCTCCAGCATGAGCATCAGCTTTGACGTGATTCAGCAGGCATCCCTAGAAGACATGGTGACAGGGAACCAAGCTGCCAACATCCCAGCTAGCTATGATGAAACTGCCCTGTGCTCCAACACTTTCAGGTATGGCTCTAGAAGCTATCAGGAGATGGAACACCTGGTCTCCATCCTGGCAGGTCCTTTTCCAGGGTCCTGTCTCTCATTCCCTCCAGACTTATGCCAGCAATGGGGCTTGTGGAGTGCTCCCAAGTATAAATTCAGATCTCGAGGGCAGGGCAGGCATCTTCTCCAACAGGCTTTTGAAGATCCTGGGCTCAGAACTGCTTGGTGGCTCAGCCAGCAGATGTACAGGGATGTTGGTGAAGACTTTGTCCTTTCTTGTTTCTCCTTTCTTCATGCTCCACCAGGTTATAGAGGCACATATTTACCCTGTGGCTCATGGGCCAAGGGCTCACATGTCTCTGCTCTGGGTCCTCCAGCATACTGAAAACATGTTCCTGTCTGGAAGGGGGAAGGGGTTGCTCATGGCTGGTGGGGTGATGCTGGTTGCTGCTCCCTGGCAGGATCCTGAAGAGCATGGTGGTGAGCTGGGTGAAGGAGATCACGCAATATCACAACATCTATGCAGACAACCAGGTCATCCACTTTTACCGCTGGCTCCGCTCTCCTTCTTCCCTGCTGTATGACCCCGCGCTGCACCGCACACTCCACAACATGATGAAGAAGCTTTTCCTGCAGTAAGTGAGACCTGGAGCATGCCAGGCTGGTCAACGCAGAAGGGACAGGTGTGGCATTAGTGACCAGGGTGCTGCTGGCACCCACAATCACTCTCTGCCACAGCCTCCAGAGAGGTGGGCAGTAGGCTGGGCCTCCCATACTGTTCATACTGTGTGGTGAGCTCCTGTGCATGCCATCACTGATATGCATGACTCCTGACTGGGCTGGATCAGCATGTCCTCCAGAGGTTGCATCTGCTCCTTGGTCTTTGCTTTCCTGCCTGCTGACTCGTGCTATTGTGCCCTGCCTGCAGGCTGGTGGCCGAGTTCAAGCGTCTGGGCTCCTCAGTGGTTTATGCCAACTTCAACCGGATCATTCTGTGCACCAAGAAACGGCGCATCGAGGATGCTATCAGCTACATGGAGTACATCATCAACAGGTGGGATGTGCTTGCCTAGCTCGGCCTGGAGGTGAAGGCTTTCAGATGATGGAGCTGAGGCGGGGCTTGGGGCCAGGAAGGAAGATGCTGATTTTTTTGCCTTCTGATGTGCCTCAGCACTGAACTGATGGGGGTTTTTTTCCTTTGGTGAAGCTACTGAAGGGACAAAGCTTCCCAGTTTTCTTGCTGTCATGCCTGGAGTAGGGAACTGTCCCTTAGCTGTCCTCTATAGGTAATATTCCAAGAATACCCATAGGATTCAATCCAGAAGAGACCTTCAAGAGAACCTAAGGTGCCCAGCACCTCATCCCCTAGCTGGGTCTCAGCATCCCAGCCATGGTGCAGGCACCAGAATAGGGACCCAAGATTCCTTGGGCATGGCTTCCCCTGGGGTGCCCAACAGCGGATGGGAGAGGGGAACCCCCTTTCTCCTTGCCAGCACCACCTCCTTCCCAGGCTGTTCCACAGAGAAGGCTCCGAACTACTAGGGACAATGCCAACGCTGTGGCTGACTGCAGTCTCTTTCCTCCAGCATCCATTCCAAGGAGATCTTCCACTCCCTGACCATCTCCTTCTCCCGCTGCTGGGAGTTCCTGCTCTGGATGGATCCAGCAAATTATGGAGGTATCAAAGGAAAAGTGAATCCTTGCATCCACTATGGGGAGGTAAGAGACAGAAAGCGGTCAGTCCTCCCAGAAGCAGGGTGCTGGGGGCTGAGCTGAGTAGGGAGGTGCTGGCTGGGCATGAGGAACTACTGTGATGTCACTGGCTCCTCCAGAAGGACACCAGCAAGAGGCAAGCATCGGAGGAGGAAGACAGCGAGGAAGAGGTGGCAGTGGAGGAAGAAGAGGAGGAGGAAGGGGAGCCGAACGTGGAAGAGCAGCTGGAGAACAGCTGGAACATCGCACAGTTCCTGCCCCAGGCTGCCTCCTGCCAGAGCTACTTCCTGATGATCGTGTCAGGTGAGCTGTCCCAGCGAGGGGAGGGGACAAGGGGATGGGGTTGCTCGTGCCTCCCTGGTGCCAGGGAGAGCCTGCAGCAAGGTGGCTGCTGGTGTGGGCTGGAGCTGGAGCCTTGCCTGTTTCTCCCCAGCCTACACTGTGGCTGTGTACCACAGCATGAAGGAGGAGCTGCGACGCAATGCCCCTGGGAGCACCCCCATCAAGAGGAGGAGCACCAGTCAGGTGTCCCAGGAGGCACTGGGGGAGATGGGGGCCATGCCTGGTGAGTGCTGAACCATGGGGGTAGTCCTGGTGCTGGCAGAGCCACTCACCTTACTGTCCTGATACGCCATCATACGGCTGAAGCACTGTCTTCTCTGTCTCTCTAGGCATGATCGCTTTCTCGCAGGACTACGTGGCCAATGAGCTCACCCAGAGCTTCTTTACCATCACCCAGAAGATCCAGAAGAAGATGGCTGGTTCTCGTAACACCAGTAAGCCGTCAGACTTGTTCCCGGTGCTGCCTGGCTCCTACTTGCCACTCAACAATCCAGCTCTGGAGTTCATCAAATATGTTTGCAAGGTCAGCATGGTGGGCCAGGCCCCCTTTCTAAGGGTTTGCAGCCAGGGCTCAAATTCTGGTCCTTGGCTATGGCTCAGATTTGCCACGGCTTCCATCCAGGAGTGATCTACAACCAGTTTGTCTTGCCCATCCGTATGAGGTCACGAGGATATGAGCTGTCCCAGTGAGGACACTCTCCTCTACTGGTAGGCTCATCTGGCTCTTATTCTTGTAGGTCCTATCCCTGGATGCCAACATAACCAACCAGGTGAACAAACTGCGCCGGGACCTGCTGCGCCTCATCGAGGTGGGCGAGTTCTCAGAAGAAGCCCAGTTCCGGGACCCTTGCCGCTCCTATGTACTCCCTGAAGTTATCTGCAGGAACTGCAACTTCTGCAGGGACTTGGACCTGTGCAAGGACCCTGCCGTCTCCCAGGTGCAGCCTCTTTTCCTGGGGACACCAGAGGCCCCAGCATGGCAATGCTGGAGGCGGGTCAGTCACATTCCCCATCTTCTCAACACCAGAGTTGCAGCTCTGCTTGCTGCTGGTGATCAGCTTCACCTAAAGGCTGTTTTCTGTTCACCTCCTTTTCTAGCAGCTCAGGTCTGAGCTGAGCACCTGTGGCTTAGGCTGATGCTGTGTCCTCTCCAGAAACTAGACACAACATCTCAGTGCTTGGGACTCTTGGTGCTCAGCTCCTTCCTCTTTGCCCTTAGGATCGGTTGGTGCTGCCTGGCTGGGTCTGCCCCAACTGCCAGGCACAGTATGACTTCGATGCTATCGAAACAGCGCTGGTGGAAGCCCTGCAGAAGAAGCTGATGGCCTTCGTGCTGCAGGACCTGGTGAGTGTAGGGCTTCTCTACTCTGCCCCTCCCCCTGGCTGGTTGAGGCTGGACACATTCACTTTGCCCCTGGCAGAGGGGCTTGGCCTCGTCTCCTGTCACACCAAAAACTCCTTGGCCACCAGGTGTGCAAGAAGTGTCATGGTGTGAAGGAGACACACATGCCCGTGCACTGCAGCTGTGCGGGAGACTTTGCCCTCACCATCTCCTCCCAGGTATGCCTGCACCCTCTTGCCTGGCCCAGCCCCATGCCAGCAGCTCTTAGGGAGACAGCAAGGAGTCCCGCAGTGCCCCGTTTCTCCTCTGCCTCTTTTCTAACTGCTTATCCCCTGGGACCTGCTGTGCTGCCCTCTGCCCTACCAGCCCTGCCTGGCCCATCCCCCTGGAGCCCCTTGCTGCCCAGGAGTGCTAGGAAGCCTCCCTCTCTGCTCCTTTCTCCCCAGACTTTCATGGACCACGTCAACGTCTTCCAGAACATTGCCCGGCACTACAACATGGCCTACCTGCTGGAAACCATCGAGTGGCTACTGTGCAACAATGCCCAGCTCCAGTGAGGTGGTGGGCTGCTCTTCCTGCCTGCACCGTGCATCTCGCTGTGGGAGAACAGTCATGGACCACTTGGCCATGAGCCAGACCTCCAAGAAGCTGCACACCCCTCCTGCGGTGAGGGAGGGAAGGCAAGAGCTGTGCCAGGGACTGCTGTGGGGGTCTGGGGGCAGGAGGGGCTGGAACTGTGCTCCACAGGTCTGTGCTGGCCCCCAGGTGTGGTTTTAATGTTGTACTTCTATAAATAAATGGATTGTAGAAGGCAGGTGTGGTTTCTGGGGGGGTGGGAAGCAGGGTCTGTGGCCCCGTCTGGCAGGGAGCAGGGGGGGGGCAGGGGGCAGGGCCACGTGGGTGGTGGGCGAGCTGAGCCCAGAGCTCTTGCCCTGCAGTGAGACCTGGGCTGCTGTGGAGCAGTGGGAGGGGAGCGGGTCACAGCAGAAGCAGGGAGCTCCTGGCTGCTGCGGGGCAGGGAGCAGGTGGGACTTGCCCTGTGGGAACCCACGGAGGAACTGGCAGGGTCCGAGGGGCAGAAGCAGCTGACCAGGTCCGTGAGCAGGCCCCAGCTAGAGCAGGCATAGCAGGCGTGCCCAGGGTGCCCCAGGACTGGGTGCCCCGGGACTGGGTGCAGGGCACGAGCGCTCTCCCTGAGAGCTGTTCCTCCTGCTGCTGTCGACCCTCCATGCTGGATGCTGGCACAGCCATGGCAGACCCTGCTGCTCCCTGGAGGAAAGGGCTGGGTGCTGGCCAGGCTGGGCGGTCAGAGATGCTCCCCTCCCACCCTGCAGCCCTTCTGGAGACCCTGGGTACGGTGGGGGCAGGGCTCTGGCAGTGCAGCAGGCCCTGGGCTGCCTGCTGGGAAGTGGGGACCCAGAGAAGAACTGGGCTCTGGCAACAGGCTCCTGTCCCATCCCTGCCCACAGGGACGTCCTGGGCAACCCAGGCTGCTGGCAGGGCAGGGGCAGCCAGACCCCTGTGGAAGGGCCAGGGGGTGCAGGCCCAGGCGCCTGGAGATGCTCTCAGCTGCCATCAGGACAAACCAAGACACACACAGCAGCTCTGGCAGAGGAGCCCAGTGCGGTACTCGTACTGCGTGCACAGCCGGGCGGCAAGGGGCAGCTCCTGCCTGATGCAGCATCATGCCCACAGCTTTCCCAGGCAGGCCAGGTTCTGCACAGGGCAGAGGACCCCCAGGTGACCTAATGCACAGATGTCCTTGAGGTTCCCCCGCCAGCCTGGCGCAGGGAAGAGAGGCGGAGGGATGGAGGGCACAGCTGGTCTCCTGGTCCTGCAACTGCAGGGAACTGCTGGCCAGAAGCAGCCGTGAGGAGCCCTGGCAAGAAGCTGTGCTCAGTGCTGCAGAGGAAGGTGAACGCCCTGCGTGGACCTGTGCCCATCTGCCTGGGGGGAACACTCCTTCCAGCCCCCAGAATGGGCGATCCACTGTTCCCTGAGCATGTAAGAAGACTTGGGGCCTGGCCCCCCTAGGGCTGCCATAGCTCCAGGGGACACCAGCGCTGCCCAACCACCTCCCTCCCTCCCTCCCCTGGAGGCACCTCAGAGGCTCCCCAGCATGGACATCTGAAACAGTTTTCTCCTTCTAGTAGGTTTCTCTCATCCCAAGTAGCCACTAAGATCTCCTCCAGCTGCCTCAGTTGTTGGGGGCTCTTTTGGAGGAAACTGCCTCCTCAGGGATCCACCTGAGACTGTTCCCAGGCACATCCCAGTCTTTTGACATCTTACAGGGACCTGAGATGCCGAGTAGCAGCCCCAGACTCTTCCAGGGATGCTACCTGAGAAGCTTTTCCTCTTTTGGAGGAAGTTGCCACTGCAATTTCCCCATGTGACAGCGATTTTAAGACCACCACTGCACATGGGCCCTTCCTTAACAATTTCTGTTGTAACCTGAAAAGAACCAAATATGAACCACCACCTACTGAATCACAGGATGGTTTGTGTTGGAGAGGATCTTTAAAGATCACCTTGTCCAACCTCTTCTGCTGCAGGCAGGGACACCACCCACCCCCACCCCCCACCCCCCCGGCCCCCAGCCCAGGCTGCTCCCAGCCCCGTCCAGCCAGGGATGGGGCACCCGCAGCTGCCCTGAGCAGCCTGTCCCAGCGCCTTGCTGCCCTCACAGGGAAGAATTTTTTTCCTAATTTCTTATCTAAATCTCCCCTCTTTCAGTTCGAAGTCTTTCCCCCTTGTCCTATCCCTACGTTTCCTTGCAAAATGTCTCTCCAGCTTTCTTGTAAGCCCCCGTCAGGCACTGGCAGGCTGCTCTAAGGTCTCCCCGCAGCCTTCTCTTCCCCAGGCTGAACCGCCCCAGCTCTCAGCCTGTCCCCACAGAAGGGGGGCTCCAGCCCCCTGATGTGTGTCCCACCTCTGGACTCACTCCTGCCCTTCTGATGTTGGGGACCCCAGAGCTGGGCGCAGCGCTGCAGGTGGGGTCTCACGAGAGAGAGCAGAGGGGCAGCATCCCCTCCCTCGCCCTGCTGGCCACGCTGCTGGGGATGCAGCCCAGGACACGGGTGGTTTTCTGGGCTGCCAGCAAACCCTGCCGGGTCATGTCTGGCTTTTCATCCACCAGTACCCCCAAGTCCTTCTCAGCAGGGCTGCTCTCGAGTCCCTTCATCCCCCAGCCTGTATTGATACTGGTGAGTGCCCTGGCCCAGCTGTCCAGGTTGTAGTGTCGCCCATAACTAAGAAAAGATTAGTGACAAGTAGCTGAGAAAATATTAGCCACATACTCGTATTGAAACACCATCAGTGTGAACAGCCTGAACGCTGCAGCAGGGACTGCTGGCAGTATAAAATTTCCCTGCCTGGTTCTTGACCCCTCTGGAGAGGCTATGGCCCTGGAAAGCACACAAGCAGGATGCCAAGAGGAATCTTCCACCTCCACAGCATAGGCATGGGGAGATTTGCTGTGATCTCCATTCAGCTCATTATTCTGAGTCTGAAAGAGTAAATTGTTGCAGTTTCTCTTCTTGTAAAACCTGGCAGTAGACATCCAAAGCTTCTTCCATCACCATCTGAACTAGCAAGATTAGACCCCCCCAGAAGTCCTTGGCTATTCTGGGGTGCCATCACAGAGGGGTGGCATTGGTGTGAGGAAGGGCACCACCAGCCCATGGTCCAGGTTAGGGGACAAGCTGATTTCTTCTGTTAGACTAATTTGGAGTCTCTTCCTTGCAGCTTAAGAATTTGCACTGAAACCCACCGAACTGCCACCAAGTGCAGCAACCCTGCTGAGGAGGCACCAGCTGGGTGCTCACCTAAGGGAAGGCTGCAAGGGTGCTCTGGCTGGTGGAGCCCACCAGGGCCAGCAGCACAGCCCAAATCCTCCCCAGAAGCCTCATAGCCTCCGTCCTGCTGGGATGCACACAGCCGTGGCATGGGCAGCTCCATGGCATGGCTCTGGTTCCCCTCAAGTGCAATTTTAGGCTTCCCAAAAGGACGGCACGTGGCCACAGGAGCAAGCAGGTGGTGTCACGCACCCACTGCATGGGTCACCCAGCAGAGATGGTGGCTCTCAGGAATCCTCCATCATTCTTCAAGCAGGAAAAAGCCACCCACAGTCAAGGCAGCGCTTTCAGTTCAGCCACAGCCAGTGCAAAGGGACACAGGGGGCCCAGACAAGAGATGAGGCAGCTTGTCGGGGCCTCCCTTGCCTCCAGGCAAGACAAGCCCCCCTGCCCAAGCCTGGCTCTATGGGGTGTCTCAAGCTCCATCTGGGGACCACACCTGCACCTGGCTGGTGTCAAAGACAGTGGGTAGGGCCTGGAAACAACACAACCCTGTCCTGGGTGGTTGGGCTGGGGCAGTGTGAAACGCTTCACCTCCTCAGAGCATCACCTCCCCTGCACCTGTCACAGCTCCAGGTGGTGATCAGAGCTATCTCCATCTTCTCCGGTCCACCTCATCAGCCCACGGCCACAAAGACTTGAGGAGCCCTCCTGTGTGCATGTGCAGTACAGCCCCAGGATGTCCTCAGAGGCACCAACATGTCCTCACTGCCACCAGTGCCCCAGCACAGACACCACTGCCCACTCACAAGCTGCAGCAGGCGTGGGGCACCCTTCCTGCTCACCCTGCAGCCCCCTGAGACCCCAAGCTTCATGCAGCATGGCAGCTGAGGCTGAGGAAAGGCTATCCAGCATTAGGCACACGATACAGAAGATGAGGAAGACTGAGAAATGTCCCTGCTGCCCAGGGAGGTCCTCTTGTCTAGCTCCCAGGTACTTACTGACCATGGTCCAGGGTTCAGTTTGCCCACTTTCCACTGTGGGACAGGAACCACGCCCCTCCCAGTGAAGGAAAAACCTCTGCTGGGAGCAAGCAGCTCACCACAGCCCAGCACTCCCTCCCTGCTCCTGGTAATGCTGCAGCTGGCCACCCGCCACCTCGGGACCGATACAGGGAAAGTGTCTTCTGCAAGGCTCTCCTCAAACAAGGATGTTTTTACGGTGTGTCTGAGGAGGACAAGAAAGAAAAGAAAATTTATCTGAAATACAGAGACCAGGATCTGTAGGAAAACAGCCCACTGGAGAGACCTCACAGGTGCCGTTGGCTCTGGGTCTCCTGACAATCCTGTCTGTTCCTCACCCTCAGTGTGGCTGGGGAAGGGGAGAATAAGGATGCTTAGTGGTGCAGTCTCTCCAGGAATGTGTAAACACTTGACAAGGGGCCCTGCTGCCACCAGCTGCTGCAAACCAGGGTGCTGCCCAGAATGTGCAGCTAACCCAGCTGCAGTTTCAAAATGAAGTCCGCGCTCTCAACTGCAGCATCAGCCTCTCCTTCCCCCTTGTCTGAACCGAGCGATGCTAAGAGCCCCCGCCCCTCCTCCAGTGCATACTCACTCTCCCCCTATGCTTGGCATACAGAGATTGCTTTGCAGGCAGTGGCCACCTTCTCCCCATCACCAGCTCCAGTGGGAACAAGGACCTGACAGCTCTTACAACACACCGGCTGGGATGAACAAACTCGCTTCTGCCTTTGAGAAAACACACTAAAAGTGCAGGTCTCTGCAGAAAGCAGTGGGAAGGACACCCCACCCACCACCTCTCCTCCATTCCTCTGCACTCGAACCAGGAGGCAGGAGCAGGTCTGGTGCTGGAGGGAGCAGCTGGAAGGAGGCATGAGGTGCTAGTGGGGAGGTGGAGGGTGGCGCTTCACGAGGCCAGGATGCCCCGGGGCTTGCTTCACCTCCTTCCACCAGACCTCCACATCCCACTCGGCCAAGGCTACGCACCAGCACGGCAACACCAAGGAGCACCTAGTTCTACAACGCAGCGCTGACGCGCCCGGAGCTGGGAAGCCCACAGGCTCCCCACGCCGAGTGCTGCTGCTCTGCTTCCCTGCCGTGCTCACCGGGAGGGTTTTGCACCCGTTGCTTGCTGCATCCTCGACGGCTCGTCCTGCGCGATGCCGGCGCTCGGCTCCGACCTTCAGCCCCGGCACCGTGCCGGGCATCCGCTCGCCTTCAAAGGCTGCGGGGATGCGCATTTCGGGTGCGCTGGCACCGCAACCCCTCAGGGGCACCGCAACCCCTCAGGGGCACCGCAGGTGGCATCGTGGTTTATACCAAAATCCTCCCGCGCCCGCCTGCCGTCGCCCCCCGCCCATGGCGCTCGCTGCCCCGCGGGCCGCGCCCTGCTCCCGGCGCGGATACCGGGGGCGGGCGGGGCGGGGGGCTGCTGGGCAGCTCCCAACGAGGGGGTCGGGGTCGGGGTCGGGGCGGGGGAGATGGTGCGCCGGGGCGGAGCGACGGTCCCCGGGCTGTCCCGCGGCGGAGGCGGGGCCGCCGGCCGCTTATAGCGGTGCGGCGGGGCTGGGGGCCGCCGGCCGCGATGGAGTACGCGGAGGCGGAGGAGTACTACTACGGGGAGGAGGTGGCGGGCAACGCGACGGGGGAGGCGTGCGAGTGGCAGGCGGACTGGGAGGCGTCCTTCTCGCTGCTGCCTCTGCTGTACCTGCTGGTTTTCGCCCTGGGGCTGTCGGGCAACGGGCTGGTGCTGCTGACGGTGTGGCGCGGCCCGCGGGCGCGGCGCCGCTCCGCCGACGCCTACATCGGCAACTTGGCGCTGGCCGACCTGGCCTTCGTGGCCACGCTGCCGCTGTGGGCCGCCTACACGGCGCTGCGCTTCCACTGGCCCTTCGGCGCAGCGCTCTGCAAGCTCAGCAGTTTCCTGGTGCTGCTCAGCATGTTCGCCTCCGCCTTCTGCCTGGGCGGCCTCAGCGCCGAGCGCTGCCGCGCCGCCGCCCCGCCGCCCCGCGCCGCCCCCCGCCGCCGCCCCGCCGGGCTGGGCCCGCTGGCCGCGCTCTGGGCGGCGGCGGCGGCGGCGGCGCTGCCGGCGCTGCTGCTGCGGGAGGCGCGGCGCGGCCCGCGCAACCGGACGCTGTGCGAGCTGGCGGCGGGCGGCGCGGGGCGGGCGGCGGCGCTGAGCTTGGGCGCCACGGCGGTGGGCTTCGCCGCGCCGCTGCTGCTGATGGCCGTCTGCTACTGCTGCGTGGGCGCCGCCGTCCGCCGCCACCTCCGCCCGCGCCGGCGGCTGCTGCGGCTGATGGCGGCGCTGGTGGCCGTATTCGCCGGCTGCTGGCTGCCCTTCCACCTGCTCAAGAGCCTCTTCGCGCTGGCGGCAGCCGGGCTGCTGGAGCTGCCCTGCGCGCTGCTGGGGCTCATCGCCCGCCTGCACCCCTACGCCACCTGCCTGGCCTACCTCAACAGCTGCCTCAACCCGCTGCTCTACGCCTTCCTCGACGGGCGGTTCCGCGCCCGCTGCCGCCTACTGCTGGGGCAGCGCCGCCCGGCCGCCGCCGCCGCCTCCTCGACGCCCAGCGGCCCCACGCAGCGCTCGGAGCTGCCCCCGGCCGGCACCAAGCTGTAGCGCCCGCGGCCACAATAAACGCCCTTTCCGCCGCCGGAGCCCGCTGCCTCCTTCCTCCGGCTGCGCTCGGCGCGGCGGCCCCCGCCCGGGCTGGGAGGGCAGGCGGAATCCGGAGGGGGGGGGGGCGGGACCCGCGGCTCCGGTCACCTGCGGGCGCCCCGGCCCCCGCCACAGCGCCAGGGACGGCTCTGGGCCTCCCGCCGGGGCCGCCGCTCTTGCCAGGCCGGGGGCAGCCCCTGTGCCCACCCCGCCCGGGGACGTGCCTCCCTCCCCCCCCCCCCGCGGCGGGCCGGGGGGCGCTGGCTCAGCCGCCATCACCACCCAGCCAAGCCACGGCTCCGTCGGGGTCGGCCAGGCAGCGTCCTGTGCCCTGTGTGCCCTCGGGGCCCGGCCAGCCCGTGTAAGCCGTGCCTGGGGGCTGCTTGCAGCCAGCAGCGCCCAGGGGGCTGCCAAGAGCTGGGAGGGTGCGGGCGTGCTGCCGTCCCCCCCGGACAGGGCTGTCCCAGCGGGGCCCTGCAGACCACTGGACCCTGTGCTCCAGCAGCTGGGTGGGTTTTCCTTGAGCTCAGGCGAGCCAGCCTTTCTCCAGGCACCATCTGGCACTTGAAGTGTCCTCCAGGCAAACCCTTCCCATGTCCAAGGGGTGACACCTGGGCCCCTGGGTGTCTGCCTGCTGAACTGGTGCCAGGCGGGCAGCACCAGGGCTTTGGAGCGTTGCATTGAGTAGAAGAGCTGCCGATCCCACGCTGCTCAGGGTGAGCCTGCCCTGATGCGGGCTGTGGTGGTCTCTCATTTCTGGAACTCCATGGATGCATTGCCCCTTTCCAGCTGGCAACAGGCAGCCCTTCTGTGGAGCCTAATGGCCACCTCCGAGGGCTGAGCCCCTCAGAGGGTGCGGGCTCTTGATGGTACCGCTGTGGGTGCTGGGACAGGACCAGCCAAACCTTGTGGTGAGGACGCTGCCTCACCAGCGAAGCTGCACTAGAGAAAGCTGGGTCTGAGCTGAGCAGACACCCCGCATGGCAGCACTGCATGTGGGGGACAATGTGCTTTCTTCCTCCCCTGCCCCTGCAAATCCTGGCTGAAGTTTTTGCTGCCTTGTCTCAGTACCCAGATGTACTTCTGCGGGTACAGTCTTCCAAGCCCAGACCAAAGTGGGTCACAGCTGTGCAGAGTGACAAGGTGTTCACCTTGAAGCCGTGTACACAGCGGCACAGAGGAGTGTCAGGCAGCACAGACGTAGGTGGGACGTCCTCAGCCCCACTGGTCTGGACAGGACATCAGGGCAGTGTAATACGGGCTGTAAGCACTGTACCTCCCAGGTACCCTGTAGCATTCCCTCCCTGCTGCTGCTCTCCTGGGGCGCTGCTATCCCTCCATCCCCATGCCAGCCCAGGGCACCAGCACCAAACCGGGACAGGCTCATGGTCCACAGCCTCCAACTGCTTCTCCTTCCCCTTCAGCTCAGCTGGGCAGCTCTACCTAACCAACAGCAAGGTAAAAAACCCTCAGATGCTATCTGTCCTTCCTTCTGCCCAAGCCTTGCTTCCATAAGGCTGCAGACTTTTCTTTCCTTGTGAAATGCTTGAACCAGAACGCTTGGGACATCTGCCAGGGCAGCTGCAGACATGGCTCCAGACCACATGAGGGGAACATGAATACAGGTAAGGAGAGCCCTTGAGGAAACGCTGAGGGTGCAGGGGGGATCCCAGGAGGGGCAGCCACTCACCACAGCCCCCTTCCTCTGCAAAAGCACAGCAGAGAGGAGATGGTGACAATGGGGCTGGCAGGTGGGAACCATCCCATTGCAGGCACTGCTTCCCCTGGAAGGAAGGCCAGGAAGGGGGAAAGTTCACAGCCCACCTGCCCTTCAGGTGGCCCCACATGCTTGAATTCACACCAGTAACCCGCTCTGTCCCCAGACGCTCTCTGGAAGCCCCACGGTCTGCGTCCTACAACAGTGCAAGATATGCCTGCTGTCCTTGGCCCCAAGGCACCTGCTCCACACCAGCCCTGTGGGCTGCCAGGCCTCCTCCTGCACTCCAGGGACAGAGAGGGCTCTGCAGTCAGCCTTGCCACCCTTTGGGGCTTCCCCTGGGGAAAGGTCAGAGTGACGCTCAGGGCTGGAGCCCATGCAGAGGCAACTGGGACCAGTCCCACTGTGCTCCCACAGCTATCACAGCCCCTGTCCTAGGTGAAGCCGTGTCAGACCCATCTGTCCTCCAGGCTGGTGGCCACACAAACCCTGAGTGTTGGCTGGTCAGGCGCAGGGTAAACATGGGGATGGGCTGGGGCCACGCAAGGCGTAATCACACCAGCCAGGGCACCTGCCTTCCCTGCTCTGGCATGCAAGCCCCTGTCCAGAGAAGGAGCAGAGACCACTCTGCATGCTTCCAGGGTTTCTGCTCCGTGTGTCCACTGCTGTGTACTAGCAAGATGCATCCATGCTCCTGCTGCCCGTGAGTGCTGCATCCAGCTTCAAAACCAGCTCTCAAAGCTCAGGCTGTCTGGGCAGTGGTTGGTTTGGACCTACAGCATGCTGCAGGATGGGTTTGGGGGCAACTGAGCAGTGGTGGGGCTGGTCCTGCCCATGCCACGGGGCAGAGCAGCTCTCCTCTCCAGCTACCACTTTGCCTGAAGGCAGACAAGCAGCTCTGGGGAGGAGAGGGCTGCTAGGAGCAGACAGTGATGAGCCCATGGACCCACCTAAGCCAAAGGACAGCAAGGCAAGAGCAGGATCTGGGAGGAGCAGTTGGGCGCTCGGCCCAAGGCACCCCATGAGCCCCAGGGTGGCTGCAAATGTAGGAGCAGGGCTTCCTCCCCAGCACTGCTTCCTACGTTGAATGCTCAGTCACATCCTCTCCATCTCACTGCAGCTGCCTCCTGACACACCCCCCAGAGAGACATGCCTGTGCCATGGCACTCCAGGAGGGAGCTGGGCTGACAGTGGGGGTAAGGGGGATGTGAGAATCCTTCTGTAGTCATGCTCAGGTGCTGCAGGGTGGAAGAGGTTTTAAAAAAAAGCCAACAACCCAGCCTGCTCCAGCCATCCCCTGGATGGGTACATGGGATGGTGGCTTGTGCCAGGCAGGCCAGAGGCAAGAGAGGGGAAACAAAGGCATGTGGAAGTGTCAGCAGCCCAGGGCCAGCACCTGCACCTTAGCACCCACTGTGCTGCGCCATGGGTGAAGCAGCACCAGCATCACTGCTCCGCCCCGGCAGCTACTCCTTCCCAGGCTGGAGCGGCTGTGCAGAGGATGCCCAGCTGCCTGCAGGGCCCAGGACAAGGAGCTGCTGGCGGCTCCCAGTGCTCAGACAAGGGCCCCACTGTGTGCTTAGCCGCGGGCAGCCCTGGGCACTGCCACACCTTGTCCCAGGGCTGGCTGTGGTGCTGAGTGCCTGCCTTCACTCCTCTGGGGAGATGCCAGCTGACCCTTTCAGGGTGAGGGAAGCCGCTTCCAGGCAGCTGCAGCAGGAGTTGGCGGCTGGCAGGAAAAGGAAGACTTTGTCCCCTTGTCTCCCAAAGAAATGTGACAGAGCCAACAAAGGCAGGGTGGGGGTGCCCTGGCAGGGGACGGGGATGCCTGTCCCCCTGGGGGATGTTTCCCTGGAGACAGGGCAGCACCAGGGGCTGATGCCTCCACACGTGTCCTGTGTTCCCAGGCGCTGGTGGCTCCTGCACAAAGAAGCACTTGATGAGCTGGTGGCAGTGCCCTCGCTCAAGGGGTCCTGCCATGCAGCCCACGCCTGGCAGCTGAGCTGGCAGCTTCACCTCAGCCTGGCTGACTGTGGCCCAAAGGAGGCAGAAGGGGAATGGCCCTGGTGCCAGGGCCATGCTGGGCAAGGAGGGCATGAGGCCACCAGATCTGCAGCACCACAGCTGCCCATGCCTGCCTTGGCAAGCAAAACGAAAGCCACTTACTCCGAGAACACCCAGGGATGCAGGAGCCAGCGTGGTGGCACTGGTCCTTAGCCTGGCTTCTCAGCAGCTGTTTTGCAGAGGCCAGCCAGACCAGAGCACACCTCACCGTCAGCACACGCAGCATCAGCTCACTCAGGCACCCAGCCCCAGGCACGGCAGCCCTGCACACGGCCTTGCAGCACCATCACTGCTTGCTGCAGGCAGACACAGCTTCTCAGAAAGGAGAGACAGGGAAGACAAGGGCTGTGGGCTCGGTGCACCATGCAAACACCCTGGACTGGTATCCAGCCTCCCTTCCAGGCTGAGCCGAGGCTACTGAGGTTTCTTCTTCCAGTCCCAGCTGCCCGTGTCACTGGGAGTCAGGCTTCTCCTTCCCAAAGAGCATGATGGGCTCTGCAGCACCACGCTCCTGCTGTACTTGTCTAACTCAGCATGTCCTGCCCTGCTCAGATGCTTTGCTCACTGTGCTGAAGTAACAGCAGCCTTAGAAGGCCTTAATATCCCCAACCCCTTCCTCCTTCTGGAGCAGCCAGTGGTAGCACCCCGCAGAGAGGAGCTCCCAGCAGGATGAGGGGACAGTGTATTTATGATTTGTTCTGCTCAACAGGCTGCAGCCCAGGGAGAAGAGGGAGCATTTGGGGGCTAGAGTGGCCCAAAGCACCTGGTTTCTGCATGCAGTGAAACCGCATGGCAGGGACCCCTGGACATGCAGCCTGGGCTCACAGAGGTCCCCAGGAACCTGGTCTCTTATGCCACTAATGTGGCAGGTGCCCAGAGTCCTCCAGGCCTCCCAAGGCATGATGAAGATCTTTCTTGGAGCCTTCCCTCCAGTGCAAGTCTAAGAGGAGGGTCTCCTCTGCAGCTGCTGTGCAGCTGCAGCTTTGCTGATGAGAAAGGGTATAATAGCAAGATCATTCAAGAGCTGCCTGTCTGGTCTCACCCCACAGAGCAGGCACTCGTCAAGTTAGGCCATGTGTGACCAGGACTGGTGAGGCCATGAACAAATTCAGATGCTGCTAAGAGGGATTTCAAGATACCTGGTGCTCTTCTGAGTATATCAAGATACTGTGGGGCCTGGAGACCAGCAAGACCTTCTTGGCAGAGAAGTCTGCTGTGCCTTTCAGGTAAGGCAGTGGCAGGAGACTGGCCGTGCCCCACTGCATCAGAAAGAATAGCCCTGTAGGGTAGCTGAAAGCAAGTGGCACCCCAAAGCCCAGCTGATCCTTGCTACAGGCTGCAGGAACAACTTGCAAAAAACCAGGAAATATTGACCCTGTTGCTATAAAATCAAACCCTGGATCTGATGCTGGTGATGTGGAGTTTCGAGCCTCCGTTTAAGGAACAGCAGCAATACACAACCCCTCAAAAATGTGCAAGCAGGACTGTGTCCCTTGTACTGGGAGAGGGACCAATTGCCACGAGCTCAGGTGTTCCTGTTCCACTCTGCAAGAGAAACTGGGCAAATCCGTACATGGCGGAGGATCACCAACAGAGAACCCTGGTTCCAGGTTAAGGCTGGCACTTCAGCGAGGGAAGCAGGAAAGGACAATCATGGTCCTGCTGACAGAAGCCCCAAAAGGCCATGTGCTACAGCAAGGAAGAAGCTGAGGCAGTCAGCCTGGAACAATAATCATCACAAGACCTGAAAGTTCATGCTCAAAAAGTTATTTTTCCCCTCATTATTGTGATGGGTTGACCTCGGCTGGACACCAGGTGCCCACCAAGCTGCTCTGTTACTGCCCTGCTCAGCAGAATGGGGACAAGGTAGGGAATAAGATGAAAAGAAACTCACGGGTCATGATAAAGGCAGTTTAATGAAGCAATAGCCAAAGTTGCATGCGTAGAAGTGAAGATAAACAAAAGATGTTATTCTTTACCTCCCATCAGCAGGTGATGTCCAGCCACTTCCTGGCAAGCAGAGATCAGTGCACATAGCTGTTGCTCCGGAAGACAAATGTAAATAACAAATGCCCCCCTTCCTCCTCCTTTCTCTTAGCTTTTATATCTGAGCAGACATCATATGGTATGGAATACGCCTTTGGTCACTTTGGTCCAGCTGTCCTGGCTTTGTTCCCTCCCAAGATCTTGCCCACTCCCAACCTGCTGGTGAATGTGGGGGGGAGGTTGGAGGGACAGCGCTGACGCTGTGCCAGCCCTGCTCAGCAGCCAAAGCAGCGGCGTGTTATCACCACCCTTCTAGCTGCCAACACAAGCACAGCGCTATGAGGGTGCTGTGGGGCTCAGCCAGACCCAATACAATTATTAAATACATAAATTAACAACCTTACCAAATAGAAATATGTATGCTACAAAGTATCTAGGTGACAGCTGTGGAAGGAGTTTCCAAAATGGATGACTGTAATGACAGGCATAAAGGATTGACTTAAGGTGGTCTTACAGAGGGGATGCTGTACAAACTGCAACTCATGTACTTCTTAGTATTGCTAGTGTAAGAAACAGCTGGAAGCGTAGAGGAAGGCTGAGGAAACTGAGCACAGACACGGTATCAACAGGCTTAACTGTAGCATAAAGGTCTAACTGCCAAGGCTGTAGCAGGCGAGAGACCTTCAATAGGCAATTGTAACGGCCTCCAAGGCTGCAACAGGGACATCCTTGTTAGATGCAAGGGACAAACACACTCACTGGAGAGGTGTGTGATGCAGGAAAGTGGTGCAACCCTCCCCCTTGAAGACTTTAAGACCTCAAGTGGAAAAGGTCCTGAACAACAAGATATAGCTTTTGAGTGCACCTTGCTTGCAGCAGGCTATTTAAATAACCTCCAGAGCTCATTTCGTTCCCATGGTTTTTCTGGACTACCAGAAAGGTTTTGAGAATTAAAAACTTGGTTTATTGGCACTTAGAAGTTCTTGGTTTGCTTTTCCAAGAAAAATGGAAGTTTAGAGAGGACACATCAATTTTACTGATGAAAGTAATGCAGGGAAGAAATGTAACTCAAAAAAAAATTTGGTACAAGATCAAAAAAATGAAATGCCATTAAAAAAAAAACAAACCAAAACCCCCAAAACCTGGAAATGAGAAGTTTCCAGAGAATAGAGAAACACTGAGTAACACCTTCCTAACAGGAGAGCAGTAGGGGATCAAACTATGTGCGGAAGCCCAGGAAACATGTAAGAGCTATTTATCCCACATTGGTATACTCCGGGTGTTACAAATGAAAGCTTGCAAGCAGCACCATCTCTGAACTGTATTTTAATGAAATCTGGTTCTTCAGAATTTCTGCCGGCCAGCTGGAAAGGAAAAAGATTTATTCATCTTAATATAAAATTCAGCTTCTACAGAAGGATAATTTTCATCTGAAGCACCATGTGCCATCACAATTAACAAAACCTCCACTAGGTGTAAGGAAATTGAGAAGACTGGCAGAGCTTGCTTCTGCATTGAAGGGATGCTGCCACTCCCTTACCTACATTTATACCAGGATGTCCAGGCCCAGATTCTGAACAAATGCAGTCAGTTTCACTGTGTGCTGCTAAAGGAGCTGGAATTCAGGTAATAAGCAAAAGTCTTCCCTCTCTTCTGCAGTGCTTGGGAGGACTTGGGAGTTCTCGGGAGTTCTCCAGGACTACAAACCATTACTGCTTAAGATTTTCTGTGCAACAGATATTTAGTTTGGATTTTTTTTCCCCCCACAAACATCTATTACACATTCCGCTGTCAAAAGAACCCCAATGATCTATTTCATTTGATGTTCCTGAAGTTGGGCACCTCTCAGTCACACTGCATTTCTTCAAACCACCAGGCTGTAGGGGACTTCGGCTTTCTGAGCACCAAGTTCATGGGACATCTTGCCCTAGTAGACTGGAGAAGCTGGCTAGCCAGCGAACTCAAACCGAGTCACCTTGGCCAAAAGCAGTCTGCTAGGAGCTGTAGTGCAGTCTCCAGCTGGGAGGATGAGGGAAAGGCATTGTCCCTGCTGCTGACCCAGGGCCAGATGTGACTCAGCAATGCAGGGCTCCAAAAGCTCCAAATTCCAGCACTCTTAATAATAAACTACCTGGATGGAAGAGCAAGTTGATCAAAGCAACACAAACCTGAGAGAGTGACAACAGAATAGAGGGTCACTTTATTTTCATCTGGTTGAGGAGTTTTTCTGCTGTTGTAATTATGTCTCAAAGAAATAGCAGCAAAAGTGTGGAATAGGGTGACTGCTAACAAAGAATCTGAACTCCAGCTTTCCACCCCTGATGATCACAATCCACTGCAAGCAGCCTAGGAGGCCATCATCTTCTAAAAGTATCCTCAGCCTCTGACTGCTAGCATGGTGACAATTCCACCTGCTTACAGAGACCTCGTATTCAGGAACCTCACGGCACTGGCAAGTGCCAATCCCCTACCCTCAACCCCCTCAGAACCACCGAGATTTCATTCTCTCTCACACTCACGCAGGGACTGTGTTTTGATCTCCTCTGTGTAGCTCAAACTCCTGACTTGGTTTTCTCTAGCCCAAGTTCAGTATCTTTGAACTCCAAGTACTGATCACCTCTTCCATAAGTCAAGGCTTATTTTTAAGTTGCTGCTAGGTTCTTAACTAAGACAACCTGCTAGGCAGGATGCTCTGGTCTTCCAGGTTTTGCACATGAATACACCCCAGATGCAAAGAGGGTACTCACACTTTTACCTCACTAAAAACCCACAGCAACCCTCTCATCATATCAGGCACAGTTCCTATTTCTTTTAAAAATAAATATTTATAAACAAAAGGAAGATATTCAGATAACTACAACGTTAAACGTTTTCTTGCCAACAGCACAAATGTCTTTTTCATGTGAAGTCACAAGAACAAGTTGAACACCAACACAAGTAACTGTCTAAAAGCTCTCTCTGCTCATCAGCTGCCATAGTCCTCCACTGCAGGAAACCACATCTCCCATCGCAGCAAACAGCTCCTCTGTACTTCTCTAGGACTTGTACTGGGGCTGCTCAATCTCCTTTCGTGATCAAGTCCTCGATATATGCATCCAGTTCATCATCTGTGTTAATATCAATGTCCTAAAACCAAAGGCACAAGAAATACCAGTGAAAAGTGAATCCTGAAGAGCAGTGCAAGGACAGACAAGACAGAGCGGCACAGTATCCTCTACAGCAGGGGTCCTCAAACTTTTTAAACAGGGGGCCGGCGTGCAGATGAAGTGGCAGGAGGTCATCTGTGGCTGCTTGGTTTCCCCCCCCAACCCCCGGCTGTGGGGGGGGCGGGGCGCGGGGGGGTTCTGTAAATACTGGGCGGCGGGACTGAGGACCCTGGGGGGCTGTATCCAGCCCGCGGGCCACAGTTTGAGGACCCCTGCTCTACAACATCTGTCTTGGTCAGCCTTTACTACACTCTGCAGGTGCTGGCATCTGCTCTGAAAGCATCACCAGCTTTCCTTGTCAGAGTCTGACAGAAAACACCTGGAAGCCAGTCGGCATCTGATGCTCAAACAATGCACTCAACACATTTACTGGGCTGATCTGGGTCAAGTCAGTTGGGATTTTTTTTAGCTTTAACACACATTTTCCTAACAGGGAGCAACTACTTCCATCTGCTTTCACTAGCTTCCCTATTTGGTGCTCTTAATTTTATTGAAAGTAGTTTCGCATTTAAAGTTGATTTATTTAAAAAGCTTTTATTTAAATATATATTTGCTATTTAGATTTAATATTTAATAGTATAATTAACAGATCTTACCATACAATTTTTTGTATTTTTATTTGTTTAATGGATGGGGTTCAGAATCTAACACCACCTCTGTGCCTAAGAATGGGGCAGAAACCCCCTGCAGAACACTACCTACACCCAGGGAAATTCTCCCGCAGTCCCTATGTTTCATAGCAGAAAGCAGAAAACAAATAGAAGCTGTGTTCTATTTACATGCCATGAAAAATCCATCTGCAAAAAATTAACACTCATCAGGAACCCAAGACCTGGATTCTAAAAGGTGGGTAGTGTCAGCACTGCACGCTCAGCTGCTTCTGAAATTCTAAGCCAAGCTGCACCCAACTGAGGAAGAACTGAAGCCCAGTTAAATGCTGGACTAAAACATCTCAAGTGCCTGGAGGGGCCTGGCTCTGGGGAAGGTTGCTACTAGTGATTTTGCACCGTTGTGGTTTCGCACCCCTTCCTCACCCACCTCCTGCACTTTCTGCAGAAGGGCCACGATGTTGGTCCTCAGCTTCTGCAGTTTCTCCTCTGTTTCCTTCAGCTTTCTCTCCAAGTTGTGGAGGTTTTCTTCACAGGCTTTGGCCCGGGCGTCAGCGCGTGTCTGATATGAATTGCACAGGTTCTGCAGACCTATCTCATACTGTTTGAAATATTCTTTCTGTAGAAGACAAAACATAACAGATGACATGTTAAGAAAAAGCACTGAGCATCAAGAAAATGCCAACAGTCGCAGTCAGCAGTTGCAGCTTGTAGAAAAGCCCAGCTACTGGCACCCTGTGACCAACCACCACCAGCCTAACATCGTGCCCCTGCACGCCCTGCCAGAGTAGTTAACCATGCTCACATTTGCATTTCTGATTTGCCTACTGCAGGCAGCACAAAAATCACAATGGTTTTTACATACCTCAAAGACCAGAACTGCAACAAAAGCTGCCTGAATGCAGATTAAGGATGCAGCATGTTTTAAAAAGCCTAAAACCACAGTTATGCTGTCAGAAAGATCTGACAGCCTCTGTACACAGTGAGTTTCCTCAGTATAGACCACCCAGACAACACAGTTTATTACTGCAAGGCAGGAACATCTACCCTTGCAGAAAACTCCAGACAAGATCTGCGCGTCCTGTGGAAGCAGCAGAGGACCGGTAACGCAAGAAGACGTCTGAATTAACAAAGAGGAAGAGACAGGAGAGACTGCCAATAAACAGATGGTGAGTAAGGGAGCTGGGCACTTTGTAGACTACCAAGTAAGGCTTACACTGCTCACCTACAGATGCCTCCTGAAAAGGCCTCCTTTTGTCATATGTCAGAGAAGACAGAAGTCAGAGAAGCCAGTACAATTTCTCCATGTTTCAGCCTGCACTGGACCTTCCAACACCAGCATGCAGATACGGGTGTAGGCTCAGCCCCAATTGTTCCTTGCTCAAATAAACAAAGGCCACCCCAAAAGCCTTAAGATGTAAAGCTGAGTCACAGGTGATCAGCCTGCTCACCTGCAGAAGTGTGAGGGGAGTTGGATTCCTTGTTCTCCCCCATTTTTAAGTTAGATTTATAAGGCTGAGGGCAAAACGAACAGGTATGCCTACATCCTATTTCTACAAACCTCTAACCTGGCCTCTCTTTTTTAAAAGCTTAACAGCAATGGACAAGTCAACAGCCTTCCCACACAGCTGTATGGTAATTACAAAAATCCTCAGCAACAACTGCCAGAACACCTAAGACATGTTTCAGAGGCTCTCATTTTTTTTCTCAGCTACATTAGTCTGTTAAGGATCCAAATAACCTTTTGAGAGTGTGATCTTGCACCAACAGGATGCACACTTGCTGTAGGAATGGAATGTGTGTGTGGAAAAACCCCAAACTTTTCTAGAAACACTGAACTCACCAAGGGAAATGCCAGCAACCCTTCTGAGCTCATGGAACTCAGCTCCTTCTTGGAGATAGGAAAGTTCGGAGGTAGGAAGTACCGCAAAAAATTTCTATGCAGGAAAGAAAAACACAAAGCCAGAATTGGGAGTTTAAAAGACTAAAGCCATCAGACTGCAGCAGCTCACAAGACCTGCAGTGAACCCACCGAAGGATGTGGACTAATAAGTCTACTGTTTCTTGGCTGCTGCTGGGACCAGTGGTGTCTGGCTCAATTCTGACACAGTCTGAGGTAGAAGGTTCAGCCACAACAACCTGCTCTTCCTGCTGTGTATCTGGAGCCTGGTACTCAGGAGAGGGAGGCTTCATCAATCTCACATCCTCACTGCCCTTCTTTACCCTGGAAAAAAAGTATTACGGGAAAGTCAGATATCTTTTTCTATACTGGCCATACCTGAAACACTGTTAACAGCTTCATCAGAACCTATATCCAGGTGTCAGTCTGAGACCTCTAGATTACACAACAGCTACCTCCATAGAAACATCACATCAAAGTAATGGGCAGACTGTAGGGAGCCTGTCATGCTCATTCCTTAAGAAGCAGCTGGACAGTCGTGAGCGCACACACGCTTCCTGACATGACAGCAACATACTTGTTTTCAGCATCTATGGAAGTAAAATGGGGTATTCCTCCTAAAAGCAAAACAAGTCTCCAAAAAGCAGCAGCTAGAGATAGTTACCAGCGATCCCTTGGTGTGGTGTCTGTAGGAACATAATCAAACTTCACCTTCCACCGTACTGCATGCTTGCCCATTTCCACAGCTGTGACACGGCCTGTGAACCACTCCTTGTTCACACGTACTTCCACATGCATCCCTTTATCTGCAAGGAGGGTGACAGTAAAGATGTTTGCAAACATTCATATGCCAGAGAGCATGTTCTGCATGAGCTGTAGAGAAGACAGCCACCCTCAGCAGGGAGCAAACCTAAACCTGTGACAATTCCTTCAAATGGTACGTAAACCGTAAAACCACTGTACACAGTTCAAGTCCTCCTTAGAAACATTAAGATGCAAGGAAATTATACAGCGTTTTCAGACAGAACTGTACTCTGGGCTGTTTCACACGGGCTTTCCAGGCTTGTGTGGCCACTAGGACAATTTGCCATGTGTTCCTAGTGGGTCACGTTCCAGACAGCTCCTTGGGAACAAGCTCAAGAAATGCCCTGCTCTGGCAGAAGGTGCAATACCACACTGGCTATCATCTTTCCTGGGGGCCCCTCAGCTCCTCTTCTCTCACAGCAACGCGGCAGGTCTAGATACAGTCCTCAGCATTTCCCAGCTAACGTAACTCCACGATCCATTCAGTTTAGGAAAAGTGAGAATGACATCAGTCTACACCACACAGCCAAGCATCACCCATTAACGTCATGCAGCCCTCAGATTACAGATCTTCCCACACCACAACTGCCTCTTGCCTAATCAAGGTGTTCCTGGCCAAAATGTTTCATGCAAGTTAGTCATCTCGTAGTTTGTGACCCAAATTTACACATTCTTATTTTAAAAAGCTCATTAATGAAATCACACATTTAACCAGTGAGTCTAGTTCTGCAAAAGTCCTTTTCCACTGTTAGATACCGGAGGCAGTTCATGGGTTCATTTCTCACCTTTCTGAGCTTTCTTCAGTTCTGCCAGCTCTTCTTCCCCAGCACTGTCTGTAAGCTGTGAGCAGGGAGAGATCAGATTAGCTGCCTCCCACCAAGATTATAAACACTTGACAAATACTTTCTGCTGGGGAAACCAGTGCACTCTCACCTCTACCACCACCTCACTGGAATCCTTCTTTTCTTCTTTCACTCCCACAAACTTGCCCCGTTTTGTTTTCTCCTTCTTGTGCTCCCCCTCCTCCTCAGACCCATCCTCTGCGGTGTTCAAGGTCCTCTTCCGAGTGGAAGACGCCTGCAGGAAGCAAACAAGCTCTAGCTGTAATTCCAGCATGCTACCAACAAAAACTTTTTCAACCAAGTTAAAAAAAAAATCAGCACTCAGTATTTCATTTGATAATTAATTAGCTTTTCCAGAAAGTTTTAGCAGGCATTACGTGATCATGCAAACGCTCACCCTGCCACTCCACATTATTTTTTTTCTGGGGAAACAGTCTGGTCTAACAGGAAAGAGATGAAACAAGTCTTCAGGAAGGATGCAGAATGGCTCCCTAACCCAAGAGTAAAGTAAAAGTTTTGTCCTGTGCAGGGACTACAGTGCAAATCCCATGCAACAGAGCAAGACAGGCTATGCAGAAAAGAAGGTAAGGAGCTGACAGTTTTCATCCCATAGAATCTCACCTGTGGGCATTTGACAGTGGCAGATTTCTTTAGTGCAGGCACCTTAGCAGCTTTTGGACTGGGTGCCTCATGTGAGCTTTTGGGGTTCTGCAGGACAGCACAGGGTGGCTTCATTGTTGTACCTGGTTTGGCAACAGTTTTTAAAGTGCTGTTAGACTTTCCAGCTGCCACAGTCTGCTGCTGTGTCTTGGAAGTGCTTGCCTCCTCCTTGGAGAGCATGCTTGCCAGTTTGGGAGTGCTGATATTCGGCCAGGCTGAAGAGCTCCTTTTCAGCTGACTGATGGACTTAGGAAGAGGTGTAGGTGATGGTGGTGGTCTGCTTGGAGCGTTCTTGATTACATCAGGTAAAGGAGGAGATCGTGGGCGCTGAGGTCGGGTTTGCGACTGGGTGTCCTGAAATAAATGAGGGTACAGAGAAAGGACAGAAGAGTCAGGCACTGTTTTTCAGAGCAGTTAAGGACAGCACAGAAGAGTATAAAGCCTACAGCCATATCCCATTTACCTCCCCTGCAGGCCGTGTGGTCACTTCCAGAGGCAGTTTCTTTAAGTCAGCTTGAGACCGAATTGGAGTGGTTTTCTATTACAAAAAAAAAAAAAAAAAATCAGAAAGGCCACCTCTAAAAAGCTGTCAGGGCCTGCCTGAACCCAGCCCAGCAAACAGTTTTCCAGTTTAAAATCAAGAATTATAAGGCATGCTCTGTGTCCTTCAAGAGGCATCCCTTCAGAAGAACACAGCAGTTGCTCCCATTTTCTTAGCAGAAAATCAAATGCAAGCTGAGATGCTTGTTTTCTGTCATTAAAACAACCCCTACCCCATACGAAGGAGCACAGGTGGCATTAGAGGCTGAGACAGATGTGACTTGGCATCAACCATTGCACTAGGAGGTCCCTCAAACCTGCTGTGCTTAGCTTGAGACCTCTAGATTCACCTGCAGAGCTTCCAGCTTTTCCTGCTGCTGGCGGATTTTCTCTGTTAGTTGTTTCTGCTTTTCCTCCTGTGATTTCAAGTCTTTCTTCAGAGTTCCCAATGGTACCTTCTGCTTCTGCTCTGCAGCTTCACACCTAGCATGAAGGGAATGCACGACAACCTCAGCAATGACAGCAAACTTGCACTGTCTCACACACACAGCACTATCCCCATATCCCATCCCAAATGCAGCAGTAAAACCGCTGGGAAATTAATTAATGTGTTGCTCCCTCAAGTGTGCAAAATGTCATTCTTGGGCTCAATGCAACTCAGAGGTGTTGCTGCAGTTTGCGTGTCTAATGGGTTGGAGCAATAGTAGCAATGAAGACAATTGCAAAGACCCCACTGAACATACATTGCTACCAGCCTGCACTTATGACTGTTCTTCAATCGTTGTCTATCTATGCTACCTACATTAAAATTAACACGCAGAAATTAAAGCTACAATCAAATTTCTAGCGACAGTGCAGAAAAAACATAAAGGAACTTAATTTCATCAAATCACTGGTTGAGATTGGAGGGGCCTCTGGACGTCATCTGGTTCAACTCTCTGCTCAAGCAGGGTGACTTGGAACTGGTTGCCCAGCCTCCCTGGGCAACCTGTGAGAGTGCTTGGTAACCCTCACTCACACGGAAAAAGTTTCCTGATGTTCCAGAGGAACCTCCTGCATTCTGGTTTGCGCCCACGGTCTCCAGTCCTGCCGCTGGGCACCACTGAGAAGAGCCAGGCTCTGTCCTCTTTGCAGTGTGCCTCCAGGTGTTTATATATATATTGAGATCCCCTTCAGCCTTCTCTGCTCCAGGCTGAACAGCACATCCTGGTGCCTGGCATTGTTCCTCATCAGGGGCAGCGCTTTACAGTTCTCCTTGTTGAACCTCATGAAACTCCTGTTGGCCCATTTCTCCAGCCCATCCCGGTCCCCCTGGATGGATGCATGAAACTCTGGCACTATCAGCCACTCCTCCCAATTTGGTATCACATACACATTTGCTGAGGGTGCACTCTGAAATTTATATATTTCACAAATGCTCACCAACATGTCAGCTCCAAATACATATGTCATCACTACTTTCTCACAGACCGTGAGCACAGCTTAAAGGGACAAAATTACTGCCTATCCCTCCAATTATTCTCAAAGAACAGATGACCAGAAAAATGAAAAAAAAAAAAAAAAAAGTGTAGATAAAGTTTTTATATTAACTGATTCTTACCTGTCTTGTTCAGGATCAGGGTTCATAGAGCACACCCAGCTATCAGGGTAATTCTTCTCCACTGAACTCAGCTGGAATGGGAGAGTCCGCCATTTCAGACATACATCTGTCAGACAAACACTTTGCAAGTCAGGAATATACAGCCTGAGCCAAAAAACCTTTTTTTTCCATAGCATTTCTCAAGCTCATTTAATGCCCAAGGACCACATCAATTCTTGCTTCATGCTCACAAAATACTAGGAGGAAGATCTCAAATCTCGTACAAGGCATCCATAATGAGAATCTGATGAAGTCTGGCATCAACAGATACTACAGGGCCTCTCACTGCGGCAGTGACAGCACGATGAACCAAACTGAACAGCCAGTCCTCAAATCACTACTCAGAAGTCAGGCTGTCTCTTACTGATATGAACGCAAAACAAGTCAGAGATTTACTCACTAAAAAAAAAAAAAGTTACAATAATAATATAATAGATTTCAGATGAACCAGGAATTTGGCTTCCAGAGCATTGCTGGCCTACCATGAAATCAACAGCTTACAAAAACCACATTTTGCCAAGAAAATGCAAACATTCTTAAATCAGGCTCTGGAAGGATGGACAAGAATAATGACATCAGAGGACATGCATAATGACAGGAAAGCCTCTCCTCTTTGGGAGGAACTTGGAAAGGATTGAGGAAACTGTCAAGGCAGGAGAGCCTAACAAAATAATTCCACAAGACTGGCCTCAAGAGCCCTTGCTACGTCCTGTCCTGTGGGAAGAATGAAGCTGAGGGAGTTTGGTGTCACTCTACTAGGAGACAAAGTGTTGAAGATCTCCCTTCCCGCAAGTAAGTGCTCAACCAGAGCTGTTTAGAGGTGCACAGAAGAGAACTCGAATTAAATTTGAAAGTCAGCTGTACATGGTTCTCTTCTATGCTCACACCCACTACCAATTAGCAAGCCAGTGCGTCAGAACACAAGTTACAAGTTACCCCATGGCAGGGGTCCTCAAACTATGGCCCGCGGGCCAGATACGCCCCCCCAGGGTCCTCAATCCGGCCCCTGGTATTTACAGACACACACACACACCCCGCCGGGGGTTGGAGGGGGAAACCAAGCAGCCGCAGTTGACTGCCTGCCACTGCATCCATGCGCTGGCCCCCTGGTTAAAAAGTTTGAGAACCCCTGGCCTATGGGAAAGTTTCAGATCTTACTCTAGTGCTGGAATGGGTGGCTTTGGGCAGTTCCAGTTCATATGCCATTTCTAAGCCCATTCTCAACACCACTATTGGCCACACCTGCCCTGTTCTGTTAGGGCACCTGAAGAATATCATGGTTAGTAAACTGTGCAGGAAAGGAACCTTACACCAAGATGTCCAAGTGTACCATCAAGTGCTGACAAAGGCAACTCACAGAAGGAGACAAGCCCTAGAGGGGATAATGATAGTGAAGCTTGCGTCAAATCTGCTGCCCAATTAGCTGCTCTCTAACTACAGCCAGGAGTCCCTCCTCCCTTCCCCAGGAAGGACCAGCCTCCTAATCCCAGCCTGGTTAGACGCACCGCACTGAATCGTGGTAGGGATCTCCATGGCTCTCCGGCGCTTGTAACGCAGTTCACTAGATGGAGGCTGGTTCCAGTTTGCTGACAAATAACCAAACTCATCCCAGAACTTGATGATACCTCTCTGAGCTGGAAAACAAACAAGCCCCCGCTCAGTATGGAGCCATTTCCACAAAAATCACCACCTGCACCCTTAACTGCTCTCCCCCTTAACTGCCTGCCAGCCACCAAAGCTTCCCATTCCAGCCCCTGGTAATCGTGAAGCTTCGTTACCTATGGCAACATCCTTCCAATACTGAGCCAAATGCTCTCCCATGGCCTTCAGCAAGTGTCGATACTCTTTGGCATCAGCAAAGTCTTGTTTATTATGGGTTGGCTCCAGAACTAAATAGGGCACATCCACCACACCTACCACTCCACCACATGCCCTGGAAGAGGGACACACAGTCACAAACATCATTAAACTATGACCAGGTGGTTGTTCAGAGAAATAGTATTGAAAATAGTGGGTTACACAGACACTCACTCACTTACCCATTCCTGCAGCAGTACTGGTTTTAGTTTATCAGCTTTGAGCCAGCATGCAAAAAGTTAGGTGGGCTCAATTATCTGTATTTGCTTTCAAGACCTACCCTGCCTGGAATCATCAGCCCCAGATGCCAGCATTGAGAACAAAAGCCTCATACAGCTGCAGGTATGACCAAAATCTGTGCAGAGAGCTCTCTATCATGAAATCAGGGAAATACTGGGCAATATTAAATATAATTTATTTGTCAGAATACAAACTAAAAGCTGACAAAATGAGTAGCCTCATGCTCATGAAGATAGATTAATGCAGAACAAGGTTATTGCACAGCCTAAGTTATACGTAGGAACATGCCAGGCTTAAGCAAAAAGGTTGTTGCAAAATCTCCAGGAACTCACATGCCACCCTCCAGCTGTGGGCCAACCTTCTCATACATCTTTATCAGGCGACTGCAGTTATAAATGAACATGCCATCCAATTCGCGCTGCTCAATATTCACACCAAAGATAAAATTCAGTTCTTTGGGTTCCTTCAGCGCTCTGTAAGAGTATGAAACAGAGCCTCAGAGATGCTGAAAATAAAACTATTTTTTGCCATCATTAGACAGACGGTACAGGCATCCAGCACCTTTGAGTGTTACGGGTTTACTAACAACTGCCCTGTATCTACTATTTCTAAAACACATGAAGCACTTGTTGAATGTGCATTACAACTAAACAATGAACAAAATACAAAATCTTCGCAATACAGACACCAATTTAGGCTGGACAGTATCTGTTCAAATAATTTGGATATGTTTCCTCCTTCAGGAATGGATTCTTGTTTTTATTTCAGATCTGCTTGTTCAAAAAACTTTCAGTTACCTAGTTTTACAAAAGTACTGTTAAGTACAGACTGGTCCTCTCCAATGTTATTTTGGTTTGTATCTTCCAGATGTAGATCTCTATGCTAGATAAAGCATGGAAATGAAGACTTTGATCTGAAAATACAGTCTTGATATTCAGATTCTGGGAAAGTTCTCATCATTAAGTTTTACAACACCATTAGTCTAAGTTCAAAAGCTGGAGGACATAACACACAGCCCAAGCAGAGCATTTTTCCTGGAAATGACAGTAGAGCAATTTGCATGATTGTTACTTTATCTGTACAGCAGATGACTTCAACAAAAGTTGGCCTCAGGTATGTTTGTGAGCACATACAGATTTCTGAATCTGAATCTCTCATAATCAGGAATTGTATCTCCCGCAATGCAGAAAGCCTCAAGAGATTTAGATCTCTTTGCACTGTAAATCAACCAAAACCCCTATGTCTCACAAACAGAACTACTGCTCTTTAACAGACTAAATTAAGTAGGTTCCACAGCTTCCATGAAAACCATACTGAGGATTTTCATAACGAGGATCCTCAGTTTCAGGCTGATGGTATCATCAGATGTGAGCTCCTAACTTTTAATTATTGCAAAGCACGGTCTATACCTTTGTCCTACCCACACCTCTCATTTCTGACCTCCCATATTTTTCTTCCCACATCAAATTCTTAGCACTTATGTGCTTTATCCCAATTAGGAATTTTACTTCTGCTTAAGTGATCAGTTGAAGATAGTGGAATTCTTTAAAATGATCTGTTGACTGTCTACTAATATTAGATTAAAAGAACCTGAGCTGTGCATGCATGAGGACTGCACAATAATAATCTGCAGATATAAGTAAGATGTAAGTCTGTCTTAATGGTCAAGCATTGCAAAATAAATCCCTGAAATAGATTCATTTCAGGTTCACTTTCTGTTTAAAGCCATCCTCTTCCCCACACAGATGTATAGGTACTCCATAAAACACCTTCCTTTAAAAGATGACTCTAAAGTTACTAGGAAAACACCTGGAATAGCAGCCTTCAGTAATTTTAAACCTAAACATTTGCCAAGAGGTATTCTGAACACTGCCAACATAGAAGCCAGGCTAGAACGTTACCCTCTTTGTCTCAGCTCATCTAGGTGGATGCCTGTGAGTTGAGAGCGTCAGTAGGTATGGCAAAACACCCATCTCGGGGATTAATTTTCTTTTTCTAACTTCTGGAAAAGGGTGTATAGCCTTAAATTTCAAGTAACAATGTGCACTGACCTACAAAACATTAAGGGCATCTCCTCATTTTTATCAAAGAGGACATGAAGTCTAATTGTCATCCAAGTGGTGGGCCAGGATTTTATTACTAAGACTTTGGAATCTGTCCTATCTGCTGGATTTATAACCTGACCCTACGCAGGCTTTGGAAACCAGAAAACATTTCTGTCCTTGATGCACCCCGCACCAGAGACACAGCAGAAAACTGTCCTAGGACATACTCTATAACTGAGGCTACAGAAATTGTTTCATATAGAAGGTTTCCTGTTATACACATTTTTCAGGTGTTTCTTCTGTTTTCTGGATAAAGTGCATGATTATGGAAAAGCCTGACCCTCTGAGCTGCCTCTGATCACTGGTAATGAATGCAGGGACATAGGGAAATTCATATACCCGCCCAGAGCTGGCAGAGCACGCAGCAGCTCTCCCGGGAGAATGTGTGGCTGAGTCTGTACAGAAACCTGGAAAAGAGGCCTTTTCCTCTGGTTAGCTGTTACATACATCTATTTTCCTCATCATCACGTTTGAAACCTGACTAGAGATAACCTTCTGATGTATCTACAATTGGGGTACTCTTCCAAACCAGCTGAACTGGTTTACATTGTGTGGCCTACAAACCTTCTTAGATACAAATGGAAAGAACTGCTGAAGAAAACTTGGAATCTCCCAGTTCCAACTAGTCAATAAAGGGCATTTTCAAACAAACTTGTATTGTCCAAGTTGTTTGTTTGTTGTTCAGCTTTCTAAAAGGAAAAAGTATTTTTCCCATTGGTAGGAAGGCCAGACCATTCACAAAATTTCACTTTGTGCACTAATGTCATCAAAACCAAGAATTAAAAGACAAGTTGTACATGGAAAAGTGCATGGAAGCTGAAAAAAATAGTTTCTCCCAAGAGTTTCTGCATTCTTCAGATCACAGCTCTAGCACTTTTAAATTAAAGCTGTATTTATTTATTTATCTTTAGCATCTTAAGACGCATTCGATCTATCTCTGGCAACAAGTCTGGGATAGTTCTGACCTAAGCATCCATGTAAACTAGCATGCAAAACAACTAGGTGGGAAGAGAGACTTGGTATATACAAATCCCTAACTTTCTCAGACTCGGCATTTGTTTTAAGAGCGTTTGTTTTTCATTACAACTTCATTTGTGAAATGCATATGACAAATTTGCAAAAAAAATGCATACAGAGAGTGAAATATTCCTGTGAATATATCAATAGTGAAATTAATTGCAACCAGAGCTAAGTTAGAACAATGTCTTGGGAGAACAAGCCAAATCCAAAGATGTCTTTCAGCAAGAGGCGGATAGCAGAAGAAACCAGAATACCAAACTCAATCCCCTTGGTTTAACCACTAGGGCATACAGGATGGCCACAGACATTTAAGTGTTGAGCAGGAGGGCTCCCTCCACCAAACAAGAAAGCAGGAGATACCTGTGCATGTGGAGTGAACAGCTTGGGAAAATCAGAACTCTGAACCACCCTGCACTCACCGCTGCTTCGCATCCTTGATCCTTTTCTTCACATCGGCCTCTCGGCGCATGGTTATTGCAGAGTTCTGGACTTGACGTAGCGTCACCTGCAATGAGGCATCGCACAGTAAAACTGCTGCTGTGAAATTCATGAAATTAACTCACTTCTATGATTTTTTCCCTCTTCAAAAAGATATCAAAATATTTTAAATGTAAAGAATTCACAAACGGTGGAGGGTGACAATCAGCACGCCTTTACATTTGAGGCAGCACTTGGTGCTGGGTTGTTAAGTAGCTACACAGCTGCTTGGAAGAAAATGTCTAAATATAACTAAACACCTAAGGTAACTGAAACCAAAGGGTAATGGAGGCACAGGGAAATCTCCAGGGCACTTGCGTACTGTTGTTTCCATTAGATGCAAACAGGAAGCACAATGATTTTAAGCTGGTGTCACTTGCTGACCCCACCTGGCATCCTTGCAAGCCCTCTTCCCACCCAGCAGCAGGTTGGGTCTCAGCATTTGCCCCCATCAAGAGCCACAGCCCCACTGGGAGAAAGCAAACAGCCCATCTCCAAAAGATCCTGCTCAAATGCTTCAGAGCCAGCTGCGCAGGTAGGGTGAGGGAACTGTTAAAAAAAGCACCCAATTTTACTTCTGCTCAAATGCCTCATGTTCCCTTGGCCTCTTCTGCAGAGGCTGACATCAAACGAAGTGCCTGGGGGCTGGGGGTTGCCTCTCAGGATATATTGGAGGTTGTGGGCAGGGAAACATCAGCACACTTCCCACTTGAGCTGGAAACCACGTGTAGACACTGAAGCACATCCAGCAGCGATGAGACCACAAAGCTGCCTGAACAGCGCTGGCAATTCACCACTGACTGAAGTTGCCACCTGCTTAACCTACACACCAGGTGCTACCACTGGGTGCTGACCAGCCAGCACTGCTCCCAAGCTGGCGTTGCTCCAGAGACACCACTCTGAACCATCCCTCAGTGCCTAAAATGTGACATGCTGCCGAAGCACAAGGCTCACCCTGGACTCCCATGTAAGATCACCTCCTAGGCGCAGCTCAAGGGCACGGGCTTTACTCTCCGCCTCACGAGCCTTCTCCTCCGCTGAAACACACAGGGGGAAAGAATGTTGTTAACTGTTCAGTAAAGACAGTGTATCGTAAAGCATTCACCTGAGGAGACTGATTTCCAGAGAGGCTTTGCTGCACTGACATGTACAAACGTACAAAGGTAACCCAAAAAGGTACAAAATAGAACCTTATATATGAGTGGGCGACACCAACACGCCATCTTAAACTTGCTCAGAGGTCACAGTCAACACTGTCATAACAGCAGATCTAAACTCTGCAAAAGCATGTTTAAAGGAAAGATGCAGGAGAAGCTAGTAAGGAACTCGAAAGACTGAGGATGCAAGTGGCCCTGCCTCCTCTGTCCAGAAGCATGAAGGCAGAGAAAGGCTCTCACAATACAAAGACCTAGTTCAGGCTTGAAAAGGAGTCAGAAAGGTCATTTTCTTGCAGAGATGAAGGGAAAGGACTATTCCCAGACATGCTTTTATCTTTGGTAACTGCTAAATTTTGCCTGGAAAAAGACAAATCTGTGCTACACATAAAACAGGACAGTGTTCTGAAAACCTATCACTACACCTGATCTTTGCCCGCACCAAGTTTACCACTTAAAAGAAACTCCCCTTTTTGCTTCTCTCCCAGGCTATTACCAAGACTGCCTGGCAATAGGTATACATCACCCTAGTATTGCTTAAGATTCATTCAATAAATTTAATTTTCAGCAAGGAGGTCCCTTCCTAAAATTGAGACACAACGGGCTTTGGTAAATTAGCACCATGTGTCTTGCCACCTGTATGCTCTCCAAAAGCACACTGGCTCATGTTCCCTTTCAGGTCAGAAGCCTGTTCTGCTCACAGCAGTACATGAACTAGATGGATGAGTAATCTTGCTCCATCCCACAGGCTACGGCAGGGGTCCTCAAACCACAGGCCACGGGCCGGATACGGCCCCCCAGGGTCCTCAATCTGGCCCCCGGCATTTACAGACACCCCCCCGCCGGGGGCTGGGGGCGGAAACCAAGCAGCCGCAGATGACCTCCTGCCACTTCATCCGCGTGCCGGCCCCCTGTTTAAAAGGTTTGAGGACCCCTGGGCTACGGGGTCACTGTCTCGCAAGTAATGTCCTGCTTGAGCAGCGAAAGCCAGAACTGCAGCTGCCACCTGCAAGCACCTGCCTTGGGCACGTGTGCTGCAGATGCAGCCCTGCGCTGCAATGCTCTCCGCACTCACTTCTGAAACAGGAAGCAGCAACATGGCAGCTTTCATGAACTGCAAAGATTTCTAACAGAAATAGACTGCTATAAATAAAGTATGAACAGAAATGTTTACATGCAAGATGACTAGAAGAAACAATCACGCATGGGTTAAAAGGCTGGCATGTGCTGACAGGCACAGACATGACTTGTGTCACAACTTGTGCCATTATCCATCATATATGAGAAGTTCTGACAGTCTGGTGAAGTCCCCACTGACTGGAAAAGGGGAAACAACGCCTATTTTTAAAAAGGGGAAAACGTAAGACTCCGAGAACTACAGGCCGTTCAGTCTCACCACTGTGCTTGGTAAGATCATGGAGCAGATCCTCCTGGAAACTGTGCTAAGGCACATGAAAAATAAGGAGGCAACAGGTGACAGCCAACATGCCTTCATTAAGGGCAAACCATGCCTGACAAATTTGGTGGCCTTCTACAACAGGGTTACAGCATTGGTGGATAAGGGAAGACCAACTGATGTCATCTACCTGGACTTGTGCAAAGTATTTGACACTGTCTTGCACAAGATCCTTAGCTCTAAATTGGAGACATGGATTTGACAGATGGACCACTCGGTGGATAAGGAATTGGCTGGACAGTTACACTCAAAGAGTTGCAGTCAACAACTCAACAGCCAAGTGGAGATCCGTGATGAGCAGCGCTCCTATGGGGTCAGTATTGGGACTGGTGCTGTTTAACATCTTTGTTGGCAACATGGACAGTGGGATCAAGTGCACCCCCAGCAAGTTTGCTGACAACACCAAGCGTGTGTGGTCAACATGCTTGAGGGATGGGATGCCATCCAGAGGGACCCTGACAGGCTTGAGAGGTGGGCCCTTATGAACCTCAGAAAGTTCAACAAGGCCAAATGCATGGTCCTGAACATGGGTTGGGGCAATATCAAGCACAAATACACGCTGGACTGAGAATGGATTGAAAGCAGCCCTGCAGAGGACTTGGGCATGCTAGTGGACAAGAAACTCAACATGACCCAGCAATGTGCACTTGCAGCCCAGAAAGCCAACCATGTCCTGGGCTGCATCCCCAGCAGCATGGCCAGCAGGGCGAGGGAGGGGATGCTGCCCCTCTGCTCTCTCTCGTGAGACCCCACCTGCAGCGCTGCGCCCAGCTCTGGGGTCCCCAGCATCAGAAGGGCAGGAGTGAGTGCAGAGGTGGGACACATATCAGGGGGCTGGAGCCCCCCTCCTGTGGGGACAGGCTGAGAGCTGGGGCAGTTCAGCCTGGGGAAGAGAAGGCTGCGGGGAGACCTTAGAGCAGCCTGCCAGTGCCCGACGGGGGCTTACAAGAAAGCTGGAGAGACTTTTTATGATGGTTTGTAGTTACAGGACAAGAGGCAATGGCTTTAGCCTGAAAGAGGATAGACATAGACTGACCATAAGGAAGAAATGTTTTACAGTGAGGGCATCGAGGCGCTGGCCCAGGCTGCCCAGGGCAGCTGTGGGTGCCCCATCCCCTGGCTGGGCTCAAGGCCAGGCTGGACGGGGCTGGGAGCAGCCTGGGCTGGTGGAAGGTGTCCCTGCCCATGGCAGGGGGTGGGAACTGGGTGGTCTTTAGGGTCCCTTCTAGCCCACACTGTTCCATGATTCTATGATTTTGGAAATACAACTGGAACGCAGTGAGGGATGGTGTGGCTTACACCAAGGCAAGCAGCAGGCCTGCACCCCCACAGCCGGCAGGCAGCAGCACGACTGCAGCACACCCTAGGAGCTATCTCCCTCCATGCTCTCCCAACAGGCAGACAAACTGCAGCTGTGAGACACCCAAAACAAGGAAATACAACAGTGGAGGAGTGACCTTGCTTAAGGTTTATGGAGGATGAGGTAAGCAAGAAGATGGCAGGATAGCAACTGGCTCTCAGAATTACCAAGCACCTCCCCAAAAAGCAGCCCTCAGTTGCCAGCCAGAAGGAATCCAGATGCTGTAGCCAGTGTTTGATAACCTGTATCCACCGTCCTCCATGCCATCCATGGTCAGTGTTACTTGGGAAATGCAGATTTTTGGTGCGTGCCGGTACAGAAATGCAACTGCGCAGTCAACTTACAGTATTACAGTAAAAATCACTTTTCCTTTCTAGGCAGTGTTCTGTTTGAGTTTTGCTCCACCAGTTCCCACAGCAGCACGCTCTGAGGTTCACAGCAGCTTACCAAGCAAGTCACAGCACAACTGCACTGTGCGACCGACTTCATCATCAAGAGTCAGCTTGGCTAAACGTGAAAACACAGGAGTTTGGAGACTCTTTAAAACACTTGGTCCATTTAAATTGAAGCTTGTACCATAGGAGCTGGTGGGCTAAATGCAACTGTGTCTGGAGGGAAGAACACAGCAGTGACCCACAAAAGGCACAGGTCAAACCTGCTCTGCTAACACAATGATAACTGAGAGGGCATGGCTGACAGGGAACAACTCCCAGAGTCTGAGGGCTGAGGCTCTGAGGCTCTAATGGGCAAAATGCATGCCCTCAGCAGGACAATGAGCATACAGCAGCTAGAATCCACATTCATGTCCTCCCAGGGGACAACAGGCACAGCATACCCACAGTACTGCCAAGCAAGTCACTGGACACCCTAAAATACTCTGGATGAACATCCAGTGCAGAACATAGCTCTTAATGACTTTCAGTGTTGGACACCCATGTAAATCTTCACCTTTTCTGTTTGTTTGCTTTTCAGTCTTTGTAAGAGGATTTCTTGAAACTAAACAATGGCAATACCAAGATGCCTTGGTGCAGCATTCAGTCTTGGTTCAGAAACAGATGGAACGCAGCTGATGACTTTCACAACTACCTTGCCCAGGAATGGTACTTTTTTCTTGAGTCCATCTGCTCACTTAGGGATCTGGACGCTACAGCTTATCGCATGAGGCAGGAAGTCAGTTTCCAGGGAATGAAGAGTGGCCTCTCTTCATCTTAAAAAATATGTATGTCTTCACTCTTGAGCCATGGCTCTTTCTGGCTATGCCCAAGCCATTTCACCAATAGTCACAGCTGCCCATACATCTTTTTTTTTTCCCCTTCCCCTGCCACAGGTATTTTTCAGTTATCATAAGTTTTGGTTCAACAAGCTCATAAGCTACTTCCAGAGACTTATCAATCCCTCAGTAGAGTTCTACAGTATGGTGGATTCCAACAGATCCCTGGCAGGCAGCCATGGCATATTGGAACTGTGGTTACATCAGCTGAGACCCACAAACTCTCACAACGCACCCCCAGTTTTGAAAGAAAAAACTAAATCATTCCCTGGAGATGATCCCTCCAAAAAGTGGTGTGCACCCTCAAGAGAAAGCATATGCTGGAGATGACAAGAAATTAATCTTTGCTATCAACAGCCAAACAAGAGAACTTGGTTGTTACAGATTAAATTCATTTTCCTAGAAGCAAAGAAATGAGATCTGTGCCATTGAAGCTGAGGTCAATGCTACAAAAACATTTTATTCCTGGAGGCTTCATGTGACCAAATCTTGCAGAAAACAGTCTGAGGTCTGCTGTGAGTTTTTGCCATGTTCAAAGCCATTTGCTCAGCACCCACTTCACCACTGGAGGCAGTGGGCTAGCTTTGGAGGTGAAGATGAGTTTATGTTTCCATGCCAATGGTATCTGTTCTTACTTAGCACTGGCACACCGAATGACAGTGGTGTTCTGTGTCAAATCATTAAAGCTCACCTTGTAAGCATCACAAAGGCCTCATGGACTGCTGCAAGAAAGAAGTCTCTCTAAATCATGCTATTTGCACCTTCTTGAAAGGCAATGCAAGTGTGTGCTGAATGCCTGCTTTGGCTATAGGACTCAATCTAAAAAATAAATTCATCTATGAGGACTGAGGCACAGGATAAAATCTGGTTAAACTTCATAGTTTCAAGTCTATCTTGTGAGGTTGTACTTCATAAAGGAGGAATAGGGAACATAGCAATTTACACAATTTCATTTTTCTGCTTTGCTTTGGGCAGGGTCAAAATCACACTGCCCTTAATGACTGCACAAGCTGAATGTTGCACCATCACTTGTAGAGCTGACCTGCACACACATACATATGTGCCTGGAGTAGCTCTTACACAGGGAGAGGACACATGCCTCTGATTATTTATGAAGGAGAATTGTGAAACCTATCAGAAGATACGGGTCAACATGTCTTACAACTTCCAAGATTCATCCTTCACTACAGCGTTTCCCCATCAGGGGTTACTGAGACCACTTTGTATGGTAAATTTGTGCAAATTTAATGAAGTTATACGCTATATTTGTATGTCTATACAATTTCTATATGCTGACTATCCAAATGTCAAATTGGGTTTCTCCTGAGAACTACAAGGCTTCATAGGAAGGGAAGACTAGATGGACAAAAGGCAAGTCCTGAAGGTGAGAAAGACCCAAGAAACAAACCAGGACGCCCCTATACACCCAGACCCATCACTTTACATCAAGTGACAGAATAAAAATCTGTTTTTTGAACAACTGCCTCAACAGGAAAGGAGCAGAAGGAGAACAGGACCAAAAGCTAATGATATGCAAAAGGTGGGAGCAGAACTGCAGGGTAACAGTGTGACGGTTTAGCCAGGCTTCTGATGGAGAAAACGGTGGACAGCTGTGACTCTAAGGGTTATTCTGTACATGTATTTCCCAGAGGAAGTGGTCTTAGGGAACAATGCATTCCTTCCATTACATGGAAGTAAGTCTGGGTCATCTGCAGTCGCTCTAACAACAAATTTCTTGAGCAATCATAATGACCACAGAAGCAAGCAATTTCAGGTCATAATCAGCAAGGCAGACTCTTTCAGTTCTTTCCTTCACTACAGTAAAATGAGGATGCATGCATACCCCGAAGACTCACCTATCCTCGCCATGTGCTCTGCTTTCTTCACCTCTTGCTCTGCACGGGTCTTGAAACGGTTTGAAGTATACTTGTACATCCTGTGATGATCAAAACTTATTAATCAGCAAGCTCAGCAGTAAGGTCAAACCAAGGTTTCATCACTGTATGAGAGAATAAGGTGTCCGCTTACTACTCTACTCTTCTCGATAGATTCAATATACAGAAAAGGAGGTATACATATCAGGAACTGGGCGTTTTTGGATGCAGTTATGCAAAAAATTTTAAGTCAAAGATGCTTTAATAGTAGCTACAACCACAATACCCTCTTCTGCTTTAACCAGCAGGGGCAAAATATATCCATATTCTTGGAGGAAATACCAAAGTTTACAGGAATAACTTCTTCAGAAGTAGAAAGGAGGAGTGAATACATATGGAAAGCTTCTCAAAAATCTCCCACTACTGATAAACAACCCTTCTTTTCTCCTGCAAACAGCTGTCCACAGGTGCAGTCTGACAGTGCCCACCTCCATGCAGGGCTAGCTGAAAGCCTCTAAGTAGCAGAGCAACTCTCTGAATGGAGCTTCAAGTTTCATTTGTAAGCTCTCACGATATTTCTGTATGCTACACATCTGACTCACAACTTTGTAAACTGTGCTTGAGCTGTAGTGGCTTGTTTCACCTTCCCTATATCATAATATGCCAAATGCCGATCACAGTCTGATTGCTACAGAGCCTGTCACCTCTGTGCAGAGGCACATAATTGGGGAAGAGATGAGAACACCAAGAAGGATGATCAGAGCCTGCAGGAACTCAAACTGCCTTAAGACACAAGGTTTGGGATGTATTGAGAGGAAAATCCCATCCCAAATAACTTTTTCATGAAAAAATAAGCCTCTTCAGCATTTACCAAAGCCAAAGCCACTAGAAATGCTGTTTTTACAGAGAGAGGCAGAAACACATAATGATGTAAGGCTTGATTGACCAACTCATTAATTAATGTAGGAGGAAACACGTTTATATCCCAGTGAGAGACAAGGTACCCTGAAATAAGAGATAATCTATCAGGATCCATGAGAAATCACCTTGCACAGATGAAAAATTTCATTTAGGTATGTTTCTGTGGGTGAGCACACATGGATGTTGATACTGATGTCAGAAGCAATTTCACCAACAGAAATCCCTTTGTCTCAGATCCAGAAAATTCACGCCACAAGCACAGTCCATTTAAATACAACTCTGTGTTTACTAAACTGATTTTCTGCTATTCAAAAGGATCTTTTCACTGGGGAAAAAGCAGGCAAGTGGTAACTCTTCCAGAAATCACCGAGTAACCATGTTACAAGATGCAGACTCAGGTTTTTGGTGGCGCCATCTCCTCAAATCTACTTAAGGGCAATTAAAGCTACCTGGGGCCAAGAGAAAGAACACATTCTGAAAACCAGACTGCTTTCAACACAGTGGCATAATTAAATTACCTCATCCATATCCCGCCTGACTTTCCTGACAAAAAAAAAAACCAAAAAAACAGCAGGATGAAGCTGAATTATCTTAACACGACCAGCTTGTGAGGCAAGGCAGTACCTGAAGGGGACCTTATGGACAGCACTCCCTTTGCAACAGGGTGCAGTGCAAGCAATTGTAGGGTGTCCCAGACAGGCATCATGAGCCATCGCCATGCCTGCCCTCCTGTTTCTTTTCCAACACCAAAAGACTTCAGCCATAGCCAGGAAAACCTCTATTGAAGTGTCCTGGAACAGCCCATCTAGCAAAGACATACAGAAACAGGTCAGACAGGCAAGAAGTCCACAGGACGGAATAGTAAAACACCCTCTCCCAGCTTTCAGATGTTCATTACAACTGCCATGGAGTGCCCTCATGAAAGGACACCCTTGCATGTGGCCTGGTTACTTCTGTCTGTATGGCCCACACTGCTAAGCAAGCTCAAAAAGTTACTGTGGAAAGGAACAGATGGAAGAAATCCTTCAGGAGACACAAACCATTCCCAGGGAGGCTGGTACCACGGTATCACACCTGCAAACACTGGTGAAGGATCTGCACAAACCCAGCCTGCCCCTGGAACGTCACAGGCTCCAGAAAGGCATGGAGAAGCTTCTACCCACAGAAACACAGCTTCCAGAAAGGGCAGGTGACCAAAGGAAAATGAGTGCCCTACCCAGGAGACAAGCTGTTATTCCTGACAAACAGTAGAACAGCTGCAAAATCTCAGTTTTCAGTAGAGGCACTTCAATACCCTGAACTTCCATTCTTTGTTCTCTAACACCAATACATTAACCTGCAGACAAGCCACTGCACAAGCTTTTCCTTCAGAGAAGGTGGCAATCTGCCTTACAGCCCTACTGTAGGAGGGGAGCCGTCACTACCTCCTGAAGGCAATACTCCTGAACAGATCTTGAAAGCAGACCAGAGGGCAGAGAGACAAGCCAATGGCTGCACCTACCAGTGCCCAACATAAGGCATGAAAGCATCACTTCAAACAGAAAGACATCAGGCCCAAAGTTCACCAAGAAGTACGTAAAAAGACCACAATCAGGAGATATTTGTCAGCTCATCATCAGATAATTCCTTGCCCTTTGCATGCCAGGCTGGCTTATAACAGACTTTCTTAAAAAAACCAAACAATATGGATGCACAGAGGTGTCTCCATACTGACAGATGAATGGCATTCCCTTACAGTAGTTCACTGACCTTTACCAGGAGGATATGAATAAAATGAACAACTGTTTATGTTCAGTCATCATGACACTTTCCCAAACACTAGCAAAGAGCCTTAAATACATACCATATGCAGCACACCATCCACTTGGGCTGTAAGAGAGGAGAACCTTCACTGCCTACTACCCATTCCTTTCGTGGACCAGGAAAATTCAACAGTTACCTGGCCTAGGCTACTGAGGCTCTGCAAAAAAACAGCTATGTTGAAGAGCTGAGCATTGCTGCTGTATCAGTTGTCCTCTAAAGAAACACCTTAATGGTGGTACACTTCTCCCGTGCACCCCCATACAAACTGGAGTCCCTGGTCAAGTGCAGTGGAATAGTATTAACCTGCAGAGCCCTCAAAGCCCAGCAGCTACATGGGGATGTGTGAGCTCTGGCTCCAACTCTAAAGGGAAAATCCAGGGCATAAGCAATACTTTTCAGCAGGTTCAGGGAGAAGATTCTCAGCAGGTTCTGTAGCAGAAGAGTAAGTCCACTCTCAGAATGGACTGATTTACTGGTTTTCCCTTGGGAAGGAGCCACCCAGGGCAGGCTAAGCTCTGCTCAGGTGTCTGAAGGTAAAAGATCGAGTTTCCACAACCAGGGCACAGTGTAGGCACCTACCCCAAGGGCTATGCTGGCTCTTAGAACCCACAGTGAAGGCTTCAATGGCTCGTCCCAATGGCCACACAGCTTCTAGAGCCCAAATCTGCCATCAGGAGTCTGAGACCAGAAGGAAGCAGTCTGGACACTCTCCAGAAAGACCCAGTAAGGCTACAATGATTGCCTGGAGTCCAGGAAGGGCTACACTGTGCTCTACAGGAAGGCCTTGTTTGCACAGTCTTTATTACTCTGCTGCAGAAGTGAGGATTTTAAATGTAAATTGCTTTTACAGTGTTGGGGAATTTTTATTGGCCTACCACCATAAGCAGATCTACAAGGAGTCTGCAAACATGCAGCACAAGCAGATTTCTTAGATACTCCTGCACCAGCACTGATCCTATGAGTGTCAGCATGGAGCACACCTTAGTCCAGCGCTGGGTTCATCCCCCAGCACCAGTACCAGCTCCATTTACCACAACTGTCCCCTGAGCATTGTCATGAGACAATACTGCAGCATTTCTCATCTCACAGCCAGTGTAACCCTCCTTCTATGGCTGGGCCTTCCTGCCCTCCAAGCCAGACCATTTATTGGTCATGAATTATCATCGCTGATCAGTTATAGTTCAAATTTCCCCTTCTACAGCTGCAGCTATTCCCTAAAACCAATGAAAAGCTGATACAGAATTTGTGATAGGGATCCAGAAGAGCTGCTGTCTAAATTGTCTGAAAATACAGCCTCTTTTCAACAGAAAACAGTCCTATGGTATAGAACAAAATTCTCATACCCCTCCCCAGGCATCAACTACTGACCACTTGGAATAGAAGATAATGAGGCAGATGAACACATGGGGTGACCTAGTCCATGTCGTATTATCATGACAATGCTAGCACTATCAGCAGTGTTGGCATTCTGCCTCTGAGTCTTGTAAGAAGATGGTTTCTGATGAGATAAAAACCTGTGCCCTCCTCCTCTGCTTTTTCTCCATAGTACTTTTGCTGGACTGTGGCATAAAAGGAAGCAGCACATGGCACTCACATGTAAGTAAAACCCAGTCAGAAATTCATATTCTCTACCCAGCAAATCAGGATTTTCAGTGGCAAGTCAAGCAGTACCTCCTGACTGCCTTCTACAATGAAATGACTGGCTTGGTCAACAAGGGAAGAGCAATGGATGTAATCTCTCTTGACTTTAAGCAAGTTTCTGACACCATTTCACACATTCTCATTTAATAAGCTGAAGAAGTATGAGCTTGACAGACAAACCATGCTGTAAGTTGAAAACTGGCCAGGCTCTTAGGGCAGCAATCAGTGGTGTGACATCAGATTGTGGTCAGTAAAAGAATCTGCTGGGTTGATAGCAGGCCCATACTATTGAAAGACTACTGCAATCTGAAATGCTATATTAAAACAATCCACAAATATTCTATAAAACTACTACTATTTTATTAAGACAAACCATGTTAAAGTATCTAGAATGCAGCCTGTGTGCTCCTAAAGACAGAAGAACACTATTGCCTCAAGCAGATTTAAATACATGTTTTTCTTTCCCCTCCCACCCTTACAACCTTTTCTAGTTCCTGCTAAACCAACTGGCAGCACACCTCAGCTCATTTCACATTTTTTGTTTAAGGGAATTTAAAAGGAAGACAGGGAAAGGTATTTCCAAATCTCTATTCCAACCCAGATCAGCTACACATAAAAGTTAATTTTCAAAGCAACTGTTTCAAAGTGCTCAGCCTAGTTTCTTTTCAGTAATAACTCTAACACCTACCATACCTATTTCCTTGTCCTACTTAAAAAAGTTACCCAACAGTTTTGTATGGTTATGGCATTTTGAACAACAGGTATCTTCATTGCTTTGTTTGCTCTGAAAGGGAGTAATATTGCACAAATTACTCATTCAATTTTCAAAGGCTTAGATTTTCTACTACCTACCTCTTTTTCCACAATGTCAATCCCACATCCCATTCTATTACAATCTGTTTCTGTTGCTTTAACATGGAATTATGCAGGATACACCTGGACAGCAAAATGCTAAACCTCTTCTGTAAGGAAAATCCAAAAGGTCCCACACATTTGCGGAATTTGGGTCCAACACTCACCTTGGTTTGTACAGGCAGCATGAAAGTCGTTTGGTTTGTACTTTGTGTCCATTTATGAAGATCCTCATCCTGGGATCAATATAAAGCACAGCAGCATAGGCACGGAATGAGCGGCGCTCAGGCTTTCTGCAAGAGAGGGATGCTTACAGAGACTGAGCAGTTTGTTTAGCATTTCCTGGTAGGACTACCAGCTCCCAGTCTGGCCCACATAGCCCAGAGATGACTCCACCAATTCACCCCCTGAGTAATCAGTGTCTCTTCAGTCAGTGCTCCTCTTGGAGTCTCTTTCAGTCTGTGTTCTGCTTCCTCTTTCCTTCACAGTTTTTCCCCCTTCATTCCCCTCCAATTAAGAAGAGCCATTACATACTACTGTCACAGAGCCTCCTCCCCTATCCAAACCAAATGAAGAAATTTCTCCATGGACAAAGCTTCTAAGACTCTCATTTCCCAGTAAACTGCTACCTAGGAGCCAACTGACCAACAGAAGCACCTCCCCACACTTCTCTGTACTACCCCTGATGTATTTTAAGCACCTACAGCAGGATTCACACCTCGTGCAACTGTTAATTTTACCATCTCCACTCACAGCCATCTACTTCAAAACACACCAAAGAGACAATCTTCTGCAAAAAACCTAGGTAAAAGGGAAGACCTTTCTATTTTAATTACCATGCAGCTACACTGCAGCTACACATAATTTTTTTCTACCAATGTCTTCTACAGACATTTTCTATTGAGCTGTACATTTTAAATACTGTTACAAAACACTGATGCACATATTACTGTAGCATGAGAAGGATGTTTTGTATACAGCTGAATAATAAAGGTCAAACCCATAAATTGGACCACTTAACACTGTGTGCCCCGCTTGCTAGTGCGTTCTCTTGCCCTTTGGTTAGTCAGGAGTAGGCTCTGACAGAAACTGCACTCATCACACACAGAAATGGTATCACAAGGTCAGGAGGAAGAAGCTCTTTCCAGTGATCAATGATAATCACGAGAGCTCACCAGCAGGCACCAAAGAAACTGAGAAGCCTGTAAAATCCATGGAGATCCCCAAGTAGTTTGCTGCGTCTGTGTTCTCCATAGCATCAAGCTAATACAACAGAAATAGCGAGGTTTACAGTGTTTGAAACTGTATTTCTAGAGGAAATTCAAGCGCTTCAGGGTAGAAGCATGTAATCTCATAAAAAAGGTGAAGCATGCTAGTTGTGCCCATGGAGTTCTGGGGTTTAATAAAGCATTTGGCTCAATTCTGCTCAGATTTTCCTTTTCAGGCTACAAGAGAACAACCCAGCAAACACCCAGCTCTCCCTGAACAGGACCCTCTGCTCCTCCAGCTGCCCTCTGAGTACATCCCTCCTCCTCTGCAGGGAAGAAGTCCAGGAGCTGAGGAGCTGTCCCTCCTCCCAGAAAGACATGGCGATACATCCCACCTGCACCCACCCATACCATTCACTCATGGAGGATGATCTGCACAGCACTTTGCATTTTGACAGCATTAATTTAATCACAAAACTGAGTATCAGTTTGAGAACTGCACAGACTCATGGACAGCTGTCATTCCAACAGAAACATCTTTGTTGAGCGGAGAAAATTAAACTTATAGCTTAGGGCTCCTTTGTTTTAAGGTCCTTAAAGAAGGGTGTTGAGTTTGCTGCTTTGACTAAGCTGAGACAAGCCAATGCAGGCATTTACATCAAACTCTACCATAACACACGCAGGCCATTTACATGCATGAATTCCAAACTGCTAAAGAACAAGCTAAAGATTTTCTGAATTCTCCAGTTTCCCATAGAAAGGGAAGCTTTTAAAAAGCACATGCACACAGTATATAGCCAAACTCTACACATAATTTAATCTGAGCCCAAGAGCCTGTAACACCTATCACACTTACGTTCCTTCTGGAGGTGTTTCTGCCATCTGAATGTCTCGGGGATCAGAAGTCACATCCAGCTCTGGCTCTCCATTATCCATTAGTTTGAGGTTAAAGATGATCACCAGGGTGCCTGAGCAAGTAACAAGTTGATCAGGTGAATCCCAGCCAAACCCCAAACACCTTGGCTGTAACCAGCATCGTCCATACGTACCCTTCTCACCACGTATTTTACTAAACTGCTCCATCACTTCCTGTTCTGATTTGAAAGGTGAATACTTGTAAATTAGCTCCGTCTCAATAGCAAACTTCTCCATGTTGTCAGTCACAGACTCCCGGCTTCGTGCGTTCCAGGTTGGCAGGGGAACAATAACCTGCACATCACAACGTACCAAAAGCAACTCAGGCTCACCGACTCTAGTCAGCCCCTTCTGCACATCATAGAGAGACTTACCCCTTCCGACAGCCCCCTAAGTCACTGCAAGAGTCCTTTCTAGCTTTTCAGTGGTTTGCAATTCTGTCAAATGCTCAAGGAACCCTCTCTGCCAGCCTCTGCGCTGCCTTCCCACAACATCTAGTCTTACACTGCACCATTCCCAAATAACCTGTATGGTACTGCCTACTCACACACTTAATGTCATTTTTTCCCCCTCCTTTTTGTAACAATTGCCATAACACTAAAAAACCCCCCGGACATCGCTTCTTTAAAAATGTCAACCTCTGTGCTTAACTTCTCTCTTGAACTCAAATATCCGTCACTCATATTTATCCTGAACTCACTATTATTTTTATAGGATTCTAGCAAGGTTATTGGTGTTTTATGTCATATAGAACAAAACCAAAGAATTATAGACTGAAGCTGCCTATTAAGGACAGGGACTCTTGTCCTCACTTTAAAATTGAGGTTAAGCCAAAATTTCTGTCTCCAGAGCCACTGTGGGAACTGTATCACTGTTCCCAATTTGCTTCAACCATCAGCTGGCCACTAGCAAGCATTGCTCCCTCAGCAGCTTCTTTGCAGAGATCCCTCATTATCACAATGGAAAATGCTTTCTTAGATACTATCCCAGTGCAAATGCAAAACTTTTCACTATTGGCTTTGCCTGGAAAATGCTTGTACTCAAGCACAAAAATACTTCCATGTTAAGAGTCTGGATACAGAACAACAATGCCTGAATTATCTATTAAGATATAAAAATTTTCAATAGGTAGAACCACACTGATTATTTTATTTAAAAGAAAATAAGGATCCAAAAGAAGAGACATGCCTGGAGTTTATGACCTACGGGTAGCAACTTCAATCACACCTTTAATTCTTTACAGAAAATCAAATCAAAGCAATAAATTTAAATACATCTCAAATTCAAATTTTGTGGGAAAAGGAAACTGAAGGAAGTCTGGGCTTGTCCTGAACTCAGCATAAGCAACTTTAAGCGATTGTCACAAGCCCTTCAAACTTGTAGTTTAGAGAGACTTCTCAAAGAGAATTAAAACCAAAAGGAAAAAATCTTTGATGACTTTGCAGAACCTACACAATTGTATCGCTGAGAGAAAACCATACACTGATGCAACCACAGTGGCAACTGGCACTGACATAGACTCTTCTCCTGTGAAAGCTGGGGAAGTTCAGTTGAGAGAGCATTCACCATTATTAATTCATTATGACAAAGTACATGCAAACCTCATCAATGCCTTCTTCCTCATGGAATGTCCGTGACAAGAGAAGGCAAGTCATGGTGTTGTTTTTCTTTGTGAACAGGATAAAATCCTTCCCAATCCGCATGGAACCCCTGGAAAGATTTCAGGCTGCATGTTACACCTGATGCACAACACTTTCTAGAAAGCAGACCACATTGCTGAGTTTTCTTGCCATTATGTTCAATTATAAGATGCCAAAACCAGGTAAGGCAGAAGAAGAGGGCTTAAACAGCAACCACCATTTCTAACTGAACATCACATTCCTTTCAAAAGGCATCTCACTCTGGACAATTTCATAACATTTCAAAACATTTAACACTAGTCACAATTAAAAGGTGCAGAAGTACAGTGCAGCGTTCCAGGCTCACACCATGTAGAAAGTTTAAAAATACCAACAAAGCTGGCTTTTTTCTAAATCTAAAAAAATTACTAAGGTGAGATGTGACAATAGCCTTCAAATATATGAGCAGGAATGTAAGTGAGAAAGCAAATGCACACTTAATTTTGCTGTACACAGAATGAATAGCAGCAGACAAGTTTCTGGGAGGCAGACAATTTATTTTCCAATGTCTCACTTGAAAGATTCACTGACACTTCGGCTACTGCAACTTAGCAGCTAGTTGTCATGAAAAGGGACAGTCCCATCTTCCTCCCCACTCTTCTAACCCAACTCATCCAAAAAACCTTAACAGAGAAAAGTTAACATTGCATTAAAGGCAGGATTAGCGTTCTGTCAGTTCAGTTTTCTTTAATTGGCTTAATTCAATACCAAAGCCCACCTTTTGCACGTTTAGGCTTTAGTCTGTATTTCTCAGCTGTCATACAGTATGCTTCTTGCTCAAGGTTAAGAACAGGGCAGAGATCTGTCCTAGAAGTGCACAGGAAGGATCTGGGATCTGTTCTGCACTGAAGCTGGATCAATAGTATCTCAGGATCCCTCACATCCCCTTTTTTTCTTTCCCCTAGATAACAGAGGCACACAGATTTCCCTGTAGGTTGCACATAAATAATCAAGCCACATGGAACAACGTAAAGGAGAACAGCCAGTCAGAGCAAGCCACAAAAGCCCTTTAACTTTCTCAAAGACATCAGTTCACCACAGCACACACCCTTCTCTTTCCTAGCAAATCCCCTTCAACCAGTAAGATCTCCTTCCGTCTCTGTTCCTCTGCCACTTAATCCCACTCCTTTCATTCTTTCCATCATTCCCTGTCTTCTCCATGCATTTGTTTGATTTAAGAGAAACAGAAAAGGTTTAAATCCATCTGACTTGCACCAGACAACCTTCCTACTGAGAGGCTGCAGTACTATTTTGCTCCAATTTTACCATCTGGCTGCCATAGCCATATTAAGGTTCTGTTTCCTGCTCTTTCATTTTTTTTCCCCAGCTCTTATCTGTATCCTCTGCATCATGCAAACACAATGGCAAAACACTGTAATCAGCTTTGGACAGACTTCTCAATCACTGAAGAACTACAGCAGATGTTCACAGAGTTCCTGGCTACCAAACCATGGTATCTTTATTTAGACTTCATCTGCTTCTTCTTTTTTTCTGGAAAAAAAGATATATACCTCCCAGCAAAAAATACATTTACTATCTCAACCCTAGCCTCCATAATCTAAGGAGGCTGGCCTTGTTATACGTACGATTTCAAGCCATTCCCATACTGCCCAATTTGAGTTGACTCAGGTGATCGCTTGGCTGATTTACCAAATTGGATAACACTGGCAGCTTCATCTAGAAGGAGAGACAGGGAACAAAAAAAGTTTATTTTAATATACAGATGCACACACATATCTTTTCACTATTTATTCACCACTGTAATTAGCACAAATACTATAGCATGGAAGAGGCCAGAAGCCCAAGCCAAGGTCTCATCCTGAAGCTCTACCATACAGGCCTGTAAGATACACACTGTTCAATTGCATTTACATTATCAAAAGCTTTGTACAGATGCCATCATGCTGACAAAAACAGTTTCAAGTTTCAGACTAGTCCAGTGCCCTGTACGAAGACATTTATTTTGAAAAAAAAATGTCCACAAGATGATCTGTTGTGTCCACTGCAATTATCAACGTGCTCATAAACCAAAACACACCCTGGGACACTGCAGGTCTGCTGCACTGCTGACACCACAGATTTGAAACTATTGGCACTAGAGCTTAAGTCAGTACTGCAAAAAACGTCTTGAATTTGGGATAAACATTACTTTTTCTTCATGGCATTGAACCGAACGCTATGATTAATGAATACACCAATAAGACAAAAGTTAATTTTTGCAGAAGATTGCTGGACTACTGACAGCAGGACAACTGTGGGCAAAAAGGCAGTACTATCAAGTACCACAGCAATTAATGGCGTATTTTATTAGCAGAGGACAAAATTAGATGATGGCTCTCTGTCATTTTTAGTCCAAGCCTTTCTATTGTTCAAGGCATAAAGCCTTTTAATATCATCCATAAGACAGAACAATTCCTCTCCCTTCCCCCAAGAGATAGCAATCATTTCACCATGGAGTTTGCTGGGAGAAATGAAATGCAATTCCAGACAAGGAACACAAAGTGCCTTAACAGGAAGGCTAACAACAATTACAGTCCTCAAATGCGTACACAAGCTGTGAGCACAGGACATCACTCACGCCACCAGCCAGCTATGCGGAGGCTGAGCCGGTAGAAAAGCTGGATTTAAGCATACAGGAGACTCACCCCGCTCCACTAGTGCGGAGTTTTTACAGTAAGACGTTCAGCACTAAACCACTGTTCTAACACAAAATCACTGAGGTGGGTGTCAGAATGCCCTTTTCCATTGAAATGACACTCAGATTTAAAGCCACAAATTACAAGGGTGAAAACACAGGAGAACAACTGTGCAAGCACCTCGCTGCCTCAATTCAGTATGTTCATAACAGAGGTCTATAACTATTTCAAACCTAACCTTTCACTGCATGACAGCACCTCTTCCTTTCCTTCAACCTACTATAGTGTTTTCTAGCTAAACAAAGTAAATGTTAGATTCCTTCATATTTGAGATCTGGGTAAGGATATTGATGATGATAATAGTATTATTACTACTACTGGTGTCAGTTTTAAAGACTGGTCAGAAAAGGGGTGGGGTTGAGAAGGCTAGTGGAACCCTTCTGCTATACAAAAAGTTGTATCAGCAACTGGTTTTAAGAAAAGCCTAAAAAGGGTAAATTGTGCGAAGCAATTCCTCTCTCAGAAATGGTGACCATAGGGTTTATCACTCAATGTTAGACGTCCGAAAGCACCCTATAAAGATTCTTCTTTCTGGGCAGAGGGACAAAGATGATGCTGAGCAGAGGGGACTACTTGGGATCATCTCTGTCTGCTCCAGGCTTGTTGTCTTTGGAAGAGACTTAATCTTTACCTCCTCCCAAGAATCAAGGTACAAACAAATTTTTTCCAGCTGTTTTGAGTTAGCACTCTGGAGGGAATTTCACTTAAGGCTATTTTAGTCACACTGTTTTCATTTTGTGGTGTCTGAGTTACTGATTTAAAAAAAACCCAAACCCCCTGGCAACAAAAATGGGGGGTGATGTGTTCTATGCCAAACAGACGAGAAAAAACAATCTGAAGGAATTTGCCCCAAGATGGCAGATTGATCTTCAGAGCCCAAGAAAAGGAATCAAGGGCACAGATAAAACCTTTCCTGGTCAGAAACATCAGATGCCTGGGATGAAGAACTGGGAGGCAGAGCTGTTTAATTCCTGACTGTTGGTCCTCCAGGACAGCAACAGAGCATCCTCCTGAGCGACAGCCAGGCTTCTGCAGCACAGGCTGGCTGACACACAACACACTGCTGACAGTCCTGCAGGCAGCTGCCCGCTCCCCCACTATGGGTCACAAGATAGCCACTGAAGTCACCTGGCTTCACCCATTCAGGAGAGTCCTCTCTTTATTTTCAAGTTCTCCAGCTCAGAATACACTAGAGGAGTCCCGATTCAAGTACAGAAAATTATCCCTCCTGCCACACCAGGAGTACTGTGTCCAGTTCTGGTCTCCTCAATTCAAGAAAGATGCAGACAGACCGGACAGGGTCCAAAGGAGACGATCAAAGGTGCGAAGAACCTGCCCTATGCAAAAAGACTGAAGGAGCTAGGTCTCTTCTTGGAGAAAAGAGGGGTCTGGGGGAATCTCATCACAGTATTCCAGTACTTACAGGGTGGCTACAAAGCGGATGAAGGCTCTCCCTTCACAAGGAGCCACACGGAAAAGACAAGGGGCAACGGGTACAAGTTGCACTGGGAGAGGTTTCAACTCAATACAAGAAAGAAAAATTACAGAGTGAGAACAATCAATCACAAACCTCGCCAGGGATGTGGTAGAGTTGCCATCGCTGGAGGTTTTCAAGATGAGATGGGACAGGGTACAAAATCATCTCATCTAGGCTCCCTTTCTGACGAAAGGTTGGAACAGATGATCTTTGAGGTCCCTTCCAACCTGGGCTGTTCTATGGTTCTGATTCTAAAATGCAGCTTAAAGACTTTTCTTCAGTCCTTGAAGAACACAATTAGAGATCACTTCCTAAATTAAGTTGTTATACTTTTTCAACCCACAAGTTGATTCATTAAATTCATGCAGCACCTTCAGAGCCCAAGCAGCAGATAAAATTCTCAAGCCTAAGTATCCTCAGTAGTGATACCCCTGACAGTATAGAAAATCCTGACCTAAGATGTGCTGCATGAGATCTGTTGTTTGTTTTTCTAACTGACTCCTATTTAGTTCCTTATGAAAAAGCCAAACTTTTGGGCCAGTACTATCATCCTAATATCTCCCTATGGGACACAATACTTTTATAGAAAAGACCAGTACTGCAGCCTCACTGAATCCTCAGATCTTTTGATAACTTATGACTTTACTGCATAAGATGTTTGCAGCTTGAATACAAACCTATTTTAATTTTCAAACCACACAATCCTTAGTGACCATTAGGAGAGCCAATGCAGCAAGTTCTCAATGGAACTGTAGTAGGAGCTACTTGACAAACACAACTAGGTTTTAGAAATGCTAATCACTTATACTTTCCGCTAACTTTAGTTGAGGAGCTGCCATTTGGCTTGACGCTCAGGAGCTATCAGAGGACTCAAATTTGGCCTATTGCCTTGCCTTGCTATACTCTCCTCTGTTTTCACAGCTTACCAGACAGATCTAGCTGTCCAACACAGGACAAGACCAATGAGAGAACAGCAACAGGACAGAGTAACACAGAGGATGTGTTAATGCAACTGTTCATTTAAGCCATTCAGCTCTTCCCTCTGTGTGAAAGCACCCAGAGATACCTGGATTCGTTTACTCATGCTCCCAGATGACGTCTCACCCAGCCTTCTAAGCTGTCCTTTCAGTGTGCTCAGGAAGATCATGTTAGTTGGGGCTCCAAGAGCACTACAGCAAGTCACCTAGTTATTCTTTTCAATGTCAGCTTTATGTACAATAAAAATAATCCTTAATTAAAACTATTATGCAGAAAAAGAAAACATTCCCAAGCTCTGATCTCTGTGAAAGGAAGGTCTGTATGGATGTTGATGCTGTTTTCAAAATAAGAAGGGAGAAAAGTCCAATAAAAGGTTTTCTGCTGATATCTCCTAAAATCAGCTTTCAGATAAGAGATCTTCAAGATGTTTTTAAACTGGTAGATCCTGCATTATGGGAAATTAAAACTCAAACCCCTACAGCCAGAGACAGAAACAGAGAGAGGCCCATGTAGGGAGTTAGAATTACAGACCCTCCCCAGCCAATTTTGTCCATGTTGACAGGCAAACAGTACAGGAAATCAAGTTTCTACCTGGCTGCCCTTGGTCAACTGACATACTGTCCTGATTTTGGCTGTGATAGAATTAGTTTTCTTCTTAGTAGCCAGTGCAGTGCTGTGTTTTGGATTTGGTGTAAAAACAATGTTGATGGCACATGGATGGTTTCAGTTGTTGCTGGGTGGTGTTTGTACTAGGTGAAGGACCTTCTAGCTTTTTGGGCCCTGCCAGTAGAGGGCTGGAGGGCCACAGGGAGCTGGGAGGGGACACAGCCAGGACAGCTGACCCAAACTAGCCAAAGAGGTATTCCACACCATGGGACATCATACTTGGTACATAAACTAGGGGGTGGGCGTGGGGTGGCTGGAGCTGCCGATTGCTGCTCAGGGACTGTCTGGGCATCGGTCAGTGGGTGGTGAGCAGTTGGTACATCACCTGTTTTATTTTCTCCCTTCCCTTTGGATTTCATTCCTCTCCCCTTCTCCCTCCTTTTCATTATAACTGTTATTGTTATTATTTTGTCCTCCTCGGTTTATTTTATCTCATTTATTAAATTGTTCTTATCTCAACCCTCAAGTTTTACATTCCTTCTCAATTCTCCTCCCCACCCCTCTGAGTGAGAGGGTAGTGAGCTAGCAGCTGCGTGGCGCTTAACTACCAGCTAGGGTTAAACCATGACACTTTCAAATGCATATCAAGCTTACTATGACCACTGAGTGTTAAAAGTCATGCATCTGCATCAAAACAATGTCTCAGACTACTGAAAATTAAGAAGTAATTTTTTTTTGAAAGTACTAAACAAAGTTGTATACAGGTTTTACATTCTGAAAAGCAATGTCCTGGAAAGGGGAAAAGAGAACTTCATAGCCTATTTAAAATTAGTTAAAAAAATGGGTTTTTTCATACACAGAATGAACCACACCGATGCAAGCATCCAGACAGGCAAATGACAGAAATTATATGATATTTGCTGTATATGATGTATAGTGCTACAACCCACAGTACATGCCAATCTCCTTTACAGAGTAACTCAGACTACTAAACTCAGGATAAAATCCTTCAAGATTTAGCAGAAAGATCAGTCAAAAGAAGCAACTTAATACTTAGGCAACACTTAAATCCCACTTTGTCACAAAATCAATAATATGGGAGAAATAACAGCATAAAAGCTGCTGTTAGACTCTGCAGCATTAGAACAGACATTTGTCACCTTCCACTCTTGATCCAGAGAGAAACATGTAGTTTTCAAGACATGCAGCAAAGGTTGTATTTCTTTCCCCTGATCCAAAGGCTTGTGAGAAGGCCACAGTTAAGCCTCTGAAATTGTTTTATGGATGAGGCTTAATTGCTTCCTTCAGTTCCACTGGTGGACAGAAAAGCACTCTCAGAAGACCTGTTTAGCATCACCAATTGCATTCCTGAGAATATACAGAAAGCATCTAGAGCTCAAAATAAATTCCTTCATGCAGGTCTCAAACCTTTATATCAAAAAAGTTAATGTATTTTCATAGCATTAATAAACAGAATTAAACTTTGTACTGGTTTTGGCTTGGATAGAGTTAAATTTCTTCACAGTAGCTTGTACATGGCTGTGTTTTGGATTTGTGTTGTAAACAGCGTTGATAACACAGGGATGTTTTAGTTACTGACGACCAGCACTTACACAGAGTCAGAGCCATGTCTGCTCCTCACCCCACCCCAGCAAGCAGTCTGGGGCGCAAAAAGAGCTGGGAGGGGACACAGCCAGGATGCCCGACCCCAACTGACCCAAGGGATATTCCAGACCATATAACGTCAGGCTCAGCAATAAAAGCTGGGGGTAAAGAATGAGGAAGGGGGGGACATTCAGAGTGATGGAGTCTGTCTTCCCAATAACAGTTACACGTGATGGAGCCCCGCTCTCCTGGGGATAGCTGAGCACCTGCCTGCCAATGGGAAGCAGTGAATGAATTCCTTGTTTTGCTTTGATTGTGTGCGCAGCTTTTGCTTTTCCTAATAAATTGTCTTTATCTCAACCCATGAGTTCTCACTTTTACCCTTCCAGTTCTCTCCCCCATCCCAGTGGAGGACTGAGCGAGCCGCTGTTTCCAGCTGGGGTTAAACCACGACAACCCTTTTTGGCGCCCAACATGGAGCTCAAAGGGTTTGAGATTACGACAGATTTGATTGGATATGCTAGATAGTAGCTGAACAGCAATAACCAGTATAAATTGTAACTGGCAGGCTCCTCTGCTTGCCTTACTGTATGGTAGAATCTAGTGCTTGTTAGCGGCTGCCTTTTGCTTTCATTGCTTGCTGTACTGCTTATAATCTGACTCTGCTGTGCCTGGGAACATTTTGACAACAGCAGTGCTGATATGCCTGGGCTGGCAGATGGCCAGGGCATGGCTGCTGTTCCTATGCTGCTATACTGGACAGGCTGGAACTCCAGCGTGAACCTGAATCGAAGGGACTCTGACCTGTGCATGAGTCCACACAGAAGCAGAACACCCCGAAGTGTCTGCAGTCATCGACAAGTCCATGCCAGAGTAAGTACATCTCAAAGTGTCTGCGGCCATGGTTATGCCTGTGCTGCAGCAGGTATACTTCTGAAGGAATTGTGACCTGAGGATAAGTCCATGCTGCAGCAAGTACAGCTTGAAGCATCAGTGGCTGTGAATGAGGTCACGCTGGAATACCTCAAAGCTACAGATAAGCCCACAACAGAGCAGGTACACCCCTGGAGGAACTGTGGCCACGGATAAGGCCACATTGGAGCAGGTACCTTCCTGAAGGAACTGTCGCTGAAGGCAAGGCCACGCTGGAGCAGGAGTATCTCTGAAGGCATTGTGGCCCATGGACAAGACTGTGCTGGAGCACATGCACCTCAAAGCAACTGTGGCTGTGGATAAGCCTACACCACAGCAGGTATGCCCCTGAAGAGACTCATAGATAAGGCTCCACTTGGAGCAGTTACAACCCTCAGGGACTGCAGTCCATGGATAAGTCCAAGCTGAAGCAGGGGCAAGGGGAAGTTCATTGCAATGTTAAATCCTATGACCTGGCCCAATGGGACCGGGGTAAAGATTGTAATGGAAATACCTTTAAATTGTTGTAACACATGATTTGAGTTACATGTTATGCAATTACTATAGTAGGAACCACCAAGAAGCAGTGCAAATGCAGCAGTGACCTGACCTGGGCTTCAGTGCCCACTAACTCCATGTAACACACTACCTCTCATGTCCTGAGCAATCACTGTAACAGATTGAGCACAAATTCATGGACTAAATGAACTCAGTGGGCATTTGTGGACATTTATGGACATTTAACAGACATTTCACAGGGGTGGTCCATAGACTAAGGGAATGATATCTGTGTATATATCAAAGAATGTGAAGAGGGAGGGAGTGGTTAATGAGGATGTATTGGATAATACGTGACCTGAGCATGATGTAAATGGTATGGAATAAGGGGTTGAGAATGTACTGGTCTGGGCTGGAATAGAGTTAAATTTCTTCACAGTAGCTTGTACATGGCTGTGTTTTGGATTTGTGTTGTAAACAGCGTTGATAACACAGGGATGTTCTAGTTACTGACGACCAGCACTTACACAGAGTCAGAGCCATGTCTGCTCCTCACCCCACCTCAGCAAGCAGTCTGGGGGGCAAAAAGAGCTGGGAGGGGACACAGCCAGGATGCCCGACCCCAACTGACCCAAGGGATATTCCAGACCATATAACGTCAGGCTCAGCAATAAAAGCTGGGGGTAAAGAATGAGGAAGGGGGGGACATTCAGAGTGATGGAGTCTGTCTTCCCAATAACAGTTACACGTGATGGAGCCCTGCTCTCCTGGGGATAGCTGAGCACCTGCCTGCCAATGGGAAGCAGTGAATGAATTCCTTGTTTTGCTTTGATTGTGTGCGCAGCTTTTGCTTTTCCTTAATAAATTGTCTTTATCTCAACCCATGAGTTTTCTCACTTTTACCCTTCCAGTTCTCTCCCCCATCCCAGTGGAGGACTGAGTGAGCAGCTGTGTGGGGCTTAGTTGCCTACATTAAACCACAACAATACCACACGATCTTAAAGTACCAAGGGATCAGAACAAAAATGTTAGCCAATGCTTATTTACCCATCTGCCCCACCTTCTCCAAAACCTTCCAGTTAAACCCAACTTTTCTGCCCAGTAGAGAGCTCCTCACAGGATTTACCCAACTTTAAGACAGAAAGAAAGTGTCATGGCTTGACAGTGCTGTTCACTGATGCTAAAGCAAAGCAAGAAGGTTCTTCTCCTGCTAGGTACAACACGGATTTACATCAATTCTTACGACAAGGCAGAAGTACATTTCTTACATTCTTCTCACACTTAAAAAGTGTCCTAAAATCTTAGGAGATTTTATATTGTAAAGTATTGATTTCAATCACAATGCCAATGATGAAAAAAAGGCAAAATGCTTTCAAAGCTTTCAGTTTCAGCCATGGCACACTTTTTTATTAGAGCGGAAATACACTAACTGCTTGGGAGCCTCTAATGGGACAATGGCTTATGTCCATCAAAGCTTGTGTGTGTTCCCTTTTCTGGCTACACTATTCTCCCTCCATCCCCAAGGCCAACTTTGGTGCACTGGAAAACCACAGGCCAGGCTGACTGAACTCTATAATGGAGCAAACCAGTTTTCTTTTGGCCAGATTAGTTTTCTGCAACTGAACAGGTGAATAGTTTGATATATGATACAGTGTGAAAGAGCCAGTGGAGAGGCAGGAACATGTATCCAGGCACGGAACATGCCCCTTTCAACAGAACCAAGTTGTTAATTCAGCTTAAGCCATAACATGAAACCTCAGCTTGAAAATGCAAGTGTAACTTCCTGTCACTTACTTGAATCCATTCCCGTTCCATCATCCAAAAAACACAGCATGAATCCACCTCGTAGGTCTTCCCGTCGCTCTACAAGACAGGAGTTATTCACTACTCCCACAAGCAAAAGTTGAAAGTTCCATAAAATGGAATCAGCGTTCATGACAGAAGTAACACAACAAAGAGGACTTTCACAACCCCAATATGGCTAAGCTGTAAGAAGAAGCACCAGATTTTTGTAACAGAATAACTAGAATTTCTCCTGTACTTTAATCTGTGCCTAAGTATATGCTACAAGAGTATATTGTAAAAGCAGGTTTCTTAAGCATCCAGTATAAACAGCTACTCACTTTACCGGACCTCAGCTGAAGGCTGATCTAAGTGCTTGCCCAAGTTATTTGTAAAGGTACTATTTTTTGAAAGACAACAGGCACCTTGCACAGGACAGACAGTAGAATAATTGAATAATTTAGGTTGGAAAAGACCTTTTAGATCATCGAGTCCAACGATAAACCTAATACTGCCAATTTCACCACTAAAATATGTCCCTAAGCACCACACCTACCCATCTTCTAAATACATGTAGAGGGTGACTCAACCATCTCCCTGGGCAGCCTGTTCCAATGCCCAACCACCCTTTCAGTGAAGAAATGTTTCCTAATAGCCAAACTAAAACTCCCCTGGCACAACTTGAGGCCATTTCTCCTTGTCCTATCGCTCATTACTTGGGAAAAGAGACTGACTCCCACCTCACTGCAACCTCCTTTCAGGCAGTTGGAGAGAGGAATAAGGTCTCCCAAGCCTCCTTTTCTCCAGACTAAAAAACTCCAGTTCCCTCAGCCACTCCTTGTAAGACTTGTTCTCCAGACCTTTCACCAGCTTCTTTGTAGCAGCTTTCACCAGTGCCATTCTTTCAACATGCTCCAGCACCTCAATGTCTGTCTGGTGAGGGGCCCAAAGCTATGCACAATGCTGTGTTCAAACACCCTCACTCTTACTTTACCAAGTACAAGACACATATGCAGCCTAAATCTACGTTAACTACTGACTTAACTGCTAACATGCAAGGAAACAGCAGGAGTTACTTACCAGTATAAATATCTATTCTCGTGGCATCTGCATCTCTACAAAGCAATAAAAACACTATCAGTATACAAATGTCAAATAGTAAAGATGTTAAAATCCAGACACATGCAATACTTTCCAAAATGCACTGGCTGCACAGATCAAAATCCACAAAGGCCCCACAGTCAGCACTAACAGACAAGTTAAAAGACATATTGTTCTATTTTTTCCTACTTGAACTCAAACTCCAGCACAAGACATTACTGCCACACAACTACAGTATCACTGGCTTTTTAACAAGAGGGGGGCGGGGGTGTCAAATAAGCACACACTTCTGAGCTCCCTCCTGTATGAAACAAACAATACTGACATTTTTTCTGTCAAGCTGCTGATGGTAAGTTTAAGAACTCACATAAAACTCCATCCAAATACATTCAAGGTTGTCATAGGAAACTTTCATGTTGTTACAAGATCATTTAAGTAAAGCTCTTCATACACTGTGCACCCTCCTCTGTGTTTGAAAAAGCAGCATATACAGCACTACTTCCCTCTTCTCAAAACCATTTTAAAATTTATTTTTCATGTAGATTGTCACATACCCTTGGTTTGCTGATCAGAAGAGTGCAGTTGTCATGTTATAACAAAACCTTGTTTCCCAAATTCCAAAGTCACTTTTTCTTGGTATCTCCAGCCAAGTACCACTACCTTCTTCCCAGAAGGCCAACCTCTCTTTTGTCAGAGAAGGAACCAAGAGGTTGAAGAGAAAACCACCCACCGATCTCAAGGATGCTGCTGTTAAGAGAACGGCAACAGTGCAGGCGCACACATGGCTGTTTTTTCCTACACAGAAATCTTCCAGTTTCAACTCCTTACATTACAAACCACATAGTGTGACAATTCATGCTTCATAGAAAGTTATCCCAAAATATTTCCATAATGCCTCATCAGAACATTTTGTGCAGCTCAAGAGATAAGTATGCAAGGCTTCCCAAACGCAAACCTGAGAAACGTGGCCTAAAAAATTCAACTTCCAAATATCAAGCCTCTTCTCCAGCATCACAATAGCTCTAACTGTTCCTGCTGTATTTTTCAGCATCCTGCTTCTATTTCATTTTCATCCTACCACCATACTTGATAGTAAGAGTCATGGATTATCTAAGGTATCTTAAGAGAGCTCCAGCAATTATTATTTTACCAATTTCTTTAAACAAAAAGGCAGACTTATTTTGTGTGACTTCTAACAATCTCCCTTCCAATATGAGTTGTTCTATGACCAAGTCAAACTTATCTTTTCAGGAATAATACTTTTTTTTTCCCCAGGGGGTAGATATGGTGATATAAGAGGACCAAGGGAAATATTCATACTAAGCTACACAGAAGTCTTCTATTTTATATTTTTCGTTAAGTCTACTAGAAGTGAAAAGTGTTCAAGCTCAATAGACAGACAGGCTAATTAAATCTTAACTGAATTCACCTTGGGAATTAGGCACTTTCAGGTACATACCTGGCATTGTCTACAAGTTCAGCAAGGGCACCAAACAAGAACTCATGGGTAGTTCTGCAATGAAACACAGGATCAGCAGGGTTAACACAGACACTCAAAAAGAGAGGCCTTTAAATAAAGAAAAACCTCAATCACATTTTAAACAAATGCAATTGTACATCTCCAATGCTAATGTCTGCCACTGACAGAAGACTAGAAATGAGCCTTCTACTATCTACCAGAGGCAGACACGCAGCAGACAAGCTGCCCCGTGGAGTCTGATTTGACAAACCGCTGCTCACTAAGGTCTAAAATGCACTGCACAGTAAACGAACACAGCAGAGAAAAAATATTGACCTAATGAACCAACCTATGAACCAGCCATCAATTCATATAAAATCTTAATTATTCACCAGTGACAGGTCTGCTCATGGCAGCTAAACACTGCCTATATGTGAAACACAGACAAATAAGGATTATGCACAATGTTCATCTCCCCCATGCACATATTCACTTTGCAGAAGTTATTTCTGACAGGGAGATGCTTCCAGATCCTGGGAGACTTCCAATAGCTGCAACTGTTCCTAATCCAGAGGAGCACAGTCTTCTTCCACCACTGTATGATACCCAAACTCAACACTAAAATCATCTAGCTGGGTGCCCCTTCAGCACAATCTCAAAAGCCATGTTTAGTTTCCAGCCTCTTAACTGTCACCTTTTATAAGCACCACCTGTTCGAAAGTCATTAGTTAGTGCCTCAACCTTGAAAGAAGATACATGGTGAGAAAACCTTAAAGAGGTAATAAAGTCATTACAATACATTATCTGCCAAGATGTAGTATCTCCACTGAGTGCTCAACTTAGTGACCTATCTTCAAAATCTAACAATTGTTTCAAATCTCAATAAGCCACATCAACCCCAATACAAACAGCAGCTACAAGACCTGGAAAAACAGTTAGTGCAATCTGTTGCTTCTCTAAGATGCTTGATGAAGAGATCAAATCCTGAGAAACGTTTTTATCAACATGTTTCAGTTTACATGAAACCTCTTCACATACAATGTGTTTTCACTACTACACAAAAAGGCCAAGTGACCAAACAGAAAGTGACTTACTCATATTTTCAGCTTCTTAAGAACTGATACATAGGTACTTCCCACACACAAAATATATAGCTGTCCATAATGCTAATAATCACAAAATAAACTTTCATACCCATTGCCACTGTCATGACACCTAGCTCATCAATGCAGCTCCAATCAGAAGTAAAACACATTAGATTTCACAATTATAACTAGAACCACGAGAATGGAGATTTCCATCTCTGCAAGCTCCCACTTGCCTAAGCAGAGACAAGAGACAGAAGGGAATGGTTTTTGAAGACTACCTTCCCAATCACAAAGCTTCCACAGAAGCTCAAACCTGGTATTCTTTCCTTTGAGCACAATTTCCTGTGCACAGGTTTCAAGTGCTCTCTCAAGCCTACAAGCACCTATTCAGTTCCAAAAATCAACATCCCAGCAGTTTATTTAGGAAGTAACCCATGTCAGGAAAAATCCATAAGCAAATGCATGCTTTAGCACTAGTAACTGTGCTTTGCTAGCAGCTTTTACTCTAGAATTTAAAGAATGCTTCAACTTAAGGAAAAGGTGCAAATAAGATACAAATAGGGACTTCCAAAGAAAGATATTGGAACAAAATAGCTGAAAACATAGCTGCATATAACAAGAGGCAGGAGAAAAAAACAGCCTGACACCACACTCAACTTGAAGATGTACCAAAACTGGAACCTCTTGTGCTGACACAGGCAAAGTGAAACCTTGCTACAGGCAAGTGAAATCCAGTCCAGCTATTATTTATCACTAACAAAAGTGTATATACACTAATATCTTCTCTTCAGTATATTAATCTCAACACTTACACTGAACTTGTCAATATCAAAGGGTTTTGGCCCGATTCAATCAGCTCTGCTTAAACAAAAACCATGGTTTTGACTTTTACAGTCAGAAGTACCTGAAATACTTAACATCCAGTTGGTGACAGTGTTCCCTCACCTCCCAAAAAAACACTTGGGATTATTTTACTTACAATATAAGTTTAAAAAAACAAAACAAAACACAAGGCAAGCTGTTGACAAAATGGAGACTATTAGAGCTTGCACATGACCTGGAAACACCTAAGCATGAGCTAGGTGCACATCATCAGAGGTAACATACCTCTATCAGTCAGAGCACTTGAAATACAACTACTACTGATCGTACAACTGATGATAAGATATGGGGGGGGGGGGGGGGGGGGGAAGTGTTATCAAAATCTGAGTCTCAGTGACAACTCATCTTGGCGGAAGCACTCTGGTTTAGACCTTCCTAAACTTCCAACTTCCATTTGAGACAGCTCCAGGCTTGACAAGAAACAGAACAGGGAAGTGCAATGCTTCCAATTTGTTGAAATTTGGATTACAAAAGGTCAAGTCAGACAATTCTGTAGAACATGACTGATTTCAAACACCTCCACAAACAACCATTTGGAGTAACCATTTGGGAAGAAAAGCTTGTTTTGTGAGCAGTTCTTGGAGGATCATCCTTGTTTGAACCCAGTTGAACTCCTGATCCTGCATAGTCAGACAAGTACCTAATTACTAATGAAAGATGTAGGACTTCATATTTGTTCTGAAGAAGGCTACATCTAGGAAAATGTTCAAGTGTGGCCTCTGCATCAGAAACAATAGCTATCCTCTCAGCACTGCATGATTTCAGGCCAGAACAGAAAACATCCACAAGAAGAAATGGGAGAGCTTAGGGGGTGGGAGCTTGCTGGTCTGTTATTACTAGTATTCCTCAAGTCCACCATTCAGTCATTTTGAAGTCTTTCTGTTTCAGTGATCTTCTTCCACTTGAGCTGTATTGAACAGGACAATTCTAGTTACAGAAAAAATACTCAAGTTCAATCACAAGCTAAATCCTTCCTACTGGCAGGAGACAATTTCAGCTGTTCAACTTTCAACAAATTCCTTCAATCTTGCATTACAAATATCCAAAATATGCAAAAACAAGTTGGTTGGGCTCAGGTGTGGTTTTGTAAGCATCTCAATGAATGGCTTTGGAAGCATCTTAAAGCTACAGCAATTCAATTTTAAGAAAAACTAATGGGAAGACAAGTAGATGGCTCTGGAAGTCATAAAAACAATGCACAGGTAATTTGCACATGCTTACACACAGTGATTTTCATTCTAGGATCTAAAAGAACTTTCACATAGAAACATAGAATGGTTTGGATTGGAAGGGACCTGTAAAAGCCATCTAGTCCAACCCACAGCTGCAATGAGCAGGGACACCTTCAACTGGATTAGGCTGCCCAGAGCCCTGCCCAACCTGACCCTGAATGCTTCCAAGGATGGGGAATCTACCACCTCTCTGCACAATCTCTGCCAGCACCTCACCACCTTCATAAAAAAATTCTTCCTTCTATCTAGTCTGAATCTACTCTCTTTTAGTTGAAAGCCACTATCCCTTGTCCTTTCACTACAGGCCCTACTAAGAAGTCTGCTCCCAGTCAACTACTCATCAAGAAAAGCACTGGAAAACTTGGAAAAGCACAGTGGTATTTTTATTTTTTTACAAAATGGCAACAGAAGTGATTCAGGTACTTGCTGTGAAATTTGCCGTCAGGCATGGAAGCTTTAAGAAGTTGTTGGAAAGATCTACAGCAAGTCCTCAAGTTCAGGGACCAGATAAACTGTCTTCTGTAAAGCACTTCAGACTGAGTAGTCTGTTAGACGTACTAAAACTTTTCCTAAAGTAAGTCTCACAAAAGGAGAAAAAAGTAAGCCATGGTTTCCTTCTGCACCTCAACAGTTAGATGGATGATTTTTAATGGCTATTTTAAAGTACTTCTACCTCCATGACCATAAGAACATCTTTAGCACTGAAACAAAATTTTTCTGAGATGGTATGGTTTTCCTCAGCAACAGAGAATAGTCCAGAAGACAAGAGTCTCTATTATCAGAAGTCTTACGCTGTTCTTTGGTTGGTTTTGAGGTTTTTTTTGTTGTTGTTTTTTTCTCAGGGGAGCAGGGCAATTCTTTATTTGTCATGGGTTGGTAGGGAGTTTGGTTTGGCTATTTTTTGCTTTTAAAATTATTTCCATTGTTTCCATTCCCATTCTTAGGGAAGCATTTAGCTTGGGCGTTGATCTTCGAAAGGCTCTTCATTCACGATGGACAAGAAGCCCTGGCTTTGGCTTATTCATATGCTTTAGCTTCCAGCTCCCTCTAACAATTCCGTAATGCAGTTATGCACTGCAGACATGTAGCACACCAGAAGTAGACCAGCAACATACGCAGAACAGAAAGTAAGGTGGCAACATGAAGTAGCTTTAATATTTAATACTCCAGAGCAGCAACAACACATCAGCCTTTTCTGCAGCACAGACATTATCTTCTTAATAAGATGGCGAGTTCTGGTGTTCTGCAGGCAAACACAAACTGCTGATAGAGCTCTGACATACAGTCTTCTAATCCATAAAAATGTTTGTTTCCTGCCACTGCACATGCAAATTTCACAGATCAATCACAGACCAGGAACATGGTTCAGTATTGTCCATCATCTTCAGGCACTAGACTGCACTCTGTGTGCAACTGCCATCAGCCAAGCCAGAAAACAAAGCCACAGGTCATGGACCCAAAGGCGACACCAGGCTGTTACTAGGTTTCTTCTCCTGTGCAATAACCCACTACCTTCCTGATCTTGAACAAAAACCAGATCATAATGCTCTTGGCACATGTGTAGGTGAGATTAGTCTTACTTGCTTTTGCAGATGTATCATGTTACCAACAAAGCCAGACAGATCTACTTTGAAATCAAGTCACTCCTATTTCTGTGCATGAGAAGCCTTTAGATTGCTGCAGACCACTGCTGCCCCTCACTCTAAGCTTGCCTGCACACACTGAAAAGGGAAATTAAAAGATAAGCCTGCACTTTTACTTCTTCTTCTATTGATGGTAACAATAAGACTCAACTCTTCCAAAAAACATTAGATGACAAGCTTACACTGGTGACCAGTTGATCAAAAAGAAGAAATGCCAAGTGTCATTCCATGTTGTTCTTCCAAGGCAGCTCAGCCAGAACAAAACTTTCTTTTAAACCCTTCTGTGCACAGTACCACAAGGTCCAACAGGCAGGTCTCAGATGGGTGCTTAACCCTGCAAAGCACCGATTCCTGGTGGCGCTTCCCATTTTCTAGACACGCACTCAGAAGTAATTCACTTTAAACAAGAGCTTTGCCTCTTCTCAGATTTTATTTTGGGGCATTCCTCGGTGACGTGCAAAAGCCACAGCAGCTTCAAAGAGCCGACCAAAAGAAGGATGCCATGCTCCTGCTCGAAACACACCAGCACAAAGCACCCAGGTGCGAAGGCGGCATGATGCAGCAGAGGAACAGTGGCCTACCTTCTGCGGGGAGCGCAGGGCCGCAGGAGTGCACCTGGCCAGCATGCCGCATCCGCTGCCTCCCGCAGCCCTGGCACCTGTCCAGTGCCCGCAAGTGATTCTCTGCGAACCGCAGGCCCATCCCCCGCATGACGGCAGTCCCGCCCGGGCGTGTCCGGCCGCGGCCAACAAAGCACCTGGGGCATGCGAGCCGGCGGCGCTGGGGCCGGCCGGGGCAGTTCAGCCCACGGCCCGGCCTCCAGCCATGCTCGCCCGCCACCGCGGGCACGCAGGAAGGCAGCCCGGGGGCGCAGGCAGCGGCACCACCCCACCGAGGCCCTGCCCGGCGGCCGCGGCGCGGCCCGGTACTCACGAGTTTGTGTGCAGGTACTCGAAGGTAAGCTGGGCCCGGTTGAGGCTGCTGTAATTAGCCAGGGCCATGGCGACGGCCGGGCCTGGGCCGCGCTCCGCGTGCACCGGCGGCCCCGCGCGCCTCGAGGCCTCCTCGCCCGCCGCCCGCTCCCCACCCCCGCCGCCGGTTACCGCCCCCGCCGAGAGGCCAGCACCGGGCCGCGATCGCCGGCCGCTCCCGCCGGCCCCTCTTTGTCTCCGCCGCGGCTACGATCGCGCCCCACCGCCGCCGCCGCCGCTGCCGCCCGCAGCCGCCCCTTCCCAGCGGGGCGGGGCCGGGCGCTCACCGCCCATTGGCCGGGCCGCGGCACGTGACGGCAGAGCCATGGCGCGGGCCGCCGCGGCTTCGCTGCCGCCGCGTGACGGGCGCGTTGGCCGGTGAGAGGCGGCCGCGGGCCGCGAGCGGTGGCCGGGCCGTCCGCGAGACCCGCCCCTGGGCCCCTCCCGCCCCCGGCGCCGCGGGAGCAGCTGCCGCGCCCGGCCCGCCGCCTCCTGAGGAAATGGCGCCGCAACGGTGTGCGCGGGCGCGGGCGGCAAGCGGGGAGGGCGGGCACCGGGGCCCGGCGCGGCCCCTCGGGCTGGGGAGGCGGCCGCGGCGAGCGGGACTCGGACGGCCCGGCTGACGGCAAATCCCGAGGCGGCGGAGCGGAGCAGGAGCGGCCTTCCCGTCCCCCGGAGTCACGGCGGCGGCGGCGGCGGTGGGCGCCGTGCGGGGTCCGCCGCTCCCCCCGAGGGAGGCGGCCCGCTGGGGGGACCTGCCGCGGAAGCCCCTCGGCTTCCGGCCTGGAGCGTGCGACCATCAGCGGCGGCCGTGTCCCCTGGGGAAAGCCCTGGCGAGTCACTGAGGAGAAGCGGCTGAACGTGCCCATAACTTACTAAACCGCGTTAACAGAGAGGGTATATAAAATCAGGAATATTCTCACTTCAGCCCCGTGCCTTTGACTCTTCTTGAAATCCGGAGGGACTGAGTGAAGTGGGGCTGTCCTTGTTTTCTGCGCACACATTGGCCCTCTCCAAACCACAGGCAGAACCCAGGAATCCCGAAGGTCAGAAATACTTTGCCAAACACTGGAGTTGCCTGATGGAAAAGCATGCCAAATTCTCCTGAAATGGACTTTAAAACAGGATGGCTGCATCTCCTGTGTCTCAGATAATAGGAATCTGAACTAAGGATCCAAAATCTGAAGGAATCCGGTCTGTGCAGAAACTGATGTGGTGTATCCAAGCTATGCAGTGAAAAGTCAAATTCAATAATCTGTTAATTGTGATTGGTGAATGGCTAAAAACTGAGCTTCATATTTGAGTTGCTCGCCTCCCATTTTGTTTGCAGTACCTTCTGGTCCATGTGTTTGCTGTGCTGGGAAGTGAAGTTCTCAGGTCAGATCTGCAGACTCATCAGCTCTGGCTTGCATACCACTGGGGACCCATTTCACACATTTAGTTTTGTGCATCCTCAGTTCAACTGTTCAGGTCTAAAGATTCCTTCAAGCCAGCAAGTCACATCGTTCCTGCTGATGGGAATTGCTCTGTGTACATATGTAGTCATCAAGTCACTGCACATGTATGCGCAGTGACTCTTTTAGGCCTTATCTCTGAGAAGCTATGAACAGTAGAACATCAAAGCTGCATGAAAGAATTAGAAAAATTACTGGGAGCACCTGTGTTAAGGTGTCATTACATTTTATGGCAGAATCTAACCTATCTACTTGAGTCTTCTAAAGGTTGTAGCATCATCTATTGTGCTCAGCTTTTATTTCACCATATTGCAGTCAGTATCAGAAGTTCAAAAGCAATATAAATCCCATCAGTGTAAAGGCAAAGTAACTACCTAGATATGTGTTCCTAAGGAACATGAACCTGAACTTGTGCATCGTATTAGCCTTGCCCCCTCTTCAGTACTCTGGGCATCTCCTCTTTTCCTAACAGAAACTTTGTCTCATCGTCTTAGCTTCATGGAGGAACCAGTATTCCTTTCCTGACATTGGGGAGGTTGACAACATCAGCAGAGTACTGCACTGCGCTGGAACAGAGCAGTTGGACACCTTCCTGCTGGTCCCATGGGATCTGACCTGCTCCTTCCATAGGATCTGACCTGCTCCTAGCACTGGCTGGCTGAATGCCACTCCTTTCCATCTGGCCCTTCAGTGAAGACCAGTACATTGTAGTTTCATTTTATTTGGCCATTCCCAGACAGGAAATTATTTTTTTCCATCTCACTATTTGATGGTGGTGAATTCCATGTCTTTTTCATTTTCTTTGACAAAAGTGAAATGAAAATTTAATTCTTACTCTTTCCATAGCCGTTCTGAAGTAGGTTTCAGATTTGTTTCTGACTTCTGCTCTTTGGTCTCTCTTGCCCAGGTCTTGAAAGGATTGTGTCATTGTTCACCGGCCCTCTGAGCTGCCAGACATTATCCCAAGGAGTAATAAAATTAATTTACCTTTTGAAAAACAGCTTCATGCCACAGCTCTGCCTTGGCCACAGCAGAGCTATTCTTTGGAGGGAACCTGTCTGTGTCAGTGGATGGAGATATGATACACTCTTTTTGCATGTGTGCTGGTGGTGCAAACCGCTGAATTCCTCAGTGCTTTTGAGATGGAAGTCTTCCTGCTGCAGATTGACATTTACCCTCTTTTGGGGCAATTTTTTTTTGTCTTGGAAACTCTCTAAACTTGTTTTAATTGTTCTAAATCTCTGTTATATTGATTATGATAGGCAACTTCCTTCCTTCCCCACCCCCCACACACACACCCCAAGCCCCCATCTGCTACCTGCACCATTTTCCCCGAGTTCCTGTTCAGCACCAGGGTCTCTGCAGCCATCTTATGTGAATGAGCAGAACAAGTCTGACTTCTTAAGTGTCAGAGGCAATATCTTCTCACTCTTGAGGGGCTCTTGTTGCAGCAGAAAGCAGCAGTTTGCGCTGGTGCACTTAACTTTCCTGATAAATTACCTTTGAATTAGTGGTTTGTCCAGCCAGCCCATGTGGAGCTTCAGGCAAACTGTTCTGCTCTTCTTTAGCACATGGCTGAGTTTCTTACTCTGAAATAATCCACAAATCCCCTTGTAAATCTAGTCTTTCGATTGCACACTGGTCAAATTTTGTGTTTCTAGGTTGGGGAGTGACAGTTCCCATGCAGTCCTCTGTAGTGTTTGCTGGGTCCTTAGTCTAGTGTAGTATTTTGCTAAGCCTTTTTCCACTGGAGTCTGGGCCATAGCCTGAGGTTGTTGAAGAGTTTGTGGCCCTTGTTCTGAAACTTGGGAGATGACTGCTGCTGCCACCTGTGTGGGCCTTGAATCAACGACTACTCTTTTTCTCTCATGATTTTTAAGAAGCTGAACTTCCAAGCCAGTGGGTCACCATATTGTTAAGGACTACAATATTCTGCACCAGACAAGTGCCATGAGTGTAGCAAAGTGTCTTTTCCAGACTTCTGTGAGGTTTCCTGATTTAACTGTTAGTAGCTGTATTCTGTGTTTATGGAAATGTAAACCTTTGCATTGTATAAATGAGGTTTTCACTATCAGAGTGAAATAATCACTGCAGGTGGTGGAAAATAAATTCTTGATGGCTTACTAGTCCTTCCTTAAAATAGCATCCAACACTGTCTTTGGGTACAAGGTCTTCTGTACACATGACAGAAGTTGCTGAAGTTCTAGGTCTGAGCATTCACTTTAGAGATACTTTTCTTTAAAAATTGCTGGGCAATTACAGGCCCCAGTAACCTAAGTGGCATGGATCTCTTTTCCATTGCCCTGAATTTATAGAAGGAGTTTCAGAGTACCTTCCCTGTGAAATCATTATGTTGGCTCACAGATTTTTGGTTCATTCCTTCACATTGTGCCACTCACTGGCTGTGCTACATGAAGTACTCCAGTTAGCTCCTTGTACAGAATGGAAACTCCCTGCCATGAAATACGCTACTTCTTCAAAAAAACTTAAGGTTTCTTCTTTAGGTGGAGCATGCCTGCCTCATTCACAGAGAAGAGCTGCATTATTCATCAAAACATTCTGCCGTTTCTTGGGTGTGAGTTGAATCTCAGGGTTGACTCAATACAATACAAGAATACAAGCCATAAAGAATTTAGAAGGACTTGTTTTCCCCCTGGGGCTTCCTGGTAAGGAGTTCTGCCTTATGTGACCTGGGGTAGACTTGTTTCTTGTCTTCACAGTCACATCTGTTCAGTCTTTCCGTCATTCATGTCAAGTAGCAGAGCAATTTGCTGACTAAATGCAAAAGAGTCATTAAATGAAACCGCTCTTCATGAAGTGTCTTTTTCTCCTGTGCTAGGAGACCTAAATCCCACCTTTCTTCTCTCTGGAGCAGTTATTTAATGAGTAGTCAGTGAGTCCGTCCTTACAAGACATGCAGACCGAGATGTTCAAATGTGAGTACCTAAACATGTATGGGAGTCGCTGGCATAAAAGTTCAGGCACATTTTCCATAGTGCCACGTGTCAACCTCTTGCTTCTTTGTCTCCAGGGAAGGCCACACCGTGGATTTGAATTCATTATTTTGGTCTAGATACCATTCTCAGTGAGATACTGGCTGTCAGAAGTGACTTTGTAAATGAATTTGCAGGAGAATGGAAAGGGTAAGAATAGATGAGAGCAAGGAGACATCTTGAAGTGAGAACCATGAAACTGTCAGCAGAATGGTGGATGGTGAGGATCCTCCACTGTCAGTCAGGCTTCCCCTGTCCTGAGTTCAGCTTTGATTAGTGAACTAAGCAAAGAATGGAATGAAAAATAAATGAAAAAATACAAAATATCCAGTATAACATTACTTCACCACCTCAGGCAGAAAATACTTTCTGTCTTTGTGAGCAAGAAGAGCCCGTGAGAAGCTAGTAGGAGAGGAGTGATGGTGGCTTCTTTAAAGAATTTAGCTGACAAACTCAGAAGAGTTACAAATGGCATGAACATCCTAAGTTGGATAGTTTTCCACAGGGATGCTGAAAAGGACCCACGCCTGGAGGCTTCTTTCTTTCTAAGCTGTGATTGCATGACGGTTTTAGTGGCCTCTACTAACAGGAGAAGCCATGCAGGTGGTTTAACAAGGTGACTAAAGTAGCAGAATTTATTTTTGTTCAAGAGTAAATAGATTTCCATGTCTCATTATTTGAAATGTGTGGACTATGTTACCTGTGTGGTTTTGTTCAGACTGTATTTGTAAACCAGCCTGGCGGATGTGCCTAACATGGGCAGCTCAAGTAATTTCAGTTTGGCAGACTTGCAAGCAACTGGAAACATGATCTTGTAGTGAAAAGCTTATAGAAGTCTCACGTGTGGGTTCCTCTGAGAAGTAGCATCTGAGTAGATGCAATTGTGACATGAATGAAGAGATAAACAGCTCTATGGCTACATCTGGTACAGAACACGCTTGGGAAGTGCTAGGGAGGGAGCAAGGCTCTACAGATTTCTTCCCATTAAAATATCTCTCAGTGATGACTGGCAATAGATAACTGCCTCTCTAGTATGTGCTGTGAATGCTACCATATGTTAAACATCTTTTGTCATCTCTGGAGGTGTTCATCTTCCCTAACTTTAGGTGTAGACATATACAAGGTACACCAGAACCCTGGACTGCCCTTCTGCATTATGTGAAGTTGACAGCGAAGAAGACAGGCTCGGCTGCCTTGGTGGGAGAGAACGAGGGGAACTTCACAGATGCATAGCATCTTCTCTGGCATGTGATGGTTTGCAGGAAGCTCATCAGTCTGACAGTTGCAAACGTTAAGGCAAGAGATGTTGTGAGGAGCAAAAGTACTGTAGCAGCAGACTGTAGCAGAAAGCTGTCAGTCAGCAGTGTGTCAGTACACAGCTCCAGAGACTGTCCCTAGCCTGAGCAGGGGCTGTCAGGAGCGGTTCTTGGGAGGCAGAAAAAAAATGAAGCTGTGGAGCAATGGCATTTTTTTCAGCAACTTCACCCTGAAGTTGTTCTTGTTGTTCAGATCTTTCATCCAGACATCATTATTTTCATTAAGAGAAAACAACTTGGGAAGGGTTTTATCAGCACATATCAGGATCATCTCATGTGATGGTTTGACCAGTCCTCAGCAGTCATGTAACCCCATCAGTGCCGGATTTGGAGCATGTGTGGAGACGTCACTATGCCTGTTCAATGCATCTTCAGCTCCCCTTCTTCATGGGGTCTGGCTCTGTCCTGCAGTAATGATCATTTGGGTAGTACGTGTTCTTTTTTCACATGAGCCTAAATATTTTAAAAAGATAAAGACCTTTTCTCAGTAAAGGTGGCTTTGCCTGTGTGCCTTGCCCAAACTCTTTCTCTCTCCACTTCCCACCTAACCTGACCTGACAAGGAAGAGCAAAGTATCCATAGACTTACAAGGAGTGTGGTAGTGGCACGTTTCCTACAGGCATGTGGGGTAGTGGGTATGTGAAAGCCAGTGTAAAAGAGACTTGCCTCCAGTCTGCACTGAAAGACAGCTTAGATGCTGCAGCAGCTGTGGCAGCAGTTGAAATGCAGGAAAATGCAGCATTAATGACATCAATGCAAAGTTGCGGGCAGATGGCTGGCCCTGGCCTGAGGTTGAGTGGAGGGGTGATTGCCTGGTGCTGCAGAGAGTGGAGAGGCTAAAGTGGGGCCAGCCCTCACCGCAGGCTAAGCAAACAGAGCAAGAAACAACCAAAGAGTTGAGAGGTAAGTGTCAAACCTTCGCTGGATGGGGAGTACCTAAAGGCAGTGCTGCCTGAATGGGATTGCTCACCAAGGCTGTGGTTGCTGAACAAGGGTGCAAAATCACCAAAACTTGAGCCTGTGGGTGAGCAGGTGGGAGGGGGAAAGAACTGGGATGCAGTGTTGTTCATATGGCAGGGGGAAATGGGGGCAAAATAGAGGACAAAGCAAACAATGTGGTTAGGGCTGTTTGAGGCCAGGGTGGACATCAGATCAGATGCAGTCAGGAGAAGGACAGTAAATCTGCTGTGACATTATAGGTGGGTTTGCCTTGCTTCTGCAGCCAGGGGGACAGGATGCAGCCCCCAGCATCACTGAACAAGTTCTTTGATGATGTCCACAGCGAGTGTGTCTCAGATTAACATCTCAGTTCATCTGAATCTCGGAAAAGACCTAAGGAATCTCACTGGTGTCCACATTGTCTGCAGTCTTCCATACAAAGAACTGGAGAACAGAGAACGTCACAGAATGCCTGCTCCTCACGCCTCAGAGAGAGCTGCCCACAGGCCCTTCCCCAGGCTGCTGCTGGCAGTGTCTTTTTGAATTCAAGGCAGTACTTCTCCTCACAGACCCCACAACAGATTCCACAGCACATGCAGGCATTCGGCTCAAACTGGGAGTTGACCCTTGCCAGGAGGAGCTTCAGCATTTCCAGACAGCAAGCATATGTGCCACCAGACCTGCCAGTGCCTCAGCACCACCAGAAGCCATCCTGGCTCAAAACCCTACGTGAGGAAGCTGCCACAAAAATGAGGGAAGACTTTTGCATCAGGAATGACGCAAGGCTTTGGTATACTGTGTTTTCAAATATTTATTTCAGTATTCTAATGTTTTATTTGAAGAAAAATATTGTAATTGGCCGATATTCCACAGAATCTAAATATTTTGCTCTCAGACAGACAATCTTGCCCCACTCGCAGAGATCTGATTCTTTGCTGATTACGCAGTTCAAGCTCTGGGCATGATGAGGGCTTCCCCCTACTCTGCCATCTGTTTAGACATGACTAAGGCCTTAATCCAGCTACTGCCTAGCAAGGGGGAGAAACTACAATTTATCCTTGGTTAATCCTGAAAGATAGCTTTTCATCTGACAGGCTTTTCCACTGATGGCAAGGAAGATGAGTGTGCACATGAGGATGGGACAACTTGGTGGCAAAAGCTGAGCTTCCCTGTCCCACCTGTGCTGGCTGTGCAGGGACAGGGCATTTGCCAGGTACAAGGTGCCCCTGCAAGAGAGGCTACACGATCTCAGAGCTCATGCAGCATGAGGAGACCACAGAGTGGTGGGGAGCAGGCAGTGTGGACTGTGTGCCACATCTGGGGCTTGAGGCTCTGCAAAGCTGAACAGCTTGTGGAGGGTTCTTGCCTTCCCTCTGGTTTGGCAAGGGTGTCAGCGATTTTGTAGAGCTGAAAGGGTTTCAGGCATGATTCCTGCTGCGGAGAAATAATCCTACCTTACACCCAGGGATCTGCTGTGTGCTGGTTTCATGGTCCAGAGATACAGCAGGCAGAGATGTATGCAAGCCTGTGCCGAGGGTGCTGAGGGCCCCACTTTTGCAGGACTCCCATTGGAGCATATGTGGGGCTGGCCCTGCTCTCCCCTCTCCTGAGCCCATGGCAGAGTTGAGGTCAGGGTGCCAGGCTGTGGCTCTTGGAATGAGCAGGCACCAGCTCCCAGGCATGCAGACAAGTGAAGGACAGCTTGCTTTTAGGAGTACTGATAGCTGATAGGAGTTGGACATCTTTTGGGCGAGCTCTTCCCTGAAACAAGGAGAAAGATGCAGGGACAGGAGGCCCGACGGTTCAGGCTTTGGAGCAGCAGTGTGCAGTGTGTTGGGGCAACCTTTGCCCAGAACAAAGAAGCACACAGCTAAGAGTCCACCATCCCAGCCTGCTGCTGAGCTGTAGCTAATGAATTCTGGACTAGCTAGAGATCCCTGCTGCCCCTGAGGGGCCATGTCCTTCATAGGGCCACCAGGCTAGGCATGGTGTGTAGTTGTTAAGGGGATCTGGAGTGATGGTGTCCTTAATTGCATGTGGTGGTTGGTGGAACTAGCTGCCTACTTTCATTGCTTCCAGCAGGACCAAAAGTATAGGGCGGTATTTGTTCTGTGGTGCCTCTTAAGTGACTCATCTGGAAGTACCCACTGTATTTAAATGGGGTGGGTAGGAAAGTCCATAGCATCTTAAGAATTGTGGAAGAGGTTTTGTAACATCGGCTGGAGACTTTGATGCATATTATGGTCTCAATTACTGTTGCTGATAGCTTTCATCATTCTGCTAGGTTCACTTTTCCATGTGTGCCTGGGCCCAGGAAACTGTAACAGGTACTGGGGGAAGAGAAAGAAGCTTGTAACAGCAACCTGTTGATTTGCAGGATGGCAAAGGCATATACATGTGTAAGAATGAATGGTAAACACTGCAAAGGAATCAGGAGAAGCTTTGCTTTGTGAGGGCTGTTTTTTTGTATCTTGCATCACAGTTGCTACAGTGGAGACAGGAACAGGCCATATTTTGGGTGGCTGGCAGAGCAGCTGCCCTGAGGGACCAGACACTGCATGAGGGGCCTCCAAATGTGGGCAAAACTTGTGAGAAATGTCAGAGCTTTTGTGAAAGGTTATTTGTGGCGTACAAGGCACAGATTTTGCAAGGATTGTGAAGCAAAGACATTTATTGTTAGTTAGTTACAGCTTTTCTAAGTTCATACTCTGTATGCACCCTGCTAAAAGCTTTACTATTGGTCAAACTGTATTGTCCATACACCCAGCCGCTGTTCACTATAGGCTACTCTTCCTTATCTTCTAGAGGTGAGATCACATTCCTCCTTTGTTTCTGTCTCATCTGGGTTTCTTCTCATAATCCCTCAAAGTTATTTACCTCTTTGCTGCAGGATCACAGCTGCACATATTCAAAGCAAGGCCACACCTGCACATTATCAATGTCAAAACAATCCACTGTCTCTGTTCCCTACAGTTATTGTAAGATTTCTGCATGTGCCATTATGCCAATGAGCAGATAGAAGAAATTGTGTAGTGGTGGGTGATAGCTGTCAGTCACACATTTCTTGCTACAGTGCATTTTGCTGTGAAAGGTGGTTGGTGTTCAAGAGGTATCTGTGGGGATGTCAAGATAGCAAAACTCCTCAAAAGAGCAAACTGCAACATTTAAAACTATGAATGTAAAATCCCCAGTGGCTTTTGCGAGTAAAACTGGAAATACACCTAGGAGAAGTCCATCGGCCTTGGAGGGTGCTATGAGTCATCTGATGCTGGGAAGGCTGGTGTTCCTGCAGGGAAGTTTGTTGCTCCTCTGCCCAGTGCCAGAGAAACCCTTCTCACTCTTTTGCTTTGGATGGAAGATAAATTTTTAAATTACTTCACAGTCACCTCCAGTAACTTATTTAAGGGAGATCTATTGCATGTAACAGTCTCTCCTCACTAAGGCTTTTGGCACTGGATCTTTGAAAGGTGATGGTGGCAGAGGCAGGAAGTCAGAGAGACTGCAGAATGCCACAAACAGGAGGCAGCTGCTCTTCCATTCCCATGGTATGATGAAAAAGGATGGAGAAACGGTACCCTTCTGGGCAGAGCCTTTATATTGAAGGAGAGTGAAGAGCCCCCAAGACTCAAGAGCAGGAAGGCCAGGGGGTCCGGCCAGGATGGGGTCCGAGCCCCAGCAGCATGGCCAGCCTCAGGACCACTGGATGCACTCTGCAGCCAATGTTCATGTCACTAGCTGAGCTGGAGAGCATGCAGCTGGCTGCAGTGCTGTTGGAGCACCAGCAGCTGGCTGCAACCACATGCAGTGCAGTGGCAGTGAAGAACTCATGTGCTCATCTGCATCTGAGTTGTTTACAGCCTAAGTAAATGGAACAGAAGCTCAGCAGTCCCTGAAGCGCAGGATCTGCTCTTGGACTGGAGTACAACGGTCAGCTGTAACTGAGTCACAAGGAGTACAGCGCTGGTTTGGAACATCCACACACACTGGAGCTGCAGATGACCCCAATTTAGCAACTGAAGCGGGAACTTAGAAGAATGATCTCCAGAAAAGGAAAGGGTAGGAAAGCATGTCGTAGCAAGCCAGGGAGCCAGCAGAGCCACATGGGGTGCTGGTGGGAGCATTGCTGGGGGATAAGGATCTGTTCGTACCAGCTTTGCAGTAGATAAATTGACCTTCCATCTCCAAAGTGAATTTGAGACCATTTATGAAATACAAAGTGGTGTGCTAGCAATCTTTTTGTGTGTGGACAGGGCATTTCAATGCAACATAGCTCAGCCTGCCTGCAGCAGACTAGACATACAGACAAGGATTAAGAGTCCAGTGCAAGACTTGGCAGAGCCACAGCTGGGCAGGGAAGACTCCTGACCAGGCAGCTATTCAGTTCTTTCTTATGTAAGCTGTCTAGACCAGACAAGTAGAAACGAAGCCAACCCTGGCATAAAGACTGTTTGCTCCCTGCACAGATGGTCTCCATCCTGGTCTCCAACCTACAGCTTTCATATTTGAGCTTGTGCAAAGCAAGGGGGTGAACAGAAGGATGTTAGTAGTCAAGCCAGCTATGCATCAGAGAAAAGTCTATGAGCAACTATAAAAATAATAAGAATATTAACTAGTGAGATTTATTACAACTAGGAAAACATTTGATGTTTTGCACACAGCAGGTACAGTGTTGCCAAGAAACGTCTCTTCCCAGTGAGCCTGTGAGACTCATGTAGTGCAAGAAGCACCAAGCTGCAGGAGCGGGGGAGGATGGTCCTGGGGAGGAGTGGCCCTGAAGAGCATGCGCACAGTCAGAAATATTCTGCCAAGTTTTCTTAATTCCTTGTGACTGTCCTAGTGGAGAACCAAATGAATGTAAGGAGAAAATATGATCAGAAAAGAGCCTGCTATTGAAATAGTTTGACAAACGAGACAATGGTGAATGAGACAGAAGGGCCTGGGACAGGCTGCAACAGGTGCTGAAGCAACCAGAGCTGTCACCAGAGAGCAGCAGAGCAACAAGGCCTATCCTCTTGGTCCTTAAGGACATGATAGTCCTGGGCTGTGGGTCAGCCATCACAGACCAGCAGGCTGAGGGAAGCCCAGAGATGTGGTGCACAACCAAGCCTTGCACCAAGTGGCAGGACATGACCTACTGGGTACAGCACACCCAACAACCCTCTGTCAGCACATTAGCAAATGCCAGGACTGGTCTCTTACAGGTTTTCCATAACGTTAAAGCTTCCAGAGTTCTTTGAGCAACGTGGCATTGGTGCTTGTGATGCTGTTTCCACGCTGCCAGGGGCCCACAAGAGAGCAGCCACTGAGCGATGAGGCACAAGGGGGCCTGCCTGGGCTGTGCACCTACCCGCAGTCCCTCTGGGGCTGTTTGCAGGAGTAGGCTTGTCTCCAGCTCCCCAATCCTGGAGGAGACGTTGTGCCCCTTGTTGAGGCTGTCTGCAGCCTGCCTGTGAGAGTGAGCTGTGCAGGACCTCCAGATTAGCCGTGGGCTTGCTACTCTGTCTTTCTCGGCACAGGCAGTTTTGCTGCTCTCAGACAAGTGGTCTGTTTGCTGTGGTACAAGGCTGCAGAGAGGACTTGGGGAATCCAGGTGGTTTGGCCACCCCTGCGCAGGACTGTTTGGCCTTGCCTGTGGCACAGCAGAGCTGCTTTTGTGTCTCTCCTGTAGTCCCAGTGACCCTGAGGACCTTCCCCAAACCCATCCCTGCAATAAGAGTCATCCTGTTCTTTGCACACAGCTTGTGAATTAAGCCAGTTTTGGGGGCAGTTTGAAGAACTGATTCAGCATTGTGATGTCCAAAACCCCTAACTGACAGGCAAGGACCTCGGAGATGCAGGTGGCAGCTGTGAGGTCTTCTTGGAAGCCCCTGGAAGGACTGCCATGTTTGGGGGTGTCTGGAGCCTGGGTTTTAGCGATAAGTTACCAGGAGGGGCATCTTTCCTGAACCCCCATCCTTTTTCCAAACTCCTCCTTTCTTGGCCACAGCAGATCTCAGCACTGTGATTTATGGGTTCTAGAGGTGTCCCAAAAAGGGAAAAAATAGCTATGTTCACTCTGTGACAAAGAAACTGGAAAGCCAGGGGTGCGGGTGCTGGTGCTGGGGAGGGATCGGTCACCTCATAGGAATGTCCTGCCTGTGGAAATACTGAAGCAGCCTCCCTCCCTCCCTGCCACACACAGCCAGCACCTCATGCAAGCTCCCAGCGCTGGAGCCTTCCTCTGGTCTGAAAGCACTGAGGTGTTTCCAGCTCCAAGCGGGGCTTGTGAGATGGCCAGGAGCCATGGTCTCCCTGGGTCCTGGTTCCTACAGCTGCTCTAAGTGCAAGGCACAGCAGGGTGAGAGACATGTGGGTCAGTGCCCCCATACTCTGGGAGGACTACAACCCCTTGGAGGAAGGAGGAGAGGCAGACAAGTGACATTTGGGGTTCTGTGCAGGCTGGAGGGGGAAGCTCTGCAGCCTAGCAGCACTGGCTGTGCAAGGCTGCAGCTCCGCAGCAAGCTCAAATGCCAGCACTGCGGGGAGCAAGGCCACAGAGTGCTTCTGCGGACACCCAGCAGTGGCAGCTGTGCAGTCAGGACAGAGAATGTGCTCAGCCTGGGCATGTCGTGTTGCCATGGGCAGATCTCTCTGGAAATGCCAACATACAGCAGGGAAAGGAGGTGCCCACACTTCCTCACAGGCTGGTGGTCCTGCCAGCACTGGAGATGCTGACACCAAGGCCCTGACCATTCTTAGGCACCACAGACCCCAGGCCCACTTCCAGGGAGTAGGCTGCAACCTCAGGGGCCGTGTCCTGAGCAGATGCCAGCTCTGCTCCAGTCTCTGCCTCTGAGCTCCATCTGCTCCCAACAGACATTGTGTCCTTCCTGAGGCTGCATCCTGCACTGCAGGGTGCTGTGCAGTGCCGTCATCCATCCCTGAGCTGCTGGGCCCCTGCAGCACTGGAGACTGACAGCGTTTCCCTCACCTCTCCTTCCTGGGGACATAGGCAAGGTGGATTCATCACCAAGAGGTCCCCAGAGAGGAACAGTCAGCGTCAGAGGCACTGCAGCAAAGGGCAGAACCAGGCTGCCATGCTGGATGTGGTGCTGCAGGACGCCCTGGCAGAGCGGTCCACACAGTTCTGCTGCGCCCTTTTCTGGCTCCTTTGGCAGATCATGGAGTGGGACAGGCTGTGCTTACTTCACAGGATCCCCAGGGGACTCTGCACAGGGCAAGGGCCAAAGGTGAGCAGAGGGAAAAATCCAGGCAATGGATTCACTCATATGGGGTTTAACTCCTGCTAGCCAAGGCTGTGGCAGGGAAGAAGCTCAGTGCCCGGGTGCTGCAGCCCCTGCAGCAGGACATGAGTCGGACCAGGGCAGGCACTGTGATGGCAGAGGGCACACTGGCTGACTTAGCATGTGCGTGTGCAGCACAAGGTCCTCCCTCTGCAGGAGGCTCCTGCCAAGGAGTGCAGGTATGTGGCCTGTGCAGGCTGAGCCCCCTGGGCACTTGCCAGCAGTTGCTTACATTTGCAGTGTGGCACCAGTGCAGAGTGAGGCCCCTGGCACAGCAAGATGTGCAGCACATGCCAACCCTCACCATGCCCTCACTCCACAGCCCCCTGCCACGCACACCCAACCTTAGTCCAGTGCACACACACCTCTGTGGGCAGCATGAGCAGACAGACCAGAGCCTGGAGACGCATGGACCAACCTGCCCATTGTGTGCAGGTAGAGAGACACAACAGATACAGCCCTGGAGATCCACAATTGGCGCAAATTGCTTCTAGTTCATAGAGAAGCAGCGCATGCTTTCTGCATGCTGGTTCCTGTATGTGCCATCCAGGTATGACAGCTGGTGTCCTTGGTGCCTGCAACAGCATTGCTCCTCCACAGGCAGTGTGGCATGCCAGAAGTGAGATTTTCCTTGTCACAGGGCTCCTTTCCATCCCAAGTGATGCAGCACCCCCAGGGCAGGCAGGAGGTTGCCCAGTGCCCATGCCAGCAGAGGATGTGAGGAATCCATCACACCTGATCCTGCCCTGGCTTCCAGCAGGATGTGAATCACAGCTGAGAAATGGGGACACATGCTTAGGCACAAGTGCACTGTCCTAAGCAAACAGCAACAGTTCACCAGTTCTGTGCAGGCGGATGGTCCTAGGGCTGGTCTGGCCGCGGCAGAGCTGCCATGCTGCTGCCATCTCCCAGCTCTGACTGCACTGCTTGTCCCACCACTTCACAGGCACCCTCCCATGTGTGTGTCCGTGCCATCCACCCTGCCCTGCCCAGTCTCCATCCACACTCCAGGGGGGGAGCTGGGGGGCAGCCCTCCACCCATCCCTTGTCCTGCCACATCTCTGTAGGATGCACCCACCAGGTCCTGCGCCCTCTCTGGGGGATGGGGGAACAGCACTACATCCACCCCCAGGTCCTGCTGCCTGTCTTTATGCCAGTCTCAGCCCTAACCCAGCTACGTGGTGCCCAGGGACTTGCTGACTGGAGAGATCTTGGCACATCCTCATAACCAATGCTGTAGTCCCCAGGAGGGAGAGGAGGAGGAGGAGGAGGCACTGAGACCCCTGCTGCTCTCGCAACCCAGGGATTCAGAGGAGCTTTTCCCCTGCGTGGGAGCTGGGTGCCACCAGGGCCCTCCACCATGGAGTGCCCTGGGTAGCGGGTCTGGGAGCCCCAAAAACCAGCCAGCATGACATCACTGTTTATAATAGCAGGGTGCTCCACAGGAGCTGCCCTGGTGTCAGCACACAGAGGAGTGGCAGCGTCAGGCTACACGTGTGCTTGCCATGGGCAAACAGCATGGTGCAGCTATCCTCCTCGTCCTCCCCCCCTCCTCCTCCCTGAGCATGTCCAGCTGCTTTTGTCAGCCAGGCGTGTGTGCCTGGACGAAGCATCCCCCTGGGGTGGCAGGTCTCATCTCCCTGACTTCCTCCAGGAGATGGGGCCAGCAGGTCCAGCTGATCTGTGACCTTGGGAGTGGTCACAAAGTGCTGGGTGTGGGGTGAGCAGGAGCAACACAGGTTTGTGAGTGTCAGGTGTTCCCAGGAGAGGAGGGACAAGGCTGGGAAAACTCCGTGTTGCTGAAGCAAGTGGAAGGAGGGTGGCGAGAGGGGTCCCAGGACCCTCCTCAACATGTGGCCAGGTCTCCAGCAGCCTGTGCAGCCCTGCACTGCCAGGGTGGCACTGGCAGGACAGCAGGGTGGTAATGACTGCCCCTGTACTTCTCTCTGCTGCCATGCCCAGGGGAAAGGCCACAGGCTCAAAAGAAACTGAACTCTCCTTCCCTGGTGCTGCAGCCAGGTCCCCATCCTGGTGTGCATTGTCCTACTCTTGAGTCAGGCAGGTGTCCCCAACCTCTGGGCCAGACCAGTCCCAGACACAAGCTGGTACAATAAAATTCCATCACTGGTATCTACCATTACATATCTGCAAAGGGAACCCAAAGGTCAGGGAGCCCCAGGCCCCTGGTCCCTGGTGCAGGTTTGTCCCGCCTGCTTGGCAATCTGCCCACCTACACTGGCACATGACAGCAACCCTGTGATTTCTGCAAGCGGGTGAGATCACACCCTCACCTGTGCATGCCCACAGCCCTCCCTGCTCTCCCCAGAGCCAGGCCTGAAGCCCAAGTCCCTGTGCTCCCTGAGGGTTTTGTAAATCTCTCCTCGCTCCACTTTCACAGGAATAAGGAGGTCTGCTTTCCCAAGGGTGCGCTTGGCTGGGTGCACACACACCTCACCACCCTGGGGAGCCCCAGCAGGATGCTTCGTGGAGCAGAGCAGGGCTGTGGCCCCCTGCTGCACTGGTGCTTTGAGGTGGGTCTGCGAGGATGTGGCTAGGTCATTACCTGGGGTAAAGGAAACAAGTAGAAGTGAATACTTGCAGGAGCAGTGGCAGGATAAATACCACTGCACATGCTGACAGCTGTGCATCCAAAGCTGCTTTATCAGCATGGCTCAGTATGCCTCTGCAGCTGGGTGCTTTGTGCAGGAAGCCCAACATCAATGCTGCCAGCCCACTGGCAGAGGGGCTGGGGGGCAAACCAGTTGCATACCCACCAGCTCAAGGTTGCCAGTTGGGGCCCCACACACCCCCCAAAGAAAGGAGAGCTTCTGCCAGCTGTGCTGCCTGATTGCCTAGGGCTGGGTGTTTGCCTGGTACCTGCTCCCCAGCCACAACCTCAGCCAAAGGGCTGTGTAATAATGAGCAGAGCTGCAGGCAGTGGAAACCTCTGTGCAGTGCGCAGCAGCCCAGCAGCAGCAGAGGGCTCATCCAGCAAGGGGATGTTGTGTCACTCCTGAGGCTAGCAGAGGGATAGGAAGGACCTGTTGGGCAGCACAGTGCTTGTAAGTGTTGGCTTTAGCACAGTTACTTGGGAAGATGCCTTTGTGCTCCAGCAGAGCCCAATGCTGCTCAGGGCTGGAGAGCAGAGAGCTGCCAGGGAGTCAAGTGGAGCAGGGAGCAGAGGGTTCTGGGATGCCAGCCCAGCTGGAGACCCACACTATCAAACAGGCCTGGAGTAGGACGTCTGAACCAGCCGTACCCTGGCATGGAAACTGCTGGAGCCTCTAGGCACCTCCACCATACCCCATTTTTCTGGCCTGCAGTGGTGGGTCTTCCCTTGTGGCAGAGGAGGCTGCAGTCCTGCTCCGTCCCATGCACCTCTCCAGAGAGCTGGAAACTCCCAGGAGAGCAGTGAACTGGATCTCAGTGACCTGCTCGGGGGAAGCCCATTGGTTTCCGGGCTGCCGGGCAGAGCAGGGAGGCAGCTCCTCGCCCCCTCTCCCAGAAGCTGGAAGCAGGTGGCGGCTTGCCTGCTCTGCAGCACCCACACCACCTCCAGGCGATCGCAGGAGCAAGCCAGGCTTGGTCCTTTCCAGGGAGTGCTCCTGGCCTTTGTCCAGAAACAAGACTAAGCCCCACAAAGCCGAGTGGGGCTGCAGCCTCACAGGTGGGGAGCTCAGGGTCTCTACGGGATCCTTCCTTCGCCCTGACACACAGGCTTGGCCACCCTTATGGCACTGCCATCTGGGACTGGATGGTTGCCCAGAGGAGCATATATATTATACCTGTACAGCCCTAAACCCCTATATCCCCTGTTGCTCCCACCCCTGGCTGGGAGAGGGAGCTCACTGTGAGTGAGTGGCAGCAGAGGTCGGGCTGAGAGAGGCAAGGGCCAAACCGGCATCCTGCAGGATGGTGTAGGGCCAGGAAGGGCTGAGGACACTGCAAGCAGCTCCTGAGTGCAAGCAAGCACTGGGACAGACCATGGAAGGCAACACAACCATGTCCCCAAGCAGCTTTTGCAGGGTGGGGGGCTCTGGCAGTACCCTGGAAATTAATATTGTGGAGGCGTCAGGAAAAGGCTAAAGCAAGCCACTCAGAAGTGCAGGGGTGCCCCTCATGGTGCAGCCTCCCCCAGGGCAGCTCTCCGCCCCCCCCCCCCCCCACACCTCCCGGCACCTCGCGAGCGGGTGCGGCCCCCTCTCCTGCGGGCAGGGGCACAGATAGACTGGGGGGTGGATGGATGGAGCCGGCCTGGGCTGCAGGCTCTGCCAAGCTGGCCCAGGCTGGGGGGGCCGCCCTCCCCCACCCCCGGCCCCTCCGCACCGGCAGGAAGGGCTGCGCGCGCAGGGCCGCCGTGCCGGCAGCGCGACACGCACGTACAGGTGTTGCCGGACGCTGTCGCGACGGGGAGCGACGGGGGAGCGGTCCGCTGCACCGTGACCCCGCGCCGGCCCAGGCCCGGGCTCTCCGCACGGGACCGGCGCGGACAGGGGTGCACCCGCGGCTGCGTGTGGAGAAGCCCGGAGTGCCCGGTGCGGCGACCCGGCCGCACGGGCCCGGGACCCCCCCGAGCCCCCCACCCCGGCCCGGACCCCCTCTCGGCGGCCACGGGGGTGGCGCTACCCCTGCGCGGGGGGCGGAGCGGGGGTGGGGCCGTGCCGTCCCGCCCGGCGCGGAGAGCCAATGGTGGCGGCGGGCGCCGGGCGGGGCGGGGCGCGTTGGCGGGAATCCGCGGGCGGCCGCAGGGCTGTGGGGAGTGCGGGCCGGCCCGGGCCGGACCTAAAGCGAGCGGAGCGGAGCCGAGCCGAGCGCTCTTTGTTGTCTCGGCTCGCCGCCGAGTCCCGGCCGGCAGCGGTGACACGGCCCCGGGATGTCCCAGGAGAACCTTCTCGGCATGGACGAGGGAGCGCTGCGGAAGCTGGTGAGTCCCCGCGGCGGGTCGGCTGCCCGCAGCCTTTGCTGGCTCGTGGCGGCTCCCGGGGGCACGGGCCGGAGTGTGCCCGGCGGTGCCCGGCGCCCCGTCGAGGCCGGGCGAGCGGTGGCTGGCTGGGGCGCGGGCAGGGCTGGCAGCCGGGCTGGCCCCGGAGGCTTAGCCGTATCGTGGGCCAGGCCGCGCCTTCCGTAGGTGCCGGAGCTGCCGCCGCCCCTCAGCCTGGGGGATGACGGGGGCCGCTGGCCAGGACCCGCCGCAGTGCTTGGTGGGGCCGGAGAGCAGCACCGGAGGGGCCCGAGCTGTCTTGGGCCGGAGCTCTGGGCGCAGGGCAGCTCTAGCACGGCCCCGTCCTGCCCAGGGACGCCGCAGGCTCTGGCCCCGCTGCTTGGTGGCCTCGGCGCTGCGCTCGCACCCGCGCTCAGGCTGCATCTGAGTGTGCTGGCCCCGTCCCCTTGGCCGGCGGCTCCCGCCCGGGACGTTCTCTCCGGCCGCCTCCGTTAACAGCTCACCGCGCTACCGGTGCCGGCTGCCTCTGGCCCGGCTCTCCACTGCCGTGCTGCCCGGGGCTGGCCTGTGCCAGCAGCTGCGCCCCGTGCCCTGCCCGCGTGGCTGAGCATCTCCGTGTGTGGCGGCTGCTGCAGCGACGGTCGAGCCGCTTTCCTGCTCCGTTTATTTCTTCGGGAGTCAGAGCCGAGCCCGGCCTCGCGGCTGCCGGGGCTGCGTAGGCTCGGGGGGGGGGACGGGACGAGACGAGCGCCTTTGTGTCCCAAAGGTGGGACCCCGGGTGCTGGACTGTGACCTGCTCAGTCAGGGCTTTTGCACCGGCAAGACCTACAAAACGCTTGCCCTGCTTCGGGCAGCCCTGCTGCCTGCCCCCAGCCCCGGGGGTCGGGGCAGGGGGCTTGCTGGGTGCCGGGGCTGAGCGCGGGGTGGTCTGGCCCGGCTGGGAAGGGCTGCGGCAGGAAGCTGAGTCAGCCGGGAAGGCACGTCTGCGGGAACAGGAAAGAGTCGGGGTGCCGCGGCGCGGGCGGGGGGCGGGAGCGGCGCTGTGCCATGGGCAGGGGGTCTGCACGGGGCTGCCAGAGCCCCTCGATGGGCCACCTTCAGCCCGCTCTGGGTGGCAGTGCGCAGACCTGCTCGTTGGTGGTGGCCCGAGGAGCCCACCGCTCTCTGTGAGGTCCTGTTGGGGTCAATGGAGGGCCCTGGAGTGTGGGGATGGGTGGTCTGGGTTTCTCACTGTCCGGCCAGTGCTTTAGCTCAGTCATGTCCCAGCCGCTGTTCCTGGACTGAGAAGGAGCCCCAGGAGCAGTGATGGGGTGGGTGCCAGGTCTGTAGTGCGGTTGGGTCTCCAGCAGCCTGGAAAGGTGGATCTCACCCGAGCAGCAAGCACCGCTTCTCCCCAGGGCTTTGTCTTTGACCCACTGGGGCTTTGTGTCCCCAGAGCACCGGTCTCATGGCTCGGATCTCCCTGTGCCTCTGTGGCATGGGCTGGGGAAAGCCTGCTCCAAGATGACGTGAGGCAGGGAAGGAATTATTTTTCTTTCTGGTTAGGTTTTGGCTCCACTCAGCTGGAAGAGGATTAGCCCATATAAGGGAAAACTGCCTCTCCCACCGCTTCCTCCCTTTCCCTCTGCTCTCTGCAGCCTTCTGCTCCAGGTTGCTTCTCCTCCTCTCTCCCAGAGCAAGTGAGACCTTGGCAACAGTATGTGAGATCCCTGCGGGTCCTGGAGGAAGGAGGCTGGGGGATGTGAGCAGGTTCCTGCAGCCCCCTTGTCAGAACTGTGGCTGGGCTGAGAGCTACTGGGGAGCCTCTGCCCCCCATCTGCCTCCCACAGGCATCCACGTGGTTTCACCCCCCAGCTGCCTGCTGCTACCCCAGTCCTGGGGAGACCAGTTGGGATGAACTTGTGATGCAGCATGAAGATGACCAAAGGTCTGGAGGAGCCCGGGGGGGAGCTGCAGTGGACAATGTGGGTTGGGTGCTGCTGCCAGGTGGCCCTTAGCTGAGTGTCTGGAAGCAGGGGATTATTTGCTCAGGGCTGTGCCGAGCTCCAGGCTGTGTTCTGCTGGCCCAGGCTGGGGACTGCTTGCCTCTCCCAGCCCCTCCAGTTCTCAGTGTGGTTAATTAGACAGGCAGGATGCAAATCCCCTTGCAGGCAGAGACAGGGCAGGCTTGAGCTAGGAAAGTCACAGCCATGAGCTCCCCTTCTTATACCTGGTGGCCTTTGGGAAAGGCTTCAATGACCCCAAGGAGCATTGCATCTCTGCTATGTCCCTGTCACCCAGCAATCCTTCCTGCTTTCCTCTGCTCAGGAGGAAGCCACACTCTCTGTGGCTCCTTCCAAAAGTGACAGCAAAGTCTGGGGCTGCAGGAGGTGTTTGATGTGCCTGGGTCCTGTTCCCAGAGCAGTTTGCCAGTGGCCGGGCTCCAGCCTTCCCAAGTGCTCTGTGCTCAGCTGCTCTGGGAACCAAATGGATGCAGGGCAGTAATTAGCCCTCCTGGAGGATCTGCCAGCTGTGCTGGGGCTCTGAACACTGCTCTGCTTGAGCATCATCAGGAAAGCAGCTGATGGGTGCCTTGCCAGCACCCTTTTCACAAAGCCATGTTGTGTGTGTGCTGAGGCAGGCGTTTGCTCATAACCACTAATTTGCCGTTGGCTGGGCAGGGCTGGTGGGGCTCTGGCATGTGCTGATCCCTGGGCCTGCCCATGCCAGCAGGGTTGGGCCTCTCAGATCCTCCCCACCCCTGGATCCAGCTGTGGTTTCCGGCACACTTCCCCTTGCTGCTGGCCATGGAGCCTCCAAAGCCACTCATTTGCCTCATCCTGGCTCCCTGCTGACGTGGGCTTGGGACAAGGCTCTTTCTCCTGCTCTGCTGCCATTTCTCCTGTGGGGAGAAGACTTCCAGGACCTGGGTGCAGGTCAGGTCCCAGCTGGAGCCTCCTGTGCAGGGCAGACCTTGGAGCTAATAGACAGGTGTCATGTAGCACGGGGGTGCCAGGGTTCCCCCTGCTCTGGGATGTGTGGGGTGGGTACCCCATCATGCCTGCCGCCCCCCCCCCCCCCCTTCCTTGCACTTCTGGCTTCTGCAGCTGCTGCCCCCCTCCTCATTGCTCTGACCCAGCTGCTGGAGACAAGCCATGCAACACCAGCAGCTTATTTAGGGAAGGACCAGGGCTTTGGCCTCCTAGCATGTGACAGAGTAGTGTTTTTCTGTCCTCAAGGCCTTTGCATGGCTGTGGGGAGAGCCATGCTTGCCATGGGGCCTCCACCTCCAGCCCCTTGTTTTGGGCTGGACCGGGTTCTGTTGCTCCCCCAGCCCATTGCTGCCACCCCCATTGCTGCCACTGTTGTGCACTGTGGAGCTGGGCTTCCCGGTCAGCCAGGGTGTCCACTGTCTCTGCTGGATCAGGAAGGGCCCCATCTTACGCCTTTCTCCTGGAAGCCAGCATCCCTGCCTGTGGCAGCATCCCCAGGGTGCAGACGGCTGCCCTGGGCAGGCAGGCCCAGTGCAAACGGGAAATGGGAGGCCCATGTGGACAAAGGGGCTGGTTTCCTTCCTGACATCCCCCTGCCCTGGCAATGCAGTGGCTCCTGCTCTTCCCAGCTGCTTCCTTGCCCTTGCACTGGCAGAGATGCCAGCTCTGGATAAGAGCTCGGGGGCCTGCAGCCCCAGCTCTGACCAGGAGGCAGACACATGCTGCTGTGGGATGTGAAAAGTGGCGCAGCATGCTGGGAGGGATGGCACTGCCAGCCAGTGGGGGGGGGGGGGCTGCCAGAGTGGGAGGGAGCATGCCCTTGCAGTTGCGTGCATTTTCAGTGCTGGGTTGGCATGGAGGAGCTGCCCCAGGGGTCGGTGGTCCCAGCTGCCAAGCATCCTGCTAGGGCAGGGGTCCTCAAACTTTTTAAACAGGGGGCCGGCGTGCGGATGAAGTGGCAGGAGGTCATCTGCGGCTGCTTCGTTTCCCCCCACCAACCCCTGGCGGGGGGGGTCTGTAAATACTGGGGGCCGGATTGAGGACCCTGGGGGGCTGTATCCGGCCCGTGGGCTGTAGTTTGAGGACCCCTGTGCTAGGGTTTCCTGCCAAGCATCCATCTGGGGAAGGATAATGCCCCTGGCTGGCACGGGCTGGGTTCACTGGGATGGAAATATCCTCCCCTGGTCCCCAAACCCCAAGCAGCCAAGGTGAAAGGCAATGTCTTTGTGGGGGCTCTGTGAAGGGGGGTTCTGTGGGTGGGTGGTGGATTGGGGCCCTCAGCACTCTTCAGCCTGGGTACAGCTGAGGGACCAGCCCTGGATTCTCACTGCAGCGGAACCTGAAGAGCCCGGATGGGTGGCCTGGTGGTGGCCTGTGGGACTGGGAGGGAGGGGTCTGATGTTCTTGTGCCATGGCGTAGCTGCAGCTGCTCCCAGCATGCTGGGGCTTGTTGCTGACAGCAGCTGCTGGGGGTCACAGGGTTTATTTTTAATGAGCTCCATGGGAAATTGCCTCCTGGGCTCAGTCCTGATGTCCCACAGCAGGATGATGGGAGGACAGTGGGGCTGTGCCTGCCCTGGCTGGCCTTTCCCTGCAGATTTGGCTGCCTTCTGCCCCTCTTCAGCTTGGGAGGGGCCTGTGCATGGCCCCCTCAAAGCATTTGGGCCTGTGGCAGGACAGGGGCTGGGGACCTGATCTGGAAGAGGGGAAGCAGCTCAGGGTGCCTGTGCCAGGTCCTGGCACATGGCCTTGTGTGGGCTGAGAAGCACCCATGAGATGTTCATGGGTGGGCTGTAGGGGGGGTCGTGGCCACGCTTCCTACATACAGAGGGTTGGACTTTGATTTAGGACAGATCCTGCTCATGGATTGGCTCTGAGAGCTGCCTGCCATCCCCTAGTACTGGGTGAGGGTAGGTAGGGCTGCAGGGGGGGTGAGGGGCACCTCTCCTCAGTGGGGTGCTGGGACCCTCCAAATCAACACCTCCTGGGTGCTGTGGGGGTGGGAGGGGAACAGACTCTGCTGTCCCACTCTGCTGTCTCACCCACCTTGCGTGGAGCGGCTCATCCCTGTGCTGATGGCATTGGGAGGCAGGGCTGCAGCGAACCAACCCATGGAGGCTGCATGGACCACCAATGGGCATTTATGCCATGTGCCCCGTCTCCTTGCCCCTCGCATGCCTAGAGGTCTGGATGCCACCATGACAGCCCCTCTTTGCCATGGCTGGTCTCAGCATCCTGCCCCCCGGGGGGAGCTGTGCCCGCTCCCTGCAGGGCCAGGCAGTGCCGGGCAGTGTATGCGTGGGCCCTGACAGACAGACGGCCCCATTGTATGGTGTGTGGGCAGCCACAGCAGCCCAGCGGAGGGCGGTACCAGGACTGAACTGGGGGGCCACAGCCACTGGTGCCAGTGCTGAGCCCTGCCCTGTCACACCCAGCTGGAGGCAACGCTGGACCTGACTGAGCGGCGCCGCATCCGCTCAGCCATCAGGGAGCTGCAGCGGCAGGAGCTGGAGCGGGACGAGGAGGCGCTGGCATCCAAACGCTTCCGCCCAGAGCGTGGCAGCCACCGACAGGACGACAAAGAGAACTGGCCGCGGTGAGTTTATGAACTGGGGCCGGGGTCTCACTTTGCTCCAGGGGCCAAGCGTTGTCCCCACTGTGGCTTGAACAGAGTTGGGTGGGTGTGAGGGTGGGAGCAGCCCGGCGCCAAGCTGTTTGGTGCGTGGGAGGTGCCCATTGCCTGTATTTGCTGGCTGCCTACGAGAGGACTTTGCTTCTGAGTACCCATGGCAGCTCCCTTCTGGCTGTTCTCGCCCCTGCGCAGGTCCCAGTGCCTGGAGGAGAAGCAGCAGGCAGCCCTGGCTGCCTTGTCCCAGCAGCTTGAAGCCATCACTGATGTGGAGGAACTGACAAAACTGGTGAGCGACTGTGTGCCGGGGCTGACTGTGTGCCGGGGCTGACTGTGTGCCGGGGCTGACTGTGTGCCGGGGCTGACTGTGTGCCGGGGCTGACTGTGTGCCGGGGCTGACTGTGTGCCGGGGCTGACTGTGTGCCGGGGCTGACTGTGTGCCGGGGCTGACTGTGTGCCGGGGCTGACTGTGTGCCGGGGCTGACTGTGTGCCGGGGCTGACTGTGTGCCGGGGCTGACTGTGTGCCGGGGCTGACTGTGTGCCGGGGCTGACTCTGCTTCTCTCCTGGGTCTTTCCTTCTTGCAGCTGCGGGCAGCAGGTGAGTATGAGGAGCGCAAGCTGATTCGAGCTGCCATCCGCAAGCTGCGGGCTGAGGAGATTGAAGGTGAGGCACCATCCTTGGGTCCCAGAGCAGCTGCCCTGGTGAGCCTGTGACATGGGCAGCTTCCTAAACACTGCCTTTGCTTCCAATCCAGCTGCAACCCTGGCTGGGAACACACAGAGCAGCCGAAGGGACAGCAGAGAGCCTCCTGCAGTGCCTGGGGATGCAAAAAGCAGCCGGAGGGATGATGCTGAAACACCAGCCCTAGCTGACAGTGGGAAGAACAGCCAGAGGGGTGATACTGAGCTGCCAGCCCTGGATGTGAGTGGGGAGAGCCATGACAAGGGCAGTGCTGAGCCCCTGGCTACATCTAGGAGTGGGGACACCAGCCAGCAGGATGATGCAGAGCAGCCGGTGCTGGCTGGGCCAGAAGACAGTGGCCACAGGGGTGCTGCAGAGCAGCCCCCTGCCCAGGAGGCCAAAGGCTCAGTGGTGAGTGTGCAGGGTGCTGCTGGGGGGATAGAACTACTGAAAACCTCCCTGGGCTCTTGTGCCAGCCTGCCTGTGGCACAAACTCCCAGGCATGTCAGGCACACCACCTGAGGGAACTGGGGAGGTGGAGCTGGGGGCCTGGGGGATGCAGCTGGGCTGTGCCAGTGTGGCTGCAGTGGTGGTAAGCTGGGGGCTCAAGTCTGGGTGTCCAGGCTTCTCCCTGAGGATGCAGCCTGGGTGTGAGTGCTGTGGGGGAGTGGTCTGTGAGACCCCTCAGTGTGCTTGGTGCACCCCTTCCTGCTGTGGCTCTGGCAATGGTGCTGTTTGGAGATGTCAGCCACTCATCCTGCATGCAAGCAGCTGCCTGCATCAATCCCCTTGCACAGGCAGAAACCATGATCCCTCCCATCCCCCTCCCCATGCTGGTTCCTGCTGGCTCTTGAGGTGCTGGGGCTCACTCTGGAGCAAGGCTGGTGCCCACCAGCCATGGTGGGGGCTCTCTGGGTGGGGGAAATCTGAGCTGGTGTGCAGGGCTGAAAGGAATGGCACATGCCTGGGTTTCCTATGCAGCAGTGGTGACCCCACAGGGGACTGTGGCTCTTGTGGTGGTAGGCAATCGCTGCAGGGACACCATGTGAGGTTGCCCTTTGCAGGAGAGGGTGGGGAAGGGAGAAGAATTGGTTATAACCACAGCCAAGCAGGAAGGTGTAGGTCCCCACATCTGCCTCCATTCACCCCAGCTTCCACTTCTGCCTACCCTGGGGCCATGGCAAGTGTCTGCAGGGAGGACCATGGCCCTGTGCCACCTTTCAGCACTGTCTGCCTTCCCCATCCGGATGTGCTGGCATGTTGCCCCCAGTCCTGGCCGTGCTGGGACATCTCCCGAGCAGCTGGCGGGGCTGTTGCACTCTGGCTGATTGATCCAAACCCAAGGCCATTTCCCTTAAACGGCAGCTGCAGTGGTGCCTGGGTTTGGGTCTTGGTTTCCCTGTGCTTTTTCAGGGTATGGGTTGCTCTCAACCTCTCACTCTGACTCCAGGGCCGTCGGTGCCTGGAGCCCACAGTGTTCCTAGAGGCACTGGCACAGCCAGGACTGTGGCACCCTGTGGTCTGGCTGGTGACAACAGAACACCATGCCTGGTCCTGCTCAAGCATATGTTGGGGACATGCCTGTCACCTGCATGTGGTCCTGTGCACAGAGGATCACGTCATTTGCTGAGCAGAGCTGCTGGTGCTGCGGGGCAGGGACAGGGTGATGCAAAACTGGGTGATCCTTGCCTCAGGGGCACTAGACAGGGTCTGTTTTCCCCTCCTGGCAGCCATGCTGGACAAGGCTGGTGTACTTGTGGCCGGGGCCACAGAGGGACCCCAGAGCCAGCTCCTTGCTCCATGCCCTGGTGCTTATCAGCCCCATGCAGAGGAGTACCAGGAGCTGCAGGGTTGCACAGGGTTTGGGCCCCTACTTCAGTGGATATAGCATCTCCCTGCCTGGTGGAGGCAGCAGGGTGTGGGGACACTTGTCTCACTACCAGCCTCCTGCAGCGAACCCTGGGCAGGGAGCGGTTTGTCCATCCCTGACAACATGCCAGTAGGGACCTGGGTGGCATGGGAAGAGGCCACGGCCTGCAGCATATCCCTGGCTGGGTGGCAGGGGTGGGACAGGGTGACCTGGTTAGAGACCAGAGTGGGGCTGGCCCCGCTCACACCCTGCTTTTCCCCAGGCCCACAGGCAAGATGACATGGTGGAGCGGGAGAATGTCCCAGCTGGGATGCAGGAGCTATGCAGACAGCAGGCGGGAGACCCCCAGAAACCCAGCACCCAGGGTGAGTCCCTGTGAATGCCAGTGCCAAAGCTGTCTTGGGTGCGTGCCTGGGGCTGGAGCAGTGCCAGGGCCAGCTGTGGGCAGGAGGATGGAGAGGGCAGTACCACATCTCCCAAAGGTGTGGGCAGGGGAGCTGAGCACCTGGCGGGGCCATGGGAGCCAGGATGCTCTGCAGGTAGCCACAGGGATGTCCTGCAGGTAGCCACAGGCTTCTCCCCATGCAGAGCCTCTTCTCTCTCCTGCAGCTGTGGTCTTGGGGACCCTTGTGGTCCTGGAGCTGCAGCCGGCCCAGGAGCCTGGTCTGGAGCCTGAAGATGGTGGCAAGGAGCCGGCGCAGGGCCAGCTGTGCTCCCTGGATGCAGCCCAGCCCAAGGGGCAGCACCAGGCAGCTTGGAAGGAAGGGAGCCCCGGCAGCCCTGCGACAGCCCAGGAGCCTGGTGGAGGGCAAAGCCACCAGGTGGAGCAGCCCAGTGCTGGCAGCCAGGTACGGAGCTGGCAGCATGGTCCAGGGCTGCCACTGCCCTCTTCACTAGGGGCTGGCAGCCCTGCAGGTGAAGGCAGCCGGGTGGTGGGAGGGAAGGCTGGGGGGGAGGGTGTGCTCTCCTCAGCTGACTGCTTTGCCCCTTTCAGTCCCTGCAGCTCGGTGTTGGGGTGCATGGTCAGGTGCCAGAGCCAACCAGAAGGTGTGGGGAGGCATCAGTGGGTAAGTGTAGCCCCACAGGGAGGGAGTGCTGGGGCTGTGCCTGTGTCATGTCCACCTCCACTGCCCCCCTGCCCTGTGGCACATGCATCCCGGCAGTGCAGGAAAAGGAGTCAGCCCTGGGGATGTGATTTAAGTCTATGCAACTGGGACAGGAATGTGAGGGCAGGACATGGCCAGGCCAAGGGCCATCCACAGCCAGTGGCCATTTGCCACCCAGCTGTGCAGTGACAGTGCCTGCCCCAGCTGGGTGCCGGAAGAGCAGGGTGCCAGGGAAGAGCAGGGTGCCAGGCGGGCTGTTTACCAATCCTTCAGCTCCAGGCTGGGCAGCAGCAGGGCCATGAAAGGGAATCCGTGCAGGCAGCAAACCCTGGCCTTTTGCATTCTTTGTCCCAATAAGGCTAGGAGTCATGCGTCTGCTGACCCTGACCCCCCTGGAGCTATGCTCACTGGCCAGGCCAGGGCCAAGCACCTTACTCCTCCCTGGAGCCTTGAGGGATCACAGTGGCCAGCAGCTGCCCTCTTCCTACTGCTGGGAAAACCATCCCCATGGCTGTGCTGGGAGAACAGGAGGGTGGGGGGGGGAGGGCCAGAAGGCAGCTCTTTGTCCCCAGGGTCAGGGTTCCCACTTGCAGCCACCCTTGCAGGTGGAGATCCCCTTCTTCCAAGAAGCCCTGAGGGGCTGCTGGCATCTGGGAAGGCAGAAACCTTGGGGAGATGCTGGTGGGTGGTGGGCTGCAGCACCAGGGCAGAGGGAAGCATACAGTATCTGACTCTCCTTGTCTCACCTAGGGGCTGAAATCTGGGTACTGGGGAGAGGCTGAGGCCCCCCCTGCCCCTTGCAAACTTGGGTATCAGCAACTCTGGCCCCAGGCCAGAGCACTGCCTGCTCAGTGCCTGCCTGCACCCTGGGTGCCCCCAGGCAGGGGCTGAGCCACTGGGCCCCCTCACCTTCCCCTCCAGAGGCAATGCAGGGCTGGCCCTGCTATGCCAGGGCCTGGTGGGTGCAAGAGCGATCCCAATCTTCCAGCACAGACCCCAGGTACCACTCACTGACATGCTGGGGTGTGGGTACCCCAACATCTGCCTTGCTCTCCTCTGCAGTGTAGTTTGGCACTGCAGGGCAGAACCAGCTGCCTGCGGTGCGCGGTAGCCTCTGAGCAGTGGTGGATGTTGGCATTATGCTCTGGGGAGTGTGGGATGACAGGGAGAGGGGCCCCAGAGACTTGGAGGGGGGATGTGGTAGAGGGCAGGGATGGCAACAGCACCTTGTGCCTTGCTCACCCTCTGCTCCCCTTGCATATCTGGCCTGTCCCTTCCCAAGTAGCAGTGACCACCCGGGATGTAGCAGGGACCCCGGTCTGCCTGAACACTCACCAGCTGGAGCAAGCGCCCTCCTGTCTGCGTTTGGCTGGCCGCACAGGTAAGGTCCCAGTGGGAGCTGCCTCTGCTCTCTCTGCTTCCCAGTGGTGGGAGAGCCTGGGGAGGCACGGAGCTCTGCAGTGGCAGGACACTGCTGGCTGCTGCTGGCTGAGCAGTGCTGGCTGCCCACCTGCTTTCTTGCCCCCGTCCCCCCTCCCCTCCCCAGCATCCACCCTTCCCCACCCGTGTCCACAAGCAGCCAAGGCCCCAGTGGAAGCAGGGGGGCCGGAGCTTGGAGGGAAGGGCAGCATGGGGGGCGGGGGGGGGGCGGGCAGCATGCATTGCGTTAGCACCGAGGCACATGAGGCATGTGCGTGGTGGCAGGGCACTGGAGGGGGGTTGTGCCCCCACGCACGGTCTGGGCACCCAGGGGCGCAGCATGCCTGGTGGGGTCGCCGCACCACCGGTGACCCCACCATGCTTGTCCCGTGTCCGTGTCCCCCCCCCCCCCCCCCCCAGAGACCAGCCCCGCCGCGTCCCTGCCGCGGGCCGCCTCGGTGCGGGAACGCGCCCAGCGCTTCACCCCGGCGGGGGCGGGCGGCGCGGGGGGGCGGGCCGGGCCCGGCCAATGGCAGCGGGGGGCCCCGCACGGCACCGCCGGGGACCGCTCAAAACGCGCGGGGCAGCGGCGGCGGAGGCGCAGAGCGGCGTCCGGCCACGGTCTCTGCCAGTCCTCGCCCCGGCCTCGACGGCATGAAGACCTGCTTCACCATCGAGATCAAGGATGGGCGCGTGCGGCCCCTCGCACCCTGCGTCGTGGCCACCCCCGGCAGCCAGCGGGCAGGTGGGCACCATGCAGGGGCGACCAGCGGCAGGGGCACCCCCGGCAGCCAGCGGGCAGGTGGGCACTGTGCAGGGGCGACCAGCGGCTGGGGCACCGGGTGGGTGGGTGGGGTGGGGGAGACGGGGTGGTGCAGGCAGGTGGTGTCCCTCGGGAGACAGCCGGGGTGGGTGGCAGGGGCAGAGAGCCCCCGTTCTGAGGACGGGGTGGGGAAGATGAGCTGCGCAGCGGTGCGCCGTAGGGATGGCGGGCCTGAGTGGCATCATTCAGGGAGGTAGGACTGGGAAAGGTGGGCAGGTGGGCCCACATTTGGGAGGCAGGCACCATAGGGACAGTGGGCAACAGCAGGCAGGTGGACACTGGCAGAGCCATAAGCAATGTGGGACAGTGCTCCCAGCAGGATGATGTGGGCAGTGGAGCAAATGGGTGCCAGTGGGCAGTTGGGCACTGGCAGAGCGGCAGGCACCAGTGAGCAGGTGGAGACCAGCAGGGAGATGAGCAGCAATGAGCAGGTTGGGTAGTGATAGGCCAGGCAGGCATTGATGGGACATGTGAGCAGAAGCGCTGGCATTTGGGTGCTGGAGGCTGAGCATCTGCACTGCCAGAAGAGCAGGGACCATGGGCAGAAGTGTGCCTGGCAGCCCTCACCCTTTGGCAGGGACACTCAACCTGCTCGGGGCATCTCAGTACTGGCCCTGCAGCCTGTCACTCTCCCTGCTCTCCTGCCACATTCATGCTCTGGGTCCTTTCCCAGCCCCCTGCCCAACCCCTGCAGGCCTGCCCCATCCACTGTCCCCACTGACCTGCTGGTCCAGGGAATTCCATGCTGTCCTGCACTGTCCCACCCCTGCTGCTGCGCAGTGTCTGATCTGGCCCTGCCTGCCTGTGGATGTGGCTGGCTCAGGATGCTGGGCCCATCCCTTGCACCAAGGGGGTCTTGGCTCCAGCTGGAGCACTGGAAAGTACCCTTTCATGGGGGGAGGAGGATGAGCCAGGGTGGGAAAGTGGCCTGGTTTCCTTGTCCCTTGGTTGTACTCTGAGCCCTTCCCCTGTGCCAGAGTTCAATGCCCACTGCTGAGGCAGGGTGCGTGCTGCAGCCAGGCAGCCTGTCCAGAGCCGCTCCCCAGGTGTGGAGCTGAACCTGCCAGGCTGGGGCTGCAGCAAACCCTGTGTGCCTCTTGCTCCTCTTGTAGAGGTGACCCTGGGGCTGCGCAGCACCCCTATCCGCATCACCACTGTCCCCAGCAGCGTCAGCAGCCTCTGCAGCATCAGCAGCAATGTCACCAAGGTGAGTGCCCAGAAGGGCTGGGTGCCATGGGCTCATACTTGGGGGCTTCTGGGCTTGGGGTGGGGAGCAGTGACTAGGTTGGGTGGGTTGGCACTGGTGGTACAGTCCAGAGGCTGTGCCTGTTTTCCTTTTTACAAAGAGACCCTGAGGTTCATGTGTAGACCCACAGTCCTAGCCACATGAGTCCCCAGTGCCCTGGACTGTGCCATGTATGCAGACTCTCAGGGTGCCAGGGGGAGAGGTGGGCTGGGAGCCATTTGTGGGTCTCCCTCTGTTTTAAACACCCTTTAGTGTGGGAGCAGCTTGGGGAAAAATCAATTGCCACCCATCCCTCTATTTTCCCTCCTGGCAATGGACCTTGGTCATGGCGCTGGGGTCCCTGCCCCAGGGGAGGTTCCCTGAGAGTCTCTGATCTACCCTGGAGCTGTGGGCTGGGGTCCTGCCTCCTCCTGCACTGCAGTCAGCAGCAGCCCCAGCCCGCCTGGCCCAGGTGGGATTCTTGGGTGTGACTGGAAAAAAAACACCAACCAAAAAACCCAACAAAAACAACAACAAAGAAAACCCCCAAACTGAAACCCTCTGCTCTGTTTTGGGGGGGGAGAGGGATGCACACGCAGCCCTCCCCCCACCCTGGGTGGCGGAGCTGGGTGTACACGGGAGGCAGCCCCGTTCAAGTGCTTTTATCTGCTCCTGGCCATCTAGGGTAATGCGAGGCGCTCATGCATGCAGCCTTGGCAGGAGCAGGGATGTCAAGTGCAGCGCTGCCTTGCTTGTGGCCCTGCATGCGCTTGGCTCTCCCAGCTGCCTCTACCTACGTGACATTGCCAGTGGCATGGCACCACTGGTAGCCCTGGCTCCGCTGTCTTGCTCCGTCCTCGGCTCAGCCCTTACTGGCATGAAGCAGGTAGCACCCACAGCCTGGCAAGGCTGCTTTCAAGTGCTGCCTGCACTAATTGGCAGGCCCTGCTGCCTGCGGGCAGCTCGCTGCCTGCAGAGGGGTGACTTCCCCGCATTAATGTGCTTGGGCAGGCTTGGCCTGAGCAGCCCGTCAGCTCTCATTAAGGTATTAGCGGTGCTGCCTGGTGGGGTGGGGGCATTGGGACCCATCAGCTGCCCAGCGGGAGACACAGCCTCCAGGTGTGATCCCAGTGGGCAGGGAGGACGAGGAGGCGGCAGCAGCAGCGGTAGTGGTGCTGGCAGCCCTGCCAGGTAGGGCTTGGTCAGAGGGACCAGCGGGGTGTGGGATCTGGGGACAGTGACTGCTGCGGCATGTCCTCTCACTGGTGGGGTGCTGCCTGTGCCCATTGTGCAGGGATCTGCACCCCTGGGGTACTCATCAGGCAGCACAGGGGGAATGGGATGGAGGCCCCCAAAAATCGTGGCTGGGGCCCTGGCGCCAGCTTGGGGCTGGAGATGTTGGTGTGTTGTGGGTGATGCAAGCCAGGAGCAGGAGGGTGCTCGGACGAAAGCGCACATGGCGTGAGTGGTCCCCAGCCCTGGAGCACATCCGACACAATGATGGCCTTGGGCTGATCCCACATGGGGGCTCTAACCCATGTGCTGTGCCCCCCGGCCATGCTAAGCTGGCACTCGGGGGCACTGGCAGCCGTCTGGGGCTGGGGGGGCCGCTTGTCAGGGCTCCCCCTCACTGAGCCACCTGGCTCCAGGGCTGGAAATGCTGCCAAGTGTCTGTGCCTGCCTCGGTACCCCTGCACAGGACCCCCAGCCACTGTGACAAGAATAGCCCAGCAGGCGTGGAGCCCTGCTGTGCCGGCCTCCAGATGGGGGTGGTGCACCCAGAGCCCCTATAAAGGGTGGAGGACAGCTGAGGGGCTTGCCACAACGCCTGCTGGACCGGCACTGCTGCCATGCCAGGGGTTAGCCTGGAGAGGCTGGCGCAGGCCAGAGCGGCTGAGCTGGTGGAGCTGCGGCAGGAGCTGGGGGCTTTCTGGGTGGTGGTGGAGGGGCAGCTGGAGCAGGTGCTGCGGCGGGTGCAGCCTCTGGTGCTGGCGCTGCGGGCGCTGGAGGAGGAGCACCTGGAGCTGCGGGCAGAGCTGGCACGCCTGAGCCACCGCCTCGACCTGCTGGTGCTGTGGCTGCGGCTGCAGGAGCCCCCCGGGGAGGACCTCAGCACCCTCTTCCTGGAAGCACTGGACCCTTGCACATCCTTTGAGGGCATTGAGGAGCCTGGTGACCCCGTGGCTCATCCGCCTGCTTTTTCCAGCATGCGCCAGCAATCGGCCCCACACCTCTCCCAGAGCGACAGTGGCGTGAGTGCAGGCAGCTCTGCCCCACGGCAGCGCCTGGCAGGGGGGTGAGAGGCTGGCACCGGCCCGTAGGGGTCCTGAGGGTGCCTGGAGCCAAGGTGAAGCTGCTGGCACAAGGTGGAACTGTGGCTGCGGTGCATGGTGATGCAGTGTCACTGGGATCTGCTGCCATTTGGGCTTGCTGCAAATGGCACCCACCTGTTCTGTGCTGCTGGCACGCTGGCCCGGCAGGCGGGCTTCCCGCAGCTGTCCCACCCCTGCCCGCACACAGCAATGGTGAGGTGCAGGTGGTGGCACATGGCCAGTGTCACCGGCCAGCAGCTTTGTGGTGGACCAGATGCAGAGCCAGGGCAGCAGGACAGAGGATGGGGCCAGGTGCGTGGCAGGGTTGCTCCAGTCCCATGCTGGCACCTCCTCTCTGCTGCCTCCGTGCCCTATTCCGGGCCTGGCCCACTGCCTGCTGTGCATTGCTGGGGGGTCGTGCTGAAAAGGACTTGGTGTCCTGGCTTTGCTCTGTTAGGGGCCAAGCTGGCCTAGATCCTGAGCAGGGACGCGGGGGAGGCTCTTGATCTCCTGCGCAAGATCTTTTCTCTGCTAAGTCCCTTAATTCCCTGGAAATCCCTTGTGCCGCTGACAGCACACACTGGCCTTGCCAGCACCTTTCCTGCTGCTGGGCACCAGGTGCTGCCCAGCCTGCAGCACCAGAGCAGACCCTGCCTGCTGGAGGGCCCCGGCGGCTGTGGTGATGGGGTGTGGGGAGTATCTGGGGATGTTTAAGCAACCAGACTGGGAGCAGGTCAGACACTGTCATGCCCTCCTGGGGCAGGCAGTGCTGCAGGGGGGCACATTGCATTTCCCTGCCTATCCTGGTCGCTGCAGTTGCCCATGGTACCCCACTGGCTGTGAGCTGTTTTGTCGCATGTGGCATGTCTTCTCCAGGGTCACTGCTGCAAGCGGCACTGGGCAAGTGTCAGGGTGATGGGGACCCTGGACCCTGAGCTGCGTGCAGGGTGGCCAAGCTGGTGCAGGTTCAGTTGCACAGTCCTATCCTTGTAGATGGAGCCAGAGGTGGTGGAGCAGCCCCAGGCACCAAGGCTGGAGCCAGAGCTGCCCAATGGCATGGAGAAGGTCCAAGTGAGGGAGCTGGAGAGAAGGCGTAAGCTGAACATCGAGGAGCTGAACAGGATCGAGGATGAGGATGTTCTGGATAAGATGGTACCTCCTCTGCCACTGGGCTCCTGGGGGAAGGCGGTGGGACCCTGAGCTGGTGGCAGAGGGGTGATGCTGACCACCTCCTCCTCCTGCAGCTGGATCAGACAACAGACTTTGAGGAGCGGCGACTGATCCGAAATGCCATGCGGGAGCTGCGCCAGCGCAAGCGAGGTACTTAGTATGGTGAACCCAGCAGAAGTTGGGTCTCTGGCAATGGCATTGTAGGTAAAGCTGGCAGGGTGCTCGAGCAGGGCTATTCAGCTGTGGTGAAGCAGGAGGGTGTGTTGAGTCTTCTGCTGCATCCCTGGTTGTGCCAGGCTGAAGGCATCATCCTTCCTATGAACTGGTTGTGGACTGGCAGCAGCTGGCAGGACCCCTGGTGTGGCAGGGACTGTGCCCACCCCCCTTGCTTCTCACTGCTGATACCATCTCCTACCTGCCTTTGCAGACCAGCGGGAGAAGGAGCGGGACCAGCAGCTGCAGGAGATGAGGAACCAGGCTACAGCAGGGAGGACTGGCCATGCCACAGAGACCACCACCACGCAGAGCACACAGTCAGCCGATGGCTCGGCGCGCAGCACCGTCACCAAGACAGAGCGTCTCGTCCAGTCTAGTATGGGCTGGGCTGGGGGGCACAGGGTTTGCTTGCCCAGCATGGCTGGTGTGCTGGCCCTTCGGGAGGCCATGCAGAGTCTTTCCTGGTGCTCTACCATCTCAGCTTCTCTCTGCTACTTTTGCTGCTTGTCCTGGGTCTGGCTTGACTGTGCTAGAAGTAGGACCGTGGTTGAGGGCTGTGTTTTGCTGTATCTCTTCTGGCTTGTCCAGAGCCTGCCTGGGGAACTTTTAAGGGATCTGCTCTGGTTCTTCCCACCTGATCCTCCATCCTCTTGGGGTAGCAGGAGCCTTGTCTGCACCTTGGTCCCCTACACCTTTGCTCTCCCAGTCTCTGGGTGGCTCAAGCCAAGAGTCACTGTAGGGAGCTGAAGGATGCTCCAGCTCCCTGCTCCTTGCTCTGCCTGGCGGGGCCTGTGCCAACTGTACCCCTCTGTCTACCCTGGTGGGACTTCTCCCTGTTGCACTACGTTGATGTGAGGGTGCTTGGCAGCAGTGGGTGTCAATGAGTACTGATGCCCCCCTGCCCCAGCTGATCCCATAGCCTTGCCCCCTGCAGATGATGGCACCAAGACCTCCCGTACCACAACCATGGAGTCAAGTTACGTGAAGAGATCAGATGGTAAGAGCTTTTGCTGCCCTTTCCCTGTGGCATCCTCGGGGTGTAACCTCAGGGGCACTACTGCTGCTGAGCTGTCGCTGCCTGTGGCATGGGAAGAGCCCCCACACCTGCCTGGTGCTGCCTCCGTTGGCTCCCTCCCAAGGCCTCTCTCTTTCTCTCTCTATAGGTGGCAACAGCACGTTTGTTCAAACCAAATCATCCTACAGCTCCTCTTCCAAGAAGACTGGCAGGTGAGTGGTGGTGCCTCCCCAGAACCAGCCCCAAATGGTCCCTGTCAGCCATCTGCTTGCACAAACCCTCTCTGCCCAGCTTGCAGTGTCCCTGTGTGGGAATGTCTGCAAAGCTCCTGGTCACTGGAGCACATTCGCTGTCTCCAGTGGTCCCCACGGGCCTGGAGACTTGTCTGCCAGCCGGGGACACTAAGCCCACCCCCCTTCTCTCCCAGGGACATGGAGGTCTCCAAAGTGCTAGGACTGGCAATGGGCCAAGGCCACCATATGCCCTTCCCTGGGCTGCCTGCAGCCCCTCTTAACTTCATCTGTTGCTCTCCCAGTATCTTCGACCGTGAAGACGAGAGTGCCTCCAGGCAGAGCAGCCTGGCTGCACTGGAGCGGCGTCAGGCTGAGAAGAAGAAGGAGCTGATGAAAGCTCAGAGCCTGCCAAAGACATCGGCCTCACAGGCACGCAAGGCCATGATGGAGAAGCTGCAGAAGGAGGGTGGGAGGTGAGGCTGGGCTGGGGACAGGCCAGCCAGGGCAGTGAGCGCCACGTAGATAACACCCCACATCTTCTGCTGCAGCTCACCAAACCCTGTGGCAGCACGTACCGCTGTGCAGCGGTCCTCCAGCTTTGGCGTGCCCAATGCCAACAGCATCAAGCAGATGTTGCTGGACTGGTGCAGAGCCAAGACCCGGGGCTATGAGGTGAGTGCCACCTTCAGTCCCCCTCCCCGGGGCCGGTCGATCTGCCCCTCACTAACTCTCCTGCTCCTGCAGCATGTGGACATCCAGAACTTCTCGTCCAGCTGGAGTGACGGCATGGCCTTCTGCGCCTTGGTCCACAACTTCTTCCCTGAAGCGTTTGACTACAGCCAGCTGACACCCCAGAACCGCCGCCACAACTTTGAGGTGGCCTTCTCCTCCGCAGAGTATGTAGCTCTTGTGCAGTCACACAGGCTTGGGGCAGCTCTCCTGCTCATTGCCCAGGGTGAGGGAGGGGCACGGGCAGGGTGATGGTGCTGGAGGTGGGTGCCCATCAGTATTGCTCCCTTTGTGTTGTGCACCAAGGTTTGGACACCATGGGAAAGCAGTGGCTATGTGGACAGGGCCACGAGGCCAGTGCAGCCCAGTTGGGTGGCAAGGGTGGGCATGGGGGTCTGTGCTTCCTGGGTGTGGGGCAGAGCAACCACCCAAAGGCAGGGCAGCAGTCTCCCAAGCCCACCCAGCCACAGGCAGTACATCCCCTCCTGGGGTGCTGGGTGTGGGACCACAGCCCCTGGGGAGTGGGGTTTGTTTGTACTAGGTGCCTCCCTTTGCAGTTGTAGGGGCTCAAATGCCGTTGCAGCTTCTTCAGTCTCTTCCCTTCCCCTTTTGCTTCTGGTTTTCCTGGGTGCTGAGAGATGGGAGCGCATCCAGCTGGAGGGCTGGCAGCCAGCCCCTCTCTCCTTCCTTCTGTCTCTCTCCCCCCCACTCCTCCTCCCCTCCTGCACCCTGCCCAGGGGCAGGGCTGGGCAGGTGGGGATCCCAACCTAGCCGGTGCCCAGGGTGGTGGTGTGAGCTGGGAGCTCCTGCAAGCTCCCTGGGTGCTGTGGTGCTGTTCAGTGGAGCAAGAAGGGGCCATGTGCCTGGCTCTTGGTGCTCCCGATAATGGACTTTTTGCCTTAATTGGGGAACCTGGCATGGACTTGAGAGCGCCGTTGATCCCTCCGGCCTGGAAGCCAGGTGCCCTCTTGTCCCTCCTCCTCCTCCAGCTCTTGTGAGCGTCTTCTCCCGAGCTTCCTGCACCAGGACTGTGCTGTGGGGTTCCAAGTGGAGCTGGGCAGGAGGACTGGGCTTGCCACCCCATCCTCCCAGCAGGTCTATATAGGGGCTATATAGAGCGCCACTCTGCTCTGGAACCCGCTCCCTGAGCACCTGGCGCACCAGACACTTCACTCCTCCTCTGCCTTTGTCTGTCCTTCTCTCTGGACCTCACGCCTCTCCACGCTGCTCACCCCGCCCTCCCCCTCCCTTGCTTGTGCCCCCCCAATCTCACTGAATGGCCTTGGCGTGGCGGTGCCTGGAGCCCTCCTGCCCCTGCATTGCGCACCCCAGAGCATGCAAGAGCAGAGCAGCATCTGCCCGGGGGAGGGACGGGAACTGCATTGATCTGTGTCTCTTGTTTTCTCTCTTCCTCCCCTCCCCGACTGGGCTGCGGTCACTGGCTTGCCCCTCTCTCTCCCTGCCCCCAGGAAGCACGCGGACTGTCCACAGTTGCTGGACGTGGAGGACATGGTCCGGATGCGCGAGCCAGATTGGAAGTGTGTGTACACATACATTCAGGAATTCTATCGCTGCCTGGTCCAGAAGGGGCTGGTAAAAACCAAAAAGTCGTAGCCCATTTTCACCCCCCTGGGAGCGATGGTGAGAACCTTCCCCTCCAAATATCTCCCCGTGCCTCAGAGCTGCTGCTTGGTCAGGGAGCAGCTGCTGCAGCTGGGGCAAGAGGCTGGGGGATGCCGGTGGGTGAGGGGTGAGTCCTGGCGGTGTCAACCAGTGAGGCCAAGGTGTTGTCAGGAGAGGGGTAGAGGTTCCAGAATAGCGCCCATGGGGATTTGGGGAAGGGGGGGGCTGTGTCACCCTGCGGGGCTGTTGGCTCTGTAGCCACAGGGAGAGCGCTAGCAGGAGCAGTGCTGCTGTGGCTTCTTCCTCCCCGTTGGCTGAGCCTGACCCAGGGGATTAGCTGTGGGGGATGCCGCTCTGGGTGCTCTGCAGCAGCCTGAGCTGTGCTGCCTGGGTGTGAGTGAGCCCCTCCCCAGGATGCCCTGGCATCATTGCTTGCACTTGCTGCCTCCTTGCCCCCACCCTGGGGTGTGTGCGGGCTGCCAGCCCTGGCTGCGGGAGGGGAGCGGCAGCTGCTGCTGCAGGGCCAGGCATGGGTGATGGTGACCTGCCCACACGGTGCTGCCTGCTCATATATGGGCAGGAGCAGGGAGCCTGGAAAGTGTGACTCAAGGCTTGGGTCCTGCCTCGTCTTGCAGTGTTTGTGTCTGTCTTCAGGGGCATCCTAGCTGGCGCTGGAGCCATTGCTCCCCTGGGCTCCACGCAGCACCAGCACACCGGGGCCCAAATGCTGGCTTTATAAGGACAGAGCCGCTCTCCTTGCGCTGCTGTTGCTTTGCCATCACTCCCTGAGTCAGGGCTGGCAGGGGGCCTCTAGAGCTCAGGCGGGGGCTTTCCTAAGGCCCTGAACACAGCCTCCCGCCTTCTCAGGGCAGCCAAATCACAAGGTGGGGCCAGGGCCAACCAGGCTGTGGGCTCAGAGCCCATCAACTTCAGTGCAACAGGGGCCCTGTGGGAAAGCTGGGACAGTGGGGCACAGGAGCAGGGTCCCAGCAGAGCCCTAGGCTGGGGTGCTCTCCTTGGACCTGGTGCTCCCCAGGGGGCTGGCACCTGCTGTGGAGGGTTCCTCCTCAGCTGTGCAGTTGGGTGGGCTGTGCTGGAGGGCCAAGGTGTGCAGCGGGGTTACTGCAGCCTGGGGAGACAGGGAAGAGGGCTTGTGGGGATGTGGTGGTGGTGGGTGGCAGCCTGGGTTTCTGATCCTGTTTGCGCTCAGAGCTGCCCAGTCCACCCTGTCACTGAGGCGGAGCCCCTGCCAGAGGGTGGCAGCTGCACCAGCCATGGTATCAGTGGGGGCTGCCAGTTTGAGCCAAGCAGCCCCCAGGTGCTGGCACAGCCCCTGCCCCAAGCACTTAGAGCTGCATCAGCCATTTTTGGCAACAGCGGCCTGGGATGCTCTGGTGCTGTCTGTCCCCTGATAGGTGCTGACACCTGCCACACAGCCTGGCAGGGGTGCAGGCACCCGGGTTGGAGGGGTGGCAGCAGTGGCAGGGTAGCTTGTGGACCCCCACTACCACTAGCCCCCAGCAGAAAGGTGGTGGGGCCAGTTTGGTGGATGGAGGTGGCCAGTTCCCTTCCATGCCCGCTTGGGCTGTAGCAGTGACTACCCAAGCTGTGCTGGCAGCTCCCTCAAGTTGGGGGAGAGATGGCATGTGTAGCCCAGGACACTGAGTTGGTGGTGCAGGCAGAGTGAGGGCAGGGCTGCCATTCTGCTGAAGGGGTGACTGCAGAGCCCAGAGGCTGCCGGGATCGGGGGGCAGCCATGGCTGCTCTGTCAGGGCCCCCCACGGTTGGCACCTGCTGGCCATGGCCCTGGCTAGACCCTAGCACTGGAAGCTGGTAGGCACAGGCCACCACTGAGCTGGTCGAACCTGGGCAGTGCCCAGCCTGCCAGTGGTGCTATCCTGTGCTTGGGGCAGGCACCCCCCCCAGGCTCTGGTCCAGGATGAGAATGGGAACTGGGCTGGTAGGCTGACGGGATGCAGGAGAGCAGGGCTGGGGCTTGCAGCAGGAGTGATGGGCAGCATGTGACTGTGACCCCCCTTGTCCTTCCCTGGACCAGCTAGTGGGGTTTGTGTTGGGGCCACAGCACGGATGTATGCCAGCAGGCAGGCAGGTTTCTCCCTGCAATGCACTGGCATCAGCTGGAGGAGGAGGATGGTGGGCACAGCCTGAGCAGTAGTGGGTGACTGCCAGCACCAAGAGCTGGGGCAGAGAGCACCAAGGGTGGCAAGAAATGCAGGCAGCCCCTGTTGCAGGCAGCATGTGCTCTTCCCTGGACTGTGGGTGCCAAGGGCTGGGCAGGAGCTGACCAGGACTGAGGGCAGAAGTGCTCAGTACCAGCAGGCCCTGGGCAGCGTGAGTCCCCTATCCCAGTCCCTGCAGCAGGGCAGCCCGCCCAGGGCCGTGCTGAGGGCTGCGTCTCTGCAGGACGCTGGTGGACTGCGTGCCCCTGGTGGAGGTGGAAGACATGATGATCATGGGGAAGAAGCCGGACTCCAAGTGCGTCTTCACCTATGTGCAGTCCCTCTACAACCACCTGCGTCGCCATGAGTTGCGCATGCGGCAGAAAGAGTGCTAGAGCCTGCCCTGCCTGCCATCCTGCTGCCCCCTGCCCTCAGGGTTGCCAGCAGGTGGGGAGCTGCCTGCCCTGGGAGGGTCCTGGGGGGCCACAGTACCAGCGCTGGGGGGGGGTGGAGGGGTGGGCTCTGCCACTGGGGCAACCCCATGCCTCTGCCTTGCTGAAGCTCCCTCTGCCCTCGCTGGCTGTGGCCTGACCCTGTGGGCAGGACAAGGCAGGGCAAGGCTGGCACTGCCAGGGATGCTCCTCAGCTTGGCTTGCCTCCTGTGCTCCAGTGTGTTAAGTTATTTGTTCTCCAGGAGTTGTTTGTCCCACGGGCAGCACCCCTAGGTCTCTGGGGAGGCTCAGGCATGGCTGTGTCCTTGGGCCCAGGGCTGGCATGGGTCAAGGGCTGAGCCTCAGCCAGTGTCATAGCGCATCCTACAGGTAGCGCACCTGTGAGTGGTTCTCCTTGGCCCCCTGTAAGGAAGTCCCTCTCCCCACAGCTGGCCCTGCTTGGTGCCACCTCCCTGGGGACAGCTTCATGGCCATGTGCTGACACCCTGCTTCCCACTGCACTCATGCACCCTGGGGGGCTGCAGTACCCATGTGCTGGAGAGCAGGTGGGGAGGTAAGAGATCCCAGGGGAGCAAGGAGCCCAAAGAGTGAGCTGGGACAGCAGCCCCTGCTCACCTCCCCAGCTTGGCACCGCGTGCTCAGCGCTGCTCCCTGCTCTGTCACCCTCTTTACACCTGCGTTGACACATGTACCAACACCAGCCAGACAATAAAGGTTTATTCTGTAGGTTAATGTCTCTGCCTCAGGTTCTTCTCCCCAGCCACGTTGCTACTTTGTGCCACCAGTGCAGTGTGCACCACAGTGCCTGGGGGAGTGCTGGCAGCCCTGCCCACTCCTGGACCCCTCTGCCTGCAGGCCTACTGCTCACCCAGCCTGGGAGGATGCAAGGCACATGCTGTTTCTCCTGCTCAGGAAGGATGCCCAGAGCCAAGGAGCACTGTCAGCATCCCACCCTGACCAAGGGCTGTTGGTTTGCAATCCTCAGTCCTGGCACAAGAAGACCCCATGCTGCCACCAAGGCTGCACAGAGCCAGGTCTGCAGACAGTGCAGCTGCACCCTGCTCCCTTCCCCAGCCGAGGACTGGATGGCCTCACTGGGCCAGTGCAGCCACTGGCCTTGGACTCGCTGCTGCAGGACCCCCTTGGGGGCTTGCACCAGTTCCCATGCCCTGCAAGAGTGGCTCATCCCAGGCTAACCCACCAGGTGGTGGCCCAGCCATCACACCAGGGAGGGGGGTGGCACAGCAATAGCACGGATGGTCTGTGGGATGGTTTATTGGCTCACCAGTGGCGGCTGTCACCCTGCCATCTGCTCTTGCCTCTGCAAGCAGCATTGGAGCACCTAGCTCCTCCCAGTACAGAGCAGTGTGGAATGGACCCCACCAAGGACTCCCTGGAAAGACAACACAGTGCAGCCAGTTGTACTCAAGGGCTTTAATGGAGGCTCAATACGAGATGACCCTGCTGGGATGTAAAGGCCCCCTGGGGGCAGCTCTCCCACCTCCAGGACTCAGCACATCTACCCTCAGCACCTGTGGCTTTCTGCTGAGGGTTTCATCCTGTCCACACAGGTAGGATACCGCTGCCCAGCGCCAGGAATCAGCTAAACCTTGGGGCATGGTGAGGGTGCACAGAGAACACTGCTTCCCCCGACCAGCCAGGGATGCTGGGCTGCAGGGGAGGGAGGACAAAAACAGGCACACGGGACCCCTAGGATGTCTGCAATGCCCAGGAAACCCCTGCTCAAGGCTGGAGCTGCTCAGGGCATCCTTGGGGCAGAGGCTACATAGCACCAAGCAACTGCAGGGGCACCTTCACCAGTCCATAGCACTGTGCCCTGATGCTGTAATGCCCTTGTCTCCATGTGCTGAAGACTGGCTGCGGGACCCTCTCCTGGGCACAGCACCCCTTGCTAGAGGTCTGGGTGTTCTCCCATGTCACGTTCGGGTGAAGTCTTGCTGTCAACAGCAGAAGGTTGGGGGGGTGGCAGTGTGGGCAGAGGCCTGGCAGGGGCAAACTGGAACTCCTCAGGCACAGGGGCATCAGGTGTCTCCTTGCGGTAGAAGCCCAGCTCCTGCACCAGCTGGTTGATCTCCTCCCGGGTCATGTCGCTCAGGGGGATTCTCTGCACACAGACAGGGATTGCAGCCTGGTGCCTGTGGGCCACAAGCCACCCAGACCCTGCTGTGGCAGTGTGTGCCATGTTGCCCATTCACCTCCAGTTCTTTGTATCGGTGACTGAGGAGCACAAGCTCGGGGTCAGCACCAGGCAAGTGCTTCATCTCCAGGTTATGGCTGGGTGGTGCATTAAGGAGCAGACAGTACCGGGCAGGCCTATGCAGTCCCCCATCTCATTCTGTCCTCTGTCACATCCCATTCCCTCCCATCCCATCTCATCCTCCATCACATCCCAACCACCCTGTCCTCCATGCCTCACCCAATCCCCTTTCATCCCTCATCCTGTTTCACCCTGCCCTTCACTGCATCCCGTCCCGTCCTCCGCCCCATCCCGTCCTATTGCATCCTCTGTCCCCATCCTCGCCTGCCCCACCCTGTCCCCCATCCCATCCCACACTGTCCCCCAGCCCGTCCCGTCCTATCTCGTGTCCCATCCCGTCCTGCCCTGTCCCCAGCCCGTCCCACCCTGTCCCCCAGCCCGTCCCACCTCGTGTCCCGTCCCATCCTGCCACCCTGTCCTCCAACCCGTCCCGCCGTCCCCCAGCCCGTCCCGTCCTATCCCGTGTCCCGTCCTGCCCTGTCCCCCAGCCCGTCCCGCCCTATCTCGTGTCCCGACCCGTCCTGCCCTGTCCCCCAGCCCGTCCCGCCCTGCCCCAAACCCTGTCCCGTCCTATCCCGCCCACCCCGGGATGCGCACCGAGGGGGCTGCCGCGGGCTGCTGGCGGGTACTAGAGGGGGATGTCCTGGGTGACGAAGGCCTTCACCTGCGGGCACAGCGGGCGGCGCGGCCCGTCCCGGCTCAGCGGCGGGGCGGCCCCCGCCGCCGCCGCCCCCGTCCCGGCCCCGGCCCCCAGCACCTACCTCTCGCAGGCGGTTCAGCCGTCACCCGCCGCAGGTCTGCGGGAGGAGACACCCCGTCAGTCCGGCGCCGTCGCGCCGCGCGCGCAGCCCCCGCCGCCCGCCCCGTGCTCACCTCCACCTTGCCCCGCGCCAGGTCCCGCAGCTCGGCCCCGCGGAGCCGGGGGGGTCCCGGGCCGCCCCCCGCCGCCAGCGCCGCCGCCAGCAGCGCGAGCGCCAGAGCCCGCAGCATCGCGCCGCCACGTCACGGGCCTCGCGCGCGGGGACCCCCGCCCCCGCGGGCGCGCGCACGGCGGGCGGCCGCAGTCGAGCGCGAGCACGCTGCGCACCCACGAGATGTGCGCACCCGCGCAGGCGCAGCGCGACGGCACGCCCAGGCACACGCGCCGCGTACACGCGCGCCCCCTGCGGCACGCGTGCACCGCGTCTCACGCGCCATGGGCATGCACCGGCCGCACAGGTACCGTGAGCGCATCACAAACTCCCCGTGCGCACACACGCCCTGCGCGCACCATGGCACGCACACTGACACTGCACACACGTGCCACGAGTGCACATAGCGCACACACATGCTGCACACACGCGTGCCGTGAGTGCCGCAAACCCACCCGCACCACAGACATGCGCATGCACACTGCAAACACACACTCATGGGCACACGTGCGCACTGCACTGCAAACATGCGCATCGCAGACTGTGAATGCACACACAGGCTGCAGCCCCCTCCGCGAACTGCAAACACGCCCCCCCACCCCTGCAGAGAATGCAAACATGAGCATAGGCAGACACTGCAAACACGGTGACATTCAGGACAGTGCATGCATGTACAGCTGTCTGTTGTGCATGCACACAATGGCACGCAGCTGCACACACACATAGCTGTGCACACTCATGCACTCTTCTGCATGTACAACTGCATGCACAGAGCTCTATGTACACACAGCTATAGACAGTGCAACTGCATGTACACAGCTATCCCCACACAACTGCTCACAGCATGCCTGCGCCCAGGTACATCAGCATACACAGCAGCACACAGAAACACACATACACCAGCACATGCAGTCACATGCAACAGTGTGCGCGCACACACAAAGCTCTACACATCTGCCCAGCATGCACACGCACATGCTGCGCACCCTGACAGCATGCACATGCAACTGAATGCGCACACGGCTATGTGTGCACAAAATTGTGTGCACCCCTGCACACACACCCCCCATACATGCAAAATACCTGCACACTTGCACATGCCACTGGTTAGAGAACCACAGGATGTCAACCTGGCTGAGGCTGGGGTAGCTCTGGGGCCCAGCTGGTCCATGCTGTGGCTGGTTGCCCAGGTCCGTGTCCAGTCAGGTGCTGAGTATCCCCAAGGTATGAGACTCCACAACCTCCCTGGGCAACCTGTGCCAGGGCTTTGTCACCTTCACAGGGAAAAAGTGTTTCCTGATGTGCAGAGGGAACCTCCTGTGTTCGAGTCTGTACCTATGGCCTCTGGTTCTGCCACTGGGCACCAATGACAAGAGCCAGGGTCTGTCCTCTCTGCACCCTCCCTGCAGGTGTTTATGTAGATTTATGAGGTCCCCACCCTGAGCTTCCTCTGCTCCAGGCTGGAAGTCCCAGTTCTCCTACTTTCCTCATGGGAAAGATGCTCCAGTCCATCACCTTTGTGGCCTTTTATTGGACTCCCTCCAGTATGCCCATGCCTCTTGGACTTGCTCTTGGGAGCCCAGCACTGGACACAGGACTCCAGGGGTAGCCTCACTGGTGCCTCCTTGACCTACCTTGACCTGCTGACAACACTGCTGTCACAGCCAAGGACATCATTCACCTTCTGTGACCCATGAACACACTGAATGGTGTCCACCAGGATCCCCAGGGCCTTTTCTGCAGAGCTGCTTTCCAGCCAGGCAGCCCCCAGCACATCCTGGTGCCAGGGTTTGTTCCTCCCCAGGGGAAGGACTTTGCACTTTGCCTGGTTGAACTTCATAAGGTTCCTGCCAGTCCATTTCTCCAGCCTGTCTGGGTCCCTCTGGATGGATGCACAACCTCCTGGTATATCAACTGCTCCTCCCAGTTGGGTGTCATCTGCAAACTTGCTGAGGGTGCACTCTGTCCCATCATCCACGTCAGTAATGGCGATGTTAAACAGGACTGGACCCAGTACTGACCCCTGGTGTACACCACTAGTTACTGGCCTCCGACCAGACCTTACGACACTACACCACCACCCTCTGGATCCAGCCATTCAGGCAGTTTTCAGATCACCTCAACATTTGCTCATCCAGCCCATACATCAGCAACTTCTCTAGGTGGATCTGATGGGAAGCGGTGTCAAAGGCCTTCCTGAAGTCCAGGTAGACGACGGCCACTGCTCTCCATCTGCCAGGCCACTCGCTTCATCACAGAAGGTGGCCAGGTTGGCCAAGCAGGACTTCCCCTCAGTGAAACTGTGCTGACTCCTCACGATCAGTTTCATGTTGTCCGTGTGCCTGACAATGGTTCCCAGGGCTAGCTGCTCCATCCCCTCCCCAGGCAGGGAGTGAGGGTGACCCGCCTCTAGTTCCCCAGCTGCTCCCTTGAGCCCTTCCTGAAGAGAGGAGTGACATTTGCTCTCCTCCAGTCCTCTCCCAGTTGCCACGATTAATGACACGTTATTGAGAATAATACAAGAACACGCCTCCTGGTCTGAAGCTACCCGCCTCTGGGGCAAGATAACCTGGCTCAAGAGGGTGGAGACTGGCGGAAGTCCATGGACCAGAGGAAGAGCAAGGTGTGTTGCTTGGCATAAAAAGATGCCTTCTTAGAAACTGAACTTTGGAGATCTTCCCCACCAAGGATCACAACGATTGGAAGGACCGGCGGGATGCTGCCTGGACCTGGGACCATAGGGATGCCTTGGACCTGTGGTGGTAGCTATAATCCTCTTTTCTTTTTACTTTACCTTTTATTCACTTTCTGTCTTTCTACCTATCGCACGCCGCTTTACAGGCAAACAATAAAATTGTGCTGTTTAATTGAAGCATAACCCCTTGGCGTGGTCGCCTTGATTTTTGCGCTTTGAGATCATAGTTAATGAACCATCACGAGTCCACTGAGTGGACAGTGACACCATCCCATCAGGGCCCAGGGACCTGGTGCTTTTCTGCCAAGATCCACTTGCCATCGTGCTCCGTCCTTCCCTGGGCTTGGCAGCTCCTCAGGGCCAGTCCTGCTGGCAGAGGCTGAGGTGTAGGAGGGGTCTGGGACCCTCGTCCTTGCCATGCCCTGTGTCATCAGGTCCCCCCTCTCCTTCAGGCACACACAGGTGTGTATGCACCCAAAGCACACCCCTGCACACTGTCACACCTGCCTGCACAAACAGCTGCACCTGAGCAGCCAGCACCGCTGCACACAGGTGCAGCACTGTGCACAGGTACACCTGCAGCTGCACAGGCAGCACCTGATGCAGCTGCCCCGAGTGTGCATGTGCACTGACAACTACAAACACACCCACAACAGTGCACACATGCACGATGACACAACAGTCACACTGGAGTGGACACAGTCGCGCACACAAAAACAAACATATGCACACACACAGGAGAGCAGGTGTGCACGCAGAAGTGAAGATGCACACATGAAAGGCCAGGTGTGCACGTGGCAAGGGTAGGTATGCACATGCACGGCTAGACGTGCACGCATAAGGGCAGATACGCACTTGCAAGGGCCGTCGTGCACGCGCAGGGGCGCCCCTCCCCCCCCCCCCCCCCCCCCCCTCCCCAGCGCCCGGTGTCGCCGCACGCTCCATCCGAGCGCCGGCGCGGGGAGGTGGGGGGGGGTGGGGCGAGGAGGAGGCGGGGCACAGGCCGTCACGTGCGCAGGGCGGGGCGGCGGCAGGTGCGCGCGTGCGAGGCGGCGCCATCGCACTCGCCGCTCCTGCGCCTTTAAGGTGCGGCGCAGGTGGCGGGGGCGTGGGGGGCGTGGCCGGACAGGGCGGGGCGGGGCGGGGCCGGGCCGGGGCGCAAGGTGAGTGCGGGCGGGGCCGGGCTGGCGCCGCGGCTGCGCCTTTGGGCCTCCTGCCTATGGAGCCGGCCCGGCGCGGCAGCGCAGACCAGGGCTCAGCCGCTGCCTCGGGGCCCCGGCCCGGCCCCCCGCGGAGCCCCGCGCCCGCTACCTCCCCCCCTGTGCGGCCGGTGCCCTTCGGCCCCCGGGGGTCGGTCCGGCCCTCGCCCGACGGCGGGGCTCCGGCGGCGCCGCTTTTCCTTGGCGGCGGCAGCAGCGTCCCTGCAGCCCGCAGGAGCTCCCGGCCGGACGCCGGCTGCGACCCCTTCCCCTTCGGCTGCCCGCGGTCCGGGGGCGCTCAGCGCGGTGGGCCCGAGGACCGGGTCCCGGGCCGGGCGGCCCAGCCCCTGCCGCTGGAGGTGGGCCGGGCCCAGCCTGAGGCGCACGGTGGGCCCCTCGCCTTCCCGCTGCCAGCCCTGCTGCCCCCCAGCCCGGGAGCCCCCTCGGCCCGCCCTGGCGCGCCGTCCCCGGCAGCCTCCGGCCCGGCGCCCAGCCGGCCCGCCTTCCCCGAGCTCCGCGCCCCGGAGCACCCCGGCCCCGGGAAGCCGCCGCCCGCCGAGCGGAGGGAGATGCTCCCCAAGGCCGAGTCCAGCGACCACATCTCGGCCTGGGCGGGCTCCTCGCCCCGGGCTGCCGGCCTGCCCAAAGCCGTCTCCAGCGAGTTCATCGCCGGCGGCTGGGCAGCCCTGCCCAAGCCCGAGCCGGACGAGCTGTCCCACCTCGGGCGGTCGCTCGGCCTGCCGGGCCCCAGCCAGCCCTGCGGCGCGCCCCTCGGCTGCTCGGCGGGAGCCCCGGAGGACGGCTCGTTCCGGTGAGCGGTTGTCGCTGCGCGGGGGAGTGGGGGGAGCAATGCCGGGCTGAGGCTGGCCTTGCTGTGAAGCCTCTTGTGGGCTGGGGTTGCTCCATCCATCCTTCCTTTCTGCTGCGGATGGTGCTCAGCTGGAGGAGGTCAGGGGTGAGGGGCTGGGAACAAACGGGGCTCGAGGTGGAGGGGAGGGCGAGCGGTGCCTGCTGCCTGTGCAGGCAGTGCTGGGGGCAGTGGGCGCTGTGCGAAGTGGTGTGGCGGAGGTGCGGGCTGTGAAGCAGGTGCCATCTGCCTCCGCTGTCATCAAGCTCTGGAAATGATGTGGCACTGCTGGCCCTCACTGTTGAAACGTGCCCTCTGTGACCAAGACTTGTCCTAGTGCTGCTGAAAGAGCCCGCGGGCTGCTGGTGCATGCTGCGTAACAGCATTAATGTGTTGTGACTGATGATGATTTTGCACTGGTGAAGGACAGTGCCGCTGGGGCTTGCAGAGCTGCTGTCACATGCAGTGCTGTCTGTGGCCTTTGAGGCTGGCTGTGCTTTAGGGCAGAGTCTGGGGGCTGAGGTCTGGGTTGTTTTCCCCAGGAGCCCAAGGGATGCACGATTCCTGGGGAAGGGAGGGGAAGTGGTTTTCCGGGGACACCTTGTCTCGCAGGCTGCGTGCTGTGCCAGCCTGCCTGTGTCAGTTGGTGGTGATGAAAATGAGGGCTCTTTGTGCTGGTTTCTAGAACTTCACTGGGGCTTGGGTTGCAGCGGGGCTTGCCATGTGCTGGAGTGCAGACCCTGGGAGAATTCCGAGGCAAGGGCCTGTCTCCCTCAAATGGAAGTTAAGGACCTGGTGTACGTGCCCTGTCTAAGCTTTAGCTGTGGCCGCTTCTGTTGCAGGCAGAAAGCTTCCTTTGTGCAGCTGGAGGCTGAATGGGAGGGACAGGGAACCCTCTGAGCCCCAGTGTTAGCTTGTTCTTCTTTTGTCCTCCCAAGCATCACAGTGGTCACCTGGAATGTGGGCACAGCCATGCCCCCGAATGATGTAACATCTTTGCTGCACCTCAACACGGGCGAGACAAATGATGCAGACATGATCGCCATTGGGTAAGAGGGTGAGGTGCAGGGCCCCCTCCCCTGCCCCACCACATCCTTTTTTGGGGGATGCCCATAGCCCTGGGGGGTGGGGAATAGAAGAGCTGCAGCCCCAGCCTCCCTGAGACATGGTGGGCAGGGAGCGATGTGTGCATTGCAAACAGTAAAACATCACAAAAGGCGATGAAGAGTTGGCTCCTAGTTAGATGGGAGTGCTAAGAAGTACTGAAACCCTTGAATCCTGAATAGCCTTGAACCCCGGAAGAGCCTGTAGCTGGCTATGCCATGCAGAGCCAGGCTTGGCAAGTGCTGCTTTTGCCATGAGCCCTGGTAGTCCTGGGGTCAGGTCTGTAGAAGCATTTAACTTGCCTGCCAGAGTCTCCTGAGAGTGTTTTCCTCATCTTGGCTTTTGCCCATGGTATGCAGGCCTCAAGGGCACTGATCTGCTGTTCTTTCACAGCTGTATTGGCTCTGTGCCCCTGGCAATACTTACTTGCTGGCAAGGCAGAGCCACATTGGTGCGGTAAGGCTTTATTGGTGTTGCTGGCAAGGCAAGCTCTGCCAGAGTCTAAAGGCAGACTGGTCCCTCGAGGCTTGCTGTGGTGTGTGTGTATTCCTGCTAAGGACCAGGGGCGTGCTGCCTTTGTATGGGGAGTGAGAAGCAGCCTCTGCTTGTGGGTGTGAGGTAAGAGAGCTGGATCTGCCTCCAGGAGGCTCCCAGGGACTTTGCCAGTGCTCCTTGCTGCTGGGAGAAAGTGGTGTAAGGCTGAAGCTAAAGCTGGAGCTACAATGCTCTGTTGGGATCAGTGTACTGGTCCCCTTGGCCTTGTGGGCAAGCAGGATGGGGCTGTGGAGTCAGACCTGAGCCTGGATGTATGGGGTAGGGGGTACAGCCGACAGCAAGGGACTTGCTGGGGCAGGGTGTCCTGCTGCTCCCCACCTCCAGGGCATCTCTGCCTGGCTGTGTGCTTCCTCTGACCTGTGTTTTTGTGCCCTTCACACTTGGTATTTTTGGGCAAGAAATTTCCTGATTCTGCCATTCTCTGTGGATGTTCTCCTTCCCTCTCTTCACTAATTGCTGAGCTGGGAGGAGCACTATTAACCTTCTGTTTGCTGCTGCTCTGAGCTTGATGGCTAGGATGCATCTGGACACCCTGTGCTGAAGTACCAGTGAGACTTGCTTCTCTGTAGAGACCAGTGCAGCCGAAATGTCCTGTAAGCCCCTCTTGCACCTGCAGATAGGCTTTAGACTGCTGCCCAGCCCCTGTGCAGCTCAACTGCTCCTGCTTTAAAAAGGGCCAAGGCCTCATGGGTTCAGGGCTACTTGTGCCTTCTGCTAGCACATGGCCCAGCATCACTGAAGCAAAGGTATGGCTGGTTTGTGTTCTAAACCCAGGGTCCTCCCTTGAACCTTTCTGCCCTGGCCCCGCTCCCCAGCACTGTGCTTTGGCACCTCTCCCAGGGAGCTCTTGCTGGCTGGGACACAGACGCTTCCTGGTGTGGCTGAGGGACCTGTTCTTTTCCTCCCAGGCTGCAAGAAGTGAACTCAAAGATAAACAAGCGCCTGAAGGATGCCCTCTTCACAGATCAGTGGAGTGAGCTCTTCATGGATGTGCTGAGCCCCTTCCACTTCATCCTGGTAAGGAGGTCCCAAAAGGACTGGGCAGCTGGTGTTCCCCCTGCCTGCCAGGCAGGGGGACCCCGCAGGATGAGAGAGCTGGACTGCAAGGACAGAGGGAGGAGGTGTGGTGGGAGAGCCAGCTGCAGGGACAGACTGCCGGAGGGGCAGCCTGCAGCCATCCAGTGTGTAGGAGCTGACCTGAGGGCTAGTGGTATGTCTCATCAGCATGCAGTCTAGCTTATGCCACACTGCTCCCTTTCCTGACCTTAGGCTTTCCCTGTGGTGCTTTGGGGATGTTTCTTGTTGCTTGCTGCATTGCACCAGGGTGAGGAGGTGAATGTGGGTTGTAACAAGACTGTGCTCTTGGCAGTAGTTTGTGGGTTCCAGGGCAGGTTCTGCTCCCTAGGGCACTTGTCCCAGACTATAGGTGAGCCTTAGCACTGCTGGGCTTACCTCAGCTCTCTGTATTTGAGAGGGTGTGCATAGATCTCTGAACTAAATGTGCTGTTAGTCATCTGCAAGGTGGGTGTTGTGCAGAGGATGGTGGTGGTGCCCCTGTGGCCTGCAGGTTGGGGGAGCTCTCCCTACACCTACAGGTTCTTGCTTCAGCCTCTGCTCCTATTCCAGGTCAGCACGGTGCGGATGCAAGGTGTGATACTACTGGTATTTGCCAAGTACTACCACCTCCCCTTCCTCCAGGACATCCAGACAGACTGCACAAGGACAGGGCTGGGAGGCTACTGGGTGAGTGTGGCCCCGGGGGAGGTGGCAAGGGGTTGGCTTCCCAAGGAGTCATGGGATCCTCTTGGTGCAGGGCAACAAGGGTGGGGTGAGCATTCGTCTCTCCATCTTCGGCCACATGGTCTGCTTCCTGAACTGCCACCTGCCAGCACATCTGGAGAAGGCGGAGCAGCGCAAGGAGGACTTTGCCACCATACTGCATATGCAGCAGTTTGAGGGGCATGCGGCCAGCGGCATCCTGGACCATGAGTGCGTACCTCACCACTTTCTTCCCCAATCTGGGCCAGGGCTCTAGTGCCAGCCTCAGTCCTTGACCCCCTCCAGATGGGTCTGGGTTCTGTCCCCCAAATCCCAGCACAGCTTGGAGATGGGGTCTTGCCTGCAGAACAGCAAAATTGTCCTGTGACGCAGTGGGGTACCCAGCATGGTGGAAGAGGTGTTAAGAGGGTTCCTTGGTCTCCCCTGGGTCATACCCAGGCCTGGTGCAACTCCTGCCGTACTGGTGCTGTTGGGGTTTGGGACTGGTGAGGTGGAGGGCCTGGGTCTGCCCCAGTGTCTTGGCTGTGCAGTTCTATCTCCAGTAGGTACCTCACAGTGGAAACTTCCACCCTCAGTTTCTGCCCAGGGAAGTCAGGCCCATTGGGTTAATGGTGCTTGGTCCTACCTGAGGAATTCAGGCACGGCTGGCAGCTGGCAGGGCTGTTGGCTGAATGCTGACCTGCACTGGTGCTCCTGAGAGCACTCAGCTGTAGGCTGAGGCCATCCACAGGCTGGGGATGGTTTTCCCCCTCCTGTGCTGCCTGGCTCCAGTAGCCTTAGCTCTTCTACCCTGTCACCCTCCCTTTCATCCCCAGCCTCGTGTTCTGGTTTGGAGACCTCAACTTCCGCATTGAGAGCCTGGACATCCGCTTTGTGAAGTATGCCATTGACAGCAACATCCTGAGCCAGCTCTGGGAGAAGGACCAGGTGAGAGGGCTGGGCCAAGCCAAACCTTGGTCAAGCCCTGAATGGTGTTTGGCTCTTGCCAAAACTGCCCATGCAGCTGTGGGACAGGGCATGTCCCCTTGCTGCCCATGGGGCAAAAAGGGCCCTGGCTTTGTGGGGAAGGGGCAGTGCAGTCCCAGGATGGTCTTCATGAGAGCTGGGCACACACTTCCTTTATTACTGTGCTAGAAGGAGCTGGGGTTATTTGGTCCATGCACTTAACTGCTGGCATGGCATGGACAAACCCTGTGAGCAGTGTGGGGCTGGCAGCAGTGGGGCAGGGATGACTGTGTGCTGGGGATGGAGGGGCCTCAGAGGCTTGCAGAGGCCTCTAGCCTTGGAGGCTGGTCTGTTCCCCAACCTGCTGTCTTTCCCGCAGTTGAACATTGCCAAGAGCACCTGGCCTGTCCTCAGTGGCTTTCAGGAGGGACCCCTGAACTTTCCACCCACCTTCAAGTTTGATGTAGGCACCAACAAGTATGACAGCAGGTAGGAAAGCAGAGTTCAAGCATGTGGGTGGCATGGCTGAGGGATGTGGGAGTGGTGGGGCTCAGAGCCAGGGTGGGTGCTGGTGCCAGCAGGGCAGGGGCTTATGCCAGTGCAGGTGGATGGGAGGAGCAGTGTTGGGATGGGGCTGGGCTGGACTGGGGACAGCAGGCTGAGATGCAACTGTTGTGCTGGTGCTAGTGCAGGTCTGTCCCTGCAGCCACACTGAGCTGTGTGCCAAGATGAGCCGCATCCCCTGCCCGCGCGTGCCGTAGTGCAGGGGGAGGCTGCTTGGGGTGGAGCCCACTGCCCCCTGCCAGGCAAGAGATGCCCCTCTGTGCCCTGCAGTGCCAAGAAACGAAAACCTGCCTGGACTGACCGCATCCTCTGGAAGATCAAATCTCCTGGTGTTGGGCTTGGTGCAGGCGGGCGCCGGCCCAGCCGGGGTGTCCTGTCAGTGAGCCAGCTCTGCTACTGCAGCCACATGGAGTACACAGTCAGTGACCACAAGCCAGTAGCTGCCATCTTTGCAGTGCAGGTGAGTGCTGTCCAGGGCCAATGGGCACACAAGACAGGAGCTACAAGGGTGAGATGTCCAGCTAGTGTGTGCAGGGCTTATTTTATTTTTGTTTGGCAAGCTTGGCTGTCTTGCCACTGTGGCTGGGGGCTGCTGTTGGTGTCCGCCTGAGGGCCTAACCTTATACCGGTGCCCTGGACAGCAGGGGCAGCTCTCTTTTGGCATGCCCTTGCTCACCATGTATGTCTCTGACAGTTTGCTTCCAAGGCAGACAAGCCCCCAGTTGAGATTTATGTGGCTGATGAATGGAGCAGGCCTGAGCAAGCAGTTGTCAGGTACAAGATGGCTGCTGGCTTCCACCGGAGCTCCTGGGACTGGATAGGACTCTATCGGGTAGGGGCTTGGGGGCTTCTGGGGCTGGAGGGAGTGGGGGGTGTCACACAACACTGTAGGGCCCTTTCTGAGCTACCCTTCACCAGCAGACAGGAGTGCGTGGCATGGACCTCTGCTCTGCACTCTCTCTTCCCCTGGGAAGCCCTGGCAGTTAGCAGGGCTTGGCCCTGTTTCAGGAGGCTCAGATCCAGCAGTTCCCTTTTCCCCCTACTCTCTGGGTCCCAAGCCTGGCACTGCTGGGTTGGGTGTGAGGCAGCTCTTGGTTTCCCTGTGCAAGGAGAGGGGGTTGGGTGAGAGGATAGCTAAGGCTGGGTGTGGGTGATGGGGGAACATCAGCCCTGCTCAGCACTACTCAACTGTGCTCTCCCATGTACATGCACACAGGTGGGCTTTCGGCATCCTAAAGACTATGTGTCATATGTCTGGGCCAGGAGTGATGATGGAGAGCGTTGTCTAGAGAAGCAGCTGTGTGCACAGGTGAGCTGGGGCCAGCCCTGCTGTCTCACTGGGCATGCATGCCCCAGTGTGGGGGGGACAATGGCCCTTTTGCTGCCCCTGATGGGTCAGGAGGCTTCTTCCTTACTGCGTTGGGCTGAGCCTTGGGCAGGCCTGATGTGCTGGTGTCAGAGATTTCAGCTCTTGGCTGGGCCTGGGGTGCTCTGCTGGGAGGTGGTACCCTAGTGCCCAGCCCTGGTACCCATCAGCAGTCTGTGCTGCAGGTGATCTTCTCGGAGGAAGCGCTGCCCAAGGGGAAGGGCGAGTACATCCTTGGATACTACAGCAACGCCTCCAGCAGCATTGCTGGTGTAACTGAGCCTTTCCAGGTCAGCCCAGCCAAGAGGCAAGGGTGAGGGAGGCAGGAGGGATGGGTATAGGGATGCTTGGCTAGAGGAGGCCAGCTGCTGTAGTGCCCCTCACCCCTGTGAGGATCAGCCACTAGTGCTGATACAGGGGTGCAGATCTCCCTGCCCAGGTCAGAGGAGGGCAGCAGCCCCACGGACAGCTCAGGCAGCAGCTCAGAAGAGGAAGATGACAGCACGCTTGTCCTACTGGCCCCCAAATCCCGTAGCCCTAGCCCGGGCAAGATGAAACGGCACCGGAGCCGAAGCCCTAGCTTGGCCAAGTTCCAGGGCCTCATCCTGCGGCCATCAAGCCGGGACAGGGGTACAAGCCGCAGCCCCTCACCCCAGAGCCGCCACGGCCTCCCTGGGGACGTCCCTACCATCCACCTGCCCCAGGAGGAGCGGGGCTGCCGTGGAGCCAAAGCCAAGGAGCTAGGGCGGGCAGCTGACAGCCAGGAGAGCAGCTCCTTCTACCAGACTGTGCGGGAGCAGGGTGGCCCCTGGCGTTTCTCTGCTGATAACCCCCTGGCCAGGGCTGATCCCAGGAACCTAGGCCTGCTGCCTGCACTTCGCCTGGAGATGATCGACCAGGCCATGGGTCGGCGAAGGGAGAGTGTGGACCAGGGCTACCCCTGCCAGAGGATGAGCCCCACCAGCCCTCCAGGCTGCAGCACCTCCCCAAAGGAGGGGAGCAGCCCCCAGGAGCTGGACAGCTGTAGCTCTACCATGGGCCGTTGAGGCTGTGGCCCCCTTCCCACCTCCCTGTAGTGTGCTTGTTGTGTGCTTTCCTTTGCCCCTCTTCTGCTGAGACACCCCTCTGCCTTATTTATTGCAATCTCTCCTCACCCCTGTTGTGTGCCTGGCAGCTAGGGGCCTCCCCTCTCCCAGCCTGAGCTGCTGCCCTGGACCTGGTAGGGCTGAGAGGTGCGCAGGGGAGGGCAAGGCTGGCCAAGCACAGGGCAGGGGCCCCCTTGTGAAACTGAAAGTGCAAGACCCTTCAGGCCTATGGGAGGAGTGCTGGCCTTGCACCCGAGGGGGGACAGGAGGCCAGGCCAGAGCTCTGGCAGCAATGGTGATGGGCATAGTCAGGACCACCCCATGGTACCCCTGAGACTGAAGCTTGCTCATTCCCTGCTGCTACCACTGTGCCTCAGCCTTGGATGTAGTGCAAGCAACAGAATAAACCATCCTGCCCACCTCAGCTGCACTGTGCTTACTACAGGGGGTGGGGGTCCAGCATGAACTGGGGCCAGCAGGCCCAGCACCACACACACCATGCTCAGACCACCCTTTATTTATCTTCTGCTACACCTAGGGACTGACTCCCAGGGCAGGGTCCTGGGCCTGTCCCTGGCTGCTGTCCCCCACCTCACTCCAGGGCTGACACCAGGCCTCCCTAGGGAAGGGGGTCAGGATCACTCCTCAGTGTGTCCCGTTCCCGCCCCCCCCCCCCGCTGAAGGGTCACAAATTCAGAAGTGACTTGTGGGGACTGGGGGATCCAATGCTCAGAGCATCCCCTCCTACAACAGGGAAGGAAGAGGGTGAGGTTTTGCCTTTCCCAGGGTCTCCTATTCCTTTCTCCTTGCTTTGATGCTTACAGCAGCCACAGCTCCTCAAGAAGCTTCAGTCCCTTTAGTTCCTCTGCCTCCACCCACTCCAGCTATGGCCTTCCAGCTCCACACACTCATGCCAGCAGCCATGCTCAGTGCCATCCTTTGTCTCAAGGACCAGACATCATGCAGCTCCACAGCAAGTCTTCCTCCCCACATAAGGCAGAGCTTTTTGGGTGTCATTGAGGCACTGCATGGTGCCAAGTGGCCAGCTTCTGTTCCAAGGCCAGCTGCAGGCATCGCTTATAGAGTGTGCCACCACTGTCCTGTGTCTTCCAGCCTAGACGCTCAGCCTTGGAGGTCACATGTAGAGGACCCCAGCACCTCAAGGTCTTTTTGAGATGCTGTGCAGGTACTAGCACAGCCTGGGTTGCTGTGATACAGCTGCCAGAGAAGCAAAGCTGTCAGCATCAGCATTAACACCACAGCACTAGCATCCACTGCCTTCCATGCCAGCCCTGCTCATGGCACAGCAGGGCAGGGGGTAGTGCTTGCAATGCCAGCTTCATGTGAAGCTTGCAGGTCAGCACCCAGCCCTGCCAGGGCATACCCTCCTGCCCATGTAGGGTAGGAAGTCCCACACAGGCCACATACCTTTGACACTCCACACTTACTTGTGCTGTGACCCCTCCTCACCCAGGCTGCAGGCAGTGGGTGGCTCCAGAACAAAGCAGTCCATGGCAATGTGGTCAGCCAAGACCGGCACCTCCACATCACTTAGGTTACTTGCCCTGCACAGGAACCATGCCAGCCTGCAGGCACAGGAGGGGGAGCGGTCCCACCTCATCTGACCCCAACCTATCTGCATACAGTGCCCTGTGATGGTGGGAAAAGCCCTGCCTTTTCCTTCTGGACATGTGAGTGCAGTTGCAGTGGAAGAGTGTCTGGGTGTCCATGTTATGCAGCTGGTACTTCACCTGGCAGGGCGTGATCTGGTACTCACACTTACCCAGGTGCTTGTGGCACCTGCAGATGCTGCCTGGGTTTGAGGACAGCAGGGCAGTGAGGGGCATCCCCAGCACACAACCTCAGCAGGCTGAGGCCTCAGGACACCTTGGCTGTGGTGCACACTCTGCCCCCAGCACAGAGTCACCCTGCTGCCCATGTGCCCCCACAGCAGACACCAGGGTGGTGCCATGCTGCTCTGTGGCCGGGTGGGATTGGATGGTACCATCTTGAGGGCAGGCCGTGCAGGCAGGGTGTGCTGAGCCCCCAGCCCCTTGCTGTGCTCCTCCTGGTGCTCGCCTTCCTCCAGCAAGGTCCTGTTCCAACATGGTCATTGCTGTTGCGGAGCTGCGCGCCAGCCCCCACTTAGCTGCTAGGTACCTGGTTGTGGGCTCAGCTTTGTCCATGGCGGGGGCCGAGATACCTGGGCCCCACGACTGCTGGCCTGTAGCAGGTCTCCGTGCCTGGCAGAGCTTGGAGTTTTGCCCCAGTCGCTGTCGCAGCAGCTTTAGCCCTGCTCTAGAAGACTTCCTTCCCTTGCCTGGGGGCTGCACAGCAGGGCTGTGCATCTCCTCCGTGGGCAGGCTGTAGTGGTACCGACTCTGCTGCACCATCCTGGCCCAGGGTACTGTACCATAATGCTCACACCTGGGGACACCACAAGCCATGAGGCCCTGCAGTGGTCAAGCTGCACTCCCCTGCAGCCAGGCAGGGCATGCTCAGGGCTGCACAGCAGTAGACAGTACCAAGCCACAGGGCTGCAACAGCAAGCTGAGGCGGGGGGTGGGGGGAAGCACCCCCTGGGACACTCACCCTCCCCACCAGTGCCACTGGAAACACGCCTCGCTCTCCTCCAGCACGAAGCACGACACCTCCACCAGGTTGAAGAAGGTGACGCCGATAATGTTGGAAACGGTGTCGCTGAGGGCCAGCAGGCACTGCCGGAACCTGCGGGGCGGCCGGAGGCGGTGAGCAGCGCAGCAGCCCCCCATGACTGCCTCCCGCCCGGCCGCCGGCGCACCTGGCATCGCAGCGCGAGACGATGTGCAGATGATAGTTGCGGGCAGCGCCGCGATCTGTGCCGAGCACCGGTCGTGCTCCCGGCAGCACCGGTCGGGGCCGCGGAAGAGACCTGCGGGCAGCACGGCCCGCCCGCCGGGATACAGCGCGACCGCCCGCGACCGTACACAGCTCGCTGGCGCTCCCCGCCGAGTCTCCGGCCCCGCACCACAGGGTGCGGGTGCGGGTGCCGGTGCCGCCCAGGAAGGTCACGTAGCGCCCCGCCCCGCCCCGCCCCGCCCCGCCTAAGTCCGCACCCGGCGCTGATTGGGCCGCGTCGGCCCCGCCCCGCGAGGCAACAGCCGGGACCTCCCAGCCGGGCACCCGCCTCCCATGCGCCCCTTGCCCCGGCTGCTCCGCCTGAGCACTCCGCACCCCGGTATCTGTTTGCCCCCTGCCGCGGGCACACCGTCCCGCGCACCCTCTGTCCACGCACTGGTCTGTTTGGAATTAAATCTGGTGAAGGATGTAAAGGACAACAAGAAGGACTTCTTCAAGTACATTGTCAGGAAAAGGATGAGTAGGGAAAATGTGGGCCCACTGCTGAATGAGGTGGGTGCCCTGCTGATCAAGGATACAGAGAAGGTGGAGTTGCTGAATGCTTTCATTGCTTCAGTGTTCACTGCCAAGGCTGGCCTTCAGGTTTCCCAGAGCCTGGAGGCAAGAGCGAAAGTCTGCAGAAAGGCAGACTTTCTCTTGGCCAGGGAGGAACAGGTTAGAGATCACTTAAGTAAACCTGACACCCACAAATCCATTGGGCCCTGATGGGATGCACCCCTGAGCGCTGAGGGACCTGGCAGGTGTTATGGCCAAACCAGTCTCCATCATCTTTGAAAGGTCATGGAGAATAGGAGAGGTGCCTGAGCACAGGAGGAAAGCCAGTGTCACTCCAGTCTTAAAAAAGGGCAAGGGGGAAGACCCAGGTAACTACAAGCCAGGCAGCCACACTTCCATCCCTGGAAAAGTGATGGAACAGCTCATGCTGGAGGTCATCTCGCAGAATGTGGAGGAAAAGAAAGACATCAGGAACAGTCAACATGGATTCACCAAGGGGAAATCACACCTGACCAACCTGATAGCCTTTTGTGATGCAATGACTGGCTGGGTAGATGAGGGGAGAGCAGTGGATGTCGTCTACTTTGACCTGAGCAAGGCTTTTGACACTGTGTCCCATAACATCCTCACAGGTAAGCTCAGGAAGGGTGGGTTGCATGAGAGGACAGTGAGGTGGGTTGAGACCTGGCAGAATGGCAGAGCTCAGAGGGCTGCTATCAGCAGTGCAGAGCCTGCCTGGAGGCCTGTATCTCACGGTGTTCCCCAGGGTCAGTAGTGGGTCCAGTCCTGTTCAACTTATTCATCACCGACCTGGCTGAAGGCACAGAGTGCCCCCAGCAAGTCTGCAGATGATACAGAACTGGGAGGAGCGGCTGGTGCACCAGAGGCTGCGCTGCTGTTCAGCCAGACCTGTGCAGGCTGGAGAGTTTGGCTGAGAGAAACCTCACAAAGTTCAGCAAAGGCCAGTGTAGGGTCCTGCACCCAGGGAGGAATAGCCCCCTGAACCAGCACAGGCTGGGGCTGGCCTGCTGGGGGGAAGCTCTGAGGAGAAGGACCTGGGAATGCTGGTGGGTAGCCAGTTGCCCATGGGCCAGCAGTGTGCCCTCGGGGCCAAGGCGGCCAATGGGATCCTGGGGGGCATGTGGAGGAGTGTGGCCAGCAGGTTGAGGGAGGTGATCCTCCACCTCTACTCTGCCCTGGTGAGGCCACATCTGGAGTGCTGTGTCCAGTGCTGGGCTCCCCAGTTCAAGAGAGACAGAGAGCTACTGGAGAGGGCCCAGCGAAGGCTATGAAGATGATGGAGGGACTGGAGCATCTCCCTTGTGAGGAAAGCCTGAGAGAACTGGGGCTGTTCAGCCTGGAGAAGACTGAGAGGGGATCTTGTCAATATATAAAAGTATCCTAAGGGCGAGTGTTGAGAATGGGGCCTGGCTCTTTTCAGTGGTGACCTGTGACAGGACAAGGGACAATGGGCACAAATTGAAAAACAAGAAGTTCCTTCCAAGTATGAAGAATTTATTTCCTTTGAGAGTGACAGCGCACTGGGACAGGCTGCCCAGAGAGGCTGTGGAGTCTCCTTCCCTGGAGACATTCAAAATCAGCCTGGACATGACTCCGTGCGACCTGCTCCAGGTGAACCTACTTTAGCAGGGGGTTGGACTAGAGCAGGGGTCCTCAAACTTTTTAAACAGGGGGCTGGCGCACGGATGAAGTGGCAGGAGGTCATCTGTGGCTGCTTGGTTTCCCCCCACAACCCCCGGCGGGGGGGGGGGGTTCTGTAAATACTGGGGGGCTGGATTGAGGACCCTGGGGGCCATATCCAGCCCGCGGGCCGTATTTTGAGGACCCTTGGACTAGAGGATCTCTAGAGGTCCCTTCCAACCCTGACCATTCCATGATTCTGTGATTCCTCTGGTGCAGCTCATGCTTCCAGAACCACCCTGGGCTTTATTTACTTTCTCAGGATGATGCTCTGCCCTGCTGGGGTTCTGCATGTCAGAGGGTCAGGGGGGACAGTTTGTGGAGCCCCACACCCCCAGGAGTGCTGCAGGGCAGCCAGGAGCTGGCAGACAGGGTTCAGCAGTGGAGCCTTATTTTACCTCATCAGGATTTCCCTAACAGCGTGGACAGAGGCCAACACCAGAGACAGTGCAAAGTCCACTCTGCAGCTGTGATATGGCTGGTATGTGCCACCCATGACATCACCTGAGGTGTCACAAAGATCTCCCAGCTGCTGTGTCACCTTGTGGGGCCACCTCTAGGCTTGTGTGGCCCCTTCCCATGGAAGGACATTTCCACCCTGGAGGCTTTGTTCACCAAGTGGGATGGGGGCTGGCATGCCAGCACTGGGAAAGGGCTTTGCTAGGGGATACCCCAGCCCCAGGAGAGAACCAGCCTTGAGCCACTCCACTGGGAACCACACTGGCGTCCTGCTGCAGGCTCTGCCACACTGCACTGTGCTATCCATTGCACTCCCAGTGTGTCCTAGAGCTGCCCCATGCCCGGGCTGTGCCCTTGCACCCCCAGCACACTTGGGGCTGCCCCATGCTATAGGGCTGTGCTTGCAGCCCCATGGGGGCCCCGCGGGGAGAGCCCCACACTAGCAGCACAGTGCAGCCTTGGCTGCCAAGTGTGTGAGTGCATCACAGACTCAGAATCCAGTTTAGGTTTGTCTGGAAGTTAACAGGGGACAAGGAGGGACACCCAGTGCTTTGGCCTTCACCCTCCAAGCAGCTGGTGGTGGGGGCATGGCTGGCCCCATGCCACACAGCACCTCACTGTCTAACCAGGTGACTTCTGCCCTGCTGCTGGCTGCTGAGGTGAGGCTGGGGTCCAGCCAGCCAGGGTGTGGGGCTGAGCCCTGCACTGCCTGCCCTGATGGCAGCACCATGCAGCCCCACGCATGGCTCTGCTGATGTGGCTCAAGGTTGCAGGCAAGGCCAGCGTAGGGCTGCGATGCCAAGGGCTTGCTCTGCCTGTGCTGCTGCAGTGCTTGGGGCACCACTGAGCCTGCAGTGGGGGAGCACTGGGCTCTGGAAGAAATGCCAGCAGCCACAGTCCCGTGTGGTGAGAGTGGCCAGCAGGTCCCCGGCTGGTTGGCAGGAGTACAGGGATGGGCTGGTGAAGTGATTCTACCCCCCTGCTCTGCACACCACTTTCCACATGGGGCAAGACATTTCCATTGGGAAAGACATCTATACTGGACCGAGGCCAGTGGAGGCTACTGAGCTGGTCGTGGATGGAGCTGGGCTTCCTTGGGCTGGAGGAGGGGAGAAGTGGGACCTTATCTGCCCTAAACTTTGGGTCACAGCAGGGCTTGTTCCTTCTCCCTTTGCGCAGGGCTTGTTCCTTCTCCCTTTGCACTGCCAGGCCAGCACGGGCATCAGGGTGATGCCTCCTACGGGGATGTCCTGCAAGCAGGGGTTGGATGTCCAGACGGTGTGGGTGACCACCAGACCTGTGGCCTCATCCATGTCCCACAGCTGACACATTTCTGGCTGCCCCCACATCCAGCCTTGCCCTTCGCCCCAGCCAGACAGCAGCACTGGCTCCTCACAGGCATGCAAGCATGCAAGCGTGTATACTGTGCATGCTGCCAGCTCTGTCCTGCTTGTGTCCCTGCAGGAGAGGCACCAGTGGAAGGGGGACACAGGTCTCCCTCTCCGGAGAAGGGGCTGTTACTCTGCATGGAGCAGAGCCAGAGGAACCTGAACTTTTCACAGTGCAAGCAGGGAAGGGAGCTGGTTCTGCAGAGCCCTGGACAACCCCAGCCAGGTCCCGCATGTAAACACCGAGTGGCTCAAGGACTGCCATGGGACATTACCCTTCATGTGCAGCATCCATGATGGTATTGCATTAGGAATTGGTGCAGTACTGGATATGAGTCTTTCTGCCTTCTACTACTCTAAGATGGAACTTACAACTTTGTGGAGGTAAAAAGAAGAAAGGATGAACACATGTCAATCCTGTTCAATAGGGTATCCAGGACATCCATGGTTCTGGACACAGAAGGCAGAAGAGGGAAACAACTTCTTTATGCAAAAAAAAATTCTTGCAAAGGCTGGAAGACAAAACAAGACTTGGAGTGAGTGAAGGGATGATGTGGTTACTTCACACCTGAGCTGAGGTTATAAATTCGGCTAGGCTTGCAGACCCATGGGAGACTCTTGAGGTCTGATGTGGACTCTGCCATGCACCCACAAGTCCCTCCATCCCCTGACAAGATACGGTGGGTTGGTACTCCCCAGCTGGCAGCTGACATGGCCTCTGCCTGGGTGCCACCACATCTGTCACCTGCCTCTACATAGGAGAGCCTGGGTCAAGCCATGCCTCCATGTCACATCTTTGTCCTACCTGGGTCCCCTTTTTTGGAACAGAGACCCCATGCCAAGTCCACCCTGTCACACTCCTGTGGGCACCCTCAGCACACAGCAGCCAGGATTGCCCCCAGCACCTCTTCCCCAGCCTGCTGGATCAGAAAGACTGGGCTGGCAGGAGCAGAGCTCAGTCTTTCCATCAGCCAGCAGCACTGGCTTATGGAGTCAGGCTGTTTGGCATCTGTCTGCTCCCTGGCTGCCACCTGGGACAAGAGGCCAAGGTGGTGGGCTTGCCTTTCAGGTGCCCTGCAGCCCTGGTTCTATGGGAGAGCAGTGATTCAGGCTAGAGTTGCACTGGTGTCCATGGGTGCTCAGCCCACCCTGGGTGAGGAAAGGTAGGGCACACTCTGCCTGCACAGCCAGGCCCACATGCCCAGCTCCACACCCTGGGGAGGCTGCGCTGAGGTTGGGATGTGGCATGTACCTGGAGCTCCTTAAGGAAAGGGCCATCCCTCTAGAATATATTTTCTAATATAAGTTTATGGGGGAAGGGGTTAAAGAGAGGGAAATATCTTCCCTCTTGCAATTGCTCTCAGTGCAGAAGCTGGGCTGGCTCTATCAGCTATTTTCAGTGAAGGTCTTGGCTGCGGAGATGATGGGGAGTCAGATCAGGCTCCACGTTCATCTGCGGGTCCTGCAGCTCACAGGAGTCCTCTCCTGCCCCAGGTCTCCAGCTGAGAGTGCAACCTCCTTGAGGTCTTTCTCAAGGGTTAAGGAACACCCTGAAGGTCCTGGGCAGCCTGGTCTAAGCGACCTTGCTTGAGCTGGGGACTAGACAATCTCCACCCTCAGCAAGGAGGTGTGCTGGGCTTCTGGAGTGGCTTCCAGCAATAACCAACTATGCTCTCTGTTAAACAGCCATGGCTAGAACAAAATACAGAAAGACCCAAGGCATAAGAAAAACAAAGATGGAAACTACCCCAAAACATCCCCAACACACACAAGTTCTTTGTAAGAGGTCAGATACTGATGCTAGGAGGAAATTCCCACCATTTTCTGTTTTCCCTGAACCCCTAGGCAATTCTCAGTGCCATTGTGTATCTGGGAGGCAGCTGGTTTTACTGCCCTGGTGAACGCCTGCCTTTAAATTATGGGAACTACCTAGAAGGAAGCAGGTCTGCAAGCAGGATCTAGTACCTGGCTGATACATATCACTGCACTTCCAGGTGAAGGTCGGGTAAGTGATGAGTCAGCAGGACCTGGGTTGACCGACAACATAAGGAACAGCAGCTCAGAAGCAGGGACCCACTTGTCAGCATGTGTTGAGGCTTGGCTGAAATCATGTGGGCTGGCAAGCTGGATAGTAGAAAAGGTCACAGAGTTGGGGCATTTCTGGAAAGTTTCCCTTTTTTTGCTGTCCAAAGTAAACCATGTGATGGTATTTTCATCTTTTTGGAAATGACATGAAGGACCAAAGCAGCCTGACAAGAAAAAAAATTCCTGCATGCTTCAGGTTTGCTTAACATTGTGCATGTTGGCTCTGACTGCGAGCCTCCACAACTGATGAGGAGGTTTGGGTACCTACAGCTTTGTGTTGTATTGTGCTAGGTGAATCATTAATTTGCAGACTAAGGCTAACAAGTCACAGCATGTGTGTCTGCATTACTCCCAGCATGGACAGAACTGGGGCCAACCCCAACTGCCCTGGTGCAGCCAGATCCACCTGGAGCAGAGCAGCCCTGTCTGGTCCTTCTGCTGGCAAGGCTGCAGCCTGTCTGCCCTGGACCACAGCCATCCATGTCACATCAACATCATCATATGGCTCAGCAAAGGGGTAGCAAGTGCAGAGCAAGCCTAAAGACTTGAGATTTCCTCCTTGAACCCTGCATAGCTCCTGATAAAAGTAGTTTCCCTAGTTTTGGTAAAGGAAGGAGCCAAATGCAATTGGCCTTGGGCCCCAGGGGATTTCTCCTTCCCACTAGAGCTGAGTCAGGTGCAACCAGACCCTGGGCTTCTCCTGGCTTAGTCCAACAAAATGATTGTTGTGGTTCCCATTTGTAGGTCCAGCCTAGAAACAAGGCAGATAGACACAGGCACACAATCTCTACAGCACTTTCTACAGAGGGTGAGTGTCAGGAACAGCCACAACATGGAGCCTCCAGAGAAGAAGCTGCAGATGTTTACCAGCAGCAGGATGAGGCCAGCTGTGTCCAAGGGTGTTAAAGAGTGACAGTAGTGACAGAGCAGGGCAGTAACACAGAGCAGCTATTTAAGGAGCGAGCCCTAGGGCCTGGAGACAAGGCCAACACAAGGGATTGCATGAAGGGGACTGGGACTCCAGAGCTTCATTGCCCTGGCCAAAGATGGTGTCCTGTGCTTGTGCTGCTGTCAGGGATGGTGACTCTGCAGTAGCACCAAAATGTTGTGAGCAGCAGAGGGAGCCCGTGGACGGGGAGTGACATGGCCTAGAAAACTGGAGTTACAGGGCAGCAAATGCAGCTGATCTTTCAGAAATGTGCTGTTGGAGTAATCCCAGAAGAAAGGGCAAGTGCTGCTCAGAAAGTGGCTTGTTTGTATTTTGGATACTCACAGCACCAGCAATGTTGCTTTAATTCATCCTGGTGTTCATGTCAGTCAACTTGAAGGGCCAGGGCAGTTTCACAAGCTCTTAAACCTTGGGACTGCCTTTACCACTGTGGCCAGACCACACACAGTCACCCTGTAATCTCCCACCCTCTGGGGCCGATGGTCATGTCTTCTGTGCTCTGTGCCAAAGGTTCTCCAGGCAGGCAGGATCAAGGTCAGATTTCCATAGGTCTCTCTTGGATTCACACCATTGTCAAAGCAGAGCTAGCTATTTTTACTGGGAAGCACAAAAGAAAACCCGGGAGGAGCCCCATGAGCATTGCAGCACACCTCCATCCTGCACAGATGTAAGTCAGGGTTATGTACTGGTGTGGTCTTCCTAATTTCTATTGCACAAACCTTATTATTCAAATGTGGAGCAGTTGTGACAAGGCATAGTTCTTATTTCACTCATGTTTCCATCAGTGACAGTGCTCTATCTGAGAGGCCAGGTCCTTAGCTGCGGGTGGTCACTGGGGCACACAGCAGCTCTGGCAGAGGAGCCCAGTGCGGTACTCGTACTGCGTGCACAGCCGGGCGGCAAGGGGCAGCTCCTGCCTGATGCAGCATCATGCCCACAGCTTTCCCAGGCAGGCCAGGTTCTGCACAGGGCAGAGGACCCCCAGGTGACCTAATGCACAGATGTCCTTGAGGTTCCCCCGCCAGCCTGGCGCAGGGAAGAGAGGCGGAGGGATGGAGGGCACAGCTGGTCTCCTGGTCCTGCAACTGCAGGGAACCGCTGGCCAGAAGCAGCCGTGAGGAGCCCTGGCAAGAAGCTGTGCTCAGTGCTGCAGAGGAAGGTGAACGCCCCGCGTGGACCTGTGCCCATCTGCCTGGGGGGAACACTCCTTCCAGCCCCCAGAACCGGCGGGAGCGCGCTCGGGGTCGGCAGCCGGGGACCGTTAGCAGCCTGCCCGGTGCCGGTGCAAGGGTGGGCCGAGGCACCAGTCCCGTGCCGGGCAGCCACTCCCGGGCAGGGCAGACCGATACCGCTGTCCTTCCTGCGCCCAGGGGGATGGCTTTGTCCCGCCACCGCTGCCCTGCCCCGCCGCCCGGTCACACCGCAGCCCGGTCACACCGCAGAGGCCTGGCACTGCGCCGAGCCCGGCCCGGCCGAGCCGTAGACAACAGATCCCAGCCGAGCCGAGCAGAAGCGACTCCAACCGAAGCCATTTCAGCCAAGCCGAACAGAAACGGTCTGAGCCGAGGGGAGCCGAGCGAGCCAAAGCGAACTGAGGCGATCTCATCCGAGCCGATCCAAGCCGATCGGATACGAACCGAAGCGAAACGAGCAGAACCGAACAGAATCGGTAGGACCCGATCCGAAAGGGGACGATCCGATCCCGGCCGAGGCGAGCCGGGCCGAGACCTACTGAACGGAGCCGAGCTATGCCGAACAGAGCCGATCTCAGCCGAGTCGAACGGAGCCGAGCCAAGTCGATCCCAGCCGCGTCGAACGGAGCTGAGCAGAGCCGATCTCAGTCGAACAGTATCGAGCCACACCGAATAGAATCGATCTCGACCGATCCGAACCGAAAGGAGCCGATCCGATCCCAGCCGAAACGAGTGGATTGCCGCCGAGCCGAAGAGAGTCGCTCACAAACGATCTCAGCCGAGCGGAGCCGAACGAGCCGAGCCTAGCCGAACGGTTCCGAGCCGAATCGATCCGACCCGACCACAGAGGAGCCGAGCCCAGTCGAGCCGAGCCGAACAGAGCAGAGCCGATCTCAGCCGAGCCGAACCGAGCAGAGCCCTACCGAGCCGAACAGAGCCGATCTCAGCCGAGCGGACCGACCGGGCAGAACCGAACATAGTCCTCCGGAGGTCGCCCTCTATAGGCCGGCAGGTCTCCGACGGTCGCACTCTTAGTGACAACGCCAGCGGCAGGTAGCCGGTGCTGCAGCTCGGGCGCCGCCCGGCTCCCCGCTGCCGCCCCGCAGCACCGGCACTGCGGTACCGTCGCTGCCGCCCAGTGAGGAGCCGCCGCAGCCGCCCCCCGAGCACGGTGCCGACTGGCGCTCGGCGTGCAGAACTGCTGGGCCCGCGGCGTGCGCGGTGCAGGAGCAGCATGGCGGCGCGCCGGGTGCGGGCGGCCCCGGAGGGTCCGGGGGTTGAGGGGAGGGAGGCGGGGAAGCAGGAGGCCGCCTCCCGGGCGCCGGCGCCTCGCCAGCTCGCCAGACCCTTCGAGTCTGCCGCGGCCCCGCTCGCCCCGTGCCGCTGCCCCCGCTGCAGCATCGCCCCCGCTGCAGCATCGCCCCCGCTGCAGCATCGCCCCCGCAGCCGCATCGCCCCCGCAGCCGGGCCCCAGCCCCAGGTGCCCCCGGCGCTGCCGTGGCGGCGGCAGCCGGACCCCCGCTGCCAGCCGGACCCCCGCTGCCGCTCGGAAGGGCCTGCGGCAGGAGCGGCTCCGGGCAGGGCCGAGCGGCGCCGGTCACGGTCACTTGTGCTTCTGTCCCTCTGCTGGGGCCGCGCCGCCTCGGGCTGGCGGGGGTTGTCCCTGCCCGGCCTCGCCCCACGCGGCGCGGGTGCGGGAGGGGACCGGGGGGCACGGCCCGGTGTGGGCAGGAGCTGGGCCGGCCGGGGGGAGGCGAAGGAGAAGGAACCCGAGGGCGGGCGGCCAGCAGCTGCCTCCTGCTGCGGGCACAGAGGGCCTAGCCCTGCGGGGGGGGGGGGACCAGCCCCGCAGCCCGCAGCAGCCGGGTGCCAGCGTGCACAGCGGGGTCCGTGTGTCACCCGCGGGGTCCGTGTGTCACCCGCGGGGTGGGGCGGCCCCCGGTGCGCGAGGGAGCGACGCGCCGTGTCCGGGAGGCCGCGTCTTGCGAGGAAGAGCTGTGAGACACCCGGGGGTTACCGGGGTGGGGGAGCCGAGCGGCCGGCGTTCTGCGGGAGGGAGGGAGGGAGGAGAGAGGGGGAAAGACGCGTCTGAACATTTTCACAGCGGTACCAAAAGCGAGAGCTGTGGTGAGTCCTGGTCCGTGGGACCCTGTCTCCCCTCTTGTGTGTCCCAGGCCCCCCCTGCCCCTCCTCTGCCCCGCCTTCCCTTCCCTGTGCTGCTGTGATTTTGTGGGGGGGGGGCGGGGGATCCGGACTGGACCGAAGCTGCTCTTACCGCTCCCCCCCCTGTAACAAAAAGCTCACGAGTCGGCACAAGGATGGGGAGGTCACTTCGCTATTACCTCCGTGGGCAAAACAGATTTAACCTGGGGAAATCAGTGCGATTGATTAGCAGTCAAGTCAGAGCAGGAGAATGAGCAGGAAAAGCAAATCTTCAAAACACCTTCCCTCCAGCCCCCACTTCTACTGGGCTTAACTTTACTCCCGATTTCCCTGTCTCTTCCCCGCAGGGGATGGGGAACGACAGCTGCTGTCAGTTGATCACACGTCATTTCTTCTTCTTTCTCCTCCTCTTCCTCCTCCTCCCCAAACCTTGCCATGCAAACCCATCATGTTTTGATTCCCTAGCTCTCCATCCTATTCTTCTGTCCTGCTCCCTCTTCCCTTCTGCCTTTATCTCTCATTCTGCTGTTCCCTTCTCTTTTACTCTCTCTGCTTTTGTCCTACTCCCTCTACTTCTCTTTTCTTCATCTTCCGTCTCTGTCTTGCAGCCCAGGGCTGGTTTTCCCTTTACATCTCTGTTCTCATCTGTATCTGTCTCTTTTTAGGTTTTCTTCTTTTTTTCTACCCGCTGCCTCCCCCCAGTGTCTCTGGTCTGTTCCCTGGCATTCTTTTCCTCCCTGCACCTGTACATGCTGCTCGGGGTCCTGGGAGATGTCTGAAGGCGGGGGACATGTCAGGAAAGTCTGTGTCCAAAGAGGTACTTACTACTGTGAACTCCTGACTTCCCGCAGGCACGGGAATCTCCCAAGCCAACAACACAACTGACCTTTTCTTGGTGGTTTTTAAAGGTGATGCCATGAAAGGATGGGATAAGAAAACCTGATGCCCTGAGCACATCATTTCCAGAGAAACATGTTGCCTATACACCTTCATTTGGGAGGTGGACGGGTGAGTACATTAAGTGTTGACTTGTTTCAGCACAGCTGTGCTTTTATTAAGAGGTTGTAGAGACATCTCCACTCCCACTGGAGAGCAATCCAGTCACTGATGAGGGATGTCTCAGGGCTGGCCCTGCTGTGCAGTCAGGCTGTGGCCAGCCAGGGTCAGCCTGCCACATCGCGTGTCCCCCATCCTGCTATTTAACACCAAACTCATCTTGGCTTTTTCAGTCCTGCTGATAACTCCATACTGTTTGCACTCTCTAGATGAAGAAATCCCAAAAAGTGGAGAGCAGAAGCATGCCCCTGGGATTCACGCTAACTTTGAAAATCTCGTGTGAACAAGTAAAGGTGCTGCAGCAAATATGCAAGCTTTGTTTGATTTCATAGGCAGAGGTGAATTACAGTTTTTAAAAGCCCTGACTAGCACATACTGTTGCACGCAGCAACTGTCACTGCCTTCCTCATGCTGCTGTGACAGCTCAAGGCATGTCAGCAGTTTTGCAGTAAGCACTGATGTAATGTTACAGCCAAGAAATTACATATATGAAAGATAAGAATATCAGTTCCACAGCAACTGTGTGTTTGCATGATGGAGCCCTGCTTTCGTGGAGATGGCTGAATGCCTGCCTGCTGATGGGAAGTAGCGAATGGATTCCTTGTTTTGTTTTGCTTGTGTGTGCGGCTTCTGCTTTACCTATTAAACTGTCTTTATCTCAGCCCACCAGTTTTCTCACTTTTACTCTTCCAGCTCTCTCTCCCATCCCACTGGGAGGGTAGTGAGCAAACAATTGTGTGGGGCTTAGTTGCTGGCTGGGGTTAAACCACGATGCGCTGGCTGGCACTAGTTCATGAAATGTCTTTGATGCTAAATCACCCCAGCACCTTGGGCTGGATGAGAAACAACCATGCCCTTCCTTAAGAAGCTGGCATTTGTAACAGAGGCATGAAATGATTATTTGTGTGGTGCCTAGAGTCTGAATGAGGTGGCAGGTATCCCATCCCTGCTTCCTTCACCTTTCTAGGCTTTTAACATGGTAACAAGCAACGATGAGTTAGCAGTGTGGACTTCAAATGACTGTCGGTTCATCTCAGAGTTACACACAGAAACAACACATTATTTTAAGCAGTCCTATTTCTGTTACAATCAAAGGCATTCCTGTTAACTCTCTCTATACAACACCTGTAAATCAGTTCATTGTAAATGAGCTTCTGGCACTGATCTTTGCGTTCACTTTGGTCTGGGTCAGTAGCTTAGCAAACCACCTTTTATCTAAAGCTACCTGTAGTCTTTAGCAGTCATAAATATATCTGTTCCTTCTTAAAGTCTCTGCAGACCACCCACACATGGCCTGGAAAAGACCAGGTGGTGAGTTGAATGTAGATTAAATTGTATTTTAAGTGTTACTTCTCTGATTGCAATTTCTGATCCTTCTGATGAAGTGGTCTGTCTGTTTTGTTTGTGTTATCAATGGGAATGCTTTCAAAATTGCTCTGGTGCCAAGGAGAGCAGAAGGAAAACATTGCTTTATGGTAAGCATTTTGAAAGAATGTTTACACCCAGAGCATCAAATTGATTTCCCCAAAGAACAGGCTGAGCTGATCAAAACCAAAAATGATCATTGATTTTGCACATATTTGAATACAAATAATTTGATTTCAAAAAGTCTGTTACGTGCAGCAGCTCATGGTTATTTCCATATTTCCTCAAGCACATCATAATTATTTTCTTAGGCTCCATTTTCTTGGTTTCGTTAACCTTTTCGCTGGGATGCAGGCAGGTGCAGAAGCAGTTCAGTGACTGGGCAGAATCAGGGCACAGCTTGAGACCTGATGTTCCCAATTTTAGTTCATTGAGGTGCCAGCCAGTGGAGGCAGAGCAGCAGCACATCATTCTTGTGTTCTCAGTTTTGTTACGTTTTTCTGCAAAGCTATTGATTCTCAGTTGAACTCCTTTGGAAATCCTAATGGGAAAGTAGTTGAAAGCTTCAAAAAGTCTCTAGAAATTCTGCCAGATCTTCATGTATTCTCAGAAACTGTTTAACATTTGTGAGAATTGACTTTCACTAGCACCTATGTACTTAGGTCATCAAATACATATTTTTCAGATGTGCCTCATCACAGTGAATTTCGTTACAGTTACATAATACCCTACAAGGCCAGGGAATTATGATCCTTCTGCTAAACACAGGGAATTGAGAAGCTTAGACTTCATAACAATTCCTCAGGCCTTTCAGGATATATGTGGCTGAAATAGGAGTCAGCGTCTAGGTCACCTCTTCTTCCTTTGCTTACACACTTGATAATTGCTGCCCTGTTCCTTAAACTTGTTCTGAACCTCTATCTGTAAGAGAGATGGTATCATAAACAGCAAAGTAGACTGGAAAATCCCAGCATATGGCATTGATTACAAAACTGTGAATTCATCCTCCCTAAAATAAAAATCTATACCATTTAATGTAATGCATTAGGCATTACAGGCAAAAAAGCCCTTCGGTATAATCCCAGTCCTCTGAAAGGCCTAAAAATTAGTATGAAAAACCTTCCAAATCTAGTAGAGCTGAATATAGTGAATGCAAAAGATGAGGTGCCAATTGCTTTTGCTCTGTAGAGTTGGTATTTAACTAGCAGGTCAAACAGGACAGTGTTTAATACTCTTAAGGCGAACCTTTGTAGAAATGGTAAGTAATGAAAAAAGCATTCCATTTTATTATAGGTAGCTTTACCAACCTTTTCCATTAAGCCTTACACTAATTAAAAGGAGATTTTGTATCTTTTGGAGTCAAATGGAAACCACTTGAAAGACAGCTTTTGGGATTTTGCAGGGACTGTTTAACTTCTGGCTGAAAGAGATGGCAGCCTGTCAGAGCAGCTGTGTTGGGTGGTATCAGACCCGTACCCGTCTGTGTCGGAAAGAGTGACACATGCCTCTCTTGTGAAGCTTCTCTGGTCGTGCTGCAATAGTGAAACAAGTTGTCAAATGGTAGATGATCATTCAGGACTCAGTTCAGATCCTTGTTACTGGCCTGGGAGCACTGTGGGGTGTGCTTGACCCCCAAGATAAAAAGAGAGTACTGGGTGACCCTGCGAGTTGTTCTAGAAATTACAGTGATGGGTGGCAGAGGTGCTACAGTCAGGCTGACTAGCAGCAGGCAGAAAATGCACAGATTTTAAGGGATCCCTGAAACATAACAGGGCTGGGGTTTGAAAAATGCATGTGCAGATAGAATTTGTCACAAAGTGAGAGTTTTCAAAGTGATGCTGGCACTTTGCAATTTACATATTATGTCTCACCCTTTATCCAAACAATGATTTCAAGGGAGTTTTTAAGTACTGTCAGTATCTTCTCTCCGTAGGCAAATGTGTATCTAATTACAAGAAGTTAAAGTAGAAAAACTGACATTTTCAAAGCAAGGATCAAATTGTGGTGTGAATGGCTCAAGTATGACACCTAAAGTCATATCCAGCCTGATCACTGAAAATGCTGAACACACAATTCCCAGGCAGCTCACCTATATAGAATTTTAATGGAATAAAGTCACTTAACTAGGTCTATAAATATGGATTTAGGTCAATAATGGCACATAAATTTGAAAATGTTGTGCTTGGGCTTGTCCCATAGTCTTGCGACAAATGTGTGATGCTGCTACAGCCAGGACACAGTCTTGTCAAAAATTCATCTGCTCCCAAGCAAATGGAGTCCGTAGGTTACTGGTATTTTTTGTCATAAAGCCTCTTGCAGGAGAAGCTTCTCTCTGGCCAGAGAGAACAAAAATAAAGTTATCATACTTATCACTGTATCAGTGTCATTATCTCAGCACAATCATAAAGTATTACAGAGAGAGCTATTCCAGATTTTCATTAGTCAGGAACAGAGATGAAGTTCTTGCCCCCAGTAACAGATGAAGCTCTGTGCATGTCCTAACTTAAACCATGTCAGTAGCTCCAGTGAAGCAGCTAAAGATCAGGAGACTTACTGACATGACCTGCCAAGTTGGTATTGGGGAGTCATGTGAGTTAGGTGAGGTGGTATGAGAGCAGTAGTGCTAAGACAATGCAGTTACTTGGCAGACAGCAGTGTTCAGGATGCTGAACACGACATTTTTGTAGATGATTATGTAGAACAAATAAACTTCATGTGAAGTCTGTTCACACAGTTACAGAAAAGCAGACTTTTAGGTCTGAGCATGAGAGTTTAATGTGAACAGAATCTCTAAACAGAGTTGACAGTGTTGACAAAGGTAATATTAGATTTGAATTAGAAGCTTTGTAAGGTTAATTAAAAATCAAAGACACAGTTACAATAGAAGTCATTATCCAAGAGTATTAAATCAGTTGCAAGTCCAAGCCCATAAAAGAATTAATCAGGAATAATTTAATGTTGGATATCGAGGGCTTGTATTTTCCACTAATGCCCAAATCCATTCCATTAACCAGTACAATTCTTCAACTCCATAAAATGAGTTTCTGAAAGTAAGACAATAGAAGAACAATTCTGTGGGAAGAAGTTTTAATTCTGCTTTTAAAGTACAGTTACAGTAACTAGAATATGGTTTCTATCTAGAGAATCACACTGGCTAAGGCCAAAGGTTTTTCTGATCCATTTCCCCGTGTCCAACAGTGGCTGATGGCAGATGCTGTGGAGTGATCTAAGAGCAAAGTGAGCTGCTTTCAAGGGTGTGTATCACAGCATCTAGTTCTTTCTTCCATTAATTTATTTAATTGCTTTTTAAATAGTCATGGAGATCAGTCCATGAAAACTTTCCTCTTTTCCATGGCAATTAACTTCCTCAATCAGCTACATTATGTGGAAAAACATCGTCTTCTGTTTGTTTTGATGCCTGCCATGTGATGACTTTCCCCTTTTGTGGTGCGAGACTATGAATCTCCAGTCTTGGCTCCCTTTCACCAGACTACTGATCATCCATCGCATGGATCTCTCTTATAGCCTCTCTCAGTCATCTTTTCTTGCATCACCTTTATGGCCCTTTTGGGGCCCTTCTCAGCTGTCCTACATGTGAACAACAAATAGTTGAAGGAGGCTAGAGAGAGGGAAAGCAAAAAGATTCATTTGGCTTTTAAGAAGAAGGAGTTGAAGTGCTGGGGACATTGGGGGAAATTCCTAATGTAGAAAGCAGAAAGGCATGAAAGCAGCATTGAATGATGGGGAGATTGTGGTTACCATCTAACCACTCGTAAGTTACCAACTCTGCTCAAACCAGATCTCACTGAAGTCAGTGCAAGCCATCACACTAACTGTGATTCTTGAAAACAGGCTTTTGTTGAGCAAAACTATCGTTTTATCAAGGTACGTCAGGAGATTTGTGCAGCTTTTGACTGCAGGGCCCCTAGCTTGTAGTAAATTTTGAGCAAACAGGAAAGCCAAAGCAAATAAAAGCAAAAGTAAGATTATTTCAGTCCCCTATGTCTGGTGGCACCTTGAAGAAGAACCAAGCTTTTATTCTGTCATATAAAGGTTTTCTTCTTTTTTAACCCAAAAAATAAGCTTGTCACAAACCAGTACCTAACCTACTGCAGCCGTTTATCGACTTGGGTCCCACAGGAGTGATTGTCTAGAGGCAGTCTGTATAGCTGGTAACAAGCTGATAAATGGCCACACCAGGCTCAGTGTTGGCATCTGGAGGCAGTTATTAATCAGATCAAGCGCTTTATAAACTATTGATAAAAGGTTCAGTACCTTTCCCTTCCTTCCTAACTGTAAACTTACGTCTGAACAAGTTATCTGGAAAAAACTCATCCCTCAAGCATATTTTTCTTAATTTTCAAAATTTAGAAAAAAAGGCTAGGACCTTGAGATAATTTTTTTTTCCTCATTTTGTTAAGGTTATGGACTATCATATGTCAGTAAGATACATGGTCTGTTAGTCGTCAGGTTTACACTCATTAAAATCGGTGAGAATTTTGCTGTTGAAGTCATCAGATGCAGTATGAGTCCCAGGCCTTTCTAGATGTTTGACCTTGGAAACAGTCTCCTTCAGTAATCTAACACTACAAATAACAGAATTTATTATCAGCATGACTGTTATAGAGTGACTAGTTCTTAATATAGTGCTTTTTTCATATGATTATTTTCTTGTATTTAAAATGAGAAGAAGCTGAAAGAAGGAAAGGAGGCTGTTACTCTTAAACCAACATCAGAAGAATTATTGGCTTCAGATCTCTGCATACATCAGATTAGGAAAATACTCCAAATGTCCTGGGTACAAAACACGTAATTTGATGTCAAGTCCAGATTTATTTTCTTGAGGACATTGGACTGACAGTAATGCAAGTTCTCTACCAATCGTTCCAGAAGGATTAGACATTAAACAATAGTTGCAGAATGTAAAATATAATCTTAAAGGCATTGAATCTGCAGCATGCATGTTCCCCGGGATATTATTACAAGACTCTTCATGTCTTTTTTCTAATGGCTCTGTGGATTCCCTGTTTTCAACCTGCTACAACCAGCTTTACAAATGTCCAGCCACTCTTTTTCTCTGTTACTAATTTTTTTTCTATTGTAAAGCATTTCTGATCATATTTCTCTCTCACTACTTTTAAAATTTATTGGTTTTCTGTTGTACTGTTAAGGATTTTATTTCCCAATTGGTATTAATTTTTAACTACTTATGTAAGTGTGTATCAGTTCAGATTCCTGCAGAAAAAAGTTTGTCACAAATCCGCAAAAGCTAAATGATGAAAGCAGAGCTTGCAGACTCACTACTTTCTTTCTCTGCCTGCTTCATCAGACGTAAAAAGATTTTATCTTCATTCAGATTCTTACACTGCCCAGCACTATAGCCTTTATGTATGACAGGAAATAAATGTATGGATCAATTTCTTGGCATATCTTCAAGATCAGCAAAGTTGCACCCATTTATATCTGCAAAGGATCTGGCAGTAGTTGTTGTCACAGGCTAGTCACACAGAAAAGGTTCTGAATCAGTAGTGCCACAGAAATCCAGGCACCAAAATACCTCTGTGGGCATGGAACCTGTAATCAGGGAGGTGCTTGGAAATATAATTTTGGTTGCTTTGTTATATGAAAAAAAATAATCTACATTTTCTTGCAAAGAGATGAAGTGTTGGGTTCCTCAGCTGTAGGTGTGGCAGTGTTCTAACCAAAGGTACATGTGGATAAATGACACTTGCCTGCTTTTGTTCCTAGAAATACAGTGTTAATGCCCTTCTCAGCAAATGGTAACAGCGAATGGGTAAGTTTACCCCCAGGGGCATGAGGGTAGTACATCCTCTGCAACCACTACAGGCAGGGACCAGTGTCCTTATCCAGTCACTGCATGGATTTTTTCTAAGGACATACTGTGACCCAAATCCTGTCCTGGGCGTTATGATGTCCTCGCACATGTCATGGTCACGTGTCTCAGAGCAGGCTTTGGCCCCATTTGCCATATGGGAGCTGGAACATCGTGTTTTTTCTGAATGTCCCTTTTTTTTATTTTTGTGTTTCTGTTCAAAGCTCAAATGAAGAGCTAATTGCTACCCCAGCAGAGCCCATTGGCTGCAGGCTTCCCCGCGGCTCTGCTGTTAGTCTGCTCATGAATGAATTCTTGGGTTTGAGGCAGATTTCCAGGACCCCTGGGATGGTCCCAGTTTAGCTCAGTCTGCTTATTGCTTGACATTCCTAAATATGAACGTGCTATGAAAACTACCAAAGGCCAGTCTTTAAGGAAACTTTTGAATGGGCAGCTCAGTTACTTCTCCTCTGCACAGTGACCAGGAGAACGTGAGTTCTTTTGTTCCTTACAAACCCTCTTTTCTCTCTTTAGAAATACAAAAAACTAGTTTGACCCTTGAACTCTGGCTCTGCCATGGGAGCTTACATTAATTGCCACATTGGGGCAGATTTCATCCTTGCAAATCTGCTCTTTTCTCATTGTCCACTGCATCATTTCCTCCTTGTCTTCCCACCATGCTTGGTGCATCATCTATGTTGCTATCAGGATTTTCCATGTGCAGCAGGGGAAATGGCATGGTAGCGCTCCAGGGATTGCTCCTGGCTTTGCCAGTGGCTCTGTGTGGAGGCTTAAGCAACTCTCCCAAGCTTGCTGCTTCCCCGCTTTTACCTCTGGAAAACGGCAAGGGTGAGAGCAGAACTTTTAAAAATGATGTGAAAATGAAGTTAGAGTTGATAAATGTATTAGGATTGTTGTTATTGTAGACAACGCTAAGTGGCATTCCTCTCAGAGAAGCACTTTGTAGACGTGGAGGGAACTGAATCTTTCTCTGTATTTATAAACACCATATGTATACCTTGATTTACGTGTTTTGCTGACAGGGCTTGCTTGATCTCACAGAGTTAAACCAAAGTTGTGAGAGATGGGAGGAAAGGAACAAATATGTCTCTTCGAGACCTGCAATATCCCATCGTCACTATGGCAGGGCTGAATTTTAAAGAGGGTTGTGAAGAAACTGACCCTGTGGATGTCTCTGGTGAAGGAAGTGACTGGTAGACATTAAAAGCTGGGGAAATTGTAGGAGATAATAGAGCAGCTAGGTAAGATGGGGCAAAAACATCACAGATTATGAGGTGAAAATGAGACGTTTGCATTGTGTGCCTGGGTTATGAGGATCCTGAGGTCTAAAAGACTAAGGAGGTGCTATGCATTTGGTGCTCATCAAGGCAGCAGCAGAGGAGGAGAGTCTACTGTGGATATCCGTAATAAGGAAGGCTGCATCTGCGCTTCTGCCCACATCAGTCAGGCCTCAGGTAGGTCAGTGTCTACATGTGGCTGACAAAGGAAACACGAGTCTCCAAGCCAGACTTATGGTGATAGTTTGGCATGTGAAAGTAATTGAATATTTTACAGCAGGGCTTCCAAGTATGAACAAAATTCTGCGTAAAGCACTGCCAGACAGACTTGGCAGATGTATTGTCACACGTTACATGATGATACTGAAGTTGTTTTTAGGTGTGCATTTGTTTGTTGGTACAACAATGGGAAAATCTAAACCTATTCAGAAAAGAAAACATTGAACTTCCTTTTGTTCCATCTGTTTTGCTTGTTTCAGAGGACTCCAGCAGGGCCCAAGTCCCCCACAGCCTGAGTCTGGGGAAGCCTTTTACAGAAAGCTTGTTCCCCAGTAACATAAAAACACATCATTTATACCTCTGTGATTAGTGCTTAGAAATATTTTTTCCAAGGAAGTTGATGTAGCTACTGTGATCATTGACTTGTTTATGCATTCCAAATCTATAGTATAAATAGTTCTGGTCAGTGCAGAAACAGGCTTCATCCCACATGTGATTATGTGGGAGGGAGAGAACACATGATGGAGTATGAGAGCAGCAAGAGCAGCGTATGTGAGCAGGGAGATCTCTGCTAAAACAACAGCTTCAGTTATCAGCTGTGCCCAGCATCCATTGCAACATTTGCTGCATGTGATGTATTATATAGAAATTTGCAAAGTCCTGTATCCGTTAACAAAGTGAAGGGGGGACAGCACCTTTCCCGTACTTTCTTTAGCCAGCAGCCCACCTTCCCAGGAGGAGCTGTGACAGTCTCCCTGCTTTCCCGTCCCCTTCCTCCATTCCTTGCTGCAGATTCCTTCCCGCTCCCATCTCCCACCCTTCCCAGCCTCAGCTTCTCCCAACTTGTCACCTGCTGGCTGTGACAGTGCAGAAAGATGGCTGTGGCCAGAGCAGACAGTGAGGACTGGGGCAGGAGGGAGCGCGTGGTGGTACAGAGCCCTGGCCATGCCCCGTCACACATCCCAGGGCAGCAGCGGCTGCCTGAGGGACAGAGGAACAGAGTGTGCAGGCAGGGAACAACGTGCATTTTGTCATGCTCTGGCTCTGGAAAGACAGAAAAAAGTCTGTCAGATTTCTCTACTGGATATTTCTGAATGCTAAGGGTTGCTCTAATCCTCTCCTTGTTGGCCAGGCCTCAAGGAGCTGTATGGCAGATGGGGAAAGGGTTCCCCAGCCATGTCCCTTAGCATCCCCTTTAGACCACCAAGCACCGGGGGGTTAGCTGTTGTGGAAGACAGGAAGGATTCATGTGCAGCTCAGAATAGAGCCTGGGAATGACAACAGCAAGCTGTGGAAGAAAGAAAAGAAAAAAACCCAAACAACTCCAAACCATGTTGAACAAGGCCAGTGATTTGTTCTGGGATTTTTAATGCTTCCCTCCATGAAAGTGAAGTCAGTTTGACCCACTCGTTCTGGCTCTGCTACACATCACACCAAATATTTACTCTGCTAAATTGCATTGCTAGAGTCTCACTGGCATCTTTTCTTTGAAGTGATATCCTAGAGCTTTAATTTTTTTGCTGGAAACCCCTACATTACATCCCATAGTCCACTGCTTACAGAGCTCCAAAACCCTGCAGGCACCAAACCTCTGCATTACGCTTCCTAACTGCAGGCCTGAGAATCAAAGGAGGCTTCATGCTGGTACATCAATCCAGGAGCTGAGATACTGACCTCATGTGTGAAATTTTGATTGGGTTTAGCTAATTTTGCATGACATGTCGCTACCAGTCTGCCTGGTCTCAGCAATTCAGTGGCCTCAGACACAGTGTATCCATGTACCTTAGGCCAGATCTCCCCGCTCTGCTTTTCTGAAAGGTCTTCCTCTGACAATCAGACATGCCTTTCCCTCCTGCAATTATGTCTAAAAGTGCTGGCAGCCTGCTTAGGAAAAGCAGAGAAGAAATCTGCCCAAAGTTTATTTGTTTGATTTTAAGAATAAACCTTGTTGACTATCAGCTAAAGCGGCCTGTCTAGAGACCAAAGTCAAGCATGCACATGCAGCTTCATGGAGTTACAGTCTGGAGCCTGTGAATTAATTAGCAATTTCTCTGAAGAACCGCACCCTGACAATTCACAGACTTCATAGCTCTCTGACCAAATTTGATAAGCAGTGAAGGTGCATGACAGTTCCGTGGGATCATGTTAGCCTACTTAGCACTGCAAACCGCCAGAACAGCAAAGGGGGGCTTGCCAAAGGTATGCTAACACAATTCCTAAATGTTAGACATCAAAGCAGTAAAGGGACTTTGTCATTTTAAACCTGAGACAAATTTAAATTTGCATTGACTCTACAGCTGGAAAAAAGTAAACTCCCATGGGAGGATTTGACTCCTTAGCTACCTGAGTGTAAAGGGGATCCCATACGGCTTGGGTAGCTTACTGGTAACGTTACAAACTGTCCCATTGCTAAATAGTTCATTACCTTCTCTAGGTAGTTTGCCTGTGTGCTGCCTGCTCCCAGAAATCGTTAGCAGAGGGTACAGGCTTAAAATGACACAGTTCTGCTCTGTGAAGTCACTGTTAAGAACATTAAAACCTTGTGTGCCTTTATCACAGTAGCGGGGCTGTAAAAAGCAGCTGGCACCGAAAACAGAGGCAACGTCCTATCTATCATCCTGACTTTGTTCTTGCATTTGTCGTTGTGTTGGACATGTTTCACCTTCAAGAAAACTGTTACCTATTGTTAGCTGGTTCAGAAGCTTGACCTCAGATCTGAACCATGGAATGGACACTACACAAATACCACACACACACACACCCCCACCCCCCAAAACAGAAGATCCTAGTTTTGCGCAATTCCAGTCTAGATACATGAGACAGACAAAGGTAAGGAAAGTGTTTCAACAGGCAAAGGCATTTTTCTCTCTCTTTGAATTGGGTAATTTATTTCCTGGCTTTTTTGTTACTTAAAGACGTGGAATTACATCCTGGCACTGTCCACAAACCAGGATTGCCTAGTCGTAACAACATACAAATGTGAAACAAGGGAATTTACAAGCCTGAACGGCAGCCTCACTTCACCAAGGCCGCTACAGTAGCACCTGGATTTTGCCTCAAAGATGTATTTCTTTCCTTCTTGAGCTTTCTACTGAACATCACAGGCTGTGTAATGAGAAGCCTCTCACTGCTGGTCATCTTATTAATAATCGCAGTTTTCCTTTGTAACACCTACCTGTCATATTGCTCTTCTCTCCCTATTTAATACACACAGCACTGTCTTAAATATTTAGCTTTTCTTTTCTCCCCCTCAGACTTAGAACTGATAGATTCTGTCTATGCAGAGATGAAAGTTTGTTACCAAGAATACAAAATAGCTCAAAGGCTTTGCAGAAGTTAACTCTCAGATTAAATATAATTAGGTATTTTTCCTGAATGCCTTGTGTGTGACAGTAGGAGGGGCAGTCAGTCTCTGTGATTATCCCATTGCTTTTTCCCTTGAGCGTAAACCAGTCATTGGCTGATCTCTGTTTTTGACTGGAAAATTGTGATTGCTGTGCTTTATATGAAGATGAGGTTTTGTTTCACTGTTTATCCTTGCCAAGTCTGCTCACTCCATAAGCACTAATTCTGCCCCAGTGGAGGCGTGAGAGTGTGGCTGAAGATAAGTCACCTCCATTGCATGACAGTCTAAACTTCTCAATCCATCACAGATTGAAGAAGAAAGAATGAAAAATTTATTTAGACATTGATTCTGCCACCCGTTTCTTTCTAAACAATGGTTTTGCAATCACATTTTTATAGTGTGAAAATAATATAGTGGAAATAATATATAAAATATAGTGGAAAATAATCCATTTTTCCCTCTCTAGCAGCTGTGTGGAAGACTAGGAGTCAGCAGGTAGATACAATCAGAGAAACACAAATTTGGGTTTCTGTTGATGCTCCTTTTTAACGCTCTCTCAGCACATCTGATTATGGAGCTCTCCTGCCTGTACTGAGGAACAAAGGAAACTGATTAAGTAGCAAGTGCTTAAATTAAATGTGATTAATTTGCTTTTATATCCCTCTCCTCTCTCCCATTCCCAGTGACCTCAGATTTCACTCTTCAGAATGAAAGGTGCACACATTAAACCAAACAGCTAACTTTGAAGTTCATATCAGTATTTTTACATTTTTGCATTCAGGTTTCACCATCGTTTCTCATACTTGCAGTATTTCAACTTGTGCATGCTTTATATTAAAGGACTCACACATTATTTTGTGTTAATTCTGGCCACAGTTCTTTTAATCCTTTGGACCTATGATAATTGTAGCTAATTTTTCAGGTTTTTTCAGTGCATCCTAAAGGCTTGGAAACCACAGGGCAAATAAAGAAATTAGAAATATATTTTATTTATTTCAAGCTGTTTGCAAGCTCAGAGCTCTGAAAATAGTGTACTACAACTGAGGAAATCTGCTTTGGAGCATTTTCAGTTTCTCTGAGCCACCATGTATCTAGCTCTGCCAGCTGCTTCTAAAACTTGTACTTCAGCTTCCATAATCTTATCATTAAAGGTGGATTTAAGAACCAATGAACAAACCTTTGCACTTGCAACCAGAAGCTGGGAGAAGACTCTGCATTTAAGGGCAAGCTCAGCTTTACTCCAGCATCGAGTACTAATCCAGTATAATCAAGTGTTAGATAGTGTGAACTCGGCAGCTCCTTGGGAGAGATTCATCTATTTGCTTTATTGTTCAGCTGCTGCTTTCTGACTTATGAAATCCTTTCTGTGTTGCTAGTTTTGTTTCCGGTCCTTGCAGTGGTAACATGAGGAAAAAAGCAGAATTTGACCACATCCATGAGGATGTCAAGCATTTAGATTTTATTGGTTTAGAAGCTTACTAAATTTAAACAGAAGCATTAATGTGGCCTTAGGCTCTCTTGACAGTTAAACTCTTCCTTGGGGGGATTTCTGTAATGCTTTCTAATCAGCTTAAGGAGTTAATTAAACAGCTGTTACTTAGCTTCTTAATTCTGAGACTTGATGCTAAATAAGATTTGAAATTAGTTATGCATGACTGAAGCATGGATTCTCTGATAATGAGAAAATAAGATGGCTGCTAGCTGAAGAGGAGGAAAATGTAGGCCTTTTTAAAATAGTGAAAAGATTCAAGGTGGTATGCTGGTTTAATGCCTTACAAGGTTGATTAATAGAAAGGAAAAAAAAAGAGGAAAATATAGGATATTACATGAGTGCCAAATGGCATGGATTTTCAGGCAGCTATCCATTCTTATTTGATGGCATGCCCTGGACTTCAGGAGATTTCAATGATAATTTTATTCTCTTCCCTATTGCAGTCTGTACATAGTAAACCCAAAAGCCAATTGAAGCCTATTGAAAACAGAAAGGAAAATGTTTGATTTTACAGGTTTGCTATTTAGCCTGCAAAAATATATTCCACTACTATAATAAAAAATGTAACTGGAGATCTGTTGTGCTTATAGAGCATGTATTACAGTGTTGTGGGGACTTTTTAATATTTTTTCCACCATGTGTATTGTAGTAGGACAAGTACTTCTCCTGAAGGGGCATGAGTGTCGTGGATGGAGTGGTGCACTTCACTAGCAAGACAGAAGCATTGATGTATTTTATTGATACAAGACAGTGAGTTAACAGAGTTCAGTGGTAAATGTGACGGCGATGTAACAAGATTCCATGGCAAGGTACAGTTGAGCATTTAATGCACAGAGGACAGGGTCAGATAAAATGGTCAGGGAGACTCTCCCGTTGAGTCATGAGGTTCAGAAAGAACCCCCTTGTGTTCTGAACTCCTACTCAGAGGGGAGTGCAGGTGCAGCTGGATCCAGACTTAATCCCAGACACAGTTGACAGTTTACATCTAAAGGATTATGTTTGCGCAGTCAGTCCTTTCTGTCACTTCGCTGAGATTTCAGAGTTTCAGTGCTTTTATTCCCAATTTGCTTACCGAGTATCTGATGCGATAAGGATTCTCTCGGCCACGAGGAGTGACCTTGAGAGGCGTCTCTATTCAAGGGGAGATCCTGGTATGCAGCCCACTGCCATAGAGGAGAGCTCAACAGGCCCTGGTCTCTCCACTGTTTATGGAGTGAGGTGACCGACTTGTAGTCGGATTTGCGTACCAGCCCTGTTTCAGTTGGTGCATGCTCAACTAGCCCTCAGCTGCTGAGCAAGATTTATGACCCTTAGCTATTGTGTTGCTGTCTGTCTCCCCAGAGTTCAGCTTCAGCCAGCTGCAGCCATCAGGACCGCCACCTGTGGCTATTGTTTAAGCAGAAGGTGCGGGGGGAGCACATGGGCACACTGAGCTGCTGATCAGTCCAGGTTCTTTTGAGGAATCATGTCTGCAAGTCTTGTGAAAACAAGCCAGCACCTTGCTCTCTGCTGCTTGTAGTGTTGTGGAGTTTGTGAGGGCTAACAGGGATTCAGCATTAAAATGATGTGCTGAATCATGCTAAAGTGCTTTTGGAAAAGAATGCGGACAGTTGGTGCTAAACTTTGTCACGTAAATCTGATGTGGGGACAAAAAGCTAGGCATGAGTTTGTCATTTATTTATCTCTTCTAGAAGTCATTATTAATGCAAACATTAGGAAATATTGTGTATACGGAAAGAACTAGGGGAAGAAAAAGAAATTCCTTAAGATTTATAAAGACGATGTTAAATTCCTTGCTTTCACCCCAGAAATTATGAGGCAAAAGATGTCTGAAGGGAAATTAAATTGCAGGGAAGCTACCAATTAAAATTGAAAAAATTAATAGGTATTCACTTCTGCATTTCTACTTAAATAGCTGCTTACTGTGTACATCTTCTGAATATGTTTCTGCTGGAGGGCTTAATATGCTCCGTTATTCAATATGAATCTCTTCAGTAGGCAAAGAACGCTTACCCCAGAATCTTCTTTAAAGGTATTGCTATTTTTTTTAACATGATAGCAATTTCAGAATAAAGATTACCTGATCTTCTATTTCTATTAGACAGAGAAAATTGTTTTTCTCTGATTATTATTTCATTTTATTATTTGTGTGTGTGTGTGTGTGTGTGAGATTATAGAGATATGCTATGTAATAGTTACAGAACATTCAACATCTTTTTTAATAGCTTCTCAGGGAATCAACTTTTAGCCATTACAATATTTGGCTATATCTTTGCAAAAGCCATAACTATTCCTATCTTGCAATGCTCTGACTTCATATCTCCTATAATCTATGTTAGTTACGGATAAAGGAGATAGTATTTCTTCAGAAGATTCCTTAATCACATTAGCAGCAAAAAGCAACACTTTTAAATCAGTAACTAGATTTATAACTTTTTCATGCTGAGACTAGGAATGATAAATCTCTGTATAGCTTAATAAGTATTGTGTTTGTTTCCTCAAACTGAAGTAATTTCTATATGCTTTCACCAGGGGAACATTAAACCCCTTCTAGCCATTAAATGACTGAAGAAGCATTTTACCCTGCCCCTGCTGTGTAAATTGGTGTAAATAGCTAATATGCCCCTATGTTCAAGGGTGAGGTGCAAACCAGCTGCCTAAAGAAGTCACCCTCCAAGTCCATACATGTACAGGTATGGAAAACTCTGCAAACAGAATGTACAGTTCAGTTATTCTAGTATAGATTAGCATAACTTCGGGCCATTGCCAGCTTGCTTTGCCTTTATTTTGCTTTAGAGAGGTATTGGGTGGATTTGTTTTCCTGGGCCTGAACAAGTAGCTGCTGACAGAAAGTTGGAAGATCGGCACAGACATTTGTATGAACTCCAGCGATTACTTGTTGCCCCCAACTTCCCTCACTGCTTTTGGAGATAGAGAGGGCAAAAATTGTTTTGGAGGTTTTTATGACTGCCTGAGAATCAGCAATACTGTTACATGCTGTGCATTGCGGTGGTACGGACAGCGCACAGCTCTGGAAATACTTTGTTCCTGAACATAGGTCTAGAACATGGAAAAAGACAAAAACTATAAAACTTTGAATCCAGGTTCTTTGATTTTGGATAGGGACAGCACAGGAATTTGCTTCCTTAGCTTAGCATCAGGTATCAATACACTCCTCTCCTTGTATTTAAGTACCCTCATTAAAGTTACTGTGATTAGTCGCACAATTGGGTTAAATGCAGGTATGTCAGACTGTAGCCAGAAAGCTAGACAGAAAGCTCTTGGCCAGGACCTGAGACCATATTACTGAGCTCTGAAGCCAGCTGAGACTCTGGACATGCAGAAATCCCCTGTGGATTAGTTGTGCTATGCACACACTTTTAAAAAGGTATCTGAGCTGGAAAACAGATTAGTGACAGTGAAACAACTGGTGTACTGGGTAGCCTGGGTTTGCATGCGTTTCCATAAAGGGGCAGGTAACAGGTATGTTAGGGTGCAGCCTGTATTCAGAATAGCCATAGGTAGCACTGGGAAAATTCAGAATTTCAAAAGAAATTCATGAAGCTTGTGAGAATCATTCTCAGTTACTAGCTCTTACCAGGGGAAATTACATTTGCTGTTGGTAAGCAGACCTCATTAATCACCACTGTTTCAAAGGCTTGGTTATTATTGCTTTGTAAAGTAATTGCAAGGGTCATACTGTAATGTATCAACTGAAGGAAGGAGGCCGTTCCTGTTTGGGGCAGCAGGTCTTTTCAGCTTGGTACAAGGTGCAAGTAGCTAGGTGTATGGTATGGCCTGACATAGTCCCAATGAAATGAGATTCATGCCCAAGTGTTTGCAAAATCAGGACCTAGTGCCTGGATTCTGTAATTATAGTGGTTGCTTAAAAGCACTTATTCTGTCAAGGTACCCCCATTTTGCAGCTATGTGAAGCCTACAGGAGAGTGGCAAATGTATCTAAATAACCAGCATGTAGTAACTTTGCTGGGAAGCCCAGATGTGAAAACAATAAAAGAACCTGGAAACTTAATTGCAAATCTTTCTGAGTTCTCAGTTGCCTGAATAATATATTCTCTACTGAGAACAAATGTGCACTCAAGACAGAACAGCCTTACAGTACAGGCAGATATTCTCACCTTTGTATGAATTATAATTTCAAAATATCTGAAGGGGTTTTGTGCTGAGGGATTTTCTTCTTCGGTTCTCTTTTTGTGAAAACTCATTTCACCCTCCCCTAAAGATTGTGATGAGGATGCAGCAACATTAGCAATGCAGCTAGCAAAAGATCAGGAGGGTTTTTTTCTTTCTTAAATATTGCTTTGAGTCTGAGTAAAGTGTCTCTGTTTCTTTAAGTAGTAGGAAACGGTCTTTTTTATCTGTAGCCTTTAGATGAGAGAAATCTCAGCTTCTCCTCAATAGCTCAAGAGGTAGTGGGGGAGTCATCATCTTCTGGTAACTTGGTTTCAATCTCCCACTTTGTTGTCTTCCACAAGTAAAATCAGGTCAGTCTCAGAGGCTCATAGCATGAGCTATTTAGATAATGAGAAGTTAGCACTTGGGGGGCTTTGGAAGCCTTTATTTCACAAGAGCCAGCTGAAATAAAGAGCCTCGTATTCTACAGGATAGTTTGCGATTCACAGGCACAGTTCTGAAAAGCTCAGAGACCCTTGCAGGAATGAGCAGTATCTTGCAATTAGGAGTGGAATGATTCAGGCCTCAGTTTTTGCTCTCTGTGTATCTCATGCCAGTGATATCTGCTGTGTGAAGACTGATGTGACACCCAGGTAACTAAGAGCACTGTTTAATCTCATGCTCTTCTAAATTAGAAGTAGTAAATCAAGCAGAAGGAATGCATTTTGCGATAATCACCACAATAGTGATGTACCAGAGACACAGGTCACTGCAGAGCTCATTCAGTTCAAAGAGTCTGGGCCCTTCTCAGCACCCTTCCTTCTTTTGCATGAACCTTATTTAAAGGTAAAGGAACAGCTGTGAACAAGTGCTTGCCCACCATTTCCCAGCAAGAGCCAGGATAAGTCCTAGAAGACCTGGCGACAGTCCAATTCCTCACAGTCCTGTGGTGAATGTAGTCGCCTACTCAGGACCAGAATGGTGGTGCAGCCTAAAGCCTGCCTCTTACAGTGGCTTCCATACACATGGCCAGCCTGAGCACCCAACCAAAGGTCCAGTCAGAGGCTGTGCAAGAGCACACCCTGCATGTCAGATGGTTTAAGGTGCTATCATGGGGCTGTTGTAGCAGCTATTATTGCTGTGCAGGCTGTCCACAGGCTGGAAGTTAGAAAGTGTGCATATTGCAGAAGACACCACCCACTGCAGGGACTTGTAAATGATCACCCAGGAGATCTGGGGCAAAGCGGATTTCTGACTGCCCTCGATCCCAACTTGTGCCCTAACAATTATACAGTATTTCTGTGGTCTAAATGTTGTCAGTATTTGTCCAATAGCATCATAGAATTTCAGTATTTGTAAAAAAATCTTTCAGAAAACAGTTTTGTGGGTAAAATAGCAAGACTTAAGACATTATTTTTATGTGATCAGCAAGATCATTCATTAGTGAGCTCCTCGGGATGGAGATTTCACTATTGCAAGGTACATCTTGTGTATGTGGTGCAGGGACATTCCTTGGGTGTTCATTTGCTCTGACATTTCATGAGCATTCATGAAACAGTAATTAAGGCATGACAAATATCTTAACAGCCCTGAATCCAAACTGTGAGTTTGCTTCCAGGAAATTGGTCTTTTCTGACACGTGCACTTGAACAGTTCTTGGAATAGCCATTAGAAATTGAAGTACAACTGAATCTAGGTGGTGCTAATGAATTAATAGCAATATATAATAACTAAAGGGGGCTTTTTTTGGTCTCTTAGGAAGCAGAGATCCTGAATACAGCTATTCTAACTGGGAAAACAGTGGCTGTCCCTGTCAAAGTGATCTCTGTGGAAGATGATGGGACTGTGACTGATCTTTTTGAGAAAGAGGTAGTTACTCTGGTTTGCCACATTGGAACAGGAGCTGTATGACTCAAAAGTCTGGGTCTTTTCTTTGTACTGACCCAGTAGTATATTGCAAACAACATTAGCTTTGAATTTGGAATTTTCTTTGGTCACATTTGCTACTAGAGTGTCTCACAGGAAACATAATGGCCTGCAGTCATGGACTGGGAACTACTGGGTAAGACACTTGGCCAGTAGAATTACTCTGTATAACAGCTCTAGAGCCTGAATTGCCTTGAAAGATAAATGGAAGGCAATAATATGCTGCTACTCTTAGTTTTGACTCACAGTGTGTATTTTTCTAGCCAGTGGTGAGGACAGAACTTGCAGACACGCCTTTAAGTGCCTTTTTATTACTGAAATGTTAGGGTCAGGCAGGACCATCAGGAAAATGGCTGCTTCTTGAAGGCTTTCAGCTTGTACCAGTGTTACTAGTAAAAGCTTGTAAGACGTCCTGGATATTCTTTGGTTAACTGTCAACACCTGTTAATGATAGTGGAAGGACACAGTCAGCAGTGGTGATTGTGGGAGATAATGGTCGAAAGTACTCCAGCATAGTGACAGAAATGTTGGCTTGTCTACAGCAGCTTTTATCTTTCCACAAACTCAGCTGTGGCTGTCACTTGAGAAGAGGAAATGAGAGACATGGCTACAAATAGAAGTTAAAATCGAATTTTTTTAAAATAACCTGCATGTCACAACATGATTACAAATGCCACCCCTCCAGCTGCTGGAAATCATGTTATCCCATTAACTTTTGTGAACTACATCATATTGAGGACTCGGCCTTTGTGAAATTTGCCTTAGCGTAAAGTTGACTGGATTGCTAAGTTTTCTCCCTGTTATATCAGTTCATTGTAATTTTGATTCAAACAGCTGAAGGTGGTATTTCACTCCAAAGCAAGCCTCCCTGGGCCCCATTAGCTGAAACAGATTCTTCCTAGTGGAGGTTTTTTGCCATTATAGGCAAAGATGAGTGTAAGCACTGTCGTGGGAAACTGCTCAGAGTTTGAGACATACCTGCAGGTTTAGTACCTTTATGTCACAGAGGGAGTGATAACTTGGGATAGGGAATTTGAAGAGTAGAGCTGAGTATAGGCTTAAATTATCTTTCTTGAGCTATCTTTAAACAAGTTGGGGTTTTTTTGTCAAAAATTTGCAATTTTTACACTCCTTGGACTTGTTATAAGTAATTTCTTCATGATAATTTCTTACACACAAGATGAACACAAGCAGTTTCAAAGTCCAGCGTTTTCTTGTTTCCCTTTTAGAATCTACTACTTTGGATTTCTATTTATCTGAATAGGTATACGGTGTTTTCTGATTCATAGTGTCTTTCTGTCTGTCTTAATAGGGAATTTCTATTTATTTATTTATTTATTTATTTTATTTTTTCTTCTATGAAGCCCTTTCAAATCTGGTAAATCTGCCAAATATAACAAAATCTTGGACTGGGTCTAGATTTAAAAACAGAAAGGAATTATTTGGGGTCCTTGTGTTGTGGAATTTAATGGACTAAGTCTTCACTCGCTAACTCATTAACTAACTTCTTAGTTTTTCCAAAGAACTGGAAAAAGATTTGAAAGCAAATATATAATTTGGAAGATATTTTAAAAGATCAGTTTTGTCTCCTGAAGTTTTGGTTTATAAGAATAATTTGGCATGTTCATTGGATATTTGTGCAATAGTTTTGTCTGATACAAATCTGTAGTGGTTTAGTATACAATATGCTCAGCTATAACCCTGGTAAAGAGGTTAAAGTGGTAGTACTGCTTAAGTGTATCTCTGTCATTAATTGTAAGTATATGAATATACCAATAAAGTCTTGTGCATTTAATATTTATATACTCATATATATATATATATATGCACCGCTGCACAGTGAGGCTAATGGTAGGCCCTATGTCAAAATAGGAAATTGCTAGTCAGACAGTCAGGGCTACTGTAAACATCCCCCTAGAGTTCACTCTTCTGCAGTAGGAAGGCAGGTTTCAGCAGCATTAAAATGAGTCGCCGGTTTAAAGTGAGATCTTAATTGAAAATGTGTCCTCAAGTTTACAGTTTACCTGCTCTGTTTCAGACCAAGTCTTATTCAGACATCTTATGTAATGAAGATAAAGATACATAATCACTGGCCTGCTTTCAGCATGCAACAGTAATTAGAGATTCTGTTCTCTGGGCATTAGGGTGGTGAATATAAAGTAGAAGAACAAGTGTGCTTAAAATGCTCACTGAAATATAAAGATTAAGGTTACATTGTGCCTTTACTGTTGCTGTTTTTCAGTGCATCAGTCAGGTAGCATCTAACAGATTGATTATGTCTTCGTGGCTTAGATTTTACTCCTGTTTTTTTGGTGTTGATTAATGATGAGCTTAAGCTCATTCTCCTTGCAGAATTAGTATACTTCATTCTTCTTTTAATTTCAGGAGCCACATTTATTACTCACTTCTTTCATCTTAGACTTCAAAAGACTTTAAAGAGCTGGACCAAAATCCACACCAACTTGTTTTCTGCCAGGCTGTGTCTACATGAACTCGGTTGAATAAATCAGGACATAATTTAGTCCATTGAAACAATATTTTTATTGAATGATCATTATCGAAATGATTCAGTCCACCAAGACAGAGTAACCATGCTAAAAAATGGAGGCATGTTATAGGCTCTGTTTCACAAATGAGGAATCTGAGACACAGAAAAGGTAAGGTGAGGGTTTCCTAAGTGCTATGAAGAAGTTCTGACCACTGAGGTAGATGCTAAAACTCCTAATGACCTCATGAAAAAGAGGGAGATTGGTGAGCAGACTTTTTTTGATGAACTGATGAGGTGGATTAAATTCTCAAGATGATTTAAATCAAGGATGAGGGGAAAGGAAAAATCAACATCTTTTAATCCTTCATTTTGAAAAGACAATGCCATTTCAAAATGTCCATTTTTTCAAGGCTCAACAAAGCCTAAAAGTCTCTTCCAATGCTCTGGGTTTTCAAACTGATGAGTTAATTGAAAATCTGCATTTTGGTTGCCCTGAGATGAAAGCACCTTTAAGTTCATTTTGTTTGATCAGTTAGCTCCAATATATCCTCCGCTCTGTCCAGAAGCCACTTGCCAGAAGTTGCATGATGAATGGTGCCAATGCAGGGAACAGGATACAGTGTTCCTCTGCCCCTTTTTTAATATTATACTGTGAATTGTGTGTTCAGAATCTGTGTGTTATCCAAAATTGCATACTTTTCTAACAGAATACGTTTAGCTTATTTCCTTCTAGAGCATTGTATACTTTTCTTAGAGCTTAGGTATGAATGCAAATGAGAAGCAGGCATACTAACTTGTGTCTGTATTACAAGCGAACTCCTGAGGCAGATGGTGTGAAAGGGGAGTTGTTACTTCTGGTCTCCTTTGCACATCCTAGGACTGACCACAGAGCTGTGGAGCAGTGTCCCACAGGCAGAGGCAGTGCAGGATGTTACAGCGTGGCCTCTCGCTCTGAATTCCCATTTCCCAGAGCTCTGCAACCAGTTCTGGCTGTGGGATGATTGCCAGGCATTTGTGCTTGTCCTCTGCAGAGTCTCATCTTTCTGGCTCTGCGTGAGCAGTGAAGCAGTAATGCTTTATCCCTGCTTGCTGTTTATCAAGCAGCTGTAGAGTTGCAAAGCCAGACTGCTCCAGCCACAGCTAAGTGATAGGAAGTTATTGCGACGGGTGGGTAGCTGCTTTGTTCTGTTCTCTTTGGGTTGTACTAAGAGGGGATGACAATGCAACTTGGCAATTTGTAAAACATTACTGCAGACTATTAACACTTAGTGTGGTTTTATCAGTGGTAAAATCACTTATTTTTAATCAAGTGACAGACTTTACAAAAACTGAAGTGTCAGAGCATTTTAAATAGCCTGAAGCAGGCAGTGTTTTAAAACATTAAACTTTTAACAGCTGTTTCTTTTCCTCCTTACACTGGTGCACTTCAGGGAAAAATGGAAGTCTTCTAATGTCAGTGGAGTGACAGAGTAAAACTCAAAGGGAGAAGATAATTGGGAGTCCAGGATTTTATCTGCTCCTTAGTTTAGCGTTGGCAGTTTCACAGTGCTGCAGATTCCACAACCATATTGCTAGTGGCAGTCCATTTGATAATTTTTTTACAAATCGTCCTTAGGTATGTGTGATTACACTAGTTTTCAGTTCCAGCTTTCAACTGGAAAAGAAAACACAGCTGCAGGTCAAAGGCATGGGCCCCCAAAATGGAGGTACTGCAAAGATACACAAAAGTTTGAAACAAGGGAGTATGAAGAGTCCCGTTTTCCCTGTGGTCTCTCAAGCTTAAGACAAGCTAAGAGTGATTTGAGCCAAGTATTCATGCTTTCCTGGTGCTTGCTCCAGTGAATTAGTGGAGGGAGAAAGGAGGACAGAAGGAGGAGAAACCATCTTGCAGTGTGGGCAAAGCAAAGTGGGGGAGGAGGAAGAACAAGGAAGAGCAAGCTCCTGTTTCTATTAAACTAGCTAACCAGAATGTGCAGTATCACATTCTTTGAGGTTGTCACATGGGTTTTGCTCTCTCAGGGTTCAGAGGATCCAAATAGAAGGAAAAAGCAGATGTAGTCAGCATAGTTTGTTCAATTTCAAAGAAAATACTTTCCCATCAGCAAATGGGATTTTGTCTAGATTGAACGCTAACATAGAATATGGTTGTGTAGGTCTGAATTTTATAATGAGAAAATCTCTGCCTTGAGGGTTTGGTGAAGATCGAGTTAATGCCATGGTTTTCCACAATATAATGTGCTTTCTCTCACCAGCTGAACTGCCTTTTTCCATCCCAAATAATTTTGATCTGTCTTGAAACAAGCATTTAAGTCAGCAAATAAATGTTTTTATTTTCTGTGGTGTCTAAACATTTCTTTTTGATAGAAAATGATGAAATCATGTCCTGTCATTTCCACTCAGTTTCAGTATTCCTGATAATAGATTTTTTCTGAACTTTTCACTTTAGGATGAAGCCACAGTGAAAAAGAAAATACTTTTTCTGATCTGTTCTAGTAATCCGGAGACAGGACAAACTCAGAAAAATGCACTATCAAAAAAAAAAAAAGTTGTAATAATAACTCCTGAATTCAGTCCCTGTACTGTTGATGTTGGTTATAAAGGGAGCAGGAACAATTTTAATCCCTCTCTGGTATGAAGAGCAGGCATGGCAAAGATGAGTTCTGAATGTAGAACTGATATAGCAATCCTGCATCTCCCAGGAATCATCTGAAACTCACCTAAAGCTGTTGAAGTTACTGGATTTGTCTCTTTCATATTTTGCTAATTCATAATTCTGATGTGAATATTGAGAAGTAACAAGGTTTTTGTGGAGCTGTTTTCCTCTTTGTAATCATCCATACTGAAAATCCCAGTGTGACTGCTGCAGTTGCTGTTGACAACAGTTTATATTTATGAAAGACTATAAGCTTATGAGATACAATACTTCTCTGTAATGGAAAAAATCACATAATTCCTGAATTGAGACTTCCTCACAATTCTATAGAAGATACCCAGAAATCTGTCTCTTTGTGTTTAATGGGAAACAATATGTGTTCTTGTAGAGCCAAGGATGATAATCTCTTTCTCTAAGTGTTTCCATTCCTTTATTGAGAGGAATATTTCTATATCCATTAAAAGAATGAGGCAAAATCTGACCAATATCCAAACCGTGATGCCAAAGGGGATCTGAGTGAGCAGATTTAATAATTTGCTGAACCCAGCCAATTAATGTCCCTAATACGTTAAACAATTGCTAAGGTGTAATTGTGCGAGTGTTTAAAATTAACTGATACAGAGCTGCCATCACTGTCTTTCTGCTGGCCATGAGTGCACATGAGTGAAAATGAATCAGGTTTTTTTGGTGAATGAGCTGTCTGCCTGCTCAGCTCATTGCTCCCTGACCGAGTTCATTTCAGATGCCACCACTGGGAAAGTGACACTGGAGTGGGAATCAGTAGCTGGGGGTGAGAGGTGGCCAGGAGTGTTTCTTTCTGTTGTGTATTCTCTTAAATGACATGTGAAATTACAGCTTTGCACAGGCATTCCCATGCTGTCACATCATTAGTCTGATCCCCTCCATGTAAAAGGCTTATCCTGGCCCCTGTGCCTGTGTATCTTCCTAGTGAATATGCTCAGAAACTGTAGTGAAGAAGATCTTCAAGTGGCTCACCTGTTTCTGAGCGTCAGATTTGTACAGCAAAAGACACCCATGTAGGAATGTCAAAATCACCTTACTGTTTTCAGCTGCTTTCAAAACCCAACACTGAATCCCCATATTGAGAAACACTCCATCAACTCAATGAAAAGAGGCTGGCTGATGTCTAGAAAAAACGTGCCGAGGAAGTAAGGAACAGACAAGCTGAATACAAAGGGAAATTATTTTTTTCTGCCGCTGGGCTAGGGCAGCAGTATGTGACTGAAGCACATGTTATACATATAAAGGAAAGGTACATTTGGCTTGTATCATCCGATGGCACCTGTCTGCAAAACATGGACATGCATTAATGATTATAAATTGTGATTCTTTCTCTTAAGAAGTTCCTCTAGCTTTAAGGCACTTCGTGTTCTTCAGTTCTAGTGGCGTCTGCTGCTTTCTTTTAGAAGATATGGTATTTATAGCTCTTTGTGCCTGCTCTAAGCCATCCTCCAGATCATGACACAAAACTGTGTTGCTTTGTTACCACACAGTAAGAAGTTACGATAGGCCATATATGTTACTGTCTTCTCAGCCCAATTTAAGATTTTTCTGGACATATACAGCATAGCCACTACATTATTTTTTGCTTATCATTTGCAGGACTTCCCAGATACTGTGTTAGCTATGGAAGGGATTGGTCTTATTAAAATAAAAATACACATGATGGTATTTTCAGCTGACTTAATATGCCTAGATCTCGGGACTGTATCAGTACTATATTGGTTAATATTAGCTGAAGATGAGGCTAGTGATCTTGGTGTTAGTCAAGAAACTGCTGGTCAAATCTGAAATATCATGAGTCTTAGCTGTGGGATACTTGGAGGACTCCTAGAGCTCTCAGAGGCAATTGGAGCTTACTTAGGGCATACATATATGAAGGAGAAGGGAGTGTTAGGGAGGCTAAGAGGTCAGAAGGACATCATGATGCCAAACTGGTAATCATGTTGAGTTCTCTCTTCTTCATTGCTAATGAAGAAAGGAAGTATGCTCTAGTGGTTAAACCTGGGCTGGGGTCTGGGGCGTTACATATTCTAATTAGGTCTCAGTATACATACAGTGTGTGACACTTGATTTTCATTTCATTTGCCTCTGCCTTAATAAGATTGGGTAACAATTGGATAACCCATTGGATGGGTTTACAGATGCTGCATTGAAATGTGCTGGTTATAGCGTGGGCTCTGGCATATGCTTTCAGCTGTGACATCGGTGTGCTGTTGTGATCTTTGGCATGTCATTTATTTGATCTGTCTCAGCATAGACACATACATAAGATGTATAATGGTTCTGAATTACCTTGACAGATAAAGAGCATTAACACTAAATCCTTGATAAATGCATTGAGGTCTTTACATAAAATGTACTATCCAAGCAACATCATTATGATTGTTAATAATAAACACAACCCTAACTAGGGCAGAGCACAGACTTTTTAGGAAGCACTCCTGTTAAATTTAACTTAATCACAGCACATAAAAATTACCATCATGATAAAGTATTAGTGGCTGAGTAAGGATTTAGAAATATTTCTAGATTTCTTATGTAACAGAGTCTGTGCAGGTCTGCTGACTGAAGATTTCTTCCCTTTCATCCACTGTCTGGACCATTTTGCATTAATTTCTAGGACCTTCTTGAGGCGAGCATGTAACCCTCTTTGCCTGAAGCTTAAAAGGCAAGGACTTCGTACATCAGGCCACAGGCTAAATGAATTGACTTAGGCAAGGTAAATTTCAGATCTTTGTGGCTGATCCACTGAGACAGGGTACTTCTCAAATTATTTTTCTATTCTGCTTTAGGCTGACAATCATGCTCACTATTTACTAGACCAAGGATTAATTAATAAGGAGAGAAGAAACGTAAACACAAATCTGGAGGGTGACAAGTTTTCTTGGTACCATGCAGAGCGGAACTTGAATTTCTGAGTGCGGGCCAGAGCAGTTCTGAATTCAGCAAGGAATCTTGCAGATCAGTGTCCTGCTACTGCTGTAATGGTGAAATATCTGTATCCACAGAGCAGGTTATCATGTCTCTCTTCCCGTCCATGTATGTGCAGGAAAATGAACGTAAAGACAAGGGATGGGAAGTGATGTGTCCACCTTTGGATAGACTCCTCTCTCCAGTGCTTGACTCTGTTAGCTGCTGTTGTCACTGCCGTTGTCACTAACGTTCAGCGACGTGAATATGCAGCCCACACAAATCATCTTAACTCAGCCTTGTCTCTCACACCTGTGGTTCTCCTGTAGTGGCTATCCAGCTGTTCCATACTGTCTGTTGCTGTTGCTTTTGCTTTTTTCCTGTGCTTCCTGTGTCTTAAATATTTTTCTCTTGTGTTTCTGCCCTTACTATACCCTTTGGGTTGCCAGTTTTTAGCCTTCTTATATCAGTCCCATTGCTAAACTTTTCTGACAGCTTTGAGAAAATAAAACATCTAGTGGTATCCTAATGTCTTATGAACACCATTGGTTGCATGTCTAGATGCTGCAGTTCCTTATTTAAGATTTGCAGAAGTGCTCAACTTCCACTTAGGGAGCTATGTCAGCTTGGGCAGAGCAAATGTATCCTATGAAAGATCAATTTGTCCTTTTCCAGAGATGTTTTTGGTGTGGCATAATCAAATTTTAAAAATTGCTATCCTTAAATACCTAAGAGTGAATATGTTCCGAGGCAGATGTTTTTGCATTGTTTCATTCTGTCGAGTGCAACATAGTCCTGGCTTGTGCTCTCAGCTCTTCCCTAGCTTTTCATAGTGACTTTTGGCTACCCATTTACTTGTTCTCTTTGCAGTTACTTATAAAATTGATGTAGTACTTCTGAAGGATTTCCAAGAGCTAAGAAAGTAAACAAGTAAAACACACCTGAAAAGTGCTTTGAGATCTCAGAATACAAGATGTTACCCGAGTCCAGTTTATTAACAAAAATATTTACCTGTAGTAGTTCTTATGCTTTACATGTGACAGGATCTTGTCTATTGCCTTTTCTAAGACTGGCATGCGTGTTGTATTTGTAGGTGACACCAGTGCTATTGCTTTTCCCACATCAGCTACCCATAGAAATGCTGAACAGCTTTCCTGTTTCAGCTTTGTTTTGCAGCATCACCTTGTTTAACTGGTTATTGGATGATAAGCCTGATTTCTGAAGCTATTTGGGCATTCAAACCCAATTAATTTAATTGGGAATTAGAAACCTAATCACCTACAAAAACTGGCCTTTATGGCTCTTCAGTTTTAGTTGAAAGTGTAACTGTGTATTTAGAGCAGGTGGGTATTATAGAAAGCTGATGTTTTCTCCCAACTTCTATAATCTCTTCCATATAATAACTATTAAAAATAACCTGATCATTTGCAAGTAGGCAATTATTTTGCAGCTGTAAAGGATTTTTTTTGAGTAAATTTAGGACATCTTCTTTAGACTTCAGGATTTGAGTGCCTTCAGCAATTTCTTTCAGCATTTGGGAGCCTGTGAAAAGCTGTTGTAGTCTTTGAGATTTTGTGCAGACCTGCAGCTGATATCAAAACAAAACCTGTGAACATGACATTCTATTACATGCTCCATTTCATTCTACTAAAAAGCCAGACAGGGAGAAGTGAAACTTCAGTAATGAAGGAAAGTATCATTTGCCCTGGTGACTAAGCATCTAAAGGCACAATAGATGTGTACTAAAGTATGTTTAATGCATTGTCTGTAAGCATTACATTAATTGCACTCAACTGTCACTAAAAGAAAAAATCAGGGCCAGTCTCATATGCATGCATGCAATTTCTGCTAATGACTTGATCTCATTTCTGCCACTGAAAATCCAGAGTTAACCCAGTGTAGGTAATAGGATTGCTCTACACTTTATTTGATGAAAAGAAGAGAAAGTTTATTCCTTATCGGTTTTGTTTTGGTTTTTTTTCTGTGTCTAAGCACAGCTCCAACCATCGCTGGATGGTTTAGTTTGGCGTCAGATTAATGGTGAAAGCAAAGATCAGCCAGAGCCAATTTTAGCTGTTTCAGTGCCACAGCCATGTCAGCCCATGTTTCCTTGAAAGTTCTTCACACATTTTGATGATGCTGAGGTGAGTTTTAAGCTTGTAACGAATCTTGAAAGCAACTGTTTCCCTAGGGCTGAGAATTTCATCACAAGGAATTCAAACAGGCCTGCAGACAGGATAAGAAGCAGCCCCTTTGGCAATACAGTTGTATATGTACTATACTAATTTTTGAAGACACCTTGGCAAGTAGTTCTCCGAATTCTGCCCTTTGTTCCCAGGTTAAGCAATGTGTGTGTCTAATCTCACCTCCTGCTGTCTCTCCTCTAAGTAGATTCAGCTGGGCTGCATGCATTGATACTTACTTCTTTGGAACTCATGCTGCTAGGATAGCTGTACGTAGGTACGTGTAACCTCATCTTGTACTTTGTAGTATCCAGATCTGACAGTTATTATCTCATCTCCAGCAGGGCTAATTACTGATAAGAGTTGCCTTCATGGGCTGGTTGGTTGTTTGCTTGCAGTCAAGGCTCTCAGAAAACTTGAGTGCATAAAATAAGACATTGAATGTCATAAAGTGTGCCCAACACAGGAAAACGGTAGAAAAGATAGATCAGAAATTACTAGGGGACATGAATAAAGATGATCCCAGAAGCACATTAGCTGGGAGAGGACTTAACAGCACAGGAGACAAATTAATAAGCTGTTATTGTGCTGCTTGAGGGGGGATCCACCATGGAAGGGTTTGGTCTCTTTCCCACTCACTCATCAGCAAAAGATGAGTTATCTGCTTTACACACTGTCAAGAGTGAAATGATCAGCTGTTTACAGACTTGTAGGTTAAAAACAGTTATGTTTAATCATATGCCTTTGCCAGAGGTTGATACATTATGTCAAGACAATGTCAATCCTTTAGTGTCATAAGTTACCCCTTATTTTGCAATGGACATCCCCAGATTTGGTAATAATTATCTTTGTCTGGTCTGTTTTTTCCTCTATTGTTTTTTTTTTTAGTAAAAGGATCCAGTGAAGGATTAGGAAAAAAAAAAAAAAAGATTGTAAGGCTGAGGTTTTCAATGTGTTTTAAGGTCACTGGTCATTGTTGAGTTTTACATTCCTTTCTGATTCTCCTTCCCATCCTTCCTTCTGGGTGAGGGGGAGTGAGCAAGCAGCTGCATGGTGCTTGGTTGCTGGCTGGGGTTAAACCATGACATGTGAACACCTCCAACTCAGTCAGAAGCTGACACTGCATTGACCAGTTATCTGTAAGTGGAAAAGCCTCATATGTTTGCTTTCCTCTTGACAGCATGACAGGAGTGCAGGTAGGCCAGAGCCAGGGGACCAAAACTGACCTGAATATACCTCTGATGATACTTGGAGATACTCCCTCCTCATCAAAGAAGGAAAATAAGGAAAAAGCCTGCTGAAAATAGTCCAGTTCTGCCTGCACTGGTATCATTGTAAAACAGAGGCAGACTACTGAGAGTGGGTTTGTTATGAAGATATAAATTGGGATAAAATGAATGCCAGCTTCCTAGGGAACGGGGCACCACCATGGTCTCCCAGTCTTAAGTGTCTGTTCCACTAAACACTTATTTAGCTAGCCTAGGGCTTTTTTGGGGTTACATCAAGTCTTTCATTTGTTAGAGTAATATTTTTTCCTTTCATGTGAAATGTAGCCTGAAATACAGAAAAAAGCAGTTGCTAACCAAACTCACACCTAAATCCATTATAGCTTCTGAAGTCATTGGGACAGGGAGATAAAAGAATTGTAATGACACCAATATGTAAATATAGATGTAAAAGTTTGTTTGTAGGGATGGAGTTTAGAGGCCAGCTATAATGAAATCAAACATAAAGCTTTTTGGTAGAAATTGAATCAGTGCGTTAGTTATCATGGATTTTCATAAAAATAAATAATGCACATTCACTTTTCAGTTTGTAAATGTAAAGTGACAACCTATGAGTTAGCCACTGAAATGATATTATAGGCCCAAAAAAGAATAACAGGAGAAATTGAGAAAGCAGAAGAGAGAGTTTTAATAAAATTGGCCATTGGCATAAATATAAATCATGAAAGGGAGATTGATTTCATGGAAGATATGAAAGTCAAAACCTCAAGGTGTTAAAAAAGATAATCTGCTCATCTGATAAAGAATCCCTAAGGCTACACAACTTTTAGCTGAAGCAGCCAGATTTACTTAAAGTAGATGAAATTTTTAATTCTATGAGGAATAACATTACAAGGGAACATGCTTCTGCAGTACACAGAGTCTATTAAGAAGCTGCGCAAAAGAGGAAGCAGCTTACATAGATCCATTTGAAAATTATCTTTGCTCAGAAATTTTGCCAGAAGATTTACAAATAGATATGGGAATGAGAAATTGTAATCCAGAGAGCCTAAATAGCAACATACACATGCTAGGCAGCTATGAGGATTTGGAAGAAAGCACTGCTGGTGAAATGAGTTGGCCAGGCTACTTCTGTGGATGGTGTGTTGTACATAAAAAGCAGGTAGGACATACACAGGTGCCATGTGAGTGACATCTCCATCTAAGTGTCTGCTAATGTGGAAAGATTTATTTTAGCTTGTGAAAGCCTTTCAGGATTCACACATATCTATCTGTAAGTGCAAAGAAATTATAATCTGCCTTGTCTTTACATGCCTGAGGGAGGAAGACTCAAAGATCCAGATGAAACTGCGCTAAGATCTCCTCTCAATATCTGTGGGTGAAAGAACAAGTCTTTTTTAGTACTGCTTTATGAAAAAAACCATGGAAGCCAAGAAGCTTGAAGTGCAGCTTTGTCTCCAGCAGTGCTGTAGGCATGAATAACCAACTATACACTGAGATTTTGCAGCAATCATAGTTCTTTTGTAAATATTACATCTTTCATTTTCCTTCTCCCTCTGTTAAGTGGAGTCCTGCTTTTCAAACAAATAAAAAGGATCTGGGAGCCTCCTCTTAACTGCTGTATCTCAGCCCACTGAAACATGCATATACATACACAGAGACTGGGTGAGACACAGCAGAGGAGCCCAGGGAGGCAACTATACATCTGCTGTAATTAGCATTTCTCTTTCTATAACATGATTTTGCATGGTGAGGATCACCTCGGTGTCTGAAAAAAAATCAGAATAATCTTAGCAAGCCCCTCATAGCGTCTTCCTGATGCAGACAACCCTTATTCGCCTGACTGGGAAATAAGGAGTTAAATAACTCACCTAAAAATCTCACAGTAAATAAATCTTGGAGAAGTTTAGAAGGCTTTGTGGAGGCCACAGAATGCCATACCACACAAAGAAGTGCTCCCTCTTTCTCAGCCTTACTCTCCCTTAGAATGGATGAGTGGCAATCATCAGATAAATGCAACTTTTTTCATAGGTGGTCTTGAAATTGAGCACAGCTGAGTGATGGCATAGGTGGGCTTCCAGCAGGAAAAGGGAGGAGAGTGATGGGACACCAGTGGACTTTGCAACCTGCTGCTTGGAAGTCACAATGACAAGTGGATGATTATCGAGAGATACCAAATAAGCCCAGTCTCTGCTCTGTTATAAATAAAACAGGGTAAGTTTATGAGCAGTTGCAATTGCAGTATCAGGTTGAGCTCAGTACAATTGCAGTAATATTTAGCCCTTATCATGAGTTGTCTACTTAGCCCACTGGTGAGTGTGAAGGATGAAACCACCGTGAGCTGCCAGTGACATTAATATAGGGAACTCTGCATACAGTTGGACCTGTGCGGTTTCTTCGTGTTGTCTAGAAACCGAGAGGAGATGGGGCAGCTGCCCAGCTGCTCCAGGTGTCTGCATGGTAGGCCAGGGTACGCTTATGTGGGGGAACTTGCGAATCAGTACAAGTGAAGCACTAAAGGCTGAGTATGTCTGGCACTGCATTGACACTGAATACATGAGTGTTCCTGGGGTTTGGCCATGAGGTCTTTACAAAAGAAGAGCAAGTCTATCTGTGACATATCAGAGAAGATCTGACAGGCTGCACTGTTGTGTTACTTCCATTCCCTGTAAAGAAGTGAAACACCCATGTATCCACCTAACTCCTGAACTAGCAATTCCTGAAGAGCCTTGCTATAAAAACTTCCACTAAACTTCCTGGGGATTTCTTAAGCTTAAGAAAAGAAGTCATCTTGGCATCCTGCTAAAAAGTAAGGAAAATTACTCTGTTCTTTCAAGTAGGTGTATGTGAGGGACTCAGACCTCTACTCTAGTTCACAAATGTGCATACTCATTGCTGTACTAAAAAGCACCAGCCTCATGAAATGCGCTTTCTTTGCCAGCTTTATTCCTTGCTCCTGAGCTGTACCTGCAAAGAGAAGTGCTGAAGATCAGCCGGTGCTGTGGCAGTACTTCTGGAGGCACTGCTTTTCAGAAAACAGCCTGCATCCCTTGGACAGATGTCTCTGCTCTGATTCTAAGCTTACTTAGGCATGAGTCAGTCAAGAACGAGGAGTCAGTGCCTGAGGCTTGTTGTAATAATTTGTTGGTCTTAGGCTTGTGGCTGTGAATTTGTGTGATTTGTAGCAGAATGAGAGATGGTCCAGGACTAAGGCTCTGTCACCTGTCTCGTTCAAATAAATAACAATAACTGAATGTAGAACTCTGCTAATTCCCCTTTCTGCTCCCCGATACCGTATGTGCTATTTTTGAGAGGAGGTCTTTTATTTTAGAAGGTTTATTTCTGCCAGCTCATATGTAAGTAACAGCAGCTACTCTTTCAGGGAGTAGTGAAGATGTAGCATGTCTCTGAGCACTGCATCAGTAAGTGACACTGCTGCTCAACAATTCTGTTACATATTTTCATAAAGGTTTCTTTGGAGGTGGGTATATCTGTCTTTGAAAGGAGGTGGAGATTTCTCCAGGGTACTGCAGAACGATGCAAATCCAGGTCTTCAAAAGTCCCTTTCTTATGCTTCTGAGTTTAAAACCTGTAATGAGCTAGACACAAGAGTAGTCACCCACCCTTTGTCTGTGGTGTAATCCTGACTCCCAGAGGGGGATTTTCAGCATGAACTAGCTGAATTTGATGTCCACATCTGATCATTTGGGGCCTCTGTTCCCAGGTCCTTCTAGTGTCTTTGAGAACCCCTGCATTGATGTGCAAACCGGGAATATTTAGCTATCTAGTTAGGCCATTTTTCCAATTACAAGGGCAGATCCAGATTAAAAGACTTCCTCATGGCTTCATCTGTTTTCTCTTCATGTCTTTGTTGCCTACATCCAGAATGCAGGCATGGAGCTGCTCTGCTTCTTCCAGCCTGGGCTGGGAGAGGCAAGCTGCTGACTTGTACAGTTCTTCCATCGAGTGTCCAGGGTTCATCATAGGCTTTTAATAGGAGTTAGCTGCAAGAGATCCAGCTACTGAGTACACAGACCCACATCTGCTCATTCCTGTAGCTTCCGTACCCTGGTGTCTTAATGTGAAATACAGCTGCACCAGGACTTCTGTATCAGTTGTGCAGTTATTATTAACATCACCAGTTCCTAAACACTGAGAACAAGCAAGACCCACCAACACAACAGGACAGTGTATATTCCGGTGGAGTCTCTTTCATAGTCTGGCTATTCTTTCTTGTTGATTGTTTGAAGATAGTCCAGGACTCACCTCGATTTAACAGTAAACAGATATATGGTACAAGTGCTTTTAAGTGTGGAAAGAGTGTGAAAGCATTTGGAAGAGCAAAGCAGTGTGACTCCTATAAGAGTCAATGGGGAACAAGCAGCTAAAATCTTACAAAATGCTTTCAGATTATCCTCCACCTTTGATTCCCCATCCTCACTGAAATCAGCTTCTGAATGTTTGATTGAAAGTGTTCCTCATGTCATTTCTTTGAAGGTGAAAGGAAGCTAAGGAGACGTGTAGGCTCAGGTTAGCAGCAAAGATAACTCTCTTCACCAGAAGACCCAATGGCACCTAGACTGCACTGCCGCATAACCCTGCTAGCTGCAACAGGCCCAGCAGGCTGAGAGCTAGAGCACAATTTGGCATTCTCTTTGTTGATGGTGAGAAAAGCCAATTTTTTTCTAATCTTACACTGACCCTCAGCGTGTTTTAAAAGCTGTCTTTCCTTTGCTATTAGCCCCAAGCACATCATAGCCTAAATCCTATACATCTGCCCTGTTGTCTTCTTCATTGTAAGAGCTATAGACATGAGACAGACATTCACTGTTACCATGTTTATTATGTCTCTTTTAGTACATTTATATTAATGTAGGATCTACATCTCCCAACAGCACCAAGTCTCAATGACCAGGAACTGCAGTTCTGTATCAGAGACTGTCCTGTGACAGTCTAAACAGCTGTGAATAAGACATTAATAAATGAACAAAGTGAGTGGAAAACAAACCTTTTATGGGCAGATATGAAATAGAAGCTGCATCTCTTCTGTCCTCACCTGAACTTTTATCTATTCCATGAGTGTGGATTTTGTTTCATTATTTTTTTTCTTTTGTCTAGAATATGTCTGTGAGAGGAGATAGTCTGTGGCCTGCCTTTCCTATTTATGCTAAGTATAGCAGGCTTTCATGGTCTGGTTGGTTATTCTCAAACCTTAGAGTAATAAGACTTCCTTTCTAGCCCCAGATAGCATTTGCAGATAGCATTCTCCAGCACTTTGGGACCATCGGAAAGCTTCATAAACATTTCATTCTGGCATTTGCACAATGAGGATAATAATATCTATACTATACAGATATGTATTTATATGAAAAATATATATACTATATAGATACGTATTTATATGAAAAAATGCACACATGGACATCATATGGTTTACATCATAAACACTGAGACTTCACTATGATGTGCTTTACAAAGTGTTATTGGTTGCAAAATGCTGAGACACTATTAGATAATAGGAAAAGTTCAAATATAAAATTTTCACCATCATCATCATTGTTGTTATTATGTTATTTTACAGAACAAAGAAAGACACAGAAATGAAACAGTTTTGATCCATAATAATTCAACTGGTCTTAAATCAAACCTTTGTTGAGCTGTATGTGGAAAACAGTATGCCTTTGCTCCCATCTCTTTAATATGTTTTTTCCTTGAATTTTCTTGATTTAATGAAATGCAATCAATTGTCAGGCAATGGCTTGTCTTGTGGGTCAGAATACCTGACAAAGTAATGTAAATTATCACCATTGTTGCTACAAATACAGGTGAGAATAATACATTTAGCATTTTATCACATCTCATAAGGAAAGAAGGAAGTATGAAGTAACATTTACTTTTTGTACTGCAAACTTACTTAATTGCATTCTAGCAACATAAATTATGTTGCTACAAAGACTTTAGTTCACTCCAGGTCATCAGAAAGGGTGCTGAACACTGCAGTCTGCTTTCGTCTCCTGTCTTAGAAGTTCAGAAGACCTTTAAGTGGTGGCTTTCACATGGGTTGCATTGTGTTCTCTGTTAGTGTGCAAAATATATTTTCCAGTACATCAGGACATGCTTTTGCTCTTGTGATCAATATTGAATCTGAGGAACAAAGATGGAATGCTTGTTTCCCTTTCTACGCTGAAAGCAGCATTTCCTGTAGATAGTATGCATGGACAACAGACAGGAGAAGTTGCATATTACATACCTGAATATATGGCTTAAAAATCGCTGAAATTTTCAAACTGAGCTGAAATGAACAATTCATCCAGCAGCTATGGACAGCGTTCCTGACAGTCATTTGTCTAAGCAGGTCTTAAAAATTACTGCAGATGCTAATCCTGCTGTCTTCCAGTTCTCAGTGATCCCTAGAGTTGGAGAGTTTCTGATCCTTTCTACTTCAAATCCTTTTGTTCACTGCTGGCACCAGGCCAGTCTTTCCCCATCCTATACTTAATTTTTTATATCAAACTTTATACTTTTCTCTTGCCTTTCTTGAACTGCATCTGTTTCTTTTAGACCATTTTCTACACTATCAAGATAATTTTGAATTCTAATCCTGGTTTCCAAAGTACTTACAACTCATCCCAGCTTGGCATCATCTGCAAATTTAATGAAACTAAATAAATGAAAATAAATGAAAGACTCCCATTGACTTCAAGGGGCATTAGAGTGAACATAAACTGTCTTACATCTTTAAGAAGTGGTTCAGTTGAAATACACTTATTGCTTTACAAGCCATTTTTGTAAGGGAAAAAGACAGATGCATGCTGAATAATTCAGAGTCGCCGTTGCTGACTGAGAGAGATGTAACTAATTTGTCAAAATAATGACCTTTGTTCACTGTGGGGAGCAAGTGGTTTTGGATTATTTCTGTCCCCAGAGAGATGCTGGAGGGGCCTGGGTTCAGCTCAGCACTGCCGCAAGGGGCTTACTTAGAGATGTGAAAGGGAAGTTAAGCACTAGTAGCAGTGGTGTTTGCAGATGGTGGGAGGTTAGAATGACAATGATACTTTCCTTTAAGCCTGATGGAAACAGTGCTGCTACCCAGTCTGTGGAATACTTGGGAATGCCAGCATCACTCCCATGCTGTTGCCAGCTTTGGCCTTGTGTAGCTGTGCATGCGTGCATGTGTATACACACATGCGCACACCCCTTGCTTCATTGCTGTTTCCCTGTTAGAAGGAAACCAATAGGCACTGAGGGCTTGATGTCTTCCTTAAATGAGTGCAAAGAGAGCGTGTACGTAGCAGAGGGGAAAAGGATAGACAGCCCTGCCTGGAGCCTTGTTGATAACAAGCAAGTAGCAGAGGGGAGTGATTTAAAAACAAGCGTATTGGGCAGTCAGCCCCCCAGCCATGCCAATCTGCTGCGACACATGCAAGCATGGTCACAGTCCAACCTCCGTGTGTCACATCTTACCCATGTTGTGGGGTAACAAGCTCACAGTCATGTGCCATTTTGCAGTCCAGTGTGGAAACTCATTTGTCTTCAGTTGTCCAGAAATAGGCAACTGGAGGAAGAGAAGGTCATGTTAGTGCATCGCGTGAGGACAGAAATCCTCATTACTCAGCATCCTCGCCCACAACTCCAGTGCGGAAGGATGCTGTCTCCCATTTCAGTGCAAACTTTGTAGTCACTTTTATAGCCAGCATTATTTGGAAAACATTTTCTGGAATTTCAGCCTGTCCGTGTTGGCTGATGCCAGCTTTCAACTGGTACTTCTGTATTATGGCTGCTGCTCTGCTATTGGAGCTCAATCCTGCTTATATATGCTTCTCTGAAAGTGCTTTTTGGCTTAAAAGGTGTAGGTCTCTGAGAAATTGTTCATGCTTTGCTGTTGGATTATTTTTCTCCAGTCACTGCAAGGTGTTGGCCAGCTTTCCAGAGCATGACATGCATGCATGCATGAGTATATGCACATTGCAACAGCTTTCTCCTTTTTTTTTCTAAGTGGTAATGTTGGATATCTGAATATTTGCCAGAGGAATAGAACTAGACTTTGCCTGTGCAAACTCAGTATCAGAAAGAGGACTGAATCTTTAAGACTCATTGAAGTCATACTATTACCAAGATGGAAATCTCTTTTTCCTTGTAGCTTTAACTTCTAAAGCCTGCCATTGCTACACGTATTTAACCTTCTTTACCCTGTGTTGGAGTGACTGAAATGCAATGCCCTTGCTCAGGATGGTGTCTTAAGTTACACAAGTAATTTCATCAGCATTTGGTCATTGTTCTATTAAGTACCATCTGAGACATGGCTTAACTCAAGGAGTTTCCTGCAGATCTGTACTTGTGGGACACAAGTCTGAGAGCACCGAAGAGTTCAAAATCCTCTCCTTTCATCTTGGCATTCTCTTCTCACTGCAGGGTCTTTTCATTCACTTCTCCTGTGTGGCTCTTGCCTCCTTTAAGTCTGTGGAGGTCTGGTCTCACACTTGGCTTAGGTCAGATCAGTTCTCAGTGGTGTCCCTAATTAAAATTCATGTATAACCCAGGACTCTTTAGGAAGAAATTAGAAGAGCAGTACACTTCTTGTTTGAGGGTGGAAACACTGGCCCTTTAGGGTAGGATGATTAGAGCTGACCAGAGTCAAAGAAAAGTCTGTGGTTTGGATTAAACCCTTGAGCAGAAATACTGCATCCTTAATCGTCCAGACATTAAGGTCGTCCTGTGACAGGTGCTATTGTCTCCACTTAATGGATGGAAAATGGCAATACTAAAGACGGGCTCCTTGAGTGGCCAATCCAGTCTGTTGCTGGAGGGCTAGAGACGTGCCTGCTGTGCCTGTGATGTCTGTGGCATGCTGTCACCTATGGCACAGAAAAGCCCGAGCTCGTGAGTCTGCCCACTACTGTACTCTATGGAGGAAGGTGTGGAGCTAAATTACATGGGCACAGCACTGTGCATGTATAACTATTGCTTTTAGTGCCCAGCTGGTTAGATCTGTCGTAAATCTCCATTGATCTCCCAGCTTGAGGGTTGGCATGCCCATCGTCAGCCCAGGTGCACGTTGCAGACATGCAATTGGGAAGGCTTGGCGCAGGAGCCCACATAAGCAGGTCTTCCAAATTCCGTGTGACTGCCTTCACCACTCCCCTGTCTTCCCTCCTTTCCGGCTGTTTATTGTCAAGAATATGGGCCAAACTTTATAATCCGTTTACAAATGTCAAAGTGTCATTTCTGAGTCTTCAGTAACCATCTGTCGCTGCAGCACGAGCTGCATAATTAGAACTGCCAATCCCAGTCTAAAGATTTCTTGGAAGCTGGAAAAATGAGAATGTTGTCACAAAAGTAGAAATGCTTCCAGTCTGCAATGCAGTGATGGAAATGAAAGATGAGTGAATCCAAGAAGGCAGAGAATATATCAGCCCAGTGCCTTTTTCTAACTAGAAGTCCAAAACAGTCTGTAAGGATTTACATTACTCTTAGAGCCTTAAAGAAAATGTATTTTAAGCTGGCTTCTCTATTTCTCTCTCTCTTTACTGGACAAACCAATGCCAAGTTTCATAGTAGTCATGCTTAAAGCCACAGTAAGGGTGCTAATTTTTCCATTTTATTCATTTTTTAGTTTTTTAGTAGTTTTCCATTAAAATTATGAAAACATTGTAAAACAGGATCTTATTTTTTCTAACAGAGAAAAATTTAATTGGAGGCAGTGTTGAATCATACTGCATTCTCAGTTCTGAATAGCAGATACAGATCTCAGAATATGATTTTAATTTTTTGTAGGTGGACAGTGACTTTCAGTGGCCTTTAGCGCTCATATCTCAGGGCAGAAACTAGTTGGCTGGAAAGGCAGGGATTTCTCTTCATTAAAAGATCTATTTGTTAAAAATTCTCATCTTGACTGACACTGGGAATTGACCTAGGAGTTCAGTCTGAAGTAGGAGAGCTAAATCCCACAGCTTGCTTAGCTGTGGGATCTTACCCTGTCTGTGCAGCAGGGTGTGCAGAGGAGCTGCAATACTTACTACTCAGCACATCACGCATGCTTCACTTCCAGCCCACCTACACCCTCAAAAGCAGCATATATGTAATAGTCATTTGAATTTGCTTATGAAGTATAGCTGTCCTTTGCACTTGTACAGTATATCAAAAATGACCTGGTAAGGACAGATGAGAAATGACTGGAAGTGTGTCTCAGGATAATGAAAAGGAAAACAGGAGTTCTTTAGAAAGACAGGCTTGTTAATGTGAATGTAATATATGTGATGGCAGTGCCAAAAAAAGAAAACTTGACATAGCCGATGGAAATACTGTACTATGCAAATATGGCAGAGATTCAGACACTTCAGTCCTTATATCTGCCTATGTGGTTATGCTGCAAGGGTATCACCCAAAAAGATAAAAGGGACCATGGCTACTGAAGCCACGAGAAGCCATGAGGGTGGCAGCAGCATGCATGCCAATGGCAAAACCATGGTGCTCCCACAGGCAGTGGGGTCGAGGGGACTCCTCACTGCGAGACCAGGCTCTACCCTAGTTTTGAGTAGCAGGGTACTGTGGTAGGAGAGCCCTGGGATTTTGGGATTCCTGTCTTAGCTGGATCACAAATGTTCTGCGAACCTTAGGCATGTGATTTGATCTCTGTGATTCAGCTCTTTATCTCAAATAGTAAATTAAAGTCAGGTTTGCTGCCTTGGTTAGATGTTGTAAGAGCTTTATGAAGGGAACATCACTGGGTGTCAGAGTTCTCATCTCCTCTGTGACTATAAAGTGCTGCTACAATATGTTAAGGAAACATTTTTAGGAGGAAGAAGTATTTGGCTGTGGTGATTATCGAAGGTGAATAGCCTCCACATTGCAGAAACCATGCTGCACTGAGGAATAACCTGTTGCAAGGCCACAGCAAAGCAAGATGTGGGATCCTCGGTGGTGGATGCCAGTGAGAGCCCCTAGTCCACTCAGCCCAAACACAGAGGGGGAATTCAGAGAGATGTTCATTTGGGAGTAACCAAGGGCTTGAGCATGTATGAAAGAAAACTTTCCCCCATTAGGAAAGACTTAGTAAACAGTCGATGTTGTAGTCCAGCTGTGCTACCAGCACATCTCCACCTTATGAGACAGGGACAAGCCTTGGTCCCTGTGAGAGGACAAGCCCACAGCTTGCTGCAATAAAGGAGACATTTTGGGAAGCTGCACTCTCCCTGGCTGGGGTGCACAGATGAGAAACCTCTTTTTCATGCCGGTTCTTTTCTTAAAAGAACCTTTTGCTTTTGTACAGAACAAGCAGCATTCCAGTAAAATGTTTCTTCTAACACTGATGTTCCAGCTGTATGTTTGTTGTTCTAGCAGGCAACTGGGAATGGCATGCATGCTTTCTGTGGTCAGCATGTGAGGGTATAAAACATACCTGGTACATTCATTCAAATAGAGATTTGTTGCTTAATATAGTACAGACAAGTGTAACATCAGTAAGTATTATGGGAGCCAATAGGCATATATTTGACCATTTGTGAATGAAAGAAAACAGTGAAAAAAATTCGATGCCTTCAGCTGAACTGCATGCTGGATTGCCTGTGGAACAGAAAGGAGTTGGCAGAGATTTCTGGTTCCTATAGACAAGGGGAGTATAAAGTATCCTGGATATGTTACTTAGATGCTTCACACACCTAGTTTTACTGTCATGAGAAGTATAGACAAAATCAAAGTTACTGACTGCAGCTTAATGCTGCTGCTTGTTTAGTTTCACAGTCTGGGTCTGAAACCAACGTGCCAGTGTGCTGTTGGGAGCACTTCCAGCCCCAGCATGCTGTGAGAGCCAGGCAGTAGTGGGACTGCTCCACACCAGCGCTGGCAGGGCTCCTCCACCAGCCCTTTTTGCATGTGGGGAGATTCGGCATCTTCTAAGGTCCTTCAGCTGCCCTGGGATAATATAGGAGTTGTATGACATACTTCGTCTTCCCGTATATTTGGTCAGATTCATATTGCACGCAGTTCTGTCCCTTGTCCTCTCAGCTGCTCCCGAAGGTGGAGGCTCCCGCATACGGTATGAGCAGCCCTTAGAACAGGCTATTTCAGGCTGTCTGCATCTTGATCACCTTCCTCTCCACAGCATTGCTTCACTGACTGGATCTGACAAAGGCAGAAGACTGACCGTCCCCTTTACAGCACGGTTTCAGTGTTTAGTCCATCCGATTTGTCACATTCTTCATTGGCTCTGCTTCACTTCGAAGTCAGATATTTATTACCCAGAGACAAACAAGCAGCCTTTTCTCCTTTCTTTTCACATGCAAAGTTGTTCTATTGTCGTTAATCCTCTTTAAGCTTTACTGGAAGGAGGGGAGAAATGCCATTCTCAGTTTAGTAATAAAAAGCTTGGGGTACTGGCTATATTTATCATTCTTCTCCCCCCTTGCTTGGATGACTGCAGTGAGTGATTACAGAGTGCATGTGGTTTTCTGATCAAGAGAGAAATAGGAAGACATAATTTGATGTCTGCGAGAAAGTCTTGTCACATTCATTACAAACAATTGTGGCTTCTAAAATCTGAGGCATGAGGTGGTGGCTTGAGCCCAGCAGCATTCTGGCTAGTTGTCAGACAGTACTTACCTGTCTAAAGCTCTCCTACGTGACAGTGCTGACATTTCCGTGTCCCACAGATTTAGAGGAGCAGATGCCGAAGCCATGTCATCCTTTTGCCTGTCCTGTGCTGACAGGGTAGCTGCTCACTGAATATGAAGAGCAGCAGGTGGGCAGGAAGTTGCCACCTTCCTTTTCCAGCTGGAAAGCAGGAATTGCAGCCTAGCCAACAGCAAATGAGGGATGGCCATGGCAGCAAAAGGAGTAGATAACAGCAGGAGTGAATGAAGCCGTTTGATTCCTCTGTGCACTGCCTGCTTGCCAGGGACATAGTTATTGTCTATGCCACATCCTACAGAACTGTGTCGTGCCCTCAGTGTGGCTGTGATAGACTGCTGGTGCAGGTGAAAAAAGTGAAGGACTGTCCTCTATCTACATATGAATTTTAGTCAACAGAAGGACATACCTGTGTAATCCTAGCACCTGAGCTTGCTCTTGCCTCTTTTAGATCAAGCTTTGCAAAATCCCTGTAAAACAAGGGGATAGTATCTTTGTTTTACAAATACAGCAAAGGGAGATTAAAGGCCAGATTTTTTAAGGAGATTTGGCCACAAAACTCACCTTGAGCTCAGTGGGAGTTAACACTTCAATATCCTTGAGAGTATGGATCTCAATAAATGACACATAGTCATCTAGTAAGTGTGTGATGGAGTTGTGAATTAATCCCACGCTTTCGGAAAGGTTGTTCTGTGCCTTTGCTTTCCTTCCTGCAAATGAGAATAGCACTATTCATTGCACTGAAGGTACTGCAGATTTCATGTGATTGGATTTTAATTGAGCGGAGTTTCATTGTGATGGTTTTGTTTTGATTTGTGGCCCCAGCTCATCACAGCTTACTGGGGAAAATTTGGCAGACTGTATTCAGTCAGAATTTGTAGTTCTGTAAAACAGCTCCATGAAGTTATGCTAATTTACTTGGAATGTCATCTGACAGAAAAAGGAAGAAAAGGATGCTAGCAGCTTCCTGTTGTCTCAAAGAAACAGCTTGTTTTGACATTTACAAAATGAAATGTTTTGATTTTTCATTTTAAAATAACTTTTTTCTTGATGTTATGGTATTTTTACATGATGTTAATCATTTGAAATTGAAATTAAATGGAATTTCATGACCCCAAAATGAAACCACATGTAGGTGTCTTGAAAGCCCTCATGAAGTGAAGCATTCATCCCCCAGGCAGCTCTACTGCCAGTCCCATGGGAGAGGAGCCACTCAGCACTGGGAACACATCATCCCCAGGTGGCTCCTGGCTGTCCTGAGCATGGTGGCTGAGTGGGGACAAGAAAGAAGCTCTTTGCAGACCACAGATAGCCCATAGGCAGGCACTAAGTCATAGGTGAGGACAGCATGTGCAGTGGCTTAGTAATGTGTCCACAAGTGACTGTGTGGCAGCTGCTCTTCTCTCACTACGTCTTTGAAAAATGTATAGATTCTGTGCAAATCCCTGCATAGGGATAAATTTGACTGTTCTTAGTAGTGGAAGCAGGTGCAAAAGCAACATGGAAGGGAAAAATCCACCAAAATCTTATACACCAAATCTTGATTTAATAAACCAAAAGGTGATTCCTGAGAAGTGACTTTTAGGGGGGGATTTATCAGTTAGTAACACCAACATGCTGCAAACATTGTGTCAGATCCATAACGTTCACTAAGGAAGTATTAAACTTGCAGCTAGGATTGGATGTTTGCCCAGAATTGTAAGTCCTCTTAAAATATGCCATTGCATATTTCACTCAGGCATATTTTGCTGAGGATAATATATTGATGTTTGCCACAAAGATGTGGGACAAACGAAGAATTATCTTAGAAATCAATTGGTATCACAGTTCTCTTAACTGATGTGCTCTATGATGGGCTTCAGGTGGATTAGTGCAGTAAAAAACATTTTTCATTTGTACAGGTGTCTGTTAATATCTGTCTATTGCTGAACTTCCTCTGAAGCAGTGCTAGGTGTGCTTCCATCGTGACACTTTGGAGATGCCTGGCAGGAAACAAGCTCCTAAGACCCTTAGAAAGCAAGGGGGATGTTTGAGTGAAAAAGCAGATACGGTTGTGGGTTGCAGTATTTTTGGTGTCATGCTGCAGTAGGAAAACCACAGCAGAAAAGCATGGACACTCTGAAGATGTGGGCCTTCGAAGTTCAGAGCACCCGCTGGTTTTTCTGAATCTGCAGAGTTCAGATGTGCCACCTCCTCTGAAAAAGGCACAACCTTTCTGCACAGGTCAGAGAACCAGGTGCGGAGGAATTATGAGGTATGAAGCCTTGTAAACACAGCTCATCATTTACCAACCTTGAAAGAGTTTTTTCAGACTTTGGCAGATACTTTAAGACTCACAGTCAAAATTCAAAATATCTAAAATTAAGAAGACCTTATGCAGTGTAAATCCCCCGAATGGAGAAAGCTGTCAAGGTGATGCTAGATTTAAAATCTGACTAGAACCCAGTCGCTAGGGTTCAAGCCAAGTCATTCTTCTTCCAGCAGGTGTGGAGCAGCCCAGCATGGGATATTTACCCTGCTGAAAGTGTAAGTCCCTGAGTAACTGAGGAACAGGAAGAGCATCCCTGAACTTGATGTGATAGCCATTTGCCTTTACTGTTTCTTTCTGGGAAAATAAAATAAATAAATCTTTCTCTGCCACACAGGAGGTGCTTTAATTATTTATTCCTCAAGAGCAGCTGTTCAGTGGTTGTTCCTAATTCCAGCAGCATCCAGAGTGGTTAACCCATCAGTTGCTGTCATCAGATCTGAAGATGGTGATTTCTTAACTTCAGGGTCCTCAGAGAATCCCAGACTAGGACAGGTCCCTTCTTGAGGTGGATAGTGAGTTTGGTGCTGATCTACCTGCTGTGCTACTTCTTCATTATAGTCACTTACCTCTGCCTTCCATAATTTCAGGCAGGATTCAGTTATCACGGTAACAAATCTCACTCCAACACTTCAGGTTAAGCATAGGTGATTAAAGATGACTCCACCTTCCCTGAGTGACTTACAGAGCTAATAACGGCGTCATCCTTATGTACCCTGGTACACAGCTTGTGTTCTGGAGTCTTTTATAGCTCAAATGAGCTGCTTTTGCTTGGTTATTTTCTTCCTCATTCATTTTTAATGGTTATAAGAGACTCCTCCATTCTTATTCTGACAGTAGTGATTTAGGCAGGACTCATGAACATAACTTGCGTTACTAATGCTGGTAGACCAAGGAAAATGTGTGCAGTGCTGAAGAGATCCCATGAGCTTGCCCAGGTGGCAGGGCTGTGTTTAAAGTGTATACTGTAAGTAGAGAGTGCTTGTATGGGGGAAGGATCACTTACAGGAACATGGACTGGGGACAGAGTCCTAGAGTGTTTCTGAAATACAGATGTTATGTGGAAGTATCAGAGACTTACTTTCCTAATTGACCACCCTTGAAATTTCTAAACTAGAACTGGTCTAGGTACATCTTATTTTCAAAGACTTACTAGCTGTGACTTTGTGAAAAGCAGTTTCCTGTGAGGATTTTACTGTTATCCCATGGGGATTTAATAATGGTAATGAGCTGGGGAAAGACTGTTACAGCTGTTTCTGAGAGCTAACAGTGAAATGCTGGGTACCTCTTCTGGGAGTTACGATGTACATTCCCCTTTCCCTCCTTCCCATTAGATCTTTGGATTCTTCTCAGCCCAAAGCTAACATGGATTTTATGGGACCAGAGAAATGGTCAGCCACACAAATACTTATCTACCCTAGACAGCCTCTGCAAAAAAGTAATGAGAAAAGCAGTAAGATCCTTTTAGGAAAGGGATGGGAACAATATTCTCTGGAGAACTGGATACAGGAGGTCAGTGATAGGGATCATGTGTGATTTGAGGGGGCCTCTTGCTTCTTTCCATGGCTTTCCCAGGCTGGCTGAAGTCCTGCTACTACAAGGTTTCGAAGAGTCTAGTGTTTCCTTCCACAGATAGTCTGGCAAACTGTGAAATAAAGTAAGATAAATTAAGAAAAACTTAATTTCTTTTGCTTCTGATCACACCTGAAGAGCATACAGAATGTGGGGTGTTTTAACAGACAGCACTGACTTCTTTTCAAACAACACAGGCTTTTTAGGTAAATGTAAAAAAGAAGCGCCTTGGACCAGCAATGCCCACCTCCTTTTCTGGTCAATATGTGTTTGCCAAGCAAACAGTCCTGGGTTGAAGTGGCACAGTAGCATTACCTTCACAGTTGCAAGGCTACCACCTGAGTTTTGGGCTCAGTTTTGGGGTACCTGACGTACAGAGCTGCACATGGGGCTGAGGAATGTGTATGTACAGCATGGATTTTTTGGTAGGAAGCAGCAGTGACTTTATTCCTGTTTCTGACAGTAGGGCTAGGGCTTTGGATTAAATGCAATGATGGGCACATTTGAAATATTCCACCCTGCACATTTTGTAGCACTGACGGTTAAACTCGACATCCAGCTTGCCAGAAGCCATGTGTTTGGTATGTACCTGGCGCACTCAGAAATCTCATTCCTAATTCTGTGCTGTGCTGGCAATAAGGGACAGACCTCTGACCTCAGCTGCCCTGGCACACAGATTAGATGTGCGTGCATGATGCAGAGGAAGCTGCCTTAGTTGATCACAAATGTCAGGAAAAGGTGGAGCTGCAGGAGCTGAATGAAACACAAAGCACTTCTGTAACCTACCAAGCTCATGCCCAAAAAAGCCGTTCAGACCCCAGTCCCCTCAAGAGATAAAAGTCCGCTGTATTGAATTTCTAGAGCATCTTGTGAGCACCAAGTACAGCCTCCCTTAATTAACGTAATTCAGCGCAGCATAGATGTGTGAAAAGCTCCAGTGACACAAAGCCCAGAAAGGTTTTAGCAAGGGAGCACAGCACCAGAAGGGTTTAATGGCATTATAATGTCCTTGAATTACGGTGGCCACAACACAGAGAGATATATTCCAGCAGTACGTTAATAGTAAAAGAAAAACTACTCTGTCTCTCCTAAGCCCTTCCTTGTCACCTCTACTGAAAACTGAAGTTGCCATCCCTGAGATACCAAAACTCAAAGGCAGGAGGAAAGGAAAAAGAGATATGGGTGAGAGTTCCCAGGTTTTGGAAAGAAAACAAATGGGGTTTCCCTCCCAAACTGCCCACCTTGCTCCAGCCCCTTTGTAGTTCCTATTGCATTTTATGATATGTTCAATAATTTTCAGAAATCTGTGTTTTGGGACCAAGCTTTTGCAACCTCATAGGTTCCTTAATACCTAACTGTTGGGTAGCTCTTGGCCGATTTAGTACAGACACTCTCTTCCGTTTGCAGACTCTTGCACACACATCTGAGGGTATGTGCAGTCACTCCATTCATGCATTTAATAAACTGGGAGCCGCAGCCATTTCTGTTGTATGTGGCGAGGCGTGTAAAGCAAGAACAGTAGTACAGGAAGGAGGGTTGGTAGTTAAAGGCTGTTTATAAGAATTAACGCCAAAGAAAAGGAGCTGCTTGACAGACTGAGGAATTGAAATCCCTTACAGATTGAAAAGGAGACGTGGGCTCAGAACAGGCAGTGGCAGCAGAAGCTCCTCTGTGCTTTCCCCATCAATGTTAACAGGGGGAAGCCATGCAAGGGGGTACCTGGTCACTCTCTCCGCCCCGGGGCTGCCAGCTGCTGAGCTGCATTTGATGGGTCTTTGCTCATGTGTATATTTGTCCTGCAGATGCTCAGCTGAGTCCCATCAAACTAATTTCACAAAATAGCCACTCATTTCCAACAAACAGCTTAGAGAACTAATCTCAAAAAAGAGGCAGAGAAGCTCAATTTGTCTTCTTTCTTGACATCTTTTTAGTCCTCCTGTGTTGGAAGATGGATGGTTCGGATGTGTCTGCAGTAACACAGGCATGCCTAATCTGCCTTTTTATTGATGACCTGTTTCTGAATGTCCTGGCCTGATTTATGAAAATGTACTGTACTTTGCACGATGTTTTGATGTTGCTTTGTTAGGACTGCATGCAAACTGCAGCAGAACAGTGATGCTTATTCATTCCAACAGTGAAGGGTTGGCTGGGAACTGAATGAGCTCATATTTGTTGCTGTCTTCACTTACAGAAAGGAAAATGGGAGAAAGCGGGTATCCCAAGTGTAGTCATTCTTTTCCTGACCATCAGTTTGTTTTATAAATCATAATCTTGAAAGCACAAGGTCATGGTATGTATTTAATCATTCATATAATGGGCTTTTAGGGATGGATTCTTTTTTTAACTCTCTGTAGTAAACCCTGATAAAGTTGGAACTGAGGTCTGTTTGCCTGCCAAATTTTCTTTCCCTTTTTATTGCTTGAGCATTAATGAATTTAAAATCTGAGAGTGTGATTCCCATCTCTTACTAGCATAATTCAGCAGTTACCCCTATTGCCTGGGAGACTTTCAGCCTTGTTCCATCCCCTGTTGCTCTTCACACACACACAGAGTAATAAAAATAACAGCAATATCCCACCTGCGTTATCTATCTGTGCTTCCAAAGCCACTGCTCAGACAGTGAAGCCAGTAGGAGGATGTTTGGCAGGTCCCCTGCGAGAAGCCCTGTTGCAAGTGTAGAGCAGTGGGCGGGCAGGGGAGGTAAGCGAGGTCTGCTGGGGAGCTGGGCTGCAGGAGCTCAGCACTCTGCTCAGCAGAGGACACTGTGGGTGGTTTGGAAACATCCTTCAACTATGACTTCAGAAATTTACCTGTTACCTTAAATCACCAGGAAGTGTTTCAGTCCTAGGTTGATCACCCAGTGGGAAATTTGGTTGCCTGATGTGCTAATTAGCAAAGATTCACAAGTATGAGGTGTTGCTAGCTGGAAGCAGAGGTGGTGAGGAAATCACATGGAAAGCTATTACCTGGCCCCATGTGCTACTAAAGAAAATCCTTGCCTTCAGGCTGTTTGCTTGTACTTGTAGTCCAGCCTGCAGAGCACAAAGACAAGGGAAGGACCTCAGGGCCATTAGCTCCCAGGCTGAATGTTTTCCTTGGAGCCACTTCAGCCTTGATCTGTTGCCTCTCAGGCAGAAGTCAGCACTTTGAGACTCTGTCCAGTTTTTCTTCTCACTGGCATCCCACAGAAAAAGAACAAAGGTGGAAAGCAGCAGAGCAAGCTTACTAACACATAGGAGAGTTGTCTGGTTTGAGAAGAGCACTTAAATTACAAAAATGCAACAGGGATAAGTGCAATGCCAGCAAGGTGTAGACACTTTCTGTCGCAGCACTCTCCAAACTATCAAGCTGCAACAAGGTCTTTTACCATCACGTACCAGCATACTCTTCATGCCAGCCCCTCTGCTGGCTTAGCTTAGCTTGGCCTGGCCTCATCCAGGGCACACTCTTTGCTCTCTTGCTTCTTCCTTGGCTGCTCTCTCTTCATTGGCTGCCCAACCACTTAACCAGCCACAGCTGCATCTTATCTACATTGGCCAACCCTCCGCCCCTGAAGCCAGCCCACAGCTGTATATTATCAATGCTAATTAACCCAGCTTCATTCCACTACAACTTTCCACTTAGAGAAGCAAGGTACGTGTGGTGCAGGAGAAAGAGCAGATGCATCAGGTACTGCCTGAAGGTCTTCTGAGTTGCTGCTTGTCAGACAGGCTGTTTGACATTGCAGGTAGGAAGTATGATGTACTTCTCACCCTGAAAATATTATGCTCACATTGCTGTGCCTTCTGCAGGGATGCAGGAATAATGTCTGCAATCTTGCTGCTGCCTAGATGCGCTGCTCCCAGAAGGGGAATGTGCTTATGCTTCCAGCCTTTCCTATAGCCATTTCAGCAGGCTCACATGAAGTTTTTCCCAGAGTTTTGCAGTCTCCTCTTCCTCAGCTCAGCCCAGTTTGAATCAGCATTATGGTGAAGTGCATATTATATCAGTGCCACAGCCGGGACTTGTCTGTGCTTAGCTGCCTGCAGTGAGGTCCTTCCCTTGCGTTGCATACCCCCATGCTTTGAGGCCTTTTTGACAGCAACTAGGTTCTGTTGCTCTGCAGCACAATGAGATTGGATCCTGACAGGAGCTGTTAAGAACTACTGTAAAACATGCTAACATGAGAATATCCCAAGAAATGTAATTCTGCCTGCAAATAAACTCCTTCCTTTCCTGCTGAAACCAATGGCAACTATAAGATTTTTGCCCTCAAAATGGACATTGCTTACCAGAAAGATACTGCAAGAGTCATAGTAATACATTTTTGGTACAATACCTAGGCTCAGACAAGCGAGGATGGCAATGGATTTGATATGGATCTGTCTCAAAGGGGGGGTTGTTGTTTGAAGATAATAATATTAGGAATGCAGATTATGCTACAAAAGCTGGTGATATTTAAATACGACTTAAATTAATTTAGCATTTAAACAGAAAAGTAAACAATGGCATTGAATTCAGATGAGGATGAGACTTGGCAGGCCTGCCTGGTAATAGATTGTGAAAAGAATTCAGGGTTTTAGTAGATCATTCCTTGAGATCTTCAGAACGGTAAAGTGTTAATAAATTATTTGACATGTACTTACATATTTTAACTAGCTGTAATGAACAGGTCCTGCCAGGTCACCTGGATCCTTGCAATGGCTGCTAAATTGCTTGAGTGAGATTTAGTAACTCAGCAATACTGATGTTCAGAACTGCAGGTAATAAATTAAATGACATCAGGACCAGCTTGAGCAGAACATTGTGTAAGACCTTTGCGAGGCTTGCAGCAGAGATGAGGCTGTTTGGCCCCAGTGAACACCACTGGGCCTCAGTGAGCTCTTTCCTGTGATCAGTTTTTGGTTGATGTGACCACCCCAAGCCCTGGCACCTGTAATGGGACTCCTGAAGAATACTGTCCCAATTTGGGATTGACTAGATAATTTTGTCCCCTACTCAGTTCTTCGTGCAGGCAGTTACCTGTTCCTCCCTGCAGTATGTGGGGCTGCACACAAAGTAGAGAAGGATAGCAGAGTCTGACTGAGCTCTGGGAAGAAGACAAGAATGCTCTGTCGGTGCCATTATACTGGAACAATCCTAGTGCTGGAGTGGGAATGAAGGACAGAAAGAAGCTGTTCTTTTATCTTAGATTCTATTGGAAATGTTTACAGCACAAAAAGCCTGCCTGATAAAATTATGCCAAATTATACAGGCTATTAAGGGCATACTAGGTACCTCTCTTCCTATTCCTAGCTGTCCCCTGAACTCAGAGCTAGTTTAAAACTTTATCCTGCCTCTTTCTCCCACTCACTTTCCCAGCATGTGGTATACTTTATAATTTGTGAAGAGGCTCATTATTTTTTTTTTCCTTTCTCCTTTTTTCAGGTTTCTGATAGATGTGGCTATGTCTTTGTCAATGGGAAGGAAATGAAAGGCAAAGTGAATGTCATAGTTAATTTTACTTACCAGCATCTGAGTGCCCCTTTAGAAATGACAGTCTGGGTTCCTCGTCTCCTGCTGCAGATAGAGGTCTCTGACACAGAACTAAATCAGATCAAGGGGTGGAGAGTCCCCATCATCTCTAATAAGAGGTAGGTTTCATTAGAGGATGCTCATTACAGGCTGTGCACTTGCCAAAGACCAGTAAGAGCCAGCGAATCTGAACATGCTCATTTGGCCTTAATGCAATTCGGGTGTAAACTTGAAGGTCACTGGACATTTATTCAACAGACTCCTGCACTGGAATTAGGAGGAAAATGGAAACTGCAGGTTGCGTGATCCTACATTTGAAATAAATTCTCTTCTGTAGTGCTAAGGACTGAGGTGGAAAGAGCCAGTTGGTTGAGTTAGGCGGGATCAGCGATGAGGCAGCAGGAAGACATCAACAATGACTGGCCCTGGCAAGGCTGGTCATTCTCCAGCCTGGTTCACAGGTCCTGCCAGTTCATTTATTTATTGTCAGTGGTCACAATTAGTACGTAGTTGTTTCGTACCACTGTAGTGTACAGCGGCACTGATCCAAGACACTGATGCATGACAGCTTTAAAAATTCTGTCTGTGCCCATACATCAGTGGCATGTGAATGACAGGACAGAGCACAGATATAGGCATATCTAGACTGTTTGTATCTGTTGCCAGTGTCACTAAGAACAAGAACAAACTGATAAAGTAGATACTTGCTATTCCCACCCGCTGTTGAAGACATCATTTATTACCAGGTATGATTCTGTGATTCTGTTAGTATCACAGCGAAGAGATGGGGATTTTGGTGCAGAGTGATTTCAACCTAAATGCCATACAGAAAGAGATAATGCATGTGTGCAGATGTGCATACAGAGGAGATTTCCGTGGCAACACAAAGAAGGTCCATAAAGAAAAAAGTCTTCAAAGAAAAGAAAAGGCCTTCAAGGAAAGGTCTTCAAAGTAAGGACTAATGTGAAAAATAATGAGTGATATTTGGAGTGGACATGTGGTGTGCATGCATGAAAGATTGTCTTGCAAAAGTGTCACTGCACGGCCAGTCTTTCTCCTTCAGAAAGAGCAGGCACAAGCCGTGCTGGGAGGAGGCTGTCAGAGTTGCTTTACCAGTGAGTTGCTATGGTAAACCCAGATTTCTGCATTAGCTGCCTCTGGGGAACATGAATAACTAACAGCAAGTTCATCTGGTAGCACAATCCGCCGAAATAAGCTAGGACAAAACAGCCACCAGCTACGATGCTAAGGGTACTGACATTCAGATTCATGCCTTTCTGCTTGCTCAGAGATCCCTGCTGTCTTCCACAGCTGTAGCTTGCTATTATCCATGGAGCAGGACTATAATTAATAGTATGGAGTGCTCTGAGCCAGATGGATTCCTTATTGACATGGAGAACACCAAGGTTAAGTGATTTGCCCAAAGTTACATAAAATCTATGGCAAAACCAGGGCATAGAGACATCACTTCTCCCCACCCCCCCTTTAATGTTTCAGTCACTGAGCATCCTGAGCTCTGCTCAAGGAGAAGCCAGAGTGGATTGTGGCCATCTGTATGCAAGCAAACACTCTTAACTAATCTCCTAGTAGCACAATAAATCAACTTCCTATAGAAATTTTTTTAATGTATCTGTTGGGGTGTGGGTATGTTCACTTTTTTCACAGTGCAGGGCCCATATTTTTGAGTGAGTTTCTGCATCATGGAGTATCTCGAGAGGGAAAGCTTGTGTTTCAGGCAATAATATGAGATGCCCATTTGGTACTTGAAGGGGGCTACATTCTGTTCCCCTTCATAAAAACAGTGATGGTGTTTAGATGCTGCATGCGTATAACATTTTGCTGCGGCTCCCACTGGCTATCTCTTGAGCCTGATAAGGAGCCCTGCTAATAGCGATAGGTCTTCTCTGTGTGTTAATTACTTTTTTTTTTTTTTTGCTGTTGCCTTCTTATGTTCATGTTTAAGTCTCTTTTCATGTGAGTAGCTAGACTGATACAGGCATGTTAACAGAAGAGAATATATCTGATGCAGTTTGGCTTTTCTTTATGTATTAATACAATCAGGAGTAGAAACTCGATTGTCCTATAAATCAGGTAAGCTGGTTCTTTACTGTCTTCCTTCATTTTAAAAGCTTCCCCTTCAGCAGTCTAAAATATGTAGTGGTTTAGACCAAGCTGCATTAATACACCAGGGAATTCAAAGTCTGAGCAATGCAGCTAAATAATTGTTTTGAAACAATAGTTCTACAGAGTTAAGTGACTTGAAAAAACAGAATAGGTTTTAAATCGATGTGCAGCCTTGCACTAAGTAGCTCTAGAAACTACTTTCACACCTCGTTTCCATGACAAATGAGATGTAAATGAAATGAGCACACTGGAAACACTTCTGCTCTGTGTATGCTCAGCTTCTCCAAGACTGGCTGCTCTCATTCCCCTGTGGTCTGAGGGGCTGCTTCATTGGGGAAGATCCTTAGTGAGAGCTAAAGACTCATGTACTACAACTTCCAAGTGTTTCAGGTGTGTCACTTAGGAGAGAGTGTCGGTTGGACTCACGTATGTATTGATCAAGCAGAGTCCAGTAAGCATCACTGAGGAATTAACCCATGCAAGGAGCTATTGCTGCCAAATATTGTGTTTAGGACACGGCACAAGCATTTAAAAAAAACCCCAACCTCTCAGAGATGAATTTATTTAGTCCTTGAAAGCCCAGGAACTCTGTCACATAATTCTGTATGTTTATCATAGTACTATATCCTATCCGTGCACAGCATTAGAGCACTGCAGCAACACATGCTAACTGTGTATGGTACAATGCCTACCATAGAAAATCAGTTCTATGTTACTACCAGCCCACACTGTCAGAAGTACAGTGTGTAGAGGAATGAAGGCAGAGGGTTGATTGACATGGATGTTGTGCAGCTGTAGCTCGTTCCTGCTAAGTAGTTAAATAGCCCTGAGGAGTGTAGGAGAGGTGGCTGGATGGAGGAGGAGCAGTAGTGTAGTCTGGTCTCTGGAGGAAGGAGAAACAGATGTGCAGTAGAATCTGGCTGATGATAAAGCCTTGTTGCAGCCTGATAGCTTGTTTATGCTGCAACAACAGTGTACCTGTTTTGTAGTAGGAGAGGCTTGTGTCCTGCAGGAGAGTTACATGGTGCCAACCTGAGCTCCTTACACAGGGGTAGCAGAACTAACTGTTCTTCACTGCCATGTCTGGCCTCAGAATGAGCTGCCTCCTGGGGACAGGTAGGAGACCAGGAGAGCTCTAAAACAAGGTAGGATACCACTTGCAAAGTGCTGAGGAGATGGGATTCGTGCTTTGCTTCCAGTTAATTTCTCACTGTTTGAAAACTCGTAGGAGGGGCTGCTTATGCACTTAACATCAGGCATATGTTTAAGCACTTTTCTGAATGGATGTTTGGTCTCCAACAGCCATCATCTTCCTCGTGCATAAATAATGCCTCTTTCCTGTGACATTAGTGAGTGTACTGGTTGGCTTCTTAGTGAGAGCTTTAATAGATGAAGTTCAAAAATGGCAGCAATAATGGCCTGAGAAGAGCAGAGCACAGCACCTGCTATATTGTGCCCGTAATCAGGAGTGTTAGGAGGGCCAGGGTTACATGAGTCAAGCAAGTATGCCTGAAACTGTATAATTTTCAACCTTTTTGCTGATTTGATATGAAGACCTCTGTCAACAAATCCTTCATTATGCAGACTTCCTGCTCCAGCTCTGGAAGGAACAGCAAATTAAGCAGCCCACATATGTAATATTAATGGCTGGAGAAGCAGCACTGCTACTCTGTTTGTATGTACTGCCAATGCTCATTAAAAAATTCCTGTCACATTGGAAGGATGGCTGGTAGATTACATATGACAAGTTCATGCATCTGTCTCCTTAAGACAGCCCCCAGAGCCTGGAGGGACATGTTCAGTACTGAACCACATTTGTTTGCACCATCTACCAGAACTCACTTGCTCCTTGTTTTGGTGGGTGCAAATGAGGCCACCAGTTGAATTCTCCTTCTGCAATCACAGACACTTCTCTAACTCTGATGCTGTGCCAGCACACCGACAGTGGCTGGATATTACCTATTTGGTTCCTGAATTCAGTGGCAGAACTCAAACCAGTATTACGAGCATAGAAATTTTGCAATTTTGAAGTGTAACAGGGACTCTGCTTATTCATGTTCAGACCTTTGTTCCTAATAATTAAACTAGAGCTTTCTACAGTCAGTTAACATATTAATGACCTAAAAACCAGAGAGCTTCACTGTTCAGCCCAGATAACAGGAGACTGCAAAGATGATTTAAGAGTCCCATTTTCAATATTTTGCTCAGTAAGCACAGATGAACAGCATGGAGGAGAAAAGGATAGAAGTAAGGTGGCTATACTCTCCATGAGCACTGCTTTCTTTAGCACATGCTGGATGTGTCTAGCTGCCTGTAGCAGAAGCATGGGTGCAGTGGTAGCTACAGATTTTCACTGCAGCTTATCCCCCATCTGCTCCTGCATATTAGCATCTTGGCCTGCTTATACAGAGGCCAGTTCCAGGAGCTGGTCCTGGGAGCCCCAGCTGCATCCCTGTGTGGCCATGCTCAGGAGAAAAGCACAGAGCAACTTTCTTTCAGTGAGCCATCAAAATCACAAGTTTTCTCTGAGCAGCTCACCCCTTGTGCTATGCCATGAGGCCCCACTGCAGAACTGACAGGTATCACCCACCAATTGCCTCTGCCTGTGTGAGTGTTCAGGGCTGCCCAACCTCTTCGGTATCTCACTGGGTATTAATAGAGAAGTGTGGGCTTAAGAGCAGGTGCTAAGTGGGTCCCCAAGAGCTTTAGTTCTTCTCCCAGCACTGACAATCCATGTGCCTCTGCTTCCTCTATTGCGCCTTCTGGATTGTTTGCTTAGATTAAAGTCTGCAGGACTGTGCCCTGCCTGCACTGCTGCACAAGCAGGGCCATGTCGTTTGGTGGCAAGTGATATTGCACAATCCCATGTGCCCCTGTTTCTCCAGCAAATCCTTTGTCTGACTGACTGCAGACACCAATTTTCCATCTTGTTGTCATCAAGCCAAAAACCCAAATCACTGTGCTCCTCTCTGCCATTAATAATTTTTGCAGGGTATTTTTCTCAGTCCTCCCTCTCAGGCCTCATCAATACCTTTGCTCTTAGCGTTTGGCATTCCATTCTGTTCTGCCAGTCAGAATATCAAGGTCAAATCAATTGCTTTTGTGTTTCTCCCTTAAATAAATAGTGTCGGGCTGCCATGTCCTAACACAAAATATTTTGTAATGAAAAATCCCAAGTATTGATCAGACCTAGTTCTGTACCTAGCTCTCTGCACAGGCTTGATGGTAGCTTTCATATAGCACTCAATAATGTGTCTTTTGCAAGACCAATTCATACAGCTTAAAGAGGCATTTTTGGCAGGCTGCAGGCGCAAGGTCAGAAATACTTTTTTCATTACACTGCATAGCCCCCACACAGTCATGCCAGCCCCTGAAGAGCCAAGAGGATTTTTTTGTTTTGTCCCCTGGTCTAGTATAGCACCAGTGTCCCCCACTCCTAAAGCATCAGTGATGAGGGACTGTAACTGAAGAGGATGCTCTTCCAACCTAATTATAATGATTTGTGAGACTACTGGGAATGATGGCTGCAAAGCAACAGCAGACAGAGAGGACAGACAGACAATCTGAGCACCATTACTCAAATCAGGTCTTAACCCAGGGGAATTTCAAGGTTTTGAAGCAAGAGATGTGCCAGAGTGCAGAAAAATTTGCTAACAGCTGAATTGCGCTGCTTTGATGCTCCTAAAAACATAACATTACCCTCTCCTCTTTGGAGTCACGCCCTTACATCTTGAAAGCCTGGCTCAGCTTCTCATCACTACCCCCCAGCAATGGCCTGGGCTATAAACGGCCTCTCCTCCATTTGGGACATAGGCTTGGAAGCTCTGTAGAGGATGGAGAAAAAGAAAGTGGCAGAGGGGGTGAAAGGAGCAAAAGGGGACTTAGCTAAGCTGGGACAAGGGAGGCCTGACCTGTTGGGAAGGGGAACAGCAATAAACACTGCCATTTCTGGGCTTCAGGAGGTGTCGACAGCCTGTCTGTGTACTGCAGAGTGCCCAGCTACCCCTGAAAGCAGACCTGAGCTGTCAGGAGCAGTGCGGTCTGTAGTAGGATTTGCAGGGCTCTGGGTGTCACCAGCTCAGCCTGGGAGGGCCTGGGCTGTGCCTCACCTGCCTTCTGCCTGCCTCAGCCCAGCCTGGGCTGGCTCGGGCTCCCACCAGCACAGTACGTGTCCTTGGTGAAAGGTTGCTGGTTTAATCACGAGCTCCTGGTCTGCTCCCAATGGGGCTGGTGTTGGGCGTATATAACGCGGTTGCAAAGCACAAATCTCTGAAGGAAATGCCTCACTCATTAGTCTTACCTGCTGCTTTGGCTTTGGATGGAAGCAAAGGGTGGGAGATTATAATTTTGTATTATAGGCCAGAAGGAAGCCTTAAACAATACATACTCATGTGTTTCTCTGTATGTATATATACATATATGTATGCCTTACATGTATGCGAAATAGACTTATACTGTACCTGTTTCTAGCCGTAATTCATAATTTTCTTACTACAAACTTACCCATCCTCGTTTTAATATTTTCATTTACCATACTTTGAAGAGCTAGAAATACCTTGTCAGATTGAGACAGCTCTTAAGAAGTTTAATTTTCCTAATGCTTGTTGGAAATCCCCTTTCTGAATCTGCAGGAATGTTAAGGTTCTTAGCATGAGCTGTGCAGAGAGGGAATTTGCAAGTAAAGCTGTCAGTGAATTGCAATTGGGTTAGGAGAGGCTTGACGAACAGCACCGATGGGTGCAGGATCTGTCTCCCGAGGTGGGAAGGACACTTGTTGAGCCTGCTGTGGTGGCAGAGCTGGGGGGGTGGGGTGGGGCATAGGGTAAGCGCCAGCCACTTGTTTTCTCTCTGTCAGACCTACAGGGAAATAGAGAAAATTAGAGCAGCAGCACACGGGGCATTTACCAGCAAAGGTAACAGTGGTAATGGCTTTTGCTGCTGATTCCCCACCTGTATGTAGAAGACAGGAGATACAAACGCACCTATTTACTGGCACTGAAAAACGAACTACAGTCCCTCGCAGCTTTTAGTGTTTTCATAGATGCAACAGATCAGTCTCATGAATTATTTTGTTTTTTCTTTTTAATGCTCCAAGTGCTTGTGATCTGAGAAGAGACTGATGTAACACAGCCTCTCCATTTACTTGGGTCCTGCTGTTTACCTGGCATTGCAAAATTTGTCAGAGCTGCTAGGGATGTCGGGGAGTGTTCCTCCCAGGTGTGGCTTGCAAATTGCTCCAAGGGAAGGGGTAGACTTTGGCTCAGCTGTTCAAACTCTCCATTGACAGGATGGATGTTAAAGAAACGAGTTTGTACAATGGAGCTCAAAAAATGAACCCACTACAATTCTTCCCAGGTTATTTTTTTCCTAGGATTTCTATCCTGCCTCCTCAGAACAACAGTCCACACAATATTTAAGATGCAAAATCATAAGGGCTCCCGTGTGCTGGTTGTTTGGCTAAGTTTTAAGCAGCTTTACAAGATTACTTGTGTCCTTCCTTCCCTTTCCTCCCAGCTCTCCTCGTACACCTTGTCATTATGGCACAGTGAAGGCAGCAGCCTCCAGCTGCCCCAGCACACGCTTCTGAAAGGGGAAACTCATGGTAACTCCTAGAGGGGCTTCACAGATGTAGACTGACGCTGGGGAGCAGCAAAGCATCAACTGACATGATCTTTCAGAGACTGGGGGTTCTGATAGTGATAATGTGGGAACCTGATAGTGTCAGGCCTAATAAGCAGCATTTAACTCAGCCACAGGGTGCTCTCCACACCAGTTTAGCTTTGGAGGAATGCGCAATGTGTTTTCAGCTCTTCAGTCCCTGTTACGAACAGCTATAACGTTATAAGGACTTACACTACTGAATGATTTCCTTTCCCATATGTGAATAACCCTGTGTGTGTGAAGTGCCTGTGGTCCAGTCTGTCTGTGTTTGCACCAAGGCGGTGCACAGCTGTGTCAGTCACAAGTGGCATCGCTTCTGGTGTGGGCAAGACCCAAGCGATCAGATCTTGCAGGTTTTTGGAACTCCTGTCACACTGCAAGGAGTCCAGCCTGCCGTTTGGGGGTGCTGCTAGAAACCCTGCAGTTGTGAGCAGGGTATTACAGTGTAAAACAGCAGCAGCTAGAAGAAGTGAGGAAACAAATGCAAAGTAATTCCAAAAAGATTCAGAAAGAGCAGTCAATTAACCCAAAACTTTTCAGGGTTAAGAAGTGTTCAGTCCATGTAAGTGGAGAGAGAGTGATGGGCAGGAGCCTCCATGAAGCCTAGCTGTGCTGCAGAGAAGCCCATGCTGCTCCTTGAATTATGCCACAGAGAATGCTTTCTGGCAATTCAACATTAAAATGTCAGAACATTGTGACTCTGGGGGCATCCACAGCTGATGGAGTGTATGTCAGCTGCTTGGGAATTAAGAGTCCGGACTTCTGTGGATGGTTGTCTGGATAAAAAGCAATAAATACAACACCACCAACAACAAATAAATATATTGGATCTATGGGGCTGTAGTGGTGTCTTGAGCATTGTCTTGGCCAGGACACTCAGGAGTGAACTATGTCTCCAGATTAGGCTCTGGCTCTGCAACCACATGTGCTTTTCAATGTAGGTACATGTAGAGGAATGAAGCTGGGTTAATTAGCATTGATAATATACAACTGTGGGCTGGCTTCAGGGGCGGTGGGTTGGCCGATGTAGATAAGATGCAGCTGTGGCTGGTTAAGTGGTTGGGCAGCCAGTGAAGAGAGAGCAGCCGAGGAAGAGAGAGGAGGAAAAAGCAGAGAGAAAGCATGTGAGTGCCCTGGATGAGGAGAGACTAGAAGACAGCAGAGGGGCTGGCATGAAGAGTATGCTGGTATGTGATGGTAAAAGACCTTGTTGCAGCTTGATAGTTTGGAGAGTGCTGCGACAGGTACATAGTTAAGCTTCTTGCAGTAATAGAGCTAGTCCTATGTTTGCCCATCCTGTGTAAACAGATAGTAGGTTTCATCCATTTGTCCTTATATTTATCTTTACTGTTCATCATCTAAAGCCAAAATACCCAAGGAAAAGCATGTACTTGTTTGGACTGGAAGATAAATAGCAATCTGGGGGTAACGGTAGGCTTCAATGAATTCAAAACACATCGCTGTAATTTTATTGCTGGAGAATATGCTTTCTTGGACTGTCCCTGGGAGTAAAGAGTTGCAGTGGAGGAGTCAGGCTCTTAACTCTTGTAGCAGTTAAGCCAGTGGGCCTCAAGCAGGAGCCACAGAGGTGAGGAGACCTTAGGCCAGTCCAAAAGGAGCTGCTTCATGCAATATTCTTGTGAACCTTTGGGACAACTACTACTACAAACGTGAGACAGAAAGAACTAATTGTGATGGGAGAGGTGAAGGCTGTTTATTATTTTCTGTGATAGTAGCACTAATAAAAAATTGTGATTTCCATATGTGTATTTTTGGCACTGCAGAGACGCTTCTGGCCACTGCAACAAAAGGGGGTGCGTGCTCTCCTCCCAGCCTTTTAATGTGGGCTTTCTGCAGGAGCATAAATTTCCTTCCGTGACAGATGAGAGCTGCTGAGCCAAAGGCAGCGAAAACTCTTTTTCATTCTAATTGCTCTGTGGCCCGTTCCTCCTTCAAAAAGTGCCTTTGCTGAAATATTGCAGTGACAATAAATTTGGTATGTATTGAGAGGATAGCGTGATTATTTGGCTGTTTAGACTATATTTGCCCCTAAATGCAGAGCAAGGCTGATATCTGAACCTTGTGTGTTGATTCATTGCACGCATTGAACCCAAGAGGCTGGGACAGGTTTTTGGACACAAGTTACTAACAGTAACTTCCTTTTAAAGGAGTTTTAAGGAATTTTCCTTTAAAGGAATAATTTGCCTTCTTGATGGTGATAAGTTTTCACTAACTAGCAGGAAGGTCTTGGGGCTTGCCTTCTTCCTAGAGTCTCCTGGAAACTATGCCTGGCTGGATGGCACTGGTGGTTCGGTGGTCACTGCAGCTGTATTTGGGGACAGCTCAGGGAGGACAGCATTGACAATAGGTAGAAAGCCTCCCCTTGCAGGGGCTGGAGAGGGAGGCACTGGTTGCCGTTAGACCTCTTAACTGGTATGTGATACATACAGTATAGGAAAGCATATTTTTGGGTTTCTCTTCCGGTTGATTGGAGGCTGCTGTTACGTTTCAGTTCTCTTGAGATGTTTTGTCATCTCATGCTGTGTTTCAGGGAATCTGACATGAATACAGTTCTTTTACATATGGTGCCAAGAAAAAGCAAGGCAGTAATAATTTCCACCTGGTTTTTGTTCCTTTCTTTAACCTTATCTGTTGCTATCAGATCTGAGCTCTTGAGCTGTGTGAAGCACCAAAATACGTGGGGCAGGCTAGCCCAGGTGTTGTTACAGCTCTGCAAAGCAGGTGAAGTTTCAGCTCATAAAGTCTTGATTTGCTGTGTGGTTGGTTGGGTTTTTTTTTAATTTTTACCTTATGGAAATGAATATTCAATATAAACTAAAATGCAACGTAACAAATGGAAGGGGCTAATAAGGAACACAGCCTGTGCTCCAAGCCTCCAAAGGCATCCTTATTTCCAATGGGCAATCTGCTAAGTTAATAGATTGACATTTAAACATTTGGTGTGGAAGAGAAAAAATGTGTCACTGCTTGTGGCATAAACCAGTTTTTGATTCATTCATAATCTTTATGTAGAAGTCAATTAAAGATCTTACTGGAAAGCAGATGCTCATGGGACAAAAGACCACTCCTGATTTCTCACTCAATAGAAATACAGTTTCCCATCAAAGTCAATAGAGAGTAATATTCCACAGAGCTTTTTCCTGTAGTGACAATGATTTTAATGACAGATTAAATCTCTTCTAATTTTTAGTATATACAATATATAGTAACTACCTGGGTTTTTTTTTTAAAGTCTTTTGAGCTATATCATGGCTGGCATCATTTTGCAGCTAAGCCTTCCTGCAAGCTGCCTGGCATAGGCTGTACTTATGTGCATACCCATTTCTAAGCAGCACCTACAGACACCTCATGGGACAAAAGGGAGGGAAACAGTAGTACCGTGGGTATATACCCTTCTCCCCAGCAGTACTTAGCACTGTAGCAAAAAAAAAAAAATTTAAAAAATACAAAATGCAGCCCCAATCCGAAGCTATCAGAGCTGGGCACAGGGTGAGTGCTGGCGCAGCGAGGTAGGTGTCAGCTCCCCAGTGACAGACCTGTTTTCTTACAGGTTTGCTTGGGCTCCCTGGCCCTCCTGAGCCTGTGCATCTTTTACCCTCACCAAGCTGTGATCACACTGATTTGTGCCCAGAACATCTTTCATCCACGTGCTCTGAGCTGTGGCTGCAGCAAACAGCTGTTCCCCAGGTCAGGCTATGAGACAGACAGGCGAGCAGGGGCGGGCGGGAGCCCTGGGGCTGGGCCAGGCTGGGGGCTGCAGGGGGGGATGCACAGCCAAACTCTGTCCCAGGGCAGCCCCACCCCCCCACCCCCCCCCCCCCGCCCAGTGAGGGTGGGCAGCTTACTGCTGGGGGGAAGGCAGCCATGTACATGGCAATCGATTTTCCTGCTATTTTTCCTTTTAATTACAAATGCCTATTTCAGTTGCAAAGCAGTTTGATTTGGGGGATAGTCTCTTTCAATTTTTACAGAAAAGAGCAACACTAACAACTGGTCTCTTGCCTAGAAAACACTATTTTATTAAGTTTTTCTTATTTTATTCTTTTTTTTTTTTTAATGACTACCAAGACAGTTGCTGGTAGTATACCTGTTATCACTGTTATTAGAACCCTCCAACTCTGTGCTGACATCCACAATCAAAATCAGCCTTTTATTACCATATCCTTTTGATAACTTTGGTCTAGTTGGCATCAGATATTCTCTAGCAAAGAGTTCAGGTTGTTAAGACTTAAAAGACCTCTGAGAGCACCCTGTGCGCTACCTCTGTGAGGAGATTAAGACATGGACTCCAGAATCCGACCAGAAGACCCTTTATTAGTCTAAACCCCATGCTTACATATCCTCATTCATTGTTCACATGCAACATATTAAAATTGGTTAATCAATACTGTTCACACACTTCTTGGCTACACATAATTACAGTTAATTACTAAGCTACAAATGCACTGAACTTCTTGCATATTTTTCCTCTCTTCTTTCTTATCTCTGTGAGTCTCATGTTTTTAGCAAGCGGCTGAGACATGGCATTGCACATCCACTCGGGCCTTGCTTCATATCCCGTTTTTCTTCAGGTGTTCAGCCAACCTTATCTTACTTTCTTTCTTCTTTAGCCTTCAAGGTCCTTCACAGGCATTGTGGCCTCCAGCACTTGCCATAAAGCTCTCTACACCTTTGCTGCAGATCCAGCTCCCAAAGGCACAGGGCTGGGCTGTGCATCTGTATCACAGATGGACAGGTTTTGTGTTCTTAAAACTTGCTGGGGAGCTAATTCTCCTCTTGGTTTTGGAGCTGCAACATTAGGGTTAGTGGCCATGCACTGATGAACTGGAGAGAGGACTTGGTCCCCAGCAGCTGCCTGGAAAGTGGAGCTCATGAGGATGGATGGAGTTACAAGCTGGCTGTCAGCCCAGCCCACCAGTCCCGCAGCTTGGAAAGCAGAGGCAGAGTGGGTGTCCAATCCTTGAACAGCTGGCAAAGCTGATGTCCTCAACAGACCCATGTAGTCAGCATAGCTGTGCTGAATTGTCAGGTCTAGCAGGTATTGGGCAGCAAAATAGAGAAGTGAAACATTTTCAGAAGTGTAGGACTTAACCTTCCTCTTTGCACCAGCTGTTGTCTCATACACACACTGGCTCAGGAACTGATGAGGATTCAGAAAGGGGAATGACTGAAAGACTGGAAAGCATCTCGGAGAGAGTCAAAGAGTGCAATCCATGCCATGTATCAAAGGGAACTTTTGTGGTGCTTTGATCACAACCCCTAAGCACTCAGGTGGGAATCATAAATTTAACAGATTATTTAATCCATAGGCAAAGACATGACCATCAGGGTATGAAGCTGTAGCTCTACAAATGCAGAACCAGAAACGAGTTTCTTGTAGTGAGGGAACAAGTCATCAAGGATTGCAACAGGTTTGTCACTTGTGGTTTCAGATGTTTTTCTGGAAGCAATGTTCTGGTTCAGGTGATGCCACCAGCCTGGACGTAGGAAGTGGGAAGGTCTCTGCTCTGCATAAGTTTGAATTAGATGACCATGTTGGTGTCAAAAAAATAAGGCGGCAGTCTCTGGGTAAGGCTCTCTGTGGAAGAAAAGGCAAAAAATAAAGTTCTCTGCTCTTATTCCTTTGAATAGGCACTGTGTTACATCTAAGGCATGCTAAGGACTGGTTTTAATCTGGTGCAAGTGCACAGACTGCAGTCATGTTATTTCTCATTTCACTGAGATTAACAAAGAATACATTTCAAACTGTATATTGCTCATTGCCCCTGAAAAGGCCTGACAGAGTTCACTGAGCACTAAATCCTTCAGAGCTAGATTCTAATTTTAGCTACAGCAGAGCACATCCAAATAGTGCTACCTGCAGCAATCACTGTGGTTTTAGAGTCACTGCATTTGAGCAGCTCAAACTTTCCCATTACTTTTGCCTTGCAAGGAGTCCCATGAAATGGGGCCGGTCATCTCCTGTGCAAGCTTGTCCGCACCAGGCAGTCCATGCTGCAGCTGAGAACTGAACTCACATCTCACAAACCCTAGTCCAGAGTCTTAAAAGTGGGCTTACTCCTCATTTTGGACTAAACAATAATAAGAAAAAAATAAATTAAATTTGCTAAATGGCTGGTCTTTCAGAATATTCCATTAATCTTTGTTTTGTTGGTGGCAGGGGTAGCAGCTCTGCCATCTTCTGCTTTTAATCCCAGTCAAGTGACTGGCAACTAAATTGCATGCTTTGAATAATTCTGTGTGTTTTCTCACTAGGATACTGAGCCACAGCCTTAACCTTCCCAGTAGTTCATGGCAGTTACAGCTGAGTTAGATTAAAATATTATTTTTACCAGCTACCTGAAAGTACTGCTGCAATCTGATTTATTCTCATTGATAGTGCCTGTTTGTTTAGTCTTTCAGATGAAATGAACTTACTGTTCATTTACTACTAATGCCAAGGGAACTACTGTATTCAAAAATAAAGGAGTATAATATGCAGCAAAACATGGGTGTTTTGCTTATGCAGTTGCCTATATACACAGTGGAAATGATTCGGTGGCTTACGGTGTTAATCTGCTTGCCCTGCAAATGGATACTTGCGGCTTTCATATCAGCCCACAACTATCCCTCACTCCATGGAGGAAGCTGGTGTACCCAAGGCCAGAGAAGGAGCCTTTCGCTCTGAGATTATGTGCGGCGTGTTGTCGCAAACTCTGCAAAATCTGGATTTCTCGGAATTTTCTGTTTCTCTGAAAAATACAGGTGAACTAACAAGATGGAACACTTTAAATCCTCAGTTTTAAAGCAGTAGTTAGTGTTGAGTGCCTGGATTATGACACAAAAGTCTGATTTCAAAGCTGTACCGCACAGCCAATATTCCTAATAAAATCAATGGGAGATGGGAATTCCAGTGAATATCAGGCCCTGGTGTGTCAGGGGAAAGACACACATGAAAGCTGCTTGTAGCTGGGCATCTATTTGGTATTCAGCATTCCCCAAATCTGAACTCAAGGTCTAAGCCATTAGTCCTTCCAAAATGTCTTTGCAAGGCTTACTCTCTTTAATAATGTTTTGGGGTTTTTTTGCATTTCTCAACAAGATACTGCCAGTTGAAATATGTTGTTGAAAATGTAGTTTTCACTTCTTGCCATATATGGATACTCAGTCACACATAAAACTCAACGTAATTAAATTTTAACGCTGCCATAACAAAATTTGACTTTGCTTGTTAAAACCACTTATATCAGGCTACTCAGTAGAAAGATTCTAACCTTGGAATGTGTTGCAGGGAAGACTGGAAATAAATAAAGAGAAAAGCAGGGAAAGCATCACAAGTGTATCCTCATTACTGCATTTATGTTGAAGGGCTTGTCTGCTTTTCTTCCTTCCAACAGATGAAGCAAGAAGGTTTTGGTTAAAATAAGTTTATCTTCTTGGCCTTTAATAGCTTGAAGCTAAAGCCCAGAGGGATAATATGACTCATTTTCTAAAGCAGAGATGCTACACAAATCTCTTCTGCTAGTACAGCCAGATTCCCAGATCTTCCCCTGATAACTGTGTGCAGCAACTTGATTGTCGTATCTCTCCAACACCCGAGGCTGTACCTGATTTTCCTGTTTGGGCAGACACCTACTTCAGCTGTAAACTCTTCTGACATTTCTGACGGAGATAATTATAGTGCTCTGGGGCACTTCTGGCCTTCCCAAAAATAGATGGGAACAGGAACACATGCATTTCCAGGCAAAACTAAGAGGACGTTTGGGAGAATAGCATCTATATTATGTGACACCTGCTGCAAGAGCATTGTGGAAGTGCCCATTTCATCTGTCTTTCATTGGTTTTTCCCTGCTTCCCATCATTGAATTTCTGTCTTCCCAGAAAACTTCTAATATTAAGACACATTAATGGAAGTCCTTGCATGCATGTTATCTGTTTGTGTGAAAACTGTACTGGATCAGGAACACATTTTACATCAGGTGATCCAGTGTGACATCTTAGGAAGGTCCCAATAAACATACTGATTCTTACACACCTACACTGTGCAAAGTTAAGGATGGATACAGTTTTCTGGGGGATTTGAGATCAAGCCATCATGTTGTCTTTGCTTAAAGTAGAAACCTGGTTTGCTGTGATTCAGGAAACAAACTTTTATTCAATTAAAGGAAGGTTACCTATTGTTAATTTTTATATAATAACCAAGTTACATTTCCTTCTCAAGACAGTAGAGCAAAAATGATGCATTTCTTAATACTTTTAAATGTATTTAAATAAAGAAAAATTGGTAACAAAGAAACAAAGTGCTGTTGAGGGGGGAAAATGCAAGCTGGACTGTGGCTAAAGCCTGGGGAACACTTCTGCTGCTCCTCATCTGTAGCTGTGTTCACCAGATGGACCCACGAGAGCAAGGGCTAGTGAAGGGGATGGGTAGGCACTGCCCCTGGCGGTTCACAAACAGCAAAGTGATTTGGCCATGCATTGCAGTGGGTGAGGTAAGCTGTGAACACTTGTACAAGTTAAGAAGGAGTTTATATTTGTTTTAATTTGATTTCAGGTAACTCCTACTGTTAAATTTATTTTTAAAAGAAAAAAAAATAGGGAAGAAGCTAGGAGGTTGTAAGGGATGGCAAAGGCTATGCTCCAAGCATATAACCTTGTGATATATTACTCAAAATTAAATTAAAGATTCTGTAGATCATTTCACTTCATTAAAGCCTCTAAAATAACAGCACAGCTTTTCAATGGCAGGGATTAATTTCTGAGGCAGTAGAGGGGCTTTTAGTTTCAGTGCCTGAGGTAACATGATTGCATCAAATAAATGAAGTACGAGACCTCTATCTAGCAAGGTTATAGTTATAGCAGGACTTATGCCTTAAGAAGATTTGTGCTGAAATACACAAGAATGGAAATTGCAATGCAAGAAGCATAAATATCATAGAGGTTATATGACTTGCTTCTGGAGGAGGAAGGGTTAAAAGGTGCTGTAGGGATTTCTTTCTATACGCTGTTTCAGGTCATGTGTCCACAACTAAAATTCCTCAGTAACCAGATGCTCTCTGCTGTTCTTATTAAAATGTATTGTTTAATTTTAAACAAATGTTTTAAATTAACTTAAAGTCAATGCTCTAGGCAAAATGAATTTCTAGAACCATTTTTCAGGCACTGGACAAAAGAAATGCTGGCCTACATTTTTGGAAAGGATGAGAGATTTCAAGTGGCCTCAATACCTAAAATCAGATGTCATAGGAATGACATGGAATAGTTATTAGATGAAAATATGGTTCATTTGAAGAGGATTAAATTGTACATTAAAATTATCTAGCTCTCTAGAAAATGTAGACTGTCTTTAAAAAATTTGAAATCCTGGTTTTATCTTACAGTTTGCTCTTATATTGGGGACCATGTGTCCTTTTTTTTTTTTTTTTATAGTATCCTTTACTCTCTAAAATTCTAAACACAATCAAGATTTTGGAAGATCAAGACTTTCCTTTGGCTACGTCAGACAGAATTAAAGGTACCTGTGGCATCTAAGAATACTGGAACATGTGCAAGGCTGTAGAGCCCTGCTCTTAGATGGGGGTTAAGTTTCAGACATTAAAGCAACTGGGCTTGGACCAACCAGGCAGAAAAGGGTGGAAGTGAAATAAATCCTGGAGTGATGAAATTACTTTGGGCAACTTAACGAAAAAAAAAAAAAATGCTCAGATCCCACTAAGCCGTTAAATGACTGATTTCCACATGGAAGCACCCATCTCTGCTGACAAGCCTTTGACAAAACTGTTTCTTTATTTTCATGTGGAATGGCTCTTGACCAAAAGATTAAAAAGACTGAGGGGACAAAGGGACAGGACAGGTTAGGTTATGAGCCCAACAGACAAGAGAAAATATGTTGAAAAAGAAGACTGAAGTGCTTGTGTATTCATTAAACATGAAGGTAGCATTTGCAGATGATTGGGTTGCTTAATACTCAGGCTAAGTTGACAGTAAATGAATTGCATTAGGAGCACAAACACTTTTTAAATCTTCTGATATATCACTCTAAAATATTGAAAGAATGTGCCAATACCCTTACTGCCACAGTCATCCTCCGGTTCCTCCCTCCGCTGCTGTTTCTTTCATTTGCGACTTCATAAGTCTGAAACCCTCTCCATTTCTAAAATTAGCTGTAATGGGTCCAAAGAGGAAAGCTTGACTATTGCTCTCCTTAAATCCTTAGAGAGATATAACTAAATCCTTTCCCCAGTTCTATCAAGCTACGTTATGTCCCTCCAAACACTGTATAGTCCACCTCTAAGGTACTCTGGTTGTTGCTAAGGTAAGCAACTTCAGTACAACCTGTTTTCCAAAGGCTGGTGTTCAGAGCCAGCTGTTGATTGTGCGTTCGGCAAAGGACAAGAGTCTGACAAATTTTCTGTTCACTCTAGGGAGCAAAGACCCCCCCTGCTTCCTACTGAGACCCTCTGTAAGGGGTAAGAGCAGTTACCTGTTAATGCTCTCCACAGCAGGGCAGAAGCAGAGGCAGGAAGTGCAGTGCTGGCTCTCCTTGCCGGGGAGAACAGCAGAGCCAAGACTGGTGAATCCTTGCTGGTCTTTTTGCGTGGGACCACACAAAAATGGGAAGACTTAACTCAGAATCAGTGTTCATAGAGAATACACTGTTAAGTCTGTAATGGGAATGTAGAAACTAACTCTAAAAATTGTAATATGTGTGCTTTAGGGCTAATTAAAATTAAATCCTAATTCAGGAAGCTCTCATTCTACGCACCACAGGCTCTAGCTGGGTTTTGCCACACACTACCAAACTGCCTCCACTTCTGAAGCAATTGTGCCAAGAAAAGAAAGAGCATAGTATACCCATTGTACAGGTCCACTTCTTTCATTCAGTTCCTGGGGATTCAATGGCAGAATTAATTGCAAAATAAAATGCATGTAACTGCATTAATTAACAGTACATTTCAAGATCCTGAAATACAGAATTAGCCGCAGGGTAAATGCACAGTGCAGGTTTTTCCTGCAAACAGAACAAGTGCTATTTTTGGAGCTTTATCTGTATTTCATTGAGGTGTGCCTTGCTTAAAAAGCTGCTAGGATAAGAAATAGGGCTTTGAAGGGGGAAGATAAATACTATAATTAGGGCTGCAGGACAACAGAAGGATTAGTCTTAAATGCAAAACAATTTGAGTGAAGTCGCTTGAAAGATAATTATACCTAAAATTGCTTGTATGGGTCTAATATTTTCTTTCCAGGGACTTACAAGACTCGTTGAATATTTATGGGCCTGGAACATAAGACTGGATGAAATTTAAAACATAAATTCAACAGCAATTCATTATGATGGTATTCCCCAGCAGTTGTTGCCCCAACCTTTTAGCTTTAATAGACAGGATTTATGTTGCAGAACACAAGCCTGTGTAAGAAATTGTAGCAAAACTGAATGCCCTTGATTGATGAATGCTGGCTTGTTTGATGACTGTGGAGTAGTCCTGAGGGCTGATCTCACCGTTTTGGTTGTTTGGGGGTTTTTTTTCCCTCTTGACGCATATATTGCAGAAGTGTTGTTTGGGCTTCTGGTATGGTTATCACATGCAAATGAGCATGCTGTTTCCCAGATGCAAATTTCATATTTATAAATTAAATACAATCTGAAAAATCATATGTTAATTACATTCTGAGGGTGTAGCTGAATTTCTCACTTGAACATGTTTTGTTTTGCTGGAAATAGAGCAAATTCCAGATCAATGTATTTAGTTCCTTGAAGCTTGGTAATGAATGTATCATGCTTTAGAAAAAGCCTTCTGATTATTACTGTTACTAATGATTTACCATTAGCTCAATAGTCAGACCTCTATCCCACATTATGTACTTGTCTATTTGTTTTTAATAATCTGTATTTCTCAGAAAACAACCAATACTATAGGAAGGGAGTTGGGGAATGGCTAAGAATCAAAGACAAGTTATCAGAGATACAGTGGCAGAGGAGATATGAGAAGATTTAGGAGGAACAAAACTCCCTGAAGCGGGCTCAGTTAGCTACAAATGGTCTTTTTTTTCTTTAATGCCTATAAAGGTCCCACACCATATACGTTATGCTGCACATCCATGTTGTAGGGGTTCCTCCTTCAGTATATAGTTTGCTGTGGCCAAAAGAGAGACTGCAATCCCACGATAGGGAGGCATCCAAAGAGGCATGGCTCCTCCAAAGGCAGCAGGGAAAACCCAACAGGGCGGTTCAGTTGCAGATTTAGAAACTGTTCAGTGGTAGATGTTGGCTGGTGGCATTTAAACTGAGAATGAGCGTAGATGTACTTACATCCCAGCATGTCAAAGGACACGCTGGAAATAATTAGGAAAAATTGTGCTTAAAAGGGAGCACAGCAATTCTCCATTTCAGGTCAGGCCAGTTTTGCCCTCGAGGATTGTGTTATCAAAGGCAATGCTGAGCAGAAGCCCATTACAATGAAAGTTTCTTAATAAAATTTTTTTCTTTATATCTAGTCTGAATCTACCCTCTTTTAGTTTAAAACCACTAAGCCTTGTCCTATTGTTACAGGACGCACTAAAACGTTTGTCCCCATCTTTCTTACAAGCCCCCTTTAAGTACTGAAAGGCCACAATAAGGTCTCCACAGAGCCTCTCCTCCAGGCTGAGCAACCCCAATTCTCTCAGCCTGTCTTAGCAGAGGTGCTCCAGCCCTCTGATCATTTTTGTGGCTCTCCTCTGGACCTGCTTTGCCAAGGACTCTGGAGCCAGATGCAATATTCCAGGTGGGTCTCACGAGAGCAAAGAGGCAGAATCACTTCCCTCGACCTGCTGGTCACGCTTCATTGGACGCAGCCCAGGATATGGTCAGCTTTCTGCCCTGCGAGCACAGGTTGCTGGCTCATGTCCATTTTTTGACCCACCGGTACCCCCTAAGTCCCTCTCTGCAGGCCTGCTGTGGCTCCCTTCACCTCCCAGCCTGTATTGGTGCATGCGCAGTAGCATTACTGGCTCCCAGACCACAGCCGCCAATTAGTCAGAGAGCTCTCACTCTGTGTGTTGAATGTGCAGCTGCAGTACAGCTGGGGCACAAACTCATGGAGTTTTATGTTCTTAAGTGCAGAAGGCTGCAGAGGAACTTGTAACAGAGGAGACGAGAGCTGGTGACAGCTGAAACCTGCCAAAGGGCAAGACATGCCTCCAGAAAACTCAAACAGGACCTTGGTTTTCCCAAAAAACAAAAATAAATACCAAAGGTCTGCAAACTTTCGAGTTTGGAATAAATGAGCCAAGGAACTGCATGTCTAAAATTTTCAAAAACATGGGTTCTTATTAGAAGAGGCCCCTTAAAACCAGGCTGTTTCACTCACAAATCCTGAAGGACAGGACCAAGTCTGCTGGATTACAAAAGCCCTCTAAGGCTCACTGTCTAGGCACTGCTGCACTACCCTCTTAAAAGCCTCAAAAAGGCCAGGGCAGGTGATAAGTCAGACACTGCTGAGGGGACAAAATGTTATCGGGGACCCTCTTTGTTGAGACTGGGAGGTATAACAGGTGGACAGAAGTAAGTATTAAAGACATCTGTATTAGCCACAGAAAAAAGAGATTTTAATTAGAAAGTATGAAATATGCATGAAAATCAATCATTAACCTCGCTTCTTTATGGTAGTTTAGTTACGATCAAGCAAATAAAAACTTTTAGGAAAATATACCCATTCTTAAACCACTGTATGAGACTTACTTTCTACAGCTTACAACATTCAAACAAGTTGAGAGTACACTTAAGAATTCAACTAGTATGAGTTTTGATCCTGTAACTACACTAAAAGATAGCGTCAGGAAGAATGCAGCTTAATTCCTATGCTTTGTCAAAGCCATGATTCCTGCCATTTGAAGAACACCTGTACAACACATGGAGTCTTTCAAGATACAGCAACTAGTAACAGCTTTCTGAATGTAATCAGTAGCTGCCTGTCAAGTTGTCTCAGAGAGCGCCCAGAGGTACTGCACACAGCTTAGATACAATAAAGAAACTGCAGTACATAAAACTCCACATGCAAAGTTTAGTGCTGTTAACATGGTCCTCCATTTGCATACAGATATGACACATGACACTGGAAAACTCAACCCATGTTAAAAGGAAGGAAACAGGAAATAAATAATAATACTAAAAAAATTAAAAATTCAATCCTCTATTGCCGTCCAATGGAAATTAATGAGATGACATCCCAGCACAGAATGCAACCTACCATAGAAATCATTAAGCTATTAACTATTTTAATGTAACTATGATCAGAAAAAGCCTCCACATACTACTCCATAATATTTAGGTATGCTTTGCTAAATTTAAGGTTAATGTTAAAGAAAATGTATTTTTAAATAAGAAATTTAAAGTGCTGAAGCAGCTAAGTGGCAGAACCAGGCCTCATCCCTAGCACAGCCCTAATCCAAGGCTGGTTTAAAACCAACTCCAGTTAATCGGTGGGAGAACAGAGAAGCAACAGATGTTCAATTTGTGGACAGGGGTGCTCTCAGAAACACAGGTGTTTTTAGAAAAATTGGTATATGTGAATAGGAGCTGCCTGTTCAAAGACTAAGCACGCTTGAAGGAGTGTGTGACTTAAAGCAGGCAGAAAGAAGATCACGATCCAAGGAGGAGCTTGGAACCAAGGCATAGACTGGACCTGAGCAGGTGAATCAACTGGGACAAAGTCAGGTGATGGATTCACAGAACCAACAGGACCAAAGGAAACTCCTAAAAACTTCAGACATTGACTAATGATCTGATAAGTGTATATAAGCTGTGCTGTATTCCTTGGTTCTCTGCCACTCGCTGGGGTGGTGGCCCAGCTCTGAGTTGTGACTAAAGCAAGCCCAGCGGTAACCATGTCTGTGTGGATTTTTCCTTTATCACACTATGGCTATAGTTGCCATTTAAATAACTGACTGAACATCAAGTGTTACTAACAGAAACTGATAATCATAGAGTTTCACAAAGGTGGGTGGACACTTCCAATCTAACTTACCACACGTGTGGTGGAAATCAAACTAGCTATATACTTTTTCCAAACAGCAGAAGAAATTGCTCGTTGCATGCAATGTAATTTGATCGCTTTCAAAATGCCTCTCCTGGATGAGACTGTTTACTCCTTGCAAGTTTCTCTTCCTCTCCGTTGATAATGTAAGAAGCGAGAACAACCGGTTCAGACTGAGTAATCCCAGTGGAGGCTGGCAACACAAGTAAGGCAGGAGGCCTACATGTGATAACAAAGAATTAGATACAGAAAAGCAGGGTTTGACCCCAGACAGTACATTCGTCATGCCACAGCCTCTGAATACAGAAAGACTGCTAAATGACACAACAGTAAGAACGGTATCACCTCACTTCTGTGACAACAGGAGAAGCTCTCGTACCTACCCACTGTTCAGCTCTTGGCTTAGTTTAGCCTTTCAGCTTTTAAGAACAGAAAAGTTAAATCTGAGTTACAACAAATCAGCAAGTTTAGTTCATGCCAATACACAGAACTACACTATCTCCCAGAACAGATAATAAGGACCTCACATGTTAGAAAGACAAAGTTGGGACAGCATTACTGTTAGATTGCAACACTACCAGAATCGTTCCTGGTTTGTACTGAAGTACAACAGTAAGTCATAAGATGTAAAAAAACGCAGAGGAGAGGTTTATGTAGCCAAAGACCACTTACTCCAAATTGTAACTGATTAATAGATTTCAGTTGATTTATCAGGTATGCATTAACACACACAAAGCAAACATAGTAAGATGCAAGTTTAGGCTTAAGGGTCAAGTCAGCGGAGCTTTCCCTGGAGAGAGGCTCTTTAACCAGCTTGTCCCATTTGTCAGCCTCCTAGGATTTAAAGATGCAACCAAAGTCAAGTTTTGCCAGAGCAGCTGCTTGATTTCTAGTAGGAAAAGCCTGTTCACTCAGCAGCTTTGCTCCTGAAATGCATCAATGAGTCCTTGTCCCAATTTCAGAGGGACTTGCCTCGCAAAAGTACCGAGTATAATATATATACACACACACAGAGGAGCTTGTCTGATCTGCCAGTGTAATAGATTTGTGTCCTATAAACTCTTCAAGAGTTTGTGGTGTTTAAAATGCTGTGAATTCAACCGTCCCTTGTTCCCACAAATCTCACAGCAGGCATACGGTGATGGAAAGGCTATGAGAGCATCCATCCAAGAATGGCAGAATAGCATCTTACCGTGTCTGTCGACTTCTGGAGTCACACGATGGGCAGCTTTATCCAAGCATTGTTTAAATGGCTTGTGCTCTACGTCCTGCTGCTGCTCTCCTGTTATATCCATGGCATCGATGCTCAAATCTGAAAGCAGCGAGCAAGGAAAGCGGTCTATGAACACACAAGTGTTATGGCCTGTGGCAAGCTGAGGAAATGAAAAGACAGAATTTTTCAGCCAGCAGGGTAAGAATGTGCCATACCGGGAGAGCGTGTACGGCTAGGGCCAAGTGACCAACAGGGAATAAATGGCTAAATGGCCTTCCCAGGTATGGGGTTTGGTTTGGTGTCCCAGAAGGACCATTTCCAACTTCCAAGAAAACATTACCCTGAAAGGTAGACGCGCTTAAGGCAAAAAGCCAAAAGCAAACCCCTCAAAGACCAGAACCATTTTTAGGAACACAGGAGTTAAGCCTAAAATTGGTTGAAAGCTGCCTCCTACTTCTTCCCCCACCACCTTTCCCCCTTCAACATCAGCACATCTCCTTGTGATCCCTTTTTACAAAAAAAGATTAAGGCCTGTGGTATCAGCTTGGTACCAAAGCACCATGATGCGCTTGCTGGCTACATGCTCTCTTAGAAGGCTGACAGCTTCTCCACACAGAACAGCCGAGGCTTCGTCTCTCTGGCCTTCCCACACCCTGTGAAAGGTGAGGAAGGCAAAGACCGATAACATCTCGGGGGTTCAGGAGGAAGTCAAGATCCACTACATCTAGAGCCCAATGCATTACCCAAAGGAATTACCACAACAGAACAAGAGGCAGGAACGATCAGTAGACAGGCAGATAACATGCATGGCAGTAATACCCAGCCAGACTTGCAGGACTTCCAGTCACTTCATCCCTCAACTTGGTTTTGAATTTAGTTAAAAGGTAATCAGATTCTTAACGCTCATTCTGCTTTTATAACTGCTGGAGAAAAGCTAACAAGTGGCATTGGCATTACAGTCAGAATTCAAGTACAAAAATCACAGCAAAGCTATGCCTTGTCAAGTGACTTCCAAAGCAGGCTCTCGAGCCTTTCAACAAGATAGTCAAATCTGGAATCACAAGAGAGCTGTGCCAGCTCCATCAGTGCGACTGAGCTCTCTGACAAAGTACACTGCCATACAGAAATGTAAGTGGGTTTATACCTCAGGCTCATTTAAGACCTAGAAAAATAATACTGCCTGACTGGACGCACTGGTTTAAGCGCCCAGCAGGCCTGGCTGCGTAACCACGAGGTATCACCAATTCCTCCCTGGCTGTTGCCCAAGCAGCAGCGCAGCACTCAGAAGCAGCGGGCACACGGAGCCTCGTGGGCCCTCGGCAGCTACAGACGTTATCCCTCCGTTGTCAGCAGTCCGACTCACAAGCACAAGGCATATGTGGAAAAGTAACATCTAGACTGACCTGCAGTTTAGCTCCCCTTGATTTGTCAATGTACAATTCCAGATGAACCTAGGTACAAAGAAAAAACAAAAGAGCCCCGTTTCACTGGGAAGTAAATCAAAAGGCCTCTTCCCCTCGGCTGCTCTGGCCCAGGAGCTGACTGTAAAGACACAGGATCAGCGAGACACCAGAGCCTCCCAACCCTCCCCGGTAGTTCAACGCTTGCCCTTTGTAATACTTAGAGAAATCAGCAGTCGGGGGCGACGGGTGGGGATTCCACCGCCGCCTTTCTTTTCCTTCTCTTGCTCCCTGCGACAGCGTTACAGCAGGCCCCAAGGCAGCCTCTGCGGCCCGCGGGGGCCGGCAGCCCCAGCCCACTGCCACGGCCCCGGCCAGGGGAAAGACAACGCCCCGCGCACAGCTGCGGCGGCTGCAACGGCTGCTCGGGCAGCCCGGAGGCGGCGGGGGGGCGGCAGGGCGCCGCGGGCCGACCCCCCTCCCGGGCCCCGCCGCCACAAGGGAGCGCCGGGGCCGCCCCGCCGCCGCTCCTCACCTACTCGCTGAGGTAGCAGCGCAGCTCCAAGAAAAAAAAAAACGCAGCACCGTGAGGAGCCCGCTGACCACCGTCACTGCCGGGGAGACGCGAACCGCCGGCAGCCCCGCCGGTCCCGGGCCGGGCCGCCCGCCTCGGGCCGCCCGCCGCCGCCAGCAGGCGCTCCCTGCCGCGTCCGAGCGCTTGCCCGCCACGTCCCCCCCAGCCGACCGCTGCCCGGCGGCCACGCCCGGGTCGCCCACCGGCCTCCGCCCGCCCTCAGCCCGACCGCTCACGCAGCACGCCGCTGCACATCCCGGCCCGAAAGTCTTCCAGGCTCCCAGCGAAGACCCCGGCCCAGGGTGCCGCGCGGGCCGGAAATAAGCCCACCTTCAGGGGCCGGGCCGGGCCCGCCGCCGGCCCCGCCCACGCCCGCCGGCTCCGGCTCCGGCCCCGCCCCGCCGGGCAGCGCGGCCCGGCCCGGAGCCAGCCGAGGAGGGGCTGGGGCTCCCGTTCTGCGCCGGGGCGGGCAGGGGTTCGGTGCTGCCGCGGGCTTCTCTGAGCCTGCCGGCCCCCGGGGCTCTGCGGGGGCCACCGGCGGGGTGCGGGCTGTGCCGAGAACGGCTACCTGGGGGGGGGGGGGGGGGGGGGCGGGGAGAGGCAGGCGGAGGAAAGACCCCGCTCCCTTGTCCCACCTTCCAGCCCTGCCGCGTACTCTGCACCCCTTCATTCTGGTAACACCTCACTTTCCCGTCACAGGGAACGGCTATGAGCTCAAGAGGTTAAACCGTGCAACAGCTCATAATGGCTTACTTGTGCAGGGGAAGACTTGTATGAGCTTTTCCTAAGCAACACATTCACACCACTCGTTTTTTCCAACTCAAAAAGTGCACTCCTGCAAAATCTCTTCTATTTAAAAAAAATATATTTAAAATCGCTGTTACTAACATGCTTCGTAATGCAAACAGAGCAAATGCACCCCTATTTCCCACAGCAAAATGGAATGTGTCATACAGAAAGGATTTAACAGCTTGAGCCACGTGGGTGCTTTTGTATATGGAGGCAATAAGTATTAATGCCTGGGCTGCGAGTGGGAAAAGGGCAGAGCTATGTGAACCCTGAAGCCGCAGCGAGCAGCTCCCGTGGTCCGGTGGTGTAAACTGGGCTGGGATCTCGGACCGTGCTCACCGTACCAGTGCTCAGATAGGATTGGTGGAGCGCTGCTGCCATCCGGCGAAAACATTGGGTACTGCAGCCGCCCGGTTGGTAGAGCGCTGCTGTTATCTGGCGAAAAAATTTGGGTACTGCAGCCACCCGGTTGGTGGAACGCTGCTGCCATCTAGCGAAAATATTTGGGTACTGCAGCCGCACGGTTGAGGGAGCGCTGGTGCCCTCTGGCGACCAAAAATTGGTACCAGACCACGGGGCTCGAACGCGTGTCCTTTGTGCGGGAAAGATTCTACCGACGGCGTGACGCGAACCCGGGTCGTTGCAGTCGAGCCACTTCTACGCATGCGCTGCCCTGAGTTTGCTAGAAACGCTACTACGCATGCGTAAAAGCGGATTTCGTAATACGCGTATGTAGCCACAAACCCCGCCCCGCGGCGTCAAGCCGATTCTACGCATGCGCTGCCCTTAGTTTTGTCAGAAGGGCACGCCCCTAGGCATCAAGCCGAGTCTGCGCATGAGCTGCCCTTAGATTTGCCAGAAATGCTGCTATGCATGCGTGAAAGTGGGTTTCGTAATATGCATATGTAGCCACAAACCCTGCCCCGTGGCGTCAAGCCGATTCTGTGCATGCGCTGCCCTTAGTTTTGCCTGAAACCCCACTCCGCATGCGTAAAAAGTGATTTTGTAATGCACATGCGCTGCCGGAAACCACGCCCCGTGGCTTCAAACCCATACTGCGCATGCGGTGTCCTACTGTTGCCAAAAACACCACTGTGCGTGCTTAAAAGGTTCTTTTGTAATGTGCATGCGCTGCAGCAAACCACGCCCCGCTGCGTCTGCGCATGCGCTGCCCATAGCTTTGCCAGAAACTCAACTGCGCATGCGTAAAAGCTGATTTCATAATACGCATGCGTCGCGGGAAGCCATGCCTCTAGGCGTCAAGCCCATTATGCACATGCGGTGCCCTTAGTTTTGCCAGAAATCTGACTGCGCATGTGTAAAAGCCTATTTCATAATGCGCATGCGCTACCAGAAACCATGCCTCACGGCGTCAAACTGAGTCTTCGCATGTGCTGCTCTTACTTTTGCCAGAAAACCAACTGCACATGCGTGAAAGCCGATTTCGTAATATGCATGCGCCGATGGAAACCACGCCCCATGGCATCAAGCCGATTCTACACATGCGCTGCCCTTAGTTTGCCAATAACGCTACTGTGCATGCGTACTAGGGTTAGGGTTAGGGTTAGGGTTAGGGTTTCTTAGGTTTATGGTTAGTTAGGGTTAGGGTTAGTGTTTGGGTTAGGGTTAGGGTTAGGGTTAGGGTTAGGGTTAGGGTTAGCGTTAGGGTTAGAGTTAGAGTTAGCGTTAGGGTTAGGGTTAGGGTTAGACCATTAGGGTAAAGGGATAGGATTAGACGCTTAGGGTGAGGGTTAGGGTGTGGGTTAGGGTTACGGTTAGGGTTAGGTACATTCCATGTACAGCTCAACCCGAGAAGGTTCCAGCAAGGATTTCTGTTGGTTGTTCTCATTTTTCCATGGCAGTTATGTGAAGCACACCACAAAAGTTGTGCTACCTGCTTTCTGGGCTGACATGGGGAACTGCTGACTTTTGCACTCGGCTGGAGCCAAAATGCTCCACGGCACATCCCATGCACACCTTCACTGCAGAAGATGCCTGAGGCAGAGGCCAACTCTACCCCTTAGCGCTAAGCGTCAGCCAGCGGATTCCAGGTCTACTTGGCAGCGATAGGCGGCAGAGGCGGAGGACAGGTCTACCTCAGCACTGGGCAGGAAGAGTTAAGGTTAGGGTTATGGTTAGATGCTTAGGGTTAGGGTTAGTGTTAGGGTTTGTGTTAGGGTTATGGTTAGACGCTTAGGGTTAGGGTTAGTGTTAGGGTTTGCGTTAGGGTTATGGTTAGACGCTTATGGTTAGGGTTAGGGTTAGGGTTCCAGTTATGGTTACAGTTACAGTTAAGGTTAAGGGGTAGGGTTATGGTTGGGTTTAGGGTTAGGGTTAGGGTTAGGGTTATGGTTAGACGCTTAGGGTTAGGGTTAGGGTTTGCGTTAGGGTTACGGTTAGACGCTTAGGGTTAGGGTTAGGGTTCCAGTTATGGTTACAGTTACAGTTAAGGTTAAGGGTTAGGGTTACGGTTGAGTTTAGGGTTACGGTTAGGGTTAGAGTTATGGTTAGGCGCTTAGGGTTAGTGTTAGGGTTCGTCTTAGGGTTAGGGTTAGCGCTAGAAACAGTTAGGGTTACGGTTACGGTTGTGTTTACGTTTACGGTTCGTGTTAGGGTTACGGTTAGACGCTTAAGGTTAGGGTTAGGTTTATGGTTATGGTTTAGGATTAGGGTTACGGTTAGGTTTAGGGATAGTGTTAGGGTTAGGATTAGCATTAGGGTTAGGGTTAGGGTTTGGGTTAGATGCTTAGGGCAAAGGGTTAGGGTTAGGGTTAGGGTTAGGGTTAGGGTTAGGGTTAGGGTTAGGGTTAGGGTTAGCGTTAGGGTAGTGTTAGGGTTAGGGTTAGGGTTAGCATTAGGGTTAGGATTAGGGTTAGGGTTAGGGTTAGGGTTAGCGTTAGGGTAGTGTTAGGGTTAGGGTTAGCATTAGGGTTAGGATTAGGGTTAGGGTTAGACTCTTAGGGTAAATGGTTAGCGTTAGCGTTAGGTTTAGTGTTAAGGTTAGGGTTATGTTTAGGGTTAGGGTTAGGTTTAGGGTTAGGTTTAGGGTTAGAGTTAGGGTTAAGGTTAGGGTTAGGTACATGGCATGCACAGCTCGACCAGAGAAGGTTCCAGCAAGGATTTCTGTTGGTTGTTCTCATTTTGCCATGGCAGTTATGTGAAGCACACCACAAAAGTTGTGCTACCTGCTTTCTGGGCTGACATGGGGAGCCACTGACTTTTGCACTCGGCCGGAGCCAAAATGCTCCACGGCACATCCCATGCACACCTTCACTGCAGAAGATGCCTGAGGCAGAGGCCAAGTCTACCCCTTAGCGCTAAGCGTCAGCCAGCTGATTCCAGGTCTACTTGGCAGCGATAGGCGGCAGAGGCGGAGGACAGGTCTACCTCAGCACTGGGCAGGAAGAGTTAAGGTTAGGGTTATGGTTAGATGCTTAGGGTTAGGGTTAGTGTTAGGGTTTGTGTTAGGGTTATGGTTAGACGCTTAGGGTTAGGGTTAAGGTTAGACGCTTAGGCTTAGGGTCAGGGTTAGGGTTAGCATTAGGGGTAGCGTTGGGGTTAGAGTTAGGGTTAGGGTTAGCAATCGTGTTAGGGTTAGACGCTTAGGGTAAAAGGTTATGGTTAGACGGTTATGCTTAGTGTTAGGGTTAAGGTTAGGGTTAGGGTTACGGTTACGGTTACGGTTACAGTTATGGTTACGGTTGGGTTTAGGGTTACAGTTAGGGTTAGGGTTATGGTTAGTTGCCTATGGTTAGGATTACGTTTAGGGTTAGGGTTAGGGTTAGGGTTCGGGTTACAATTACGGTTACGGTTACAGTTATGGTTACGGTTGGGTTTAGGGTTACAGTTAGGGTTAGGGTTATGGTTAGATGCCTATGGTTAGGATTACGTTTAGGTTTAGGTTTAGGGTTAGGGTTAGGGTTCGGGTTCGGGTTCGGGTTAGGGTTGGGGGTAGGGTCAGGGTTAGGGTTAGCCTTAGGTTTACGATTAGATGCTTAGGGTTAGGGTTAGAATTACGGTTATGGTTACAGTTAGGGTTACAGTTGGGTTTAGAGTTACGGTTAGGGTTAGGGTTATGGTTAGACGCTTATGGTTAGGGTTAGTGTTAGTGTTTAGGGTTAGAGGTTAGGGTTAGGGTTATGGTTAGCATTAGGGTTATGGTTAGACGCTTAGGGTTAGGCTTAGGTTTAGGGTTAGGGTTAGGTTTAGGGTTACTGTTATGGTTAACAGTTACGGTTGGGTTTAGGGCTACAGTTAGTGTTAGGGTTATGGTTAGACGCTTAGTGTTAGGTTTAGGGTTAGGTTTCGTTTTATGGTTAGGGTTAGGTTTAGGGTTATGGTTAGATGCTTAGGGTTAGGGTTAGCATTAGGGTTAGGGATAGGGTTAGCGTTAGACGCTTAGGGTAAAGGGTTAGGGTTAGGCTTATGGTTACGTTTAGACGCTTAGCGTTGGGGTAAGTGTTAGGGTTAGAGTTAGGGTTACGGTTAGAAGCTTATGGTTAGGGTTAGGGTTAGGGTTACGGTTACAGTTACAGTTACAGTTAGTGTTACGTTTGGGTTTAGGGTTACGGTTAGGGTTAGGGTTATGGTTAGACACTTAGGGTTAGGGTTAGGGTTAGCGTTAGGGTTAGGGTTAGACGCTTCGGGTTAGGGTTAGGTTTACGGTTAGTGTTAGGGTAAGGGTTAGGGTTAGCGCTAGGGTTAGCGTTAGGTTTAGGGTTAGGGTTAGGTTTATGGTAACGATTATGGTTATGGTTAGGGTTGTGTTTAGGGTTACTGTTAGGGTTAGGTTTACTGTTAGACGCTTAGGGTAAAGGGTTAGGGTTAGCGTTAGGGATAGGATTACGTTTAGGGTAAGGGTCAGTCGCTTAGGGTAAAATGTTTGGGTTAGGGTTAGGGTTAGGTTTAGGGTTAGGGTTACGGTTATGTTTAGGGTTAGGGTTACGGTTAGATGCTTAGGGTTAAGGGTTAGTGTGAGCGTTAGGGTTACGGTTAGACGCTTCGCATTTAGGTTAGGGTTATGGTTAGGGTTAGATGCTTAGGGTTAGAGTTAGGATTAGGGTTTGTGTTAGGGTTAGGGTTAGGTTTAACGTTAGGGTTAGGGTTAGAGGATTAGGGTAAAGGGTTAGGGTTAGGGTTAGGGTTAGGGTTAGGGTTAGGGTTAGGGTTAGGGTTAGGGTTAGGATTAGGGTTTGCGTTAGGGTTAGGGTTAGGTTTAACGTTAGGGTTAGGGTTAGACGATTAGGGTAAAGGGTTAGGGTTAGTGTTAGGCTTAGGGTTAGACATTTAGGGTTAGGGTTAGAATTAGGGTTTGCGTTAGGTTTACGGTTAGGTTTAACATTAGGGTTAGTGTTAGACGATTAAGGTAAAGGGATAGGGTTAGACGCTTAGGGTTTGCGTTAGGGTTTGGGTTAATGTTAGGTACATGCCATGCACAGCTCGACCAGAGAAGGTTCCAGCAGGGATTTCTGTTGGTAGTTCTCATTTTGCCATGGCAGTCATGTGAAGCACACCACAAAAGTTGTGCTACCTGCTTTCTGGGCTGACATGGGGAACCGCTGGCTTTTGAACTCGGCCGGAGCCAAAATGCTCCACGGCACACCCAATGCACACTTCCACCAGAGAAGATGCCTGAAGGCAGAGGCCAACTCTACCCCTTAGCGCTAAGCGGCCGGCCGAGGCCAGGTCTACCCAGCAGCGAAAGGCGGCAGAGGCGGAAGCCAGGTCTACCGCTGCACAGGGCAGGATGGGTTAGGGTTAGGGTTAGGGTTCGAGTTATGGTTAGGGTTAGGGTTAGTTTTAGGGTTGGCGTTAGGGTTACGGTTAGACTTTTAGGGTTAGGGTTACTGTTAGGGTTAGGGTTAGGATTAGGTTTAGGGATAGGGTTTGGGTTTGGGTTAAGGTTAGGTACATGCCATGCACAGCTCGATCAGTGAAGTTTCCAGCAAGAATTTCTGTTTTTATTTCTCATTCTGCCATGGCAGTCATGTGAAGCACACCACAAAATTTGTGCTACCTGCTTTCTGGGCTGACATGGGGAACCGCTGACTTTTGTGCTCGGCCGGAGCCAAAATGCTCCACGGCACACCCCATGCACACCTCCACAGGAGAAGATGCCTGAGGCAGAGGCCAGATCTACCCCTTAGTGCTAAGCGGCCGGTGGATGCCAGGTCTACCCCGCAGCGATAGGCGGCAGAGGCTTAGGGCAGGTCTACCTCAGAACAGGGCAGGAAGGGTTAGCATTAGGGTTACGTTTAGAGGCATAGGGTTAGGGTTAGGGTTAGGGTTAGGGTTATGGATAGATGCTTAGGGTTAGGGTTAGGGTTAGCGTTTAGGGTTAGGGTCAGGTTTAGGGTTATGGTTATGGTTAAACGCTTAGGGTTAGGGTTAGAATTACGTTAGCGTTAGGGTTAGTGTTAGGTTTAGCATTATGGTTACGGTTAGATGCTTACGGTTAGGGGTAGTGTTAGGGTTAGGGTTATGGATAGATGCCTAGGGTTAGGGTTAGGGTTAGGGTTAGGGTTAGCGTTTAGTGTTAGGGTCAGGTTTAGGGTTATGGTTACGGTTAAACGCTTAGAGTTAGGGTTAGGGTTAGGGTTAGAATTACGTTAGGGTTAGGGTTAGTGTTAGGTTTAGCATTATGTTTACGGTTAGACGCTTACAGTTAGGGGTAGTGTTAGGGTTACGGTTACGGATATGTTTACTGCTACGGTTAGTGTTATGGTTATGGTTGTTTTTAGGGTTATGGTTATTATTATGGTTATGGTTAGATGCTTACGGTTAGGGTTATGTTAGCATTAATGTTAGCGTTAGGGTTAGAGTTAGGGTTAGGTTTAGCGTTAGGGTTAGGGTTAGACGCTTAGGGTAAAGGGTTACGGTTATTGTTTATGGTTAGGGTTACGGTTAGATGCTTAGGGTTAGGGTTAGGGTTAGGGTTAGGATTAGGGTTAGGGTTAGCGTTAGGGTTATGATTGGGTTAAGTTTAGGGTTAGGGTTTATGGTGAGAAGGTTAGACTTAGGGTTAGTGTTCAGGTTAGCGTTACGGTTATGGTTAAAATGCTTAGGGTTAGGATTATGGTTAGATGCTTAGGATGAAGGTTAGGGTTAGGGTTTGCGTTAGGTTTAGGGTTAGGCTTAGTGTTAGGGTTACGGTTAGATACTTCGCGTTTAGGTTACGGTTACACTTAGGGTTAGGGTTAGGGTAAGGTTTAGGGTTAGCTTTAAGTTTAGAGTTAGGGTTAGGGTTAGGGTTAGACACTTAGGGTAAATGGTTAGGGTTAGGGTTAGGGTAAGGGTTAGGGTTAGGTTTAGGCTTAGGCTTAGGGTTAGGCTTAGGGTTAGGGTTACGTTAAGGGTTAGAGTTAGGGTTAGGGTTAGCATTTGTGTTAGCGTTAGGGTTAGCGTTAGGGTTAGGGTTAGATACTTCGCGTTTAGGTTACAGTTACACTTAGGGTTAGGGTTAGGGTTAGACACTTAGGGTAAATGGTTACGGTTAGGGTTAGGGTAAGGTTTAGGGTTAGGGTTAGGGTTAGTCTTAGGGTTACGGTTATGGGTTAGGGTTAGGGTTAGGGTTGGGGTTAGGATTAGGGTTAGGATTAGGGTTAGGGTTAGGATTAGCATTAGGGTTATGGTTGGGTTAAGTTTAGAAGATTAGGCTTAGGGTTAGTGTTCAGGTTAGCGTTATGGTTATGGTTAAGACGCTTAGGGTTAGGATTATGGTTAGATGATTAGGATGAAGGTTAGGGTTAGGGTTTGTGTTAGGTTTAGGGTTAGGGTTAGCGTTAGGGTTACCGTTAGATACTTCGCGTTTAGGTTACGGTTACACTTAGGATTAGGGTTAGGGTAAGGATTAGGTTTAGCTTTAAGTTTAGAGTTAGGGTTAGACACTTAGGGTAAATGGTTAGGCTTAGGCTTAGGGTTAGGGTTACCTTTAGGGTTAGAGTTAGGGTTAGCATTTGTGTTAGCGTTAGGGTTAGGGTTAGGTACTTCGCATTTAGGTTATGGTTACACTTAGGGTTAGGGTTAGGGTAAGGGTTAGGGTTAGCGTTAGGGTTAGCTTTAAGTTTAGAGTTAGGGTTAGGGTTAGGGTTAGACACTTAGGGCAAATAGTTAGGGTTAGGGTAAGGGTTAGGGTTAGGGTTAGGCTTAGGCTTAGGGTTAGGGTTAGGCTTAGGGTTAGAGTTAGGGTTAGGGTTAGCATTTGTGTTAGCGTTAGGGTTAGCGTTTGGGTTAGGGTTAGCATTAGGTTTAGGATTAGACACTTAGGGTAAAAGGATAGGGTTAGACGCTTAGGGTTTGCGTTAGGATTGATGTTAAGGTTAGGTACATGCCATGCACAGCTCGACCAGAGAAGGTTCCAGCAAGATTTTCTGTTGGTAGTTCTCATTTTGCCATGGCAGTCATGTGAAGCACACCACAAAAGTTGTGCTACCTGCTTTCTGGGCTGACATGGGGAACCGCTGACTTTTGTGCTCGGCCGGAGCCAAAATGCTCCACGGCACACCCCATGCACACCTCCACCGGAGAAGATGCCAGAGGAATAGGCCAGCTCTATTCCTTAGTGCTAAGCGGCAGCCCGAGGCCAGGTCTACCCGGCAGCGAAAGGTGGCAGAATCGAAGGCCAGGTCTACCTCATCACAGGGCAGGAAGGGTTTGGGTTAGGGTTACGGTTAGACATATAGAGTTAGGGTTAGTGTTAGGGTTACGTTTTGTGTTACGGTTACGGTTAGACGCTTAGGGTTACGGTTAGTGTTAGGGTTAGCATTAGGGTAATGGTTAGGCGCTTTGGGTTAGTTTTACGGTTGCGGTTACGGTTACGGTTACAGTTAGGGTTATGATTGTGTTTAGGGTTACGGTTCGGGTTAGGGTTAGGGTTAGCTTAGGGTTACGGTTATGGTTACGGTTACGGTTATGTTTGGGTTTAGGTTAAGTCGTGCGCATCAGGTACGGGTGCCCCGTTCGCGCCGGTTCGACCGCCCAAAGGCAGGGATTTCTCGAGCCCGTTTCTTGACGGCCAGCGAGGCTGACTGAGGTTCTCCCTGTCCGCCAGGTCTGTCTATCAGTTCCAGGCGATTGTCACCGGCCAACTACAGGGCGCGCGGAGAGCTGGAGACCGCCACCGCCTCTTGGAGGATGCGCGCCCTGTGCCGAGGTAGAACTGGCTTCCGCCTCTGGCCAAGCGCTCCTCCCCCCCCAAAAGCGTCCCGGACGCGAGGGTACTGGTCTCGGCCGCTCCATGCGGCATCCCGGGAGGCTCCCCGGCAAAGGAAAGAGCCCGCTGGGATCTTACCGCCGCAGGGGAGGGGGGGGTGCGAATGGAGAGGTGGGTCGGTCAGAAACAGCCTGGTCTGACCTATGTAACCGCCTGCTGCGGTGGCACAGTGTCCCGGGGAGGGAGCGTATAGCCTCTGAACCACACGAGAGTGACGAGCAGGCATCTGAGCCGAGCTGAGCAGGGCCGAGCCGAGCCAAGCCGAGTGGAGTTGAGCCGGGCCGAGCCGAGCAGAGACAAGCGGAGTCGAGCAGAGCCGAGTCGAGCCGGGCCGTGTCGGGCAGGGCAGAGGAGAGGAGAGGGCATGCCGCCCAATTCCAGTTCCACGAGGCGATCGCCATCGAGGACAGAAGGGACGGCAGCCGCAACAAAGGACCTCCCGTCGATCGTGCACATCGGGAACGGGTGCCCCGTTTTTTTTACCCGTGAGACCTTTTTTGCCCATGAGACTTTTTACCCATGAGACTTTTTTACCCGTGAGATTTTTTTTACCCGTCAGACTTTTTACCTCTGAGACTTTTTTACCCGTGAGACTTTTTACCTGTGAGACTTTTTTAACCCATGAGACTTTTTTAACTACGAGACTTTTTTTACTCGTAATACTTTTTACATGTGAGACCTTTTTTACCCGAGACATTTTAACCCGTAAGACTTTTTACACGTGAGACGTTTTTTATCCCTGATACTTTTTTTACCTGTGATACCTTTTTTTAACCATGACACTTTTTACCCGTGACACTTTTTACACCTGAGACCTTTTTTACCTGTGAGACTTTTTTTTACCGATGAGAATTTTTTTACCTGTGAGACCTTTTTTGCCCATGAGACTTTTTACCCATGAGACTTTTTTACCCGTGAGATTTTTTTTACCCGTCAGACTTTTTACCTCTGAGACTTTTTTACCCGTGAGACTTTTTACCCGTTAGACTTTTTACCCGTTAGACTTTTTTAACCCATGAGACTTTTTTAACTATGAGACTTTTTTTACTTGTAATACTTTTTACATGTGAGACCTTTTTTACCCGAGACATTTTAACCCGTAAGACTTTTTACACGTGAGACGTTTTTTATCCCTGATACTTTTTTTACCTGTGATACCTTTTTTTAACCATGACACTTTTTACCCGTGACACTTTTTACACCTGAGACCTTTTTTACCTGTGAGACTTTTTTTTACCGATGAGAATTTTTTTACCTGTGAGACCTTTTTTGCCCATGAGACTTTTTACCCATGAGACTTTTTTACCCGTGAGATTTTTTTTACCCGTCAGACTTTTTACCTCTGAGACTTTTTTACCCGTGAGACTTTTTACCCGTTAGACTTTTTACCCGTTAGACTTTTTTAACCCATGAGACTTTTTTAACTATGAGACTTTTTTTACTTGTAATACTTTTTACATGTGAGACCTTTTTTACCCGAGACATTTTAACCCGTAAGACTTTTTACACGTGAGACGTTTTTTATCCCTGATACTTTTTTTACCTGTGATACCTTTTTTTAACCATGACACTTTTTACCCGTGACACTTTTTACACCTGAGACCTTTTTTACCTGTGAGACTTTTTTTTACCGATGAGAATTTTTTTACCTGTGAGACCTTTTTTACCCATGAGACTTTTTTTACCCGTGAGACCTTTTTTGCCCATGAGACTTTTTTTAGCTATGAGACTTTTTTCAGCTATGAGACTTTTTTTACCCATGAGACCATTTTTACCCAAGACTTTTTTACCTGTGAGACTCTTTACCCGTGAGACTTTTTCACCCATGAGACTTTTTTTACCCGTGACACTTTTTAACACGTGAGAGTTTTTTTACCCGTGATACCTTTTTTGCCCATGAGACTTTTTTTACCCCTGAGAGTTTTTTTACCCGTCAGACTTTTTACCCATGAGACTTTTTATCCGAGAGTCTTTTTACCGGTCAGACCTTTTATCCGTGGGACTTTTTTTACCTGTCACACTTATAACAAGTGACATTTTCTTACCCGTGAGAATTTTTTACACGTGAGACTATTTTTACCCGTGAGACTTTTTACCTGTGAGCCTTTTTTTACCCGTCTTTTTTTACCCATGAGCCTTTTTTTACCCGTAAGATTTTTACACGTGAGACTTTTTACCTGTGAGAATTTTTTTACCTGTGAGACCTTTTTTGCCCATGAGACTTTTTTACCCGTAAGACTTTTTACCGAGATGTTTTTTACCATGAGACTTTTTACCCGTGAGACTTTTTTTACCCATGAGATTTTTTTACCCATAAGACGTTTTCACCCATGAGACTTTTTTACCCGTGACACTTTTTACACATGAGACGTTTTTTACTCGTGAGATTTTTTTACCTGTGAGACCATTTTGCCCATGAGAGTTTTTTACCTGTGAGACTTTTTTTGCCCTTAAGACCTTTTTTACACGTGGGACTTTTTACCAGTCAGAATTTTTATCTGTGAGACTTTTCTTACCTGTCAGACTTACAACACCTGAGACTTTTTTTGCCCGTGAGAATTTTTTACCCATGAGTCTTTATTGTACCCCTGAAATTTCTTTTACCCGTGAGACCTATTTTGCCCATGACACCTTTTTTAACCATGACTTTTTACCGAGATGTTTTTTACCCATTAGACTTTTTACCCGTGAGAATTTTTTTACCCGTCAGATTTTTTTACCCATGAGACTTTTTCACCCATGAGACTTTTTTACCTGTGATATTTTTTACACATGAGACCTTTTTTACCCGTGAGACTTTTTTACCCATGAGACTTTTTTTACCCGTGAGACCTTTTTTGCCCATAAGTCTTTTTTACCCGTGAGACTTTTAACCAAGACGTTTTTTATCCATCAGACTTTTTTTACGTGTGAGAATTTTTTTACCCGTGAGATTTTTATCTGAGAGACTTTTGTTACCCATGAGACTTTTTTTACCTGTGAAAATTTATACCCGTGAGTCACTTTTACCCATGAGACTTTTTATAACTATGAGACATTTTTTTACCAGTGATACTTTTTTTTACCCATGAGACTATTTATAACTATGAGACTTTTTTAACCTGTGACACTTTTTACACGTGAAGACCTTTTTTACCCTTGAGACTTTTTAACCGTGAGACATTTAACTGGTCAGAATTTTTATACATGAGACTTTTTTTACCCGTTAGACTTACAACACATGACACTTTTTTTACCCGTGATAATTTTTCAGCCGTGAGTCTTTTTTGTATCCCTGAAATATTTTTTACCCGTGAGACCTATTTTGCCCATGAGACTTTTTTTAACCATGACACTTTTTACCCGTGACACTTATTACACATGAGACCTTTTTTACACCTGCTACTTTTTTACCCGTGAGACTTTTTACCTGTGAGAAGTTTACTCATGACACTTTTTTACCTGTGAGACCTTTTTTGCCCATCAGACTTTTTTACCCGTGAGATTTTTTACCAAGATGTTTTTTACCCATCAGACTTTTTTTACTTGTGAGAATTTTTTTACCTGTGATATTTGTATCTGTGAGACTTTTTTTACACCGAGACTTTTTTTACCTGTGAAAATTTATACCCGTGAGACACTTTTACCCATGAGACTTTTTATAACTATGAGACTTTTTTTACCTTTAATAGTTTTTTTAACCCATGAGACTTTCTTTACCCTTGACACTCTTTACACGTGAGACCTTTTTTACCTCTGAGACTTCTTAACCCTGAGACTTTTTTGACCTGTGAGAATTTTTACCCCTGAGACATTTTCACCCATGAGACTTTTTTTACCCGTCAGACCTTTTTTACCCGTCAGACTTTTTAACCATGAGACTTTTTACCGGTCAGAATTTTTATCTGTGAAACTTTTTTTACCCGTCAGACTTTCATCACGTGACACTTTTTTTACCCGTGAGAATTTTTTTACCCATGAGACTTTTTTTACCCATAAGAATTTTCTTACCTGTGAGACCTTTTTTACCCATGGGACTTTTTACCTGTGATACTTTTTTTACCCATGAGACTTTTTATAACTAAGAGACATTTCTTACCTGTGATCCTTTTTTAACCATGAGACTTTTTTTACCCGTAAGAATTTTTACCCGTGAGACCTTTTTTGCCCATGAGATTTTCTTTACCTGTGAGACCTTTTTTACCCATGGGACTTTTTACCTGTGATACTTTTTTTACCCATGAGACTTTTTATAACTATGAGACTTTTTTTACCTGTGATACTTTTTTTAGCCATGAGACTTTTTTTACCCGTGACAATTTTTACATGTGAGACCTTTTTACCCCTGAGACTTTTTCACCCATGAGAATTTTTTTACCCATCAGACCTTTTTTACTCGTCAGACTTTTTACCCATGGGACTTTTTACTCGATAGACTTTTTACTGGTCAGAATTTTTATCCGTGAAACGTTTTTTACCCGTCAGAGTTTCATCATGTGACACTTTTTTTACCCGTGACGATTTTTTCACCCATGAGACCTTTTTACCCGTAAAACTTTTTACACATGAGACCTTTTTTGCCCATAAGACTTTTTTTACCCATGAGACCTATTTTGCCCATGAGATTTTTTTACCCATGATTTTTTTTTTACCCGTGAGACTTTTTAACACGTGAGAAGATTTTACCCATAAGAATTTTTTTAACCATGAGACGTTTTTACCCATCAGACTTTTTAACCATGAGGACCTTTTCAAACATGAGAATTTTTTTACCCCTGAGCCCATTTTTACCCGTCAGACTTTTTAGCCATGAGACTTTTTACCGGGCAGAATTTTTATCCGTGAGACTTTTTATACCTGTTAGACTTACAACACCTGACACCTTTTTTACCCGTGAGAACTTTTTACCCATGAGACTTTTTTTACCCATGAGACTTTTTGACCCGTAAGACTTTTTACACTTGAGACCTCTTTTACCTGTGAGACCTTTTTTGCCCATGAGACTTTTTTTACCTGTGATACTTTTTTTAGCCATGAGACTTTTTTTACCCGTGACATTTTTTAAACGGTAGACCTTTTTTACCCCTAAAACTCTTTTACCCTTGAAACTTTTTACCCATGAGACTTTTTCACCCATGAGACTTTTTTTACCCGTCAGACCTTTTTATCCGAGAGACTTTTTACTGGGCAGAATTTTTATCCGTGAGACTTTTTAGACCTGTTAGACTTACAACACCTGACACCATTTTTACCCGTGAGAATTTTTACCTGTGAGACTTTTTTTACCCATGAGACTTTTTTTACCCATGAGACTTTTTTATCCGTAAGACTTTTTACACGTGAGACCTCTTTTACCTGTGAGACCTTTTTTAGCCATGAGACTTTTTTACCCGTGACATTTTTTAAACGGTAGACCTTTTTTACCCCTAAAACTCGTTTACCCTTGAAACTTTTTACCCATGAGACTTTTTCACCCATGAGACTTTTTTTACCCATCAGACCTTTCTTGCTTGTCAGACCTTTTTACCCGAGAGACTTTTTAGCAGGCAGAATTTTATCCGTGAGGCTTTTTATACCTGTTAGACTTACAACACCTGACACCTTTTTTACCCGTGAAGATTTTTTTACCCATGAGACTTTTTTACCCGTAAGACTTTTTACACGTGAGACCTTTTTTGCCCATAAGACTTTTTTTACCTGTGAGACCTTTTTTACCCATGAGACTTTCTATAACTATGAGACTTTTTTTTACCTGTGATACTTTTTTTAGTCATGAGACTTTTTTTACCCGTCAGACTTTTTTTAAAAGGTAGACCTTTTTTACCCCTGAGACTCTTTTACCCTTGAAACTTTTTACCCATGAGACTTTTTTTACCCGTCGGACTTTTTACTGGGCAGAATTTTTATCCGTGAGACTTTTTATACCTGTTAGACTTACAACACCTGACACCTTTTTTTCCCGTGAGACTTTTTTTACCAATGAGACTTTTTTTACCCGTGAGACTTTTTTATCCGTAAGACTTTTTACAGTTGAGACCTCTTTTATCTGTGAGACCTTTTTTGCCCATGAGACTTTTTTTACCTGTGATACTTTTTTTAGCCATGAGACTTTTTTACCCGTGACATTTTTTAAACGGTAGACCTTTTTTACCCCTAAAACTCGTTTACCCTTGAAACTTTTTACCCATGAGACTTTTTCACCCATGAGACTTTTTTTACCCATCAGACCTTTCTTGCTTGTCAGACCTTTTTACCCGAGAGACTTTTTAGCAGGCAGAATTTTATCCGTGAGACTTTTTATACCTGTTAGACTTACAACACCTGACACCTTTTTTACCCGTGAAGATTTTTTTACCCATGAGACTTTTTTACCCGTAAGACTTTTTACACGTGAGACCTTTTTTTCCCGTAAGACTTTTCTGACCTGTGAGACCTTTTTTGCCCATAAGACTTGTTTTACCCATGAGACTTTTTTTACCTTTGGGGCTTTTTATACGAGACCTTTTTTTTCCTTGAGACTTTTTTACCAATGAGTCTTTTTACCTGTGAGACTTTTTTTACCCATGAGACTTTCTATAACAATGAGACTTTTCTTTACCTGTGATACTTTTTTTACCCGTGAGACTTTTTTTACCCATGAGATTTTTTTTAAACGGTAGATCTTTTTTACCCGAGACTCTTTTACCCTTGAAACTTTTTCACCCATGAGATTATTTTTTTTTTTTACCAGTGAGGCTTTATTTCACCCATCAGACATTTTTACCCGTAAAGACTTTTTACACGTGAGACGTTTTTGCCCATAAGACTTTTCTTACCTGTGAGACCTTTTTTACACATGAGACTTTTTTTACCCATGACACTTTTTACCCATGAGACCTTTTTTACCCCTGAGACTTTTTACCCTTGAAACTTTTTACCCATGAGGCTTTTTCACCCATGAGCCTTTTTTTACCCGTCAGACTTTTTACCGGTCAGAATTTTGACCCGTGAGACTTTTTTTACCCGTTAGACTTACAACACCTGACACTTTTTTTACCCGTGAGTCTTTTTTATACCTCTGACATTTTTTTTACCCGTGAGACCTATTTTGCCCATGAGACTTTTTTTAACCATGAAACTTTTTACCTGTGACACTTTCTACACATGAGACCGTTTTTACCCCTGAGACTTTTTTTGCCCATACGACTTTTTTTACCTGTGAGACCTTTTTTACCCATGAGACTTTTTATAAGTATGAGACTTTTTTTAACCATGACACTTTTTACCCGTGACACTTTTTACACGTGAGAGCTTTTTTGCCCCTGAGACTTTTTTACCCGTAAGACTTTTTTTACCCGTCAGACCTTTTTTGCTTGTCAGACCTTTTTACCCGAGAGACTTTTTACCGGGCAGAATTTTTATCCGTGAGATTTTTATACCTGTTAGGCTTACAACACCTGACACCTTTTTTACCCGTGAGAATTTTTTTACCCATGAGACTTTTTTTTACCATGAGACTTTTTTACCCGTAAGACTTTTTACACTTGAGACCTCTTTTACCTGTGAGACCTTTTTTGCCCATGAGACTTTTTTTACCTGTGATACTTTTTTTAGCCATGAGACTTTTTTTACCCGTGACATTTTTTAAACGGTAGACCTTTTTTACCCCTAAAACTCTTTTACCCTTGAAACTTTTTACCCATGAGACTTTTTCACCCATGAGACTTTTTTTACCCGTCAGACCTTTTTATCCGAGAGACTTTTTACTGGGCAGAATTTTTATCCGTGAGACTTTTTAGACCTGTTAGACTTACAACACCTGACACCATTTTTACCCGTGAGAATTTTTACCTGTGAGACTTTTTTTACCCATGAGACTTTTTTTACCCATGAGACTTTTTTATCCGTAAGACTTTTTACACGTGAGACCTCTTTTACCTGTGAGACCTTTTTTAGCCATGAGACTTTTTTACCCGTGACATTTTTTAAACGGTAGACCTTTTTTACCCCTAAAACTCGTTTACCCTTGAAACTTTTTACCCATGAGACTTTTTCACCCATGAGACTTTTTTTACCCATCAGACCTTTCTTGCTTGTCAGACCTTTTTACCCGAGAGACTTTTTACTGGGCAGAATTTTTATCCGTGAGACTTTTTAGACCTGTTAGACTTACAACACCTGACACCATTTTTACCCGTGAGAATTTTTACCTGTGAGACTTTTTTTACCCATGAGACTTTTTTTACCCATGAGACTTTTTTATCCGTAAGACTTTTTACACGTGAGACCTCTTTTACCTGTGAGACCTTTTTTAGCCATGAGACTTTTTTACCCGTGACATTTTTTAAACGGTAGACCTTTTTTACCCCTAAAACTCGTTTACCCTTGAAACTTTTTACCCATGAGACTTTTTCACCCATGAGACTTTTTTTACCCATCAGACCTTTCTTGCTTGTCAGACCTTTTTACCCGAGAGACTTTTTAGCAGGCAGAATTTTATCCGTGAGGCTTTTTATACCTGTTAGACTTACAACACCTGACACCTTTTTTACCCGTGAAGATTTTTTTACCCATGAGACTTTTTTACCCGTAAGACTTTTTACACGTGAGACCTTTTTTGCCCATAAGACTTTTTTTACCTGTGAGACCTTTTTTACCCATGAGACTTTCTATAACTATGAGACTTTTTTTTACCTGTGATACTTTTTTTAGTCATGAGACTTTTTTTACCCGTCAGACTTTTTTTAAAAGGTAGACCTTTTTTACCCCTGAGACTCTTTTACCCTTGAAACTTTTTACCCATGAGACTTTTTTTACCCGTCGGACTTTTTACTGGGCAGAATTTTTATCCGTGAGACTTTTTATACCTGTTAGACTTACAACACCTGACACCTTTTTTTCCCGTGAGACTTTTTTTACCAATGAGACTTTTTTTACCCGTGAGACTTTTTTATCCGTAAGACTTTTTACAGTTGAGACCTCTTTTATCTGTGAGACCTTTTTTGCCCATGAGACTTTTTTTACCTGTGATACTTTTTTTAGCCATGAGACTTTTTATAAGTATGAGACTTTTTTTAACCATGACACTTTTTACCCGTGACACTTTTTACACGTGAGAGCTTTTTTGCCCCTGAGACTTTTTTACCCGTAAGACTTTTTTTACCCGTCAGACCTTTTTTGCTTGTCAGACCTTTTTACCCGAGAGACTTTTTACCGGGCAGAATTTTTATCCGTGAGATTTTTATACCTGTTAGGCTTACAACACCTGACACCTTTTTTACCCGTGAGAATTTTTTTACCCATGAGACTTTTTTTTACCATGAGACTTTTTTACCCGTAAGACTTTTTACACTTGAGACCTCTTTTACCTGTGAGACCTTTTTTGCCCATGAGACTTTTTTTACCTGTGATACTTTTTTTAGCCATGAGACTTTTTTTACCCGTGACATTTTTTAAACGGTAGACCTTTTTTACCCCTAAAACTCTTTTACCCTTGAAACTTTTTACCCATGAGACTTTTTCACCCATGAGACTTTTTTTACCCGTCAGACCTTTTTATCCGAGAGACTTTTTACTGGGCAGAATTTTTATCCGTGAGACTTTTTAGACCTGTTAGACTTACAACACCTGACACCATTTTTACCCGTGAGAATTTTTACCTGTGAGACTTTTTTTACCCATGAGACTTTTTTTACCCATGAGACTTTTTTATCCGTAAGACTTTTTACACGTGAGACCTCTTTTACCTGTGAGACCTTTTTTAGCCATGAGACTTTTTTACCCGTGACATTTTTTAAACGGTAGACCTTTTTTACCCCTAAAACTCGTTTACCCTTGAAACTTTTTACCCATGAGACTTTTTCACCCATGAGACTTTTTTTACCCATCAGACCTTTCTTGCTTGTCAGACCTTTTTACCCGAGAGACTTTTTAGCAGGCAGAATTTTATCCGTGAGGCTTTTTATACCTGTTAGACTTACAACACCTGACACCTTTTTTACCCGTGAAGATTTTTTTAGCCATGAGACTTTTTTACCCGTAAGACTTTTTACACGTGAGACCTTTTTTGCCCATAAGACTTTTTTTACCTGTGAGACCTTTTTTACCCATGAGACTTTCTATAACTATGAGACTTTTTTTTACCTGTGATACTTTTTTTAGTCATGAGACTTTTTTTACCCGTCAGACTTTTTTTAAAAGGTAGACCTTTTTTACCCCTGAGACTCTTTTACCCTTGAAACTTTTTACCCATGAGACTTTTTTTACCCGTCGGACTTTTTACTGGGCAGAATTTTTATCCGTGAGACTTTTTATACCTGTTAGACTTACAACACCTGACACCTTTTTTTCCCGTGAGACTTTTTTTACCAATGAGACTTTTTTTACCCGTGAGACTTTTTTATCCGTAAGACTTTTTACAGTTGAGACCTCTTTTATCTGTGAGACCTTTTTTGCCCATGAGACTTTTTTTACCTGTGATACTTTTTTTAGCCATGAGACTTTTTTACCCGTGACATTTTTTAAACGGTAGACCTTTTTTACCCCTAAAACTCTTTTACCCTTGAAACTTTTTACCCATGAGACTTTTTCACCCATGAGACTTATTTACCCGTCAGACCCTTTATACTTGTCAGACTTTTTACCTGAGAGATTTTTTACCAGGTAGAATTTTTATCCGTGAGACTTTTTGTACCTGTTAGGCTTACAACACCTGACACCTTTTTTACCCGTGAGAATTATTTACCCCTGAGACTTTTTGACCCGTAAGACTTTTTACACGTGAGACCTTTTTTGCCCATAAGACTTTTCTTACCTGTGAGACCTTTTTTGCCCATGAGACTTTTTTTACCTGTGACATTTTTTACACATGAGACCTTTTTTCCCTGAGACTTTTTCACCAATGAGACTTTTTACCTGTGAGACTTTTTTTACCCATGAGACTTTCTATAACTATGAGACTTTTTTTTACCTGTGATACTTTTTTTAGCCATGAGACTTTTTTTAAATGGTAGACCTTTTTTACCCCTGAGACTCTTTTACCCTTGAAACTTTTTACCCATGCGACTTTTTCACCCATGAGACTTATTTACCCGTCAGACCCTTTATACTTGTCAGACTTTTTACCTGAGAGATTTTTTACCGGGTAGAATTTTTATCCGTGAGACTTTTTATACCTGTTAGACTTACAACACCTGACACCTTTTTTTCCCGTGAGACTTTTTTTACCAATGAGACTTTTTTTACCCGTGAGACTTTTTTATCCGTAAGACTTTTTACAGTTGAGACCTCTTTTATCTGTGAGACCTTTTTTGCCCATGAGACTTTTTTTACCTGTGATACTTTTTTTAGCCATGAGACTTTTTTACCCGTGACATTTTTTAAACGGTAGACCTTTTTTACCCCTAAAACTCGTTTACCCTTGAAACTTTTTACCCATGAGACTTTTTCACCCATGAGACTTTTTTTACCCATCAGACCTTTCTTGCTTGTCAGACCTTTTTACCCGAGAGACTTTTTAGCAGGCAGAATTTTATCCGTGAGACTTTTTATACCTGTTAGACTTACAACACCTGACACCTTTTTTACCCGTGAAGATTTTTTTACCCATGAGACTTTTTTACCCGTAAGACTTTTTACACGTGAGACCTTTTTTTCCCGTAAGACTTTTCTGACCTGTGAGACCTTTTTTGCCCATAAGACTTGTTTTACCCATGAGACTTTTTTTACCTTTGGTGCTTTTTATATGAGACCTTTTTTTTCCTTGAGACTTTTTTACCAATGAGTCTTTTTACCTGTGAGACTTTTTTTACCCATGAGACTTTCTATAACAATGAGACTTTTCTTTACCTGTGATACTTTTTTTACCCGTGAGACTTTTTTTACCCATGAGATTTTTTTTAAACGGTAGATCTTTTTTACCCGAGACTCTTTTACCCTTGAAACTTTTTACCCATGAGATTATTTTTTTTTTTTACCTGTGAGGCTTTATTTCACCCATCAGACATTTTTACCCGTAAAGACTTTTTACACGTGAGACCTTTTTTGCCCATAAGACTTTTCTTACCTGTGAGACCTTTTTTGCACATGAGACTTTTTTTACCCATGACACTTTTTACCCATGAGACCTTTTTTACCCCTGAGACTTTTTACCCTTGAAACTTTTTACCCATGAGGCTTTTTCACCCATGAGCCTTTTTTTACCCGTCAGACTTTTTACCGGTCAGAATTTTGACCCGTGAGACTTTTTTTACCCGTTAGACTTACAACACCTGACACTTTTTTTACCCGTGAGTCTTTTTTATACCTCTGACATTTTTTTTACCCGTGAGACCTATTTTGCCCATGAGACTTTTTTTAACCATGAAACTTTTTACCTGTGACACTTTCTACACATGAGACCGTTTTTACCCCTGAGACTTTTTTTGCCCATATGACTTTTTTTACCTGTGAGACCTTTTTTACCCATGAGACTTTCTATAACTATGAGACTTTTTTTAACCATGACACTTTTTACCCGTGACACTTTTTACACGTGAGAGCTTTTTTGCCCCTGAGACTTTTTTACCCGTAAGACTTTTTTTACCCGTCAGACCTTTTTTGCTTGTCAGACCTTTTTACCCGAGAGACTTTTTACCGGGCAGAATTTTTATCCGTGAGACTTTTTAGACCTGTTAGACTTACAACACCTGACACCATTTTTACCCGTGAGAATTTTTACCTGTGAGACTTTTTTTACCCATGAGACTTTTTTTACCCATGAGACTTTTTTATCCGTAAGACTTTTTACACGTGAGACCTCTTTTACCTGTGAGACCTTTTTTAGCCATGAGACTTTTTTACCCGTGACATTTTTTAAACGGTAGACCTTTTTTACCCCTAAAACTCGTTTACCCTTGAAACTTTTTACCCATGAGACTTTTTCACCCATGAGACTTTTTTTACCCATCAGACCTTTCTTGCTTGTCAGACCTTTTTACCCGAGAGACTTTTTAGCAGGCAGAATTTTTATCCGTGAGATTTTTATACCTGTTAGGCTTACAACACCTGACACCTTTTTTACCCGTGAGAATTTTTTTACCCATGAGACTTTTTTTTACCATGAGACTTTTTTACCCGTAAGACTTTTTACACTTGAGACCTCTTTTACCTGTGAGACCTTTTTTGCCCATGAGACTTTTTTTACCTGTGATACTTTTTTTAGCCATGAGACTTTTTTTACCCGTGACATTTTTTAAACGGTAGACCTTTTTTACCCCTAAAACTCTTTTACCCTTGAAACTTTTTACCCATGAGACTTTTTCACCCATGAGACTTTTTTTACCCGTCAGACCTTTTTATCCGAGAGACTTTTTACTGGGCAGAATTTTTATCCGTGAGACTTTTTAGACCTGTTAGACTTACAACACCTGACACCATTTTTACCCGTGAGAATTTTTACCTGTGAGACTTTTTTTACCCATGAGACTTTTTTTACCCATGAGACTTTTTTATCCGTAAGACTTTTTACACGTGAGACCTCTTTTACCTGTGAGACCTTTTTTAGCCATGAGACTTTTTTACCCGTGACATTTTTTAAACGGTAGACCTTTTTTACCCCTAAAACTCGTTTACCCTTGAAACTTTTTACCCATGAGACTTTTTCACCCATGAGACTTTTTTTACCCATCAGACCTTTCTTGCTTGTCAGACCTTTTTACCCGAGAGACTTTTTAGCAGGCAGAATTTTATCCGTGAGGCTTTTTATACCTGTTAGACTTACAACACCTGACACCTTTTTTACCCGTGAAGATTTTTTTACCCATGAGACTTTTTTACCCGTAAGACTTTTTACACGTGAGACCTTTTTTGCCCATAAGACTTTTTTTACCTGTGAGACCTTTTTTACCCATGAGACTTTCTATAACTATGAGACTTTTTTTTACCTGTGATACTTTTTTTAGTCATGAGACTTTTTTTACCCGTCAGACTTTTTTTAAAAGGTAGACCTTTTTTACCCCTGAGACTCTTTTACCCTTGAAACTTTTTACCCATGAGACTTTTTTTACCCGTCGGACTTTTTACTGGGCAGAATTTTTATCCGTGAGACTTTTTATACCTGTTAGACTTACAACACCTGACACCTTTTTTTCCCGTGAGACTTTTTTTACCAATGAGACTTTTTTTACCCGTGAGACTTTTTTATCCGTAAGACTTTTTACAGTTGAGACCTCTTTTATCTGTGAGACCTTTTTTGCCCATGAGACTTTTTTTACCTGTGATACTTTTTTTAGCCATGAGACTTTTTATAAGTATGAGACTTTTTTTAACCATGACACTTTTTACCCGTGACACTTTTTACACGTGAGAGCTTTTTTGCCCCTGAGACTTTTTTACCCGTAAGACTTTTTTTACCCGTCAGACCTTTTTTGCTTGTCAGACCTTTTTACCCGAGAGACTTTTTACCGGGCAGAATTTTTATCCGTGAGATTTTTATACCTGTTAGGCTTACAACACCTGACACCTTTTTTACCCGTGAGAATTTTTTTACCCATGAGACTTTTTTTTACCATGAGACTTTTTTACCCGTAAGACTTTTTACACTTGAGACCTCTTTTACCTGTGAGACCTTTTTTGCCCATGAGACTTTTTTTACCTGTGATACTTTTTTTAGCCATGAGACTTTTTTTACCCGTGACATTTTTTAAACGGTAGACCTTTTTTACCCCTAAAACTCTTTACCCTTGAAACTTTTTACCCATGAGACTTTTTCACCCATGAGACTTTTTTTACCCGTCAGACCTTTTTATCCGAGAGACTTTTTACTGGGCAGAATTTTTATCCGTGAGACTTTTTAGACCTGTTAGACTTACAACACCTGACACCATTTTTACCCGTGAGAATTTTTACCTGTGAGACTTTTTTTACCCATGAGACTTTTTTTACCCATGAGACTTTTTTATCCGTAAGACTTTTTACACGTGAGACCTCTTTTACCTGTGAGACCTTTTTTAGCCATGAGACTTTTTTACCCGTGACATTTTTTAAACGGTAGACCTTTTTTACCCCTAAAACTCGTTTACCCTTGAAACTTTTTACCCATGAGACTTTTTCACCCATGAGACTTTTTTTACCCATCAGACCTTTCTTGCTTGTCAGACCTTTTTACCCGAGAGACTTTTTAGCAGGCAGAATTTTATCCGTGAGGCTTTTTATACCTGTTAGACTTACAACACCTGACACCTTTTTTACCCGTGAAGATTTTTTTAGCCATGAGACTTTTTTACCCGTAAGACTTTTTACACGTGAGACCTTTTTTGCCCATAAGACTTTTTTTACCTGTGAGACCTTTTTTACCCATGAGACTTTCTATAACTATGAGACTTTTTTTTACCTGTGATACTTTTTTTAGTCATGAGACTTTTTTTACCCGTCAGACTTTTTTTAAAAGGTAGACCTTTTTTACCCCTGAGACTCTTTTACCCTTGAAACTTTTTACCCATGAGACTTTTTTTACCCGTCGGACTTTTTACTGGGCAGAATTTTTATCCGTGAGACTTTTTATACCTGTTAGACTTACAACACCTGACACCTTTTTTTCCCGTGAGACTTTTTTTACCAATGAGACTTTTTTTACCCGTGAGACTTTTTTATCCGTAAGACTTTTTACAGTTGAGACCTCTTTTATCTGTGAGACCTTTTTTGCCCATGAGACTTTTTTTACCTGTGATACTTTTTTTAGCCATGAGACTTTTTTACCCGTGACATTTTTTAAACGGTAGACCTTTTTTACCCCTAAAACTCTTTTACCCTTGAAACTTTTTACCCATGAGACTTTTTCACCCATGAGACTTATTTACCCGTCAGACCCTTTATACTTGTCAGACTTTTTACCTGAGAGATTTTTTACCAGGTAGAATTTTTATCCGTGAGACTTTTTGTACCTGTTAGGCTTACAACACCTGACACCTTTTTTACCCGTGAGAATTATTTACCCCTGAGACTTTTTGACCCGTAAGACTTTTTACACGTGAGACCTTTTTTGCCCATAAGACTTTTCTTACCTGTGAGACCTTTTTTGCCCATGAGACTTTTTTTACCTGTGACATTTTTTACACATGAGACCTTTTTTCCCTGAGACTTTTTCACCAATGAGACTTTTTACCTGTGAGACTTTTTTTACCCATGAGACTTTCTATAACTATGAGACTTTTTTTTACCTGTGATACTTTTTTTAGCCATGAGACTTTTTTTAGCTATGAGACTTTTTTTAAGCGGTAGACCTTTTTGACACCTGAGACTCTTTTACCCTTGAAACTTTTTACCCATGAGACTTTTTCACCCATGAGACTTATTTACCCGTCAGACCCTTTATACTTGTCAGACTTTTTACCTGAGAGACTTTTTACCGGGCAGAATTTTTATCTGTGAGACTTTTTATACCTGTTAGACTTACAACACCTGACACCTTTTTTACCTGTGAGAATTTTTTTACTCATGAGACTTTTTTTACCTCTAAGACTTTTTACACATGAGACCTTTTTTGCCCATAAGACTTTTCTTACCTGTGAGACTTTTTTTCCCATGAGACTTTTTTACCCCTAAGACTTTTTACACATGAGACCTTTTTTGCCCATAAGACTTTTCTTACCTGTGAGACCATTTTTGCCCATGAGAATTTTTTTACCTGTGACAGTTTTTACACAAGACCTTTTTTGCCCATAAGACTTTTCTTAACCTGTGAGACCTTTTTTGCCCATAAGACTTTTTTTACCCATGAGACTTTCTATAACTATGAGACTTTTTTTTACCTGTGATACTTTTTTTACCTGTGAGACTTTTTTTAGCCATGAGACTTTTTTTACCCATCAGACTTTTTACCCAAGAGACTTTTTACCAGGCAGAATTTTTATCCGTGAGACTTTTTATACCTGTTAGATTTACAACACCTGACACCTTTTTTACCAGTGAGAATTTTTTTACTCATGAGACTTTTTTTACCTCTAAGACTTTTTACACGTGAGACCTTTTTTGCCCGCAAGACTTTTCTTACCTGTGAGACTTTTTTTCCCCATGAGACTTTTTAACCCGTAAGACTTAACACGTAAGACTTTTTTTGACCATAAGTCTTTTCTTACCTGTGAGAACTTTTTTGCCCATAAGACTTTTTTTACCCATGAGACTTTTTTACCTGTGACTTCTTTTAAATGGTAGACCTTTTTTACCCCTAAAACTCTTCTACCCTTGAAACTTTTTCACCTTTAAAACTTTTTCACCCATGAGACTTTTTTTACCCATCAGACCTTTTTTACATGTCAGACTTTTTACCGGGCAGACTTTTTATCCGTGAGACTGTTAGATTTACAACACGTGACACCGTTTTTACCTGTGAGACTTTTTTTACCCATGAGACTTTCTATAACTATGAGACTTTTTTTTACCTGTGATACTTTTTTTAGCCATGAGACTTTTTTTAAAAGTTAGACCATTTTCACCCCTAAAACTCTTTTACCCTTGAAACTTTTTTTCACCCATGAGGCTTTTTTTACCCGTCAGACCTTTTTTGCTTGTCAGACTTTTTACCAGGCAGAATTTTTATCCGTGAGACTTTTTATACCTGTTAGACTTACAACACCTGACACCTTTTTTCCCGTGAGACTTTTTTTACACATGAGACTTTTTTTTACCATGAGACTTTTTTACCCGTAAGACTTTTTACAGTTGAGACCTCTTTTATCTGTGAGACCTTTTTTGCCCATGAGACTTTTTTTACCTGTGATACTTTTTTTAGCCATGAGACTTTTTTTACCCATGACATTTTTTAAACGGTAGAACTTTTACCCCTCAAACTCTTTTACCCTTGAAACTTTTTACCCATGAGACTTTTTCACCCATGAGACTTTTTTTACCCGTCAGACCTTTTTTGCTTGTCAGACCTTTTTATCCGAGAGACTTTTTACCGGGCAGAATTTTTATCGGTGAGACTTTTTATACCTGTTAGACTTAAAACACCTGACACCTTTTTTACCCGTGAGAATTTTTTTACCCATAAGACTTTTTGCACATGAGACCTTTTTTGCCCATAAGACTTTTCTTACCTGTGAGACCTTTTTTGCCCATGAGACTTTTTTTACCTGTGACATTTTTTACACATGAGACCTTTTTTCCCTGAGACTTTTTCACCAATGAGACTTTTTACCTGTGAGACTTTTTTTACCCATGAGACTTTCTATAACTATGAGACTTTTTTTTACCTGTGATACTTTTTTTAGCCGTGAGACTTTTTTTAGCTATGAGACTTTTTTTAAGCGGTAGACCTTTTTGACACCTGAGACTCTTTTACCCTTGAAACTTTTTACCCATGAGACTTTTTCACCCATGAGACTTATTTACCCGTCAGACCCTTTATACTTGTCAGACTTTTTACCTGAGAGACTTTTTACCGGGCAGAATTTTTATCTGTGAGACTTTTTATACCTGTTAGACTTACAACACCTGACACCTTTTTTACCTGTGAGAATTTTTTTACTCATGAGACTTTTTTTACCTCTAAGACTTTTTACACATGAGACCTTTTTTGCCCATAAGACTTTTCTTACCTGTGAGACTTTTTTTCCCATGAGACTTTTTTACCCCTAAGACTTTTTACACATGAGACCTTTTTTGCCCATAAGACTTTTCTTACCTGTGAGACCATTTTTGCCCATGAGAATTTTTTTACCTGTGACAGTTTTTACACAAGACCTTTTTTGCCCATAAGACTTTTCTTAACCTGTGAGACCTTTTTTGCCCATAAGACTTTTTTTACCCATGAGACTTTCTATAACTATGAGACTTTTTTTTACCTGTGATACTTTTTTTACCTGTGAGACTTTTTTTAGCCATGAGACTTTTTTTACCCATCAGACTTTTTACCCAAGAGACTTTTTACCAGGCAGAATTTTTATCCGTGAGACTTTTTATACCTGTTAGATTTACAACACCTGACACCTTTTTTACCAGTGAGAATTTTTTTACTCATGAGACTTTTTTTACCTCTAAGACTTTTTACACGTGAGACCTTTTTTGCCCGCAAGACTTTTCTTACCTGTGAGACTTTTTTTCCCCATGAGACTTTTTAACCCGTAAGACTTAACACGTAAGACTTTTTTTGACCATAAGTCTTTTCTTACCTGTGAGAACTTTTTTGCCCATAAGACTTTTTTTACCCATGAGACTTTTTTACCTGTGACTTCTTTTAAATGGTAGACCTTTTTTACCCCTAAAACTCTTCTACCCTTGAAACTTTTTCACCTTTAAAACTTTTTCACCCATGAGACTTTTTTTACCCATCAGACCTTTTTTACATGTCAGACTTTTTACCGGGCAGACTTTTTATCCGTGAGACTGTTAGATTTACAACACGTGACACCGTTTTTACCTGTGAGACTTTTTTTACCCATGAGACTTTCTATAACTATGAGACTTTTTTTTACCTGTGATACTTTTTTTAGCCATGAGACTTTTTTTAAAAGTTAGACCATTTTCACCCCTAAAACTCTTTTACCCTTGAAACTTTTTTTCACCCATGAGGCTTTTTTTACCCGTCAGACCTTTTTTGCTTGTCAGACTTTTTACCAGGCAGAATTTTTATCCGTGAGACTTTTTATACCTGTTAGATTTACAACACCTGACACCTTTTTTACCAGTGAGAATTTTTTTACTCATGAGACTTTTTTTACCTCTAAGACTTTTTACACGTGAGACCTTTTTTGCCCGCAAGACTTTTCTTACCTGTGAGACTTTTTTTCCCCATGAGACTTTTTTACCTGTGACTTCTTTTAAATGGTAGACCTTTTTTACCCCTCAAACTCTTTTACCCTTGAAACTTTTTCACCTTTAAAACTTTTTCACCCATGAGACTTTTTTTACCCGTCAGACCTTTTTTACATGTCAGACTTTTTACCGGGCAGACTTTTTATCCGTGAGACTGTTAGATTTACAACACCTGACACCGTTTTTACCGGTGAGAATTTTTTTACCCATGATACTTTTTAACCATGAGACTTTTTTACCCGTAAGACTTTTTACACGTGATAACTTTTTTGCCCATGAGACTTTTTTTACTTGTGACAGGGGAAAAAAAAGGTCTTATGTGTAAAAAGTGTCACAGGTAAAAAACGGCTCATGGGTAAAAAAACACTTATGGGCAAAAAAGGTCTCACGTGTAAGAAGTCTTACGGGTAAAAAAGTCTCATGGGTAAAAAAAGTCTCACGGGTAAGAAAGGTGTCAGGTGTTGTAAGCCTAACAGGTATAAAAAGTCTTACGGATAAAAATTCTGCCTGCTAAAAAGTCTCTCGGGTAAAAAGTCTGAAGGGTAAAAAAGGTCTGACAGGTTTCAGTTTTTTTACCCATGAGACTTTTTGACCCGTAAGACTTTTTACACGTGAGACCTTTTTTTCCCGTAAGACTTTTCTGACCTGTGAGACCTTTTTTGCCCATAAGACTTGTTTTACCCATGAGACTTTTTTTACCTTTGGGGCTTTTTATACGAGACCTTTTTTTTCCTTGAGACTTTTTTACCAATGAGTCTTTTTACCTGTGAGACTTTTTTTACCCATGAGACTTTCTATAACAATGAGACTTTTCTTTACCTGTGATACTTTTTTTACCCGTGAGACTTTTTTTACCCATGAGATTTTTTTTAAACGGTAGATCTTTTTTACTCGAGACTCTTTTACCCTTGAAACTTTTTACCCATGAGATTTTTTTTTTTTTTTACCTGTGAGGCTTTATTTCACCCATCAGACATTTTTACCCGTAAAGACTTTTTACACGTGAGACGTTTTTGCCCATAAGACTTTTCTTACCTGTGAGACCTTTTTTGCACATGAGACTTTTTTTACCCATGACACTTTTTACCCATGAGACCTTTTTTACCCCTGAGACTTTTTACCCTTGAAACTTTTTACCCATGAGGCTTTTTCACCCATGAGCCTTTTTTTACCCGTCAGACTTTTTACCGGTCAGAATTTTGACCCGTGAGACTTTTTTTACCCGTTAGACTTACAACACCTGACACTTTTTTTACCCGTGAGTCTTTTTTATACCTCTGACATTTTTTTTACCCGTGAGACCTATTTTGCCCATGAGACTTTTTTTAACCATGAAACTTTTTACCTGTGACACTTTCTACACATGAGACCGTTTTTACCCCTGAGACTTTTTTTGCCCATACGACTTTTTTTACCTGTGAGACCTTTTTTACCCATGAGACTTTTTATAAGTATGAGACTTTTTTTAACCATGACACTTTTTACCCGTGACACTTTTTACACGTGAGAGCTTTTTTGCCCCTGAGACTTTTTTACCCGTAAGACTTTTTTTACCCGTCAGACCTTTTTTGCTTGTCAGACCTTTTTACCCGAGAGACTTTTTACCGGGCAGAATTTTTATCCGTGAGATTTTTATACCTGTTAGGCTTACAACACCTGACACCTTTTTTACCCGTGAGAATTTTTTTACCCATGAGACTTTTTTTTACCATGAGACTTTTTTACCCGTAAGACTTTTTACACTTGAGACCTCTTGTACCTGTGAGACCTTTTTTGCCCATGAGACTTTTTTTACCTGTGATACTTTTTTTAGCCATGAGACTTTTTTTACCCGTGACATTTTTTAAACGGTAGACCTTTTTTACCCCTAAAACTCTTTTACCCTTGAAACTTTTTACCCATGAGACTTTTTCACCCATGAGACTTTTTTTACCCGTCAGACCTTTTTATCCGAGAGACTTTTTACTGGGCAGAATTTTTATCCGTGAGACTTTTTAGACCTGTTAGACTTACAACACCTGACACCATTTTTACCCGTGAGAATTTTTACCTGTGAGACTTTTTTTACCCATGAGACTTTTTTTACCCATGAGACTTTTTTATCCGTAAGACTTTTTACACGTGAGACCTCTTTTACCTGTGAGACCTTTTTTAGCCATGAGACTTTTTTACCCGTGACATTTTTTAAACGGTAGACCTTTTTTACCCCTAAAACTCGTTTACCCTTGAAACTTTTTACCCATGAGACTTTTTCACCCATGAGACTTTTTTTACCCATCAGACCTTTCTTGCTTGTCAGACCTTTTTACCCGAGAGACTTTTTAGCAGGCAGAATTTTATCCGTGAGACTTTTTATACCTGTTAGACTTACAACACCTGACACCTTTTTTACCCGTGAAGATTTTTTTACCCATGAGACTTTTTTACCCGTAAGACTTTTTACACGTGAGACCTTTTTTGCCCATAAGACTTTTTTTACCTGTGAGACCTTTTTTACCCATGAGACTTTCTATAACTATGAGACTTTTTTTTACCTGTGATACTTTTTTTAGTCATGAGACTTTTTTTACCCGTCAGACTTTTTTTAAAAGGTAGACCTTTTTTACCCCTGAGACTCTTTTACCCTTGAAACTTTTTACCCATGAGACTTTTTTTACCCGTCGGACTTTTTACTGGGCAGAATTTTTATCCGTGAGACTTTTTATACCTGTTAGACTTACAACACCTGACACCTTTTTTTCCCGTGAGACTTTTTTTACCAATGAGACTTTTTTTACCCGTGAGACTTTTTTATCCGTAAGACTTTTTACAGTTGAGACCTCTTTTATCTGTGAGACCTTTTTTGCCCATGAGACTTTTTTTACCTGTGATACTTTTTTTAGCCATGAGACTTTTTTACCCGTGACATTTTTTAAACGGTAGACCTTTTTTACCCCTAAAACTCTTTTACCCTTGAAACTTTTTACCCATGAGACTTTTTCACCCATGAGACTTATTTACCCGTCAGACCCTTTATACTTGTCAGACTTTTTACCTGAGAGATTTTTTACCGGGTAGAATTTTTATCCGTGAGACTTTTTGTACCTGTTAGGCTTACAACACCTGACACCTTTTTTACCCGTGAGAATTATTTACCCCTGAGACTTTTTGACCCGTAAGACTTTTTACACGTGAGACCTTTTTTGCCCATAAGACTTTTCTTACCTGTGAGACCTTTTTTGCCCATGAGACTTTTTTTACCTGTGACATTTTTTACACATGAGACCTTTTTTCCCTGAGACTTTTTCACCAATGAGACTTTTTACCTGTGAGACTTTTTTTACCCATGAGACTTTCTATAACTATGAGACTTTTTTTTACCTGTGATACTTTTTTTAGCCATGAGACTTTTTTTAAATGGTAGACCTTTTTTACCCCTGAGACTCTTTTACCCTTGAAACTTTTTACCCATGCGACTTTTTCACCCATGAGACTTATTTACCCGTCAGACCCTTTATACTTGTCAGACTTTTTACCTGAGAGATTTTTTACCGGGTAGAATTTTTATCCGTGAGACTTTTTATACCTGTTAGACTTACAACACCTGACACCTTTTTTTCCCGTGAGACTTTTTTTACCAATGAGACTTTTTTTACCCGTGAGACTTTTTTATCCGTAAGACTTTTTACAGTTGAGACCTCTTTTATCTGTGAGACCTTTTTTGCCCATGAGACTTTTTTTTACCTGTGATACTTTTTTTAGCCATGAGACTTTTTTTACCCATGACATTTTTTAAACGGTAGAACTTTTACCCCTCAAACTCTTTTACCCTTGAAACTTTTTACCCATGAGACTTTTTCACCCATGAGACTTTTTTTACCCGTCAGACCTTTTTTGCTTGTCAGACCTTTTTACCTGAGAGACTTTTTACCGGGCAGAATTTTTATCGGTGAGACTTTTTATACCTGTTAGACTTAAAACACCTGACACCTTTTTTACCCGTGAGAATTTTTTTACCCATAAGACTTTTTGCACATGAGACCTTTTTTGCCCATAAGACTTTTCTTACCTGTGAGACCTTTTTTGCCCATGAGACTTTTTTTACCTGTGACATTTTTTACACATGAGACCTTTTTTCCCTGAGACTTTTTCACCAATGAGACTTTTTACCTGTGAGACTTTTTTTACCCATGAGACTTTCTATAACTATGAGACTTTTTTTTACCTGTGATACTTTTTTTAGCCATGAGACTTTTTTTAGCTATGAGACTTTTTTTAAGCGGTAGACCTTTTTGACACCTGAGACTCTTTTACCCTTGAAACTTTTTACCCATGAGACTTTTTCACCCATGAGACTTATTTACCCGTCAGACCCTTTATACTTGTCAGACTTTTTACCTGAGAGACTTTTTACCGGGCAGAATTTTTATCTGTGAGACTTTTTATACCTGTTAGACTTACAACACCTGACACCTTTTTTACCTGTGAGAATTTTTTTACTCATGAGACTTTTTTTACCTCTAAGACTTTTTACACATGAGACCTTTTTTGCCCATAAGACTTTTCTTACCTGTGAGACTTTTTTTCCCATGAGACTTTTTTACCCCTAAGACTTTTTACACATGAGACCTTTTTTGCCCATAAGACTTTTCTTACCTGTGAGACCATTTTTGCCCATGAGAATTTTTTTACCTGTGACAGTTTTTACACAAGACCTTTTTTGCCCATAAGACTTTTCTTAACCTGTGAGACCTTTTTTGCCCATAAGACTTTTTTTACCCATGAGACTTTCTATAACTATGAGACTTTTTTTTACCTGTGATACTTTTTTTACCTGTGAGACTTTTTTTAGCCATGAGACTTTTTTTACCCATCAGACTTTTTACCCAAGAGACTTTTTACCAGGCAGAATTTTTATCCGTGAGACTTTTTATACCTGTTAGATTTACAACACCTGACACCTTTTTTACCAGTGAGAATTTTTTTACTCATGAGACTTTTTTTACCTCTAAGACTTTTTACACGTGAGACCTTTTTTGCCCGCAAGACTTTTCTTACCTGTGAGACTTTTTTTCCCCATGAGACTTTTTAACCCGTAAGACTTAACACGTAAGACTTTTTTTGACCATAAGTCTTTTCTTACCTGTGAGAACTTTTTTGCCCATAAGACTTTTTTTACCCATGAGACTTTTTTACCTGTGACTTCTTTTAAATGGTAGACCTTTTTTACCCCTAAAACTCTTCTACCCTTGAAACTTTTTCACCTTTAAAACTTTTTCACCCATGAGACTTTTTTTACCCATCAGACCTTTTTTACATGTCAGACTTTTTACCGGGCAGACTTTTTATCCGTGAGACTGTTAGATTTACAACACGTGACACCGTTTTTACCTGTGAGACTTTTTTTACCCATGAGACTTTCTATAACTATGAGACTTTTTTTTACCTGTGATACTTTTTTTAGCCATGAGACTTTTTTTAAAAGTTAGACCATTTTCACCCCTAAAACTCTTTTACCCTTGAAACTTTTTTTCACCCATGAGGCTTTTTTTACCCGTCAGACCTTTTTTGCTTGTCAGACTTTTTACCAGGCAGAATTTTTATCCGTGAGACTTTTTATACCTGTTAGACTTACAACACCTGACACCTTTTTTTCCCGTGAGACTTTTTTTACCAATGAGACTTTTTTTACCCATGAGACTTTTTTATCCGTAAGACTTTTTACAGTTGAGACCTCTTTTATCTGTGAGACCTTTTTTGCCCATGAGACTTTTTTTACCTGTGATACTTTTTTTAGCCATGAGACTTTTTTTACCCATGACATTTTTTAAACGGTAGAACTTTTACCCCTCAAACTCTTTTACCCTTGAAACTTTTTACCCATGAGACTTTTTCACCCATGAGACTTTTTTTACCCGTCAGACCTTTTTTGCTTGTCAGACCTTTTTATCCGAGAGACTTTTTACCGGGCAGAATTTTTATCGGTGAGACTTTTTATACCTGTTAGACTTAAAACACCTGACACCTTTTTTACCCGTGAGAATTTTTTTACCCATAAGACTTTTTGCACATGAGACCTTTTTTGCCCATAAGACTTTTCTTACCTGTGAGACCTTTTTTGCCCATGAGACTTTTTTTACCTGTGACATTTTTTACACATGAGACCTTTTTTCCCTGAGACTTTTTCACCAATGAGACTTTTTACCTGTGAGACTTTTTTTACCCATGAGACTTTCTATAACTATGAGACTTTTTTTTACCTGTGATACTTTTTTTAGCCATGAGACTTTTTTTAGCTATGAGACTTTTTTTAAGCGGTAGACCTTTTTGACACCTGAGACTCTTTTACCCTTGAAACTTTTTACCCATGAGACTTTTTCACCCATGAGACTTATTTACCCGTCAGACCCTTTATACTTGTCAGACTTTTTACCTGAGAGACTTTTTACCGGGCAGAATTTTTATCTGTGAGACTTTTTATACCTGTTAGACTTACAACACCTGACACCTTTTTTACCTGTGAGAATTTTTTTACTCATGAGACTTTTTTTACCTCTAAGACTTTTTACACATGAGACCTTTTTTGCCCATAAGACTTTTCTTACCTGTGAGACTTTTTTTCCCATGAGACTTTTTTACCCCTAAGACTTTTTACACATGAGACCTTTTTTGCCCATAAGACTTTTCTTACCTGTGAGACCATTTTTGCCCATGAGAATTTTTTTACCTGTGACAGTTTTTACACAAGACCTTTTTTGCCCATAAGACTTTTCTTAACCTGTGAGACCTTTTTTGCCCATAAGACTTTTTTTACCCATGAGACTTTCTATAACTATGAGACTTTTTTTTACCTGTGATACTTTTTTTACCTGTGAGACTTTTTTTAGCCATGAGACTTTTTTTACCCATCAGACTTTTTACCCAAGAGACTTTTTACCAGGCAGAATTTTTATCCGTGAGACTTTTTATACCTGTTAGATTTACAACACCTGACACCTTTTTTACCAGTGAGAATTTTTTTACTCATGAGACTTTTTTTACCTCTAAGACTTTTTACACGTGAGACCTTTTTTGCCCGCAAGACTTTTCTTACCTGTGAGACTTTTTTTCCCCATGAGACTTTTTAACCCGTAAGACTTAACACGTAAGACTTTTTTTGACCATAAGTCTTTTCTTACCTGTGAGAACTTTTTTGCCCATAAGACTTTTTTTACCCATGAGACTTTTTTACCTGTGACTTCTTTTAAATGGTAGACCTTTTTTACCCCTAAAACTCTTCTACCCTTGAAACTTTTTCACCTTTAAAACTTTTTCACCCATGAGACTTTTTTTACCCATCAGACCTTTTTTACATGTCAGACTTTTTACCGGGCAGACTTTTTATCCGTGAGACTGTTAGATTTACAACACGTGACACCGTTTTTACCTGTGAGACTTTTTTTACCCATGAGACTTTCTATAACTATGAGACTTTTTTTTACCTGTGATACTTTTTTTAGCCATGAGACTTTTTTTAAAAGTTAGACCATTTTCACCCCTAAAACTCTTTTACCCTTGAAACTTTTTTTCACCCATGAGGCTTTTTTTACCCGTCAGACCTTTTTTGCTTGTCAGACTTTTTACCAGGCAGAATTTTTATCCGTGAGACTTTTTATACCTGTTAGATTTACAACACCTGACACCTTTTTTACCAGTGAGAATTTTTTTACTCATGAGACTTTTTTTACCTCTAAGACTTTTTACACGTGAGACCTTTTTTGCCCGCAAGACTTTTCTTACCTGTGAGACTTTTTTTCCCCATGAGACTTTTTTACCTGTGACTTCTTTTAAATGGTAGACCTTTTTTACCCCTAAAACTCTTCTACCCTTGAAACTTTTTCACCTTTAAAACTTTTTCACCCATGAGACTTTTTTTACCCGTCAGACCTTTTTTACATGTCAGACTTTTTACCGGGCAGACTTTTTATCCGTGAGACTGTTAGATTTACAACACCTGACACCGTTTTTACCGGTGAGAATTTTTTTACCCATGATACTTTTTAACCATGAGACTTTTTTACCCGTAAGACTTTTTACACGTGATAACTTTTTTGCCCATGAGACTTTTTTTACTTGTGACAGGGGAAAAAAAAAGGTCTTATGTGTAAAAAGTGTCACAGGTAAAAAACGGCTCATGGGTAAAAAAACACTTATGGGCAAAAAAGGTCTCACGTGTAAGAAGTCTTACGGGTAAAAAAGTCTCATGGGTAAAAAAAGTCTCACGGGTAAGAAAGGTGTCAGGTGTTGTAAGCCTAACAGGTATAAAAAGTCTTACGGATAAAAATTCTGCCTGCTAAAAAGTCTCTCGGGTAAAAAGTCTGAAGGGTAAAAAAAGGTCTGACAGGTTTCAGTTTTTTTACCCATGAGACTTTTTGACCCGTAAGACTTTTTACACGTGAGACCTTTTTTTCCCGTAAGACTTTTCTGACCTGTGAGACCTTTTTTGCCCATAAGACTTGTTTTACCCATGAGACTTTTTTTACCTTTGGTGCTTTTTATACGAGACCTTTTTTTTTCTTGAGACTTTTTTACCAATGAGTCTTTTTACCTGTGAGACTTTTTTTACCCATGAGACTTTCTATAACAATGAGACTTTTCTTTACCTGTGATACTTTTTTTACCCGTGAGACTTTTTTTACCCATGAGATTTTTTTTAAAAGGTAGATCTTTTTTACTCGAGACTCTTTTACCCTTGAAACTTTTTACCCATGAGATTATTTTTTTTTTTTTACCTGTGAGGCTTTATTTCACCCATCAGACATTTTTACCCGTAAAGACTTTTTACACGTGAGACGTTTTTGCCCATAAGACTTTTCTTACCTGTGAGACCTTTTTTGCACATGAGACTTTTTTTACCCATGACACTTTTTACCCATGAGACCTTTTTTACCCCTGAGACTTTTTACCCTTGAAACTTTTTACCCATGAGGCTTTTTCACCCATGAGCCTTTTTTTACCCGTCAGACTTTTTACCGGTCAGAATTTTGACCCGTGAGACTTTTTTTACCCGTTAGACTTACAACACCTGACACTTTTTTTACCCGTGAGTCTTTTTTATACCTCTGACATTTTTTTTACCCGTGAGACCTATTTTGCCCATGAGACTTTTTTTAACCATGAAACTTTTTACCTGTGACACTTTCTACACATGAGACCGTTTTTACCCCTGAGACTTTTTTTGCCCATACGACTTTTTTTACCTGTGAGACCTTTTTTACCCATGAGACTTTTTATAAGTATGAGACTTTTTTTAACCATGACACTTTTTACCCGTGACACTTTTTACACGTGAGAGCTTTTTTGCCCCTGAGACTTTTTTACCCGTAAGACTTTTTTTACCCGTCAGACCTTTTTTGCTTGTCAGACCTTTTTACCCGAGAGACTTTTTACCGGGCAGAATTTTTATCCGTGAGATTTTTATACCTGTTAGGCTTACAACACCTGACACCTTTTTTACCCGTGAGAATTTTTTTACCCATGAGACTTTTTTTTACCATGAGACTTTTTTACCCGTAAGACTTTTTACACTTGAGACCTCTTTTACCTGTGAGACCTTTTTTGCCCATGAGACTTTTTTTACCTGTGATACTTTTTTTAGCCATGAGACTTTTTTTACCCGTGACATTTTTTAAACGGTAGACCTTTTTTACCCCTAAAACTCTTTTACCCTTGAAACTTTTTACCCATGAGACTTTTTCACCCATGAGACTTTTTTTACCCGTCAGACCTTTTTATCCGAGAGACTTTTTACTGGGCAGAATTTTTATCCGTGAGACTTTTTAGACCTGTTAGACTTACAACACCTGACACCATTTTTACCCGTGAGAATTTTTACCTGTGAGACTTTTTTTACCCATGAGACTTTTTTTACCCATGAGACTTTTTTATCCGTAAGACTTTTTACACGTGAGACCTCTTTTACCTGTGAGACCTTTTTTAGCCATGAGACTTTTTTACCCGTGACATTTTTTAAACGGTAGACCTTTTTTACCCCTAAAACTCGTTTACCCTTGAAACTTTTTACCCATGAGACTTTTTCACCCATGAGACTTTTTTTACCCATCAGACCTTTCTTGCTTGTCAGACCTTTTTACCCGAGAGACTTTTTAGCAGGCAGAATTTTATCCGTGAGACTTTTTATACCTGTTAGACTTACAACACCTGACACCTTTTTTACCCGTGAAGATTTTTTTACCCATGAGACTTTTTTACCCGTAAGACTTTTTACACGTGAGACCTTTTTTGCCCATAAGACTTTTTTTACCTGTGAGACCTTTTTTACCCATGAGACTTTCTATAACTATGAGACTTTTTTTTACCTGTGATACTTTTTTTAGTCATGAGACTTTTTTTACCCGTCAGACTTTTTTTAAAAGGTAGACCTTTTTTACCCCTGAGACTCTTTTACCCTTGAAACTTTTTACCCATGAGACTTTTTTTACCCGTCGGACTTTTTACTGGGCAGAATTTTTATCCGTGAGACTTTTTATACCTGTTAGACTTACAACACCTGACACCTTTTTTTCCCGTGAGACTTTTTTTACCAATGAGACTTTTTTTACCCGTGAGACTTTTTTATCCGTAAGACTTTTTACAGTTGAGACCTCTTTTATCTGTGAGACCTTTTTTGCCCATGAGACTTTTTTTACCTGTGATACTTTTTTTAGCCATGAGACTTTTTTACCCGTGACATTTTTTAAACGGTAGACCTTTTTTACCCCTAAAACTCTTTTACCCTTGAAACTTTTTACCCATGAGACTTTTTCACCCATGAGACTTATTTACCCGTCAGACCCTTTATACTTGTCAGACTTTTTACCTGAGAGATTTTTTACCGGGTAGAATTTTTATCCGTGAGACTTTTTGTACCTGTTAGGCTTACAACACCTGACACCTTTTTTACCCGTGAGAATTATTTACCCCTGAGACTTTTTGACCCGTAAGACTTTTTACACGTGAGACCTTTTTTGCCCATAAGACTTTTCTTACCTGTGAGACCTTTTTTGCCCATGAGACTTTTTTTACCTGTGACATTTTTTACACATGAGACCTTTTTTCCCTGAGACTTTTTCACCAATGAGACTTTTTACCTGTGAGACTTTTTTTACCCATGAGACTTTCTATAACTATGAGACTTTTTTTTACCTGTGATACTTTTTTTAGCCATGAGACTTTTTTTAAATGGTAGACCTTTTTTACCCCTGAGACTCTTTTACCCTTGAAACTTTTTACCCATGCGACTTTTTCACCCATGAGACTTATTTACCCGTCAGACCCTTTATACTTGTCAGACTTTTTACCTGAGAGATTTTTTACCGGGTAGAATTTTTATCCGTGAGACTTTTTATACCTGTTAGACTTACAACACCTGACACCTTTTTTTCCCGTGAGACTTTTTTTACCAATGAGACTTTTTTTACCCGTGAGACTTTTTTATCCGTAAGACTTTTTACAGTTGAGACCTCTTTTATCTGTGAGACCTTTTTTGCCCATGAGACTTTTTTTTACCTGTGATACTTTTTTTAGCCATGAGACTTTTTTTACCCATGACATGTTTTAAACGGTAGAACTTTTACCCCTCAAACTCTTTTACCCTTGAAACTTTTTACCCATGAGACTTTTTCACCCATGAGACTTTTTTTACCCGTCAGACCTTTTTTGCTTGTCAGACCTTTTTACCTGAGAGACTTTTTACCGGGCAGAATTTTTATCGGTGAGACTTTTTATACCTGTTAGACTTAAAACACCTGACACCTTTTTTACCCGTGAGAATTTTTTTACCCATAAGACTTTTTGCACATGAGACCTTTTTTGCCCATAAGACTTTTCTTACCTGTGAGACCTTTTTTGCCCATGAGACTTTTTTTACCTGTGACATTTTTTACACATGAGACCTTTTTTCCCTGAGACTTTTTCACCAATGAGACTTTTTACCTGTGAGACTTTTTTTACCCATGAGACTTTCTATAACTATGAGACTTTTTTTTACCTGTGATACTTTTTTTAGCCATGAGACTTTTTTTAGCTATGAGACTTTTTTTAAGCGGTAGACCTTTTTGACACCTGAGACTCTTTTACCCTTGAAACTTTTTACCCATGAGACTTTTTCACCCATGAGACTTATTTACCCGTCAGACCCTTTATACTTGTCAGACTTTTTACCTGAGAGACTTTTTACCGGGCAGAATTTTTATCTGTGAGACTTTTTATACCTGTTAGACTTACAACACCTGACACCTTTTTTACCTGTGAGAATTTTTTTACTCATGAGACTTTTTTTACCTCTAAGACTTTTTACACATGAGACCTTTTTTGCCCATAAGACTTTTCTTACCTGTGAGACTTTTTTTCCCATGAGACTTTTTTACCCCTAAGACTTTTTACACATGAGACCTTTTTTGCCCATAAGACTTTTCTTACCTGTGAGACCATTTTTGCCCATGAGAATTTTTTTACCTGTGACAGTTTTTACACAAGACCTTTTTTGCCCATAAGACTTTTCTTAACCTGTGAGACCTTTTTTGCCCATAAGACTTTTTTTACCCATGAGACTTTCTATAACTATGAGACTTTTTTTTACCTGTGATACTTTTTTTACCTGTGAGACTTTTTTTAGCCATGAGACTTTTTTTACCCATCAGACTTTTTACCCAAGAGACTTTTTACCAGGCAGAATTTTTATCCGTGAGACTTTTTTATACCTGTTAGATTTACAACACCTGACACCTTTTTTACCAGTGAGAATTTTTTTACTCATGAGACTTTTTTTACCTCTAAGACTTTTTACACGTGAGACCTTTTTTGCCCGCAAGACTTTTCTTACCTGTGAGACTTTTTTTCCCCATGAGACTTTTTAACCCGTAAGACTTAACACGTAAGACTTTTTTTGACCATAAGTCTTTTCTTACCTGTGAGAACTTTTTTGCCCATAAGACTTTTTTTACCCATGAGACTTTTTTACCTGTGACTTCTTTTAAATGGTAGACCTTTTTTACCCCTAAAACTCTTCTACCCTTGAAACTTTTTCACCTTTAAAACTTTTTCACCCATGAGACTTTTTTTACCCATCAGACCTTTTTTACATGTCAGACTTTTTACCGGGCAGACTTTTTATCCGTGAGACTGTTAGATTTACAACACGTGACACCGTTTTTACCTGTGAGACTTTTTTTACCCATGAGACTTTCTATAACTATGAGACTTTTTTTTACCTGTGATACTTTTTTTAGCCATGAGACTTTTTTTAAAAGTTAGACCATTTTCACCCCTAAAACTCTTTTACCCTTGAAACTTTTTTTCACCCATGAGGCTTTTTTTACCCGTCAGACGTTTTTTGCTTGTCAGACTTTTTACCAGGCAGAATTTTTATCCGTGAGACTTTTTATACCTGTTAGACTTACAACACCTGACACCTTTTTTTCCCGTGAGACTTTTTTTACCAATGAGACTTTTTTTACCCGTGAGACTTTTTTATCCGTAAGACTTTTTACAGTTGAGACCTCTTTTATCTGTGAGACCTTTTTTGCCCATGAGACTTTTTTTACCTGTGATACTTTTTTTAGCCATGAGACTTTTTTTACCCATGACATTTTTTAAACGGTAGAACTTTTACCCCTCAAACTCTTTTACCCTTGAAACTTTTTACCCATGAGACTTTTTCACCCATGAGACTTTTTTTACCCGTCAGACCTTTTTTGCTTGTCAGACCTTTTTATCCGAGAGACTTTTTACCGGGCAGAATTTTTATCGGTGAGACTTTTTATACCTGTTAGACTTAAAACACCTGACACCTTTTTTACCCGTGAGAATTTTTTTACCCATAAGACTTTTTGCACATGAGACCTTTTTTGCCCATAAGACTTTTCTTACCTGTGAGACCTTTTTTGCCCATGAGACTTTTTTTACCTGTGACATTTTTTACACATGAGACCTTTTTTCCCTGAGACTTTTTCACCAATGAGACTTTTTACCTGTGAGACTTTTTTTACCCATGAGACTTTCTATAACTATGAGACTTTTTTTTACCTGTGATACTTTTTTTAGCCATGAGACTTTTTTTAGCTATGAGACTTTTTTTAAGCGGTAGACCTTTTTGACACCTGAGACTCTTTTACCCTTGAAACTTTTTACCCATGAGACTTTTTCACCCATGAGACTTATTTACCCGTCAGACCCTTTATACTTGTCAGACTTTTTACCTGAGAGACTTTTTACCGGGCAGAATTTTTATCTGTGAGACTTTTTATACCTGTTAGACTTACAACACCTGACACCTTTTTTACCTGTGAGAATTTTTTTACTCATGAGACTTTTTTTACCTCTAAGACTTTTTACACATGAGACCTTTTTTGCCCATAAGACTTTTCTTACCTGTGAGACTTTTTTTCCCATGAGACTTTTTTACCCCTAAGACTTTTTACACATGAGACCTTTTTTGCCCATAAGACTTTTCTTACCTGTGAGACCATTTTTGCCCATGAGAATTTTTTTACCTGTGACAGTTTTTACACAAGACCTTTTTTGCCCATAAGACTTTTCTTAACCTGTGAGACCTTTTTTGCCCATAAGACTTTTTTTACCCATGAGACTTTCTATAACTATGAGACTTTTTTTTACCTGTGATACTTTTTTTACCTGTGAGACTTTTTTTAGCCATGAGACTTTTTTTACCCATCAGACTTTTTACCCAAGAGACTTTTTACCAGGCAGAATTTTTATCCGTGAGACTTTTTATACCTGTTAGATTTACAACACCTGACACCTTTTTTACCAGTGAGAATTTTTTTACTCATGAGACTTTTTTTACCTCTAAGACTTTTTACACGTGAGACCTTTTTTGCCCGCAAGACTTTTCTTACCTGTGAGACTTTTTTTCCCCATGAGACTTTTTAACCCGTAAGACTTAACACGTAAGACTTTTTTTGACCATAAGTCTTTTCTTACCTGTGAGAACTTTTTTGCCCATAAGACTTTTTTTACCCATGAGACTTTTTTACCTGTGACTTCTTTTAAATGGTAGACCTTTTTTACCCCTAAAACTCTTCTACCCTTGAAACTTTTTCACCTTTAAAACTTTTTCACCCATGAGACTTTTTTTACCCATCAGACCTTTTTTACATGTCAGACTTTTTACCGGGCAGACTTTTTATCCGTGAGACTGTTAGATTTACAACACGTGACACCGTTTTTACCTGTGAGACTTTTTTTACCCATGAGACTTTCTATAACTATGAGACTTTTTTTTACCTGTGATACTTTTTTTAGCCATGAGACTTTTTTTAAAAGTTAGACCATTTTCACCCCTAAAACTCTTTTACCCTTGAAACTTTTTTTCACCCATGAGGCTTTTTTTACCCGTCAGACCTTTTTTGCTTGTCAGACTTTTTACCAGGCAGAATTTTTATCCGTGAGACTTTTTATACCTGTTAGACTTACAACACCTGACACCTTTTTTCCCGTGAGACTTTTTTTACACATGAGACTTTTTTTTACCATGAGACTTTTTTACCCGTAAGACTTTTTACAGTTGAGACCTCTTTTATCTGTGAGACCTTTTTTGCCCATGAGACTTTTTTTACCTGTGATACTTTTTTTAGCCATGAGACTTTTTTTACCCATGACATTTTTTAAACGGTAGAACTTTTACCCCTCAAACTCTTTTACCCTTGAAACTTTTTACCCATGAGACTTTTTCACCCATGAGACTTTTTTTACCCGTCAGACCTTTTTTACATGTCAGACTTTTTACCGGGCAGACTTTTTATCCGTGAGACTGTTAGATTTACAACACCTGACACCGTTTTTACCGGTGAGAATTTTTTTACCCATGATACTTTTTAACCATGAGACTTTTTTACCCGTAAGACTTTTTACACGTGATAACTTTTTTGCCCATGAGACTTTTTTTACTTGTGACAGGGGAAAAAAAAGGTCTTATGTGTAAAAAGTGTCACAGGTAAAAAACGGCTCATGGGTAAAAAAACACTTATGGGCAAAAAAGGTCTCACGTGTAAGAAGTCTTACGGGTAAAAAAGTCTCATGGGTAAAAAAAGTCTCACGGGTAAGAAAGGTGTCAGGTGTTGTAAGCCTAACAGGTATAAAAAGTCTTACGGATAAAAATTCTGCCTGCTAAAAAGTCTCTCGGGTAAAAAGTCTGAAGGGTAAAAAAGGTCTGACAGGTTTCAGTTTTTTTACCCATGAGACTTTTTGACCCGTAAGACTTTTTACACGTGAGACCTTTTTTTCCCGTAAGACTTTTCTGACCTGTGAGACCTTTTTTGCCCATAAGACTTGTTTTACCCATGAGACTTTTTTTACCTTTGGTGCTTTTTATACGAGACCTTTTTTTTCCTTGAGACTTTTTTACCAATGAGTCTTTTTACCTGTGAGACTTTTTTTACCCATGAGACTTTCTATAACAATGAGACTTTTCTTTACCTGTGATACTTTTTTTACCCGTGAGACTTTTTTTACCCATGAGATTTTTTTTAAAAGGTAGATCTTTTTTACTCGAGACTCTTTTACCCTTGAAACTTTTTACCCATGAGATTATTTTTTTTTTTTACCTGTGAGGCTTTATTTCACCCATCAGACATTTTTACCCGTAAAGACTTTTTACACGTGAGACGTTTTTGCCCATAAGACTTTTCTTACCTGTGAGACCTTTTTTGCACATGAGACTTTTTTTACCCATGACACTTTTTACCCATGAGACCCTTTTTTACCCCTGAGACTTTTTACCCTTGAAACTTTTTACCCATGAGGCTTTTTCACCCATGAGCCTTTTTTTACCCGTCAGACTTTTTACCGGTCAGAATTTTGACCCGTGAGACTTTTTTTTACCCGTTAGACTTACAACACCTGACACTTTTTTTACCCGTGAGTCTTTTTTATACCTCTGACATTTTTTTTACCCGTGAGACCTATTTTGCCCATGAGACTTTTTTTAACCATGAAACTTTTTACCTGTGACACTTCTACACATGAGACCGTTTTTACCCCTGAGACTTTTTTTGCCCATACGACTTTTTTTACCTGTGAGACCTTTTTTACCCATGAGACTTTTTATAAGTATGAGACTTTTTTTAACCATGACACTTTTTACCCGTGACACTTTTTACACGTGAGAGCTTTTTTGCCCCTGAGACTTTTTTACCCGTAAGACTTTTTTTACCCGTCAGACCTTTTTTGCTTGTCAGACCTTTTTACCGAGAGACTTTTTACCGGGCAGAATTTTTATCCGTGAGATTTTTATACCTGTTAGGCTTACAACACCTGACACCTTTTTTACCCGTGAGAATTTTTTTACCCATGAGACTTTTTTTTACCATGAGACTTTTTTACCCGTAAGACTTTTTACACTTGAGACCTCTTTTACCTGTGAGACCTTTTTTGCCCATGAGACTTTTTTTACCTGTGATACTTTTTTTTAGCCATGAGACTTTTTTTACCCGTGACATTTTTTAAACGGTAGACCTTTTTTACCCCTAAAACTCTTTTACCCTTGAAACTTTTTACCCATGAGACTTTTTCACCCATGAGACTTTTTTACCCGTCAGACCTTTTTATCCGAGAGACTTTTTACTGGGCAGAATTTTTATCCGTGAGACTTTTTAGACCTGTTAGACTTACAACACCTGACACCATTTTTTACCCGTGAGAATTTTTACCTGTGAGACTTTTTTTACCCATGAGACTTTTTTTACCCATGAGACTTTTTTATCCGTAAGACTTTTTACACGTGAGACCTCTTTTACCTGTGAGACCTTTTTTAGCCATGAGACTTTTTTACCCGTGACATTTTTTAAACGGTAGACCTTTTTTACCCCTAAAACTCGTTTACCCTTGAAACTTTTTACCCATGAGACTTTTTCACCCATGAGACTTTTTTTACCCATCAGACCTTTCTTGCTTGTCAGACCTTTTTACCCGAGAGACTTTTTAGCAGGCAGAATTTTATCCGTGAGACTTTTTATACCTGTTAGACTTACAACACCTGACACCTTTTTTACCCGTGAAGATTTTTTTACCCATGAGACTTTTTTACCCGTAAGACTTTTTACACGTGAGACCTTTTTTGCCCATAAGACTTTTTTTACCTGTGAGACCTTTTTTACCCATGAGACTTTCTATAACTATGAGACTTTTTTTTACCTGTGATACTTTTTTTAGTCATGAGACTTTTTTTACCCGTCAGACTTTTTTTAAAAGGTAGACCTTTTTTACCCCTGAGACTCTTTTACCCTTGAAACTTTTTACCCATGAGACTTTTTTTACCCGTCGGACTTTTTACTGGGCAGAATTTTTATCCGTGAGACTTTTTATACCTGTTAGACTTACAACACCTGACACCTTTTTTTCCCATGAGACTTTTTTTACCAATGAGACTTTTTTTACCCGTGAGACTTTTTTATCCGTAAGACTTTTTACAGTTGAGACCTCTTTTATCTGTGAGACCTTTTTTGCCCATGAGACTTTTTTTACCTGTGATACTTTTTTTAGCCATGAGACTTTTTTACCCGTGACATTTTTTAAACGGTAGACCTTTTTTACCCCTAAAACTCTTTTACCCTTGAAACTTTTTACCCATGAGACTTTTTCACCCATGAGACTTATTTACCCGTCAGACCCTTTATACTTGTCAGACTTTTTACCTGAGAGATTTTTTACCGGGTAGAATTTTTATCCGTGAGACTTTTTGTACCTGTTAGGCTTACAACACCTGACACCTTTTTTACCCGTGAGAATTATTTACCCCTGAGACTTTTTGACCCGTAAGACTTTTTACACGTGAGACCTTTTTTGCCCATAAGACTTTTCTTACCTGTGAGACCTTTTTTGCCCATGAGACTTTTTTTACCTGTGACATTTTTTACACATGAGACCTTTTTTCCCTGAGACTTTTTCACCAATGAGACTTTTTACCTGTGAGACTTTTTTTACCCATGAGACTTTCTATAACTATGAGACTTTTTTTTACCTGTGATACTTTTTTTAGCCATGAGACTTTTTTTAAATGGTAGACCTTTTTTACCCCTGAGACTCTTTTACCCTTGAAACTTTTTACCCATGCGACTTTTTCACCCATGAGACTTATTTACCCGTCAGACCCTTTATACTTGTCAGACTTTTTACCTGAGAGATTTTTTACCGGGTAGAATTTTTATCCGTGAGACTTTTTATACCTGTTAGACTTACAACACCTGACACCTTTTTTTCCCGTGAGACTTTTTTTACCAATGAGACTTTTTTTACCCGTGAGACTTTTTTATCCGTAAGACTTTTTACAGTTGAGACCTCTTTTATCTGTGAGACCTTTTTTGCCCATGAGACTTTTTTTACCTGTGATACTTTTTTTAGCCATGAGACTTTTTTTACCCATGACATTTTTTAAACGGTAGAACTTTTACCCCTCAAACTCTTTTACCCTTGAAACTTTTTACCCATGAGACTTTTTCACCCATGAGACTTTTTTTACCCGTCAGACCTTTTTTGCTTGTCAGACCTTTTTATCCGAGAGACTTTTTACCGGGCAGAATTTTTATCGGTGAGACTTTTTATACCTGTTAGACTTAAAACACCTGACACCTTTTTTACCCGTGAGAATTTTTTTACCCATAAGACTTTTTGCACATGAGACCTTTTTTGCCCATAAGACTTTTCTTACCTGTGAGACCTTTTTTGCCCATGAGACTTTTTTTACCTGTGACATTTTTTACACATGAGACCTTTTTTCCCTGAGACTTTTTCACCAATGAGACTTTTTACCTGTGAGACTTTTTTTACCCATGAGACTTTCTATAACTATGAGACTTTTTTTTACCTGTGATACTTTTTTTAGCCATGAGACTTTTTTTAGCTATGAGACTTTTTTTAAGCGGTAGACCTTTTTGACACCTGAGACTCTTTTACCCTTGAAACTTTTTACCCATGAGACTTTTTCACCCATGAGACTTATTTACCCGTCAGACCCTTTATACTTGTCAGACTTTTTACCTGAGAGACTTTTTACCGGGCAGAATTTTTATCTGTGAGACTTTTTATACCTGTTAGAGTTACAACACCTGACACCTTTTTTACCTGTGAGAATTTTTTTACTCATGAGACTTTTTTTACCTCTAAGACTTTTTACACATGAGACCTTTTTTGCCCATAAGACTTTTCTTACCTGTGAGACTTTTTTTCCCATGAGACTTTTTTACCCCTAAGACTTTTTACACATGAGACCTTTTTTGCCCATAAGACTTTTCTTACCTGTGAGACCATTTTTGCCCATGAGAATTTTTTTACCTGTGACAGTTTTTACACAAGACCTTTTTTGCCCATAAGACTTTTCTTAACCTGTGAGACCTTTTTTGCCCATAAGACTTTTTTTACCCATGAGACTTTCTATAACTATGAGACTTTTTTTTACCTGTGATACTTTTTTTACCTGTGAGACTTTTTTTAGCCATGAGACTTTTTTTACCCATCAGACTTTTTACCCAAGAGACTTTTTACCAGGCAGAATTTTTATCCGTGAGACTTTTTATACCTGTTAGATTTACAACACCTGACACCTTTTTTACCAGTGAGAATTTTTTTACTCATGAGACTTTTTTTACCTCTAAGACTTTTTACACGTGAGACCTTTTTTGCCCGCAAGACTTTTCTTACCTGTGAGACTTTTTTTCCCCATGAGACTTTTTAACCCGTAAGACTTAACACGTAAGACTTTTTTTGACCATAAGTCTTTTCTTACCTGTGAGAACTTTTTTGCCCATAAGACTTTTTTTACCCATGAGACTTTTTTACCTGTGACTTCTTTTAAATGGTAGACCTTTTTTACCCCTAAAACTCTTCTACCCTTGAAACTTTTTCACCTTTAAAACTTTTTCACCCATGAGACTTTTTTTACCCATCAGACCTTTTTTACATGTCAGACTTTTTACCGGGCAGACTTTTTATCCGTGAGACTGTTAGATTTACAACACGTGACACCGTTTTTACCTGTGAGACTTTTTTTACCCATGAGACTTTCTATAACTATGAGACTTTTTTTTACCTGTGATACTTTTTTTAGCCATGAGACTTTTTTTAAAAGTTAGACCATTTTCACCCCTAAAACTCTTTTACCCTTGAAACTTTTTTTCACCCATGAGGCTTTTTTTACCCGTCAGACCTTTTTTGCTTGTCAGACTTTTTACCAGGCAGAATTTTTATCCGTGAGACTTTTTATACCTGTTAGACTTACAACACCTGACACCTTTTTTTCCCGTGAGACTTTTTTTACCAATGAGACTTTTTTTACCCGTGAGACTTTTTTATCCGTAAGACTTTTTACAGTTGAGACCTCTTTTATCTGTGAGACCTTTTTTGCCCATGAGACTTTTTTTACCTGTGATACTTTTTTTAGCCATGAGACTTTTTTTACCCATGACATTTTTTAAACGGTAGAACTTTTACCCCTCAAACTCTTTTACCCTTGAAACTTTTTACCCATGAGACTTTTTCACCCATGAGACTTTTTTTACCCGTCAGACCTTTTTTGCTTGTCAGACCTTTTTATCCGAGAGACTTTTTACCGGGCAGAATTTTTATCGGTGAGACTTTTTATACCTGTTAGACTTAAAACACCTGACACCTTTTTTACCCGTGAGAATTTTTTTACCCATAAGACTTTTTGCACATGAGACCTTTTTTGCCCATAAGACTTTTCTTACCTGTGAGACCTTTTTTGCCCATGAGACTTTTTTTACCTGTGACATTTTTTACACATGAGACCTTTTTTCCCTGAGACTTTTTCACCAATGAGACTTTTTACCTGTGAGACTTTTTTTACCCATGAGACTTTCTATAACTATGAGACTTTTTTTTACCTGTGATACTTTTTTTAGCCATGAGACTTTTTTTAGCTATGAGACTTTTTTTAAGCGGTAGACCTTTTTGACACCTGAGACTCTTTTACCCTTGAAACTTTTTACCCATGAGACTTTTTCACCCATGAGACTTATTTACCCGTCAGACCCTTTATACTTGTCAGACTTTTTACCTGAGAGACTTTTTACCGGGCAGAATTTTTATCTGTGAGACTTTTTATACCTGTTAGACTTACAACACCTGACACCTTTTTTACCTGTGAGAATTTTTTTACTCATGAGACTTTTTTTACCTCTAAGACTTTTTACACATGAGACCTTTTTTGCCCATAAGACTTTTCTTACCTGTGAGACTTTTTTTCCCATGAGACTTTTTTACCCCTAAGACTTTTTACACATGAGACCTTTTTTGCCCATAAGACTTTTCTTACCTGTGAGACCATTTTTGCCCATGAGAATTTTTTTACCTGTGACAGTTTTTACACAAGACCTTTTTTGCCCATAAGACTTTTCTTAACCTGTGAGACCTTTTTTGCCCATAAGACTTTTTTTACCCATGAGACTTTCTATAACTATGAGACTTTTTTTTACCTGTGATACTTTTTTTACCTGTGAGACTTTTTTTAGCCATGAGACTTTTTTTACCCATCAGACTTTTTACCCAAGAGACTTTTTACCAGGCAGAATTTTTATCCGTGAGACTTTTTATACCTGTTAGATTTACAACACCTGACACCTTTTTTACCAGTGAGAATTTTTTTACTCATGAGACTTTTTTTACCTCTAAGACTTTTTACACGTGAGACCTTTTTTGCCCGCAAGACTTTTCTTACCTGTGAGACTTTTTTTCCCCATGAGACTTTTTAACCCGTAAGACTTAACACGTAAGACTTTTTTTGACCATAAGTCTTTTCTTACCTGTGAGAACTTTTTTGCCCATAAGACTTTTTTTACCCATGAGACTTTTTTACCTGTGACTTCTTTTAAATGGTAGACCTTTTTTACCCCTAAAACTCTTCTACCCTTGAAACTTTTTCACCTTTAAAACTTTTTCACCCATGAGACTTTTTTTACCCATCAGACCTTTTTTACATGTCAGACTTTTTACCGGGCAGACTTTTTATCCGTGAGACTGTTAGATTTACAACACGTGACACCGTTTTTACCTGTGAGACTTTTTTTACCCATGAGACTTTCTATAACTATGAGACTTTTTTTTACCTGTGATACTTTTTTTAGCCATGAGACTTTTTTTAAAAGTTAGACCATTTTCACCCCTAAAACTCTTTTACCCTTGAAACTTTTTTTCACCCATGAGGCTTTTTTTACCCGTCAGACCTTTTTTGCTTGTCAGACTTTTTACCAGGCAGAATTTTTATCCGTGAGACTTTTTATACCTGTTAGACTTACAACACCTGACACCTTTTTTTCCCGTGAGACTTTTTTTACCAATGAGACTTTTTTTACCCGTGAGACTTTTTTATCCGTAAGACTTTTTACAGTTGAGACCTCTTTTATCTGTGAGACCTTTTTTGCCCATGAGACTTTTTTTACCTGTGATACTTTTTTTAGCCATGAGACTTTTTTTACCCATGACATTTTTTAAACGGTAGAACTTTTACCCCTCAAACTCTTTTACCCTTGAAACTTTTTACCCATGAGACTTTTTCACCCATGAGACTTTTTTTACCCGTCAGACCTTTTTTGCTTGTCAGACCTTTTTATCCGAGAGACTTTTTACCGGGCAGAATTTTTATCGGTGAGACTTTTTATACCTGTTAGACTTAAAACACCTGACACCTTTTTTACCCGTGAGAATTTTTTTACCCATAAGACTTTTTGCACATGAGACCTTTTTTGCCCATAAGACTTTTCTTACCTGTGAGACCTTTTTTGCCCATGAGACTTTTTTTACCTGTGACATTTTTTACACATGAGACCTTTTTTCCCTGAGACTTTTTCACCAATGAGACTTTTTACCTGTGAGACTTTTTTTACCCATGAGACTTTCTATAACTATGAGACTTTTTTTTACCTGTGATACTTTTTTTAGCCATGAGACTTTTTTTAGCTATGAGACTTTTTTTAAGCGGTAGACCTTTTTGACACCTGAGACTCTTTTACCCTTGAAACTTTTTACCCATGAGACTTTTTCACCCATGAGACTTATTTACCCGTCAGACCCTTTATACTTGTCAGACTTTTTACCTGAGAGACTTTTTACCGGGCAGAATTTTTATCTGTGAGACTTTTTATACCTGTTAGACTTACAACACCTGACACCTTTTTTACCTGTGAGAATTTTTTTACTCATGAGACTTTTTTTACCTCTAAGACTTTTTACACATGAGACCTTTTTTGCCCATAAGACTTTTCTTACCTGTGAGACTTTTTTTCCCATGAGACTTTTTTACCCCTAAGACTTTTTACACATGAGACCTTTTTTGCCCATAAGACTTTTCTTACCTGTGAGACCATTTTTGCCCATGAGAATTTTTTTACCTGTGACAGTTTTTACACAAGACCTTTTTTGCCCATAAGACTTTTCTTAACCTGTGAGACCTTTTTTGCCCATAAGACTTTTTTTACCCATGAGACTTTCTATAACTATGAGACTTTTTTTTACCTGTGATACTTTTTTTACCTGTGAGACTTTTTTTAGCCATGAGACTTTTTTTACCCATCAGACTTTTTACCCAAGAGACTTTTTACCAGGCAGAATTTTTATCCGTGAGACTTTTTATACCTGTTAGATTTACAACACCTGACACCTTTTTTACCAGTGAGAATTTTTTTACTCATGAGACTTTTTTTACCTCTAAGACTTTTTACACGTGAGACCTTTTTTGCCCGCAAGACTTTTCTTACCTGTGAGACTTTTTTTCCCCATGAGACTTTTTAACCCGTAAGACTTAACACGTAAGACTTTTTTTGACCATAAGTCTTTTCTTACCTGTGAGAACTTTTTTGCCCATAAGACTTTTTTTACCCATGAGACTTTTTTACCTGTGACTTCTTTTAAATGGTAGACCTTTTTTACCCCTAAAACTCTTCTACCCTTGAAACTTTTTCACCTTTAAAACTTTTTCACCCATGAGACTTTTTTTACCCATCAGACCTTTTTTACATGTCAGACTTTTTACCGGGCAGACTTTTTATCCGTGAGACTGTTAGATTTACAACACGTGACACCGTTTTTACCTGTGAGACTTTTTTTACCCATGAGACTTTCTATAACTATGAGACTTTTTTTTACCTGTGATACTTTTTTTAGCCATGAGACTTTTTTTAGCCATGAGACTTTTTTTACCCATCAGACTTTTTACCCGAGAGACTTTTTACCAGGCAGAATTTTTATCCGTGAGACTTTTTATACCTGTTAGATTTACAACACCTGACACCTTTTTTACCAGTGAGAATTTTTTTACTCATGAGACTTTTTTTACCTCTAAGACTTTTTACACGTGAGACCTTTTTTGCCCGCAAGACTTTTCTTACCTGTGAGACTTTTTTTCCCCATGAGACTTTTTAACCCGTAAGACTTAACACGTAAGACTTTTTTTGACCATAAGTCTTTTCTTACCTGTGAGAACTTTTTTGCCCATAAGACTTTTTTTACCCATGAGACTTTTTTACCTGTGACTTCTTTTAAATGGTAGACCTTTTTTACCCCTAAAACTCTTCTACCCTTGAAACTTTTTCACCTTTAAAACTTTTTCACCCATGAGACTTTTTTTACCCGTCAGACCTTTTTTACATGTCAGACTTTTTACCGGGCAGACTTTTTATCCGTGAGACTGTTAGATTTACAACACCTGACACCGTTTTTACCGGTGAGAATTTTTTTACCCATGATACTTTTTAACCATGAGACTTTTTTACCCGTAAGACTTTTTACACGTGATAACTTTTTTGCCCATGAGACTTTTTTTACTTGTGACAGGGGAAAAAAAAGGTCTTATGTGTAAAAAGTGTCACAGGTAAAAAACGGCTCATGGGTAAAAAAACACTTATGGGCAAAAAAGGTCTCACGTGTAAGAAGTCTTACGGGTAAAAAAGTCTCATGGGTAAAAAAAGTCTCACGGGTAAGAAAGGTGTCAGGTGTTGTAAGCCTAACAGGTATAAAAAGTCTTACGGATAAAAATTCTGCCTGCTAAAAAGTCTCTCGGGTAAAAAGTCTGAAGGGTAAAAAAGGTCTGACAGGTTTCAGTTTTTTTACCCATGAGACTTTTTGACCTGTAAGACTTTTTACACGTGAGACCTTTTTTTCCCGTAAGACTTTTCTGACCTGTGAGACCTTTTTTGCCCATAAGACTTGTTTTACCCATGAGACTTTTTTTACCTTTGGTGCTTTTTATACGAGACCTTTTTTTTCCTTGAGACTTTTTTACCAATGAGTCTTTTTACCTGTGAGACTTTTTTTACCCATGAGACTTTCTATAACAATGAGACTTTTCTTTACCTGTGATACTTTTTTTACCCGTGAGACTTTTTTTACCCATGAGATTTTTTTTAAAAGGTAGATCTTTTTTACTCGAGACTCTTTTACCCTTGAAACTTTTTACCCATGAGATTATTTTCTTTTTTTACCTGTGAGGCTTTATTTCACCCATCAGACATTTTTACCCGTAAAGACTTTTTACACGTGAGACGTTTTTGCCCATAAGACTTTTCTTACCTGTGAGACCTTTTTTGCACATGAGACTTTTTTTACCCATGACACTTTTTACCCATGAGACCTTTTTTACCCCTGAGACTTTTTACCCTTGAAACTTTTTACCCATGAGGCTTTTTCACCCATGAGCCTTTTTTTACCCGTCAGACTTTTTACCGGTCAGAATTTTGACCCGTGAGACTTTTTTTACCCGTTAGACTTACAACACCTGACACTTTTTTTACCCGTGAGTCTTTTTTATACCTCTGACATTTTTTTTACCCGTGAGACCTATTTTGCCCATGAGACTTTTTTTAACCATGAAACTTTTTACCTGTGACACTTTCTACACATGAGACCGTTTTTACCCCTGAGACTTTTTTTGCCCATACGACTTTTTTTACCTGTGAGACCTTTTTTACCCATGAGACTTTTTATAAGTATGAGACTTTTTTTAATCATGACACTTTTTACCCGTGACACTTTTTACACGTGAGAGCTTTTTTGCCCCTGAGACTTTTTTACCCGTAAGACTTTTTTTACCCGTCAGACCTTTTTTGCTTGTCAGACCTTTTTACCCGAGAGACTTTTTACCGGGCAGAATTTTTATCCGTGAGATTTTTATACCTGTTAGACTTACAACACCTGACACCTTTTTTACCCGTGAGAATTTTTTTACCCATGAGACTTTTTTTTACCATGAGACTTTTTTACCCGTAAGACTTTTTACACTTGAGACCTCTTTTACACGTGAGACCATTTTTGCCCATGAGACTTTTTTTACCTGTGATACTTTTTTTAGCCATGAGACTTTTTTTACCCGTGACATTTTTTAAACGGTAGACCTTTTTTACCCCTAAAACTCTTTTACCCTTGAAACTTTTTACCCATGAGACTTTTTCACCCATGAGACTTTTTTTACCCGTCAGACCTTTTTTGCTTGTCAGACCTTTTTACCTGAGAGACTTTTTACCGGGCAGAATTTTTATCGGTGAGACTTTTTATACCTGTTAGACTTAAAACACCTGACACCTTTTTTACCCGTGAAGATTTTTTTACCCATGAGACTTTTTGCACATGAGACCTTTTTTGCCCATAAGACTTTTCTTACCTGTGAGACCTTTTTTGCCCATGAGACTTTTTTTACCTGTGACATTTTTTACACATGAGACCTTTTTTCCCTGAGACTTTTTCACCAATGAGACTTACCTGTGAGACTTTTTTTACCCATGAGACTTTCTATAACTATGAGACTTTTTTTTACCTGTGATACTTTTTTTAGTCATGAGACTTTTTTTAGCTATGAGACTTTTTTTAAACGGTAGACCTTTTTTACCCCTGAGACTCTTTTACCCTTGAAACTTTTTACCCATGAGACTTTTTCACCCATGAGACTTATTTACCCGTCAGACCTTTTATACTTGTCAGACTTTTTACCTGAGAGACTTTTTACCCGGCAGAATTTTTATCCGTGAGACTTTTTATACCTGTTAGACTTACAACACCTGACACCTTTTATACCCGTGAGAATTTTTACCTGTGAGACTTTTTTTACCCATGAGACTTTTTTACCCCTAAGACTTTGTACACATGAGACCTTTTTTGCCCATAAGACTTTTCTTACCTGTGAGACCATTTTTGCCCATGAGAATTTTTTTACCTGTGACAGTTTTTACACGAGACCTTTTTTTTCCCTGAGACTTTTTTACCAATGAGACTTTTTACATGTGAGACTTCTTTTACCCATGAGACTTTCTATAACTATGAGAGGTTTTTTTACCTGTGATACTTTTTTTAGCCATGAGACTTTTTTTACCCATGAGACTTTTTCACCCATGAGACTTTTTTTACCTGAGAGACTTTTTACCGGGCAGAATTTTTATCTGTGAGACTTTTTATACCTGTTAGACTTACAACACCTGACACCTTTTTTACCCGTGAAGATTTTTTTACCCATGAGACTTTTTTGACCATAAGACTTTTTACACGTGAGACCTTTTTTGCCCATAAGACTTTTCTTACCTGTGAGACCATTTTTGCCCATGAGAATTTTTTTACCTGTGACAGTTTTTACACAAGACCTTTTTTGCCCATAAGACTTTTCTTAACCTGTGAGACCTTTTTTGCCCATAAGACTTTTTTTACCCATGAGACTTTCTATAACTATGAGACTTTTTTTTACCTGTGATACTTTTTTTACCTGTGAGACTTTTTTTAGCCATGAGACTTTTTTTACCCATCAGACTTTTTACCCGAGAGACTTTTTACCAGGCAGAATTTTTATCCGTGAGACTTTTTATACCTGTTAGATTTACAACACCTGACACCTTTTTTACCAGTGAGAATTTTTTTACTCATGAGACTTTTTTTACCTCTAAGACTTTTTACACGTGAGACCTTTTTTGCCCGCAAGACTTTTCTTACCTGTGAGACTTTTTTTCCCCATGAGACTTTTTAACCCGTAAGACTTAACACGTAAGACTTTTTTTGACCATAAGTCTTTTCTTACCTGTGAGAACTTTTTTGCCCATAAGACTTTTTTTACCCATGAGACTTTTTTACCTGTGACTTCTTTTAAATGGTAGACCTTTTTTACCCCTAAAACTCTTCTACCCTTGAAACTTTTTCACCTTTAAAACTTTTTCACCCATGAGACTTTTTTTACCCGTCAGACCTTTTTTACATGTCAGACTTTTTACCGGGCAGACTTTTTATCCGTGAGACTGTTAGATTTACAACACCTGACACCGTTTTTACCGGTGAGAATTTTTTTACCCATGATACTTTTTAACCATGAGACTTTTTTACCCGTAAGACTTTTTACACGTGATAACTTTTTTACCCATGTGACTTTTTTTACTTGTGACAGGGGAAAAAAAAGGTCTCATGTGTAAAAAGTGTCACAGGTAAAAAACGGCTCATGGGTAAAAAAACACTTATGGGCAAAAAAGGTCTCACAGGTAAGAAAAGTCTTATGGGCAAAAAAGGTCTCACGTGTAAGAAGTCTTACGGGTAAAAAAGTCTCATGGGTAAAAAAAGTCTCACGGGTAAGAAAGGTGTCAGGTGTTGTAAGCCTAACAGGTATAAAAAGTCTTACGGATAAAAATTCTGCCTGCTAAAAAGTCTCTCGGGTAAAAAGTCTGAAGGGTAAAAAAGGTCTGACAGGTTTCAGTTTTTTTACCCATGAGACTTTTTGACCCGTAAGACTTTTTACACGTGAGACCTTTTTTTCCCGTAAGACTTTTCTGACCTGTGAGACCTTTTTTGCCCATAAGACTTGTTTTACCCATGAGACTTTTTTTACCTTTGGTGCTTTTTATACGAGACCTTTTTTTTCCTTGAGACTTTTTTACCAATGAGTCTTTTTACCTGTGAGACTTTTTTTACCCATGAGACTTTCTATAACAATGAGACTTTTCTTTACCTGTGAGACTTTTTTTACCCGTGAGACTTTTTTTACCCATGAGATTTTTTTTAAAAGGTAGATCTTTTTTACTCGAGACTCTTTTACCCTTGAAACTTTTTACCCATGAGATTATTTTTTTTTTTTACCTGTGAGGCTTTATTTCACCCATCAGACATTTTTACCCGTAAAGACTTTTTACACGTGAGACCTTTTTTGCCCATAAGACTTTTCTTACCTGTGAGACCTTTTTTGCACATGAGACTTTTTTTACCCATGACACTTTTTACCCATGAGACCTTTTTTACCCCTGAGACTTTTTACCCTTGAAACTTTTTACCCATGAGGCTTTTTCACCCATGAGCCTTTTTTTTACCCGTCAGACTTTTTACCGGTCAGAATTTTGACCCGTGAGACTTTTTTTACCCGTTAGACTTACAACACCTGACACTTTTTTTACCCGTGAGTCTTTTTTATACCTCTGACATTTTTTTTACCCGTGAGACCTATTTTGCCCATGAGACTTTTTTTAACCATGAAACTTTTTACCTGTGACACTTTCTACACATGAGACCGTTTTTACCCCTGAGACTTTTTTTGCCCATACGACTTTTTTTACCTGTGAGACCTTTTTTACCCATGAGACTTTTTATAAGTATGAGACTTTTTTTAACCATGACACTTTTTACCCGTGACACTTTTTACACGTGAGAGCTTTTTTGCCCCTGAGACTTTTTTACCCGTAAGACTTTTTTTACCCGTCAGACCTTTTTTGCTTGTCAGACCTTTTTACCCGAGAGACTTTTTACCGGGCAGAATTTTTATCCGTGAGATTTTTATACCTGTTAGGCTTACAACACCTGACACCTTTTTTACCCGTGAGAATTTTTTTACCCATGAGACTTTTTTTTACCATGAGACTTTTTTACCCGTAAGACTTTTTACACTTGAGACCTCTTTTACCTGTGAGACCTTTTTTGCCCATGAGACTTTTTTTACCTGTGATACTTTTTTTAGCCATGAGACTTTTTTTACCCGTGACATTTTTTAAACGGTAGACCTTTTTTACCCCTAAAACTCTTTTACCCTTGAAACTTTTTACCCATGAGACTTTTTCACCCATGAGACTTTTTTTACCCGTCAGACCTTTTTTGCTTGTCAGACCTTTTTATCCGAGAGACTTTTTACCGGGCAGAATTTTTATCCGTGAGACTTTTTATACCTGTTAGGCTTACAACACCTGACACCTTTTTTACCCGTGAGAATTTTTTTACCCATGAGACTTTTTTTACCCATGAGACTTTTTTACACGTAAGACTTTTTACACGTGAGACCTTTTTTGCCCATGAGACTTTTCTTACCTGTGAGACCTTTTTTGCCCATGAGACTTTTTTTACCTGTGACATTTTTTACACATGAGACCTTTTTTCCCTGAGACTTTTTCACCAATGAGACTTACCTGTGAGACTTTTTTTACCCATGAGACTTTCTATAACTATGAGACTTTTTTTTACCTGTGATACTTTTTTTAGCCATGAGACTTTTTTAAAAGTTAGACCATTTTCACCCCTAAATCTCTTTTACCCTTGAAACTTTTTTTCACCCATGAGGCTTTTTTTACCCGTCAGACCTTTTTTGCTTGTCAGACTTTTTACCAGGCAGAATTTTTATCCGTGAGACTTTTTATACCTGTTAGACTTACAACACCTGACACCTTTTTTACCCGTGAAGATTTTTTTACCCATGAGACTTTTTTACCCATAAGACTTTTTGCACATGAGACCATTTTTGCCCATAAGACTTTTCTTACCTGTGAGACCTTTTTTGCCCATGAGACTTTTTTTACCTGTGACATTTTTTACACATGAGACCTTTTTTCCCTGAGACTTTTTCACCAATGAGACTTACCTGTGAGACTTTTTTTACCCATGAGACTTTCTATAACTATGAGACTTTTTTTTACCTGTGATACTTTTTTTAGTCATGAGACTTTTTTTAGCTATGAGACTTTTTTTAAACGGTAGACCTTTTTTACCCCTGAGACTCTTTTACCCTTGAAACTTTTTACCCATGAGACTTTTTCACCCATGAGACTTATTTACCCGTCAGACCTTTTATACTTGTCAGACTTTTTACCTGAGAGACTTTTTACCCGGCAGAATTTTTATCCGTGAGACTTTTTATACCTGTTAGACTTACAACACCTGACACCTTTTATACCCGTGAGAATTTTTACCTGTGAGACTTTTTTTACCCATGAGACTTTTTTACCCCTAAGACTTTGTACACATGAGACCTTTTTTGCCCATAAGACTTTTCTTACCTGTGAGACCATTTTTGCCCATGAGAATTTTTTTACCTGTGACAGTTTTTACACGAGACCTTTTTTTTCCCTGAGACTTTTTTACCAATGAGACTTTTTACATGTGAGACTTCTTTTACCCATGAGACTTTCTATAACTATGAGAGGTTTTTTTACCTGTGATACTTTTTTTAGCCATGAGACTTTTTTTACCCATGAGACTTTTTCACCCATGAGACTTTTTTTACCTGAGAGACTTTTTACCGGGCAGAATTTTTATCTGTGAGACTTTTTATACCTGTTAGACTTACAACACCTGACACCTTTTTTACCCGTGAAGATTTTTTTACCCATGAGACTTTTTTGACCATAAGACTTTTTACACGTGAGACCTTTTTTGCCCATAAGACTTTTCTTACCTGTGAGACCATTTTTGCCCATGAGAATTTTTTTACCTGTGACAGTTTTTACACAAGACCTTTTTTGCCCATAAGACTTTTCTTAACCTGTGAGACCTTTTTTGCCCATAAGACTTTTTTTACCCATGAGACTTTCTATAACTATGAGACTTTTTTTTACCTGTGATACTTTTTTTACCTGTGAGACTTTTTTTAGCCATGAGACTTTTTTTACCCATCAGACTTTTTACCCGAGAGACTTTTTACCAGGCAGAATTTTTATCCGTGAGACTTTTTATACCTGTTAGATTTACAACACCTGACACCTTTTTTACCAGTGAGAATTTTTTTACTCATGAGACTTTTTTTACCTCTAAGACTTTTTACACGTGAGACCTTTTTTGCCCGCAAGACTTTTCTTACCTGTGAGACTTTTTTTCCCCATGAGACTTTTTAACCCGTAAGACTTAACACGTAAGACTTTTTTTGACCATAAGTCTTTTCTTACCTGTGAGAACTTTTTTGCCCATAAGACTTTTTTTACCCATGAGACTTTTTTACCTGTGACTTCTTTTAAATGGTAGACCTTTTTTACCCCTAAAACTCTTCTACCCTTGAAACTTTTTCACCTTTAAAACTTTTTCACCCATGAGACTTTTTTTACCCGTCAGACCTTTTTTACATGTCAGACTTTTTACCGGGCAGACTTTTTATCCGTGAGACTGTTAGATTTACAACACCTGACACCGTTTTTACCGGTGAGAATTTTTTTACCCATGATACTTTTTAACCATGAGACTTTTTTACCCGTAAGACTTTTTACACGTGATAACTTTTTTACCCATGTGACTTTTTTTACTTGTGACAGGGGAAAAAAAAGGTCTCATGTGTAAAAAGTGTCACAGGTAAAAAACGGCTCATGGGTAAAAAAACACTTATGGGCAAAAAAGGTCTCACAGGTAAGAAAAGTCTTATGGGCAAAAAAGGTCTCACGTGTAAGAAGTCTTACGGGTAAAAAAGTCTCATGGGTAAAAAAAGTCTCACGGGTAAGAAAGGTGTCAGGTGTTGTAAGCCTAACAGGTATAAAAAGTCTTACGGATAAAAATTCTGCCTGCTAAAAAGTCTCTCGGGTAAAAAGTCTGAAGGGTAAAAAAGGTCTGACAGGTTTCAGTTTTTTTACCCATGAGACTTTTTGACCCGTAAGACTTTTTACACGTGAGACCTTTTTTTCCCGTAAGACTTTTCTGACCTGTGAGACCTTTTTTGCCCATAAGACTTGTTTTACCCATGAGACTTTTTTTACCTTTGGTGCTTTTTATACGAGACCTTTTTTTTCCTTGAGACTTTTTTACCAATGAGTCTTTTTACCTGTGAGACTTTTTTTACCCATGAGACTTTCTATAACAATGAGACTTTTCTTTACCTGTGAGACTTTTTTTACCCGTGAGACTTTTTTTACCCATGAGATTTTTTTTAAAAGGTAGATCTTTTTTACTCGAGACTCTTTTACCCTTGAAACTTTTTACCCATGAGATTATTTTTTTTTTTTACCTGTGAGGCTTTATTTCACCCATCAGACATTTTTACCCGTAAAGACTTTTTACACGTGAGACCTTTTTTGCCCATAAGACTTTTCTTACCTGTGAGACCTTTTTTGCACATGAGACTTTTTTTACCCATGACACTTTTTACCCATGAGACCTTTTTTACCCCTGAGACTTTTTACCCTTGAAACTTTTTACCCATGAGGCTTTTTCACCCATGAGCCTTTTTTTACCCGTCAGACTTTTTACCGGTCAGAATTTTGACCCGTGAGACTTTTTTTACCCGTTAGACTTACAACACCTGACACTTTTTTTACCCGTGAGTCTTTTTTATACCTCTGACATTTTTTTTACCCGTGAGACCTATTTTGCCCATGAGACTTTTTTTAACCATGAAACTTTTTACCTGTGACACTTTCTACACATGAGACCGTTTTTACCCCTGAGACTTTTTTTGCCCATACGACTTTTTTTACCTGTGAGACCTTTTTTACCCATGAGACTTTTTATAAGTATGAGACTTTTTTTAACCATGACACTTTTTACCCGTGACACTTTTTACACGTGAGAGCTTTTTTGCCCCTGAGACTTTTTTACCCGTAAGACTTTTTTTACCCGTCAGACCTTTTTTGCTTGTCAGACCTTTTTACCCGAGAGACTTTTTACCGGGCAGAATTTTTATCCGTGAGATTTTTATACCTGTTAGGCTTACAACACCTGACACCTTTTTTACCCGTGAGAATTTTTTTACCCATGAGACTTTTTTTTACCATGAGACTTTTTTACCCGTAAGACTTTTTACACTTGAGACCTCTTTTACCTGTGAGACCTTTTTTGCCCATGAGACTTTTTTTACCTGTGATACTTTTTTTAGCCATGAGACTTTTTTTACCCGTGACATTTTTTAAACGGTAGACCTTTTTTACCCCTAAAACTCTTTTACCCTTGAAACTTTTTACCCATGAGACTTTTTCACCCATGAGACTTTTTTTACCCGTCAGACCTTTTTTGCTTGTCAGACCTTTTTATCCGAGAGACTTTTTACCGGGCAGAATTTTTATCCGTGAGACTTTTTATACCTGTTAGGCTTACAACACCTGACACCTTTTTTACCCGTGAGAATTTTTTTACCCATGAGACTTTTTTTACACGAGACTTTTTTACACGTAAGACTTTTTACACGTGAGACCTTTTTTGCCCATGAGACTTTTCTTACCTGTGAGACCTTTTTTGCCCATGAGACTTTTTTTACCTGTGACATTTTTTACACATGAGACCTTTTTTCCCTGAGACTTTTTCACCAATGAGACTTACCTGTGAGACTTTTTTTACCCATGAGACTTTCTATAACTATGAGACTTTTTTTTACCTGTGATACTTTTTTTAGCCATGAGACTTTTTTAAAAGTTAGACCATTTTCACCCCTAAAACTCTTTTACCCGTAAGACTTTTTTTCACCCATGAGGCTTTTTTTACCCGTCAGACCTTTTTTGCTTGTCAGACTTTTTACCAGGCAGAATTTTTATCCGTGAGACTTTTTATACCTGTTAGACTTACAACACCTGACACCTTTTTTACCCGTGAAGATTTTTTTACCCATGAGACTTTTTTACCCATAAGACTTTTTGCACATGAGACCGTTTTTGCCCATAAGACTTTTCTTACCTGTGAGACCTTTTTTGCCCATGAGACTTTTTTTACCTGTGACATTTTTTACACATGAGACCTTTTTTCCCTGAGACTTTTTCACCAATGAGACTTTTTACCTGTGAGACTTTTTTTACCCATGAGACTTTCTATAACTATGAGACTTTTTTTTACCTGTGATACTTTTTTTAGTCATGAGACTTTTTTTAGCTATGAGACTTTTTTTAAACGGTAGACCTTTTTTACCCCTGAGACTCTTTTACCCTTGAAACTTTTTACCCATGAGACTTTTTCACCCATGAGACTTATTTACCCGTCAGACCTTTTATACTTGTCAGACTTTTTACCTGAGAGACTTTTTACCCGGCAGAATTTTTATCCGTGAGACTTTTTATACCTGTTAGACTTACAACACCTGACACCTTTTATACCCGTGAGAATTTTTACCTGTGAGACTTTTTTTACCCATGAGACTTTTTTACCCCTAAGACTTTGTACACATGAGACCTTTTTTGCCCATAAGACTTTTCTTACCTGTGAGACCATTTTTGCCCATGAGAATTTTTTTACCTGTGACAGTTTTTACACGAGACCTTTTTTTTCCCTGAGACTTTTTTACCAATGAGACTTTTTACATGTGAGACTTCTTTTACCCATGAGACTTTCTATAACTATGAGAGGTTTTTTTACCTGTGATACTTTTTTTAGCCATGAGACTTTTTTTACCCATGAGACTTTTTCACCCATGAGACTTTTTTTACCTGAGAGACTTTTTACCGGGCAGAATTTTTATCTGTGAGACTTTTTATACCTGTTAGACTTACAACACCTGACACCTTTTTTACCCGTGAAGATTTTTTTACCCATGAGACTTTTTTGACCATAAGACTTTTTACACGTGAGACCTTTTTTGCCCATAAGACTTTTCTTACCTGTGAGACCATTTTTGCCCATGAGAATTTTTTTACCTGTGACAGTTTTTACACAAGACCTTTTTTGCCCATAAGACTTTTCTTAACCTGTGAGACCTTTTTTGCCCATAAGACTTTTTTTACCCATGAGACTTTCTATAACTATGAGACTTTTTTTTACCTGTGATACTTTTTTTACCTGTGAGACTTTTTTTAGCCATGAGACTTTTTTTACCCATCAGACTTTTTACCCAAGAGACTTTTTACCAGGCAGAATTTTTATCCGTGAGACTTTTTATACCTGTTAGATTTACAACACCTGACACCTTTTTTACCAGTGAGAATTTTTTTACTCATGAGACTTTTTTTACCTCTAAGACTTTTTACACGTGAGACCTTTTTTGCCCGCAAGACTTTTCTTACCTGTGAGACTTTTTTTCCCCATGAGACTTTTTAACCCGTAAGACTTAACACGTAAGACTTTTTTTGACCATAAGTCTTTTCTTACCTGTGAGAACTTTTTTGCCCATAAGACTTTTTTTACCCATGAGACTTTTTTACCTGTGACTTCTTTTAAATGGTAGACCTTTTTTACCCCTAAAACTCTTCTACCCTTGAAACTTTTTCACCTTTAAAACTTTTTCACCCATGAGACTTTTTTTACCCGTCAGACCTTTTTTACATGTCAGACTTTTTACCGGGCAGACTTTTTATCCGTGAGACTGTTAGATTTACAACACCTGACACCGTTTTTACCGGTGAGAATTTTTTTACCCATGATACTTTTTAACCATGAGACTTTTTTACCCGTAAGACTTTTTACACGTGATAACTTTTTTACCCATGTGACTTTTTTTACTTGTGACAGGGGAAAAAAAAGGTCTCATGTGTAAAAAGTGTCACAGGTAAAAAACGGCTCATGGGTAAAAAAACACTTATGGGCAAAAAAGGTCTCACAGGTAAGAAAAGTCTTATGGGCAAAAAAGGTCTCACGTGTAAGAAGTCTTACGGGTAAAAAAGTCTCATGGGTAAAAAAAGTCTCACGGGTAAGAAAGGTGTCAGGTGTTGTAAGCCTAACAGGTATAAAAAGTCTTACGGATAAAAATTCTGCCTGCTAAAAAGTCTCTCGGGTAAAAAGTCTGAAGGGTAAAAAAGGTCTGACAGGTTTCAGTTTTTTTACCCATGAGACTTTTTGACCCGTAAGACTTTTTACACGTGAGACCTTTTTTTCCCGTAAGACTTTTCTGACCTGTGAGACCTTTTTTGCCCATAAGACTTGTTTTACCCATGAGACTTTTTTTACCTTTGGTGCTTTTTATACGAGACCTTTTTTTTCCTTGAGACTTTTTTACCAATGAGTCTTTTTACCTGTGAGACTTTTTTTACCCATGAGACTTTCTATAACAATGAGACTTTTCTTTACCTGTGATACTTTTTTTACCCGTGAGACTTTTTTTACCCATGAGATTTTTTTTAAAAGGTAGATCTTTTTTACTCGAGACTCTTTTACCCTTGAAACTTTTTACCCATGAGATTTTTTTTTTTTTTTACCTGTGAGGCTTTATTTCACCCATCAGACATTTTTACCCGTAAAGACTTTTTACACGTGAGACGTTTTTGCCCATAAGACTTTTCTTACCTGTGAGACCTTTTTTGCACATGAGACTTTTTTTACCCATGACACTTTTTACCCATGAGACCTTTTTTACCCCTGAGACTTTTTACCCTTGAAACTTTTTACCCATGAGGCTTTTTCACCCATGAGCCTTTTTTTACCCGTCAGACTTTTTACCGGTCAGAATTTTGACCCGTGAGACTTTTTTTACCCGTTAGACTTACAACACCTGACACTTTTTTTACCCGTGAGTCTTTTTTATACCTCTGACATTTTTTTTACCCGTGAGACCTATTTTGCCCATGAGACTTTTTTTAACCATGAAACTTTTTACCTGTGACACTTTCTACACATGAGACCGTTTTTACCCCTGAGACTTTTTTTGCCCATACGACTTTTTTTACCTGTGAGACCTTTTTTACCCATGAGACTTTTTATAAGTATGAGACTTTTTTTAACCATGACACTTTTTACCCGTGACACTTTTTACACGTGAGAGCTTTTTTGCCCCTGAGACTTTTTTACCCGTAAGACTTTTTTTACCCGTCAGACCTTTTTTGCTTGTCAGACCTTTTTACCCGAGAGACTTTTTACCGGGCAGAATTTTTATCCGTGAGATTTTTATACCTGTTAGGCTTACAACACCTGACACCTTTTTTACCCGTGAGAATTTTTTTACCCATGAGACTTTTTTTTACCATGAGACTTTTTTACCCGTAAGACTTTTTACACTTGAGACCTCTTTTACCTGTGAGACCTTTTTTGCCCATGAGACTTTTTTTACCTGTGATACTTTTTTTAGCCATGAGACTTTTTTTACCCGTGACATTTTTTAAACGGTAGACCTTTTTTACCCCTAAAACTCTTTTACCCTTGAAACTTTTTACCCATGAGACTTTTTCACCCATGAGACTTTTTTTACCCGTCAGACCTTTTTTGCTTGTCAGACCTTTTTATCCGAGAGACTTTTTACCGGGCAGAATTTTTATCCGTGAGACTTTTTATACCTGTTAGGCTTACAACACCTGACACCTTTTTTACCCGTGAGAATTTTTTTACCCATGAGACTTTTTTTACACGAGACTTTTTTACACGTAAGACTTTTTACACGTGAGACCTTTTTTGCCCATGAGACTTTTCTTACCTGTGAGACCTTTTTTGCCCATGAGACTTTTTTTACCTGTGACATTTTTTACACATGAGACCTTTTTTCCCTGAGACTTTTTCACCAATGAGACTTACCTGTGAGACTTTTTTTACCCATGAGACTTTCTATAACTATGAGACTTTTTTTTACCTGTGATACTTTTTTTAGCCATGAGACTTTTTTAAAAGTTAGACCATTTTCACCCCTAAAACTCTTTTACCCGTAAGACTTTTTTTCACCCATGAGGCTTTTTTTACCCGTCAGACCTTTTTTGCTTGTCAGACTTTTTACCAGGCAGAATTTTTATCCGTGAGACTTTTTATACCTGTTAGACTTACAACACCTGACACCTTTTTTACCCGTGAAGATTTTTTTACCCATGAGACTTTTTTACCCATAAGACTTTTTGCACATGAGACCGTTTTTGCCCATAAGACTTTTCTTACCTGTGAGACCTTTTTTGCCCATGAGACTTTTTTTACCTGTGACATTTTTTACACATGAGACCTTTTTTCCCTGAGACTTTTTCACCAATGAGACTTACCTGTGAGACTTTTTTTACCCATGAGACTTTCTATAACTATGAGACTTTTTTTTACCTGTGATACTTTTTTTAGTCATGAGACTTTTTTTAGCTATGAGACTTTTTTTAAACGGTAGACCTTTTTTACCCCTGAGACTCTTTTACCCTTGAAACTTTTTACCCATGAGACTTTTTCACCCATGAGACTTATTTACCCGTCAGACCTTTTATACTTGTCAGACTTTTTACCTGAGAGACTTTTTACCCGGCAGAATTTTTATCCGTGAGACTTTTTATACCTGTTAGACTTACAACACCTGACACCTTTTATACCCGTGAGAATTTTTACCTGTGAGACTTTTTTTACCCATGAGACTTTTTTACCCCTAAGACTTTGTACACATGAGACCTTTTTTGCCCATAAGACTTTTCTTACCTGTGAGACCATTTTTGCCCATGAGAATTTTTTTACCTGTGACAGTTTTTACACGAGACCTTTTTTTTCCCTGAGACTTTTTTACCAATGAGACTTTTTACATGTGAGACTTCTTTTACCCATGAGACTTTCTATAACTATGAGAGGTTTTTTTACCTGTGATACTTTTTTTAGCCATGAGACTTTTTTTACCCATGAGACTTTTTCACCCATGAGACTTTTTTTACCTGAGAGACTTTTTACCGGGCAGAATTTTTATCTGTGAGACTTTTTATACCTGTTAGACTTACAACACCTGACACCTTTTTTACCCGTGAAGATTTTTTTACCCATGAGACTTTTTTGACCATAAGACTTTTTACACGTGAGACCTTTTTTGCCCATAAGACTTTTCTTACCTGTGAGACCATTTTTGCCCATGAGAATTTTTTTACCTGTGACAGTTTTTACACAAGACCTTTTTTGCCCATAAGACTTTTCTTAACCTGTGAGACCTTTTTTGCCCATAAGACTTTTTTTACCCATGAGACTTTCTATAACTATGAGACTTTTTTTTACCTGTGATACTTTTTTTACCTGTGAGACTTTTTTTAGCCATGAGACTTTTTTTACCCATCAGACTTTTTACCCGAGAGACTTTTTACCAGGCAGAATTTTTATCCGTGAGACTTTTTATACCTGTTAGATTTACAACACCTGACACCTTTTTTACCAGTGAGAATTTTTTTACTCATGAGACTTTTTTTACCTCTAAGACTTTTTACACGTGAGACCTTTTTTGCCCGCAAGACTTTTCTTACCTGTGAGACTTTTTTTCCCCATGAGACTTTTTAACCCGTAAGACTTAACACGTAAGACTTTTTTTGACCATAAGTCTTTTCTTACCTGTGAGAACTTTTTTGCCCATAAGACTTTTTTTACCCATGAGACTTTTTTACCTGTGACTTCTTTTAAATGGTAGACCTTTTTTACCCCTAAAACTCTTCTACCCTTGAAACTTTTTCACCTTTAAAACTTTTTCACCCATGAGACTTTTTTTACCCGTCAGACCTTTTTTACATGTCAGACTTTTTACCGGGCAGACTTTTTATCCGTGAGACTGTTAGATTTACAACACCTGACACCGTTTTTACCGGTGAGAATTTTTTTACCCATGATACTTTTTAACCATGAGACTTTTTTACCCGTAAGACTTTTTACACGTGATAACTTTTTTACCCATGTGACTTTTTTTACTTGTGACAGGGGAAAAAAAAGGTCTCATGTGTAAAAAGTGTCACAGGTAAAAAACGGCTCATGGGTAAAAAAACACTTATGGGCAAAAAAGGTCTCACAGGTAAGAAAAGTCTTATGGGCAAAAAAGGTCTCACGTGTAAGAAGTCTTACGGGTAAAAAAGTCTCATGGGTAAAAAAAGTCTCACGGGTAAGAAAGGTGTCAGGTGTTGTAAGCCTAACAGGTATAAAAAGTCTTACGGATAAAAATTCTGCCTGGTAAAAAGTCTCTCGGGTAAAAAGTCTGAAGGGTAAAAAAGGTCTGACAGGTTTCAGGTTTTTTACCCATGAGACTTTTTTACCCGTAAGACTTTTTACACGTGAGACCTTTTTTTCCCGTAAGACTTTTCTGACCTGTGAGACCTTTTTTGCCCATAAGACTTGTTTTACCCATGAGACTTTTTTTACCTTTGGTGCTTTTTATACGAGACCTTTTTTTTCCTTGAGACTTTTTTACCAATGAGTCTTTTTACCTGTGAGACTTTTTTTACCCATGAGACTTTCTATAACAATGAGACTTTTCTTTACCTGTGATACTTTTTTTACCCGTGAGACTTTTTTTACCCATGAGATTTTTTTTAAACGGTAGATCTTTTTTACTCGAGACTCTTTTACCCTTGAAACTTTTTACCCATGAGATTATTTTTTTTTTTTACCTGTGAGGCTTTATTTCACCCATCAGACATTTTTACCCGTAAAGACTTTTTACACGTGAGACCTTTTTTGCCCATAAGACTTTTCTTACCTGTGAGACCTTTTTTGCACATGAGACTTTTTTTACCCATGACACTTTTTACCCATGAGACCTTTTTTACCCCTGAGACTTTTTACCCTTGAAACTTTTTACCCATGAGGCTTTTTCACCCATGAGCCTTTTTTTACCCGTCAGACTTTTTACCGGTCAGAATTTTGACCCGTGAGACTTTTTTTACCCGTTAGACTTACAACACCTGACACTTTTTTTACCCGTGAGTCTTTTTTATACCTCTGACATTTTTTTTACCCGTGAGACCTATTTTGCCCATGAGACTTTTTTTAACCATGAAACTTTTTACCTGTGACACTTTCTACACATGAGACCGTTTTTACCCGAGACTTTTTTTGCCCATACGACTTTTTTTACCTGTGAGACCTTTTTTACCCATGAGACTTTTTATAAGTATGAGACTTTTTTTAATCATGACACTTTTTACCCGTGACACTTTTTACACGTGAGAGCTTTTTTGCCCCTGAGACTTTTTTTGCCCATACGACTTTTTTTACCCGTCAGACCTGTTTTGCTTGTCAGACCTTTTTACCCGAGAGACTTTTTACCGGGCAGAATTTTTATCCGTGAGACTTTTTATACCTGTTAGACTTACAACACCTGACACCTTTTTTACCCGTGAGAATTTTTTTACCCATGAGACTTTTTACCCACATGAATTTTTACCGGTCAGACCTTTTATCTGTGAGAGTTTTTTCACCCGTCAGACTTATAACACGTGACATTTTTTTACCTGTGAGATTTTTATCGGTGAGACTTTTTTTACCTGTGAGACATTGTACCCGTGAGACTTTTTACCAGTGAGACCTTTTTTACCTGTGAGACTTTTTACCTGTAAGAATTTTTCACCCGTGAGACTTTTTTTACCCGTCAGACTTTTCACCTGTGAGACTTTTTTTACCCCTGAGACTTTTTACATTTGAGACGTTTTTACCCATGACACTTTTTACCCATGAGACTTTTTTTATCCCTGACTTTTTACACGTGAGACCTGTTTTACCCATGAGACTTTTTTTGCCCGTTAGACCTTTTTTGCCCATAAGACTTTTTTAACCGTGAGACTTTTTACCGAGATGTTTTTTACCCAGGACACTTTTTACCTGTGAGACTTTTTTACCCGTGAGATTTTTTTACCCATGAGACTTTTTTTACCCATTAGATTTTTTTTACCCATGACACTTTTTACCCGTGAGACATTTTTTGCCCATGAGACCTTTTTACCCGTGAGACTTTTTTTACCCTTGAGACTTTTTACCTGTGAGACTTTTTTTACCCGTGACACTTTTTATACCCTTGAGATTTTTTTTATCCGGCAGACTTTTTACCTATGAGAGTTTTTTACCCCATGACACTTTTTTTACCAGTGAGACTTTTTTTACCCCTGAGAGTTTTTTTACCCAAGACATTTTTTACAGCTCAGACTTTTTACCCGTGAGACATGTCTCAGCTGAGCTGGGTCCCTTCAGTCCTTGGTGGAGCCACTTTGTAGGTGTGCCTCTGCCTGCCCCTGTCTTCTGGCTGGGCTGGGGCCCTGCCCTGCAGAGAGCTGTTCTCCTTGGGGGCCCCCTCTGACCCCACTCACAGCTTCTCACACAGAACTCCAGGCACTGTACAGCGTGACAGTTCTGTTCCCAGCTTTCACTGTCGGTTGAATATCGATGAGACTTTTGCACATCTCACTCCTGCTAAAGTTTGCAATAGGCAAGAGTGCCAGGGCACGATGGTGCCTCAGAGGTGCGAGAGCAGAAGGCAAGAACCTGGCCGAAAGGGCCCTGAGGAGCCCTGCCCAGGGGCTGTGCCCACTGCTACAGAGGAAAAGCAGCAACCCATGGGGGCTACACAGGGGGACTCCCCTGAGAGCCTCCAAAGCTTCTTCCCCCCAGATGAGGGGAACAAGTGCCACCTTTGTGGGGCACAAGCAGCAGGCACTTCCCCAGAACAGCCCAAAGGAGCCCTGGCCAGGGGCCCTCTTGGTGCTGCAGAGGCAGGCAAAAAGAACCCTGGAGAGGGGCACTTGCTAGCCCACCGTGGGGGGGAAAAAAGCCTTCCTCCCTCCAGCTGCAGGGCAGGAGAGGCTATCTTCGTGGGGCATGAGCAGCAGGCAGTAACCTGGCCCAAGGGACTGCAGGAGCCCTGACAAGTGGTCACGCTCGGTGCTGCAGAGGAAGGCAAATAACCCCTGGGGGCCAGTGCCAATGTGCCCCGGGGAAAATTCCTTCCTGACCCCAGTGCTGGTGAGATCTGGCTGTTCTCTGAGCATGTGAGCGAGACCTGCCTCCTTGTCCCATGGACTGGTCATGCCTCCCAGGAGATGCCAAGCCTCTCCCTCTGACCTAGAGCCATCTCAGGGGCTTCTGAGAGTGGCAAAATATCCCCAGCCTGATCGATTTCAGGGGCAAGAATCCTTCCTGCATTCGGCAGAGCACCAGTGGGTGCTCAAAAGCTCTAGGATCCCGCCAACATCTGAGCATTCCATAACTTACGGCTGCTGCCCCTGGCTCCAGGGGGGATGAGGATGGTGAGCTCTGCAGTGCTCCTCAAAAAGGCATTCCCTTGGTCTTGCAGTGGTTGTCCAGCTGAGAAGGATTTCCAAACTTCAGATGAGCTTTGGATGTGGCCCCACCAGCAGCCTCGTCCAGGCTCCAGTCTCCCTCCCTCAGATCCCCACCAGGAATCCCACCGGCTCCTCGAGGACTCCCTCTCATTTGTCTTCAGGCTGGTGCCAGGCCAGCTCTGGCAGAGGGATACTGGACAATGCCCCTTTTATACTCCCCTGGGGCACTGTGACTGCTGCGTTGCCGTTGCCGGGTGACAGCACTGTGACATTCACAGACCCTCCCCTGCACAGCACCCTTGGGAGGAAGGGCTTTGGGGTGCCAACTCAGAGGCAGCCCCTGTGCCCAGGAGGCCCGGGGGCTGTCCCTGCTCTTGGTGGCCATGCTCGGGGTGCAGCTGCTAGGTGTCCCTGATGCCTCCTCTGCTGCTCTTTGCTCCCAAGAACAGACACTGTCTTGTTCCTCCTCTCCCAGGCCGTGTGCATGACTTCGGTGGAGCAATCCCCCATGCACCCAGCGCTGCCGAATAAAGATAACCTCCGCTCGCCTGCATATTGCTGACTGATTCTTCAAATCATTGCCCAGTTTCACCTGGAAAATGCCCTTTGCTTATTGCCCCTTGATGTACTTTAGTTCCAGTGTTGGGATTTTTTTTCAAAGTTCACAATGTGATGTAACTCGCTTTATTGTAGTAAACAAATTTGGTCCTGCTACTCTAGTTCTCAAATGCTGACACAAAGAATTTAATCCCCAGTGCATCTTATTATGTTCTGTTTTCACAAAATGCCACATTAATTTCCCTGATAGCACTAACTGACCCATTTTCAATTGGCCTCATCCACTGCCTAGCAGTTTACCTCCATTTCTATGTATCCATTGGTAATCTGACTCTTCATCCTCAAACTTTTTCTCTGCATCTAATTTTTCTGATACCAGTGCAGCTACTGGTATTTCTTTGCTTCTTGCAGCAACTAATTTAGCTTCTGCCATCAGCTTTTCTGTTACCTATTTCTGGAACATTGTTACCTTTCAGGTATCCCCGGCAATGCATTATAGCCACTTGCAATGGGAGTTGGCCGGCTTCTAACAATCGTAGAATTTATTCAGCATATTTTACAGCTTTTCCTTGGGCAGTTAAAAGCTCTCATTCTTTCCAGATGTCTCCATGTGCTTTAACAATAGCAAAGGCATATTTAGAATCAGTCCAAATGTTAATTTCTTTACCTTTTGCCAATTCTATAGCTCAGATGAGAACTACCAATTCCGCTTTCTGAGCTGAAGTTCCTGCAGGCAAAGGATTTGATTCAATCACCTGTTCTGTTGTGGTAATTGCATGGCCAGCCATTCTCAGGCCTTGTCTCATGAAGCTGCTCCCATCGGAAAACCAATCTTCTGCTTCTGGGGGAGGTTCTTCCTTGAGGTCTGAACAGCTGGAATAGACAGCTTCAATGGTGTCCAAGCAGTCATGATTGACAGGTTCAGCTGAGGTTTTTCCCTTCTAGGAATGAAGCTGGGTTGACAATATTGGTCACTTGAATAGTTTTATCTTCTGATTTGGCCAGGATTGCCTGTTATTTCAGAAATCTAGAGGGTGATAACCAATGATTTCCTTTCTGCTCCAACACTACTGACACTGTGTGAGAAACTAGCATGCTATTTTCTGTCCTAGTGTAAATTTCCTGGTTTCTTCCATGTTTATGATCACTGCTGCTACTGCTCTCAGACAACTGAGCTTGTATAAAGGGGGGACTGAAAAGTCCCCTCGGTGTGCATGACCCTTTATACAAGCTATTTATACCTATTCATTAGTTTTCCAAGAAATTGTTTACATATTCATTACAATTCTGAGAATTCATTTACATATCTCGTGCCTGTGCAATGTCCTTGAGGAGTTGTCTCTATGCAGACTCTATTCCTTAGCGGCCATGTTTAAAGTCTTCATCTTTGCCACGTTGCATGTACAACAGGAATCTAAGACAAAATGTCCCTTCTAAAGATAACCAACCCAAGGACTTAGCAGTCTGTACATCTGTCATGTGGCAATAAGGGTCTTTGGACATTTCCCAACTTTTAACTAAACATAGGTGCGTCATCCTTTAGATAAGTGGTACAGCATTCCCTATTCAGCAAATTGATTTTTCTGAGCTCCCAAGAAAGGGAGGATTCTGGTATCTTTTAGTTTTGGCTGACACATTCTCTGGGTGGCCTGAGTCACTCCCATGCAGAACAAACAAATCATGAGGAGTGTTTAAAGTAAACGAAATTATATCACAGTTTGGAGTTCCTAAAAGCACATCATCAGACAGGGACTCCCACTTCTGTGCACAAATTGTACAAGCTATAAGTAAAGCACTGCAAACTGATTGGCAGTTGCATACTCTATACAGACCACAAGCAAGTGGACAAGTAGAAAAGATGAATCACCTCATTAAACAGCAAATAGGCAAAATTTGTCAAGAAGCAAATTTGCATTGGTATCAGGCTTTACCTATCGCTTTAATTCACATCAGGGTCAAGCCAAGATCTAAAGAAAAACTGAGTCCTTCTAAAATTTTGTATGGCAGACCATATGCAATGAATCCTGTTAACAGTGAAGCCTTAGATCAAATAAGTAATCAATGAGTGTATGATTATGTTATAACAGTAGGAAAACAACTGAGTAAGAATGCTACTGTAGTACTAGAATATCAGCCTAAGCAACCTGATTGTAAACTACATCCATGTAGTCCTGGTGATATGGTATATGTTAAGAATTTTCCAGGAAATCCTCTGGAAGAGAAGTGGGATGGGCCATACCAGGTGTTGCTGACCACCTTTACTGTGGTCCAGATAAAAGAGTGGCCAACTTGGATTCACTACTCTTGAGTCAAGAAAGCTCCTGAGAAAACATGAACGTCAGAACCTGTGAGATCAACTACCTGATGCTAATCAGTGGACTTCTGATAAGTATGATGACTTTGATCCAAGCCCCTACATTAGAATGGCCACAAACTGAAGCTCATATTGTCAAATCTTTCATAACTAACCCAGGAGCTGACATAAATTTAGCAATTTATGTTATCATGATATACCCAAATTGCAAATAGGCATGGATATTGATCATTTAAAGCAATGCTTAGGCACCCAGACATAGAGAAAATGGTCCAAGAAATAAACAGAATGACTCAGCGCATGCTATGGGAAGTTAAACATTACACTGAAAACATCAAAACAGTCTTAACCGAAGTTGAACAAATGGGAGAGCACCATTGGTGGAACATTTTTTAGGATATTTGCCCACAGCAACACAAGTCTTTAACTCATTGATACATCCAGTCATAATATTAGCAGCAGCAATCATTTTGCTGACGTTGCTCAATGTGTGGGTATAGTACAAACTAAGAACCATAGTCAGAAAAATGCAAAGAATGTGGATAATGATACATATGTGCCAAAATTCTATGGAACTAGAATTAAACAAAAGACTTTGTAAATCTTAAGAGCAAGGCAGGACTGAAAAGCAGTAAGGCCTGAAAACCTAAAGATCCACCTGAGAAGAGTTTCAGTTCTGTGAAAGCCCCATTCTGCCTGGCAAAACTGCTCAACTTGGTTACTGAGGAACCAAGCATGTAGTGCTGAATCGCTCTGTTCTTGCTCACTGTACCCAGGCCTAAGCCATTGCTGGAAACTGCTGTACTAGGTACTAGAAATCATAAATCAGGTAAGGTTAGACACATCAATAGAAGAAAACGGTAGCAAGCCAAGATTTGTGTAACAGATCCTGGCAGGGTCACTTATGAAAGAAAGTTCACAAAGGTTCAACTCTGAGGAAGACCACCTGAGCACGGCCGAAGGCCAGAGGGACTGTCTCAAAATTCAGGCCAAGAGAAGACTCTGCCTAAACTCCGCCCAGGCTCCGCCTATCATTAATATGCGATGAGATGTTGTGATTACATGAATAATGTTTGAAGAGATGCTGCAATCATGTATATCAAATGTATAAATTACCCTGTTTTGCACTTATACTTTGGAGCAAGTTTCTGTGGTGCGAACCACCTCCTCCCCTGTGCAATAATAAATACCTTGCTGCTAAAAGTACAAAGTCTCTTAGCAGTTTTCTTCATTCCGAGGTTTTCAGCATCAACGGTTATAGAATATAGGTAAATATCAAAAGCGTGTTTCTGGAACATCATCCCACAGGGAGCAGGTGCCTGAGCACAGGTACCCCAGTGTGCTGCGGCACTGTGGTGGCCAACATACCCTTGCCATCCTGATGCAGCACTGTAAAGGAAAATTGGAAAATAAAACTTCAAGAATAATTGGAACAGGGAAAGAGGAAAACAGGCCATTCCTTCAGCCCTTAGATTTAAAATTTGGAAGCAAAATAATTACATACAAGGTTATATATACCAGATTGCCCCAGCCTCCAGCCTTACCTGCCTGGCACCCTGTGGCCACACCAGCCCCCCACCTGGCTCCCCACTGAGGTAAGGATGACAGAGGTAGGGATATGGCAGGGTTGACCAAGGCTGGGAGGGTGATGCTGAGCACTGGGAGGGATCCATGCCTCAGTTTCCCCAGGGAGATCTGGGTGTGAGAAGGTTGCTTGGGGATGCTGAATTCAGCCATGTGTTTCAGCCAGCCTGCTCCCTCCCTCCCAGCACAAAGAGGCGGAGTTGCTGGGCTGGGGCAGCCGCACCTACAGGGGCCAGTGGGATGGGCAGCTGCCTCTGATCATGGGCAAGGAGGGTACCGCCGGGGCACGCTTGGGGAGGGGATCCAGCACGTGCCAAGAGGATGGTTGGGTGGGCAGGGTGCCCGTGGGGTGCCTGTGTTCCACCTGGCTCCCCCCAGCCTGTCTCCCACTGATGTCTCCTGCCAGGCTTCCCGAGGGACAAAGCCAAGCTGTCCCCGAGGCAGAGGGGTGCCCGGGACACCGGCCTCCTGCTCTTGCAGCCCTGGAGGGCCAGGTTGTCCTGCAGACAGCTGCGTATGGCCCTGTCGGAGCAACCGGGGGTGGGGGTGGGGGTGGAGAGGGCACCCTGCTGTCTGCTGGTGGGTGGGGACAAGTAGGGGCCTGTGCCCCCAGCCGGGCAGGGTGGGATGGGGAGGGGCAAAGCAGGATGGAGGGGGAGGGCTGGCGGATGGGGCGACTGGTCCCCATGTTGGAGCTGGAGTGAGGTGGGGGGCCCTGGTGGGGCAGGCCTGGTCAGTGTGGGACTACAGCCTGTCTGCATCAGGGTGGGAGCCAGGACCCCGTTTTGGGGTGTCTCTGGCCAGGCAGGTGCCCCTGCTGCCTACCCCATCCTGAGCTGGCAGAGTTGCCCACAGCCAGCACCCGCCCAGGGGTTGCAGGGGGGCTAAGCCCTACTCCTCGCGCCCAGGCACCGCTGCCTCGCTGGAGCAGAGGCCAGCCTCATCCCACAGGCAGCTCTGCCAGGCACCCGGTCTCCTCCAGCCCCTGCAGAGTGAATCCAGCACCCCAGCAGCTAAGTACGACTGGGGGTCCCTGGCCAAACCCCCACCATCCCGGCCACCGAGCAGGAGGTTAGGCAGCTCCAGCTGTTCAGCACTAAAGGATGATGGGCAGCCAAGCGCCTGTGTGGCCTGAGTGGGGTGGCTCTGGGTCAGGATCTTCCCATCATGCACAAGGAGGGGCTGGCAGCACCCGTCATTCTGCAGCCATGTGTTACCAGAGGAGCTGCTGGAAACGGCACCTGTGCAATCCTCTCCTGTTGCCTAAATTCCCGAATTACCAAACTGATCTCATTAACCAAGGACATGCTGGCAGTTTGGGTCAGGCTGGGCCACCCTCTCATATGGTTAGTGCTCAAGTGCTCACCATCTCGAGTCATCAAAACTGATGACTGAAAGGACTTCTTACCAAGGGAGTCAATCTGGGGAAGTAACAGATAATGGTAAGAACACTGTTACATAAATGAGGCAGAAAGAAGTCTCCAAGTGAAAAAGTTCTGGCTGCAAGAGGAAACAAGCTGGTAAGATGTTGCAATTGTTGCAATTGCAAAATAACAAGAAAAATTGGTACTAATTTGCACTAGAAGCTAGAAACTGACAACCAATCTTGTGCCTGAATTAAATGAAGTACTGTACTGTGCAAGTACTCTACTGTATATAACATGTACCCTCAAGTATGTTGGTGTGCATGTTAGGATGAAAGCTCCCCCATGCACCCAGTGCTGCCATAACCCAAGGCCAGTTTTGTGAACTATCACTTGATTCGGAGAGTTTTCCTGGTTATGATTTTCGGTAACACCCCCAGGGCCTGCTCTGGCCCCGTTCTGCCGGGCTCCTCCCGACCTCCCCCAGCCGCCGCGAGTCGCGCTTTTGGCTCCAGTGACCTCTGCCAGGGGAGCTGGCCGCCCCAAAGGGGGTCTGGGGGAGCCGGGCAGTGCAGCAGGAGGAGGAGGATGCTCAGGTGCTGCTGAAGCTGGCGGTGGGAAACGGGGACCTCAGCTTGAACGGCGGCAGCAGGACATCCCTCTGAGGCCAGCAGTGAATTTCCTGGCGTACTGCCCGCCCTCTCTTGAGGGGATGCTCTCTCTGATTGGTCATCAGGGGCTGTCACTCCGCCCTTGGCGTAGTGCCCGTCCTCCCCTGAGGGTTTGCTCTCTCTGATTGGCTATCCGGGGCTGTCACTCCGCCCTGGCACAGGGCCCGTCCTCCCCTGAGGAGATCCTCTCTCTGATTGGCCGTCCGGGGCTATCACTCTTCTCTGCTCGGGGCCTATGGCTGAGGCGTCTCGGGGATGGGTGAATGCGGGGGCCCCCAGCCCCGCAGCAGGTTCGCTCACGGGCCTCGCTCCCCGTGCCCCGAGTAACCCCCCCGCTGTCCCTCCGGTTGCGTCCGCGCCCCCTTGGCGCCGGGCGAGGGGCTGCGAGGGAATCCGGGGGAGGGGTCGGGCCAGGGCCCCTTTCCCCGCTTGGCTCCGGCTGAGGGCCGGGGCGGGGGGACTGTGAGGCGGGCAGCGGGGCCGGCGGCGGCCCCTCCCTGTAGCGGGGCGGCTGCCGGCGGCGGGGCCGGGGCGGGGAGTGGAGCGGCCGCTGAGCGCTGCCGGGCCGCGGCCGCGCCGGGGCAGGTGAGCGGGGGCCGGGGTGGCGAGCAGCGGGCGCGGGGGAGAGCGCTGGGAGGGCAGCGGGTCCTGGGCCGGGGCGGGGAGCGTTGCCGGTGGGGCCGGAGCCGCGCTGGGGGGCGCGGGGCTGCGCTGCGCCGGGCGGTGCCGGCTGCCGGCACTCGTCTGCGGCCGCGCTCCCCGGGCCGTGCCGGGGGCTGGCGGCGCTGCGGGCCGGAGCGGCGCGGGGGGCACTTTGCTGCGGGGAGTGAGCCCGGCGGGGGGGGGCGGGGGCGAGCGGGCCTTGCGGGGGGGCGAGGCACGGGGGGACACGAGAATCGGGGCCGGGGGGCGGTCGCCGATCGCCTCCCCAGAGCCCCCCTGAACCTGCCCTGGCCCCGCTCGCCCCGCGCAGTAGCTCCGCGCCCCAGCCCCTCCCCTGCAGCCGGGCCCACAGCCGCCCCCGGCTCTGCCGTGACGGCTCAGCCGGGCCAGGTGCGCCGGGCGCTGCCTTGGCGCGGGTGCCGGTAGCCCCGGTGCGGGCAGGGAGCGGCGCCTGCGGAGCCCCGCGGCAGGGGGGGGTTGGCCGGGCACGGGGGCGGGTTACAGAAAAGCGGCGCCTCGTAGAAGCGTAGTATTACAGAGAGCTTTCTTAGGGTGAAGCACAGTTTCTGCTTTCAGGATGGCTACCAGGCAGAGTATCAATGATAAAAGGGTTTTTTTTTCGGTCGTGGAACTTCACAGTCAGTGAAGAAACCACATTGGGCGGAGGATTTGTCCCTGGTTTGGCAGCTGCAGAATGAGTCCTCTGATACTGCTGGAAACACTGAGCAGAAGCCTGAGGAGGCGGTGAGATGAAGTAACAGTGAGTTCTCAAGGAACCAAAAGCATGGAGTTTTGTCCTTGTAGCATGCCGTACCTACTCATTTTTTTTTTTATAGGATCACCAATTGTCATCCATTTACCATTGTCATCTTTTGATTCTCTCTGTTTTTCTCCTGTGTTGCACAACTGCACACAGCTGGCTAGGGAAAGCTGGCAGTCCTCATGTACAGAGAACAGCACGCGTCCCTCCAGCTCAGCCAGCCCCATCCACAGGCTGGTGGCTGCATTCCGTCTTTTTCTGAGGGTTGGATGTTCAGCTGCCACAATTAATTTTCTCTCTTGTGAGTCAGGAAAGTAACATTGTACTCCTCTGGGAGTACATGGTGTCTTTGAATGCATTATGCTTACTGCTTTAGACTATACATTGTGTGCCGTCCCGCACTGATTCTTGGTGACTAAAACATGAAGGAACTGAAGTTTGACAAGAAAGTGGCTTGGTGGTTTTTTTGGATAGATGCATTTGACATTCTTCCTTGTAGTTTGTCTTCATCTGTGAGGTCCTTGCTTAATTAAAGTAGTAGTCACATGCCAGAAGGGAAACTGAAACTAACTTGATGTCAGGGACGTGTTGATCTGGGGAGAGATTAGAAGTACTGGAACTATTGCATGTACCATAAGAAAACAGCATTGTCCAGAGATTGCTATAATAGTAGCATGGAGCCAAGGGGATGAGTGGTAATTACGTTACTCCTGTGAGCTCACAGTGTGCCACAGGCAAATCTCAGGATGTTCCCTGCTTTGGAGTTTGTTCCTCTCTCTGTTGATGGTGATTGGTTGGAAAGAAAGCCTATAAAGAAAATTAGAATAGAAAAGCCTCTGTCCTGTCCACTCACCCACATTTTGGGCACATAATGCACAAAAGTGAAAGATTTGGAAGGGGCAAAATAACTAGTTAACAATTATTAACTAACACACAGAATCTCTCCAAACATGATACTGGGGCAAAAGACCCAGGGGAAGGGTATGTGAGGGTAAGAATAAGTTAAACGACTAACAAATACAAAAAAATAATTTGCAGTTGCATTAGCTAGGATGATAATTTCATGGGTTATCTGTCCTCATGGTTTTGCAGTCAGTAGTTGATGCAAATGCTATCTTACTGTCCCTGCGGACCAGGAGATACTACAAACAACTTTTCACAATGAAACTTCTTTGGCTTTTCTTAAAGTCAGGATTGCTCTACAGTAAGGTTTGAAACTTTCATCCGTAAGAAGATGTATTGCAGCAACTTGTTCCTGATGCAGGTGTTTGAGACATGAGTATTTATTCCTTCCAGAGGTGGTAATCCATTTCCTTCAATCTGAATTTTCTTCAATTTTCATTTTGCAGCAGGAAATAAGTAAACGAGGAGGCTGGGCCAAAGGGAGAAAGAAGAAGAAAACCCTTAGGGACACCCGTGCCCCCCCAGTCCCCCCTCACAGGGTATACGTGATTCATGGATGAGCGCAGGGAACAGCTTTGAGCAAAGAGGCGTGAAGTCCCTTTCCCAGACATCACCGGTATGCCAGGCAATGAATGTAGTAAACTGCCTCCTGAGGAGAAGTGGGTACCATTAAACTCTCTTTTCATTGTTGGATTATGACTACTATTAAATGGGAATATTGTTTTTTAGTGAGGAAGTTAACATAGGCTTTTGATTAAAGCTGTGGTTAGGAATATATTTCAAATTAAGGGATGCGGGTCCTCCAGAGTTCAAATAAAGAACCCTGGTAGGGCTGTAGCATCTCATCCAGGTGTGACCCGAGGAGAACTGTATCCTCTAGACAGTGCCAGAATATATGCAGAACAGGTGGGATTGCTCTAGTGTAACCTCCCAGGGTTTATGTGATTCATCTGGGTGTAACTGTTGTACCTAACTCTGACACAGCTGAGACCCACCAGTTCCCAAGGCCAAAGTCCTCAGAAGGATGGGGCAGGCATTTATTCACTGTGGCTGAGGGAGAACTCAGCAGGATGTCGGAGCTCCTGCAAGGATTTTGGAGATCTGTTTATTTTACAAACTCATCAATGTATATAAACATCTGGTGTCTTATTCTTAAGACAAGCAGACCTGAAAGAACAGGTTACTGAAGGAGGAGATGGTTAACATGAATAAACTTTTAGACAGTGTTTTAAGGCATTGCTAGCCCTAGAAAGCAAGCTGAGAGCTGTATGGTGGACAGGACAGTGAGAGTCACATATTCTATTTTCTACACACATTACATAAGGAAAAGGGTTTTTCCCACCTTTCAGTCATAATGTGATGCCTTCTAATTGGGACTGCTGTGGCCTTCTGCAGGGTCTGATAGGTGAATGAAGACCCAGGCAGTGTTGGGTCTTCTCCTTTAACTCCTTCTGGAGAGCACTTTGTAACTGCTAATGGGCCATCTGCACCTCATTGCCAATGGGAGATTATTACAGCAAAGCAGTAGTTAAGTCACAGTGCAACTTGATGCTATCACATGGATTTATCAGGACATTTAAGCTTTTGAAAATATTTCAAGGACAGAATGCTTAAAAACTTTTATGATGGCTGGATGAAAAGTGGGATGATGCAAAAAACAAGGGTTCCTTTTGTCACTTTTCACTAAGCTTGTAGGATGTAACTTATACAGAGATATTATAAAATTGTGCATAGGCATAGCGTCTTAACCATAATGGAAAATGTGTGTCAGGGTAAAGCAGTTGATTTGGTTACACATCTGTAGTGAGAATGATGTTGCTGTCTCCTGGGAGAGGAGGGGAAGAGTAAGGCCTTCTGCCCCTCTGCCCCTTGCCCTTAACATATTCTTATGTCCGAGACAGATATTTTTTTTTTTTTAACCTAGGAAGAAGAAGATTGAGTTCAAATCTCTATTCTGCATGCTGTTTTTTAAATTCTCAGGGAATTTGTCCTTTTTTGAGTAAAATGGTGAGTCTCAAGCATGTAGCAGGTCAGGGAAAGGCTGCTGAGTACTTCCTTCCCTTCAGTTTCTCCTGCGCTTTTTGACTGTGGCACTGAAGGCCACTGCTGCTTGGGAACCCCCATCTCTAATACAACAGCCCAGCATTCTTGTTGAAGCTGAGTAAGCTTGGTTTTGGTTAGCTAACAACTATGAAGTCATTCTCCTGAAGCAAGAAGTGGAGTCATAGTGTACTATCGTGTGTGGGTTAGTGTCCCGTAATCCAGGGGAAAAGTGTGTCTGAGCTCCAGCAACAGCAAACTAGTTGTCCGATACAACAGTTGAAGAGAAAGTCTCACACTTCCCCTGTTCCAGCCCTTCAGTTCTGCTACTTCTTGTGTTTGGTGAGCATAAGGACCGTTGAGCTGACTGGAATTGACTGAAATAAGGACTGGTTGAGCTGACCAATTAGCAAGTCTCCCCTAGAAAAAGACCCATTACTGTAGTCATAGAGCAAACACCTTAAAAATCATTCTTCTTGTTGTTCCCTTGTATGGGGAAATATTTAAAGAACTGTACAGATCTGTGCTAGAAAACCTAGGACATCTACTTTACAGGTAGTACAGTAGAACTCTTTCTTAGTGGTTCAAAACAATCCATCCAAGACACAAGCTGAGGAAAACCTTCTGCTGGTTTTGAGTCTGTTACTGTACTCTTTCAGCAGCACCTTGCTGGAGATAGAAGAGAAGAATTAATGTCTTCTGGAAGAATACACTGTCCAAAAGAAATGCAAACCCAGCATCACTAAATTTGCACCCCAATCCAGAATGTTAACTGTGTCCTCAGCAGGGTCAAAATGGTTTGCAAATGCATGAAATTTGTAACTATTTACATGTATTGTTGTGATGATGTAATAAAAATAAGAGGCATACCCAGTGGCTAATGTTTACTCTGAATACTTCCATTGAATTTTAAACTCATTGGGGGACAAACTTGGGAAAACAAATTTTTCTTCAAAGGATCCATTTAGCAAGTGTTGTGACCACTCCTTAAATGGTTTTCAGCTCATCGGTTCCCCTAAAGTATTCTCCAGTTAAGCTCATTCTGTTATGCACATGTGAAATTTATTTTTTTTTCTAGCCTGAAGTTTTCTTTTAACCTAAATGTAGATAGCTTAAATTGGTATCACATAGGCTTTTACCTTTGTGCTACTCTATTCTAATAGCCATGATGTTTCATTCGCCTGTCAGACGGGCGAAGCATGTGGTTGTAGAATGGTAGTGCTTTTTTGTCTGTGGGGCACGAAAACAAGGGTGTATTGGAACCCCGCTGTTACATATGTGAAAGTTAAAGCTTGATCTGTTCAGGCATTCCTGCTTGGCAGCATTTAATCCTGGCACAGAAAGGCAATTCTGAAGTCCCTGCGTAGGTTGTACTCAGTTCAGTTGAGTAGCTTAGTAGCAGGCTACTTCTAGGTCTAACAAAAAAAGAGTTAACAGAATAGTGATTTGAATTTTTTAAAAAAGGGAACACACACACCAGAATACAGTAATATTATCCAGAAATCCTGTGTCTTTGCATCTCGAGTATATTCTAATTGTTTCTTCACTCCTTTCCTGTTTTCATAGGTGAAATGGATCAGCGCTTCATCTGGCAAGTTGTTTTTCTTCCCTTCCGCCTGAAGGGGAGGCAACTCCCTGATACTCTTGGACTTCTTTTTTTTCAGCAATACCTTGGTGGAGCAGATAAGAGATAAGGAGCATTAGATGCCGGAGCTGGAGCAGTATCAGAAGACTGAAGCCTATGAAGTATTTAGCAGGAGATCACAGGACAGACAAAAAGGCAAATCACACAGACAAGGTATTGAATGGGACAAAAATATGGGCCTAGAACAACAGAAGATTCCAAGCTGGTTGTGCAGACTGATGCTCATTTACAGCCTTTGATGTAAAGGCTTGTTAAAACGTGGATGCTCATCTGAGGGAGCTCATTTGTGGGCATGAAACAGAACATGTTTCTTCCGGCAAATCCTAGTTTCATAAATATGACATATAGCAATCTACACCAGAAATTACAATCGTCATCAGCAGTGACCAAACTATTGTTAACTGTTCTCCATTGTTCTGTTATTGCTTGTTAAAGAAAATGTGTTTTGAATTAAGAAATTTAAAGTGCTGAAGCAGCTAAGTGGCAGAACCAGGCCTTGTCCCTAGTGTAGCCCTAATCCAAGGCTGGTTTAACACCCAGTCCAGTTAATCAGTGGGAGAACAGAGAAACAACAGATGATGAATTTGTGTACACAGATGCTTGCAGAAACGCAGGTGTTTCTAGAAAAAACAGTATTTGTGAATAGGAATTGCTATTCACAAAGACTTAAGTGTGCTTGAAGGAATGTGCGAGTTAAAACTGGCAGAAAGAAGATCACGATCCAAGGAGGAGCCTGGAACCGAGGCAGAGCCTGGAACCAAACAGATGAATCAACTGGGACAGAGTTAGGTGATGGATCTGCAGAACCGACAAGACCAAAGGAAACTCCTAAGAACTTCAGATGTTGACTAATGATTTGGTAAGTGTATATAAGCTGTGCTGTATCCCTTGGTTCTCTGCCACTCAGTGGGGTGGTGGCTCAGCTCTGAGTTGTGATTAAAGCAAGCCTAGTGGTACCCATGTCGTGTGTGAATTTTGTCTTTAACACTGGGACACAAGAGGAAGGAGTCAGGAATCTCTTCTGGACATACCCGTTACCAGCGTTCTGCTGCCGGCAAGTAGGTGAGATCATCTGATGAGACTTGGACACAGGTAATTCCAGACACAGATCTGAAAGTGCTCTTGTGTTTAAATTAAAAAAAATTACATACTGGTAAGGAAGTTAAGAAATTTGATAAGAATGGAAAATATGCTCAGCATTGGAAGGGGGGTGGTGGTGCCCCTTGCTGAGGCTTTAGAGAATTGGGGAAAAGATTCCCCTGGCACAGGCTTTGCAGAAATGAAAACTGATTATTTTGTGCCAGGAGGAATGGCCATTCCTGACTCATACTACAGGAAGAGTACTAATGGATTTGTGGCCTCCTAGAGGAACTTGTAACCTCATAACTCTAGTTAAACTTCGGCAGAACCACCTCAGATTTTCCTTAGTGCGTGATTTCCTTGAAGAGTCAAGTCCAGGTCTGTGGCATAAGGTAACCCATCCCCTGTTTGGGATCCAGATGTGATTGATTTTTAATTCAGGCTTATCTGCTGTTAGAGTTTTTTATTTTTTGGTCCAAATAGGGAAATGCTGGTTGTGTGCATTCTTTTGTTCTTTCCTAGAGTGTTGTTCCATGTTTAGTTATTTGCTCCTTACAAAAATAAATTACAGGTGTCTATGAAACTGGAGGTATTAATGTTGTTGTGGTTGAATGTAGCAGTGGAGCTAACTTTATGTATTTAAATCAAGAGAAACATAATGTAATTTCACTTAAAGTCTGCTCTGTGAGGGGTGGATTCTACCCTGATAAGCATTTAAAAAAAACAATAATCCATGAAGAAGTATAGGTAGAGCCCCTGAACTGGTGTAAGACAGAGAACCTCTCGCTGATATCCAGAAGTAGTGGAACTGTTGCCATCATGACCTTGAAATACAGAGACATTAATGTTAATTACCGGCAGCTTAAGAATCTAACAGACAAGGTTGAAAATAACTTCCCACTACCACCTTTTATTTTGGGGTTTGTATCTGTTTTGATGCATTCTGATGTATTTTCAAATACACTGTCATATCCTGTGTAGTTTGTGAAAAGTGTGTGGCAAATGGGACTTTCCCGTTTTCAGGGATGGTGAGCTGGAGAGTGGTTTTATGTAGCAGTTGTAAAAGAATAAAAAGGGATTAAAAGACTTGTATACCTTGCTACCAGTTTAGTGGCATGAGAATTGCTGTAATGACATTCCTTCTGGCTCTGAATGAACACGCTAGCCTGCTGAGTTTCCAACCAGACCAACACTAGCAAAGTATGTGGTTCCCAGATGGTGAGGTGGTTGTAAGCTTCGTCAGTAGTAGAAGCTGTTGAGAAAGTCACAAATCATTTGCCAGTCTGCAAGTCAAGTTCTTGGCTATTTTGTCACTAGTGTTGATTTAAGGGTACATTGCTTATAAATAGCACTTCAAATTTGTAATTCTTCATACCGATAAGATGTTGGTACCATAAGAGGGCCATTGTGCTGAGAAGGTCCAATAAACATATGGCGATGTTTGTGTTTATCCATTTTGCCTTCCCTTAGATGAAGTTAATTTGTAATTTGAAACCTTAGTGGCAGGATTTGGGGCTTTATCCTGATCAGCCATCTAAGGGCCAGCTCTCGGCTGCAGCATAAGTATTTGGATCTTTTAAGCACCAGATGAAACTTCCACTTAGCTACCATTTTTTTCCTTTCCTCTTAATTTTTATATTAAAATAAAGAATTTTAAGTATTTATTGGCTTACAGGAAAAAAACACAGTGCTATCCTTGTCCTGTTATGATAAGCTCCTAATTTGGAGGGCAGAAAGCTGAGTCCACCAAGAAGATGTTGAAAAGAAGGGGGAAGAATGTTAGAGCCATGAGTTGGGTGTTCTTCAGCTGGCCTAATCTGCAGAGGGAAGATGCTCCCCAGGTAACTAAAGGGAAGCACAGGAGAGCAGCTGGGAGCCAGAAGTGTGGTGTGGGCATAGGGAAGTGCTACGCTGCGGTGTGTCAGGCAAAGTATTTTCAGGAACTTTCATTTCTTGTTATCATTTCACAAGCTCCTGAGGGTGCAGGCAGGCTGGAGGCAAGAAGCTGCCAGCATCAAATATGTGGAGAAAGAACATTTCTGTCTCCGTTGTACTTTCCTCGCTTACCTGTTGCTTTGGCAGGGCAGCGAGTATGCAGGCAGCTTGCATGGCCAGTGCCTGTGTCGTTCTAGCACAGAGGATCAAGTGCTTCATGCTTCAGAGCTGTCAGGCTGACACTCTTCACCATTAAATGCAGCTGTAAATTGCAGCTGTAAATTACAGCTGAAGGAAGACAGAAATCTTGCTTCAGATGATGTTGTTTTGATCCATCCTTTTGCTCGTTCAGTGGCTACAGAAGGGAAACACTGCCTTGGTAGGAGCATCCATTGAGTTCTCAACATGTGGTATGAGAGAATTGTTGTGTCTATGAAAAAGATCATTACAGCAGTTTTTTTAAACCTATCCACACATGTAAAACCTTTGCCAGTAAAAGAGTACATCCACACAATGGGGTCTAAAGCACACAGATCCAATGCAATCCTCCAAAGAGCTTTGAAGGTCTCTCCCCGAGGGTACAGACCTGGCTGTTGGTGATTCTGTTGAACTGCCTTTTATGGCAGGTTGCTTGGAGAAATTGCTATGTCAGAAGTAGTCTTCTGGGGGCTGAATGCTGCAAATGGTAGGATCTTTAAAGAAGCAAGTTAATAACCTTAAGACTTGGGTTTGCTCTTTTAACAGATTGTACACAAATGGGAGGCCTGAGCATGCTGCTTTTAGCAGGGGAACATGCCCTGACTGCACAAGAGGCAAGGAACTCTCTTCTTTCGCTGACCACAAGCCCACAGTTTTAAGAGAACTCTGAAGAGGACTGTTTGATCTGTGGGAAATGCAACTTCAGGTATGTACCTCAGGTGGGACTACCGTGTGAGCGCTGTGATAGGAGCTGTGTATCCCAACTGTGAATGTAGAGGTTGGGCCCAGTTTTTAGCTTGGTTCAATATGAACTCTGCTGACTGATTCTCTGATCAAGAGCAGGCAAGCCTGCCCCCTGAGAAGATGTTGTCATGCGTGGAAGGATTGAAGTATAGTGAGTGTGTTAACAAACAAGTGGTTTGAAAAGTGGTTTGGGCAAGGTTCTGGTATGCTGGTGTAATGCCTTTTGCTTTTACAAAGGTGTGCAGTACATACAAGTGTTTCTGCCTGTGTCCAGTAGTGCAGAGACCTCTGGTCTTTTTTTGGACTGATTGTTGTGTACGATCTGTGGGTTTTGGGACAGGTCTGAAAATTGTTCAAAAAGTGGCTTGTATGCTGGGTGAAATAGGTTGTCTCTTCCATAAACCTGGAAAGAAGAGCTGTGGAAGCAAGGAGGGTTTCTTTTTTTCTCTTTTCATTTTTACTGGGAGGAAAAGCAGTGATTAACTATAGTTCTGTGATACCCCCAGATGCAGACTGTGTAGTGCATTTGAGGTGGATCACTCCTGTACTGCCAAGACTGAGCCCGGGCTTCTCAATGCTTTGGCCACTGCTTTGAGCAGTGGAAGTCCTTGTGCAGCTGTGGGTACTGGCTTTCTGGGCTGCAGCGTGAAAAATACGAAACACTAGGGTAAGTTTGGCAGAGAAGTGGACAGAAATTGATTACTTTGAAGACTACAGGACATTCTCTTTTAAGCACAAACTTTTAATCTCTCCATATGGAATTTAAAAACTGCTTTTAACTATGCTGTTATGTTTAAATGAGAAGGAAGGTGTCTAGTAGTTACAAATGATCTGTTCCCTTAAGAAGGTTCTTTGCCTTCTGAGTTGAGCTTTCTTGGTTTTACACGAAAAGTGCCTCAAGCTGTATGATTTCAGATGGCAGTGAAGGAATTACATCTATGTGGGGATTTAGAGACAAATTCAAAAGTATGTTGTCTTATCGTTTCAGTATATGAACTTTTCTAAACAGGATTTGCTGGGTTTTGAGCAACAGACCCACCTCCCATGTGCCTACATCAACTCCAGTTTTTCAGATAGACACGTGCATTATGGTTTGTGATGCAATATTTACTTGATTCGTAAGCCGTACTGTGCTCTGCTCTTCTGGGCTTGTAGTAGTCCTTTGAAATGCGACCCTGCCCATCAAAGGGGCAAGCTGTCACCTGCTTTCCCCACAACATAGAGCAATCTAACTGTCATAAGTGCAGGCAGAACAAAAAAAGTTGAGGGATTTGTGGGCTGCTGTTCAAATCATGGTGGGTCAGGAATCAGCCCATGCTTACTAATAAGTTCCTGTATTTTAATTATCTTCCGTCATCTGAGAGGCAGGACAGTGCTAGGGCACTTTCCAAGGGAATAAAACTGCACTTGGCTGATTCTTTCTGAGGGTTCCCTATGTAAAAAGCATCCTTCAGCACAATCTGGGTGCTTGGTGTTCTCAAAGGGACCCAAATGGATGAAGTTCGCTCCTCCTGCCTGCATGAAGCAGGAATTATGTCTGCAGCTGTGCTTCTGCGCACGGAGAAACACCCTCAGGTTCTTTGCTTGGCCGACCAGAAAAAAAACCAAAAAAGCTGAGGTGGCAACAGCGTCTTGCTGTCTTCTCTGAAGGAAGTAATTTACCATCATCTTGCAGCTTGCCAAACATGCAGCAAGTGTGATAAAGAACATGACATGCACTCTCCTAAGCTCTCAGCAGGCCAGGTTCTGCTGTCCACTGGAGTCTAGCTCTTCAGTTTTTCTCCACGAATGACATGTTGTTTGGGGTAGTGACGAGGAGGCCCCCCAAATGCCCAGGCTTTGTTTCTAAGTGCTATTAAAGTATTTTGGCTCTTGAAGAGACTATGTTCCTTGTGAGGAACAGTTACTTCTAATTAATATGACCTGTTTTCCTTCTGAAGGGATGGGCCATGAGACTGTGGAGGTGGAGGTGCTTCATGAAGGAGGCAGTCAGGCAGTGCCAGTCTGGGGGTGCCCAGCTGTGCAGGGCAGTGACAGCACCCATGTGCCTGGCAAACGCTTCTCTTGCAGTGTTGCAGGGAGAAGGTGTGAGGGTGCTGGGAGAAAGCCTGCGCCCCTGGGAATGACAGCAGCTAAAGGTGAGGGCTGGCTGCTTGGGCAGCAAAGGGTGAGCCAGCCATTCCCTTTGCAAATGCAGTGGAGAGGGAGGGAGCCTGGCCTATAGGGCAGGGCTGGCAGGGGGTCTGAGAGAGCCACTCTGCAACTGCCTTACTTAGGGACCCTGTGGGGAAATCACTTTGGGATGGGGGCAATTAGAAAAAACTGGGACCTAAAAGAAGCATAGTATTACAGGAAGCTTTTTAGGGTAAAAGACAGCTGTCGATTTCAGGATGGCTGGCATTCACCATCCTAAATCTGTTGCCACGGCTCCCTAAGCAATGCAGCCTGCAACCTCAGCACCTGCTGACAGGAATAACGGAGGCTGGAGCGGAGTGGAGACCCCGTGGCCAGGCTCTGTTGTGCTCCCTGCAGGAAGGGGAACTTGACAGTACCACAGAGCTGATGAGATGTCCACTGCCACGATTTTCCCTTTTTTTAACAAATTCTACCAGGGACAAGCAATGACAGAAAACGCAGGAATGTGGTTATGCCAGTAATTCAAAGTCCCTAGAACTTGTTGTAGTTCCAGCATACTGGGTGGATTCTGCCCAGATTCTTTCTTTTTCCAGTGTGTCTGGTGGAACAGAGGCAGCTCCTGTAACCCACCAGACTCTTTGGAATTTAACTTACTGTGCTGGCCCTTGGCACTTTGATTCTGGGACTTCCAGTCCCAAATTGTTTAGTGTTGCCCAAATGGTCTTCATTGCATCTGTAATGCTTTCTGGCCCTTCTGCCTCGCTGAGGATTCGATCAACGTATCGATACACTGTGGTGCCAGGTGGAATGGTGATCTGTGGCCAGAGCAATGTAAGCGATAGTGGGGCAATGTTTATATCCTTGTGGAAAACTATTTGAAAATGTAGAGTCCCACTCCAGGCAAAGGCAAACTGGGCTTTATCTTGCACGGGGAGCAGAATCACGAGGAATATATCTCTTAACATCTTGAGGAGCCATCCAAGTATGGGATACTTGGCCATAGGCAGGGGGACAAGGAGCAGGCAGAGGGGGCAGCTGCACACCGCCAGGGAGCTGCAGCACGTGTGGCAGCTGCACAACCTGCCCCAAGTCCCCCAGGGGCCCCTGCACCCCCTGCCAGGTTGCCTGGGCGGGCTGGGGGGTGACAGTGGGGAGGTGGGAAGGCCGAACGGTGATCAGCAGCCCCGGGACAGAGGGCAGCACACCAGCAGTGACCGGTGGTGGCATGGTCAGGGTGGTGAAGCTCATGCCGGGCACCTCTGATGCCATCGGCAGCTGGAGGGGAACATCTCTGTTGGGGCAAGCGAAGGGGGTGATGGGGTAAGATGCTGGCCGGCAGAGCTGGTTGGGGGTTACCCAAAGGGCAGAAGCACCACAAGGAGCGTGCTGCTTTATGTGCCGTGGCAGCTGGCCAGTGTGGCATTTGTTGGGGCAAACAGTGTTCAGGGGTTCTGTCCCCGTGGCTATCATTCCGCCAGCACCTGCTTCAGCCAGCATGTGACGGTTTGACTTTTAATGCCGAACAACTTCCCATCTCAATGGTTTCCCATCCTGCTGATGCTTTCCTGTTCTCCGTGCTGATTTCCCATCCCCACTGTGGTTGCCCAATGAACTATGTTTTGTTTTGGGAGTTGAATTTCATGTCAAAGGGGAATTTTCACCTTATTTTCTGTTGATGACAGTGGATCTCAAGACCTGATCAGCTTGTATTCTCTTGCAGCCAGAACTTTCCTCACTTGAAGGCTTCTTTCTGCATAACTTAGACAGTGGTGTTCTTTTTGCTATCTGCTCTTTGCTTCCCGTCATTCCTAAGGCTGCCTCCCTCGTTGAGACGTCCCTTCATTTGTAACTACTTTGGAGAGTGGGTCAGCTTGACCTAAACTTTGTGCACAGATTTGTTTAACCTATAGTTAAACTCTAAATCAGAGTGTGGTAATTCAGGAGTTTAGACAACAATTCCCCCCTTTGGGGCTTATTTCAGTCCAAGGCCTGTCCACTTCTTTGACACTCAGGTGGAGCCTGAGTGACTCCAGTCATACACATTGTTACAGATTGGTATCGCATGCCCAGGGAGGTGTGGTAGTACTTTGGAGGCGGGTGACTTTGGGATGGAGGTGTGCGTTCATATTACAATGAGGTTTTCTCATCTGAAGAGAGGAGTTTCACCACAGCTGTTGGCTCAGCAGCAGACATCTCATCAGCTGCATGGTACTGTCAAGTTCCCCTTCCTGCAGGGAGCACAACAAAGTCTGGCCGCGGGGTCTCCGCTCTGCTCCACCCTGTGCGTGTGCTGAGATGGCAGGGTGTGTTGCTTAGGAGCCATGGTAAATTTGATTCCGTGCATGCCAGCCATCCTGAAAGTGATAGCTGTCTTTTACCCTAAAAAGCTTCCTGTAATACTATGCTTCTCTTAGGTCCCAGTTTTCTCTTAATCCCACTCCCCCCCGCCCCCAAGTAATCTTCCCACAAGGTCACTGAGGCCCCTCTGCAGCTTTGGAAATACCCACCCACATCTGGGTCCCATGTCATTATGTGACCCCGCTCCAGTCACTGCAGGTTGTGGAAAAGTAGATCACAACCTCTAATGGAAACATGCTTGATTGCAGCAGACCCTGTAGGTGATGGCCACCCTACTTCTCAGCCAGATCTTGTCTGGGAGCCTCAGGGTGATCCCACAGGTATGTTGCTTGAGTGAATGTGCACCTAGGTTTTATTATTCTGTTCACGTGAAACTCAACTTAGCATTTGCTTGGCCAATGCAGAAGGCATGTGGCAGAGCATAGTGGGCCAGGCTCAGTGGTGTGCTCTGGGGCACTCTGCCTTGGGAAACTGTCTTTGCCAGCCAGTCCCACCCTGTGCTGCTTGCAGTGGCAGCTGCAAAGCCAGTGGGCTTGTTGGAGTAGAGTTTAGGGCTGGTGGGAGCTCCAGGGAGTCCCTTCACCCAACCTCTCTGTGCAGGGCTTTTTTTGGCTCAGCATTGTTTGTCCAGGCACTAGGTAACTTTCCGCACAGGGCTCCTGAGCGGAAGGGAGAGGCAAGTGTCTTGGAGCCAATCCTGAGTTTGAGCTGCATTCACTGCTCTTCAGGTCTGAAGAAGTCTATTAAAATATTTCCTGGGAGCTGCTTTATTCTGTTTGTCTACAGGCGTGGCTGTAGGCGATGGATATCCAGCTTTCCAGCTGGGTGCCAGGGCTGATGGGCAGGGAGACGGCATGGGTACGTGATGGCTTTTTACTTTGGCCAGCTCAAAGCCCAAATGTGAGCAATGCATCTCTTGTGGGTGTGAGACTACAGACCTTCATCGCTGTGTGTGCTGTATCATGGCATGATCCCCTCAAAGGTTCTGCTATTCAGTTATGATGGTGTATATCACAACATATGATGCAAACTTCTCATGGGTGTTTGCTTGCAGGTGTGGCTCCAGCTTCTGGTCTGGATCATGTGCTGGAGCTCATCTGACATCCCAGGGGTGCATCATCTGTCCTGACTGAGCTCACAGACTAAGCACTCCTGATCACTATCCTATTAGTGAGAGATTTCGCTTGATACTTTCTTTCAAGTGCTTCAAAGAGGAAAGCATATGGACAATACAGAGGACTCTCCCTGTGGTCATTCCAGGGCCTAGAGGAGATCCTGGAAAACCTGGATAAAGAAGCACAGGTTGGGTATATATCTTTCTGAACCAGAAAACTTGGGAAGTTCAGGTTTGAGACATGTATGGACAAGTTGTAGCCTACACAAGCAGAAAGGGATCAATCAGAGCCTCACTGCACTGATGCTTGATTTCATGGCTTGCAAGTACTGTGAGCTGCAGAGATGGTCCAGAGTCTCTGCTGCTGGTTGTGGTTCAAGCTGAGTCCCAGGGACAGCTGTGGCCCTGGTGACACCATTACTGGCCAGAGCTGTTGTGGGCAGCTGTGGGTACCCAGCTGGCAGGAACTGGAGGTGTTTGTGCCATGCTGCCAGTCGCCTGAGGGGAGAGTGCCCCTGGGAGACAGGGAGGATGCGCAGGCAGCTTGGGGTCACTGAGCCTGTCAGCCTTTGCTGGGGCTGTAGGCGTGCCCTGGCCAGGATCAGAGCAGCCCAGCTTCACAGCCTGGTTCATCCCCGTTGTTCTCCTTGATGAGTAGAAGACTGTCCATGACACCTTGGGGACAGGGAAAGGTGAGAGCTGGACACCCAGTTTCAGGCAGGACACCTAACTTGAAGGCAGCTAAAATGGAGGGCTGTGCATTCAGTCTCAGGTGGTTTAGCTGTTTCTAGTTGTGGTTTTGGTACCTTGGTTTTGGTTTTCCTCTTGTTTTGGGGGACCATGAAAGTGCCCAGAATACGGCTGCAGGAGCTTGGGACTCAGTCCACTGTGTGTGTCTGTTACCCTGAACTGTGTATGATGGAGTTGGCATGTTGGGACATGCTTCTTAAAAAGGTCTTTTTACCCAGCTGAGCTGGCTACAAGTGTCTTCCTGTTCTCTCTGAAGGAAGTAATTTGCCATCATCTTGCAGCTTGCCAAACATGCACTAAGTTTGAACAAGAAAATGACATGCAGTCTCCTAGGCTCTCTGGGTCAGGTTTTCCTGTCCACTGGAATGTGTCTAGCTCCTTAGGTTTTCTGCATGAGTGACACATTGTTTGGAGTAGTGACAAGGCAGCCCCCTCAAATATCCAGGCTTTGTTTCTAAGCGCTATGAAAGTATTTTGCCTCCTGAAGAGCCTGTGTTCCTCATGAGGAATGGTTACTTCTATCTAAAGTGACCCACTTTCTTTTTAAAGGGATGAAGCAAGAGACTGTGTGGAGGTGCCTCAGGAAGGAGGCAGTCAGGCAGTGCCAGTCTCCAGTGAAAAAACAGAAGCAATGCAATTAGCAGGTGTGCCAGGTAATTGCTGTCCCTGGGTCATGCAGTGTCATAGATCAAAATCAGTGTGTGTCTGCAGGCTCTGGTGCCTGCTCCTGCACATCAGATCAGCACCCAGACTTAGTACAGAGCGAGTGTTGTAAAAGAAGCCAGGAATGTCTCTCTGTGGATGACTGTCCTCTCTGGGTTGTGGAGGTTATTGCCATCAGTGTACCAGAGAGGTGCTGGTAACCCTCTGTGGATGCAGTGAGATGCTCACTTGTCACCACAATCCATTCACAGGAATTTCAGACCTGTGCCATTTCAGGAATGAGGCCATCTGAACCATGTTCAATAGATGATGGAAATATGACTCTTAAAGGAATGTAACCCCCTCAGTAGCTGCATCACAGATCTCTCTGTGAGTCTCTAGAGGCCCTAGGCCCAAGAGAGGGGGACTGCTGCTCTGAAATGAGGTTCAAAGGGATTCACTGAGGGATCAGGCACAGGCTTAGTGGGAACCTGCACCCTCCTTCTGCATTCTCTGTCCCTGAGCCATGCTGAGGATTTATCTTTCTCTGATTCTTGACAGTGCTGTCCAACCCCAGGGAAGCCCACCACACTGGGATATACAATTCTTTTGAAAGGATCCAGGTACTGAGCAGTCTTGCAGGGTGCCACAAGTGGGAGGCATGTCTTGAAAATGGGAGGCATCAGGCAGTGCCCATGCTGGTGAAAAGGCAGAGTGGGTGGGCCTGACTCTGTCCCCTCAGGTTGTGGGTGCTGGGCTGGGCAGGGGGACCCGTGGGTGGCACTCCCTGACACAGGGGTGGCATTTGTCTGTGTTGCTCAAAGTGGCTGAGAAGGGGGAGCAAAGCCATGACACTGGGAAAATTGGATTATGGCCATTCCAGAGGGCAAGCAAAGCTGATCAGAGAAAGAGAGGTAAAGAATGTGTTGATCTGCAATGGTTTTGGTTTTCTACCAAAAACCAAGGAAACACAGCCCCAGGATGTTTACCAGTTCAGAGCTGCTAACAAAGTGAGAAAAAACATTTTCTGGCCATGTCAGACCTGTGAGATTCCAGGACTCACTAATGTGCAGATTTTTTCCTCCAGCACAGAGAAGCACAAATGCTGTGGATCCTAAATGTTTCCAGAAGTACTGCATAGAAGGTGCTGTGGCAATCTTGGGCTCCATGTGCTTGGGATGGTGTTATGTTATGTGATGCTTGTGTGGAGGAAGAGAAAATGGTGAGTTGTTGGGAGCATTTTTTCCCAAACTTCTGTATTAGCTGGCTCCTCTAAGCCATGAAGCTTTTCGAGGTAGGGTATTCTGTAGTGCAGAGTTAGTTACTGGCCAGACTCCACTGAGATTTCTGCTGTAAGATGTTTGACTTGGCCTCTCAATTCATGGGTTAGCTAAGTGTTACATTGCTAACTTGCTAAGCTAAAAGTGACCCTGCCTCAAAAGAGCAGACCCAGCAACAGATATGGGAAGAGCAAGGTCAGAAAGTGAAAATGCCGAGGGATCAGATTGCCACAAAAAGGGAGAACTGCAAGAGTGACATCTCTCTCTCCCTACCAGTGAGCTGAGGAGAAGAAATCACCCTGCTAGGTGATGCCATAGATCCCAGTTGTTCACCTTGGCCAAGGTGTCCCAGCAACTCAGACCGTGGTGAGGAACCTACTGAGCTTTCTTTGGAGAAAGAGGTTGATCTGTCCCATCTGCTCTCTGGCACTGCCAGCGTGCGTGTTGTCAGCACGGGCAGGAGTTTTGCCTGTCAGGGCTCTGGATATGTATGCGGCACCAAACAGAGCACCAAGACTGTCCCCTTCCCTGGGCAGGGATGGGCAGGAGAGCCCAGTGCTGGTCCCTGCCAGGCATGCTGAGAGAGGAGGACAGGAGGCTCTCCTGGCCCTGCAGTGCCGTGCCCAGTTTTGGTCCCTTTGGTCTGCCAGAGTCGGGTCTCCTTTCCAGCACATGCAGAGCAGGCAGGTCAGGATGGTCAGGGCCAAGAGGAGACGAGCCATGGGCAGCCAAGCAGAGCCCAGCCGAGGGGTGCGGGGTGCCTAGTTTTTGGACAGAGCTCTCTGTGCCCACAATTCCCATGTGCAGCCAGGTGTCTGCACCCCACAGTGCACCAGGTACTGCCCTGCACCCTCACCCCCACCCAGCACCACAACTGTGATGTGGCCTTGGCAACCTTCTCTCTCCACAGGCACCTCAGTTTGAGAAACTGGCCCAACAGCAGCAGCTGCCCCTCGCACCCAGACAGCCGTCCTGCACATCCCAGCACCCACTGAGAGCCAGACCCAACACCAGCAGCCACCATCTGTGCCTGGAAAACTGGCCCATCTGCCACAGAGTACCAGGGAACTGGCTTCCTACCAGCCAGGCCAGCTGCTGGGCTTCAGTGATGTCATGGTTTAACCCTGGCCAGCAGCCAGGCACCATGCAGCTACTTGCTCACTCCCCCCCACCCAGAGGGATGGGAAGAAGCATCAGAAAGAAATGTAAAACTCCAGGGTTGAGATAAGAACAATTTTATTATTTTATAGGTAAAGCAAAAGCCACGCATGCAAGGAATTCATCCACCACTTCCCATTGGCAGGCAGGTGTTCAACCATCGCCAGGACAGCCGGGCTCCATCATGTATAATGGTTACTTGGGAAGACAAACGCCATAATGCCAAATGTCCCCCCCTTCCTTCCTTCTTCCCCCAGTTTATATACTTAGCATGTCGGCATATGGCATGGAATACTACCTCTTTGGCTAGCTTGGGTCACCTGTCCTGGGTGTGTCCCCTCCCAATTTCCTGTCCTCCTCCAGCCCCCTTGCTGGCAGGGCCCAAGGAACTGAAAAGCCCTTCCTTTAGTATAAACATCACCCAGCAACAACTAAAAACATCAGTGTCCTATCAACATTGTTCTCACATCACAGCCAAAACACAGCACTGTACTAACTACTAATAACTATTCCAGCTGAAACCAGGACAAGTGGTCAACCATTTATTGCTGAAGAACAGCACAAGAATAAATACAGAGCAGTAGCACAATTGCCTGGGTCCTAACAGCAGCAGACCCAGGAATTTTGCCAGTTCTGGGCTGTACTTCATACTGGGGCATGCTGGGAGATGGCCATGGGACCTGCTGACCATGAAAACTGGGGTATGGAGCATGAAAAGGACAAACTGACCCTGAACAGAGTGTAGCGAGATCTGGAATGGGGACGTTCTTGGGCTGACGCATGGGGTTTCTGACAGGCCAGTCAGAAACACTCTGCAGGCCCATTTAATGGAAATTATGGGTTAATCCACAAGTGGACAGCCTGGTTACTGGGAAGGTGCTAGACCAAACTGTTCCATCTGCTCCTGCAGCCCCACTATTGGGAAGGTAACCACGGAGCTCCCATGCCCCAGCCCTGGGAGCCCTAAAGAGCTGTCCTAAGGACTGTTGGGTCATCCCAGAACCCCCACCTGCTGGCTGCCTAGTAGCTGTGTCAGTGGGCACTCCTGCCCTCCCCCCAATAGAAATCCTTGGGTGCCCCTGATGCAAGAAAATATAATGAAAAACTTAAAACTGCTGCAGGCAGGAGCTGCATAGATAACAGAAACATCAACACACAAGCTGGAGCCTCACTGCCTGGAGAGACGCTCTGGGGCTTGGCCTGCTCAGCACTTCAAGGGACAGTTAGTAAGATGTAGGTGAGCCCCACAAGAATGTAAATAAGGAGCCTTCTGATAAGGACCTGCTAACTGCTAAAAGAAAACAAACTACTGAAGTGATAAGACTCAAGGATACTCAGGTAAAATAATTGTGGTAGTGGGAGATTGTGACCTTCTATTCAAATGCCCCCCCCCCAAAGAGGGTGGATCCCCCTCTTGGGGAGTGTGCGTAGTGAATTTAGAATGAACTGTACCTTTAAATTGAAGCGAGAAAACAACTAACCCATAATTAGTAGGTGTAGACTTTGGGCAGAACTAACCAACTTCACTGTATATATATATATTATGAGTACAATTAAGTGTGCAAGTTGGGAGGAGTGATCCCCCTTGCACCCAGTGCCACAGTAAACACACCTGCTTTATTACTCTCCTTGGGTTGTAGAGTACAATTCCGCACGTCAAGGGGTATGGCCCTGGGAACTGGGGGAGAAGCTGGCATATGGCTCAAGAACTGGTAGAGAGGGAGGAATGTGGGTGTCATAACTGGGGGAGAGGGGCCACTACTGGTTGCTTCTCTGCTGCTTTGCTCATTGCTGCGGGGATGGGATGCATCCCCAGAAGGGGAAGGGGGAGCGCCCTGGGACAGTAGATCCCCAAAGGAGCCAGAGCCTGCTGTCCTGAAGGCCAGGGCGAGGCAAGCAGCTGAGATGGGGGTTTCAGGGAGACCCTCCTCTCCTCTCCTGGCCCCCATACCCCCGTGCTGCTGAGAGCTGGGGAAAGCTCTCCAGGCTGGGGGAGGCAGCCCTGGCACAGCCGCCTGCCCAAGGGTAGCTGCCTGCAGGAGAAGCAGCCCCAGCTGTGATGTGTCTCACATTGTGGGGGTCGCTTCTTCAGGGAAACCTGCAGCCCTTCCCCGTGGCGGGGTGGCCCCGCCAGCTGTGCTGCAGGGTACAGCCTGTGGCCCTGCCGTGTGGGGGCTGTGGTGGTTTTAACCCCCACTCGCAGCCTCTCCCCCCGGCAGGCTTTGGGGGGACACAGGTTCCCTAGGAGAGACCCGCCCAGCCTGCGGCACTACCAGGAGCCTCGCTTGCTTTTCAGGGCATTCACAGGCCGTTCTATCTGGGCTTCTTCCCATCCATGGCTGCCTGGCAGGGCTGGCGCTTGCTGTCAGCTCTGCTCTTGGCTGACTGCTTCTTAGGGTTTGACTATTTGTGTAGTGGCACTTTGCTGTTGACACAGCTGGATGGGCTACAGCCAGCTGCCAGTAAGATGGCACTGCTGGAGCTGGTGCAGCGTGCTGAGGTCCCGCTGGAATCCCAGCTGTCACACACAGATGCAGTCGTCTTGGCTGACTAGCAGCTGAGAAAGACAGCAGTGTTGAACAAGCTCTCACAGGGAGTAGGTACCGGCATGTTCTTGCACCTGTTTGGTATTCTCTGATAACATGTGAACCAAGTGACCGGCTGCAAGGTTTGAAGGGGGACAAGTGAGGTGTGGCTCTCAGGAGAGAAGACACTACTTGGATTCCAGCAGATACAGTGCTGCCTCATTCTGGACTCCAAGGCTCAATTTTGTAACCTAGTTTCTATGCGCTATAAAAGCAAACCATGGATAACAGAGAGCACGAGTTTGTGCTGATGGCAGCCAGTGTCATAAGCCTACTCACTGATGTGCCAGAAGGTGTATGTGCCTACATGAACAATGCCGAACTCCATAAAGGCAGTCCTAACTGCCCTGCCTTCCCCTGCCTGTTTTAAGTTGTTGGATTTCTCCTTTACCAGCAGCACCTATATCACCTCCTTTCTATAGCAACAGCAAGCCGCTAAATACCTTCTCCAGGGGAGCAGTGCTGTGCTTTCCCAAGGCGTTTTTGGGCTCTCTAAGAGTACAAATGTGAGGGGTCATTGTTCTCACCACAGAAAGCAGAACTTTTATGGTATCACATGGCTACCAGGGCAAGGTGAGAAACACCAAGAGAATTCCTTCCTGGCACCTGCTCCAGGGGAGCAGTGCTGCACTTTCCCAAGGTGAGTTTAGGCTCTGCACAACTGCAAAAGTGTTGGGTTAGTTTTCTCACCCCAGAAAGCAGGTAGCAGAACTCTTGTGGTGTCCTTCACATGGCTACCAGGGCAACGTGAGAACCAAGAGAAGTGCTTCCTGGCACCTTCTCTGGTGGAGCTGTGCATGGGTGGTGCCATGGAGCATTTTGGCTCCAGATGAGTGCAAAAGTCAGTGGTTTTGTTTCTCACTCCAGAAAGCAGGTAGCAGAACTTTGGATGCAGGGAAAGGAAGGGGACAGTTGCTTACTTTGGACACTTCAATGAAGTGCTATATATTATATATGTGTGTGTGTGTGTATATGTATATATATACACATACATAAATATATATAAAAAAATAAGGAACAGATCCACTTTCTTAGTCCTCAGTACAATATGAACAGTGGACTTGTGGTGACGAGAATTTCAGTAAAACTTCACTTCTCTTTTTGTAGTTGGGTGTGTCTGCGGTGGGTTTTTGTCTGCAGACTTTCCAATGGTGCCTGCCATAATGGTGTACATTACTAATACGGTTGTTCTTTTGCTCCGCTTCCTGTCTAACCAAACCATTCAAGCAACTGTTAAATTTAACAGAGTTACTAACATTTTCATTCTTAGGTCAAATCTGTGATGTTTATTAACTAATGTCTTGATTTTTACTGTACAGATTTTATCAAAAAGGGAGCTGCAAGGATTGGACAAAAAACGACAGACACAGCTGGAGCAGATGTTTAGAGGCATCACAACTATTGTGGCTGGCAAGTGTGTGAATCCTTAAACAAAGAGGCCATAGACAGTGATCAGTATAGAAAGAGCCATGAATGATATTCACTACTCCGTCAAGCCGCACAGGAGCACAAAGCAGCAGGTTGGTTTTCTCGCGACATGAGCTGCTGCTCAGAGGTGGCTTTTCAAGCCTGATTTCTCCCTGCGCAGCCATGGAGGGGTGAGCAGAGCACTGCGGTCTGAAGCCTGCAGAGCGGTTACTCAGCTGGCTGGCAGCTGCATGCTGGGTACAAGCAGCTTCTGAAACTCACGCAGTTTGTTTTCTAACAATGTGGGGAAGGGAGAAAGAAAGAAAGAAACCAATTAAAGCAGCAAGAAGCAACAGTGGTATGCCTGGAACAGAAGGAAGTTTTATCATTTATTTTAATTAAGGTGGTGAATCAGGCTTTGCATCTGAGCCACGTGGGTTTCTGTTGTTTTGCAGCATGGCTGCTATTGAACGTGATTTTGGGCAGGCTTGTTAAGTATTTGAAGTGGTCACAAACAGCCAGACCTCTGCCTTTTCTTGCTGCTCTACCAAGGGAGTGTAAACCATACTCCCTGCAGCAGGGTGACAGTGATCAGTGCTGAGAACTGTGTCTGGAGCTAATGCAAAGGATTTGGATTTTGGTCTGTGCGAGGGTTTGTAAGCAGGTGTGTCAATGCTCTTTCCTCTTCATGTCGTGACAGGCACTGGAAGTGATCAGACAGTTAAAGGAAACCATGCAGATCGAACATGCTCACATGAGGCTGCGATTTATCCTTTCAGCAAAGGAGGGGAAGAAACTGAGAGAAAAGCTCAAGCCCCTGATTAAAGTTATTGAGAGTGAAGATTTGCACAAACAGCTGGAAACTGGGAGTAATAAAGCAGTCCTTGGGTGTCATACTTGATTTGACTACCACCTGTACCTTTGACTAGACGATGAATGAATATGTGGAAGATGTTGAGATAAACTGCAGGTTTACCAGAGGTTCTAAATCAGAGGTGTGCTTTGTGGTTTTAACGTCACCTAATCCTAGTGAGGTCAGCGTGCGAGTAGCCTTTATTGTACAGAGGTTGCTGCTTCAAGCTGCGGAGGAGCAGTGTCATTCCTCTTAGCAGTGATTATCCTACAGCACAGATAAATTTCTCTGCATGTATGGAATGTTACTGTTCATTTGGTGGGTCAGGCCTGTATTTGACAGCGGTTAATTAGGTTTTGAAAAAATAGTCTATGGCAAAGCAGAACTTGGTATTAGCAAGTATCTTTCAGAGACCAGATTAGAATCTAGCAATCCCAGCTGTCAAAAGACATGCCCAGCATGGGTAAATGGAACTGCAGAGCCTCTGTGGAAAGATTACTTGATAGAAATTGCTTATCAATTCTGCAAATTCCTTCTTAGTCACTAAAGTATTTTTATTTTTAATGAAAATTAATGTGAGACCTTGAAAAGGGTCTAATGACAATCAATTACTATGGCTTGACTGATGACCTGTGAAAAATTTCAGGTGTGCCTTATTGACCCAGGCTGCTTCAGAGAGATTGATGAGCTGATACGGAGTGAGACAAAAGGGAAAGGAACCCTGGAAATGCTGAGTCTGAAAGACGTGGAGGAAGGAGACGAAAAGCTTGAATGAAAGCCTTCCCACAGCAGTTCTACTTGCAACAACATTCTATGAAATGACTGGTGGTAGCCATGCTCTTCTGTTCAGCCTTCATGTTTTTTCCAATCTCCTGCTGCTAGATATTTCTTGACACTAGTCCTCTGGGATTTTTCCATGCAGTGTAGGTTTTTTTATCCTTCTACACTTGCTTGGTTTACAAATGTGTTTGTCTGCAGGAACATTTTGTGTCAGTTGTACTAATGAGGCCTGAGTTAAGATGTGGTACAAAAGTGACTCTCGCTTTGGTTTACTTTAAGGGTTGCTGTTGAAGAGCGTTGGGCTGATATGGTGCCCATCGTTGCTATCTGGAGCTGTCAGTGCTGAGCGGCCGGTTGCATAGATCGCTGAGGGGTGAGTTTGTGAGGAGAGGAACCTTCAGAAGAGAGCTGCATTTTCACTTCTGAGCAGTTGCAAAGCATGGATCGTGCCTAAAAATTGATCTGCTGGCAGCACGATCACTGACTTGGGCTTCTGCAGTTAGCTGCTTGATAACTCGGGTAAAGGACCATTCTTAAAGATTTCCTATGCTGGATAGAGGACTACTTGCTGACTTAGAAAAAATGTTCTCCTCCAAATAACTTATTTGTGACACATATTTAGCTACCCTAAGGAAAACGAATTATCACCTATTTATATATTATAGATACAGAAAGACAGTATTTTTGTGAATGGTATAGGAGGTGCCTCTGGCCACGGCGATGCTTTTAGTAGGCCGAAGGGGTGGCCTGCGCTTGTGAGCTGTTCATTCCACGGCATCAGTGAGAATCTCCGACAGGCATGGGTGGCCTCTGCCCATCAAGCTGGACAGGCTTTTGTTGGGCCGCCATTCCACAGCAGGAGCGGTTTGGTTGTGCCCCGTTTTAGTGCGACACAGAGCAATCCTGGCAGCTGTCCTTTCTCCTCTCGCTGTTTATGCTGCTTTCTAATACCTGCCCAGCATTTCCAGGCAGCTCCTGAGGCACAGGATCTAGTTGATGATAATTCCATGAGATTTTGTCTCAGCTGTGTTAAACAAATGCTTTTTAGTGGAACTGGTGTGTTTCAAAGAAGAGGGGAAGAGAGCACAGCAAGTGGAGGAGGAGAGACAGAAAATGCAAACCACCAGGCAAAGCCCCTGTGCTTGGGTGACCGAAAGCTCAGCCAGCAGGGATTTACGGAGCCTTCAGCGTGACGTACCCCTTCCCATGCTAACAGCAGGCAGCAGGTCAGGAGCTGCAGGCTAGCCAGCGCCTCGATGTCTCTCCCAGACGAGTGCTGTGTTCATCATTGGCTGTTCACTTTTAGCGCGCCCGACTGCCTGCTACATGAGAACTGAAGGGAGCTCTGGCTTGCGCTGCTGACGTGACCTTTTCCTTTGTAGCGTGAACAGCGTGGGAAGTCTCCAGAATTTAGGCAGGGAGGGCTGAAGACAACTGAAAGCGGAGAGTTTTGACGTGTGAGGTGCAGGGGGCCTGTGGGACTAGACCCTTAGTCAAAGGCTTCCTCCTGGAAGCTGGTTTCTGCAGGCGCCTGTTGACATGAGCTTGTACAAGCCTGGCTTACGTTTCTTGAGCAATATTTTGGAAGGACCGTCTACTCGAGAGTCTGACTTTTGCTGAGGGCCACTGAAATGGACATCCTTGAGGCATTTTAGCCGTTCTTCTAAAAAGCTCTCTCTTGCCCCCCCGGTAACCTGCCGTGATGTTTAAATGCTGCCTAGGACAGTGTAGTGGCATAATGACTCTATTTGCCACGTGGGCCCCGCCTCAGTGTGGAGACCTCTACATGCATGGACAGACTGGCCAGCTTCCTTGTGGGCACAAAGCCTTCACTGCTTGTCTTTCAAAGGGCCATCTCTTCATGCGCATTTTTATGAAGCACAGAAGATGATAATGTCTGTGTGTAGCCTGTCACGGGCCATTGGCGTTAACATGCAATCCATCAGTCTGCACATGAGGTGCTGAGTAAGAGCCTGGGATGATCCTGTGTCGGTAACACTTGATTTCAGAATCCTCTAATTTCTTTGTTTCCTATTTTCAGCAGCTAGAGCACCATAGGACGGCTGCACATTAAAGATCTCGAGTTACAGAAACGTTATCAGAGCTGATCTACAAGCTTGGTGCTAGGAAGGCAGTTTCCCTCTGTAAGGAGTCTTTTTCTGCAAATCAAAGATTGAGGGTTATCCTCCTCTCTGGTAGAGGGAGCTTGGTTTTATTTCTTAACAAATAAATGTACATGCTTGCATTCCTTGCTGTGTCCGTGGCTGAGCCAGAACATGCGGGAAGGACAAGACCAAAGCCCAGTCTCAGCAGCTGGTCTACAGGAACAGACCTCCCTGCGTAGCCATTCCCTGCCTGAGGCACTGATGTTGCGGAGGCGCATGGTGAGGCAGGAACGGGCTCCTGGTGCCAAGTGAAACCAGCCGGCAGCTGCCAGAGAGTGCGGGGGGGCTGTTCGGGTCCACGGTGCCCACATGTATTCCCTGCAAGTGTCCTGGCCCGCATCTGGTGGGGCTTGGAGGGGTCCCCCAGCTGGGCGGGCTGCAACTGCTGCAGCCACGGCGCTGGGACCGCGCTGCCCGCCCTGCCTTGGGCTGCCTCAGTAACTGGTTATTCATTCGCCTGTTGCCCACAGAAGCGGAGAGGAGGGGGCCGTGGGTGGCGATGGCTGAGCAGGAGGCGCTGGCCGAGCAGGAGGTGTGTGCCATGCGGCACTGGGAGGTGCCGCTGTGACAGTTACGCCAGTGCAGGGAGTGAGCTCAGCTCTGTGATGTCACAGCCCGTGTCACAGCCTGCCAACGTCCTAACAGCCCGGCAACGTCTCCACCGGGCAGTAGAGCCACGACGGCTGCCACGTGCGCAGCCAGGCTGGAGGGCCGAGGCAGGAGCAGCGGCACCATGCCGGGCCGCAAGGCAAACCTCAGCCAGCGCGCCCAGGAGCTGTGTGCCGCCGTCGCCTTGCAGGGTACTGCCCCTTGGGCTTCTTGTGGGGACGGCCTGGGGCGGGCGGGTGGCTTTCGGTCCCCGCGTTGTCCTGCACGGTACCAACAGCGCCTTTGTGTCCCCCAGAGCAAGGCGGGAAGTTTTGCGCGCAGCCGCGTGAGGAAAAGCGCAGTGGGACCAGAGAGCGGCTCCCCCGCCTGTGTGAGGCTGTGCAGGAGGACGTCCGTGCCCGGGGCCATAGCCAGCAGGTACCGTCGGGTCCCTCCTGCTCTACCCCTGCCTGGCGCTGGCCCTGTCGGGAGCGGGCGGCACAGGGCAGCACTAGGCTGGGACTGGCCCCAGGCTGGTGGTGATTGTTCTCTCTGCCCCTCTCGTGCCCACAGCACAACAGACGCAGCGTCTCTGAGACTTGCAGAGCGCCGAAGTCCTTGGGGGCCACTTTGGCCAACCAGACAGGGCCCAGCGCGCCCGGGCTGCTTGCAGGGGGCTGGGGCTGTGGGAAGGCTCAGAAGGACAGGGTGGGTGGTAGAGTGACTGGTGCCGGCACAAGGACAGCCCCCCAGGGCTGGTGTGGTGCAACCGGGGGTGTTTGTGTGTGGTCCCACGGGTCCCTTTCCACTGCGGGACCCACCCGTGCAGATCCTCCTTGAGCTCCCTGAGCAGATCTGTTGTCCCGGCAGTGCTCCCGGCTGTCCCAGCCTGTGTGTGCCCAGGGCTGCCCGGGTTCCTGCAGCTCCAGCCGCATCCCTGAGAGAGAGATGCTGTCCCTGCCCTGCCCTTCACTGCCCGTCCCGAGGTTACAACGCGGTTATAAGCCCCGCTGCGGTGACAGAGACCCTGGCCCCGCAGAGCTGCCTTTGCCCGGGGGCCTCTTGCAGGGCCAGCGGCAGGCGGGTGCGGGGGGGTGGTGCTGCTGCTGCTGCTGCTCTCCGGCACCCCCGCAGCTGGGGCACTGATGGATTCGATTGACGCCCAGCCCTGGGTCTCAGTTAGGCAGCACCCCTAAGTCCGGTGTCCCCAGCTCCACCCTGGGGGCAGTTTTCCAGGCAGGACCCCCTTGTGCCGCGGGCGCCCAGCAAGCTCTGCCTCCAGCCTGCTGAATGCTCGCATGCCCATCCAGGTGGCCCAGGAGAAGCTCCAGGCCGACATCTATGAACGGGTGAACACCTGCAACATGCTGCTGCACCAGGTGAGGCAGCGGAGACAAGTGCGGGAGGAGCTGCAGAGGCGGCTGCAGCAGCTGCAGGATGCTGCGATGCCTGACAAGCGGCAGCAGGCACAGGCGCAGGTACCTGGGACCCCCTCCTGGGCTGGCAGCACCTGCAGAGGGCTCTAATCCAGCCCCTGCACCCCCCGGCTGGCCTCTGGGCTTGGCATGCGGGGTCACCCCCTGTACCCCCCCACCTCTGCCCCAGGCCATTTGCCAGCTGGAGAAAAACATTGAGAAGGTGCTCCTCAAAGTCCACACTGGACAGAAGGTGACTGCCCTGTACCTGGCGGTGCGGGATGTCCTGAGGAAGGTGAGCTCCTCCCCACCGTGCCATCGTGCCACCTGCTCCCCCAGCAGAGACAAGGAGGTGCCCCAGGGGCAACGCTGGTGGGACGCCCCCCTCCCAGATCAAAGAGGTCCTCCTGCTCCCCTCCATCTGCTGTCACAGCACGGGGGACCCCTGGGGCTCACTGGGGTGACGTGCTGTGGCTCCCTGTGTCCCAGGAGCTGGCCCACCTGCCTCCGCACCTGGACCTCCTGTGCAAGATGGCCGAGCTGTATGGTAGGGAGCTTCAGGACATGGATCTCATGGCCTTGGAGGCCTGCAAAGCCGCTGACAGAGCCAAGGTGAGATGGCCAGGGGCACCTCGGGGCCCTTTTCCACCCTCCAGAGCCCACCGACGGCACCATGTGCCCCGGAGCTGCTGAGTGTGCCTTCAACCAAGAGCAAAAGAGCCGGAGCTGGGCTTGCCCACAGCACCCCGATGGCTCCATAGCTCCTCCCGGGTGTCGCTCTTGGGCCGGGCTGCCCTGGGGCTGGGGACAGCCTGCCCGAAGCCCCAGCTACAGCGAAGGCAGCACGCTCCACCCGCCAGCCCTCCTTGCCCACTATCCTTCCCAGCCTGTCTACTTGGCGGCGGGGCTGGTCATTGCTGACCCTGGCCATCCCACAAGTTCAGCTGGCTGCCAAAGGTCCGTTCCAGCTTTGACAGCCACTTCTCCCTTCTCTGACACGCTCCAGGAGGATGCAAACAGGACGCGCAGCCGGATCCTTGCGGAGAGAGCGCGCATGTACCGCTCCCGGGCCACCCAGGAGGTCTCTGTAGACACAGGGTGGCGGAAGGACGTGTACCAAAGGCACCTGAGAGCGGTGAGCTGGGGGTCCTGGCACAGGCCAGGCTGTGGGCAGACGGCAGGCATCGGTGCCGGGCCCCCCACGGGTCGGGGGCCTGCAGGGCCAGCTCCCCCCGGCTGTCAGCAGCGTGGGGGGTGACAATGCACATCCTTGCAGCAGGAGAGGCACGAGCTCACCGTGGACTCCCCGACCCCGGCCTCACAGGACCAGCTTGTGGGTGAGTGCCTGGCAGGGTGCAGGGGGGTGGGACGCGGGCACAGCCGCAGGCATCCTTCCCTGACGCTTCCCTCCCACCCCAGGCACCAGTCTGGAGGCCGTCAGGTCCCAGATGGAGCACGAGGCCAGGGTCACGCAGAAGATGCAGCAGGCCAAGGCTGCGCTGCAGTGCTCCAGGATCTGGGTAACGTGACCCCCCCCCTCTGGCAAAACCCACGGCTGCTCAGGGCCCGAGGAGCTGAGAGCCCTCTGCTTGCCTTGTTTCATTGTGGGCTTCTCTGCCCTCCTCTGCCTTGGAAGACCCCCAGAGGCCCTCTGGGGCGGGCAGGGATGGCACCACACTTCTCCGTGACATGAGCTTGCAGCCGTCCATGGTGCACACGGCTCCCCGAGGCCACGGCCCGGGTCCTGTACCCTGCAGGAGCACCGGGGGCTGAGTCCTCGTGCTCTCCCCCGGCCAGGACATACCCGGCAGGCTCCTGGAACAGCAGAAGTCCTCGGCGGACCTGGAGCAGTGCATCAAGGAGGGCGAGGAGAAGAAGCGGGCACTGGCGGAGAGGCTGCACGAGCTGGAGCTGAACCTAGCTAAGCTGAAGTTTCACCAGCCCTCCAACACAAGCAGGTGTGCAGTCGTGTCCACCGGGCCACGGCCCTTGGCGGGGGGGACACGTGTGTGCCAGGTGTCCCGACACAGCAGGGCACCCCTTCCCACGTCCCACTGCAGCCGCCCACCCCTCCTGTGCCGCCAGGTTTTCTGAGCAGGGGGCTCCCCCAGCTCTGGGCCTGGCAGAGCACCCAAAGCTCCCGCTGCGGCGGCAGGAGGACCCCCGCTTCTGGCCTGGCGTGGGAAGTGGTACCAGCAGCATGGAGCTGGGTTGCAGGCAGCACCTCTGCTCTGCATTGGCAACCTGAGCAGCTTTTGCAACAGCTCTAGGGTGTTCCTGCCGCCCCTGTGCACTTGTATGGATGTGAATGTGCTTGGCTCCAGGGTGCTGGAGGAGGAGCTGCGGCTGAAACTGCAGTGCCAAGAGGCTCGGCTGGAGGACATGCGGGCCCAGATGATGAGGAGCAAGGATGTTCTGCTCAAATGTGAAGAGGACATCAACAGCCTTTTCGTCCGCCTGCAGGGCATCACCGTGCCCGGCCAGGTACCCACATGGGGCTGGCGTGAGCTTGGCCCCGGCCACTGCCCGGTGGTGCAGCAGTACGGCGTGGAAACGCTTGGCGCAGCCACTGTCCCCCCGCCGTGGCTCGTTTTCCCCACCAAGGTGGTTGTTCTCTCTCTGACTCCAGGAGGATCCTGTCAAGGCCATGGCGGTGGAGGAGAAGCTGCAGCACTGTGAGCAGAAGCTGCGCTACCTGGTGCAGCGGGTGGCCAGCCTGCCCCACGACTGGCGCAGCCCCAACAAGGACAACAAGGTGCGCGGGGGCTTCATCCCTGCTGTGGCCTTTGGGCACCCGCACGGGGCTTTCCCATACGGCCCATCCCAAGCGTCCTCCCAGCTGGCAGGATGGAGGTGGCACCAGGGGAGAGCCATGAAGCAGCTCAGCCCCCAGTGGCACAGGGCACTGCAGGGTGTGCTCCGCGCGGGGACCTCGAGGTGGGGCAGCCCTTGGCTTGGAACACCCACCTCCCCTTCAGCAAGTAACCCAGAGTGTCTTCCACAGATTTTTGCCGAGGTCCGTAATTTACTAGAGAACACCACTGCGGATCACCCACAGAACCTGAGGGTTTCCTTGGAGGACGCAGGCAGCGGCCAAGGTAGGAGAGCACAGCGAGGACACGTGCCACAGCAACCATCCCAGCCCCTGCCCGTGGGGATTCCTGGGCATCCTTGCCTGTCTTCCACTGTCCCAGCAGAGCCCAACCCACGAGCTGCTTGTCCCAGGTGCTGTGGGACAAGGAGGGAGAGCCTTGGCTTCAAAATCACCTGGTTGTGGCCTCCTCCTGTTGGATGTTCTTGGGGGAGACCACGAGCTTTTGGCAGCTCTCTACTGTGTTTTTAACAAAGCGGGAGCTGTACCCACCACCCCCTGGCTCCAGGCCTTTCTGGGAAGCGCCAGCAGTGTTGAAGAGGGGCCACAGCGGTGGCAACCCCAGGCTCTGCAGGTCCCCCTGGGATGCGGGGCTGGCAGAGCCAGTCGGCAGTGCCTGTGCCTCAGGGCTCCGCACGAGGGCTCTCTGGGATGCCACCAGCCCTGCAAAAGGTGCCGGCTCTGCCCAGGGACATGAGCGCACAGAGCCTCCACAGCCCACTCCTCTCCACTCTCTCCTCAGAGTCCTTGGATTCTGATGACGAATCCTGTGGCCTTGTCCTCACCCGGGAGGGCATCAAGAAGCAGGGGCTGCTCCTGATGAAAAGCAAGCAGCGTGGCAAGAAGTAGCAGTTTCTCCAGCAGACCTTTGCATGCCCCACAGCCACCCGCTGTGCTGGGCATGCCCCAGAGCCACCCGCTGTGCTCTTTGGCCGGCAGCTTTAATAAAGTAGATGTTTTGCACTCCTCACAGGCCTGTGGTACACCTGGAATGGGGGGGTCACTTCTGGCACCTGGGACGCCTGGGTGCTGAGCTGGCTTTGGAAGCACCCCCATCCCCGCCGCCCCTCACCCCGTTGCGCTCTCTGCAGAGGTGGGGATGGACTGGGGGGGAACCGCTTTCGTGGCCAAAGCAAAGCTGGGGTCAGGGTGGCTCTCTCCCCCTTGCTCCTGTGGGGCAATCGCCTTCGCGGGACCTCTGCAGCCCCAGACCACTGTGGGACCTCAAAGGGCTGTTGCCTGTCCAAGGCAGCTCTGGGGAAACGTGGGGCAGGGGCTGAGACCTGTCCAGGCATTGGACCTCAGGGTGGGGGTCTTCATGTGCATGCGTGGGAGCACAAGGGCAGACCCTGCCTCGGGAAGGGAGAGCCAAGTCTGAGCTGGAGCCCCCAGTCTGGGGCTGCCTGACCTGACCTGGCTGGGGACCCTTCCAGCTTCTGCCCTCCCCTGGCCCCCGCACACACGTTGTGCAACTCGTACTGATAACCCTGACCTCAGAGCACACGTCGGGCGCTACCTCTGGGCTGCGGGGCAGTGCCTGCAGGTAAGGTCTAACCCAGCATGACCCAGGACAGCAGAGGATGCCACAGCGAGCCTGTGGCTCCCGGACAGGATCCCCAGCCCTGCTGACTGCTCACGGACACCCAGCCGTGGGCTCCACGGTGCCTTCGCTGCAAAGGCACTCCTAAAACATGGCTGCAAAGGGATGGTGCTGTTTCCCCAAGTACAGCCAGCACTGACAGGGAGACCCGCGCGGGAGAGTGGCACCTCGTCCCCTTCAGCCAGGGGACATCAACACCAGACCAAGCTTTCACTTTCCTCTCTGCTTGGTCCCTGTACTTCATGGCAACAGCACTTGTAACATCATCCCTAGGGGGAAGGGCTGTTTCTGCCCAGCCACTAGCAGGCGGGTACATCACGCCAAGTGTTCCTGGTGGGTTTTGTGTGACTACTGGTAACGGGATGATATTGCCAAAATACAGCACAACTTGTGTTTTTCAAAGGAAGCTCCAGAAATAGGTGAACGTGCCAAAGAATGCATCTAATGGAGCTTCCCAGAATTGAGAGGACGTCTATAGCTGTAGAGAGGCTCTTCTGCAATTGAAAACCACGCTCTAATGACACCCATCCATCTCCTGTCCCTGTGCTGTTCCCACATGGCCAGCACACCAGGGGGGCTGTGCTGGGGTCTGGGTCAGGGAGTCCTGCGCTGCGAGCAGCTGCCCAGCCATGCAGCAAAGATCTGAACATACTCTGCCAAGCAGGGAGCCAAGCAGGGAGCGTGGGTGGACAGCACTGGGCCACTCTGCCCATGTCCAACGCACCCAGGCTTTGAAGAAACTCAGCCAGGCCACCTTGGGTAGCCTGTGCTGAAAGAGATGTCATTAGGAAGCAAAATAGCTGCAAAGTACCACCCGTCCTGCTGACTGGGCATCTCTGCTCTTGCTGCAGCAGGCCACCAGCTGATGGTGAGATTGATGCACCCCCGGCTCTCGCTGCACCGCTGGCACCCTGGGGCAGCGCAGCTGCAGGCATGGCACTATTGGCCAGAAGTCATGGAAAATCTGCCCATCCACGCGCCTTTGTGCAAACCATCCATCCCTTCTCTTTCACAGCGCTCTACAGCTGCTGCCAAAACAGTTTGAACTATGACGAGGCTATAGGAGCCAGCATGAACGCTGGTATTTGCCTTTACAAGGTCTAGTACAGCAGAACCACAGAGCATCAGGTTTTGTGCCCATCAGCTTAGAAGCAGCAGCTCCAGGATGTGTCTATTAGACAACAGTCACCACACCACTGGATAAATACGAATGCTTGGAATCCAGCTGATCAAACCATGCTAGCTTCATACACCTCGCACCTTCTGAAAGGGCTTCCCTTCCTCCCTTGGCAATGCAGAAACAAGGGTACACCCCATGGGTGCTGCATGGGGGAGGAAAGGTTTTCAGCTCTCACAAGAATGCTGCCTTGAGCAGAGAGGAGCCCACCAACATCTGCCAAAGGCTCGGGTAGCTGAGAAACCCACCTCTCTATGGTGACATCACCCAGTCCAAAATCCAACATCTGTTGGTCAACAGTTGAGAAGGTCCCAGTCCAGGTAATCTGATAGTATGAAGGCTGAGGAGAAGAGAAGGAGCAAATCATACACATTTTGTGGCTGGTAGAAATGAAGGATGACGTTTTAGAGCATGGTGGTGGTGCTTCGTCCCTTGTGCCCTGCCCTGATGTACGGTAAAGCAAGAAGAGACACTGGAAAACTTTGGGGAAGGCCTCCATATGCTGAGGTGTTTCCTCTCCTTCCTCTTCAGCTTCTAAAAGGTATTTGGTGAGGAGCAGAGCCAGCATCCCTCAGCTAGACCAGGGAGTCCTATCACTAGGGATGAACCCTGACAAATCTTTCAAGCCCTTGGTCTGCTCTTTGCCTTCTGGCTGTGGGAAACAGAGAAGCCACAAAACATGATGAAGCCTTCTCTCTGCTAAAGCTGGATGGAGAACGCAGTCTGCAGCCCATTTGCCAGCTGCAAGGTAATTTGGGGATGTTTTGGCTGCCTTGAAAGGAAGGAAAGAGCAATGGCACATGATATTATAGGGCTTCCAGGTCTACTGCACTCATAGAGTTGTGAGTGCAGAATACAAAGGCTTCCTGCTTCATTGTGAGCATTCATCAAATGCATTCAGTCATGGCATCCCAAATCCTCATCATCTCTGCAAGGCAAGGGGAAGGCATGTCATCCTGCCAGCCAGCAGCTCACAGCCACGCAGCATGCTCCTGACTGGGCAGGCGGCACTGGGTGCAATCAGACTGGCTGCTGCTGCCTTATCCGGACCTGGGAGAGGCAGCGATGGAAATGGATGTGGCAAGTGTCAGAGTGGCACAAGAGAGAGTGGGAAGAAACCAGAGGCAGTGCCTTGGTTTCTGGATTAATAAAGATTTAAAACAAACAAACAATCATAAAAAAAACCAACCAAACAACCCAGCCCTGGTTGCACCAGGCAGGCAGCAGCAGAGTTAGCAGCAGCAGCCAGGCATCCCCCTGCCCAGCTGACACCCTGAGGCACACGGGACCTTCCTGACTGGGGCCACCTGCCTGCAACTGGCAGGGGAGCCGCATGGGGCATGGTGGGGCGCTACCGCCACACCACAGAGACCCTGGGGCAGGAGAGCCACGCAGTGGAGTCCCCAGGCTGGGCTTCACCCCATGCAGACAGCCCCACATGCTGGAAAAGAAGTGAGGCTGCACAGGGCTCTCCAATATGGGAACATATAATGAGTAATATAAGGAAGAAATGAATGAGAAGGGGCGGAGGGCAGGGGAGGTGAGGTGCCAGTGGGAGTGCCATGAGGTCGCAGGCCTGGGGTGGGACAGCCCAGGGAAAGAGGGGAGAGATTTCCTTTCCTGCCTTGAGAAACCCTTATTTCCTTCCCCTGGATTTCCTGCCAAAGGCTCGCAGGGAGCTCTGGCACGGATGGCTGCAGCCAGAGCTGGCACTGGTGAGAAAACTGAAATAGGACATTGGAGAATTTGCATTGGAGTGTTCACTGCACGGAAATATCTCTGCCTTGGGAAGGCTGGGTTTGAGTGGGTTTGAGGTTTGTTTTGATTTTAAAGATGTGATTGACATCACGTGGAAGTGCAACAAAGGGTAGGCACAGGCTGGGACTGTCACTGGAGCTTCAGCACTAGGTTTTGTCCTCTGGGGAGAAAGGGAACCAGGCTAAATCACTAAATCATCCAGTTTGGGGCCAAAAAAGGAGGCTGTGTTGGCTGTTCTGGGAAGGGACATGCAGGCAGGGCCACCATTGTGGGGATCTATCTTGGTGTGCTGGGAGCTGCAAGGTTAGGATGTGGGAGGAGACAGGTTCATACATTCCAGCCTTTGGGGCAAGAGCCGCTTCCACCCAAAGAAACACAAACATTTCCCATTTCCATGTTGCTGTTAAGAGGGTTGATGTTTGTGATGGTGATTTTTGGTCCAGTAAATAGACTGCATTGACATCAGTAGCCACCGGTGTGTTTCAGCATCTATGTAAAATGAGGAAGGGAGCAAGGTGGGACTGAGGCAGCAAGTGTAAAGGAGGGAAGGACCCCAGAGGTCTTGCCCCAGCTCTGACCCAAAGCAAGGGGAGAAGGTATAGCAGGCAGTGGGTGTGGCTGGCAGCTCCCCACAAGGTAACTTCCCTCCATAGTGGAGGTGTTCCAGCCCTTGGACCATTTTGGTTGCTTCCTCTGCACCCATTTTACCAGGGCTGTATGCCTGTCTCGTGCTGGGGACCCCAGAGCTGGATGCAGTATCCCCCCGTCCTTCTCCGCAGGGCTGCTCTCTATCAGTCCACCCACCCACCCCACCCTGTCTGGTGCTGGGGATTGCCCTGACCCAGGTGCATGACCTTGCACTTGGCCTGGTTGAACTTCATGAGGTTCTTATGGACCCACTGTGCCGGCCTGTACAGGTCCCCCTGGATGCTATCCCTTCCCTCCAGCATATCAACAGCATCACTCAGCTTGCTGGAAGACCAAACCTGGTGCGTCTTTGGTGAGGCAGTGACCACAGAAATGCAGAGTCTGGCCTTAGCTCTCTGCCAAGGACCTCTGGGGAACCCCTTGGAAATGCTTTGGCCATGTTAGCAGAGAAAAATAATATAACCATACACTCAACAGACTTTTGCCATCCATGCAGGGGTCAGTGATGGCAATGGCATGGCTCTCACTCGGGAGCTCCCTGGCTCTGACGTGAGTGTCTGTCTGGGAGAAATCCTCATGGGAAGTATTTTGTGCTCTGTGATTTAGGTCATCTAAAGAGCACAAGCAAGGAGAGCAACTGCCAAAACATCCACACTGACCTGAGCAGCTCAATCTTACCTTGGGAAGGAGGCAGCTGGTGCTTGTCCCAGCCTGGCCATGCCACAGGCAACCAAAAGCAGCCAAGGGAGCAGCCAAAAGCAGACCCTCTTTCTGGGCTCCATTCCCTGCGAGACCGTGGGCAAGATCCCATCCACAGGGGACACAGGGCCTGCCCGAGCTCTCACTGCCCTTGCAGGCAGCTCTGTCACACAGGAAGTGGAGGAAGGGGCAGAGAGGTCTGAATGGACCCAGAGGGGCTTGGAGCAGACCAGAGCAGGGGGCACAGAAACCCAGGAAGGGTCTTAGAGGCAGCAAGCAGAGAGGTCTGGAGGGGATGCAGGCATATATGGGGAGGGGGAAGGGGGTTGGAGAGTGTAGGGGTTGTCACACAGGGGTGTGAGTGAGCACAGAAAGGACCAGAGCCAAGCTGAAGGTGCTCGAGCACAGGAAGCAGGATGGGACCAGAGAGGACCCATCCCTGCAGAAGGGATCAGAGCTGATTGGGGTACGGGGGCAAAAAGGAACGGGGTGACATGGGCAGGCCAGGCAGGGATGTGAGGTTGTGGGGCAGGAGTGAGTGCCAGCACAGGGCATCACAGGAACTGATGGTATTTAGCACCAGAGGGACTGGAGGGAGGATGTGCAGGGGAAGAGAGATGGGGAGAGCCTACAGTGCACAGAGAGGGGGCACAGGGCAATGGGAATGCCCTCAGGGTGAGGGGAAGGCTGGTTTTCCAGTCATGTTCCCCTCCCTGCATCCACAGGCTTCCCATGAGGTCAACAGCAGGGACTGCAGGGTGCTTTGCACAGCAAACGAGCTGGGGACTGTGGGTCACCCCAGCACCCACCATCCCAGGGCAGCAAGCAGAGTCATGGTGGTAGCATCAGACCCCACTGCATGTCCAGCATCCATTGGATGGAAGTAAAACACCTGGGGAAGCCAGGAAATGCCATAAGCAAGCGAGTGAGGACAGGGCTAAGCCAAGCACATAGGCTGCTGAGCTTAAATAGGGTGTCAAGGGTGTGGGTGGGAGCCAGGTGAGGATGTTCAGGGTGATTAAGGCATCAGGGGCAGGGATGCCCATGGAGGGGTGGGGAGTTTAGGGGTGCCTGGGGATGTGCTTCCCACAGCCCAGCCCTGAAGGGTGCAGGGGGACAGGTACAGCCCTGTGCCATGTGCATGATGGCTGCTGCAGAGTGTCACAGTGTGGGGTGCAGGATCACCCCAACACCCTGCCTTGGGAGGGATAACAGGGTGTAGGTGGATGATGCCCACTGGAAGGCAGATAGAGACATAGCTCATCCATCCTGGGGCCACTCTGCTCACTCCATAAGCTCCTGGTGAAGCCAAGCTGTGGTAACCAGGCATTGGTACTCACAAGAGAGGCCCAGCCATACAAGTGCCCATGGTGTCTCCCAGCTGGAGTCACCCCACTGTGGGGGGCATGAAGATGCCTGGGGGCAGCATATGGAGGGTAATTTCATCCCCTGGAATTTTACCCACAGTTCCCATCATGGCCCCAACACCAGCATCTCCCAGGGCCATGGGACCCCAAGCCAGCAGCAGGCAGGTGGGACCTCATGCCCAGAGCTGGGTCCCATGGGGGTCTCCCACCCCATGCCAAGGTGGGTACCCCTGTGGGTGCAGCATAACCACCCCCCCTGCAAAAGATCCATTTTGAGCCTTTGTCAGCAAAACAGGAGCCAGGAGTAAGAGGCCACAGGGATGGCCACCATCAGCCCTGTCCTTGCTTGCCCAGGGACTTGGGGTGCCCACTGCCTGTGCAGAAGTGACTCAGGGTTGCAGACAAGCCAGGTCAGTGGTATTTATTGAGAACAGTTGTGGAGGGATAAAAATATTTCCACTAGCTTTATAAGAATTTATAAACCTATACTCTGCTTATTCTTTCATAAATGCCTCTATGACCATCATGCAAAGGTAGGTACTTCTGTAAGAAAATAGCAAGATTAAAAAACAGGAAAGCGCTAATACACTCTGCATGGCCTTGCCCGTGGGGTCCCTGCCTGCAGGGGCCAAGGGACCCTCCAGCTGGCACAGGGACACGGGTGGCACATGCCAGATGCTGCCCCAGCACCCCCTCCCAGCCTCAGCTGAACACAGGCCCCATCAGCCAAGCCACCTGGATGCAAACCCCTTGCTCAGGTGTGAACCTACCCGGGGGACCCCAGCTCAGGTAGTCCTGCCAAGGAGGGGATGCATCCCCATGCCAGCAAGCTCCCAGTGATCCCACCTGCTCCCAGTTCTGCCTCCACTGTGCAGCCTCACTGTCCCCTTTTGTCTTTCCCCATAGCCAGGGCAGAGCAGGGAGGTGTGTGGGGGATTGCATCCATCTCCCCTGGAATGCCCTGTGGCTGCTGGCCAGAAGGTGCAGGCCACGGCTTGCCCCAGGGACACGCAGCAGTGCTTTGCTGGGAAGCAAAGAAGATGGGGACATCCTGGGGAGACACAATACAGTGCTCTGCAGGGCAGCAACACAGATAGGGACATCACAGGGGACACAGAGCAGTGTTTTGCCAGGAAGCAACATGAACAGGGACATCCTTGAGGGACACACAGTGATTCTCTGCCAGGAAGCAGCAGGGACAGGGACATCCTGGGGACACAGAGGGATACCACAGACAAGCAAGTGGCACCAGGGGCCAAAATGCCAGCGAGGGATACTCCTGCTGCCATAGGTCAGGAAGCACCACAGGCATGGGATAGTCGTTATTGCTTTACAGGGCCAACATCAAGGGGGTACCGGGCTGGGCACCCAGCCTCTGATGTTCAAGGAACTTTCTCCAGGGACTGTGATTCCCCAGTGGTCTCCCTGCCACAGCCCTCACCACCACCTGGGGACCGAGGGTACTCCCAAGGAGTACCTTGAGGATAGGGTCCCTGCTGAGGACACAGGGCTGGACACAGCCATGCTTCAGTCACTCCTTGCATGGGTGCTGGCACAGAGGTGGCTAAGGGTCTAAGTGCCAGCTGCCACCCGGGCCAGGATGGGCGCTGCCCCTCTGTCCCCTTGGTCCCCAGGGTCTGCTGTCTATCTGTGTCAGCAGAGGCCAGTGGGGAGCAGCCCTGTTCCCCACTGCAGGGCAGCTGCAGTGTTGGGGAGGTTGGGTACCGTTTCCTCTGGTCCCCTTTCCTCTTCCCTTAAGCCAGGGCCAAGCTGAGCATAAAGGCTGTAAGCAGGCAGCCTGAGGTGACATGGGGACAAAGGACACGACGTGGGGAGCAGGCTGGATGGTGGCCCTCCCCAGAGCTGCAAGGGAAACAAGAAAAGCCAAAGCTCAGGGGACAAAGCTGTCCCCAGCCTCGAGGAGAGGGAGAGGGGCAGCAATCTGGCCAGGACAGGTGTTCCCAAGGCTGGATGCCCTGTCCCCTCGCTGTCCCCATGAGATGGGCACTGGTCAGTTGGATAAGGCGATACCGCAGCAGCTTAAGGTGGTGGGTGCAGTGTTGGTATTGAGTCTCGCAGCAGGGCTGGGGCAGGATGGAGCATGATGTAAACATTTCTGATCTGGGGGGGTGAGGAGGAGGAGAAAAAAGGGGCTAGTGCGAGTCCTTCATCTGCTTCTGGATCTTCTGGAGCATCTCCTGCATCCGTCGCAGCTGGAATGGAGCAGAGTGGGGGATCATAGTGGGGTGCTGACACCCACAGGCACGCCAGCTCCCTTGCAAACATATTCGGATCAAGCATCCCAAGCAGATTGGGATCACCCAGATCTGTGTGCTGTGGGACTTGTGGGGGAAGCCCTCTGATCCCCCTCCAACACCTCCTCACCCTGGCCTGAGAAGCAACAGCTGCTGGGATGCTGCAGGAAGGGTGGTCCCTTGCAGCCGTGCCATCACTGGGGCTGGGGACATGGAGGGGGGGGGGGGACTGGGGGGACTCAGCCCTCCCCTGCACTCACCTCCTCATCCTTCTCCCGGATGAGCTTCTCTGTCTCCGCATCAGGTACCGGGGGGATAACAGGGATGGGGAAATCTGTCCCACTTTCCCGTGTCAGCTTGCTGTGGGCAGAGAGAGGAGGTGAGGATGCTGCCACAGCCCTGCTGGCCCCCCATGGGGGACATTCCCCAAGGATGCTGCAGCCCAAAGACCCCAAACCTTGCCGCGTACCCAACACCCACCTGCACAGACCCTAAGCATCCCGGCCAGCATTGCACTGGGCCTTTTTCCAGGGAGGGAGGGTATAAGTGGCAGCTCCTGGCATTCCCCAAAACCTCAGCACCCTTGACCTGCCACACAGCAGTCTGGGGAGATCCAGGGAAGCACCACCACAGTAAGGGGTGCCAGGGACCCTCCCAGGACAGAGAGCCCTACCTGGCTTTCTCCATGCTCTCCCATTTTGGGAAGCATCCCACCAGGTTCTTCAAGCTGGGGTTGGGCTCTCCTTGCCCAGTATTTTCTCTGCTGCTTTAAAACATCTTAAACTTGGCATCTCCCTTCTCTCTCACAGCCACAGACCCACTGCAGAGTGGGCTCCCAGGCACCCCACTTCCCAGCGAGCCCCAGGACGGATGCTCTGCAACCCTTCTCCTGAGCACGAGTTCCCATTCAAGCCCATCCCTGCTGGAGGGAGCAGCAAGTATCCCCCTGGGGCCATCCCACCACACAGTCACGGCCAGCCAAGTCGATGGTTTCTCCCATGGCCAGCAGCAACAGGGAGGGACTAGCTTTCCTGGCCGGGTCCCTGTGGATGCCACGTGCTACCCCAGTGGGTAACGGACATGGCTGGGACACAGCCACAGTGGCTGGCAGGGGTCACGCATGCCACCACGTGCCACCACCATGTGCCACCACCAGTGCACTCCCTCTGCATGCAAAGGGGTGATGGGCACAGCGGATGTTACATGGGCAGGCTGGGCCACCTCTGCCCTGCAGGGTCCTGCTGTGCTGTGGGGCTGTGCCAGTGTGTGGAATAGGTTTTGGCCGCATTTTGAACCGCTTTGGAAGTTGCTGCCTGTTGTCACGGCTCCTCACTGTAGGGGACCTGAGGCTGAGAGGGGACATTGAGCTCCTTCCATCCCTGGCAGCAAGACAAGGCCTGAGCCAGCAAGGCAAGCAGCTAAACCAGCCCAGAGAAGACTGTCTGCCACTGCCTCCTGTACCCCAAAATTGCATCCCCCTGGCAGGGAAGTACAATGGGGGATGCCCACCCTGCAACCCTTCCCTTGGGCAGCCTTTGGCTGGGGAAAGCTAGGTGCCACCAAACAGACCCATCCCCCCAGCCCCTCCTTGCCTGGGTGAGCCAGGGCGACGCCACCGGCACACAGTGTCCTCCCAGCACCACCAGTGGTGCTGGCACCACAAGGGCCATTTGTGCAACAGGTGGACGGCCACAGGGCCAGATCTCCTTGAGAGTGGCTGCCTGGCCCTTGTGTGGGCACAGAACGACCAAGACAGCATTGGGTACCAGCAAGTACTTTATATACGGGCCAGGGGGATGGGCATGGGGTGGAGGGTGGCAGGGGCCCAACGTAGCCCCGGCCAGATCCTGGCTCAGTCAGCGGAGCAGTCGACACAGCACAGCCTCAGCACAGAGGGATGCCGCCTTCTCCGGCAGCGTGTATGGAGAGACCAGCTTAGAGGCACCTACAGTCACCACCACCCCTCCACTGGTGCTGTTGTTTTGGTCCCCCATGACCCGCAGAGCCTCCACAGCCCCCTGGCTAGAGGGTCCCACCAGGGAACCTGCTTTGGGGGGCTCCTCCCAGCAACTTGGATTGGCTAAAGGGGATGTGAGTGCCATGAATCTGGCTGGTACTAGCAGCAGAGCCCCAGCACCAGCTGCTTGCTTGGCACCTGCTCCAGCCCTGGTGACTGCAGGGTACCCCTCGCTGCTGCAGCATCCCCCCGCACACACACACACCCAGAAAACCAGCCCCAGCTCTGAGGGATGCAGAGCACCCCCACCACTTCTGGGGCATCCCCCAACAGCCAGTTCTAGGGGAAAAGAGTCTCTCCTTCACTGCTGGAGTATCCCCTTTAAGACAGACCCAGCCTTGGGGATACACAGGGTCCCCCTCACTACTTCCCCCAGCTAGCCCCAGCCCAATGGCATGGGAAGGGCCCCCCACTTCATTGGGTCTCCCCACCATGCCCCTGAAGCTTCCTTCCCCAGCCCACCATGCTGCCCAGCATGGACCCGCACACAACCCGAAGCCCCCCAAGATCACCACTTGCAATGGGCTGGGGTCACCCCAAAGAGAAAAGAAGCCCCCCCCCCCCCCCCCCCAGCCTGGCATTCCACTCCCAGCCCCATACTTGCGGTTCCTCTCCTTCACAACCATGCGGGTCATGCTCTGGATGCACTGCGTGCGGTAGTTCTCGTAGTGGGTTTCCCGTGTCACGTCCTTGAGGTCCTGCATGTGGGTCCTCACCAGCATTGTCCGCAGCTTCACAAAGTCACAGTGGGAAGGATTCTCCACTGCAGGGGAGCCCAAGGTCAGGGGGCCACAGCCAGCCCCCTGCATCCCCCTAACCCCACAAAGCCAAGCAGCACAGAGATGGGGTATGTGGTCTCCCTGTCCCCAAAAGGCGAGTGGGATACCAGGGACACAGCCCAGTGTTACCTTCCACAATGCCCCAGGGGTAGAGGCGCCCACGGATGCGCCGGCCTTTGGCCTCCACAACTGTGTTGCTGCCAATGACAGCAAAGGGGATGCTCTCCTGCAAGAAGATAGTGGGAGTCAGCAGGGCTTGGTCCTGTCCGCTGTGGCCCACATCACTCCACATGCATCTCCTCAGCCATGTCCAGCACCCATTTGCCATGATATTCCAGAGCCCCAGCTTCGGAGAGCCCCAGATGGGACAGCAGCAGTCATGGTATGGGTTTCTCCACCCCAGCCCCATCCCACCAAGCTGTAGGTGGCACCCATGGGGTCTTGGTGACGCATCTGGGTAGTGTGATATGTACCAACCCCATCACGCTGGGGCTTCTGGAGAGTTCGTGTGGCCCCAAAGAGTCCTAAGAGTACCCCAGGATGACATGTCTTCCCAGCATGGGGCTCTGCCCCTCCGAGGATGGAGCTGGAGGAGCCAGACCCACCTTCAGTGCCTGGTCCTGCAGCTTGAACTCTTCATCTTCATCTGAGTCACACTCAGGGAACTGGTAGATGCGGATGCCGTAGTGGTCGATCTCCTCCCGAATCTGGAGGCAGACAGACCCACTGAGGGCAGGGCTCTGGCCCTTGGAAAGAAGGTGGGAAGCACCACACAGCATTGGTGTCCCCAAAGGACCCACAAAAGCCTTTTCCTCCCCAGACTAGATGTCATGGACAACACCCCCAGACCCTTCCACCTTCCAGCTGAGCACCAGGGAGACGTGTCCTTGGTGGCCATGTGGGCAACATGGTCTTCTACAGTGCTGCAAGCATAGAGGACGCTCCATGGCAAAGTCCAGGCAGGGAATGAAGAGAGCCCCCAGCCAAGCAGGGACCCCAGCCCCCAGGACACCCCCAGCCCCAGGGACAGTTCCAGGCTGGGCCAACCTCTCCTTACCTTGTTCTTCATACGCTCCACCTCAGTGGGGGTCAGGGTGTCAGCCTTGGCCAGCACAGGCACGATGTTTACCCGCTGGTGCAGGGCTTTCATGAACTCCACATCCAAGGGCCGGAGTCTGTGAGGGGAGCCTGGTGAGCACCACCCCACCAAGCCCTTTCCCCAACCCCCAACATCCCAGCAGCATAGGCAGGGGCTGCCCATACCCGTGGCCAAAGGGTGAGATGAAGTAGATGCAGCAGTGGACACGGTTGTCCTGGATGTTCTTCCGGTTGAGGCCACTTTCATCACGGAAATACTGCTCAAACTGCTGGTCAATGTAGTCAGCCACTGGCTTCCAGCTGCAGGGACAGGAAGGTGACTCTCTCCCCTGTGGGACCCCCAGGCTTTCCCTGAGCCCTCAACTCAACACCTCCCATGGCGCAGCATCACAGCCCAACGAGCCATGGGCATCCCATGCTCAGAGCCACTCACAGTGGTGCTGCCCAGCCCCAGTGAGACCCCCCCACCATGGGACACACCACTCTGTGTTGTTGACAGCATCACCAAAGCCTGGCGTGTCCACAATGGTCAGGCGCAGCTTGACACCCTTCTCCTCGATGTCCACCATGTGCTTGGTGATCTCCACTGTCTGTGTGATGCGCTCTGTGGTGGCAGGAGACATGTTGACAGGGGAGGCACCCCAGATAAGAGATTATGGAGGTGACACAGGGAGATATTACAGCCCCCAGGTATCACACCCCACCCTGGGGGCTGGGGTGGCTTTGTAGGATCAGCCCCGACACATGCCAGGGTCCAGTGCCAAGAGATAATGCTTGATGCCATGGCTCCCTGCATCCACATGGATGCACACCCATCCCTCAGTGGCTGTGCTGCCACCAGCCTCTGACAGCCTTGTTCCAGCAGCACGGGGATCTGCTGGGGCCAGGCATCACTGTGGGAGCATTTTTAGCTCCCCACATGTGACCCCACAGATCCAGGACTGCACATGCCCCTTTACCCTCAGGACCCCCTCATGTCCCTGCATCCCCAAGGACTCCCATTGCATGGGAGGGCATGCGGCCACACACGTTTTAACTTTTGTTTCAAGCAATAGAAACAAATCAAACAACTGTCTCAAGCCCCTGGGGATTTGGGCAACTTTGGGCGATTTTAATTCAAAAACTGGCTGCAGCTGAAGCGGCACGTGCCCTGGACCCCGACTGTCCCCAGCCTCCCAGATTTGCTGCGGCTCCAGCCAATCCCCAACAAGCTGGGTCTTGTTTTCCCAGCAGGGACAATGGTCCCGCAGGGGTCCCCATGCCGGAAGGGGGTGGGGGGGGTGGGGGGGGGGTGGGGGGAGGGAGGGGGGCTGGGGGTGGTGTCTTGCTGCCTTGGGGCAGTCCTCAGTGCCAGCAACATGCCACGTGCAGCTTCAGAGACCCAGAGGAGCCCGATTGGGCAGGGAGAGGGGTTGCAGCCCTCTGGGAGTGTCACAGGGCTCTGCCACCCCCCGGGACACCCCATCTCTGGGACCATTACCCTCACCTTCAGCATTCAGCAGCTTGCGGTCTCTGTACATGTCCGTCAGGAAGAGGCTGTTGACCAGGGTGGACTTGCCTAGCCCAGATTCCCCTGGGACAGGAGGACAAGGGTGAGGGGTGGAAGCTGGTACCACCCCCCCACCACATGGCTTCTGGGATCCAGAGTCGGGTCAGCATCCCCTGTGCCAGGCCTGGCCCCCCTGTACCTGCCACCATGAGGGTGAAGTCAAACCCCTTCTTCACTGACTTCCGATGGACCTGGTTGGGCAGTGTGGCAAAGCCCACATACTCCTTGTCATCCTGTGAGCAAAGGGAACATGGGACAGGGGACACCACCATCCCACCCCCACCCTGACAGGCCACCCCCTTCTCCACCAAGGGGTCCCCCAGGGTTGGAGCACCATGTGATGAGGCCATGCCTGCCCAAACCCTTTGGGTTCAGAGGGTGAGACTGCTGCAGCCCCTCACCCCATGCCCCCCCCTCCCCACAGATACATCCTGCACCTCAGAGGAGTCGTAGGGGTCCAGCTGCCCCCAGGGGCTCCTGGGACGGTTGGGGCTGGGGGGTGGGGGGGCGGCAATGTGCTGGTGAAAATCCAAGGGCCGAGACCGGGAGAAGATCTTGGGGTCCCTCTCGTCAGCAGGTTCATCAGGGGGGACCCTGCCCACACCGCAGAGGGGGTGGCCAGGCTCCCGACGGCTCTCTGTGGGCTCCACCTTCCTGGGGCTGTCAGCCGGTGGGCAATCTCTCAGAAGCTGGGTCAGCTCAGCCTCCTCTGAGTCCTCCTCCAGGAAACGCTTTATCTGTGGATGAAGGGAGGAGGTGACATCGACGGTGGCAGTGCCAGTACAAGGTGACATCACCCAACCCAGCATCGCAAGACCCCAGGCCATAGCAGCCAGATACATGCACTTTAAGGATGGCAGGGATGGGAGGAGAGGGGTGACATGGCCACCCCAGGGGACCAGCCACCAACCTGGGGACAGCCATGGGAACAGCAGTGGAGACAGCCATGGTCCCATGCACCCCGGGTGCTTACAGCTTGCCATGCAGGGACGGCAGCCAGCTCCTGGCACTCCAGGGGACAGGGATGAGGACCTTCCCCCTGGGCACCCTGCTGCTCCTCGGGGTCTTCTGGGGTAGCCAGGAAACCTGCACACCCCATGTCCTGCCAGGAGGACAGGGAGGGGGTGCCAGGAAGGAGAGACACCAAGGAGAGATGAACAGCAGTGGCGGCAGTGCTGGCAGTGGGGCTGGACCCAATGGGGAGGCAGATGGCAGGCAGGGGTCTGCCCACTCGCAGGGTCTCAGCACAGGCAATATCACAAGGGGCTTCCATCCCTGCAGTCCCAGTGGACAGCCAGGACAGAGGACCTGACCCATAGCCATCACCAACCCCATGCGCAATGGGCTCAGGGCAACAAAACCTGTCATGCAAAGGGGTTACAAACCCCACAGCCATGCTCAGGCTGTGTCCTCGCAAGCACCAGGACACCCACACCCCCTTGCCCTGGCTCTGCCTGTCCTGGAGCTGGTGCAGGCAGCAACCCCAGGCAGGGGCCGGGGCGGGGGCCAGTCACAGCAGCCCCCAAGCTGGTGGCCCCGTAGGGTGGCAGGACTGGGATCCTGTTTACAAGCTCTGGTGGGAGGAGGTGCATTCCCAAGGGCATGTCTGACAGTGGCTCCTCCAGGACTGAGCCCTCCTGCCAGCAGGCACCAGGGTCCCCAATGCCCTTCCACAGCAACTGCCAGAAGACCCCAGCCCCACATGCACTGGGGGACCCCCAAATGTGGGGCACACAGGGTATGGGGAAGCTCCTGACCCTTCAGGCTCACATCTGGGAGCGAGTGCCCCATCAGTTCAGAGCCTCAAGGCAAGAGCCCTCCACGGGAACATTGTCCCCGCTCCATCGGAGGGACAGGCAGTCACGCCGCCGGCAAGGCGAGATGCACTGAATTAGTGGGCTGGAAACAAGGTCACAGCGCTGCCAGGCTGTGTGCTTGCATGCCTGCTCCCTGGTGGCCCCACGGCCACTGGCATAGGGGGGCCACAGTGCCAGTCTTGGGGGGTTAGCAGGTGCCCCCATGGCAGGAGCTACAGGGCCCCCCCATGCTCCCCTCTCCCCCAGCAGGTTATAGTGCTCAGCAGGTGTGACCACAGCACCCTCTTCCTCACCGACCTTGACCTTGGGGGGCTCAGCAGAATTTCCCACCTCACCACAGCCTGGCCAGGGGCCACACAGGCATGGGAGACAATGCCACCAGCACCCCAGCCCTGCTGCCACTCTATCCCTCATGGCTCCATCCCTTCATGGCTCCCCCTTGCCCCCCACCCCTAGAGAAGCCAAAGCCTCAGCAATGCTGTGGCACAGGCCAGGTCTGCACTGCATCCCTGGGGGTCCTGCAGCAGGTGCATATCCCAGCAAGGCTGTCCTGGGGATGGAGCATTGACTGTGGCACCTTCCCTCAGCACCAGGGTGCTCCAGGTCCCCCATCCCCACCTGCCCCCTCTCTTACCCTGACAGGAAGGATTCTGTCCCCATACCTCTTTCCCAGGCTGCAGCTCAGGGCAGGTGGCCATGGCAGAACCAGCAGCACCCGTGGCCAGGAGAGGATGTCAAATGGCCCCGGCTGTGCTGAGGGATGGGGAGCAGCATTAGCATAACTCCTCCCTGGGCAGGCACGGCAGCCTGGGCGCCCACAGCACCCAGCAGCCAGACTCTGCCCTGAGACTGGAGGGCAGAGGGAGCCCCAGGGCAGTCAAGCCCAGCTCCTGCCCAGTTGTTGAGATGTCAAGGACCAGCAAAGCACCCTTGGCCAAGAAGGTGGTCAACCAGGTCCTGGGGGGCTGCATGGCCACCACTGTCATCACCACTACCACCACCAGCAGCCCCCCTGGGCTGAGCACACAGCTTGGCTACAGTCCAGGATGACATTCAGCTCTTGGAAACACCTCTATCCCAGGACAAAAACCTCTTCCACTCCGGTGCACACCAGGTCCTCTCCTGCTTCCCACCCTGGAGCTCCCTGCAGCTGCCCCAGCAGGGCCCCACAGCCTCTTTGAGGGGAGAAAACCAGTTTTCCATGGAAGACTCTTTGAAAACTCAGCACTTTTGTTCCAGGAAATTAAAGTTTCTCTGCACAGCTCAAAGTTGCTGCTGTAGCTGGGCCTGATGGGTCTGGCTGGGAAGGACTTAACCCTGGGCTGGGAGAAGCAGGGATGATGCCCACCACAGGGATTCCTGGCAGAAGCTCCAGTGGTCCTACTTCCACTTCCCTGGCTCATTCTTGGGGAGGCAAAGAGTTAACAGTGTGCCAGGAGGAGCCCTGGATGGCAGCCAGGGTGCCCGAGCTGTCACTGTCAGGGGTCACCAGGGACAGTGATTCACCTTGATAAGTGTCAAAATGCATCAAAGCAGCTCAGGTGCGGAGCCGGGGTCACTTGGCCACAGAAGGGCTGCGTTCGCCAGGAAAGCACTAAAAAGCCCTGAAGCGTCGGCTGGTGCCGGTATGGGTGCGATGAACCGTGAGCCTGTCAGACACAGAGAGGGGCCTGGATGCTTCTGTGCCAGTCCCCAGCATCCCTGGGTCCCAGCCATACTCCTAACCCCAGCATTGGATCTCCCTGCTGCAGCTTCAAGGCCACCCAGTGCCAGCGGCAGAGACCCTGCCATGCCCACCTGGCTTCAGCCATCCCTGCTTGGCCTGGTCCTAGGGGAGTAATGCCACCATCCCCAGCTGACACCACACCTCTCTAAGGGAGCTCCCTGATGGCTTTGCAGCCCCTTTGCCCCGCCCCCCCCCCTTACAGGCTGCAGCACCCCACCATCATCCCACCAGCCTAGCCAGGCTCTGCACCCCATCAGCAGTGACTCTCGACCCCCAAAATCCACCCTGCCCAGTGTAGCACAGCTCTCCGACAGCACCCATTGCTTTCCAAGTGTCCCACCACACACTCCCAGCAGGAGCAGGGATTTAATGCAGCGAGAGCCTGGGGCTGTGCCGGTGCCCCCATAAGCGGATTACACAGCCGGCTGCGCACAAGCGGGCACTCAGAGGCACGGCTGTCACCAGCCCAGCAGCTCCAGTGAGGTGGCACTCGAGCTGCCTTGTCCCCGCCTGTCACACTGCATCACACCTTCCCCGCGTGGTGACAGCCCTAGGGCTGTGGCAGGGGGGAGGAGGCAGGGGGGAGGGGGGGCACAGAAGCATTCTGAGCCAGGAAAGCCACCAACTGCATATTTCCCCCTGGCACTACATTCCCATGGGATGTGTTTTCCCGGTAGGGAAAGGAAAGGAATACCCCAGCAAGGTGCTGTCCCCGAAGCCAGGCTGGCTGAGGCATCCCCAGCCCACTTAAAGTGACATCCATATGTGCTACCCATGGCACAGTATGTGCCACTCCACTGCAGCACAACAGCTGAGCACCCCAGGAACAAACACCCTGTCCCAAAGGTACAAACCCTACATGGGACAAGGGCATGGTGGCCCCTGCCAAAGCCCAGCTCTGCCAGGACCAGCCTGGGTCCTTCCAGGGGTAGCCAGCACCTGCACTGTGCCTGCTCCAACTGCCTCCAGATGCAGGGGAGGCTCCCGTTGGCATGCTTGCTGCAGTCGGAGCTTCTCACTTCCAGCTCTCCCCTCCCACCACAGCAGCATCCCAGTTGGGAAACAGAGTCTACCAACAGCTTTAACAGGAGCAGGGTGCTGGGCACCCTATGGATGCAGGGGCAGGCAGCAGCATGGGTCCCCAGTCTGGGCAGGGGGTCAGCACTAGGCAGGTGAGCACGTGGACTCAAAGCCTCGCCAACACATCCCTTGGTCCAGCAGTCCCAGCCCCTTTCCTGCAGGGAATCCTCCAGCTTGAAGGACCTACGAGCATCTGAGCAGGGACCCTGGGATGGCACCATGCATGGTGGCTCCCCACAAGCTGGGAAGTGACAGCAGAGCCAGTCTGGGCTGGAAACAAGGCAGCGTCTCAGCACATGGGGACAGGCAAGAAGATCCAGTCCACTAAGAGTAGGGAGCAGCAGCTGAGGAGGACAGCTGCTCATCCCTTCTCTAGGTGAGCTTTGGAGACAGAGGGATGTGGCACTAGTGTCGGGGGGCACCAGGTCCAGCTCTGCAGGTCTTCCTGGATGCACCCACACCCACCTCCAGCCCCAGCTCACCCCATGTGTACAGACAAGGGAGCCCAGCTCCCCTCCAGTACCCTGCTGTGCTGTCGTCCTCCCCCCTAGATGCTTCCAAGCCTGGATCTGGCCAGCCCCAAAGCCGTGGTTTGGAGCCTTTCAGGAAAGTGCTTGAAGGAGCCAGTTGTGACCCTCCACCAGTCACCAGTCACCCTCCTATCTGATTTCACTGTGTCCTGCTCTGGAGGAATGTGCCGGTCCCGTTCCCACGGCGGCTGCTGGGGAAGGACAGCCACAACAGTCCCCACCAAGGGCAGTTGTCCCAGCAGTTGCAACCCCCAGCATCATGCGAGCCACGGCCACAACCCTCCATCTTCACCCTGGGCATGGCAAATGCCTCCAGGTCTCTGCGGGGACGTGGCCCTGATGGTGGCTCCTGGGGACCTACCACCACCGAAAAGGGGTGAGGCAGGACGAGTGGCGCAGGGCAGGCTCCTGCCGAGCCGCGGAGGCCTTTGGCGGCCCCGGACCTTGCCGGTAACCGCGGGAACGTCTCCGAAGCGCAGCCGGGCTGCGGGCATACACGGCCGTCCCCCGCGGGAGGGCCCAGCCAGCCTGGCAGCGCCGCCGGGACCGCAGCCCGGGGACCTGCCAAAGGCACGGTTGGGTCACCCACGGGACCGCTCGGGGCCACTCGGGAGCGGCCCCCGCTGCCCACGCAAGGACACGCCGCGGGGACGCGCAGGTGCCGCTTGGAGCCAGCGTCGCCTTTCCGGGAGCCGCCCGCCCCGATGACACGGTGAAGGGCGGCGTGCAGGCAGTCCCGTGGTGTGTCCCCCCCTACTCCATCTCCCCATCGCCGGGACCCGGCAGGTGTCGCCTCGCTGCCCATGCCCCCTTCCCCTGCTGCGGCACCAGCGGCCCCGGCCCGCTCCGCCCCCGCCGCACCGTCACCTTCACGGAGGGCACCGGGATGCGGGAGCGGGCCCAGCCCCCGGTGCGGTGCGGTGCGGCGCGGTGTGGTGTGGTGCAGCCCCCCCCCCGCCGCCGGCCTTACCATGGCTGCGGCGCCGGGCGCCGTCCGTGAGCGGGGCTGCCGAGCGGCACGGCCGGGCCCTGCCGCCGGGATTAGCAGAAATAGCAGCCGGCGGGGGCGGGGGACACCCGGGGCGGGGCGGGCGGCGGGCGGGGCGGGGGCGGCCTCTCGGCACCCATGGCACCGGCATCAGCACCCGGCACCAGCATCAGCACCGGGCACCGGCATCGGGCACCGGTATCAGCGCCCGGCACCGGGCACCAGCATCAGCACCGGGCACTGGTACCAGGCACTGCACACCGCACACCGGCATCAGCACCCAGCACTAGCATCAGCACTGGTCACCAACACCTGTCACCAGCACTGAGCACTGCACACTAGGCACCAGCACCGGGGCACTGGGCACTGCACACCAGGCAGCGGTACAAGGCAGCAGCACCAGGCATGGGGCTCCAGCATTGGCACCGGGGCACCAGTGCCAGTGACTTAGTACAGGGCACTGGGTACTGGGAACCAGACACCTGCACCGGGTACAGCGCACTGGGACTGGGTACCAGGTACTGGGCACTAGCACAGCGCACCATGCACCAGGTCCAGGGTCCCAGCGCAGGGAGCAGGCAGCGGGTACAAGGCCCAAGGCCCCAGCACTGGGTGCTGGTACAGGTGAGAAGGAACAGTCCCAGCACCAGGCAGTGACCTTCTGATGATGGGCACCAGCACCATGCATTGCTCGGCAGGTACCACATATCGGGCAGGAGGCACTGGGCACTAGCTGCTGCACACCAGCCACTGGGTATTGGGGGCAATAGATACCAGTTAGTGGGTATTGGGTACTGGGAGCCACACACCAGGTACTGAGCACCAGACAATTGTGCTGGCACCACACATCATGCACCACATGCCGAGTACCAGGGATTTGGGACTGCAGTGGGCGTGGAGCACTGGATCCCTGTCTTTCCCAAGTGCTCCTTCTGCAAAATCCCAGCCTGCCTCCCCCTCCCTAACGCCTGGTGATGCTGCCTTCCGCCCTGCCTTGGCTCGGCTGTGACTGGCTGGGGGGCTGGAAATCTGGCAAGAGGAACCAGCAACCCTGCAGGCTGTGTCCCTGTCCCCATCCTCATCCAATGACAGGGGTTGTGGCCCCTTCCCAGGATGCCCCTGGCCTCAGGCCCATGCTCCCAAAGGCAGCGGGTGGGTGCCAGTGGCACGTGGCTGTATCCGCCCCATCCTCGCCGAGGGCAGGGGAGGACACTGGCACAGCCAGCCAGGGCGACATGGGGTGCTTGTGTTCCTGGTCTTTCATAAGGGCTGGGGCAGGCTTGGCTGGTGGCAACCATTCCCTGCAGTGAGCAGCTCCAGAGGCTCAACCATCCCCAAATTTCAGCCTCCCAGTCCAGCTACCCCCCCAAAGCCTGTCCTTGTCCCCCACAAATGCATCCCATGTAAGGGGTGAAGGGGATGGCAAGGTCACATGCTTCCCCAGCACATCCCTCTCATGGGCAGCTTCTCCCTGCCTCAGTTTCCCTACCCACAATAAAAATCCAGTGGTCTCAGCAGGAAAAGCTGGATCCAGCCCTGCACACAGACTCCTGCTGAGGTTGGGTAGCTCCACAGGGACCACCTCAGCTTTGTCCCCAACCTTGTCACTGCCCAGAGCCTTGTTCCCCACCCCACCCCCCCGCCACAGTGTGTTACAGGGCCAGGCTTCGACCAGATGGCTTCGCATTCCCTTTATTCCCATAAATAACCAATGAAGGCTCAACATGGCCTTGGGGAGCCCCAGCGACTGCCTGGAGCCCATCCATCTGGGGCGGCTGGGCAGTGAGCCCGCTCTCCTGGCAGCCCTTCCTCACCCGCGGTCGGCCAGGGGGCTGCAGGCAGCACCACAGGGCAGGGGCAGGTAGGTGAGGGTGGCTGTTTGCATCTCTAATCCCTGAAGCGAGTGCTTTCCTCCGAGATTACTGGGGATTACAGGCTCGAGTGCTCCAGGAGCTCAGTCGCATCTCTCCCTGCCCTTCAAGGAGCAGCGTTGAGCCCTGCAGGGGGTGGAAAGGCTGGCTGAGCACTGCTGTGATGAGCTGGGCATTCTCAGCCATGGCGACTCGCACTGCCTGGGACAGCCGCTGGCTTGCCGTGGCTCGCTCCAGAAGCCTGGTGCTCAGAGAGGCTGGCGAGCTACAGCCCAGGCTTTAACTAGAGCATTAAAAGCTGAAGGGATCAGCTGCAGAGTGGGAAGGGGGGGGGGGGATATGCAAGGGGTTGCATTTTTCTTGAGGGGGGGGGGGGGGGAGGGGGGCGGGTGATGCAAAAGGAGCGATGGTGACGCGGAGGGAGGCTGGCGCAGCTTGAGAGGTCCCTGAGGCGCCCTGGTCTCCCTCTGGCAGAAGCTTTATCAGGTCCCGGCTCGGCAGGGCTGGGAAGCCATCGCGAGCCACTACTAGGGACCCAGAGCTCTATAATTACCATGGGAGGCTGCGTTATTTTGGGAAGCGGCTACGCTGCTGCCAAAGCTTTTATTCCTCCAAACCAAAACAAGATGGAAAGAGCCCAGCCCAGGATGCTGCATCCGGCAGGCGTGGGGGAGGTTAACCCCTTGCCTCCTCACTGCCTGCACCCACAGGGGCTGCCTGCTCCCCCCAGCCTGCACCCGGCGTTGCCCCCAGCATCAAGCCCCCCTGTTTTGACCCTTTGGGGTCATACAGGCCACAGGGTGTCTGCTGGGCACGGGACAGAGCTGGGGGGCTCATCCCTGTCCTCAGCTTCTGGCAGGTTCAGAGGCCACATGTTCGAATGCTTTTCTGCCTCTGCCGTGAGAACTGCTATTTTTAGCTCTTTCTGTTGCAACAGGTCCAGTTCTGGGGCCTTCCCAGCGCAGTGGCTGGGCCAAAGAATGCCAGGCGGAGAGGAGCACCTCACTGCTGCCCCAAATAAAGTGTTCTAGGGGACAAAGCCCCCAAAGGGTCCATCCCAAAAGACACCCTGAAAGACCGGCAGAGGCAACAGCTGGGCAGGGAGGCTGTGCTTTGCAGCCTCTGAAGCAGCCAAACAGCCTCCAAGCTGGGGATGAACTCATTTTTTGCAGCATGGAAGAGGATGAACTGCATTGTGCACCCCACAGTGCCCCCCGCCCCAAGACCTCCTCCAGCCATCCCAAGCACAGGGTCGAGGTGGGCTGAGGGTCTGTACTCAGGGTAGACCCCAAAAACCTGGGGTTTGACTCCTGCCTTTTGTCTTCTTTCCCTTGATCTGAGCCTGTAAGGGCTGCCCGTGCCTGGGTCACTCCCCATGCTTGATCCCTGCAGGGCAGCAAATAGCCCCCAAACCCATGTGCTGGGGTTCCCCAAATCCTAAACCCACTCACCAGGGTCTCCCAACCCCCTAAACCGATGCACCAGGGTCTCCCAGGCCCCCAGATCCATGCACCAGAGGCTCTCCACCCTTGCACTGTCTCTGCAGGCAGCGCTGGTCCCCTGTCAGGGTAGGGGGGCTGGGAGGGGGGGCCAGGAAGGGGGCCATGCTTCCCTATGTCTGGCTGGTGCCTGCCCCTCAGAGGGCTCAGGTATGGGGGTGAGCTCCGTGGGACAGTGGCACAGCAGCAGGGGCAGAAAGTCATAGCCATTCAAAGCCACAAGCCAGGTTGTCCCACCCCAAGCCCCAGCCACACAGGCCTCCTGCCTGTCATCGTCCCCCCCAGCTGAGTCTTCCCACAACTCATCACATGTTACCAGCCCCCACAACCCCCTTTCAAAGAAATCAGCAACCAGTGCTGCCGATCTCCAGTGCCAGGACTGGGGACATGGTGGCGCTGAGGAATTAGGAGTGCTCCGGTGTCACCCTGAGCTCCCACCCTGCAGCCCCAGCCCACCACTTACCTCCTCCCCTGGAGCCACACCAGGAAGGGGTTTGTACCAGGGCCAGTGGAGAGCAGCAGGATGGAAGAGAAACAAGTTTTCTCATTAGAAGCAGCTGAGGTTTCACAGGGCCCCTTGCTAAGCCCTGGCTGTTCCAATCACCTCCCACCTCCAGGTCCCTCTGTCTCCCACAGAACCACTAGCCCAGGTCAGGGATGGAACCCACATGTCCCCAGTCAGCAGAGAGGGGGCAGAGACAGGCAGGTGATCAGGGAAAGCAGTGATGCTGCAGGGAAGCGCAAGAGCATCGTATCCCCTATGCTGCATTTTAAAATGCCACGTTTATGTAGACCCTACAAAAACCACCAGCAAGCGAACGGTGGCAACACGTGGCCCATGGGATTTTCCTGCCTGGCTGTGCCCAGGGTAAGCCTCATCGTTCAGGGACCGGAAGATGGCATGCCACTCATCAGCCTTGTCTAGGGGGGGGACAGGGAACTGGAGCAACTGGCCCCTTCTTCCCATCCTCACATCCTGCACCCCCAGCCCATGCACCGGCAAGAGGGGAAACTGAGGCAGGCAGGTAGTGAACCAGCATTGGCTTTGGTGCCCCACAGGACTTTCTGGGGTCTGAATTTGCCCCATGGAGTCACCAGGTTCCAGTGACCCAGGTGTTATCTATGACCCAAGGAGGTGCCCCAGCCCAGGCTGCTGCAGGGGACATGGGACTGTGACAGTGACTGTTCTCTGCCCACATCATGGAGGGAGGGCTCAGGCTACTTCTGGACTGTGCAAAGTCCTCAGTCCTGAGTTGGAAGGGTGGATGCTGTGCCCAGGGGACAAAGAGTGGCTCTGTGGGCAGTGCCAACCGTGACCAAGCCCCTGCAGAAACAGGCACCAGGCATAGGATGGTGGATCACAGGAGTGTAGGACAGGACAGAGCTCAGGACACCGCTAGTCCAGCCTCCAGCTCAAAGCAGAAATGGGCAGGTCCACAGAAACACTGGTGGAAAGGGCTCCCGTGGTCCCCACTGCCACCACCTGTTCGCTGCCAGAAAATCCTCCAGTGTGGGTGAGCCTTCCTGCTGTTGAAGATGGGGAACTGTCCCCACATTCCTATGGATCTGTGCACCCTGGCTGGATGCCAATGACCCCTTCAGCTCCCCATGTCTCTATGGAGCTGAGCACCCTGGTGGGGTCCCAGCAGCCCTTCTCCAGCTCTGGACATCCCTGTGGAGCTGGGTGGCCTGATCAGACTCCAGCACCTCTTCTCTTGGCATATCTCCTCAAGCCTCATGAGGACCCTGCTGCCCATCACCCACCACAAACAGCTGCTGTCCCCTGGGGAGGGTCCTCACAGCACTGGTGCCCACCCTGCTGAGATGCTGGGAGAAATCACACTCCTCCTCCCAGCTGGTCCACCAGACTTACCCATAAAGGTGATAAACACCGTGGCCGATAGATCCTCCCCATCACTGGGGCCAGAGACAGAGGTCTCGGTCTGGGCCTCATGCAGGTCAGTGGGGGAGGCTGTACCAAGCAGCACCGACTTGGCCATGTCCTTGCCAGAGCCACCAGAGCTTTTGGCCACCACCTCAGTGACACTCGGCTGCTGGCCTGTCAGCAGGGATGTGGGATGTGGGGATGCCCAGCTCCCTGCATGCAGCAAGAGCCACCATCCTGAGCTGTGGTCGAGCTTAGGCACAGCCCTGCTAGGGATGTCCCTGGGGACCACCTTGGGTGGGGGACAGAGCAGGACCCTGCAGGGGACAGGGGGCACAGAGGCAGCTCTCGGTGGTCTGCAGCTTGGTCTGGGTGCCCTTGTCCCTCCTGGGAGGTGATGGCTGGGGGGGGGAACAGCCAGCTGCGAGGAGCAGAGGGGCTGAGCCCCCTCACAACCAGCCTCGGGCCCAGGTTGGGGGGGGCTGCAGGGGCAAGGAGCCCCTGCCAGGCTGCCACCAACTGGGCAGGGGGCTGGGGGGGGAACCGGGTGCCGCACACACCGGTGGCTGGATTTGGGCATGGTGTGTGGCACATCTCTGGGGGGTGGCTTTGGGTAGATGACAGCTGTGGCACGGGGCCACCAGGGCTGTGTCAGGGTCATCTCCCTGCCTGCCAAGGGGGCAGCTCCTGGCTGGTGACTCAGTCTGGGATGAGTTGCTGGTCATGGGGGCAACCGAGCAGCCACCGCTTTGGCCTTGCCATGACTGGCTGCTGGCTCTCGCTTCACTCTCCCTCTGCCTGGTGCTGAGGATCCTCTGCAGGGGTCACCAGCAAGGAGTCCAATGGCACCAACCACACCAGGCACAGCTCACTCTGCAGCTCCATCCAGCTGGGCAAGAGGCTGGGGGTGACCTGGGGGTCCCATGGGGATGGGGAGCTCTCACTGCAGGGCTGGGGGTCCCCCAGGGTCCTGGTCTCCTGTGGTGGCAGGGAATTGGGGACCATGGTGTCTCCCAGGTGTGACAGCTGCAGTGGGTCCCCCATAGTCCTGATATTCCTGGGGAGCAATGGTGTCCTGCTCCCGGAGCAAAGAAACCGTGCGGCACGATGTCACCAAGGGCACTGTGATGTCACCATGATGCTGGCAGTGCTTGCCCATCCCTTCACCCAAGATAACATGGGACAGGCAGTTAGACAAGGAATCACCCCAGGGGGGGACAGAGCCACTGTCACCTCCCCAACACCCCTCCCTGGGCCCTCCCATGTTGAGGGCTGAGCATTGCCTGAGCAATAAACCATGAGGTTTTCCTGATGGGAAGGGGGATCCAGCCTGGATCCTGGGACCTTGGGGCTGTGCTGCCGCCTCCCCCTCCTTGCCCAGCTGTAGCATCCTTGGGCACATCCCCCAGTCCCTTCCCTGTCACTCCCCCATGAGCTCCTTTGGGTCTTGGTTTTCTCTAGCCAAAGCTCAACCACCCCACCCAAGGATGGAGATCCTCCACCTTGGGGACCTTAATTCTGTTTAGGAAGGTGACAAGGACACAGGGACAGCATGGGATGGCCATGGGCACAGGCTACCTCACTGTCCCTTGGGGCTTGTTTTACATCAAAGGCAAAGCTGCTCCATGGCGCCCACAGTCACACAGCTCCGTAACCTGCCTGTCACCACCATGGGCTCTTGCCATCGCATGGGGTGACAGTGGGCACGTCTGCCTGGGGAGGGGACCCAGGGCTTTGAGGTCCTGGCCAGGTGGCACAGGCAGGAACAGCATCAGCCTCAGGGCCAGGGAGGACACCCATGATGGGTTGGGGGGAACACAAGAGTGCTGCCACCATAGGGTGCCTGGGAGATGCCACCAAGCCCAGTACCACCACACCACCCTGAGCACAGGGACCTCATGCCTCAGTTTCCCCAAGAGCTTCCAGCCCCCCGGGGGAGGCGAGCAATTCCCAAGCAGGCCGGGCAGCGAGCGGGGAAGGATTTATTGACTCACGGCTCAGGGTACATCACAGTTTGAGCTCCCTTCCCGCCTCCAGAGAGGACATCTCCTTGGACTTCCCGGGCAAAAGTGCACGGAGAGGCTTCACAGTTTCATCCCTTCGGGAAAGCAGAACCGAGGCAGTGACAAATGGCAAACGCTACGTTGTATGAAAAAATAATACAAACTCTTCTCTTTAAATATCTTACAGAAAAATGAACCTGAATAAAGAGCATGAAAAGCACCGTGCGGCGCAACCCCCCACAACCACCCCAGGCCAAGGGGACCAAGACGAGCTGCATCCCCGCACCCCTCTGTACCACTTGGTGCTGCTCTCAGGGATGCGTGGTCACGGATTAGCATGGGCAGCAGGGACATGGGGGCAGTGGGGGGGGACCACTACATGCCTGTCCCCACACAAGAGTGTGTGTCCCCACCATGAACCCCTCACTCGGCCAGGGGTGCTGGCAGCCCCCTGAGCCCAGGGTGCCAGTAGAAGTAGCGTGAGAGGGTCTGGCCGAGGACGAGGGCATTGCTGTGAGGCTGCCCCATGACCCATGCTCCCTCAAGGGGCCAGGGGCTGTGTACCCCACCCCACCCCCGACCAAAGGAACCGGGCAGTCCCTCCTGTGTCGCAGTGCAAGTTCATGGAAAGCCAAGGCACCGCCGCGAGGCTGCGGCTCTGTACGGGGGAGCCCACAGGCTTTTGCGGGTGCAGTGGCCACACAGCCCCCAGGCGTGCAAAAGCAAAGCAAGCCAGGGGAGCGGACACACACACGGGGAAGGTCCCCACCGTGTGGCCAGCCGGGCTTGTCCTGGGGGCAACCGCTACTCCGTGGGGGGGATGCATAGGGGCCGTGCAGCCCTGGGGAGAGCCAGCTCCCTGGGACGGTGCGGGCAGCAGCATGAGCAGCCCGTGCAGAGGAGACTGAGTGGGGGGGCTCATCTGGAGAGCCCCAGGGATCCAGCCCCTGGGGTGGTGGCAGCCGGAGGAGATGCTTGCGGTGGGTGCAGCTCCTTCTCCTGTGGCTTCAGAGGGTGTGCAGGTGTGGGGGCGCAGGCAACCCGCCCTCGCCCTGCCGGTGCATCTCCCTGAAAGCTCGGTCCAGCTGCTCCAGCTGGGAGCTCAGCGGCAGGTGGATCTCCAGGTGCATGCGGAGGGTTTCCAGCCACTGCTCCAGCTTGCTGAAGGATGGCCTGAGCAAGAAGAGGGGGGACACGTGGCAGCTCCACTGCACTGGCCCCGTCCTCCCTGTGCCACCAGCCCCAGTGATCCCCCAGAGTGGGGGGTCCCAACCACTCACCGCTTCTCAGGGTCCAGGTCACAGCAGCAGACAGCGATGGGGAAGAAGCTGGGGGGGCAGGCAGGGGGGCAGTAGCGGTCCAGGAAGCCCCTGACGTTGAGGCCGAAGTCAGTGGTACGGGGCAGGTAGTCGGGGGTCAGCACTCACCCGGCCAATGATCTGGAGGAGAGTGGGAGGGAGGAGTGGGCTCAGCCCCCCGGGCAGACCCCAACCTCAGTGAGGACCCCAACCCCACAGGGAGACCCCAATCCCGGTGGTACTTGCCTCGCACAGGACGATACCGAAGGAGAAGATGTCCACCTTCTCATCATAGCTCCTCCCTGCCAGGAGAGATGGGTCAAGCCATGCTGCACAGCCTGTCCCTGCCCCACCAAGCATCCTCTGCCTGGGGACAAAGCCCTAGCTGGCCACATCCCCACTCACAGCATCACGGCCAGGCTCACCATTGATCATCTCAGGGGCCATCCAGTACGGGTTCCCCACCACCGTGTACCGCTTCTTGCGGTCCGGTTTCTTCAGGTTCTTGAGATGTTCAGGCTGGTTCTTCTCATCCACCATCAGCCGTGCCAGCCCAAAATCAGCCACCACCACGCTCTTGTTCTGGGTGGGTAGAGAGGAATGGTGGGCAGAGCCATGTAGGGGGCTGAGACCCCCAGCCGGGCTGGGGGAGGACACCATCAAGGTGAGAGAACTCACCTCCCGCACGAGGCAGTTGTGAGAGTTGAGGTCACGGTGGATGATGTTCATGGAGTGGAGGTAGGCCTGGGGGAAGGATAGGCTGAGAAAAGGGGGGCACCCCTAGCTGGTGGTCCCCAACCCACCAGCACTCATCCCGCCCAGCCAGCCCTGGGTGGCACCCACCATGCCAGCAGCAATGTCCTTGGCAAAGCTGACCCGCTGGCTCCAGGGGTAGTGGCTGTCCTGGGGGCAGGAGGAGGGATTTGTCAGAGCAGAGGAGAGGGGTCCCCCAGCCCCACCAGGCCTGTGGGGTTGGGGGGTCCTGACCTGCCCCCCAGAGCTCACCATGCTCTTGATGAGGCCCCTCAAGGTGCCCCCTTTGATGTACTCCGTGATGAAGTTGAGCCTCTTCTCCTTGTACAGCACCCCGATGAACTTCAGCACATTGGGGTGCTCCAGGCAGCGCATCACCTTCACCTGCAGGACCCCCCCGTGCCTGTGACACCCCCACACACTCAGCACCCACCCGGACGACCCACTGCTCATGTCTTCTCCATTAAACAGGCAGGGGCTGCCTGCATCCTGTGGTGGCTGGCCATCCCCAGTCCAGGTGTCATGCCCAGCATCCCATATCATGGTGGGGGACAGGATCGGACAGCCCCATCCCTCATGTCCCCCTCCAAGCCAGGGGTATTAAAGACAAGGATATTCACCTCTTTGAGGAAGGTCCTCTGTGTCTCCTCATCAAAGCGAATCAGCTCCTTCATGACCATCACCTCACCTGTCTCCCGGTGTGTCACCTGGCAGGGAGGGCAGGGGCTGAATCACCAGCTCCCAGATACCATCCCCACCCTTCGGGACAGCCCAGGAGAGATGATACCCCACCCCTGGGAGTTGAGACCCTCATGCCCGTGACACTTGTTGGTCACCCAGCCCCACCTTGATGGCCTGGCCAAAGCAGCCCTTGCCCAGCACCTCGCCGTGGATGAGGTCAGAAGGGCGAAAGATGCGATGGGCACGGGAGACAATGCGCAACGACTCAGAGCGACCGATGTCCTTGCGCTGGGACGCGGGTGAGCCCACTGAGCCAGAGCCCGGAGACTTGTCCGTGCTGCAGCTCCTCCTGCGGGATTGACGGACAGACAGAGGGTCAACTCCAAGGAGGTATTCCAATGGAAGAGGTGGGCAAGCTGGTGGCCTTACGTGACAGTCCTCTGGCGCATGGCACCAGGCTCCCCACAGGGTGGGGGGGGCAGGGGAGCACAGGGGGCTGCACGGGGCAGGCAGGGGGCTGCAGGCAAGCCCTGACTCGCAGGCAAGGGGCTCGTGGGGGTCATGCTCGATGGTCAGCTGGAGCAGGCGGCTGGTCTCCTGGATCAGCAGGTCAATCTGGGGGCAGAAAATGATGGTGGGGATGGTGGATGGTTTAGGGGGCAACTCGGGGAAGGTGTTGGTTTGGGGTGACCTGGGGGAGTATACCTCATCCAGGGGAACATGGCCAATGGGGGTGCCGTTGATCTCCAGGATGCGATCGCCAACGTGGATGGAGTTCTTCATGTCAGGGCTGATGCAGTCTGGATCCACCCTGCAGGGCCAGCAGGCAGCGGGGGTCAGCCCCCCCAGCCACAACACCCTCAGAGGTGGGGATGTGCTGGGACACAGCCCACGCTCCACCCCCAGCCAATGGGGAAAGGCTGTCATGTCCCCTGTGAGTCACCTCTATGAGATGGCAACATGCCGCCACGGTACCCACAAGTCACCCCAGCAAGATGGGGATGTGCAGGCGAGCTGCCCACGGGTCACCCCTACCAGATGGGGACATGGAAACAAGCTGCCCGCAGGTCACCCCTGCTAGTTGGGAACAGGCAGGCAAGCCACCCGTGTTGGCTGGGGACACAGACACTGCCCACAAGCCACCCTTACTTCTTGGGGACATGCTGTCATGGTAACTGTGAGTCACCCCTCCAGGATGGGGACACACAGTCACGGTACCTGCGAGTCATCCTTGCTAGTTGGGGACATGCAGGCATGTTGCCCATGGGTCACCCCTAGCAGGTGGGGACACACAAACATGTTTCCCATGAGCTGCTCCTGGATGGAGACATGCTGGCACAGTACCCACAAGCCATCCCAAGCATTTGGGGACATGCCTGCCTGGTTCCCAGAACCCACCCTGGCAGATGAGGCAACGCCAGCCTCACCCCAGGTGAGGCTGTCATCACCCCAAGTGATCACAATGCCAGATGTCACCCTCCAAGCCACCCTGATGGCCAGGGACATGCCAGCACTGGCCATCCCTGGCTGAGTGGGACACATCAGCCTCATCCCTCACCCTCCCACCCCAAAAAGTCTGTGGGGTGCATCCCACCAGCAGAAGGGATGTGGGATGCCCCCAGCCCCAGGGAGGGGACGGTGGCAGAGGGGACACAGACGCACTCTCGGACGCGGACGGTGCGGGAGTGCTCGGTGCCACAGCCCTGGTCAATGGAGACTGAGAAGCCACGTTTGCCATCGGAGCAGGCGGGGATGGAGACGAGCGTGACAGTGTGCGGGATGCGGGAAGCTGGCGAATCCGGCAGGATCTGCTCAATGACCGGTGTCACCACCATCTGGTAATAGCAGTGCCCGCTGCGGGGCCAAGAGGAGGCGGGTGGTTGGGGGGCTGCCAGAGGACGTGTACCCCCCAGCCACTCACCCAGGCTAGGACATACCAGTAGAGCTTGGAGCGCTCCACCAGCGCATAGGTGTCCCCATCCCCGATGAATGTGTGGCAGTTGAGGCAGCTGAAGCACTCGGGGTGGTACTTCTGCTCCCCGGCCACCTGCGGACAGATGCCATCAGCCATGGGAGCCCAGATGGCCAGGGCACTGAGCACAGGTGCCAGGGCTCAGATGGTGTTGTGAGCACCCATGGGTGCACCAAGGCCAAGGGAAGGGCAGGCTGAGCTGTGAAGTGGTAGGGACAGCTGTGCCGCTAGGCTGAGGACAGCTGGAGGGACATCTCCCCACCACCCTGAGCATCCCCAGCCCCGGCATGGGTGCATGCCCCTCCCAGGGTGCCCCTAAAATGCAGAGGACACCCCTGCCACTGCCAGAGCCCAAGCCACGCTGGGGGTCTGCACCCCCTCCCCATCTCACCCACTCTCCAGGGAGTGCAGCCATGGGTCAGGGCTCCATGTCCCGCCCAGGCCCCCCCAGTGCTCACCATGACGAGCCCCTTGGTGATCTGCTCCGAGCAGCCATGGCAGAGCTCCCCAAAGCGCACCCAGTAATCCTTCTTGCAGTACAGGCGCCCATCCTTCTCATAGTACTGGTGGGACAGGGAGGTCCCGCACTCACAGCACCTGTGGCAGAGGATGGGGACTCTCTTGCTACCATGTCCCCATCATCACCCTGTCCCCATTGTCACCCTGGGGGGCAGCCAGTGCCAGTCTGCCCCATGGCGCTCTGGGCAAGCTGCTTCCCCTGTTTCCTACCCTGCTGCAGGGCCACTGCATCTGTGTGTCACTGTCCCCAGGGCGGCAGTGGGTGGCTCCAGGGGTGCCTGTGCAGGCTGGCAGTGTGAGGACATGTGGGGACATGGTGGGGGGAGGGACAGAGACAGGCATGGGGAGGGTGGTGCCCACCCTGCATGGATGTGCCAGCCTGGTCATGGACATAGTGAGGGATGTGCCAGCCTGCTCACAGACAGAGGGACATGCCGGCTGGCTCACAGACAGGCCATCATGGATCACAGACACACAGAGGGCTGTGCCACCCTGGTCACAGATGTGCCAGCCTGGTCATGGACAGAGGGACATGCCAGCCTGGTCATGGACACATGAAGGGACATGTCAGCCTGGTCACGAACACACCACCCTGGCACAGAGGGACATGCCAACTTGGTCACAGATGCAGGGATGGATGTGCCACCCTGGTCACAGACACACAAAGGGACATGCCACTCTGGCCATGGGCATGCCAGCCTTGGGGATGCAACACCCTGTCTGCTGCAAACAGGGTGCAGGGGGACACGCCTACAGTGCAGGGTTCTGCTCTGGTCCCGGGGAGGAGGGCGCAGGGGATGGGGGTGCAGGGGGGTGCACAGAGTGTACAATAGGAGGGTGCACCCAGGGGCGCAGAGGGTGCTGTGGATTCTGGGGGTGCACAGGCAGGTGCAGGGGTGCTGTGTGATGGGGTGCTGCATCAGATTATGCAGGGGGGTTGCAGGGGGGTGCTACAGGGGATTTCCTGTAGGGGGGTGCAGGGGGATACATATGAAGGGTGCTGCAGGGGTGCAGGGGGGTGCTAGTGGGAAGTTCCCGGGTGGGGGGCTGGGGGGGCTATAAGAAGCTGCACGGGGACTGCCGCAGTCACCGGCGCCTAACGCAAGTGGAATACCAACCAGGCGTGACGTCACGGCGCGGAATTTCCCCACCCCATGACGTCACCGCGCGAGGACTCCACCACCGCCTGCGCAGCCCAAAGCCTACCCAAAGCCTACGCAGGGCTGGGGGGGGGGGGGGGGGGGGGGCGGCGGCCAATGGGGGGCGGCTGCGCCGCCCCGCCCCTTAACCCCCTCCCCCCCACGGCGCCCCTACACCCCCCACCCCCCCCACCCCGCGTGCCTGGGCTGAGGCCCGCGCTCCCTTCCACGCGCTCCCTTCCACGCGCTCCCTCCCACGGCTGCAAGCTGAGGGGGGGGGGGGGCGGGAGGAGGCTTCGCAGCGGTTCCGCTGGGGCCGAGGGAGGGGGGAGCCGAGTGGGGCGGAGGGGGAGACACACAGACGGGGCAAGCGGGGGGCTGGGGGGGAGGAGGCGGAGCGCCCCCGGGGTCCGTGGGGGTGCAGAGTCCAGCCCGACCCGCTCCCACTCACTTGGCTCCAGCGCGCAGGACGCAGTTCTTCCTCAGCACAGCTGCCAGCATCCTCCGTGGGACGGGGAGGCCACCCCGGTGCCCTGCCGTGCTCAGCACCCTCCCAGCCCCACAGGGACCCCACCAGGCCCCGGTCACCCCTTGCACCCCTCGACCCAGGACCTTTCTCCTCCTGCTCAGGGCTCCCACCACTCGAACTGCCGGGAGGGTGCAGAGAAAGAGGAAACGGGGCGGGAGGGGGCCAGGTGACATCAGCCTCACACCCTGTCACCCGTTACCCAGCAGGAAGGGACAGCGCAAGGCGGCCGGCGGCCGCGGGGTGCTGGCAGCAGAGCCCTCTGTCAGGCTCAGCATCACCTGGTGGGCGCTGCCCACCCCCCGCTGCCCCGGCGAGCATCCAGGTGTGAGTGACAGCCTCACACGTGCCCCTGCCATGGCCAGAGCTGGGGGTCCCACTGTCCCCATCCTGTTGTCCCCATGGAGCATCCCGCTGTCCCCAGGCTCCTACCTGAAGCAGTCGGCATGCCAGTTGGCGTTCAGCGCCTGCAGGTACTGCCCGTCGTAGATGCCCTGCCCGCAGCTCGAACACACTGGCAGGTCGGTCCCTGGATAGAGGGGGGGGGGGGGGATGGGACACGGACGACAACACACAAAAGGGGGACAGGGCTGTCACTCTGCCAGCTGTCCCCACCCACCTGCAGCAGTACCCAGGCACATGCCCCTGAGTTATGTCCCTCTGTCTGGGGTGAAAAATTCCACCCACAGCCCCCAGCCATCCCATAATGGGGACAAGGTCGTGGCACTGATGTCCCCAGGGCTGGGGACAGGGGCTCAGCGCCAAGCCACCTCCAGAGAGCCCCTACCCCCAGAGGCACTGCCCTGACCCTGGGTGCCCCTGTCACTGGGGGTGCTGGGTGCTCATGGTGGTGGGGGGACACAGGGAGCCTGGGGTGCAGGGGGGTAGCGTTGGGGTCCCAGGGGTGTCCCACAGAGGCGCTGGGTTCAGCCAGCACAGGGCACAGGCAGGCCAGGGGGCACAAGGGTGACGGAGGGACGACAACACAGTAAGGTGCTGAGTGCAGAACAGATGTTTGGGGTGCATGGAGGTGTCAGGGATGGAGGGGTGCCCGGTGCTTGAGGCTGGGTGTTCAGGAGCGGCGGAATGGGGGACACAGGCTGAGGTGCAGGATGGGTGTGGGAGTTATAATGAGGTGCAGGATGGGGGCAGGGAGGGATACAGGGCTACAGGATTGGTGCAGGGAGGGTAGGGGGGATGCAAGGGTGCAGGATGGGGGAAAAGGGTGCAGGGGGGATGAGGAAGGAGTGAAGGATGGGTGCAGCAAGGGACACAGGGGTGCAGGATGGGTGCAGAGAGTGCAGGTGAGATTAGGGGGTGCAGGGTGGGTGTGGGGGGAGATGGAGGGGACAGGATGGAAGGATTGTAAAGGAGGGATGTAGTGGGACACAAAAGTGCATGGGGGGACCCTGTGGCGTGCAGGATGGGTGCTGGGGGATGCAGAGCGTATAAGAGGGTGCAGCGGTTGCAGGACAGGTGCTGTGGGATGCAGGGGATGTAGGGGAACCCACAGGGGTGCAGGATAGGTGCTGGGGGACGCAGGGGGCATGGCGGGACTCAGAAGGGTGCAGGAGGGGATGCAGAGGTTGTAAGGACACACAGTGGGGTGCAAGATGTGTGCTGGGGGATGCAGGGGTACCCAGAGAGGTGCAGGACAGGTGCTGGAGAATGCAGAGGGCATAGGGGGACACAGGGGGCTGCAGGATGGGTGCTGGGGGATACAGGGGGCATGGGGGTACTCAAGAGAGATACAGGATGGGTGGTGGGGGATACAGGGAGCACGGGGGGATACAGAGAGATGCAGGATGGGTGCTGGGGGATGCAGGGGGACCCAGCAGGGTGCAGAGACACAGAAGGTGCTGCGGGATGCGGCATAGATGGGGTACTGAGCAGTGCAAGGATACAGAGAGGTATAGGATGGGTGCTGGATGGGGGGGCTGCAGGATGGGAAGGGGTGCAGGGGCGCGCAGAGGGGGCAGAGGGGGTAAAGGGGTGCAGGGGGGAGGCGAGTGATGTAGAGGGGCTGCAGGTGTGCAAGTTTAGTGGGGGTGCGGGGAGGGATGAGGGGTGCAGAGTGGATGGGAGGCACAGTAGGGATGTGGGGGTGCAGAGAAAGAGGCAGGAGGGACAGGGGGTGCAGGGGGATATCAGGGTGCAGGGAAGGAGGTGTACAGGGTTTGCAGGGTGCAAAGAGGGATGTGTGAGTGCAGGGGAGGATGCAGGGTGTTTGTGGAGTGCATGCAGGGATGCAGGCTAGAAGGGGGGTTGGGGTACAGAGGGGTGGAGATGCAGGCTGGACAGGGGATGCAGCAGATCTAGGGGCGCAGAGAGAGTGCATGCTGGAAGGGGGGTTCAGGGGTGATGTAGGGGTGCAGGAAGGATACAGGCTGGATGAGGGGTGCACAGAGAGATTTGGGGATGCACACGGTAGATGTGGGGGACACAGGATGGAAGTGGGGTGCAGTGGGGGCTGCAGAGGGTGATGTGGGCTGGATGAGGGGTGCAGGGGGTGGTTTGCGGGTTGCGGGGGGGGTGCTGTTTGGCTGGGGAGCGTGGGGGGGATGTGGCGGGGATGCAAGCTGGATGGGGGGTGCAGAGGAGGCTGCAGGGGTGCGGGAGGAGATATGGGGGTGCGGGAGGGATGCGTGGGGGCTGCAGGCTGGCTGGGGGTGCGGGTGAGCCGGGCGGGGGGGTCGCGAGGCCCCAGTGGCGGCGCGGAAGCGCTGAGTCAGGCGGGGGGCCCGGGGGGGGTCACGCACCTTCGTCCTCTCCCATAGGCTCGTCCCTCCAGGTGCAGCACAGCAGCATCAACCTCATGCAGCCGCGCTGCCCGGCCCCGCGCCAGGCCCTGCCCTCGCCACGGCCCCGGCCCCGGCCCCGGCCCCGGCCCCGGCCCGGCCCGGCCCCGGCCCTGCCGCTGCGGCTCCGGCGGGCGGGCGGGGACGGCCGGGGGAGAGCACGGCGCCGGCGCGGCCGCCAGGGGGCGGGGCCGCGAGGGACTAGGGGCGGGGCCGGGGAGAGGGCCGGGCCCGGGCCGGAGGGGGCGTGGTCTGTGTGGAGGGGGCAGGGCCAGGGCAACGTGGGGCACGAGGGGCGCCGGGGCTGCCACCGTGGGTAGGGCACGGGTGTCCTCATTCACCCGGGGTGTCACCATGGGTAGGGTCTCCCTGTCCACCCAGGCTGCCCCCGTGGGTAGGGTGTCCCTGTGCACCCGGCTGTCACCATGGGTAGGGCACTTGTGTCCCTGTCCATCTGGGCTGCCACCGTGTGGCACGACATCAGTATCCCTCTTACTTCCTGAGTTGTCACCATGGATCAGGGCACAGCCGTTCCCCTGGGATGACACTGTGGGACAGGGCATGGACATACCCATCATCCTGTGGTCTGTCACCATGGGGAGGGGATAGATGTCCCCCTTATCCCCTGGGTTGTCACCGTGGGACAGTGCATGGATGTATCCCTTGTTCCCTGGGCTGTCAGCAAGGGCAGGGCATGGACAACTCCCTGCACCCCCAGGCTGTCACTGTGGGACAGGACATGGCTGTCCCCCTTACCCCCAGGCCATCACCATGGGACAGGGCACAGACCTTCTCCTGGGTCCCCAAGCTGTCCCCTCGCCCACCCACTGTGTCCCAGGGCTGTGACCATGCAGTGGGCCACACCACATCCCTGGACCAAGGACCCAGTGCATCCCCAGGCTCAGGCAGACCCATGGGCACAGGACATGGGGCAGTGCCACCCACTGGCCTGGGTCACCTGTCACTGCCACCACCACAGAGGGGTCAGGGACACAGAAGAGAGCCAGAGTCCTTTAAAAACTTGTCCTTTATTAGTCTGTTGGAAGCGAGTCCCTCCGTATAGGGCGTCCTACCCAGTTATAGCAAAGTGAGTAACATGACAGGACAGAGCCCCTCCTGCCTGCGCCCCCCCCAGGCCGGGGGGAGTGTGGGGACTGGCTGGGGTGGGGGGAGGCCAGGCCGATGGGGACATCCCTCCCTGCCGCTGGGACCCCCTTCCCTCCCTCCCTCCAATGTGAGGTACGCCTCATCCTGCCCCCTCCCCCTGTGGGGTCAACTCTGGGGCTGGGGGGGGGGCGGGGGCTGTGACACCCCACGACCCTCCCAAATCCCGCAGGGAGCGATAGCACCAAGGGGGACAGCTGCTCCCCGCAGTTTATTCCGCACTCCCTGCCGGGACAGAGGGGCTGGCAGGGGGACAGGTGCTGCCAGAGGCACGGGGTCCCTCCTGGGAATGTGGGACCGGGAATGGCCCCGCGATGGGAGTGGGGGTCCAGGGTTTTGGGGAGGGGGGGTGTCTCAGCTTTGCTTGGGATGTACATTCTGGACCATGCAGTAGCACCAAAGTTCATGAGGTCATCAGTGATGGTGAGTGGTTACTTCCGCTTCCTCCCGCAGTACTTCCCTTGTGCGCAGCCCACGCCACCTGGGGGGGATGCACAGGGTGAGCCCCCCCCTGCACCCCCCGAACCTCTTGGTGGGGGGCGGGGTGCAGGAGCCGGCCCCAGGAGGTGGGAGTCACTAGGCGGCAGCACTTACCTCTAAAGCCCAGGGCACCAAGAGCTCCTCCGAAGGGCTTGGGGGGCTTCCCTGTAGGGGGGAGGCAGAGCAGGGTGAGTGGGACCCCCACCCCACTTGGCTGCTGGGTGCTGGGGAGATATGCATCCCCCACCCCAAAAAATGCCCGACTTGGGGGATGGACACTCACCACCGAACCCCAGCTGGCCAGCGACCCCACCTGAAAGGAGAGCAAAGCCCTCAGCACTCAGCCGGGACCCACATTGCTCTGCCCCGCAACCCCCAGCCAAGCACCCCCGGATCAGCTCCCTGGGTCCCCCCCCAGGCCACGGCCATGTCCCCATGTTCCATGGGCTGTGCATGTCTCCGTGAATCAGCCAGGGAGCAAGATGCGCCCCAGGTGTGTGCCAAGGTGCCGAGCTGGGTATGGTACCTGGAAATATCGGTGATACGCCGAAGCCGGGAACTCCAGCTCCTGGGGAAAAAGCAACAGCCAGTGACAGCCTGTGACAGCAGTGCTACCCTAGCCCTGCCTAGCTGGGGACATTCTGGCTGAGGACCCTTCCTCACTGCAGGGACAGCTCCTGCAAAAGCCCCTGTCTGCACCATGGCACCCGTCTGGCTTCAGGGTGCCCTCCCGGACAGTGTCGTGCCCAGCAGGGGACGGCAGCAGAGTGGGGACAGCAAGCGGGGATGAGCACAGCATGGTAAGGGACATGCTTCCACCCCAGCCCCAAACCTGGCTGCAGCCCCCCAGCACCAAAACCTGTGGAATGGGAGAGCCCTGATAAGGACAGGCAGTTTGGGGACAGGGATGGGGGTCACCGCTCCAGATCCCCAGCCAGAACAGCCCCTGCTCCTTACCTGGCTTGGGAGGTTTCCCAACAGCTCCTGGATACAAGATCCCTGTGTCAGAGAGGGGCATCAGTGCAGACCCCATTGGGGCTCGCTGCCCCGTGGGCTGCAGCCAGACTCTGCTATGAGCCCAGAGGGTCCCCAGGCAGGAACCAGCATCTCCACATGTTGGGGACAATGTACAGTACCGTGCCCTGTCCCCATGGCATGGGCAATGCTGGTGCTATGGCCCTCAGTACCTGCTGGGTGATGGCATTCCTTTCTGATCATACCCCGGGAGCAGGGCAGGCAGCGGACACAAGATGGGGCACAGGGCACAGTGACAGTGTGGGGTGGGACTGCGCCGCCACTGGAGCAGACAAAAGCAACCCTGCATCCCCTACATCCTCTCTCCTTTTTGGCACTCTGCTAGCATGCTACTGCCACTCCGCTCCCTGCACCCCAGCCCTTGGAAGTCCTGATGCTAAGGGCCAGCATCACTCACCAGCACCGAGCCCACCGACTCCAAGGCCACCAGCTCCAAGCCCACCGACTCCAAGGCCACCTATGAGGGGGATCCTGGGTGAGCACCAGTGAGGACGGGCAGCATCATCTATAGATCTGTGATCTACTCCTCACCCAGCGCCACAGGTGGCTGTCCTTCCTCGGGCAGCCTCACTCCCCCCAGCTTTGGCAGAGCATCCCTCTGCCTGCACATCCCCACTGCCTGGGCTCAGCTCCCACCAGCACCTACCTGGGATGCCGCCGACTCCTGGGACTCCAGCCCCGGGAACACCTGCCAGAGAGAGCCCATTAACCCCCGTCCCCCCTCAGCCTGGCACCAACAGCTTGGGGCACCCTCAGCCAGTTCTCAACCAGCTGGGGTGGCCCTGACACCCATCCTGGGTGTCGCTGGCATTCATCTCACATCACCCAGACCAAGGAGACCCAGAGGGGACTCACCCCCCTGCACGATGCATTGCTGCAGGGAATGCACAGTGGGAGAAAAATGTCCTCAGCAAGTCCACAGGAGGGGGCCCTGGTGGTACTTTGCACCCATGGGTGACAACACGCCACCTCCCACACTTGGCCCACCCTCCACCAGGGCACCAGGGGGCACACAGGGGACATGAAGCAAGGCCAGCACCCCAACAGCCACATGAGGAAGATGGCCAGTGACTACTCACATGGACATGGGGCAGCATGACAGAGCTACGTACCAAATTTGGGAGGTTTAGCACCAGGCTGCACTCCTACTTGGGGGATGCCTGCAAAGCAAATGGGGACACCACGGTTAGGACAGTCACCCCTGCACCCCTTCCATGTGCCACTACCCCCCATCCCACCTGCATCCCTCCACATAGCTTGGTGACTTTTAGCATCCCCAGCGATTGCTGTCCCCAAGCAGGTCCCCGACTAGGGTGTGATGAAGCACCTACCTGCCCCAGGGAGGATGCCAGTGCCGGGTACCCCCACACCCGGCACCAGCCCGGGCACAACACCAACGCCAGGCGTCACTCCTGGCACTCCAGCAACACCAGGCACCCCACCTGGCACCCCTCCAACACCAGCACCTGTGGAGAGAGGGTGTGAGGCAGCATGGGGGTGATCCCTGTGTGATGTTCATACTCCTGTGGCATGATCTGTCTGTTGTGGAGTGCCCACCACTGAAGGCCCCCAGCTCCCCCTGGACCAGTCTGTGCCACAGCAGGGCTCACAGGGAGACCCCAGATGCCTACTGGGCAGGTAGAGCTGCCTGCTGTGGGCTGAGCCGTGAGCAACGGGCTTCTCTGGCCAACTCACCAAATTTGGCTGCCTTTGCTGCTGCTTTTGCTGCTGCGGCTGGACCTCCGACCCCTGAACAGACACAGCAAGAGGGGTTCAGTGTTTCTCGGTGGGTCCTCTCCAGCAGCGCTGGACAGACCCCATCCCTCCCACCTTGTCTGCATTCCCCAAGGGATGGCCATGAGTTACTGGAGACCACCAAGATCCTCCTCATGCTTGTCCTGCACCAGATCTGCCCCTGCCCCAGCCAGCCTGCCACCACCACCCACCTTCCTCCTCCTCCTCACCTGGGACACCTCCAACACCAGGTGCCAGGCCACCCACTCCAGGTGCCAGGCCACCTACACCAGGAGCCAGGCCACCCACGCCGGGAGCCAGGCCACCCACGCCGGGAGCCAGGCCACCCACGCCGGGAGCCAGGCCACCTGCTCCTGCAAGGAGAGAGGGAAGGATTTGGGCTTCAGCTCAGGAAGAGAGATGGTGGAAGGAGCCTCCTGAAAAGGCATGGCAGGCTGGGGTGGGTGGATGGATAGGATGGGATGGATGGGATGGATGGATGGATAAACAATGAGGTGGATGGATGCTGGGGTGGCTGGCTGGATGTGGAGTGGATAGGTGAGTGGATGGATGGGTGGATGGTGAGATGGATGGATGGATTCAGGTATGGATGGATGGACAGCTGAGTGGACCGATGGATATTGATGTAACCATTTGGCGATGGGATGGGTGGGTCTTCTATGGGAGGGTAGATGGAGTAATGTATGAGAAGTTATATGGAGAGTGAACTTAGGATTCTCCATGCAGACCAGCTCTCTGGAGAGCACCCCCTGACACAGCCAGGGCTTCACTCCACATAGAGCCCTGTGGAGAGCTCACCCCTCGCCCCAGCCCACCGGGATCCCATGCAGTGCCAGGCCTCATCCCTGGCAAGGGGAGCAGCCTGGGGTGAGGAGGCAGTAGGAGACAGGACATATGGGATAACCCGGAGAGACCCTGGCTTACCGTACTTGGCTGCTTTGGCGGCTGCTTTGGCAGCAGCAGCAGCTGCTGGACCTCCAACACCTGTGGGAGAGGGAGCGCATGAGGGGCAGTGATGGACCATGATGGCCATGTCAGTACCCTTCAATCAGCACATCTGGGGACATCCCAAGCATCCCTTAGACACCATCTCACCTGGTATGCCTCCGACTCCAGGCACCAGACCAGGCACGCCGACACCAGGCACACCAACTCCGGGCACGCCAACTCCAGGCACACCGACACCGGGCACACCGACACCGGGCACACCGACACCGGGCACACGCCCTGCACCTACAGGGAGGTTCAGGGATGTGGCCAAGCAGGCAGGCTCTGTAGGCAGGGGCCCTGCTGACCACCCCGCCATCCACAGAGCCAGCAGTGCCCCGCACCCTGCAAGCATCCCTCCCTGGGAAAGGATGACAGTGACTCACCGTATGCTGCGGCTTTTGCTGCAGCCTTCGCCGCAGCTGCTTCTGGGCCACCCACTATGGGGACAGAAGGAAGAGAGTCAGGGGAGCGGCGAGGCCACGACCACCCCATCGGCTCATGCCAGCCTATCCACTCACCTCCAACACCAGGCACCACGCCAGGAACCCCAGCCACACCAGGCACACCAGGTACACCAGGCACACCGGGGACACCAGGGATGCCAGGAACACCAGGGACACCACCGATGCCAGGGACACCTACACCAGCTCCTGCAGGCAACAAGAGGGAAGAAGTTAGATCTCGTCACAGCAACAGCTGAAAGGTGAGACCTCATCATAGTCTGCTCTTGTCACCATGGCATGGTGAGAAGAGCACCCCACCACCTCATCACAGGAGAGATGCACAGCGGTGCAAGGGAGGGACTGGTCCCACGTCTCCCAAAAGGCCCCAGCAAGGATGGGAAATCTGCTGTTGTAAGAGAGAGGCTGGGAAGTCACCAGCACAGTGGACCATGATGATCCTCATCATCACAGAGGGCTCCAGATGGTCCTTATCATGGGGATATCAAGCCTTGCAGCCAGACAGGCCATAGAGAAGAAATGGCTGATGGTCTCCAGTAGCTGCCTGGAACAGCTGAGTGCCCTGGGTACTGGCCAGACTGGGAAGCTGCTCAGGAAGTGACAGCCTTGACCTGCTGGCACTTGTTATTGCCACAGGGACAAGCATCAGGTCACTTTTGGAAGGGCTGAGTGCCAGACGCATTGTCCTCATGGCCTCCTGCTCAGCAGGTGCCTGGCACCCCAGCACAGAACACACACTCATTAACTTGTCACTGCCAAGTTTCTCCCTAAATCCCATCCTTTCCTGGGCACGTAGTGGGGGTTTTTTATACATGATGTATAAGAGAAATAGAAGAAATGGCCGGCAACAGCTTAGCCCCCGAAGGAAAGTAGCCATCAAGCATGGCTGCTCCCAGGGGACTCCCAAGCCTCTGCAGTATTGATGCAATATCATCATACATGCCTGGAACCTGGCATGTAACCTCTGGCACTGCCTTTTGGAGCAGCACATGGATCCTCCAGCCCTGCATGGAGCCTCAGGGCCCTTCCTCCTCTCTGTGCCAGGGCTCCCAGCTTCGTTGCTGCTTGGCCACATCCCTCACTCTGCTGGATACTGGAGCTCCCTTGGGTGTGGTTATGCCTGCTGGGCATCTGGGTCTTGCTAGACCCAAGTCAGATGCACTTCGTGGATCCCACCAGGTTTTTGGAAGGCAGTGACCCTGGGCAGGGGTCCCTCTGCCAGGGATCTCTGCCCACTTGGGCAGCGAGGCTGAGCCTGCAAGTACCAGACCCTGGGTCAGGTGTGCTGCCAGGAAAAGGGATTTCATACAAAACCCAAGAATTCAGACAAAGTCCCAAGACACAAGTTTGGTCTCGTCCATTCACCTCCATGAAGCAGCCTGCAAAAACCCCATGGAGGGAGAAGGTACTGCTCTGGGGGTGAAGCCAAGCCTGGGTGCAGCAGCTGGGAGCTGGGCTGGGTGCACCCAGTCCCCAGATACCTCCCCATAATGAGCCATCAGGAGTGATCCCCAGGCGACACCCGCCTGCCTGGGGCACCCTGGGTGCCACGGGTGGAGAGGGTCAGCAAGGGTCCCCGGGGAGCTGTTTGGGAGCTCCCTGAGCACAGCACATACCGTACTTAGCTGCCTTTGCTGCTGCTGCCGCTGCTGCCGGCGTCCCGACTCCTATGGACAAGGGAGAGACAGACCCTCAGCCACCAGTCCCTGTGCCTGTTGCAAAGCCAGGCAGTGGGGACAGGGCTCCTGGGAACAGTTACCTGCCACCCCGGGGACACCTCCAACACCAGGCACCAAGCCGGGGACACCGCCAACGCCGGGTATGAGGCCTGGGACACCGCCAACCCCAGGCACCACCCCTGGTCCTGGAGGGAAGCAGAGCAGTGAGACACACACACCCCAGAACACCCCATGCCACTGGTGAGGACATGGTCTCCCCTGGTGTCATGGCAGGCTCCCAGGCATCTGGCTTTGAGGTGGGCTCCCCACACCTCCCAAACCAGCTGTGCAGGGGACCTGGGATGTGCCCAGGATTGGGCTTCTCAGCTCCCTACACCCAACCCAGGGGTCTGGAGCCCACCCAGTCACCCAGGAGCTTGAGGACCCCAAGGTCTCACAAGGCCATGGTTGTAAATCCCAGCTGCTCCTGGGACTGACACATTTCCTTTTGATGCTCCAATGAGTGGTTATTTGCTACTTGTTTTTCTCCTGCAAAACAGCCCATGAGGGGAGCAGCAAATGCAAGGTCTGCATCACCAAGTGCATCCCTCCACTAACAAATGATGGGTCGTCACAGAGGCCATTTCCCTGGACTCCCTGCCAGAGCCCAGCACAGAAAAATCACATCTATGGAGAAACCATGCACGATGGGGATGTACTGCCCCCGTGTCAGGCTGCTGCATTGCAAGGTGGCCCAGCCAGCCCCACAGACATCACTGAAAAAACTGCTTTTTGCAAACCAGGCTTTTGATCTCCCAACAGGCTGCTGGAAGCTGCCCCCAAGGGGTTAAAGCCTCTCTGCAGCCCTGGAGAGGTTTTGCACCTTGCTGCCTTCCAGAAGAGTGGCTTTCCATTGCCCCAGGCTCCAGCAAGTAGCTGATGATGCTGGGGCTGAGGGCTGGGACTGGGACAGCAGCCCAGGAGATGGGGCAGAGGGTGGAGGGGCAGGTGGCGAAGCTGTGCAGCCCCAGCACCAATGTACAGCTCTTCCGTGCCCTGAAAGCAAGCTTGGCCCCTCAGGCAGCTGCAGCATGTGTCTGAGACAGCAGGGAACTCACCAAACGCTCCTGCCTTTGCTGCTGCCTTTGCCGCTGCTGCTGCTGCTGCTGGCCCTCCAACTGCCAGGGTAGTGGTAGAGAGTCAGAGGTGTGGGAAGGGGGAGATGACCCTCCCTCATCCCCAGGGTCAAGGGTCAAGCCCTGCTGTCACCTCACCTCCAGCTCCTGGGACCACACCGACACCAGGTACCACTCCACCGACTCCCGGGATGCCAGCCCCAGGTAGGACACCGGCTCCTGCAGCAGTGGAAATCATAACCATCAGTTCGGTGATGCGGGGACACGAGCAGCATCCCCACAGCCTGGGAGGGAGGGAGGGAGCAGATGCCCTTCTGGAGAGATGGGGGATGGGTGTGCCCACGGAGGGTGACTTACCATACTTCGCTGCTGCTTTTGCTGCTGCTGCCTGTGCTCCGACTCCTGGGGAGGGATATGGGCAGCCACTGAGGTCCCGAGACCGTTCCCACCTCAGCTCCCCCATCCCACCGGGACCCTGGGGCCTGGCCCCTCCTGTCAGCATCCACCCCCTTTCCTTTAGGAGGTGATGCCCCCTCCAGGCTGTCCCTGGGGTGACACGGCCACCCTGGGCCACCAGACAGCTGGGCAGTGCCCAACATCCCATCCAAGGACTGGCAAAGTGACCAATGGTGCTCAGTCCCCCCGCCACGCCTGTGCCAGTCTCCACCCTGGGAGCGTACCTGTTCCAGTGGGGTACCCTGCCTTTCCTCCTGCCCCGATGCCAGCTCCTATCCCGCCGGGCCCGAAGCCTGCAATCACAAACAGAAAGGCAAAGACAGGTCAGGCACTGGCCTGAGGCAGGGGGATGAGGCAGATGGAGCCACTCTCAGCCCAAAAGGATCTCCTCTGTCTCTGGCATCAAGAGGTGTGGAGGGGGATGCCAGCTCCCCCCTAGTTGAGATGCCAGTTCAAACATCCCTGCCTGGAGTTGGCCACAGCTCAGGACATGTCCCAGCAGAAAGCCAGCCAGCCAGCCAGCTGCTGCTGGTGCCACAGCATGCCTGCGGGTTAACAGCTCCCAGCCCCCTGGCGCAGGGTGCCAGGAGAGCCGATTGCTCCCAGCCGGGTCCACAGGCATCACAGGCATCCCTGAGGGACCACCTCACCCTAGGAGCGGGATGCCCCTCATACACGGCAGCAGTCAGCAGAGCCATGAGGAGCTACAACCGCGGAGCAAGGGCTACAAGCACTCACCGTAGGGCAGCTTACCAGTGCTGTAGGGCAATCCATAGCCACCTGGAGAGGAGAGAAGGTGGCGGGTTAGCACTTGGCTGCCGGTGGCTGTGCCCCCTCTGCCCTGCGGTGTAGCCCCTCTCTGCCAGCTGTCTGTGCAGCACCAGCCCTCAAGGCTCCTTCCGTTGGGATAGTAAATGCTCCCAGATACAAACCCCCATGATGGAGCCAAGCCAGGGGGTGCTCTTCTCCATCACCTCGGAAGCAGCGTCTCCATAAAGAGCTACACACTCCCAGCCCCGTGCCGAGGGCTGTGGTGCCCAAAGCCAGTTTTGCAGCAGCCTCTCGTGACCCTGCTTCAGCAGGGGGTCCCCTGGGAGCCCTGCGGCAAGAGCTGTACCCAGCTGTCTGCACCATCGCCAGCTCCAAATTAAAGGTTTTAATTGGAATCAGGGCTTGGGAGCCTCTGCTGAAACGTGACCTCATTAGGAGGTCTGCACGAAGGGACGAGGAGGGATTACAAGTGGGAACATCGCAGCCAGGGAAATAAATGTCTCCTTGTGAAAGAGCAGGATCCCACCACTCAGGACAACATGGAGATGCTCGTGACACGGCGGGGACCATGCACTTGGGAGCCAGCAGCATCGAGCTCCCATCACTGCTGGCAGTAGTATGAGGAGGAGTGATGGGCTGCCACATCCCCGATGGGGACAGCTTGAGCAGCACGTAGAGCAAGCCCTCCCACTGGAGGGGGTTGCACGCAGGGCAGGGATGCAACTGCCTGTGGCCAGGACGGGATTGCTCATGGCAAAGCATCTCTTTGGGCACGGGACACTATCCCCACCCACCAGCCAGCACGTGGGGACCAGATTTCCCTTCACCCTGCCGGCCTGACCCACCATGTCCCACGCCAGCGCAGCATTGCTGGAAGATGGGGGCTTTCCAGGCTGCAGTAGCCTTGAACTGTGCCGGGTATCCCCTGCCTTGGGGACCCCCCCTTGTTGCAGCACCTCATCAGCTCCTTGCTCACCCCAAAGCTGCAGAAGAGCTCAGCACTGGGTGACACTGTGGAGGTGACTCCAGGGGTCAAAAGCCAAGCCCTTGGGTCTCCAAGGGTTCTGCCAAGTCCAAGCCCAGCTCCCCAGCAGCTCCAGATGGAGGAGAGAGCAGCCTCCGCCTCAGGGCTGTGCCACCATCCTGCGCTGGCACAGGATGCCACCAGCACTCCTGGAGGGGCTCAGGGCTGATGGGGGCACTGGCTGGCGTGGAAAGGGCTTCACACAGACTGATGCCACCCAGCACAGCCAGGCAGTGGGGAGCAGTCCCCATCCCCATGGCATTGGGTGGGACCCTGATTTCAGCCACAGCTTCAGGCTGTGGCCCCAGGGCCACCTCCTGAGCACAGAGCAGGAGATGGCTGGGGCATTTGGAGCAAATCATCCAAAAAGGAGACCTTCCTGAAAATGTTATTTTCCCTGCTGTCCCCTCGTCCCCTCTCAGCCCGGTCTTACTGTGGCTACAGTGCAGAGGATGCAGGACTGTGTGACAGCCCCTGGGTCCATCCACAGCATCAAAGCCAGCCCAGTATGTCCCCGCACTGCCAGCTCCAAGCCCTCAGAGGTGACAAACTGCCATCTCCCAGCACCCTGGGAAGAACCAGGGTGCCAGGAAGCACCCAGCAGCTGAAACCACAGCTGGAGATACCACTGTCCTGCTGTTCCCCACAAGAGCTGTAACGTACCAATGGTGCTCCCTGGCCAAGGGATTTATTTAACGAAGGTTCCCCATAAAGTGGGTCAGCCAGCAGCAGCGTCCTGTCCGGGCTGCAGGCCACTGGTGGGGCCGCCACGGGATGAAGCCAGGCACGGCCGTGCCATGTGCCGGCAGTTTGCTCTCCGCACCAGGCACCCCATGAAAGGCAGTCTGGGGTTGGGCTGCAGCAGGGAGGCCAGACAGTATCCGATGGCAGCAGGGCCGAGTCGCCCTAATGAGTGCAACTCTGCCTCCACGGGAGGAAGCTGATGTGGGCCAAGCATTTCTGCTGTCATTTGTGGCCACGGGCCCCGGCAGGGGGAAGCCAGCAGAGCTGCTGGGGCCAGCGCCCATGACGGCATGGGACCTGCTCCCTGGGGGTGGGCTCCCACTGCCAAGGCTTTTCTGCCTGCAGCAATTTGTTTTGGCAAGTGGGAAAATACTCGTGGATCTAATCACTTCCCAGCACCCCAGGAGTGTGAGATGGAGGCCCCTGCCCAGACCTGGCTGCCCTCCTCTTTGGGAATGCTCTTGGGACCAGCAAGCTGGCAGCATGGCCCTTGGAGGGCACAGCACCCGGTTCTGGCTGCCTGGCACTGTCCCTGTGTGGGCACGGCTGGCTGGGGAATGGGCAGAGCTGGCATCCAGCACAGGGCTGGGAGATGGATGTCCCTGGAGCAGCCCAGCCTAGGAAAGGGTGCTGAGCACCCCCAGGCTTCCCTGGGCAGGCAGTGGGGAGAGACACCTGTCTGGATCTTCATCCCCACTGCCTGCCTGCTGTTGGTAGCCTTGGCTAGACCTCCCTGAGCCAGGACTTTTGGCCCAGGTGAATGCCCAGCAATGCCTGGCACAACTTCTGGAGCCACAGAAAGCAAACAGTCCCTGCAAGGGCTGTGCCTCATGCCAGGTGGAGCTGGCAGGGACAGCCTGGGGTGGCCTGGCCCAAAGCATGTCCCCAGAACACACTCTTTCCTACCTTACAACAGCTGGAGAGAGGCATAGCATCATCCTCACAGGCTGGGGGCAAGGCCAGCAGCAGCATCCAGGCAGCTGCCCACGGGGCTGCGATAGGCAGGGCTGCTGCTGAACACACCTGCCCAGTGTCCCTTGCCCTGTCCTGTGGTCCCAGGGCAAGCACCGGCACTGCCAGGTCCAGGGGACCCGGGGGCACCACGTCTTAGCCCTGGGGAACAGCAGGTCCATCTCCTGGCATTGCTGGGGGTCCTTCACCCCTAGCCCCGTTGGCTGTGGCAGCTTACCTGGGAGCTTAGGAGCTTTGATGGGATACCCCAGAGGGACACCAGGCTGCTGACCTCCAAAACCTCCCAGTCCTGCAAAGCCAACAGCAGACTCTCACCTGGAGCCCGCACCCAGGCTGCCACCAGTCCTTGCGAGAGGGGAGCGCCCCAGGGCACCCCGGGAGAGGACAGCAGGTGGCTTGGGAAGCCCTGAGGCATCTTCTGGTGTGTGGAGGCCATGGCTGTGATGAACAGGCTTGGAAAGGAAGAGAAGGACGGGCGAGAGAGACAGGACACTCACCAGGGATTCCTGCGAAGGCTCCTGCTCCTAGGCAGAAACACAAAGGCACCCACATGAGCCAAGGCTGGTTTCTGGGGTCCAAACTAATCTGAGTGGGCTGCATGGGCTCAGCTGGAGGTCAGCTTTGCTCACCCATGTGCCCTGTGGGGCTGCAACCCCAAAGGATGGGCTGGGGCCAGCCCCAGCAGGATGGGGATGAGGGCAGAGCTGGAGCCAGTCCTGCATGTGCCCTCCACCCCAGTGTCTCCAGGCGATCGAGGGGACCTACCTGGACCTTTTGGCTTGACTCCAGCACCTGTGGGTACTCCAGGCAGCACCCCTACACCAGGGAAGCGGACACCTGCAGCAGAGACCGGAGAGGCCAGGTGAGCACAGTGGGACATTGTGGGGTTGCTGGTACCCAAGCCCCCTGCACCCAGCTCCCAAACCCTTGTCACCCATCTCTGGCTCAGCACTAACCCTTGTACCCTGGGACAAGGTACCCTCATCCCCCAGGGGCTTGCTGGGTCCCCCCTATCCCAGCCTCCCCGCACTCCCCGGGCAGAGCTGCTGGAGAAGGGTTTGCTCCTGGGACTGCCTGTGCTTTACAAGGCAGGGGGCAGCCTGCCGACACAGGAGCTCAAGGTGCCTGCAGGGTATATGGCACCCATGAGTGAGTCCCACTCGTGACCACAAAGCACCAGCCCATGCCATGGTATAGCCAAGCCCAGGCATTGCTCTCTGCCCCAGTGATGTGCACTGCTTCGTGCATGCTGGGGCTCTTTGGGGAGTGGGAGGGTCCTGTCTGCTGAGCCCTGACCCTCCAGGGGCAACAGGCAGTGCTTTGGCCTTGCAGTCATTTGGGTTGGGTTTTTGAGTTTGGGGTGGGGTTTTTTTGTTTGGGGTTTTTTTTTTTTTTACTTTTTACAAATGTCTTTCATTATAACTCACATGTTTTCAGACACGGAAAAGACATTCCTGACCAGCAACACACTTCTCCTTCTGACGATGTCGAAACATCTTTTTTTCACAAGTTTTCCTCCCCCAAATTACTTTGCAGTGAGGAATTCCTCTCCCCCCTCTGCCACCTCCTCCCCCTCCTTCCCATGCTGCCTTTGGCTGGGCAAGCCAGCCCCGGTGGTCTGTGCCAGCTCCTCTCCCAGAGCTGATGCCGCCTGCTCCCGTGGAGCTTGGCATAAGGCCCCTAGAGATGCCGGGTCCCCCTGCCTTTGGCATGGTGGAAATGTCACTATGGCCCCAGGGAAAGGGTTTGGAAACTGCAGGGTGCAGCAGTGATGGGGCAGGCAGGGCGTTAGGCAGGCAGGCAGCATGGGGCTGCTTGCAGCCTTCTGCAGGACAGGGTGCTCTGCCTGTGTGGGCAGGGCAGGCAGGAGTGGTGTTATAATGCCCAGGGTGCAGCTGGCCACAAGGCTACCAACTCAAACCGGGGTGCTGGCACCAGTTGAGGACACCCTCAGAGGTCGAGGTGCTGCCAGTGGGGTGGGGACCCCCAGCTCACCTGCACCAGGGAGCACGCCACCTGGGAAAGCTCCAGGAATCCCAGCACCTGCCAGGCAAGAGAAAGACAGGGATGAGCACGCAGCCAGAGCCATTCCCCGCCCTGGCCCCAGCTTTGGGGCCGTGCACCTACCTGGTACTTTGGGGGGTTTCCCTGCTGCACCAACCCCGGGCTGCACCCCGCCCGGTACCACTGCACCTGCAGGCAGCAGAGACCCCTGAGCCCCAGGCACCGGCTCCTGCCCACCCTGGCAGGCATGGGGACAAGTCTGCCCCAGGACTGGCTATGCTGGACAAGGGGTATTTCCTACCTGTGGAGACCCCGAGGCCACCAGGACCACCAACTCCACCCACGCCACCAATGCCAGCACCTGGAGGCATTGGGAAGAGGAGTGCACCAGTGTGAGATGCCACTGCTGGGCTATGGGTGGCCGGAGTGATGCCAAAGGAAGGGACAAGCTCAGGGCAGCTCTTGGGGGCAAAGGGGACACCCTGAGGCAGTACCAGGGATAAGTCCCCCAGACCTGGGCACAGAGACCAGGCAGCTCAGTGCTCTCTGCTCCTGAGGGCTCAGGTTTGGCCAATGTCATTTTCCTGGCACACCAAGATGTGCTAGGGTCCCTCCAAATTGGTGGGGATCCCCACAAAAGCAGACCCTCCCACTTACAGCCCCCCAGTTCCATGGGGAAAGCTCTCCTAAACCAGGCTTCCAGGGAACACCAGGAGTCCCTGGGGGCTGCCCGAGCCCCAGTGTTGCCTGGCCCAGCATTGCATCAGACACCCCCAGCACTCACCAGCTTTTGCAGCAGCCTTGAGCGCAGCAGCAGAGGCAGCGCCTGGGAAGACGCCCCCAGGAAAGGCACCTCCAGGAAAGAGACCCGCAGCACCTGTGGGAAGAATAACCAGCATGAGCATCCCCAAAAAGCAGCTGGCAAGAAGGTAACCTGCCCTCCATGCCGGCCATAGTGGGTGCAGGGAATGGTGAGCCATGGGGGGGCTGCGCAGCAGTGCCAGGGCTGGCGTTGAGCTGGGCAAGGCAGGGGTTAGCAGGCACTGCCCTGTCCTGCACCGGCTTCTCCCTGCATCCCCTCAAATACCTGCTCTGATCCACATCCTACCCATCACCAGCTGTGCTAGCACCACCCAGGGCACCCTGTGGTGTCATCAGCTGCTGCAGACTCCCAGGTCCCTGCCAACTGGTTCACGTGGCAGGCTGGCCAGCTGTGTGCAGGCACTGTCCCTCTGCTTGCAGACCCCGCGGGGACCCCAGGTCCCTCCTTGCCTATTGCTGGTTGGGGTCACCCAGCCACAGTTGATGCCATGATGCTGGGAGACCACAGGGCTTCCTGTTGGCAGCTGCCAGTCCCTCGGGTCTGGGAAGGGTGCCCAGCCCAGATGGGACCCACCAGGCAGGCTACAAAGAGCACCCAATGGAGACAAGCCACATGCTGTCCCCAAGGTATTTCTCTGGGGACATCACCCTGGGGACAGCCCAGAGCATGGGCAGCCAGTGGTCTGTGCTCACCTGGCTGCAGGCCAAGTGGGCCGAGTCCCCCGAGGCCTCCGACCCCTGGAAAGAGAAGTGGGATGAGGTACGGTGGGGGGGACAGCCAGGGCCAGACGAGCAGGAGCATCCTGTTGCACCAGGTCCCCCTGGGACAGGAGCATGCCTCCGGGCTGGGCACCGGGAAGGGTGACAAACATGCCTGCCAGCATCCAGTGCCAGCATCCAGGTCCCCCATCCCATCCCTTTCTGCCTCGCCCATCCCCCCACCCTGCCTGGCCACGAGGGGACTAGCCGAAATGTTTATGGCTGAGGAATGAGCCCCTCTGGCTCGGGCCAGCGCTGCCTTCCAACATCTTGGGGCTAATCAGTCCTGGCTCCCTCCAGGCGCAAATTCCAGTGCCTTTGGCTCGGGGCACAGACACTGCTCCGGCTGGGGCTTCACAGCCGCGCCGCGGTTGGTTTTAATTATGCCGAAATAAAGGGCCTTGTTTTTCTTTCCACGAGCTGAAATCTGAGTAAACGGAGGTTGCCGGCCCCCGCCTCGGGCTGGCGCTCCCGCCGCGCAGACAAGCCGGCTCGGGGGGCCGGGGGGATGCAGCATGCCCCTACCCTGGGGCGCCGCGGGTACCCCTGGGCTGGGCAGGGAGGGGAGACCCTGGTCTCCACCTAAAAGAACATCTGTCCCTGGGCCTTGGTAGGCATGAGGCATCTCTGTTGGTATCAGATTTGCCCCCCTGTACATTCAGTCCCTGCTGCCCCAGCACCTCCCCACCATGCCCCAGGCTCAGTGCCCTTGGGCTGTGCATCCTCCTGCTAAGCATCTCGTCTCTCTCCCGGTGACGGCCCCTCTCACCCCCTCATTTCTAGGCCAGACAAACCCCAGCGTCGGCTGCAGGAGCCCCAGCAAAAGCTGCTCAGCCACGAACACAGGCAGGCAGAGGTGCTGCCAGCTTCCAACAGACATGGGCTCCCAGTGGGGCTGAGTGAGTGTTGCCTGGCTTTACATCGTCCTGAGGAGCTTTGGCACAGGTTTGCAGGCAGCAAGCACCCCAAAAGGGAAGTCTGTGGGGGCTGAAGGGGAGAAGGGAGTGCGCCAAAGCAGGGCATGAGGGAGGAAGGCTCCCCTGTGGCTATGGGGGCTTGGCAGGGGTTAGTGTGGCCAGGCAGTGCAGAAAGTGGTGGTGGGGTCCCCTTGGCCGTGTGGGAGAAACATGAGGGCAACAGGGGTCAGGAAATATCCTGTCCACTGGCATGGCCAGAGATGGCAAGAGCACCAAGGAAAGGCTTTTTACCTGGTTTGAGAGGTTTTCCTCCAGCCCCAAGTCCTAAGGGAGAACATGTGGAGAGGGGTCAGAGCCACCCTTCCTCTGAGCATCCCGCAAGATGGGGCCAGCCTCGTGGCAGACCCCCTGCTCACCACAAGGCAGCTCTTCGGGGGGTGCTGCCCCCCTCCCCGTCCTTGCACACCTTGGGCAAAGGGGTATCAGCACTCACCTGCTCCCAAACCTCCAACCCCAGCACCTGCAAGCAACAGCACAGTCTTAGCACCCATCCCTGTGAGCACCCACCACCCATCCACCCACGCCAGGCTCCCAGGGGTCCATGGGGAGGCAGAGAGGGTCACAAGGGGATGGGGCACCTCCCCGCCCCAGGATGCCCCCCAAGCTTTTGGCTGAAACATCGGGGACAGGCTGTGACCTCTGAGCACCTCCCATGGCCAGGGCTGGGAAAGGTGTAGGTGCCAGCCCTGGGCTAGTGACACCCAGTGTAAGCCTGGCACTGCCACCAGTTCTGTCCCCATGCCATGAGGCTGGCATTAGTGCAGCCACCCAGGGGCTGAGCAGGCCAAACAGTGTGTCCCCATGGCCCCTGATCCTGGCTGGCAGGTCCCCAGCCCTCCATGCTGGCTCAGAGGCACCCAGGGACCACCCAGGCATCTGCCCCATCCCCGCAAGCCAGGTGATGTCCCCCCAACACTGCCTGGACCCCTTTACCTGGGAAAAAGCCTGCTCCTGGCACTCCCCCTCCAGGGATAGCACCAGGGACCCCTGCAAGAAGAGACAATAATCATTAAAAATCTCCCCAGGGATCCAAGTCTATCCAGCAGGTCAGGGTGGGGGAACGTTCCCTGGGATAGGGAGCTGCTCTCTGCAGGTGGGGGTGGGATGCAGAGCCCTGGGCAGGGCTCAAAGGCAGGTTCCTGCCTTTTCTTGCACACCACAGTTTCCCCAGTATGATAGTGGTGACGGGGCTTAGAGGTGCCCCAACTGGGAGCCGGAGAGGACATCTTGGTGGAGATGTCAGCAGGACTTGGTCCTGCATGGGACAGAGGGACACAGGGGGTGGTATGGAGTGAGGCTAGCTGGTGTCCAGCTCTGCTTCCCAAAACCTGTCCTGTACCACCAGTGCCATCTCCATCACCTCCAGCTTCACATGGCTCTGGAGGGACAGGTCCAGGCATGGTCATGCATGACAGGGTGAGGCTGTCCCAGTTCATGCCCACAGCCCTCACTGGTCCCAGTCAATCCTGAGCATGCTTGGCTGTGGCTGCCCCATGCCCATGCTGCCTGCCCTGCCTTGCCTTACCTGCTGAGCTGCCAGCTGGAAGAGCCAGATCAGGCCAGCAGGACTGCTGTTGGACTGGGGAGGACAGTGCTGACACCCAACCACCTGCATGCCTCTGCCCATCTCTGCAAAGCTAACTGCCCAGATCCCACCAATTTCCAGGACATCTGGAGCTCATGCTCAGACACCACAGCAATGTTTTTTGGCTCATTTGGACCCTGGCAAAGGTGTGTCTTCTGCAGACCACCAGGCAGCCATCTCCTCGGTGGTCGCCCCTGCTCCATCAGGGCTATGGATGGGGTGGCAGCTTACAGGAGGGTTGGCAGCACAAGGAGGCTGCAAGGCAGAGGGATGCTCCGATTCCCGCTGGAGCATGTTTTTGACACTGGGGGAGTTGCCATGGGGTTTGCAGTGGGATTTGCAGGACAGCTGGCAGTGCTTGCAGTGAGGCTGGCAGGTAGATTTGGGGGTTGCCAGAGGCAAGTGCAGCACTGCCATGGCCAGCAACCCCAAGGCAAGCTGCACCCAGCTCTCCTGCCTGCTCTGGGCAGAGGGGATGGAGTTCAGGGTGGACAGGCACTGGGGACCCTGTGGTGACATGGCTGGGACCTGAGAACCTGCTGCCCTGCTCTGAGGCTTAGCACCTCAGTGAGGGTTGGGGGACCCAACACACCCCCAAGAGCTGGGTGCGTGCAGTGGCACAGCCCTGGCCACACCGTCACAGCCTGTGTGGTGCCCTGGGACTGAGCAGGGCAGCCAGTGCAGGCAGGTGCCAGACAGGTGGCAGAGCTGGCATGCCAGGGAGGGGGGCACATTGTGCTGCACATCTCCATCTCAGATGTGGTGCAAACTCTGGAGTCCCCTCTTGCTGTGCTCCTTAGCACCCTGCTTCACCCCGACATTTGCCCACTGCAACATGCCAGGGATGAGGCTGTCCCCTCAGCCCTGCTCACCTGTGTCCCCCCACCACCCAGGGCACCTGTGACGGACCCCCAGCCCAGCCGCACAGAGACTCAGTGCTAGGATGCACCCACACGTGTGTCAGGACACATACAAGGGGGATGTCTGGCTCTGCGTGCACAGGAGAAGTTGGGACACATGCATTGGCAGGACACACACCCACAAACCCATCGGCAGAGGATCTGTGCCGGGGACACATCACACAGCCCCCATATGCCCCAGTGATGCCAAAGAGTGGGGCTCAGCCCTGTGCCCCAAAAAAACGCCTCCCAGGGCCTTGTTGGGGCTGGAGGTCGAATCCGTCCCTGGAGCAGCTGATATCCCCTGCAGTGGAGGGGACACGTGCTCGGTCATCGCTCAGGCCAGCCAGCTCACCCCTCTGGCACAGCACAGCCCAGCCCGGCTGCCAGCCAGGGGTTTATGGAGCAGCTCATTTTCCCCACACATTCCCACACCCACCCCACACCCACCCCACCACCCCCAGCTTGGAAACACAAATCCCAACTTCTTGCCTGTTTCCAAACAAACTCTGAGCAAGCGTCCACATATCGCCTGCCCTCCCCAACCCACCCTGCTGGGAGGGGATGCCCCACTGCTGCTGGGAGCGAGAGCCGGCAGGATGGCCAGGATCCGGCTAGGAACCCCCATGCCCGGGGCCAGTGACTTTCCCCCACCAAGCAGGAGGGTCCCTGCTGTGCTTAGCCAGGCCAGGTCCCTAGTGCTGGGGTGACACCAGGCAGCTGGGGACCCAGGCTGAGGTCCCCTATCCCTCTGTCCTGCTGTGCCAGTGCTGCCTGGCAGAGACCTCTGGGGAAGCTGGGACAAGGCACAATGGCTTTTAGCCTTCCTGGGCTGTGTGGGGACCCTAGAAAGGTCCAAGTGACACTCCAGGTGACATATGCCTGCAGCCACAGCTGCCCTTCATTGTTGTCACCCTCCTGGACTGTAGACCCTGGCAGGGGGCTCCCACTGTGGTGCCACTGTTACTTCCCCCTCCCTCGGCATCCCTCAAACACCATCCCAGGGCCAAGGTGCTGTGCTCCTCTGCACCTTTTGGAGGATCACAGGGGATGTGCTGGTTCATCAACCATCTCCATGCCCAGATCAGGAGGCAGAGGCGATCAGCAAGTCCTGGCAGCAGCCGGGATGGCTGGGGGCAGCGGGATGGCTGGGCTGCGGATGCCATGCGGCTCTGGGGAGCTGAGGTTTTCTCTCAGGAGCATTGCAGGAGGCGGTTCCCTCCCTTGCCACTCTCCCTGACCAGCTCTGCTGCCAAACATGGCCAGCTCTGGACTTCCCTTGAAGCTCTTTTACAAACTGCTGTGGTGCTGGCAAAGCCGGACTCATCCCAGTGGGGAGGGAGTGCCCGTATCTCAGCTTGGGGTCCGGTGTGGGCACTGCCAGGGGGCACAGGGCTCTCTGACCTGCTCTGCTCTCCAGCTGAGGACCAGCAGCCAAATTCACCCCAGCACCACCAGTCCCACCCATCGGCAGCACCACCGCAGCTCAGGTGCTGATAGCAGCCACCACGGCCTCCCTGAGGTCACACTGGGCTGTGGCCATTGCTCTCCAGCCAGTCCCTATCCTTCCTCAGCCTCATCATTCATCACCCAGCCCTCTCCTTCCTTGGGGCCGGAGCCCATAGCCTAGCTCCACTCTGCTACCCGGTGAGGCATACCCCCTTCAGCCTTTCCATCTCGCATTCCTTTGGCACATCAGGGAAGGGGAAACTGAGCCACGAGCCTCCCAGCACTGAAGGAGCTCTGTGCTGCCTCTGTCCCTGCTCCAAGCCTGCAGGACTCCAGGAAGGGGGGTTTCTCCTGTCTCCCAGCTTTTCTCCTGGGCTGTAAGACTGCAGAGCACAGGGCTGGCCCTCAGCACCCCAGCACTCCCCCTGGGGATGTCTTCTCAAGCCAGAGGCAGGAGAATTTGCAACCCATATGTGGTAGGGTGTGCCAGCTGTGGTAGAGTTTGGCACTTGGAGATACTCAGGTTCTGGTGTGGAATAGGATCCGGTGTTTATAGGAACTAGACTTTTTTTCACATAGCTCTGTACCACAGGTCACTCTGCACTGTTCTGTCTGCACTACCTGTGCTGTTTCAGATTGACCACTGTTTGCATCATCAGCATCATTTCTACCTACACCACTGCTTGCAGCTTCCTTTACAAGCCAGAAATACATGTTTTCTCTATTCAACAGCTTTCAAGACCAAGACCAGGCTGGAGAATCCACTGCAGGACATGAGCTCACACCCTCACCAGGCAGCCAAACCTTGTACCTCACCATCCTCCCTGCACTTTGTGGGCAACCACTCCTGGAGGAGGTTTATTATGTAACCACCACAGATATTTCCCCTCTTCCCTCACACCACTGGTGTTTTTCTTTCTTGGGAGAATCAGTTCTGGAAACAGCAGTCTCCAAGCAACTTTGAAGCTGTGTTGCATCCCAGCCCGAGCTCTCTGGTAGCAGCTCAGGGGGAAGCAGGAGGGGCTGCTGTCGAGAGCCTGGCTCCTCTCCAGCCCCCTCAAGCATTCAGCTTTCATCTCTGAGTGCTGGCGGACAAGCTGCACCCTGCAAGTTGTTTGCAGAGGGAGCAACCCCAGCAGGCCAGTGCCTTGGGGAGGTACTCAGCTGGGAAGGGGAGATGCCATCCCAGCCCCACAACTGGCACTACTGGCCCTGGGGCACACAGGGGACTCTGGGTGTCCTCAGAGGGTCTTCATGGTACCCAGGCTGGGATGCCAGCACACCTGGTGCCAGCCTCTTTGCACCCACTCAAGCTGCCTGCTGTGGTCCCAGAGCCTGCAGGGCTGGGACCTGTGTCCCTCTTGTTCCCCCTGGGAGTGTCGCTCCTGCAGGATTCCCTGTGCTCCAGCACAGGAAGCACTGAGGGATGGATGGAAGCACTGAGGGGCAGATGTCCCACTACAAATGCGGGGACATGCTGCACTTAGAAACACACAGCAGCTTTCCCAGGCAGCAGCCTGGATCCAGCCATGCACATCCCCACAGTGCCCAGTACAACTCTGCTGAGCAGCATGGGATGATCCTGACTTGCTGCTGGGAGCTTACCGACTACTGCCAACTGCTGCAAGTCTGGGGCTCAGCCCCTTGACACTGCTCTCAGGGGGACAGTCTGTGTGTGCAGGGGTCCTTTTTCCCCCTCGACCCTGGGATGTCTCAAGGGTCCCCTTCCTGCCAGGCTGGTTTGCAGCTGCACTGGCAGCAGGTGCCGGAGGATGCTGCCCTGAGCCCTCTCCAGGCTGGGTGCACCCCACGGCACCTTGGCATCCCACACACACTGTGCCCCTGGCTGTGCCTCTGTCCCATCTCAGTCCCCGAGGGTTGGCAGGGCAAGGAGCATGGCTCAGCCCGCCCAACGCCATGCAGTACATCAGGCTGAAGAGATACTAGTCATTTCTCCATTGGGGAAGCATTTTCTGGTGTCCCCATCAGCACTGGGAGCATTTCCAGGGCCAGGGCCACCTCCTCTGTGAGCTGCTTCCCAAACCAGCAAACACCCCTGGAGACTGAGCCAGGAATGGAGTGGGGCCGCCAGTCCCAAACTGCTCAAAAACTGCTGCAGGATCTCGCCCAGAGCCCGAAGTCCTCATGAGACTGTCCAGCTGGCCACTGCTTGAGAGCTGGGGAGCAAAGCCACCGTGGTTCAGGAAGCCAACAGAGAACATCACTGCCTGAGATGGAGAGTGCCCAGGACTAAGATGCATCCCACCAAGCACCTTGACCCTGAGCTGTAGCTACCCAAGATCAGGCACTGAACAGCAGCTTGGCTTTACAGGCAGCTGCCTGGCCTGGCACCACTCTGAGGTCACACTGCCTGCACAGCCAGGGTCAGACCAGCCCATGGTAAGGGTCATTGGAGCCCACCACAGCAGGACAGAGCAGGGAGCCGCAGGGCACTGGCAGATGGAGCTGCTGGCTGCAGAGCCTAAGGGCTCTGCCCTGGGCAAGGAGTAGCCCAGCCTGAAGCTGCCTGATGCCACACGCAGCCCTGGCACTGCTCTCCCTGTCCACAGGGTCCTGCCCCCTCCCCTCCTCTGGTCCTTGGTCCTCTCTGGCTGACAAGCCTCACACAACAGCTCTGGCACCAACCCCATCACTGATGGTAGCTCTGCCCATCACACACCCTCCATGGCATGACACAGGGCGAGCACTGCCTGGCTCTCTGGAGGTGGCTGTCCCATCCCTGACCATGCTGTCCCCATCTCGCAGACCCTTGCCCTGTTTGGCCAGTGCAGCAGGCCATAAATCTGTTCTCAGAGCTGCTCTCCCCACCTCTGTGCATGCTCATGTCCTGACCACAAGACGCAAGCCGTCTGGTGGGCAGGCACCTGCTGCGCTGGCGGCTCCAGCTTTGTCACGCGGTGCCGTGGGATGTGCACAACTGTGCTGGCTTTTGCCTCCCCGCCCCAGCAGCGAGTTTGCTGCATGTGCATGTGCTGGGGTGTGACACAGCCCCTGTCACTGCCCGCCAGTGAGCCATGACCTGTGCCATGCACTGGTGGATGGACCTGACAATGGTGACATCAGTGCAGGGAGGATGGTACAGGGGCCACCCCAGGCACCCAGAGCGATTTGGGTGGGTCGAGCTGCTCTGCAGCTGCACCAGCCCAGCAGGCTGTGTCTCGGCCACACACTGCGCAGCAGCTTGCACACATTGACTGCGGGACGCACACACCCCCCCACTGCCCCTCCAGCTCACACCACCACCGCAGAGAGGGGGTGACAGGTGTCAGGTCCCCTGGCCCCTCACACTTATGTTCCCCATGGCAGCTTGGCAGCTACCCCCAGCTGCATGTGCTCTGCCTGCATGTCCCCAAGCCCCTTGTGTCCCTGAGCTTCTCATGGCCCTGACCCTCTTGTGTCCTCAAGCTTTGCGTGTCCCTGAGCCTCTCATATCCCCAAGCCCCTAGAGTCCTGCATGTCCCCGAGCCTCTCGCCAGGATGCAGCACCTCATAGCCTCCCCCTGACAAGTGCTTCATGCAAGCGGTGCCAGTCCCGGGCTGCCCGGTGTCACCCTCCTTGGTGACATTCCCCCCCACCCGGGCACGGCACATGCGGCTGGGGGGGCAAAGAACCCCCCGGGGTGGTGGCACCCTGGGGACTGCCCTCCCACCCTCGAGGACGTCCCCAAGGCAGGGCAGGGGGGTTGCCTGTCCCTGCTCGGGGACATATAGCCGCGGCAGGCGTGGGGCTGCCCGGGGGGCTGCAAGGGGGGCAGCGGCCGATCCGTGGCCCTCGTGGAGGGTCCCCGCAAGCAGGGGGAAAGCACGGGCCGGGGCTAAGGGGGAAGGAGCCTTTTCTTTCCTTACCTCCTTGCTGAGTAGCCGGGAGGATGGAGAAGAGGAGGAGGACTCCGGGAAGGAGGGGTGCAGCTGCCTGCCTTGCCATCTCTTGAAGCAATGCCCCCGTGCTCCTGCAGGCAGTGTGTTTTATCCCAGAGCTGCTTAATTGTTGCTTCCAAGGATGCGAGGGGAAGGGGGGGGGGGGGGGGGGCGTTGGAAGGAGGGAGGGGAAAAGAGGAGGGAGAAGCGGGGAGAGAGGCTCAGGACGCTACGTCATGAGGAAAGGGCAAGCACACACAAGCCTCTCCAGCCGATTGGGCTGGCTCAGTGGTTATTTTTTTTTTCCCCTTCCCACCCCCAATCCCCCGCTTTTTTTTTTTTTTTAATTTCTCTCCTTTGCTGCTCTTTCCAATCCGGGCGCGCCCCTGCCAAAGCAGCCGGGAGCAGGGGAGCTGCCAAGGCGGGCTGCGGCGGGTGCAGGGGCGGGCTGCGCCCCCGCCAATGGGCCGCTCCCACCCCCCACCCCCCGCCTGGCAGCGGGGAGGGGGTCGGTGCCCAGGCTGGCACGGGGGGGCTGGCATCCCGGGTGGCACCGGGCAGAGGCGAGAGCCGGCTGGGTGAAGGGATGGAGGGTCCGGGGGGTGTCGTGCGAGGAGCCGCCCCCAGGCGCGGGGTGCGGGGTGGGGGGCCCGGGCCCGGTGCCGGTGCCCAGCTGCGGCGGGGCACCACCGGCGGTGGCCGTTAGGTGGCGGGCGCGGGGTGTCCGGCCGCCGGCAGCAGCGGGAACCGGGGCACCTCGCAGCCCCGGAGCGGTACCCTGGCCCCGGGGTAGCCTGGGGACACGCCGCGCCCAGCCTGGCCGTGGCAAGTGGTGGCCACCGCGTCCCCCCAGCCACCTCCAGATCCCGGTGCCACGGGGCGGCTCTTGCCGCTGAGTTGGGCTGCGCCCCCCTCTCTCCAGCCCCGGTTCATTCGCGGCCACCCGGGCTCCGACCCCCCCACCAGCTCTGAGATGCTCCTGCGAACCTAGGCACTGAGTGTCCGTGCTGGCCACCTCGCCCAGCCTTCTCACGGGGTGTCTCTGGGCAAGTGTCGGGGAGCAGCCGGGGCAGGCAGCGAGTTAAATTTGGAGAAGGGATGAAAAGCAAGGAGCGCAAAATCCCCCTCTCCCTACAGCCTGCAGCACTGGCCACACTCAAGCGTGGGATGCTGTCGCTGCAGGTCCAACACAGGGTCTTCCTCTCTTTGCCAGGTGCTGAGATGCTGCTCATCCCAGTACCTGACCCCCCCGTGAGCCCCAATCCACTTCCCAGGGAGTGAGAGCACGTGCAAGGAAATGCCCTGTCTGCACCCCCTTCCCACGGGGCCCCCGTGAGCAGCCCCCCCCCCCATTCCCCATGCTCCTTCCGTGGCTGTGGAAATTGGCAGCAAATTATCAGCAAATCCACCCAGTTCCTCTCCGCCTGTGAGAGGTACGAAGCCCCAAACCTGGACGCCCACTTAAAGAAGTGTGAGCTAAATCCATGCACTGGACGGCCCCTCTGGAGCCCGGCTGTCTGGCTTATCTCAGTTCCCACTTTATTTTAGAGAAAGAGCTGATGGCTGTGGCTGCAGGAAATCCAGGGGGTGGAAATTACTGAGCATTTTGCCCTCCACACCCAGCATTGGAACACGTCAAGGAGATCTGGGGGAACGGGGGGGGGGGGGGGGGGGGGGGGGCGAGGGCGAGGAGGGGGGGGGAGACGGGATGGGACGGGGACACGGGGGGGGGGGGGGGGGGGGGGTGGGCGGCGACCGTGCATGAGTCACTGGCCATTCGGGGGGGTGGGGATGGACGACCGTGCATGAGTCACTGGCCATTCAGGGGGCTTTGCATGGATGATGATTTTCTGTTCATCTGCATCCTTGCGAAAGGTTGAGGGCTGGTGGACACAGAGCACCCCACAACGCGGAGAAGAGGTGAGCACCATCTGCCAAGCTGGCATTGCCGAATGACATAATGGTTGAGTGAAAACACACGCAGTCGTTAAACACTAGCTGTCTACTCCAGAGGAGTGACACAGAAGTGGATGGATGCGGGAATGAGCAGCTTTGCAGTGGTTCCAGTGGCCTCAGGGCTGCAATGTGGCCCATGGGATGCAGATTCCTGGTCAGGGCTGGCCAGGGCTTTGGGCAGCACATTGTCAATGTGTGTGTCTGCAAAACATGCAGAGAGCAGGGCTGGGAAAATGGCCTTGCTAGGAATCATAACTGGGGCAGCTGGCTGTCTCTAGCAGCTTCCATCCCTTGCCAGTGAAACAGCTCTGATTTTTGAAAGCGTGATTTGTACCTAGAAAGAATAGATGTGAGGCAAGATCTCCCCGCCCCTGGCACTCGCACCAGGGAACAGGATCCAAGCCCTTTGTGATTTGGCCAGGGCAGAGCTGAGCGCTTCACAAGCTGCCCACAGGGAATGGTTGGGAGTATTCCCCAAAGTTTTCAAAGTGTCAGGGAAAAGCTGTGTAATTTGGCACACGCCAGGAAGGCATGGATATGGGTATGGTCTGACGAGAAAGGAGGAAGGCAGAAAATGTTTCTTCCGGGGGGGGCCCACATGGAAAAAAGGGGTCTGCTGCGTAGTGCAATATCTGGGTGAGAAAAGCCAATGCAACGACTGGAGCAAGAGTACCTGAGACCACATCCAGGGCCTGCCTGTACCAGCATGGAGGCAGGTGAAGGGCTGGGGGGTTCTGCTGGGAGCTGTGGCAGCCCTGGGGAGGATGCTTGCTGCGGCCGGTCCCTGGTGCAGGTCCCATCGCTGTGAGTGTCAGGTGTACATCACACATGGTTCCCCTAAATGCTGACATGGTTGTTGGGGGAGATGCCAAAGAGCCTTACCCTCCTGTTGCACACACAGAGAGCTGTCCCAGGGGTAACACTGACAGGCAAAACACAGAAGTAAACACCCCTTTGCCATAGCTACAGAGGAGCCCCGCACCTGCCTGCGCTGGGACCCCAATCCTGCTCCACGTGCTGTTGACAGCGTTGTCATAGGAAACAGCACTCACTAACGGGGTGTGACGGGGCTTTATGGTGCCTGTGCGGGAGCCCACGGGATGCGCTCAAAGGAAAGGTATGTGTGAGGGGCAGATCACAGAAACACCAGTGGAAGAGGCCCTCTGAGGTGTCCAGCCCCAGTGCTGGCTCCCAGCAGCAGTCTTCAGTCTCAGCTGCAAATCCTCCAAGGATGGGGATACCCCAGCTCTCCGGGGACCTGTCATGGGCCTGCACCACCCCCTTGGGGAAGAAATTTTCCTGATATAGACACAAGATAGCTGCTGGAGATATCCTGCAATGACCAGGGCAGCACCCATGGGAAGCCCTGCCTTGCATCAGCTCTTGGGGGAAGAGGTGGAAGGGAGACATGGCATGAGAGTGATCATGGAGAAGGGGCCCTGTGCTCTGCATTTGGATGCAGATATCCTGGTGAGCTGGAAAAGAGAGGATTGCTCTCCCCAAAGTGGATGGCTGTGAGCAGGACACATCACACTCTTGTCCAGCAGCTGCATTTCTGCAAGGAAGCAGCCGTGGCAGCTGGTGCTGGGAGAGATGCAGCTGCAGGGGATGAGGGACAGGGAGAGGTTGGGGATGCAGCCGAGCCACTGCAGGTCCTCACTGCTGCTATGCACAGACACTGACACTGATGACCTGACTGGCATCATGTGGGCCAAAATTTTCATTTCACCTGCCCACCCCTCTGCTGAGCAAGTGCCTCCTGTTTGGCCACACTGTGTCTTCAGAAAGGCAGTGAAGTCTTCATCTAAAGCACCAGGGGACAGGGAAGCTGCCTCTTCCCATGGCTGAGCATCCTTATGTTTTCCTGCCTTGGTTCACCAGCTGTTAATTGTTAACTAACAGATTATCACTCCTGTAGATACTGCAGAAAGAAAGCTTCAAACTAAAGAGGCTGCCTTCTGGAGATCTCTGTAAATCTGCCTGCTACAGCATCCCAGAGAAATGCCTCCCAGGGATCAGGGCAGGAGGGGGAGGCAGGTTATGAGGCACAGACAGGGATCTGTAGTACCTGGGAATCAAGACAAGTCTCTGCTCAGTCTTATTTTTGGCAGGCGAAACCTACAGGCTTGTCAAGTCCCACATTCAGAGGTATTTTCACCAGCCCACAGTTATCTCCATGGCTCTCTCCTGAACCAGCTCTGACATTTGCAGCCAGGTCCCAGTGGTGGGCAGTAGGGATGTGACCAGCCAACACCCCAGCATGTGCTTGCGGCTGTAGCTCCAGTGTTTTGTGGCCAGAAACCTGGATACACTCTGCCCATCAGTGAGCACGCTGGGGGCAGCCAGGCAGGAGGGCACCCATGGGAGGCCAGGGTGGAGCATGTGCTTGGGTTGGTGCATGGTGGGGGCTCTGGAGCAGGGGAACATCATCCCCCCACTTGCATCAGCCATCCAAGAGTCACAGCTTTGGTCTTGAGACCAGGTCAGATGGATGGCTGTTAAGACATTGACACCCCTTTTGAGGACCACTGGATACTCCAAGCATGTTTTGGGGATGGGGTCTCCATCTCTCCCTCCCCTGTGCACCCCATTGCATCAGCCCTGCATGTTCTCTGGGGGGGGAAAATTCAACTACCCCTCAGGCAGCCCACACCACACCACCACAGGGCATCCACCTGGCACCTGCCCAGTGCAGCCAAGGAAGCCATCCCATCCCCAGTACAAGGCTGGAAGCCACTGCAGAGACCTGTTTCAGCATTACAGGTAGGATCTTCTCAGCTATCCCTGTGTACCCTCTGTGCTGGGGTGTTTCCCAAAGCACAAGAGGCATTGCCAGCACTGCAGGGGCTGTCTGGGGACCACAGGGGCTTAGGCAGCCTCTCCCTGCTAACAGCCAACCGCTGGCATGTCCTGCTGTACATAACACTGTTGGGTTTGATTGAGTTACTAATGAGGCTTGTGTGAGTCCAGCTGTACCCCTCCCAATCTTAATTTTCTACTAGCTTTTCTTTCTCTGGCAGTCACTTCCCACAGTTGTTATAGGAAGAGGTTTTGCCAACACAATGTTTGTCATCAGAGTCCCATTGAGGAGAGAAGGGGAGACACCATCCCCAGCCCCTAGTCTAGACGTGTAACCCATGTTCCTGTTTTCTGTCATCCATGAAAAACCAGGTGATGTTTGTAACGGTGCCTTCTCTGAGGGCTTTGCCTCCCTTTCTCATCCTCTCCTCTTCATTTCCTCTGTGGGTAAACAGCTCTTCTTGTGTGGAGAAGTGGATGTGCAGCACCTGTGAGGTTCGGATTGTGTTGTGAGTGGTGCAGCCCTGGGACAGTGGTGGTGGGATCTCCATCCTTGGACATGTTCAAAACATGCCTGGACAAGGCCCTGAGCAGCCTGACCCAGCTTTGGAGTGTTAACTTGCTCAGGGGCTGGGCTGGAGACCTCCAGACATCCCTTCCAACCTAAATCCTTCCATGATTTATATCAAATTCTCTTTTGTAATTATGTAGTTCTGGGAAGCCTTCAGTGATGTATCATTGAACCGTTATAATCCAATGCTGGCCAAGGAGGGATTTAGTGGTCCTGGATCCATACATCTCATTCACATTGTCCTTCTCAAGGACATTGGAACATCTGCTGCCAATAGGTAACTCCAGGCCGTGGTGTAGCCCGGCTCCCAGCTCAGACGTGAGACTTCTGCCTGCCTGCCTCCATCCCTACTGCTGCAGACCTTCAGTCAGACCTTTCAAGTGGCTGTTTTCATCCTTCTCTGGACTGCTTGTGAGCTTTCCAAGTGTTGATTAAAAGGTACCATCACTGCAAAACGTGCTGTGCCTGGGTGGATATAGCTTTCAGCAACTGAAACACAGTGTTTACTGGAACGCACCACAGTCGTTCTCAGTCAGGACTGATTCCTTGCCAGATGTCAGCTCCGACCCCCAGCAGTTTCAGCAGTAGAGCCGCTTAAAAATTGGAAGATTGTTTTGTATTCTCAAAAGCAAAAAAAAGGGTATGTTTATTATGGAGATATTTCTTTTCACTGCCTGCATATTCTGAAATGGCCAAAGCATGTTCAAAGAGACTTTCAAATTGCCTTTATGCAGAGACCGAGGCTGGAAAATATCAACCCAGAAGGGGAAAACTGAAGTGAGTTGTGGGCAACTGAGCACAGAGATGTAGCTGGTAACACTCAGCCAGAACATGAACTTTAGACACTGCCTGTGCTCCAGTTTGTGTCTGTAGCACAGAGGGGCCCTAAGGAAAAGGCGGTGGAGCTCTATTATCTCACAGCCAGGTCCTTGTGGTGTTGAGGGGAAATATATAGCAGGCAGGGCTGGGCTGCCTCCATCCCCTCCCAATGCACCCTGCAAATGCCAGTCGATGGCTCCCAGAGCCCTGATAATCCCAAGCACGAGTCAGAGCCCAACAATCAAGAGCAGAGCTTCAAATTAAGAATTATTAAAAAAAAAAAAAAAAAAGCATATACTGGGTATGGTTTTTTGTTCTGCTTTTTCAGCCATAAGGTTTATGCCTCCAGCTTTTCTATGCATCCAGAAGAGCTTAAAGTTTTCCTCTCAGCCAAGTAAAATCTGAGTCTCCCCCAGGCACATGACTCCAGGAGATGGGGATTAAAAAACCCGCAAAGCAAGTGATGCATTTGCTAATGGCCACAGGGATGTGGATCTGCAGAAGCAGTGCCCTGGGGACAACACCTTTCCCCAAAAGTCCCCTGGCAGGGAACTGTAACTCCTCAGAGAGGCTGCAGGACACTAGCCTGTCTTGTTTTGAGGTGACCTGGAGGCTGGGAGGGACCGTCTCAGCTGTGGGGTGACCTTAAGATAAATTCCCCATGCCAAAATGCTTGTCAAGGGGAGGACTTGATTCAGCAGTAATCTCCAGCATTCTTGCCTGACTCCCAAAGAGGCACCACATGTGTGATTAAAAACTCTGCAATCCTGAGATCTGGCATTTTGTGATCTCCTTGCTGAGAAAGGACAGAAATCCTCCAAAAAGCTAAAAATGTGCTTTACAGCAGGGCTTCAGCTGGCTACATATGTGGTAGACTGGTGGCTCGGTTCCTCTCCCATCCTCCCTGGGCTGCCCAGGGACCTGCAGTTCCCCTGAGGAAGGTTTCCCCCTTATTTTTCCTCTTGGGAAAGCACCCACTGCTGTGCAGGGTGGTTGCCCACAGCTGGTCCAGCTCCGCCCAGGAAACTGGAAATGTGACTGCGAGGTTTAATGGTTCTAACAAAATAACATGGTGAGGAACATAGAGAATTGAGGGCAGAGGTCGTGGTTTTGTGGGACAGCTGTGTTGGGGGGGTTTCCACAGTGATGCTGGTGTGGGGACAGGAGGAGAAGGCAGAGGGGACCAGGGGTGGGCTAAGGTGGCTGGACCAAGGCAAGGGGAGCTGGAGCAGGGCTTGCAGCTGGCAGCCAACTGGCATGACCTGCAGCGAGGGGGACCCAGCCAGCACTGCCAGTTGGGGTGTCTGCAGCAGCAAAGAGATCATTGATGCAGGAGAGATATAGGGAGCCAAGGAGGATGGGGGAACCAGGCACCAAAATCAGGGGAAAGATGGAAAAGGAGAGCACCATGGAGGGATGAGGAGAGACATGGGAGGCCCAGTGTTGCAGGCCAGTGACCAAAGAGATACTGGTCTGGTCCAAGCTGGGAAAGAAGAAAAGTCAAACACTATGCAGGGTGAAAGTGTCCAGCTCTCGGAGCCGAGAGCTGAGGGAACAAGAAGGGCTGAGGCCTTGTGACAGGGAGACTGTGCCAAAGACAGCAGAGGGGTCAAGGTGAGGCCTGGTGACACCAAGGCAGAGATGATGGTGGGAAGGGAGCCCACAAGTTCCTGCATGAGCTGACTTGGGGTTAGAGACATCAGGGATGGGAACTGTGACAGGGCAGAGGAGGCATGGAGGTCCCTGGTGGGATCAGGGGCAAGCTTCATCCCAGCACCTTCCAGGACTTCCCCACACCTCCTGGGGCTCCTCCAAAGCTATGTCCCTGCAAGACTCTTCCAGAGCATTGCTGGCCATCTCTGGCCCATTCTTCTTGAGTTAATGCAGTTCTTCAGTCTTTTTCCCTGAGGAGCAGCAGCAGCAGCAACCAGATCCTCCTGCAAACAGGCTCTGCTCAGCCCAGCCTGGCTGCCTTTCCCCATTGCTGTGGGGCAGTTGGCCAGCAATGGTCCTGCTCTTATCCTGCCAGTGACCATGCCGGAAACATCCCTCCCAACACATCCCCAACCCATGTTTCCCTGAGTGTCCTCTGTGGGATGGCAAGGGAAGGGGGACCCCAGCCAGTTTACCATCAGCCTGCAGACCCCCACATCTCCAGACCACTGCCAGTGCCTGGCACACTCATGTGGGATCATGTTGAGGAGCTACCCCTGAGGGATCTGTGAGGGCTAATTCAGGGCCTCTTCTTGCTACCTTCTCCTGGAGATGGAGGCAAGAAACACTGCTAGACCCCCTGTTTGGGGTGATCGCAGGATGGCAAGAGCCCTTGGGAAGCACACAATGCATTTTTGGGCCTGTTTGATTGAATTGCTTCTCTCTTTCCACCAAGCCCCACTATAGGTCTCAGCTTCCCAGGGGAAACCATGACTTTGTCCGTCTGTTGGAGTTTGGCTCCCCTCCCAAAAATCCCTGCAAGCTGCTGCCCAAACCTGGCAGGTCTCATTGTCCTTTGGTTCCCATCAGCCTGTCTGGGCCAAGGAGCGAGCCCCAAAACACAGCCCCCCAGGAGGGATCAGCCGTTTGCCGTGCAATCTGGCAGTGAGCTCCAGCACAAGCGAAGCCCTGGCCCTCCACCAACGCACGCTGTTTCCTCCCGGCAGGCTGGCCAAAAGGAGTCAGATGAGGACATGAGAGGAGCTGGGAGTGCAGGCAGTGTAGGGGAAGCTGGGGGTAACGAAGGGCACTGGGCTGGATTTGACGAGTGGACAGTGCCAGGGATAAGCCTTACCAAACAGGAGTGGGAATTGATACCAGTGGGTCCTATTGCCAGCTGCATGGCTCATCTTCTCCTCCAGGTTTTGTGTGGATCAATCCTTCTCTAGGGTCTATCAGCAGCCCCTGGTACTTGGGGCTTTTCTCTAGGGCCAGAACTTCCTCACTTTCAGATAGAAATCACCTATTGCCTCCAAGTTCTCCCGCTGCTCAGGGTCACAACCATCACTAAATTTTCCTCCCAGCCTCAAAGTTTCACCTGTCACTACAAGCAATGGTGTCCTCACCCCTCAAGCCCTTTATTCCTGCTGAGATAACAGAGGTTTCATTGTCCTTGTCCCTTTTATTCCCAGGAGCATGGTCTGAACAGAGATAATTCTTCCTTCCATGTGCTCCTGTAAGCTGGTGGTTGAAACTCCTGCTTCCCATGGTGTGAGTCCCCTGGCATCAGCCATGTGCTGAAAACAGGAGACATTTGCCTTGGGGACATGCATGGACAAAGCTCTTGAATGGCTTTAAAGTTTGCTCTGCCACCCAGATCCTATTGCCCACAGTAATGCTTTGGCTTGACTCAGCCAATTAAGATGTTATTTGTGACTAGCACATGGATAAGTATTTCAATTTAATTAATACTTCTTTTACTGCAGAATGTTGCCTTGGGCCAGGTGAGCTGTTCACTGAAAAGGCTTCAGACAAAAAGATTATTGATGAAATATTTCACTATTTCAAAGTAAAACTGGGGGGGGATGTTCATTCTGGCATGGGACTGGGTTATATTTTATAGCTGAGCAAATAAAGCAAACCCAGCCATTGCACTTCAGACTGAAACAGGTGTTTCACTTTGAATACAAATTATTATGGATTTAGTTTTGATTTCAGGGATAGAAATCACAGAAATACTGGGTTTAGGAAAAACAGATAAACATCAGGCTTTTAGTTCCATTGGAAATGCTGAAGGTGTTTCCCAGTCCCAGAGGTGTCCCAGTGCTGGGTCTGGGGAGCCCCAGCCTGAGCAGGTAAAAGGATGGTAAGTTCTGTGGTGGGTTCAGGAAGGTCCCCACCAGCCCCATATGTGCAGATGTGATGAGTGAGAGGCCACCCACAGCAGACACCTCAGGGCCAAGGCCACCCCAGTGCAGCTGTGGGTTAATCCAGTTGAATGCAAAGAGCATCCAAATTCAAAAGTGAAGAGCAAAGTCCCAGCAAAATGAGACTAAAGAAGCAACAGCCATACTGCGAACTTCCCTGGGGACTAGTGCATGAGAACATCCTCCGCAACATCATTTTCATCAGACAGAGGCTTTCAGGTGGCACTTTTGAGGGCAAATATTTCACGCAGGGAATGGCTGGCCAAGCACCTGCAGACGCAGTGCCACGAGCAGGCAGTGCCCTCGGGCAAAGGCACCTTCCCCCCATGCTGAGTGGGGGCTGCTTGGCAGCGGGAGTGGGCTGCGCTGATGAAGTGCCCTGCCATCTCTGCTGTAGCTGCTTTTCCTTGCAGCACTTCACAACTCAGCACTCTTGAGTTAATTAGAGAACCATATGCCCCTTTCTCGCACATCATAAAAGCACATGTTTAAAGCCGGGTGATAAAAGGGAGCATTAGTCTGGGTCACTGCAAGGCTCTGATCTCAGCTCGGCTCCGCACGCTGCCTTGCTCTTCTGGACCGCTCTCAGACCAGGTGGAAACAATGTTTGAGTCCATCTGAACTCACTTTCCTGCCAGCTTGCTTGAGAGACTACCAAGTATTTTACAACTCTCTCCCAGGCACGATTTGTTCTCTAGTACCCTCCTCCTACAGCCTGCCTGTCCCTGCTTAACTCTCCTGGCTCCCTCCCACTCCGGGTGCTGAGTTTCCATCTCCCAAAGGAAACTTGGGACCTCACCTGACATCAGCTTGTCCCCAGTTTTGGTCTTCAGATGGCTTCAGGCTCTTCCAGATGGCTGTGGACCCTGCACCCTGCTCTCCCCTGGCGCACACAGGGTGCGGGGCATGTCCCTGAGCCATGGATTTGAGCACATCCTGGGGGGATGTGGGAGCATGGGGCAGCAAGCACATGGAGACGGCTGGTCCAGTTGCTCTTGGGCCAGTCACTGTATATATCCAGAGATCTCCTTTTTCCTTCCCTCTGCCTGGAGGAGACATTTCTCTCCCATCCTAGTGTGCAAGGCAGAACAACATGCCAGATGTTTTATGTTAAAAGTTCCCTTTTTCTCCTTTCCACTTCCTTTAAAGAGTCTCGGATGGGGAGGTGAGGACCCTGTCTGCTCTTGTGAGGACCACCTAATCTGATCAGGTCCATTTTGGCACAAGGCGTATCCAGGCTGCCATCAACCCAAAATTTGAATCTGAGATGGGGTACATTCCTCAGTAAAGAACTGTGGGGGCTGTACATGTCTGATGTGCAGCAGAGCCATAGAACTGCAGAGAGCCTGCAGCATCCTGCAAGCCAATGTGGCTGCCCCAGGAAGCCCAAACTTGTGGAGAATCACTGGTACTGTGAGGCTGTGAGACCCAAAGAGGTCACTGGGGATGGAGACCTGCACAGGGTTCTGAATTGGGAAAAATATTCCCAGTGGTGTGTCTGCTGCTCCCTAAGGAAATGTGTGTGCCAGCCCAGTTGCACCAGGCTGAACAGCGGGGCCACCTTGGCAAGGGTCCACCACAGACCATGTGGACCCTGTGTCCTCTGAGCAAGAACTGAGGGATGGGGAGATAGGAACTACCTGCTGGTCTATACACCAGGAATCCGCACTTGGAGGATGGAGATAGCACTGAGAAGAGCATGGTCAGTGGCTGAAGAGAGGGAAAGTCACTGAATCACAGGCTGGTTGAGGTTGGCAGGGGCCTCTGTCCCTGTCATCTTGTCCAACCCACTGCTCAAGCAGGATCACCTAGAGCAAGTTGCCTACAGACCATGTCCATTGGACTGTGCTGATGACTTGGAACATGTCCAGGTCCCATTGCTAAGATGAATAATGAAAAGCAGCTGGAGCCTGGGACACTTCAGAAAATCCAGGACAACATTCTCTGGTAGAGCTAATCCTCCTGCTCCGGTGTGGTCCTCCCAGTAGTTTTCTTGCCTGCAAGCCCATGGCACTGTGACTTCCCTTTGCTGTAGCACCAAGACCATGATCATTGTCTAGAAGAACATCCCCGGTACTGGTATGCTGGGGAGGACTCTGGGAGGGCCTCACCCCTTGCCCTCCTCCAGGGACAGGGTGAAAGACAGCACCAGTCCTGCTGGGAAGATGTGGAGAGAGATGAATAGCCAAGCAGAGCCCCAGTACACTCCTGGTGCTGTTGCAACCCCTTTTGACAAGGATTTCAGAATCCTCAGGGGCAGTGGTGTTCCCAGCCCCGGCACAGCAAGGGAGGCTTGGGGAGAGCTGTACACTATGATCCTGCCCAGTCAGGCACCTGGCATGCTCCTTGGCTCCAGGACAGCCCTGGCTTGCTCTGCCTGCCAGCATCCCTGGGACCTGGCTGTAGAGATGGCAAGGATGCTGAGCTGTGAGCAGCGAGCCCTTTGTTATTTTTGCTGTGCTCGGAGCCTTGCCCCGCATTCTTGTTTCCTTGTGCTATGTTTAGAGAACTTTGCAGTACACACTTGCTTCTGCTCCAAAACCACCTTTTTTTCTGCACAGCTCTGAAGCTTGACAAGAGAGGAGCAGGCGAAAGCCAAGGCAAGGTCCTGGGGCCTGTGTGCCTGGGTCAGGCAGACAGCATGAGCGATGCTGGCATTGGGCTTCCCTGGGCTTAGCAGGACTGGCTTGATCCTCTCTCAGTGGATTTGGGTGGATAATCTCCATCTCACACATGGCATTGCCAAGGCTCAGGGTATCTTATCATGATCTGCTGGATGGAGCTGTGCAGGAGGGCAGGGAGACCCTGGCCACCTGCATCCCTTGCCCTTAGTGCACCCTTGGAAGAGTAAGGTGGAGAACTCAGAAGTGCATCTCTTCCCAAGCCCTTGCATGGGGGGCTGGGCCAAGCTCACTTCTGCCCCTTGAACATCATTAATGCTTCACAGACAGGTATCTGGCTCTCCTTGCTTGCTGAGGTCTGGGAAAGCGGGGTCACCTTTCAGGGAGACAAGTATTAAATGTTCCCCTTCCTCCTCTGGCTCTGGCAGCTGAGCGCTCATCTCTGCGGTGCCTAAGTGGGGAGATTATTAAGTGAATATGAACGTCCTTGCATCTAATCCACACATAAATGCAAAGTTAAATTGAAACCAGAAGATGGCTTTAGCAGCACAGTTTATAGCCATTAACCCTTGGGTGACACAAACTGGACTTCCCTGCAATGCCAGGGAAAGGTGGCCCACCTGAAACTCCAAGTATGGTTCGGGGAGAAGAATGTCCAGAGGCCATCTGTGGCCACAGTTGGCACCTGTGCTGCACCTCCACCTGCCAAGCCCTGTGACCAAATCCAGGCGTGCACCAGAGCAAGGTCAGGCTGCTGATGTGCACAGCTTGGGCTCAGCAGCATCCCAAAGGGGAGATGCATTCCCCAGCCCTGTGCATGCCTTGGGATGGTGTTGCTGTGCACCCAGAAGGGCTCACAGCTGCCCTGCACCCACTGGAGCCCCACAGACCTCTTTGGGGAAACTGGGAGGAAAACATATGCCCCAGGTAGGAGTCCCAACAGGCCTTGCTACTGACACTTTTGGGGGATCCACAGGGGATGCCCAGAGACCCTGCTCCTCTCTCCAAACTGCTGGTGTTACGTACTGGATCTCAGAGGAGGCACTCAGCGGCAGTGATGCATTCAACCCCAAGAATGCAGAGTCCCCACAGGGAGGGGGAGCAGGATGGACAAGGCAAAGCAGTCCTGGCCATGGAGCAAGGGGAGCGGGTTGGGGGGAGGAGGGGAGATGGAGAAGTGGTGCAGCTGGGCTGTGGTGAGCAAGGGCAGAGTGGTTGGCTGAGGCTAAGAAGCGAGCCATGGGACAACCAAGTGTTTCCAGTGCAAAGGTCAGAGCCATATCAGCCTGTACACATCTGCCTGCTGCCTTGGGCTGTGCCTGCCTGTGCTTCCTTCCTTCTCCGCTTCACTCACCTCCTTCCCTATGGTTCCCTCCCCTCTTCCCTTCCTCTTGCTCCATCTCTCATACACTTCTCCAGTCACCCCTTCCCCAGACACCACATGTCATCACCCCAATGCCCTGTCTCCAGAACCAAGCTGGGACCATGCCATGGGGTTCCTCTCCAGCACACCCTCTTGGTTTGTGAAACCTCTCTTAGAATCACAAAAATCTTCTTGGGGCTGGGATTTCTCTGAGATTCCCAGCTATCCATGCTTTCCCTGCCATGCTTGTGCCAGCAGCCTGTGACTGCATGAAACACTTGGCAGGAGGCAGGGTGACCTAAGAGATGCAGAACCCATCTGAGCACACAGGTTGCAGGTCAGCATGTTCCAGAGAGTGCAGGCAGCTGCCAGCAGGAGTGAAGGTGCACAAGGGGAAGGCTTAGGACATGGTTGGCAGGGCCGCGGCCACCCCTGCTCCAACAGCCACAGAAATATGTAAATGGGAAACTCAGCCCCTTATTTATGAGGCTTCACGATTCATTTTTCATTTGGGGAATGTGAACGAACAAAGATATGAAATATTTCTCCAATGACACAGTTTCCACCCAGAAAGCACATTCCTTGGAGGCGATGTGCATGTGCACAGGGGCCACATGGGACCAAGCCTGGACCCTGGTGCAAGCTCCGCTTCATGAAGGGGTAGAGGCTGCGGGGCCCAGTCTCACAACAGAGCTGTGGTGGGAGAGTAGTGAGGGTCTTGTTAAACTGCAGGGCCCTGCTGGGGTGCTGGAAGGGACCGAGCTGAGCACAGGGGACACAGCTAAGCTGAGCCTGGTCCAAGGGGAGAGGGGGCAGATTGCATGTCCTAGTCCTCCTCCTTTATAACTAGAACAAGAATTCAGCCTCCTGCTGCACACTGAAAAGAAATTTCCTCCTCACAGCATCTATAAAATGCTAACTCCTGGCAGTGCCTGAGTTTCCCAAGGATGTGCAAGTATCCCTGTTTATTGCCTTAACAATTAAAATTCATTACTAGTGGCTCCTCCAGAATGGCTGTCCAGGTCAGTGTTTCCATGTGCTCCATGAGTGCCATGGGGAAAATCTACACTACTAGCATCTATAGTATCTATGAATTTAGTATTCACACTATAAAGACCACAATCTCATGGACCAGACTTGCTGCCTCCCAGCAGCATCAGTATCTCATTAAACCAAGCACGCTCTGTCTTATGGTCCTCCCTGTTCCTATTGCTCTCCTGGAAAGTCTGTTCCAGCTTTACCTTCACCTAGGCTTGAGGCAGCAGAGAGGTGTCCTGCACCAGTTTGAATCCTTCTGTGCCCCTTCCAGCAGTATCCTCCAGCTGCTGCAGAGCCCTCCAGCCTCTTCAATAAGCCAGGCTCCTCCACTCCCCTGAGTCTTGGAGGGGAGCAATCTCCTTCCTGGTGGCCTCATCCATGTCTTCTGGAGCACAGAACTGTTGTCTTAAGTCAGACATAACACCTTCTTGAAGAGCTCACACAAGCCCCTGGTACAATTCATAGCTGTTTCCCTCTGTCCTGACTCTTCCTGTACCTCCTGCTGTCTCATAGTCATGTGCACTTAGCCAACATCCCATGATGCTGCTCCCAGCCTTTCCTTTAATTGCCTTTTACAACTGAGAAAATAGCCTATATTCAGAATCCTCCCTGCTAGTCCCACAGCACAGGATTTTGTCCTTTGCACCATGTAGTACCACTCCACCTCCAGAAGCTGCTGCCTTGAGAAAGCCTTCTCACAGGGACAGGGATGGAAGGCTCCCAGGGCTCCAGGGAGACCTGTCTCAGGACTGGGGGTGGCTGATAATCCTCCTGCCCTTGCTGACCCTCCGCAGCCCACACTGACCTATTCCCATGGGTGCTGCATTGAGCTGGAGCCAATTCTTCTTTCTCCTGGGCTGAGACACCACTGGGTTGTGTTTCCTGGGGCCATTGCCATGAGCCACTTTATGATGGGTGCACCATTGACCTCACAAGAAATGCAATGCACTTAGGATGGGGGCCATCCTGAGACTGCCTTTAATCTCCACTCTTCTCCCTACATACTGACCCCTTCTCTTTATTGACTTAGCTAGAGACTCTGTCGCTATTTGTTTGAACTGCCATTGCAAGGTCCAGCTCAGCCTGACTTCTGGCAATTCTCATTTATGTTGGGCATTTCCAGGTGCTCAGACCCACTTTTCCCTGAAGATCTGCCTGCTCTTTTTAAGCTCTGTTCATTCTCACCGTGATTTTGGTGGGCAAGCCACTATTGGAAGGGGTATCAAACAGTTTTGTACCTTTGCCTTGAAAACCCTGTTGTTCTCTGAACTCTTCAGTTCAGTTGGGTTCAGTGGCTGGATCTCTAAACTTCTCCCAGTACAGAAAGGAGAAATACTCCACCCAAACTGCTAATCTGGCAAAAGTTATTCTTCAGTTTGTTTTAGATGAAACCTATGTGGTCAACGTGCATGTTCTGCAACCAGCTTTTTTATTGTGTCTCCTTAACAGCAAAGACCAAGTCTAAAATAGTAAATTCTGGAGCCATCTATCAGCTGCCACGTCCCAGAATAGTTGGTAGCATTTGCTTTCCAATCTATATCTGGAAGTGAAAGGCTCCCACTGTGACAGAAGGATTTATGAGCAGTCATTATTAAGGGACATATGCAGACTGCTTGCTCCGGTGCCTAAAAAGGACTTGAGCACAATCGATGTGAATAGCCCCCCAGGCCACGCTGGGCTCCTGCTCCACGGACCCATGTTAGGAGAAGCACAGCTCAGCCTCCACAGGGCATCTCTGCCCCAGCTCCCCAGGAGATGGACACAAGGACTGCATTCCACCCATGATGTTTCCTCCACGGTGATTGCAGTGACTCCAGCACAGGAAGCCTCTGAGTTAATGCAGAAATACCTGAGCACCGCCATGATCATACAATGCTTTGGTCCTCAGCCTCCCTTTTATGAGCTGTAGATCCCAGTCTGGAGGCAGCCACAGTGCTCTGGAGGTGCCTGTTTCTCTACACAGTCCTGGAGATATTTCTCCTTCCCCCAAAGTGGAGCCTGCAGCCAAAGCCAGTCAAACCTCAATCACATCAACCCTCAAAGCCCTTTCATCTGAGCAGGTTTCTGGCATATTCACACTGATGTATTATGTTTCTGCATGGCATTCCCCATCAAGGGGATCATCCCGTGTCCCTCACTCATCCCCTGTGCCCCCCTCACCTCTTCCTTCACCATAGCCATGTCCCACACCAGATGTCCTGTGGTAAGCTACATGGGCTACTGTCACAGCACACACATCTCTCCATGGTTTTGGCCTCAGTCATATTGCTTGATGAGCCCAGCATTGTCCTCCTTTTAACCTGAGTGCCTGCCCAGCCTCTCCTCCCCTTGATCTGGGTGCTTGGTTGACCACGCTTGCTGTGAGCAGAAACCTGTGGGCATCAGATGGTGACACCAGTGGGACAGAGTCACAGTGTTTTGTACCTTCACTAATTTGTGCCATGTCCAGATTAGCTCTTGGTGGGGCTTCGGGTTGTATTTGGGTTAGGAAGACTATAAAAAAGTGACATGTTGGAGTGAGTCCAGTGCTCACCAAGACTGTAAGGGGCTGGAGCATGCGGTGCATGAGGGGAGGCTGAGGGAAGTGGGTTTCTTCAGGTAAGGGACTATCTAATTGCTGCCTTCAACTGCCTAATGAGTTATGAAGACAGACAGAGCTTCTCAGAGGTGTGTGCTGAAGGATCCAGGGGCAACAGGCACAAGTTGTGGCAAGGGAAAATCCAGCATGACATGAAGAAAAAGCTTTTCATAGCAGGGGTGAAAATCCTCCTTGGAGATGATCACAACTGGCCTGGACAAAGCCCAAAGCCACCTGGTCTCTCCTCGGAGCTAGCCCTGCTTTGAGGAGAAGGCTGGACAGAAGGCACCAGAGATCTCTCCCTGCCTGCAGCTCTGTGCCATACTATGGTGTCCTGCATACTTTGGTGAACAACGCACAGTCTCAGCTTTCATTCCAATTAATGGAGCTTTTTTCCCCAAATATAAACAGTCTGCTCTTTTCAGGAAAATCTGTCGGCCTCTCTTCAGAGCCAGGGAGCCACATTGCTGGTTATAGCCTGGCCATTGATTTACTGTGTGACTACGGCCAAGTTGGACAGCATCTCTGTGCCGAGATCCAGCATCCTTGAAATGCAGGAGAAACCCAGTCTATCAGCTGGTCCATCTCATCCTAATGCAGCACAGGGCCTTTGCAATGCTCAGCATAATAAGCTTTCAGATGAAAGCCACTGGGGGAGTGCATCCATCATTGTTAGCCTGATTAGAGCTAATTCACAACACACCGGGTTTCTAGAGATTGTGTCTTTTTCTCTGCCTCGCATCCTGTTTGCAAGCAGATCGCAGCAGTCTTTAATTAATTGTGGCTTGAAATTATTCAGACACTTCTCAGGAAATAAATCTTCCCTGATGAACAGGGCGTACTGCAGCAAAGGCACAACCCAGAGGGGGAGAGAAACGTCTCCCTGGGCAGGGTTGTCTCTTTGTCCGAAAGCACTTGCCGGGCTCTCGGTCAGTGCCAAGGCCTGGGGCTGACCTCCATTCTCTGTGCACTTTGGAGCTGAGCACTCCTGTTCCTTTGCCGTTCCAAGGGCTGATCGCTCTCCTGCTCATGAAAGGCCGGTACAAAGCGTCTGCAGCCGAACCCTGATCTGCCCATGGAATCCAAGTGAATTTTCCTTGGGAATTACTTTCACTACTTGCTCTGCTGTTGCTGTCAGAAGGCCATGAGAAGTGATTGCCATAATGATGGTTGAAACCTAGTTTCCCTTCTAAGCTTGTTTTAATGTTATTTAGAGCTCAAATCAACTCTTTTTTGGTTGAAAGTTTCCACTCTTGGGCTCAAGCCAAAAGTGGATTTTTCAAGAAATTGGAACCGACTGGGTTCAGTCATTTCTGAGTCACACACATGGAAAAATACACATTTCCCTCTCATGCTCCACGGAGACACTTTGGACATGTACAACTCAAAACCAGCTGGAGCAAGAGACTTCAGACTTGGCTTGTTTGAGAGTCCACACCGAGGTGTAAAAATCAAGCCAGATTTGGAGAAACTCATAATGGCATTTTTAGACTTCCCTCCCCAAAAGAGCCATCAACTGGTGTGCAATGGGCGAGAAGACACGCTGTTCTCTCCTCGCCCCCCCCCCCCCCCCACCTTGCTTTACATTGCTTTCTCCAATGGGATAATCCCAGGGGATTAGCATTTAAAGTAATGAATGTTTAAAGTTAGCAAGTGAAGAATTCCAGCAATGTTCAATTCTTCCTAAGCCCCTTAAATGGAGCCGAGCTGAGGGGGCCTTGAACAGGGAGACATCAGTTAGCTTCAGAAGTCAAATGGAGTAAACACAGACAATAGTCCCTTCCTTGGTCTAGGACAAATGTAGGGAAATTCTGTCATCCCAAACAGCCAAGCAGCTTGGACGGCATTGGTCTAACGATTCCCATGGCAGACCAAGGCCGTGGAGAGCAGTTCGCTCTGTGGCATTTACCCCAGAGCAGCCCCAAGGGTTTTGTTTGACTTGCCCAGGACTGAAGCGTGGCAGAGGAAGGAACAGAAGCCAATGTCTTAGACACCAAACTTTTAACCACAAAACCCTTCTTTCTTCCCTTAATGAATTGTGTCAAGACCACATGAATCTTGCTGCTGGAAATTTCTGTCTTCCCCTCCTCAGCTCTCCAAGGCAGTTGCTGGGCATGGGATGAGCAGTTAACGCAAGACACCAAGGGTAGCTCCTGGGACAAATGAGCACACCTGTCCATATGGGTGGTGTGTGGTTGCCACCAGACCTGCTCTTTCGTACCCAAGCTGTTAGCTGTGGGGGTCAGTCTCCATCCCCACCCCAGGGGCATGGAACACCTCCAGATGTGGGGCTGTGCCAGGGGGCTTTCTCTAAGGGGATGGCCAGGGGAAACTCTAGGTTCAAGGATTTTCCAAGAGGTCATTCTCTGGAGGCAAATGCCAGTGCTCAGGGTGCCCAGGGTGCTCAGGTACTGCTCAGGGAGCATCAGGAGGGCTATGTCCAAGCTGGAGAACCATTGCCTGCCGCGGTCCCCCCAGCTCTGTGGTGTGGGTGGTGTGGAGCAGGAAGGTGCCTGCACAAGAGAATCACAGCAATCACTAGGGAGCAGGACCATGATAAGATGGGTATTTCACACCCTTCCCTGACATGGAAGGGTAGAAGTGGGAGGAAGAAGCCAGGAGGTGCAAGGGGGTGGGAGAGGAAACCAGCTGCATGAGTCACCACAGTGGCCGGCAGCTGATGGGCAGGAAATGCCTTTTCCCCTGGATAAGGTGCAGAGGACAAGCTGGCACCAGCCCATGGGCACAAGTTGTCCTGGCACTGCTGGGTGCAGGACACATGTACAATTGGCAGAGCTGAAGGAGAAGGTGGCAGATTTTTGCCCAGCACCGTCGGTCCTGATGTGCTCCACCAGAGGTTGTGGGTTCCCCTCTGCCATGGGACCCCTCTTACAACAGACATCTTGTGCTGAGCTGGATTTGGTGCACTGCTCAGCTGCCCATTGTGGAAGGAATATATCACGGCTGGTCCACCAACCCCACCACCCCAGGCAAGATGATGGGAATCCTACTCCTCCTCCTCCCTGCAAGACTCACACAGAAGGCCAGTACACCTGGCACCGTGAGTGCTGGCCCAGACCATGGCTTTGCTCATCTTCTGAAACTTCATCTGCTTATATGTGTGCAGATGTCCCCACAGCATCCCCAATGTTCCCAGCAGACCCATGGCCAGAGGACACTTCCAGCACCAGTCATTGACCTGGTGCAGCTTGCACACAAGGAGTCTAGGCAGCCCAGGGCTCTTCCCACGTGAGCCTGCTTTGGGCAGGCAGGAAGGCTATGGTGATGTCCCAACAGAGATGGGGAAAGGACAGTGTCTTCTGACTTCCAGAAAACATCTAGAAAATGATGGAGCTAGTGTCTCAGAGCAGGTTGTGGAAATCCTGCCAAGTGGGTCACCCGAGGCTTGTCTTCAAAGAAGTCCTGGAGAATGGCACACAGGCAGTTTTGATGTGGAAGGAGAGCAGGACATGCTGCTTATCAGGGCTCTTCAGCCCCTCTGCCCTGGAGGGACAGCCTCAGAGGGCTGGGGACACACAGGGGGCCAGCCAGCTATGGACACTTCCTGGCCAAGTCCCTCCTGGTTATGATAAGGGTCCTGAGCAAGCAGATGTGGGTGGCACAGAAATGTCCCAGACACCACAGCACACGGGGCTCAGCTGGGGCTGACCATGCCTTGGCAAAGCTTTGCCTTCCCAACAAGCTCCCATGAGCTGGAGCATGGCCTTGGCCACTGCACAGGTCATGCCTGGGACCAGGATGGAAATCCAGGCTTTGCCATCAGCAAAGGGGTAAAGGCAGGCAGGCAGGCAGGGAAGCTGGGAATGGTGTGCGATGCCAGGGAGTGACCCTTACCACACAGAATCAGCCACTGCTTGTCTGGCCATGGGACCTCTCTGCTTCCCCAGCCCACCTCATCCCACACCCCCTCCCCTCCTATGGGCAATAGCATCTCCAACAGCTCCCTATCTGGGACAGGGATGCCGTCACAGCTCCCAGGGAGAGCAGAAGGGGTGACAGAAGAAAAGTGTGGACAGAGCAGAGGAGAAGAAGGGGGAACAGGCAGCCTAGCCCAGGTTGGGAAGGGGTCAGAGCTGGTGTCCATGCCAATGCGCAGGGATTCCCATGGGATCTAACAGGGATGGCACAAGGTTCAGGAGGGCCCCTGGGTGCTCTGCCATCCCACCCTGCCCCAGCTCTGGGGCTGGGCACTTCCACACTGGCAGAGCTGCGCCGGCCTCTTTGCTCCGATAGCTTTTCCCGGCGTTTAACCTGACTTTCCCCCGCTATGAATTAAGCCCATTTGATATCCTGTCTGCCACGAGCAGGGAGAACAGACTGTTCCATTCCCCTCTGTAGCTGTTTTATGTCTTTGAACAAACCAGCACATCTGCCCTTGCCAAGGCTCTGTGAGCCCCATCCCAGTCCCCAGAGTTGCTCACCCCACAGAACGATGCTCTCTCCCCTCTCTTCCTCGGCACACCACGAGCAGCTGGCAGTGGGCAGCACAGCCAGCACAGGCTGTGCCCTGGCATCTGTCCTGCCATGCAGCCTCACAGACACGCGCTCGGGTCCATGCAACAGAGGTTGGCATGGGTGCTCACAGACGCACACACACTTCAGGAAGGGCACAGAGGGCATTTGCTGGAGAACACCCCAAAGCACGTCATCTAATGCGATGAAATGGCTTGAATTCCCCACAGCTGCCAAGACCAGGCTGGAAGCATGCTTGCCATGAGAAGTCAAAATCTCTGTCCCCTGCACACAGGTCAGGTCTCAGAGTGGCATCCAGTGGTGCCAGGCAGTGCCACTGCAGTGGGATGCAGGGAAGGATTCTAGAGAGCAATGCTAAACCCAACAGCCATGCAGGAATGGCCCCTAAATAAAAAAGGTAGCCTGGAAACTGGGTGTCAAAAGCTGACCCCCAGGCAAGTGGTGGAGCTGGGCACAGTAGCAGGGACAACCCAGTGCCACCGGCTGCATTGCTGCTCACTGGCTTCCCTGCCATGGTGCCAGGGGAGAGGGCTGGGGTGGAGGCAAAGCAGGGCCAGCTAGGGCCAGGCAGGGGGAACTGTGCAGGCACAGTCCTTAAGGCTTTTGGTCTTTTTCCACCAAAGGGTTTTGGGGCGGGGGGTGTTTTGTATCTAGATTTTTTGGAAGGGTTTTGGTTTGATTTCCTCCTCTGCCAAGCACTAAGCGATCGCTCTTTCCCCCCTTGGCAGGAGCTGCCTGTCTCGTGGTGTTGACCTTGGCTGGGCTTTCTCTGTGGCTGGAGCAGACTCACTCCATAAATTCCCTGTCTTCTAGGAATCTAGCATGGGAAAGAAAAGAAACACAAAAGAGAAACGTGGATTAAAATATTTTGCATCTTAGCACATTAACAAAGTGGGGTTGGCACTGAGCAGCCAGATGACTTCCCCGAGTGGAGAGGTGTTGCATTGCCAGCCCAGGCACCAGCAGGTTCAGGTGCTGTGAGAGCTGGCACCTCATTGGCACCCATGGCCAACTGAAGGGTGTGAGAACAGCAGCTGCCCTGCTCCAGGGTGAGAGCTGTGGCAGGGGATGACACAGTGCTCGAGTGCACACAAAGACAAGCACTGAGCACTACTTACTGCCTTTCACATCCCCATTGCACAGTCCACCAGTGCTTGGGGCAGCAGCACAGGCCAGCGGCGGTTCATGGGGTTAGATGTTGACCCAAGAGCAAGGCTGAGGCTGTTGTAGGAGAGCAGGGTGCTGCTGGGGCAGGGGTAGGGCTGCACCCTTGACCTTGCCTGAGGTGACCTCTGCACAGAGCACACCTGGCCCCAGCATCACGAGCTTCCCCTAGCAGTGCCCTGGCCAGTGTTTGCCATGGCTGCATGGCTTCGAGGGCAGTTTAAACCACTTGCTCAGCCCCAATGCAGAAAGCCTGGCAGCAAAGCACTGAGGTGAAGCAGCAGACACCAAGTGGGCCAAGACCCAGCTGCTTTCACAAGCAGGTGAGAGGCAGCACAGCCCCTAATTGAATCCAGCAGAGCTGCCTCGGACAGACAAAACACAGCAGTGACTCAGAGCACCAGTCTGTGCAGACACAACCCTCCCAGCACCCAGGGAGATGGGCTAGCACCCTGGGGTGGGGGGTCACCCAGCCAAATACTTCCCCATGGGCCCTCAGGCCGTGGAGGATAGAGGACCCTTGTGTGCAAGAACTGTTGGGACAAGCCCTGGGCCTGGGATGTCCAGGGTTCTTTTGGGTGTACAGAAGCTTGAGGAAGCTGGGGGTGCTAAGCACACTTGGGCAATAGGTGCTGTGGAGCAAGACACCCACAAGTGCTGCTGGTATTGCCAAAGCCACATGGTGCGCAGTGCTGCACAAAGCCAGCGCAGGCTTGAACCTGGGCCATGAAGCCAAGGGTGCCTGAGCAGCCTGCGGCAGGATGGTTGGATGCCCTCAAGGGTGACTGTGTCCCCCTGCTTGGAGGGTCAGGACTCCTCCACCCTGACAGGGCTTGTGGAACCCACTGGCAGGCTGGTGCAAAGGACAGGAGTGGCTGGTGACTCAAAAATCCAACTGCGAGCCTCTCCCACCCTGTTCTCCACTGCCTGGGATGGACGTGAGCTGTAGTACCTCATGTAGGCATGGGACAGGGATGTTTGAAGGTCCTCCAGGGAAGGAAGGACACAGTCACAGGTTGCTGGCAGCTTGAGCACTGGCAGGAGGTAAAATCTTTATTTTCACATAGGACATTAAATCTGCCTGTGTGTCACTGTGCCTGGGAACTCTGCAGAGCAGTGAATGCAAGACAAGCAGAGCCCATCCTAAAGAGGGGTCCCTGGGGCACCTGCAAGCAATGACGTTATGGGCATGTGAGTGTGCTGTGCTAGGGTAGCAGGTTTACATCTTCTGTGTTCTGGGAATGCCAAAGCACCATATATTTGACACTTTAAAAAGGCCTCATTTCCCAGAACTGTAACCTGCTTTAAGCCCTACCAGCTGGAAGGAGGCCCTGAGTTCCCCAAGTGTGAGCAATACTTCTAATCTCTTTTAAAACACTTTGCTACAGCCATTGCAACTGCCCAGCCGAGAGCATTGGCGGAGCTTGTTCCTGCTTCCCCTGAGCTTCGAGGGATGGGGAAAGGGCAAGACATTAAAATAAAACAAAGCATCTGAATCAGCTGGGAGGAAAGAGGAAATTGATAAGAAATGTGAATCAACAGGGTCACATGGAGAAAGCTGTGAATGGCAAAGCTGGGTGGGAATCCCCTCAGTGACAGGAGAGGGTGCAACTGGCAGCACCTGGGAATGTGCAGCTCCTTCCTTGGGGCTTGCAGGTGAAAGCTGGCTGCAGTTGCACTGGGCACACATGTCGTGTTACACATCATGCATCAGCCGCCACAGGCAGTAATGACCTGCTCTCCACTCCCACCACACATCTGGAAGGGGTGAGCAGCAGCGACCAAAGTGAGATGTCTACCTGCTGTGCCTGGGGAGCTCTTGCAATGGGGAAGAGTGATTATGGGAAGTTCGAAAAACATCAAAAAGCTGGAAGGGGGTAATGATGGCCCAGAATAAGTGAGTGGTAGCTCCATGAGCCTGACCCAAGACAGGCAGGGTGAGGAACGGGTGCAGGGTCTCTCTGTCAGCATGCATGACTCTCACCCCACCTCTGCCTCACTGATGCTGGCTGAGAAAGACAGCAGTGCTGGTACTGACCCCCTTGAGGACAAATCAGTACCTGGGGCTGTGGCATCCCCACCAAAAGCCTGCTGTGAGCCATGAATGCAGTGCAACAGCCACCGCCCTGAACTGCACCATAGACAGGGAATGGCTGCGAGGCAGCCCAGCATGGGAGCAGTGGGACTTGGCGGGGGCTGCCCTCACTCTGAGGCTTTTATCAATGTCCCACCAGAACATGGCTGTGGTGGGAGGACAGGAAAGGAGCATGTGGAAAAAAGGAACAGCAGTCCTGGGAAAAGGGCTTGGAGGGGGATACAGGGTGGGAGTGAGTGGGTAGCGCCATGCACCCCCAGCATGCAGGCAGTGCCGTGACAAGGGGGTCTCAGGTAGCAAAACGCTGTGGAAGCCCCTGAGTCAGCATGTCAAGGAATGGTGAAGGGAGATTTGATCCCAGATCACATGGGGAAAGGGAAATGGGGTAGCAGAGGTTCTGGTCACAGCAAAACAATGATGGGAGGAGGGAGCTGGAGGACAAAACAGGACCAAGGAGAGTAGGAGCGATGTGTGAGGTCCCTTGAGCATCATGCTCACATGGCTCTGCAGATACCAGCCTTGAGCCTCTCCTGAGCATCAGCTACGTCAGCTATGACATCCGCCTGCAGCATCACCTTCCCAGGCAGTGCAGTCAGGACTCACACACCTGTACTTTTGCTCTCTGCTTTCCAAAGGGTGATTTCCCAAGGGCAGTCTCGGTGGCCATGGAGCAGGGCTAGGCGGCACAGGAGGGAGGAGAGTGATCCTATAGGAGAGTGGCCAGGCCACCACTCCCAACCCGGCTGTGGCAGGGTGTCCATGTCCTCATGCACTGGACTGCAGCTGCAGGTCAAACGCTGGCCCATGAAGCACTCCTGAGGGACCCATTCCCATCCCCTGCTACCACAGGCAACCTCTCGGGTAATCCTGCTCATAAATTTTTCAAGCTCCATCTTGAAACTAGTCAGGCTATTTGCAGCACTGGCCAGGTGCCAGGGTTTCTAGTTCACCAGAAATGTCGTGTTTGTTTTTATAATCTGGGCCAGGGCCAAACTGGATCCGCACCAGCCTGGGGTTTTTTTGAAGTTTCCGGTGAACCACAAGCTTCCCAGCCCCACAGCTGCTCAGTGAATTGTCATGCCTGTCAGCTTCACGGCTCACATCAGTGACAAGTGTGGTGAGATCTTAGCTGTGATGGCATCTGGGGCTCTGAGCATCATCCCAGTGATGCTCCTAGGTACCCTGCCAAGGGGTTCCCCTTCCATCGCTGCCCTGATGGCATGGAGACATTTGAGGCTATGAAGATGCAATGTGATTTTTGACAAGGCTGTTGGGCTGAAGGTTTCTGCTGAGCTGTGGGTTTGCCCCTACTTGACCCCAGGAGAGTCTTTTGGAGGGTTGCCTTTTGCAAAGAGGGAATTGTTCCTCTCCCTCACAGCGTAACCATGTTCACGGCCAGCTGATAGCCATCTGCTTCTCTGCCAGCACTGTCCTCTAGCCTAAATAGCTCTTACCCTCCTGCTGTTTACTCCCAGATGTATTTATAGACCAACTCTCTCCAGGCCTTCATTTTCCTAGACTAAACAAGCCAAGCGCTTTCAGGATTCTCTCATAAAACCAGCTTTCCTTCCACCCAGCTGGCGCACCTCTTCCCATGCTGAGCCCTTCATCACACTTGTGAGGAAGCAGAGCCAGGACTGGGGGCATCTGTCAGCAGTGCCCACTCGACGGCATGGGCACAAGCCAGTGCCTGCTGCGAGCACCCTGCCAATGGGATTTGTTCTTTCCAAGGCCACACTGGTGGCTCCTGTGTTCTCAGACTGCTCTTCCATTTTTGTTTCAATTTTCATGGACAATTTTGGGGGTGCTGTGCAGACACTTGACCTTCCCCCTCACATTTCTCCCAGCCCAGCCTTTCCAGAAAGCTATTTTGCTTCTTCTTTGTGTCCATGATGCTTTTCCATTTGGCACCCCAGCAAACTTCATTCACAAGGACATACTGTCAGGACCAGCTCCAGCATCTGCCTTCAAGCCATAGACCATCTTCCAGCACACCCTCTTGCCACCCTCCCTCATTTGGTTCCTCCCCATTCAACAGTCCAATGTCTATCCCCATTTCCCCACCTCTCTGCTCTATTTCCATGCAGCTCTTTCCCATGCACTTTGCCAAATGAAGGGCAGATGGACAGATCAGCAGCAACCTCAGGCAGATGCAGCAACCATGTCGCTGCAGCACTACCTGGGAGCCTGGGCAGCCTCCTGGATTGGGCTGTCCTGGAGGCTCAAAGGCAGAGCAGGCCTGTGTCTTGCCTCATGAGAGAGGTCTAACTCCCGGTCACTAATGTAGACACTGAGATCCCAACAGTGGGGGACTGATTCCCAGTATCCAGTGGCAAGTGTTGCCTGGAAGGAGACTGATGCCTCTGGTCCAACTTCCCCTCGCAGCAGTCCCCATCCTCGAGCATGGGTGCTGCCAAGGGAAGAGTGGGCTGGTTTGGTATGGTGAAGCAGAGACCATAGGCAGTGGTAAAATACTCCTCAGGGCTTAGGCAGTGCATTTATCAGTTGTTCTAGCCCAGATCCTCAAGCCAGATAGCAGCATGATGCATGTTTAAAGGAAAGATGCTCCTGACAATAATTAGAGGCCAGGAAGCTTAGTTTGTCACTGCTGAAGGTTCAGGATATCGCACGCTTCTGCTTTGCTCTCCTGCCAGGGAAGCCACATGGCAGAGATCTTATTGTCCCCAGGGAGAGGGACAGACAGCCCCAAAGCACAGGTTGGAGCACCATCGTGCCATGTTCAGAAGTGCACTGGAGGGTCTCCCCGCTACTACAAAATGTCTGTGGCTCTCCAAAATCCAGAGCTGATTTCTGAAGCCAAAATGTTTCTGCCCAGGATAGGGTGGTGGTAGCATGGACTTCACACCGACAGCAAAAAACAAGGTCACTGTCTGGCCTGAGACGTTGCAGTAGCCCAAGGCACAAGCCTGGCTCAAGGGAGCTCACTGTGAGAGGGAGGAATACTGTCCCAACAAGCAACTGTCTTTTCTGGGTCTCAGGAAGAGCCAGTTTCCTAAATCTGAGAACAATTATGAGCAAGATTGTCTTGGAGGAAAAATTTAAACAGAACAAAATGGGAACCATGGCTGGGAATCATTCAGAAATACTTTCCGAAGAGCCCAAATGTTGGCCGGAGGCAGTGGTGCAGAGCTCGAACAACTGCGAGACCCATCAGACCTCCCTGGACTGGCAGCACATCCCTTTCTTTGCTGGCCAGAGACCTTGGCAGCTCTCCTCAGATGGTGCCCATCTGGATCGCTGTCTGCTTTCTAGGAAAAATGGCTCAGAGGAGCAACAGCCAGCAGGTCTTTGCCCCCAGGCTCACTAAAATTGTCAGTGGACCCCCTTCCCTGCTTTCTGCACTGGAACTAGCTCTGTGTCACAGAGAGTGCTTCCCCAGTGGAGTTTTGCTCAGCCCTTCTTCCATGCCCCCAGGCTCAAGCAAAGCCCTGCTCTTCATTAGGAGAAACAGCCACAGCAGGGGATGTTTTCTCTTGTGTTTTGCCATCATCTTTTCTCATCTGTATGGTCTGTCTGTGCTCCCGTTTGCTCAGCCCCCACCTTCTGGAGAGCCCCCAGAGACTAGGGCCCCACAGGCAGCTCGAGCAGGGACAGCTCTGGGACAGCACAGCACTGGACCAGGACTGCCCAGCGTGTCCCACCTGGCCAAGCAGTTCCGAGCAGAGCTCATCTGTTCCCAGGGACACTTGGCAGCCACCTGGTGTCACTTTTGTAGACAGCCCAGCCCCACCATGGCAGGGAGATCCCTGACACTGGTGTGATGGATGTGCAGGTGCAACATCACCCAAAGGGAGCAGACTAATCTGTGAGTGAAGACACAAATACAGCAAACTGACATCCTGTGCCAGAGGGGAAAAGATAAATTTTTAGCTCTCAGCACCATATTCTGGAAGGAAAACTAGCAAAGACCCCAGCCCTGGGGATGTGGTGGAGAGTCAGCTCGCCCACACCCAGCTGGGCCACAGAGCAGCATCCGGGTACCGCTATGGTACATGGTACAGAAGCTGCAGTGGGCACCAGGGAAGATGAAACCTCTCTGCACTTCATTCCTACACCTGCTACCTGTATGAGACAGCTCTGGGTTGCCCAGAGCTTGGTAGAGGCAGGAGCAGCATGATGCCAGTGGGCACCCAGTTGCAGCCCCTGGGCAGAGTGGCTGTGCCAGGAAGAGCCTGTGCAACTTAGAAAATCATTCATTAGCTTTGTCAGAAATATTTGTTTCATTAGGAAAAAGCCCGAATATCTTAACTTTACCAAGGCAATATAAGTTTTTTTCTCATTAAATTAATTTCTATCAAGATATTAAAATAAAAGAAAGGAGTTGAGAAGAGTTCAGATCCCTAAAGAGACGCTGTCAGACTGATTTCTCCAAAAGCAGAATCTGTTTCAGCCCAGACTCAAACAAATGATCAGAGGCCACTGAGCTGCCAGTGCATGAGCAACCCTGCCTTTGCCTGTTCTGTATGTCCTTGCATCCAGCTCCTCCACCCACTGCTGCTGCAAGCCTGCAGGAATGGCTGGATTTGGATACAGCCAGATCTTCTCTGCGGGGAGAGGGAGCTGGAGCAACCTGAAGTGCAATGGCAATGGCCAAGCATTTCCCTCCCAGCAATGGTGCCATGGCATGAGGATGGGTACAGGGAGCTCTGCGTGCTGCTTGGAGGCAGTGAATGTTGGCTGCCAGCACCGCCAGTCATACCCATACCCGGGTGCAGGAGCAGGTCTGGGGAGGGGGGAGCTTCCTGGCCAGCCGCTGGCAATGGTCCCTTCCCAGTGCTGCTCCTGGGAGGCCTTAAGGGAAACATCCCTTCCTGAGGCTGATGGGATTCAGTAGGGGTGCTGGGGATCCCAGCCCAGCTTTGTGCACCCGGCCTGGGTAGATCAGAAAGGTCAAAGGCTCCAGAGCACCCTCTTTCTGCCTTTCCCTGGGGACAGCAATGCTGGCACCTGCATGTGGAAAGCCCTTTCCACAGGAGCTTGACCATCCATTGTGCAGCTGCAGCATTTGCTGCCCATGTGTGCTCCTCCAAGGCTTGTCCTCCCTCTGCAAATGTGGATTAGACACCTGTAAAGGAGAGACACCAGAATAAATATGAACATGAAGAAAAGCTGCAAAGATCTGTCTCTCACTCAGCTGCTCTATAGGGATGTGATTTATTTCAGGTGCCTAAATGTGGGTTGATATTCTGATGACACGTAGTTCATCCTAGCTGGAGGCTTGTTGCACTGCCACCAAACATTGCTGGTGTGCCAATATCCAGCCCAGCACAGTACAGGGAAGTCTGAATGTTTGATCTAAGCCCCATTCTATACCTCCCTCAGCACACTGTGCTTCAAATGCTCATTCTTGGTTGGAAAGCAAAACTCTGCTCCTCCATGGTTAATGCCAGGCACTGTATAGCTGATCCCCTTTGCTCTTGGTGAGACCCAGAGGCTGAGCTGCCTGAAGTGATAGGCTGTGCACTAGAGCAAGTCAGAAAACAACTTTGCAAACCACCATGGTGATTTTCCTGGTCTCCTCAAACACCTCCTTTTTACTTGCAGCTTGAAAGGAAGTTTCCAGCCAGGAGCGTACACCTATTCTTCTTTTCTTCTTCCTCTACTGCTCATGGCCATAAAAATCAGGACTGTCTAGGATATATATTCATTGCATTTTTCCATTTCTACTCACAGCTTTTCCAAGCCTCTTCACCTTTGGAAGAGCTACAGAAGCAGCAAAAGGAAAACTGAAACCCAGGAACGCACCACTGTGCAGCTGTGCCAAACCTGAGGACTTTCAAAGTGTCAGCAGGACAGAGGAAAAAGCCCCTTCAGAGTTGTTTGGAGAGAAGTAGATACTCTTCCCCACAAGAATCAGCTGCGTGGTTCTGACTTGCAGCCAGATCAAGCCCTTGGCCCTGGAGCTTGAGGATGCTGACCTGCCTGTGCCTTTGCTTCAGTGGTATCATCCACTGTTTTTTAGGGGATGAAGGAGTGACTGCTGAGTCCATCCCAAGGAAAAGATTCCCAGCCATGTACCCATCAGGACTGGTATGGACAGGAACAGTGCTGCCTGAGGAGAAGAACCTGCTTGGGGATGGATAGGATCCACTCCAGGCTGACACTGTAGTGTCATGGGGGTGAAGGTGGAGGGAGAGGCAGGGAGAGCCTCTGCATGCCTGAAACTGAAGACTGAAAAGGTGAAGTGGACAGAGAGCACTGCCCGTCTTCCCTGGGCTCTGAGTTGACACCGAGCACCACCTTTGCACTCCCTGAATCCACACTCTGCCACCCCTCGAGACCAGGCTCCCTCAAGGGTGTCCCCGGAGGAGCCCGTTCCTGTGCTGAGCCAGGGCTAGCCCATGCCCACAGTGCCTCTTCCTTCCTGGGGGTGCTGGTGCTGTGCTACAGGGCAGAGACCAGCTCTGTGCTGCACACACAGAAAAGCTGGGTAGGTCCATTTGCACACAGAGTTGGGGAGACCTGGAGGGGTGCAGGCTGCACCTGGAGACTCAGCACAGCAGGAGACCTCTGCGACACATTGGCCACATCCACAGGTCAGAGAAGTCCTGTGGGACTTTGGAAAGGGGACAGCACTTCTGTGCTGCACTTACAGGCTGAATGTGGTCGAGCCAGGGCGCGAGAGCCACAGGAACCTCATGGCATGTACTACAGATGGACGCGTCCCAGGTTAAACATGAGCCATATGGGCTTGCATCAGCACTGAGGGCTTTTCAAAGAACGTCCCATTCGAAGTAACCAGCCTGGAGGCTGATGTTATCCAGATGATACTGTTGTCTTTGGAAAGGCTCCTAAACACTTGAAAAACACCTTCAGCCATACTCCAACACAGCAGAGCACAACTGAGATTAGAAATTGCACTTGACAGTGTTCAATCTGTCCAATGGGATTAAAACCAGATCCAGTTCACGTCTCTGCAATTACACACCTCCCTTCCATAGAAGAAGGGCTTTCTCTTTCATCTTACATCATGGGTATGCACATTTTATTCCTGCTTAAGCCTCAGCTGTAAGGCTTTTGAGAGTATTTCAGTGCAATCTCAAACTGTTCTGGACAGATGTTGCACAAACTAGTTTCAAAACAGTGGTGGTCCTGATCATGACTAGCCTAGAGTTTAAAACTGTTGGATTATGGGTATCCCACTGGGACAGCAAACAGATTTCTTGGACTAAGGATTTTGAATTATACTGCACCAAGTCCATGAAAGCAGTGCTGGTACTTGAGTCAATACAGTAAGAGACAGCACTTCACAGTAAAAACGGGATCACTGGCATAGTTATGTAGAGGTTACAGAAAGGTGTAGAGGTCGGAGAGGTGGATGATACCTTTCAGATCATCCATCTGAGGTGGGGACACAATACCACCCTCTGAGGACATCTGTAGCCACCAAAGACCCAGCCTAGACAGTCAACTGGTATTGCATCAGCACAGTTATTTCTGATTCATAGTCCATATCCCAAGAAAATGCAATGGAAACCACTTATTTCTCTTACCTTATATTTTCTGGATGCCTGAAGAGTTGTCACCAAAGGTCATGGCACTTGGAGCTGACTGCTGAGGTCCTCTGACTCAGAAACAGCATTGCCTGTAAGGCAAGATCCAACAAGACAGCCTAAGATTTCTGAGCACCTTGTTCAAATCCATCACTGTCTTCAGTCCATGCCCTTAAAATTTCTCAGCAAGACTGAAGTCCATACAATATTTAGACTTTGAAACTCTCTGATGGGTAGAAGCCTCAAGCATGCACAATCTTCATGCTGATCTTTAAGCTGGACCTTGTAAGAGCTTGCTAACCTGCAAGCGAGAGCTCTAAAATTTCCCTACGGATCCTGCCAGCATCCTGATGTGCTTTCCAGAAGGCACAGCAGGCTCCTCATCTGCCCTCTGGGCACAGAGGTGGCTTTCCTTCTCAGCAAAGGGGACTGTCCCTTCCCAGTGAGATGCCCCTGATACTATAGACCTCCTAGGCCAGTTGTGCATGAGGCTTTGGCTGGAGATTTGGGATCAGCTTTGGGCAGAGGGAGAGCTAACTCACTCCTAAACCCTCCTCACTGGTGTTTCTCAGTGTCCTTGGTGTTTTATTACAGACTGGTAGTTATCAGCTCCTGCTCATCACCCCTGTGCATCCTGCATGTGGGTAGGAAGAGCAGCGAGGTCTTGAGATGGAGCAGAGACTGCAGCCTCCAGGCAAGGTCCCACCACTCCAGACATGCACTCATGGGTCTCCTGAGACCCCTTCACTGGTCCCTCTGCCAGTCTAACTGTGTGGAGATGGAGTCACAGAGCTGTTTGCCTGCCTCTGCTGGAAGGAGAAGAGGGGGAAGAGGAAGAGGCTGAGGCAGCACCACAGGAATCCAGAGAGTACTGGGGTGCTGGGAGTGAGGGAGAAATAGCCCAGAGAGGATGGAATTTTAGATACAGGTACTGCAAACTGGAAGCTTGATCCCTTGAGTGATCACAGGGAGTATTGGAGGGTATTCAGTCTCTGGCTGAGTCCAGAAATTAATGAGGATCCCAAAACCAAAGCTGAGAGAGACAGCTGGGGAATCCCAGCTTACACTTACAAAACCAATTTGATTTTGCCAGTCTGGAGAATGCATCTGGTTGACACTGCCACTCTTGGGTAAAACACAACCATGGCACAGCAGAGCAGGCTGGCGAATGTCAGGCAGCAGCATCAGGAGTGCAGGCATCCAGCCAAGTATGTTTGTGCAGCAAATGCAGGATGCAGTGTGAAGGGTTGTGTGTATCTGGCAGCACACGCAAACCTAAATGCACTGCTTTGCTCTTGGACATTGCTGCTCTGCTTGTACGAGACAGCCATCTCTCAAGGCTGAATCGTGAAAAACAGGGGGAAAATAAAACAAAATAAAAAGACAGTAAAGAGAGAAAGAGAAGGGAAGGGAAGGGAAGGGAAGGGAAGGGAAGGGAAGGGAAGGGAAGGGAAGGGAAGGGAAGGGAAGGGAAGGGAAGGGAAGGGAAGGGAAGGGAAGGGAAGGGAAGGGAAGGGAAGGGAGGGGAGGGGAGAGGAGGGGAGGGGAGGGGAGGGGAGGGGAGGGGAGGGGAGGGGAGGGAAGGGAAGGGAAGGGAAGGGAGGGAGGGAGGGGAGGGGAGGGGAGGGGAGGGGAAGGGAGGGGAGGGGAGGGGAGGGGAGGGGAGGGGAGGGGAGGGGAGGTGAAGGGAGGGGAAGGGAAGGGAGGGGAAGGGAAGGGAAGGGAAGGGAAGGGAAGGGAAGGGAAGGGAAGGGAAGGGAAGGGAAGGGAAGGGAAGGGAAGGGAAGGGAGGGGAGGGGAGGGGAGGGGAGGGGAGGGGAGGGGAGGGGAGGGAAGGGAAGGGAAGGGAAGGGAGGGAGGGAGGGAGGGGAGGGGAGGGGAGGGGAGGGGAGGGGAAGGGAGGGGAGGGGAGGGGAGGGGAGGGGAGGGGAGGGGAGGGGAGGGGAGGGGAAGGGGAGGGGAAGGGAAGGGGAGGGAAGGGAAGGGAAGGGAAGGGAAGGGAAGGGAAGGGAAGGGAAGGGAAGGGAAGGGAAGGGAAGGGAAGGGAAGGGAAGGGAAGGGAAGGGAAGGGAAGGGAAGGGAAGGGAAGGGAAGGGAAGGGAAGGGAAGGGAAGGGAAGGGAAGGGAAGGGAAGGGAAGGGAAGGGAAGGGAAGGGAAGGGAAGGGAAGGGAAAAATAAACCCCCAAACAAGGACTCCTTGGAGAGAGGAAAATCTCACAGTGAGGGATTTATTGTGGGCACTGTCGAGCGATGGTACATGTAGGGACTGGAAAATCCCCTTGGTCACCAGTGAACTGCCTGCCTGTAAGTCAGATTTTGTAAAGCTGCGGAGAGGAGCTTGTTGGAAAAAACACATCACATTGAACACAACCACATCACAGCTGGATGGGGGGGGTGATCCTGCAGCGGCAGCATGGAAGACAGAGGGAGCACGGAAAAGATCATGCTGGAGGTTGTTTTGGGAAACATTTTTCAGAGTGGAATATGCCAGATGGCAGCGTGGGACCATGCTGACCTTCAGATGGGTACAGCAGGGCCCCGCACATCTGTGCTGGGCATCCAGCCTCCCTGCTGGCCCCCAGGGAGAGAGGAGGATTGGGGGCGATGCCTGGACCTGTCTTCAGTGTCCTCTTTGGGGGGAGAGAGACAGGCCTGTAGAAGCTTAGGAAATTATCAGTAACATATAATTTTAGAAAACAACATTGTCCTTTCATAAAAGCATCTAAAAATGTCCCTCTGGCACTCCAGGCTATCCGACAGAGCAACCAGCTGGCAAAAGGGAGACTCTAGATAGCAAAGCACTGCAGAGCAGGTCTGTGCAACATGGAAAAAGAAGCAGCTCTTTAGTCTGTGATTACATTTGGTGTGAAAATGGCATGCTCTGCTATGCCTGGCAGGGGAGACAATTTGGAGCAAGTGGCAGGGGTCAGATGTTCCCATGTAGGGGGATGTTTCATCTGGATCCTCACCGGTTCCCCTGGACGAAGCCCAAGCCTTCCTGCATGTGTGCTCTTAATGCCTTATCTGGGAGGTGCTTCCCGGGACTCCCTGGGACTATGCTGTCCATCCAAAATATTTCACAAAAAGATACTGCAAATATTTGAGATACTGAAAGCAGTGGAGTTCACAGGAATTGTATTATACTACAGGGGAAAATGCCAGAACAGAACCAGAGTCCTGAAAAGCCTGGGAGAGACTTAAAACAGGAAAATACTACAGGTTAAAGAAATAATATGACAAAAAGTGGTTGAACAAAGGTTAGGCCTCAGCCACCCCAGGAGCTGCCTGAGCTGCCCACACAGACCATGCCTGCTGCCCCAGTGTTCATGCACGTGGCTTCGCTTAGTCTCCCACCCGTGCACAGTCCGAGCCAGCAATGCTTTCTGAACCAGCTGGCTATTCCCAGACCAAATTCAGCTCATTCTCATTGGGAAATGTACAAAAATGGATGATGTCACTCACTGGGGACATGTCGCCAGCACAGTTCTGGGGTGCACCTCTGCAAGAGAACCAGGGCTCTGTGCACAAGTGGCACAGCCATCCTTCCCACCCCCTCTGCCTGGAGCCACACTGGCAGCTTCGAGCTTTGGGCTACTTAAGCTAGCCAGAAGGCACAGGCTGTCCTTTCAGGCTAAGAGAGAGACCTGGGAAAGTCTCTGCTGGCTCACCCTCTCTTCAGAGCTGTAAGGAGAGACAAGAGAGAAAGGAACTGCAAACACAGAGTAGGGCGCATTCCCTGGCATGGGCAGAGATGCCCTGTTGCAGCAGAGACCATGCATGAGGTGAAACTCCAACCTGTTAACACTGCATGTCCTGGCAGCATGTGTATGGCAGCGTGGGAGGAGAGCACTTAACAGGCAAGAGTTCTTGCTGAGATCCTAGATTGTCTCTGCCTGGAAGCAGGATGACCCTTGGGAAGGACAGGAACGTCCAGGGACCCACTGGCCTGAGCTCACTGTGGCTGTAGAATAAAACATCAGATAATGCAAGACATCAAATGCCAGAAGCTGTCAAACAAACCAAATTAGGACAGTAGTTCCAGAAATTAGAGACATAATCCAGCACTGGCATCAAGTCATTTGTATAATTAATGACACACTAGTTCTCAATTATCATTATTGCAATCCAGAAATAGCATTATTAGAGACTACGGCGCCCAGTTATGTAATGGCATATATAAAAGCTGCACTCACTAGACATGACATACTTACTGTGCTGGAGACAAATAATGAACCATAATTCCCTGTTAGGAGCTCAAGTTTCTGTAGAGACCAGGCTAATGGCCCTCAGCCTAATGAGGTCATGGAAAACACTGTCAAATGCTTGAGTGGAGGCTTGATGTACCTTCAGATACCTGAGCCATCCCATCCAGATCCCATTCAGTGTTGCTAAATTCCTGGAGAACTGGGTTGAAACTGCAGCCATCATCCACAGAGGCTGAGAAAGAGATGATCTGGTTACAAAAACCAACACAGCTGAAACGCAGGGAGCCTCATGCACCCCATGGGGAAAGCCAGCAGAAGGCACGTGCTCGTGGGAGACAGCTCCCTCAGGCTTTGCAGACACTATGGGAAGAAACAGGCAGGACATTGTGGAGCTGACTCCCTACAACACTTGGGAGGCATGATCATGGGTCCTCATGGGTCAGGGTATCCCAGGACTCTCTGCTGCACCCCTAGGAGTAGGAAAGCCATGAGGATGGACTAAGCATGCACCAAATCATGTATCATCCTGGTTCAAAGGATACATTGTCCATCAGAAATTTTCCTGGTGGTGTGGTGGATCTCCAGCCAACCCCTCCCAGCCTTTTCCCTCTAATGTTTGCTAACTGCTGTTAGATTAAAGACTGCTCTAAGATCCAGTGCAGGGCAGCTGTTAATGAAGAGACATGTCCACTCCTCTGCAGAGATCCCTGGGGAATGTCCTGCCCTCCTTCCAGTCTCCTGGGACAACACATTCCCCAAACCCCCCATGAAGGACAGCAATGAGCCCTCTCTGCCATGGAGACCTCCCTCTGAAGTACAGCATTCCCAGAGCACAGGGCATGCTCTAAGAAAGCAAAGAATAGGGAAAAAGTAGTCCCTTAAACAGGGACAGCGGCAGCAGGGACCTGGCGAGGGTGCAGCTGAGCAGCACTGGGGCTGCAAGGGTTTGGCATGCTGCAGCACCATCCTGGCTATGCTGGGAAGCCCAGCAGGAGCAGGGCAGGCTCCAGCCACCCCACTGGGCTAGAGGTGTTGTGAAATGGTACCACGTGGTGACATGCTGGAGGCAGCTGCTTTTCCTGGCTGCTTCTTCCTTTGCCCATCAGTCAGAGGTGTCTGGGCTTGTCAGGGAGGTGATGGGGAGGGGGTCTCCCGGGCCATGGCGGAGGGTGGAGGGATCCTGTCCAGCCACTGTGTTTCTGAGAGCCAGCCTGGGCAAACCAGAGGCTGAGCTATCAGGGTGGCTGGCAGCTCCCAGGTCCAGCACAGGGATCATGCACACCCTGTGTGTGTGTGTGTGTCAGCCCAGTATGGGGCCCAAGAACAAGACCAGTGTACCAGTGTCCCAGAGTAGTGGGACAGCAGTATTCTCCCATTTCTCTACAGAAGGGTGATGCCAGAAGGGAGGAAGGGTGGAGGCTGGGGCAGGAAAGCATATCCAGAGCTCATGTCCCCCCATCCTCAGTGCTGCCAGGCACCCAAGCTGCATGGGGAACAGAGGTGCATGTTGGGGAACAGAACAAGACACGCAGCCCAGGGCTGGGGCTGGTTGCTCACCGCTGTCCAGACGTGCCAAGACCCCAGGGTCCGAAGGGGCTCTCCATGCACACCACTGTCCTTGAACATCTCCACCAGTAGCAAGCTGTGCCAGGCATGTTGCCAAGACAGCCGTGTTAAACCCTCATTATGTCTGCTTGTCTAAGTTTAATGGGTTGTGACGGAGCCTTTTGGAGATATCTAAATAATTTCTGCTAATGGATCCCATCTGTTCCTCTGAGCACCAGAGCTGATGCCATCAAGCCCCGTCCAGCTGCCTGGACACCTGCCCAGCAGGCACTGGATACCCCTTGTTAGAGAGATCTGCCACGTGCCCCCTCCCCATGCTTCCTCTTCCTCACAGCAGAACCCAGACAGTGGACACCAGCCTCAGGTCCATGTTGGGAAGGGGGACGTCTAGGGACAGTGCTATGCCTCAGGGTGAGCAGTGCTACTGCAAGGGGCTGTGGGGAAGGGTGCAGGTTGCTCCAATGCTGTGAGACCTTGAGTTTCCATTTTTATTCTGGCTTAGCCATGGTAGCATCTCTCCAGGGCTTATAAGCATGAAGGGGAACTCAGGTGAAGGTTCAGAGTCCGTGTCAAGGCTGTGGACACCTGGATGGGTCTTGGCCAGGGTGTATAGGGATGGACCAGTCTGCAAAGGTAGCTCAGCCATGAATGGGCAGGGAGGTTGGTGGGGAGCTGGTCAGGAAGACCCCCCATGGTCCTGTGCAAGTCCTGCAAAGGCTGAACCCTCCTCAGCAGTAGGAGGAAGCAGGAGGTGAACTTCGGTGCAGAAAGCTGTCAGGAAGGACATAACAGGGCAAACATAATGACTGGCTTTAGAGAGAAAGCCCATGTTCCAAGGAGTTTTTCTAAAAGGTGGCAAAGCCTCCAGACAAAAATTGTTCCACACCAAGGTTGCAAAATTCGCATGGGACACAAGAGGGGGCTGGAAAAAAGGGGCACATGTGGCAGCTCACAAACAGAGCAGCATAAGAAACACAACACAGCATGGCATGACTACCAGAGCTTGGTGTGGTGGGGCATGACCTATGGTCAGCTGCCTGGCACAGCAGTGTCACCTCACCATGGCATGGTAGCATGTGGTCTGCCTCTTGGCGTGACATGATGTTGTCCTGCCTGCCACAGTGCGGGGTGACCTGTGGCTTCTTGCCTGGCCTGGGGGTGCCCAAAGGGCCTGGCTCCTGTAGAGAAGACTTGGAGCAAGAGCTGTGTGCCCCTCTCAGCTGTCATGGCAGGGTTAACTGCCAGATATTGCACAGAGCCATGGCAAGGCATGATCCCTTGATTTTCCATTATCCAGCAGTCTCTCTGTCATGCTGGAGCTATTTATGAGGATCTTCCTGAACCAACACTTGCATGCTCCCGCTGTAAATCACCAGAGATGATATCTGAGTATCATCACCACGCATGAGATTGCACCTCTGCCAAGTCCCAGCTGCAAGGAAGCCGTTCCCTCTTCCCCCATCCCATGCACACAAGCATCCCTTGGCTGCCTGGACGTCTGGGGAACCGCCACCCCAGTGCCTGCCAAGGCACCAGTGGATGGTGGTGCTGCTGGGCACAGCCCAACAAACAGGTCTCAGGCATGTCCTGCCTGTCCCCAGCTTTGGTAGTGGCAGTGGGTTGGCCTCTCTTGGCCCACACAAGCAGAGGTGTGGTTCAGGAGGAGGACCTCATGGTGCTCTGCTCCCCAAACCCCCAGGGATATGCAGGCACAGGGCTGAGTCACCCACGGTGTCTCCTGCCTGGTGTGGCAGTGCTGTGGGGGAAACAGGCAGGGTCCCAGGCCTTGGGGCAGCTGGAGGTCTGGTGGGCCAAGGGGAAGGGGCTGGTACTCTTGCCAGAACAAGCTCACAGCAGAGGTTGTCCTTGTTCCCCTATGGGTGTGGGAGGGATGTGAGAGCCCTGCCTCAGATCTGCGATTGTAAGCAAGGGGTGTTGTTCCGGGTACATTTTCTGAAGTTCTGAGAAGCACTCTGGGCACAGGTATGGGGTAACCTCCAAAGCACCTGAGGGTGGCCTGGCTCCACCTCAGCAAATGCCAGATCATATCCTTTCACCCTCGCCCAATCCACAGTGTCCCTTTTCCAGACCAGTGGTGCCTCCTCCTACTTTCTACTTGCTCGGCTCCCAGGGCCACCTCAAGACGATGGTCACTGCTGAGCATGGGTCAGTGCCACAGCCAAAGGCCAAGGGCACCCAGAGCTTCTCAGCTGAACAGTGCAAGCATTCACAGAGGTGGGGAACTAATCATGGCACCATATCAAGACCATCTGGACATCAGTCTCCTTGCTGGAGTCTTTCCCCCAGAGTCCTGGCTAAGCGTGGCTCTCTTGAGTCATACTCTTTCATTCCTCCTCATGCTGTCCTCTGTAAGACTGTCCCTGCTGTTCTACCTGCAGGTAGGCACAGTTTCTGCACCACTCAGCCATCCTTATCCGTTTTTTTCAGAAAACTTACCCCTGCCCAGCTCGTATTAGTGTCTCCTGAGGGACGCACAACACCCCGGAGCTCACCACCCCATCCCAGGCATGCTGAGAACCACCGGCTGGGCTGTCTGAGATGCTGGCTCCAGCTCCTGCCCTCCCTGGGGCTTCAAGGCAGGATTTCCACACTCTGCCTGCCCTGCTTCTCTATCTCCAGACTGGAAAACCCCACCATCACAGCGAAGTGCATAGTCTCTTTCCTGCCCAACTCCACTTGGTCCTCCCACCTCCTAGGCCTTCATCCAGCAAAGCACCTAAGTGCACACTCCTCTGTAAGTGAAATCAGTGAGGCCATTCACACACTCAGCTCCAAGGCAGGGATCTCCAAACCGAAGGGCTTATGTATTTCCATGCCAGACTCTCCTTGTCTGGCATGGCAAGGAGCCAAGTCCTGCTCCTTGGCTACATGATCCTCAAGGTCCTGGGTTTTTTTTATTATTTTATTTTTGCTTTGGCCAGACTCATGAAAATAAGGAAGGTGCAGGACCTAGCTATGGGGCTGAGCACTGAGAACCTCACTACAGCTTCCCTTACTTGGTCCTGGTCAGGCCTCTGTATCACCCACCTTTGGAAAGTCTTCCCCAGTAATAGCACCAATCAAGCAAGTCAACTTGCTTGCAAGGCTACTTGCTACATGGTTTATCTTCTCCAGGTGGCTGCAGCTCTCCAAGAGGCACAGCTTTGCTTCATCTCCCAGCACAGCATGCCCTGCCCAATAACATTTGAGGCTAAGAGCTCAGCTTGTCCCCAAAGCTTCTTCCTCCCCATCTCTGCTGCCATTTGGACCCAGAATGTTGTGCCCCAGCAGTATGTTTTTCACACATGTTACTGTTCCCCTAGAAGCCGGTGAAAGAGAAGTGCCAAGATGCTGTAGTCACAGCATCACTGAAACCCATAAATATAATGACTGCCCTATTCTCAACACTGACAAGAAAGGATCTATGACTCAGTTCAGCCCCATTTATCCTTCAGACACTCAGATTGTGGAACATGCTCCTACTCTAAGCCAGATGTTTAGAGGTTTGCTTCATTTATTGTTTATTTCTTGAGCCGATGAGCTGACAAGTCCGCAGGCATCAGTCTGGACGCATGTCTTTATGCTCAGCACAGCTTCTTGAAACCCTTGAGTCAATGCTTTCAGATTAGCTTGTTTGGAAAGTGTTAGGAAAGCAAGGTAAAAATACTGCCAGAAACCTTGGAGCGCAGTCACCAGGTGCAGTGAATAGTGCCGATTGCTGTGTTTGCACAATGCTTTGAACACGCATCTTGCTGCAGCCATACAGCATGGGTTTGCTCTTGTTGCAGCAAAGGAAGTGATGCTGCATCTGACAGGAAGCACCCCTGCATCCCCAGGCAGGGACCCTCTCCCTGGCACTGTCCATGGGGAACGCATTTCCAGCTAGCTTCAGCAAAGCTGAAGCGAACATGGAAACCTCTTTTTTTTTTTTTTTTCCAAATGAAAATGGAGATGTTCTTAATTAGAGTTAGCATGACATTAGCCCTAAGTGGTTCAGCATGCTGGCAAGGAGAGGAGCCTGGCACTGGGCAGCAGTAGCCATCCTTCCCCATGTTTTTCCTGCTCCCTTCATTCAGCTGCTGCCTCACAGATGTCCCCAAGGCTAGTCTGGTGCTCAGACCCCCTTGCTGCCTTCCTGTGCATCATGAGCAGGTGAATTAGAGACATCTATGCACCAGGAGCTACAGGGACTATGCCCGGAGAATTCTGGTTTCCAAGAAGTCCAAGGTAGCCCCATTCTTGCCCTTAATCACCTCCCATTGTTGCTTTGAAGGATCTGCAAGTTTACCTATGGGATAAACCCAGGAGGCCATGTAGAAATAGCAGGGAGTGGGGAGAAAGAGCACATGACCTTGGGACTGGTACTGGCAAACTGATGCATGCAGCATGTAGTACAAACCATCTAGGGAGGGCTCAGGCTGCAGCAGAGAGGGCATGTCCCTCAGGAACACTACATTTATTCTCTTTACCCAGCCTGAGTCCTCTGCTGCAGGTGCCTCACCCCACCTGAGGCTCATAGAATTGGCTGCAGCATCCTCATGTGGCACCCCTCAGGCAGCCTTGGAACCAACCAGCTGGTTTCTCCAGTTCAGCTGGGAAAAGGAACCACAATCACCCCTCTGTGTCCCTCCAGGCCATTGTGCCACCCAGAGCCTTGCAGTGGCACCAGGTGAAGGGACAAACTGCCACTGTCCTCTTGCCCATCACATGTGGGGAGCATGCAATGAGAGGGTCTGTCACTAAGGGGCACCTCTCCAAGCCACCAGGTCCAATCTCCTCCCCAGAGCCATGCTGCTGAAACACAGCTGGTGTGCACCAGGCAGTGGCGTTTCTCCAGATCCCTGTTGGTACACATATTTTGAAATATAAATGATGGACAGAGTTTACGTGGCCCAGCTGAAGCTGGCACTGCTAGCTGGAGTCTGCAGCCAGCTACTCCAGCATCGTCAGCTGATGCCAACCTGTGTCCCTGCATGTCAGAGCCGGTCAGGCACCGTGTCCTCTGCCTGCTCCTCCTGCAGCCTCGGGGAAAGCAAGGGGGCACAGGGAGGAGAAGTTCTGTCAGGTAGCAGCTGCAGTTCAGGGCCCAGGACAGAGGATGTGGGGAGGTCTGGCTCCCCTAACACCATCATTCAGATTTCAGCAGGTACCAGACTGCCTGTCTTCTGGAAGCTACAGCACTGCTTTGGACATGGGATGCACTAAAGGATATCCTTTAGTATAAGGGGTATAAGAAGAGACAGCATCTTTGAAGCATGTACTGGGACCAGCCACGCACCTTGCTAGGCAGCCAGCACAGGAGGTCAGCAGCACTGTGCATGGACAGGAGCACCGCAGGGTGCAAACGCTTTCCCAGCGTTGGTTCTCCAGGAGTCTGTGGGCTGTGGGAAGGCTGCAGGTACCCATCTCCTGAGCTGCTGGGAGTCCCTGGGGTCACAGCAGCACCATGCTAATGTCAATCAGAGGTGAAGAAAGAGCATCCCCCATGCTGATGGGTGCTGAGGCAGGCAGCAAGAGAGCTGGCATTGTGCTGGGCAGGGTCATGGTAACAACCAGCAAAAGTGGGACATCTCCAGAGACTGATTTACAACTTGCAAAAACACAGACTCAGGAGTATAGAGGCAAGTGGTGGAGACAAAGAGCTGAAGCAGTGTGGGAGGAGCGTGTCCCATGGCTGCAACGTATGCACGTGCCACTTCCCCAACAAGCAGAGAGGTGGGTGCTGAGTCACAGATCCAGCTGGGAGTCTCCAGGAGCCACAAAATCTGGCTGGAGCTACCTGGGCAGGTGATGTTGATGGGGCTGGCAGACCCCTTGTCTGCACAGGGGTCCCTGGGCTAGCTGCAGGACCTGCCACAGCACAGCACACAACCCAGACTGCACACAGTGTCTGGCAGAGCCACTGGGTGATTCATGTCCAGCCCTTCCCCAGCCTGAAAACATTCTTGGCATGTGGCAGCTCCCAGCCGCCCGCTGATTAACCCTGGTTTAGCCCAGCCTGGTAGGAGATGGGGTACATGTGGCCCCATCCAGTACCTTGTGGTCTAGCCCAGACCCCACAGTCCTGCCCAGAGCCCAAGCCCTGCAATGCCCCCCATAACTCTACACCAGAGCCCCCCAGCTCTCTCCTACACACACCCCAGCATGACCAGGAGCAAGATGGAGCTGGTACAGGTGAAAAAAACAGAAGGAAGATACTTTCCCACCTCCCAGACATCCCAGTGGGCTGCATGGGAGCATTGCGGGTCACCTCTATGGTTGGGTATGAGGGCAGAGTCCTTGGAAGGGGCTTTGAGGTGAGCACAGCACCATGTCCTAGGGGAAGGTAACATCTCATTTTGCCTGATGGCACTGGGAAAATGCCACAAGACAAGCAGCCAGGCCTGTGTCTGGGCTCACAGCAGTGTGTTGGGAGGGGACAGGGACACAGCAGCATATTGCCCACAAAACCCTGCTGCAATGGCAGCAGGAGTGCCAGGGACAGGTGTGCTGGATGCACAGGTCTGGCATAGGTGCACCAGCATCCCCAGTCCAGCCTTCTCAATTCCGCATCAGTGCTGGCCACGGGGGGAGCACAACCCCAGGGTAATCTGCTACAAACCCATGTCTGGCTGGACCCTCTCAGGTCACCTGCCCTGCCTGAGGTGGCCCCTGCACTGGGAGCTGCTGACAGCCCCGCGAACTCAGCCCTACAAGTGTTAGCTCATCTCCCTGCTGCTCACAAGACTTGGCAGGCACCTTCCTGTGTTCTTGCCTGTTTGGGAATCCAAATGGATGACCCCAAGCCCAGGCTGGTCTTGCTCCACCCAGCAAGAGAAGACAGTCAGCCATGCTTGGCACCCCAAGATCCCCTGGTCCCATCAGGCTGGGTGCATGGGATTCCCCACCTGGAAGGCTGACTCATGCCACTGGGAGCCCCCCAGTTCAACACACCTGCCAGGGAGGCAAGCACCATGGGCCACAAGAGCAGAGGGAACCATGCAGATGGTGAGGTTCAATGCATCACTCCAGCATACTCAGCTCTCCAGGGATGAAGAGGCCAGCACCAGAACAGACACCTGTGTGTAGGGTGAAGTTGGACCCAGACTACGAGCAAGACAGTGCCTGGCCACATGCATTGTGGCTGTGCCTGAGCTCCAGTGATGGTGGAAAGCAGAGAGGTTTCAGCTGTGCACAGGCACTGAGGCAAGGTGGTCACAATCCCCTCCACCCCAGCCATGCCAGGGTGGCCAGAGCAGAGCTACAACGTGGTCACGGCAAAAGGGAGCAGCCAGCACCAGAGGAATGTGCTGTTGCATGGGAGGGAGGAGATCACAGTAAAGGAATGTGCTGTGCCACAGCCAGGGCTGGGGGGTGGGGGTTGGGGGGGTAGCGGGAAGCGCGAGAGGAACCAGCAGGCAGGGAAAATAAACTTTGTCTCTCCCAGGGCTACAGGGCTGCAGTCCTTCTAGTCGCAATTTTTTTTTTTCCCTCCCTCTTAAATAAAACATGATGTCAGCCGTTGTTCTGGCTGCAGAAGGACTGCCAAAAGCTCTAGCCTTTTCTCAGTCATCCTCCAATCTCTGCTCACCTCCCCAGTACAGGACTGCAGACATGAGACCTAGACCCACTGGTTAGGGTCATTCTGTCTCCTGGTCCCTGCAGGATTCAGGGGGCCAGTACCCACAGGCATGGTCACAGCCTGCCCTTCGCTTCATCTGATCCATCAACGTTACCCCGCCAAGATGGGTCTTTTCACCACCATCACCCTTGTCTGTCTCCTTCAACCCCTTAGGAAACCCAAAGCCCTCCAAAACTCCTGAGGTGATGGTGAGCACTGAGCTGGGAGCATTGCCCACCACACAGTCAGGGTGAAGCAGGCCAGGTCTGGGATGGTTCCCACAAGGCTGTGCACAAAGTCCTACCCTGATACAATTTAATGTCTCCTCCAGATGAGGAGCAGAGGCAGATCAACACCCCTGCAAGAACACAGGCACTTTGTGGGTGCTGCCTACCCTGGAGAGCCCACAGCAGCAAGCAGAGCTGGCTGGAGGGGGCCGAGGTGGAAAGGCACTGTGACAAGTGCAAGACCGTGGAAGAGAGAAGGGTATCACATCACAGGATGCAGATCCAACCCCATCCCCAGCTGTGCTGCAGGTAGAAAGAGGTGGGGAGAGTGGGGGGGCTGTTCCAAGACCCTGATTAAGCCAGGCACAGAGGCTCACCAGATCTCACAGGGGGCTTCAGTTCCTGCTGCAAGGGCACCTCCTCTCTGTGCCTGAGCAATAACCTGTCCTGGGAGTGAAGGAGCAGCCATATCACAGCCCACAGACACTCTGCAGATTGTCAGCACCTGGGTGACCAGCAGCCCACCCGAAGCTCAGTCAGCCTAGCCCAGCCATCTGCTAGCAGCTGCTTTCAGCCTTGTGATGAGATGCCGGCTCTGCAGATGCAGCCCATAAAGCCAGAAAATCACAGGCAAGAGCACTCAAGGGGCTTGGCCCACTCCGCCCCTCCATGTCCACCCTAGCTTATCTGCCAGCTCCAGGTGGATGTAAGGCAAACAACATCCAGTTCTGGAGACTGGGATGGTATCCCAGGACCTTCCCTGGAACCACACCTGAACCTAGTGGCCATTGTGCAGCTCAGGGATTTGGAGAAACCTGGCCCATGGCAGGAGGCAGTTTTTCAGGCAGAGACATCCTCCAGAAGCAGGACTCTAAACACATTCACAAGTGAAGACCCACCACCCTCAGGAAGTCTGAATGCAGCCTGTGGTCATGGAAACAAGACTGCATGGGCAGGATACAGGCAAGGGGAATGATGCTGGGGTGCTGGCAGGAGAGTTGGACCCCTGCTGCACAAACCACACTAGGAATGGATGCATGAAGAGAAACCGTTTCGGGGAGAGAAAGGCATTGCAGAGAGCTCTGCCTGTGGAGCTCCTGAAAGCTGAAGGGTGGATGGGAAATGTGTATGAAGGGGTGACATCCTCTCCACAGCAGGGAAGCTGGGACACTGTGCCACCCTCTGGACAGGGGTGGACAGAGACATCCATACAGCAGATCTGTAGAGAAGCCAAGCTGCACTCCACTTGCCAGTGAGATAGCCACAGGCTGGGCTGCACAAGGAGGGGTATGGCCAGCACATCAGAAGAGGTCCTTATCATCACTTGAGTCCACCTCTGGGTACTTCAAAGCCAACTCCACGGTTGGGGCAAGGGTCAAGTGTGCCCCTTGATCACATCCAGTACAGCCCTATGCTCATGTGAATGGTCCTGAGCCCCACACCAACTCACCGCTCAGCAACCTTTGCAAGTGCCACCTCCTCTTACCTGGACATTTCCCTAAGGAAAAGCTCCAGGACGCCAGAGGATTATACACTTCCCTTTCCACATCAGATTATTCATGGGCAGTTAACATTTATTTCTTCCTGTGCCAAGGCCAGCCACATGATCAGGTAGCTTTCATCCACTGCCATCTTCTAGCCCTCTAAAGGCAGGGCACTTTTCTATGGCTGCCACTCCACTGCTCTTCCACCTTCTGCCATGCCATGCAGTTCCTCTCCTGCATTGCTCTCAGGATGGAAGCTATCATCTTTATGTCAAATAGAAAATGGGTTTTGACACAGCTTGTCTCCATTGTTCTTTTTCTTTTGCTGCACGCCTCTGAGGAGAGTCTGGCTTTATCAACTTCTTCAGAGGACTCGGTATCATCACACAGGGTGGCTCAGTCTTTGGTCAAATTAGTGGTCAGGCAGTTACAGCCTCTCCAGCCTGAGGCTCAACAGAAGCCATCCTCTGGTTTCCCATTGCTTAGACACATTCCCCACCATATCTCATCTCAGCAGCCTCTCACCACCATCATTGTCTCTGTGCTGCTTTAATCAGACTGTGCCCTGCTTCACAGAGGTGTCAAGGCTAGGCAGAGTAGCATTAACACTCCTGCATCTGCTGGAAGATGTTCCTCAGCATAGTTTGGGATCACTCACAGCTCTCCCAGGGGCACTTTGCAATTGCCCTATGACCCATCCTAGTTGTCCTAATCTCTGGGTTTCATGCTCTTCTAGCTAGCAAGGACACCACTAGTCTTGAGCAATTATCACTTCCCTGGCCTAGTGGGAACATGATATAAGTAGCAAACCAGGTCTAGGGCACAGCCAAGGAGTTCTACCAAGAGCAAAGGAAACAGATTGAGACATGGCTACAACATATAGGTAAGGAGTCCATCCAAGAGACAGGATAGCTACAGCATGGTGCTAGGGACCACACAGGTCCAGAGTCCATGCAAGAGAACAAACAGGACACAAGCATACCTACAGCACTCCTCAGGAAGACTGAATTCCCAGGGCTGAGCTTAAATGGTGCTCCTGAGCCATAGGCAGGAGTGTGGATGAGACCCATGTGAGGCTGATTAGGGCAATTAAGGCCTATTAATACCCTCAGGGTCCTGACACCCTCCTACATGACTGGGAGTGAGGGTAGTAAGAGATAGCTGCTCTGAGTAGGGCATACAAGCAAAGGCTGAAGACCTCAGACAGTATCTGCTTTTGTAAAGCTCCCTCTTGACCTTAGAGTTTGGACTCCTGATACTGTTTGCATGAGGCCTTTATCTGTGCCGCGCAGGACAAACCATGTCTTGACTTGGCTTGCAGTAGAAATACTTTATGTTCCCTTTGTGGGGGTCAGGGAATAATTCAAGGTTCTTAGACATGTGTAAGTACAGGCTGGTACCATCAGCCAGGACATAAATCCCTTGGTTGAAAAGATAAATCTAAGGGCTTTCACCTCCAAGAGGTGGTGGGGAAGCAGTAGTCCTGTTTAAGATGCTGGAGTCAGCAATGTCTTTAGGCACAGCTGCAGATGCCTGAAGGTGAGGAGAGGTCTTAACTCTACATGGGGGGCGCAGCAGGTTGCTGGGGAAAGCTGGCTGTGGTGATATGTTAACTTCAAGGCTCTGCAGACACTCTTGCTCAAGAGAGCCCTGTGCCATGCAGTCCTGCAAGTGGGCTGAGCGTGTTATCCTGACCATAGGAGAGGCCAGCTCTTCCCAGATGTGTGCTGAATTATGCCTCAGCATCCAGAGAGAGCTGCAAGGCTGAGCACACCCTTCATCTGGCTCCCCAAAACCCCTAATCCAGGGGTGCATTGGGTCCAGGTGCTGTCTTTCCTTGGTTGTGCCCATCCTATGGGCTTCCATCTGCAATTGGGTGCCCTTTCTGGTGCTGCCAGCCCCTTTGCTCCCAGCTGGGCCATACAGGTCATGTCTTCTCCAGCTTGGTTCCCCTGCCTGCCTTTTCCTTCTACCCTTCACACCCACCCCACAGAAGCCCGCCTCATCCTGCCTTTCCTCTTTGCCACCACCCCAGCCAAATGGAGATTGTGAGTCCATCACCCCAAACTGTCCACTCTTGGAGGAGTGTCAGTTTAAGTTTTTTGGTCAGCTGTTTGAGGCCCGAGGCCAGCTTTTGCCAAGCCTCTCAGATTTACGGTCAAGATGATTTTGGCCCTGGCAGCAACAGCTTGCACTGGCTGAGCCCGTGGGGATGTGAATGCATGGATGTGCCTGAGGAGCTGCCTTCTGCAGCACCAATGGGGCAGTGAAGCCCCTAAGCCAGAGCCCAGCCACATGCTGTTTGTCCCCAGCCCTGCTCCAAATCTCCCCTCCGATAGCCCCACGGCAGGGCTCTCTGCTCCAGCCCTACAGTGGGATGTCCTTCTCCCCCTCCAGTGCCCCAGGGATGTGGGGAGTGGGGCACATGGATGCGGTGTTCCTATGTGGCAGTGGGGGTTCATGAGTCCTCCTTGTGCCTCTTGCTGCCCCACCCACTCCGCAGCATGGGCAGGGCACCGTGTAAAGGACGGAGCACCCCCAAGGTTTGCAATCACTTCTGCTACCATGTCCCTGACCCCTTCTTACCATCCAGGTCCAGCCCCACAGCGCAGCCCTTCACCTGGCCACCACAAATGGGTGGGGTGTGATGTCCCCTCCACCTTCCCCAGTTCTTCACTGCTCTCAGTATGGGACTCTTGGAGGGTAACAGGGACATTGTGCTGTCCTGGCGTGGTGACTGTCACTGGCTTACAACCAGCATCCAAGGAAAGGAGCCGGGGAGGTCAGCCACCTCTGGGTGTCCACTCCACAGAGACCAGGATGCATCCCATAGTTTCACCTTGAGAACCAGTCACGTCCAGTCCCAGAGAGCTGTCCCCTCTGACCAGTTAAGCAGGACATTTCCTTCTCTCTCTGCTCACTCACACATCTTGAGTGTGGCGTGGTGTCATGATGCATGAGATGCAGGGGCTGGGGAGGGTGTGCAGGGCAGCGGGAGCTACGCTGTGCCCAGCAGCCAGGGCTCTGCTCCCACCCCAGCCCTCTTCCTCTGCTTGCATAACTGCAGTAAACAACTCCCCACATGAAAAAATATGTCAGAAGCATGGGAAGAGAGGGGAGCTGTTTCCAATTCTGGACCTCTTGAAATTCCTCCTTCCTGGAATGAGGTGAAAAATACGGTCCTGATCCTGGAGATAAGGCCAGAAACAATCAACATGTGAGATGTCTGCAAGGATTTTGTGCCATCCTGGTCACCAAAGTGGGGTGAGGATGTTGCTAACACAACCTGCACAGATCAACCAGCAGCTCAGATCTAAGATGGGTGCTCGGGGTGACATCTGCTCCTCTCCAGGGTTACAATGGAAAGGTCATGGAGTGGCACCCTTATCTAAGAGGTAGAGAAATCTGAGCAGGGAAGAAAAGGCCAGAAGGTGTTCCTCAGTGCAGAGTTTATTCTGTGCTGCCAAAAGGTGTCAAGCTTTCCTCAGGCAATGCCAGAGCTCACTCTCAGAGCCTCTGTCCATAAATTGAACAAGCACTGAGCAGAGCAAGCATGGTGTCCATCTCTGTCCTTCTTCTCCCAAGGCTGGAGCATCTTCAGAAACTCTGCCTCCAGGCTGCAGGCTGACAAAATTTAAAAAGGAGAAGGAAGCATCACTATGGGCATCCTAGAGTCAGTGGCTTTGATGTTCCTCCCAAGAAGCAGCCCATCATGCCACAGAGTAAGCAGACCATTTGCTGTCCTTGGCCTCCATCCAGCATGGAGACACTTCTCCAAAGTCTGATAGAAATTTTGGGTGTTCTCCAATGTTGGCAAAATCACATCCTAAAGTGTAGGGAACAAATGGCAGTCTTTCTCCATGCATGGTTCTGCAGCCTGTTCAAGACTATGTTATAGGCTGAGAAATGCAATTTTCCTTGATCTTCCTTTATCAGAAAACCAGATGATCAGAGAATAACTTATTTTTTGAGAAACATCCAACTTTTCTAGTCCAGTTGTGCTCAGAGCAGGGCTAACTCCAAAGCCAAATCCATTTTCTCAGGGTCTTGCCCATGAGCAACCTTATCTGGTCCCTGTGCCAGGGCTGCACAACACAATTTTTCTTGTGTCCAGTGGTACCTTCCTTGCTTCAAACTTCTGTCCATTGCCTATTTTCCCCTTAGTGTTCACCATTTGGGAAAAGCCTGGCTCTGTCTTCTCTACAGCTCACCTTAGGCAGAGGAAAATGCAATCAGATCCACCTTTTGACCTCTCTTTTCCAGGCTGAATGACCCCAGCTCCCTCAGCCTATTTTCATACACCTTCCCTCCAGATGTTGGCTATGCTCTTGCTAACACAGCACACCAATTGGCTTTCATTGCTGGAAAAGCATACTGCTGATCCATGGTTAACTTGTCTACCCAATCCCTATGTCCTTTGTTGCAGAGCTGATGCACCCAAGCTGGCTGGTCCCCAGCCCGTCCTGACACATGGGACTCCATCCCAGATGCAGGACACAGTAGTTGTCTGTGTTGAACTTTACAAGGTTCCTCTTGTCCCATCCATCCAGCTTGTCAACAAGACAGAGGGACCTCAAGGTCCCACCGGCTGCCTTTATCTGAACTTCAATGATTGCTTCCTTCCAGCACATTTTCCTGAACAAAGAGCTGCCAGACTATTCCCAGGATCATTGTCGCTGCCATTTGTGCAGACCAATGCAACATTTGCTTCAATCCAGACTTCTGGAAAGCAGTAGCTCTAATGTTAAATTGCCTGCTTCAGTTGACAGAGCAGCTGCTACATTCTTCGTCACCCTGAGCACCCTCAGCTCTACTATGCGGATCTGTTTTCTTTTTTAACGTATCATTTTGTTCCAGAACTTTTTCTTCTGGTAGCTCAGGACTAAGATATAGGTCTGCTTTGCAAACATCTGGGATGGGTTAAGCATGTATTTCTCCTTGCTCATAGGATGAATCATGGAAGCACTCTTCACCTGCTTCAGTGCAAAGTCACCTAAGTTACATTGAACTGTCAAAAGGTTTGTTTTCCTTATAGTTGGGTTTCCAGGTGCCTCTGCTGCCCTAAAGCAAACCTGGGGGTGTTCACTACTGCTGAAGACATTGACAGGTTCCTCCAGTGGAACAAGGAAGGAGGCAGAGGCATGTTTCACCTAGCTCTGGTTATGATTTCATTTCAGTCCTGGCCAGTGTTCAACACTCCCTCTCAAATTAAATCATTCCTGCTGCCCCATGACACTGGAGATGCTGTTTTCTCACCAGTGCAGCCAGCCTAGAGGTGCTGGAAGGTTTCAGAGGGGATCAGACCATCTTGTGGGTCCAAGTGATGCCTTTGCTTCAAGGATCTATCTCAGGCTTACACTAGCTTCAGGAAGCTTGTGGTCTCCCCTTGGAGGCATGGAGATCTCCCCTTGACTACTGATGCCTTTCCCTGCTCCTCTAGTGTCTGGGTTGGGGACTTCAGTCTAAGTCAAGATGTTTCTGGATTTCCCCCAATATCTTTTTGTCCCTTTTCCTGCTTATGGTTTCACAGCCTTTTCCCTCTTGACAGACTTAAAGTAATTCTTGTTCCTGCACTCTTTCTTCACTTAAATTTTGTGAGCCTTTAGTGGCTTGTACAGATGCTGAAGCAGCCTCTACATTCAGTTGAAGGACTTTAATTTAATTCCTTTTGTGCTTAGGGCATTTTTATCAGCTTCCTGTTTCTCTTGAAAATTCCCCGTCTCTGTCTCAGAATGATCCTTCTTACTTTTCCCATGGTTTCTCCACAAAACACTGACACAATGTTCGTGGCAGCTCAGTTTTCATTGCTATAGCACTTTATCTGCAGTTACTTGAATGTCATTCCTTGAGCAAATGCCCTGTAGTTAAGAATCAGCACTTGGACAGACTCCCCTTGGTTTCTGTAGGTGCTGGATCAGGAATGATGTCCCAGTCACTGCCAGGCCTTCAGGTATTTAACTCCTCTTCACACCAGGAAGAAGAGAGCACCCAAGTGTCTTGAAGACCCTCACTCCTGTGAAGCACATCATGGAGGGGAACGTTGCCTTTTCATCCCTTCATCCAAGAGGAAGTCCTGTGAGCTCATGGATCTGCTGGGTCAAGGCATCACCTCCACACTGACTTAGTGTGAACCCCTAAAACTAAAAAAACGATGGTCTTCTCCAGCCTTGGAGCTGTATTTCAAGGATATTCCTGTATTCATCTCCAGCAGATCTGCCCCACCTCAAAGATGCTGGCAGTCTCCCCAACATCTGCCTCATGCACCTCACCAAGGACCAGGCTTCCTTCTGCAATGCATATCACCCATCACCTCTCTGCACCTGGGCATGACCTTGGGCTGAAAGAGTCTCTCCAAGACTGCAAGCTCTTCTCCCTCACTTCTCTCTTGAAAACACAATCCACCAGCTAATGAGCATCGGCATAGCACAAAAAAACCCCAAGAAACAGTTCCAGCGCAACATGCAAGGTGTGAGTTCTCATGGAGCTGGTAGGTGGGCAGTGAGACACGCACAGCCCCTGCTAGACCACTGGCCCAAGGGCCCTGCTCTTACTGCATGGTCTATACAACAGCATGGTGCTCATCCCCACCCCCCCACCCACCCCCTTTGCACAAATGCTTATGGCTCTTTTCCTTATCCTTGTTCAATATCTATTTATTTAACCCTCAGCTGTTACTGGCCAACCCCTTCTTGCTGAGCACTATTGGAAGGTGTCCAGTTGTGATCCAATGCCCCTGGAGATCACCTTTAAGGTTGCTGAGCACCACACGTAAGAGCTGTAGTCCCTTCTCATTTGCTTGCTCCCTGAGGAGGTCTTGTCCAGCTGATGAACAGGCTGGTCCCTCACTGAGAGCCAGGCATGGGCTAAGTACAACACTTCCAAATAATGAAGCTGATTTTGAGCCATCTGACAGCTAGTGAGGATGAGAAAAATGTTTGAAAAGAGGAAAACATATTTATTCTGATGCTTACATAACACAGAAACAGCTGAACAGATTTTGTTCAAACCATCCCCAAATAATTCTTCGGGTTTTTGGGTTGAGATCAAGCATGAACAAATTCTGTCCAAAAGGATATTTTTTGAGAGATGTATAAACAACTGAAAATAGGGGTTTCGGCTGGAATGTGTTCCTCAGCCGTAACTCGAGTGTTGCAAGAGCGGTTTGTGTGTGCTTCTCCGGGGAGTGCGGTTTGGCGGCAACATGCGGGATTTAGCTCTCCAGTCTCGCATCCTCCCCTATTGGAGAGGACTCCTCTACTCTAAACTTAGAAGTATCTTATGGGATCTGTTCCACTCGTGATGGGGCCTCATTGGCAAGCAGCTCCGGTGTGTAATTGTCCCGTCTGGTAGAAATGTTCCCTATGTTTTACTTCAGACTGGCCCCTGCTCCATGCCAACACATTGCTGTGATACTGTCTGCAGCCACCCCCGTCATCAGCGCCTGGCTGCACACTTGCTGCACTCCTTTTTCACACGCCGACTTCAGATCTCCCTTCACCCTCTCCCCTTGCTGGTCAGTATCCAGGTCCTGGACTGTCCCACTCCCAGAGTCTCTGCTACTCTGCAGTGATGCTGAAGCGGGCAGACAGGCCACATTAGAGGGGCAGGAGTCTCCCAGGGTGGTGTGCTGCCTGGTTCCTTGCAGTCAGCCTGCTTGCCCCCCTGCCCCCAGCACCGGTGCAGGGAGAGGCTGTTGGCATCGTGGACAGGGCTGATGTGGCATGGGGGACGGCCCAAGCTGCAGTCCCCTCCAAAATGTTCACCAGCTCATGGCTGGCCATGAGCTAGCCCAGATTACCTCTGATAGCCAGGAGGTCACAGCATTTACCTCCCCATGTCCTTCTTCATCTCACTGCACTCCCAGGAACCAAACCACTTCACCAGCCCCTTTGCCAGATCAGTCCATCTCTGAAGATCTGTGAAGGTCCTGGGCAGGGCCAGCTCCAGCAGCCACCAGTGTCCCACACAGCTGGCCAAGTGTTGGGGCAACATACCACAAGCTCTGTCCTCTGCTCTGGCCAAGCAGGTTCCTCTGCCCCTTCCCCAGAACAAGGACAGAACAGTCCCGGCCACAATATTTTGCCTGGCATGGACATGCTGTAGACGAATGCGCTTGTTATTTCTGTCTGCTCATCCTGAGTTTGTAACGGTGACTAATGCTTTTTCTGGCTGGGAGGGGGTTAGCATGTGAGCAAAGTGACTGCAAGGAAACAGGCAGTTCCTCTAATCCCCCATCACTGGCGACACCACTTGTCCTGTTTATCCAGTCAGGAGTGGGCCAGGCATTGGCCTTATTGCTGGGACCTACAGAGACTGTGCTCTGGGGGCCAGCTGGGGACATGGCACCCCTCAAGCTGGCAGCTGGTCTGGTGTGGGGCAACCTGCCCTCAGCAGTGTGTCTGGGCAAACACTTCATTCCTGCGTCTGGAATCTTTCTGATGCATCCAAAGAGACCAACCATGGTCTCTGTCCAATGCTGAGACCATGCTGGAGCCCACGGGCTGAACACGAGACGTGTACAATTAATGTTTCCAAGGAGAAACTCAAGGCACGGTGCTGGAAACCTGAAAAGCTCTCAGAGCTGCCTCCAAACACCGTGGAGGCAGCAGACCCTGGCACAAGGTGGGGAGGTGGGGAGGACGAGGAGCCAAGAGGCAGCATGACTGAGTGACCCCACACCATGTCCACCTCCTGTGTTCCTGCCCTGAGCTGTGCTCTCTTGGCCAAGCTCGCGTTGGAAATGAGCAGTGCATTTGGGGCAAGGAGAAACGGCTGATCTCAGTAGAGACGGTCTAGCGGAGGGGGTGTCCAGCTGTCAGTAGGTGTTCTGTCACAAGCAGGCATCCCATCACAATGGAGAGATCAGATTTTATTTCCTGTTTCTTTTCTGTGAGCAACTTTTTTGCTTCCAAACCGTGTACCCGCTCCCATCCAGAATTTGGCCTGAAACAGTAACAATTAAACATGACTTTTTTCACTCAGAAGACTGCCCAGCACCACAGGACAAGGTGAATTCAGATGAAATCCAGAAACTGGGGTTCACTGTCCCCTTGGACAGTGGGGTATCCTCTGCTCCAAGGTAATGTGGAGGAGGTGGAGTTGTGGGGTGCCTTGATGGGGTCAAGGACTGTCTGCTTTCAAACCAAGGCTTCTCCAGTGAGCAGAGAGACATGGTCTTCCTGCATGGAGGGCAAGATAGATTTGTCCCGTGTTTGCAAGGGTACATCTGCAGGCAAATGCCACAGTACATGTGGGTTTGGACCCTTCATCCACAGCCTGAAGCTTTCCCCAGACCTTCCTGGCTGGAGGACCCTCAACCATTGCTGCAAGAGCTGGATCAGGAAAAGCCAGCAAGAGCAGATGTTTCTGTATCGTCTGCCAGGATCCTAAAGTCTGGCCAGGGGTCCAAGAATGACAGCCATGGTTGTCCTCGGGCTACAATCAGTCAGAAAGCGATGCTGCCAGCCACAGCTGTCCAGTTGCTGTCAATGAAATCACCCCTCCAGTGCCTGTCCCAGCACACCGGTGGTCAGCTCATGGCCTGGCTTGGCTGGTTTCTGCCTCCGATGTGTCTGAGGTTGCTCTTCTGTCATTGTGGCCTCCACTGGCTCAGGATTGCCGCTTCCATTCCCAGCTCCTTCTCCACAGAGGTCTGCACTGAACAGCACCGAACTTGGCTCAATGGCTGGTTCGGGCTGTCAAGAAGTGTGCCTCAGGATGTAAGGACATGGAAGTCAGGATCGGCGTGGCAGTCTGATTTCCAGGGTTTTTGTTCAGGAAAGCAGCAGCTCTGTGCATGTCACCATCCAGGACAAGCTAGGAGTCCTGCAGCTCCCCCCACCCAGCCCAACTCCTGCTGGTTTGTACACCTCTGACCAAAGTCTGTGGGTGGTGAGGGCCACCCATGTTGCTGGAGACAACCCTGTGCCTGTCCGTGACAGCTTCCCTTCCTGAGACCTTTCATCTCCCCTTCAGCACAGCCCATCACCTCAGAGCCAACACCCAGCCAGGCTGTTAGCACCTCTCTCCTCCCTGCAAAGCAGTCTTGTGCCTGGCTAGCTTCTGCTCTTATCTGCAGCATCCCTCACCTCCCCACCCTTCCCAGTGTCCCCCACCGCAAGGACCTCAGAGGCAGCTGCAGCCAGACCGAGCACATCCCTCCTGGTACGCTCTCAAACAAGCCCCGTGGTACTTGCTGCTGTTGTGCAAGGCCTTCACACCCACAAAATCTCTCCTGAGTTATTCCCTACACTATCCCACAGTTGCCTGTTGGCACCTCCAGATTTATTCCTCACATTGCAGAAGTATTTGGGATTTCACTTATGTCTGAACACGGGCTGCATTCGTATGCAGGGGATGTCATTTGATTACATCCAACCCAAATGCTAATCCCTCTGTATAAAGCCTCTGTTGTGCTCAGTCTGTACTGTTTGCCTATGTCAGGATCTTTTCTGAATTTCATTAGAGGAAAGACTTGCTTAAGTAATCTGGGAAACAATTTGGAAATACTTTTACTTATAAAAGCAGTGAGTTCAGTGCGCTGTCAGTCATGGATTTATATCGCCTTTGTTTGTGAACATCCAGATGGTATTCTCTGACTATTAAAATGCTTTTCATGATGTTCACAATGATTATTCACTTAGAAATTCCCACAGGAAGCTGTCAACCCACAATTTGTCAGTCTCCTGCTTGAAAAGCCTCAGCCAGTCTGACAAGGGGCTGAAACCGCCCCAGCCCTCCAGGTGACACGACTCCTCTCACCCAGTGAGGACTATACAGTGCACCTCACAGCGCCAGTGCTGGGGAGCATCCCCTTGGCAGCACACACTGGTCAGGCATTTTGGAGAAGAGCTGAGCAGGTCAGGCACTCTGCTCCCACACCAGTCCATCCAGACACATCCCCCGGGAGCCCCAGCCATAGCAAGCCTGGCTGCTGTGGCAGCTCTAAATGGGAGCTGGCTTTTTGGAAAGCCTGGCCCCGGCTGTGGTGCTGAGTGCTGGGAAACCTGGCACTGAGCTCCTCTGAAATCTGGCTCTTGACACTTAATGACTTTCTCTCATACAACATGCTCTGTTATTTAACTAGGAATAAAAGTTGGATGTTGATTACCAGACTCTTTCTCCATCCTTTGCTGTTTCTGAAGCTGCTCTGCATCAGCATCCCTCCCACGTTCTGCTGCTTTCACCATTGCTCATGATTTTACGCAAGTGCAGTGATCGGCTCCTTGGGCAGTTTCTGTGCTTCTTCAATGACTGTTCCTGGCCTTGCTGAGCTGCACTGGGATGGTTTGTCCGCCATCGGCCAGGTTTGCTCTCTGGCAGCCCACCTGCTGCCTGAATCAGGAGGACGGCTTGATGCCACCCAGACTTGGCCAAGAAGCACAACAATGCCACGTTGTGCAACAGCCTCATTTCCCCTCCAGAATGAGACACAAGGAGCTTGTGGGTTCCCTGATTGCTCCTGCCAGAGCAGGGTTTGCCCCTGCTGACAAGTCACCTCTGCTTGTCTACACCAGATGCCAAGCACCTACTATGTCCCCATGCTGTCAACCAGTCCTGGCCCTGGAGAAGCTGGTGGTCCCTGTGCCGCACCATCACCGGTTGATACCTTAGCTCTCACTTACTGTGCCCCAAACTCAGGGAGCAGGGAGGCTTTGGCCCTGCTACCTCTCTGCAGCATGCAGGAGAGGTGGAGACCTCTTCCAGGGTTATTCAGGTGCATCTCTGCCTCCCCTCCCACCCTCTCCCCTTGCCTTCCCTCAGCCTCTCTCTCCATCTGGGCTCGGGATGGCTGAACTTTCGCCAGTGCTGGAAAGCGGCTTCACCGCCACGGAGACAGCATTTCCTCCTCTCCAAAGTGCTATAAAACCGGCCGTGAGCTGGCCGCTCAACTCCCAGACTGGCCGTTTCTGTCCAAGACCCATGCATCCCCAGGCGCAGCACAGAGGTGCCCTGCATATTGACTCGACACCTTTCATCTTGCTCCAAGCATCCCTGGACCAGCCAGCCAGCCCACCGGACCACCCTTCCTTCCTCCTTGGAGGAAAGTGAACAGCCCAGCGACCGCGCACTTACAAAGCGAGGCCTCAGACGCCTTGTTTTTTCTGCTGGCTCGGCAGGGCTGGGAATTGGCTCCAGGTGTTTTCACTCGGGTCTCACATGAGAGAGGGTGCTGCAGAGGAAGAGGCTGTCTGCTGGGCTCAACCATGGCCACCAGTCCACAAAACATCACACTTCATCAGCTCCCCGGGGAGCATGGCACGGTGGGGGACGTCGTGGAAGTGCCTCCCTCTTCACACATCCCGGTCAGGGTCAGCTCGGTGGAGGGAGGGAGCAGGGTTCTCCATCCTAGGAATGTCAGCCACATGGGGAAAATGGTTTTCAGCCGTAAATGCACCTCCAGAATGAGAATGGGTCCCATGGCAGGCTGACTGCACAGCAAGCATGCTTTGCCACACAAAGGTGTGCACACGCATGGGCAGCACACACAAACACGAGCCTCCCGGCGTTGCTAAACACATGCCCCGTTATACAAACAGTGCACGGCCAGCCAAGGAACGCAGCACAACCAGCCGCAGCATGCCAGAACGAACACACACATTGCGGAGTGCACCTCATTTACAAAACACCACCAGACACACACTCTAAACACAAACCACATGTTGGCCGGCACACACGCCCTCCCTGTGCAGACCAGCACAACATCACTTGCCACCAGAGACACGCATCGACACATGTGCACACACATCCCACCAGGCACATGCTACCCAATGCGCTCTCCGCAAGCACACACAGTATCACTGTGAGCCTTGCCACCCTTGGAAGCAGGCACACCTCCGGCCAGCCCCACACTGATGGTTGGACCTGCCCTCCACATGGGGACATCTTCCATCCTATCCGGCTCCCCCATGTTGGCAATGCCAAAGGCCAGGACTGGGAAGTGCCCTCAAAGAGTCCTGGTGGTCTCCGGCTCCCTGGTGTGGTTGGTGTGACAGGGATCACCTATCCCTGGGGTGTGGGACACCTGCTCTGACAGCCTCCAGGCATCAGGGCACCCTGCCCTGCTCTGCTGCCCATGCCAGGAGTGACAACAGCAGTGAGGGACATCTCTGAAGAAGCAGCAGGAACTTGAGGACCATTAGAAGCTCTCAGCAGAGGAGGAAAACCCCAGGTCCCTCTGATGTGGATGCAGAGGACCTGACCCTGAAGTGGGAGGTTGGGAGCAGGCCTACGCCCTCCACCAGAGAAGACCCCAGCACCAAGAGCTGGGCCTTGCTGTGGATGGGGCATCTTGTCCTCCAGGTATCCAACACACCTCAGGGTTGTCATCTGCTGCTGGGCATCACCTCAGGTCTCTCAGGTCATACGCGTACACACACACACACACCGAGCCCAATTTCAGGGGTCCTCGGGCTTTGGTCCCTGTAGCCCTCCACTGTAAGAAGGGCTGGCAGGGCTGCTTGACTCATGAAGCACATGTGTCATGCCCCTCTCATGTCCATTTAGGGCTTCTCAGGCAGCCCAGTACTGGCAGCATTCTCCTGAGGCTCACCAGACCCCAGGTGGAGAGTCTGGACCTGGGCTGAGACGGCATGGTCACACCTACAGCATCCCTAGCCAGGGCTGTGCCTTTGAAGAGTTTTTTCCTTCAGAAACACAGCCAGAAGGAAAAGTGAGAAAGCCGCCGCACGAGAGTTGGTCAGAAACATTTAGACAAGACATTTCTCCATTGGAATGTGCTGGCTCATTGCAATGTTTTGTGGAGACGGTTTGATTGCAGTTGAACTCTGCCAAGAAACTGCCAGACCTGCTGCCTGGCAATCCTCCACCTCCCCCTGCTCCTGAGCATCTGCCTGGGGCATGGGCAGCAGCCCAAGAGCCTCGAGAGTCTGCAAGCCATAGGTCTCCACTCACCGCTCCATGAGAAGCTCAGATCCCATGGCTGGCCTGGGTTTTGGCTGGAGGACAGAGCAGCAAGAGGAGTAGCATGAAGTCAGCATTCCCAGGAATTCCCTGGGCCTGGGCGTCAGGGCATCTGGCTTTGGATCCAAGCCCCCCGCCCCTGAAAAAAAAATCTGTCAACTGGAGAAGCTCCGTGTCTTGGGTTCATTCTATGACCAAGCAGAACCAAATCTCCAAATGTCAGATTTTGGGGCAGAAACCAGACTTGCTGCTCTCCCCTGACCCAGCTGCCACAAGCGCTGCATTGGTACCAGGCTCTAGGAGCTCCAGCAGCTCCAGGAGCTCCAGTCCCCAGGGAGAAGGGCAGGGATGTGACAGCAGAACCTGCCACCTGTGTCTGTCTGCTGAAGAACAACCGTCTTCCCCAGGCAGGTTCAGAGACAAACTTTGGGTAAAAGGTGGGGAAAAGCTTCACATGTTAAGCATCAGCTATATGTGTAAATCCTTTCGATTTGAAGAGGTGAAGTATATACATTGCTGTCACAATGAAACAGGGACTAGATCCCCAACTAAAAGTACTTTGCAGCACAGGAGAGAGATTTCTCTGCTCTTGGTAGAAAAGCAGAAACCATGCATTTTGTGGCCAAGATTTGGGGTGTTTATTCCTGTGGCCAACATGCAATACTGAGTCTGGAAAGGATCCCAGTGTGGAGACAAGCAAAAGAGGTGGGGGACGTCCATCTCTGGAGGTTTTCAAGCCTCAGGTGGACAAAGCCACAGCCACCCTGAGTGCTGGGGATGGTCCTGCTGCAAGTCAGAGACTGGATTAGAGCCTTCCAGAGCTCCCCCTCCCACCAAATATTGGGGGTTTCTGAGAGAACCACCCCAGGGGATGGTTTCAAAGGCTAGACCTTTCCTGCCAGGAGATGCAGGTGCTCTGCATGCAGGCTGAGGACCATGTTTCATACAGCTGTTTCTCCACATTCACACTCCTACCAGCCTGACTGCAGTCACAAGGAGCCACAGACCAGGCAAAGAGACCATGTTTCACACGACACGTGTGGACGGCTGACAGCCTAGCAGCCACTGCGCAATTACCGGTGAGGGATCGCTTCCAGCGAACACCAGGGTTCTGCGATGTAATTCTAGAGGCGGTAGTTGTGTCAATGCAGTACGCTGTTATGGGACAGGTAATTCAATCCGGCCCCAGATTTCAATTAGAGACTAAACAATATAAAAGCCACATGGAATACGTGAAATGTAATTGAACGCTGGCTGGCTGTCAGCTCTCAGAAGCAGCTGAGATGAGGCCCATCACTTGAGTGAGTTCCTGCAGTCCCAGTCCTCCGCTATTTAACATGAAGACAACATGATTAATATTGTAAGTGATTAATGGATGAAAAACATGATTAATATTGTCTGCAGATGGCATGGGCTGTGGTGGAATACAGCAACCGCTATGCCTGTGAGAAGCAACGTGTTTTCAGCCGTGTGTGAAGCCACTCCAGCAGGAGCAGGGCACAGGCCAGGGGCTCTGGCCCCATGTCCACAGACCAAGGGTCCTGACCCCCATTCCCAGAGGTGGAGCACTCCCTCCCAGGAGGCAGCCTCGGGGTCTGGTAGGTTATTTGTGATCACAGTCCTCAAAGCAGCAACACAGGGGAGCTGGAGCAGAAGCGGGAAGACTGCAAGTGTCCTGGTGTGCCCCCACCAGGTGCTGTGCTCAGCTCACACCCATCACAGGGGAGGCTGGCTGGAGAAAAGGTCGGGAAAAGTCACAAAAATTATTATAGAGAAGAAAGCAGACAGTACCAGGAGCCACTGAGCTACAGGAGACACCTCATGATGTCCACACAAACACTGGTGGGCGGTATGGGGGGGTTCCATGACTATTCACAGAGTCGTGTTTGCAGTCTTTAACTTTTAGAGACTGATTGCTTTAAGCAGCACCTCTTGAAGAAGAGAACAAAACTCTGTCCCTGGGGAGCTACAGGCAGGGAAGGTCCCAGGTACAGTGGAGTGGGCGGGAGCTGGTGTCCCAGCAGAGACCTGGCAAGGGACAGCTCACCGTGGTCACCTGCCACTGATGAAACCCTCACCAGGTAAAGGGGCAGGATCACAGAAAACCTTTGGAAGGATGAGCAGGACAAGGGTTCAGAGACTGACATCTGCTGTGTAAAATGCAACAGGTTTTCACCCAACAGTGCTGCAAGGGCTGGAAACAGGTAAATCCTCCTGGGAGCGCTGGTAGGTCCCAGTGCCCTGTGAGTGGTCCCAGCAAGGGAAATGGCCCAGCGCCAAGCTCCAGGGAGGACCCTGCCACTCTCCTTGGAGCAGAGACCCCTGTGGAGCAGTGGCCACCCACCAGCACCCCACAGCCACAGTGCAGGGAGGCACAATTTGCTCCCCACAAATGAGTGAGACCATCTCAGGTCCCCCCAACACCAGCAGTGACTGTTCCCCTGCAGCTGGCTGGGGGATTAGCAGCACATACCAGCCATCAGCAGCCGCCGCGTCAGTGCAGCATGGACCAGCAGGGCTTTGCCAGCTGCCCCTCAGGGATTATCATGACTCACTGGCACGCTTTCAGAAGTATTTTTCCCTGCAGAAATGGCGAGCTCAGCCAAGCTGTGCCACAGGGAAGCTTAGCAGGGAGGGTGGCCCAGGGGTGATGCACAATGACCTGAAGGTGGAGGGGTTGCCCTCCTCGGGGGGCTGCCAGCACCCACAGGAAGCACTTATGACAGTGGTCCCCAAGGCTCTGCAGCTCCCGGGGGACAGCTGGGCTGCCAGCGGCCAGGGGAAGCAGACATGCGTGTGCAGGGAGGAATGTTTGCTCAGAGCAGGTCCAGCCACTGCGTTATTTCTGATCCCAAGAGGCCCAGAGGGAGGGCTGTTTATCAGGGATAGACTGTACCAGATTGACTTGGCATCTTTATAAAAAGAAACAAAGCTAAATTTTAGTTTTGGTTTGTTTTTTTTTAAAGACAAAAGGTAATTATGAGGAAAGTTGGAGAAGGAGGGTGACATGGGCTCATGTGCGCTATAAGGGAGAGGACAGGGTGTGCTGGAGGGTCAGACACAGCAGCTAGAAGAGCTCCTTACAATGCATTTTTGGGGCCAGGTCATCAGCGTCCCTGAAGAACAAGAGGCATAGCAAGGAATACTGTGGATCAGGAGGCTTCAGGAGAGGTACAAATGGCTGACATTGAGATATGGAGTAAAAGAAAATGGGCATGGTGTGGTGCTGCAAGAAGGTTTTGGTCTTAGAGCCTCCCATGGGAGCTATGCCATAAGAGGTGACTTTGGAGGATGCCTCCGAGGCAAAAAACAGTATGCAGATGTCAACCTTAAGCCAGCAATGTGACATGGCTGTGTCAAGAGGTTCAAAGGGTCAAAAGGATCCTGGGACCACCAAGTCTGGATTCTGGGATCAGGAAGATGAGATCCTGGGAGATGGGAACTGCCACCTCTGTGCTGCTGCTTTTCCACCATGTGCCCTTGTCCTCCCCCTCCCTGGGAAGCACAGACCCACGGTGGAGCTGTGCACAGGTCTCCAATGCAGTTCCCTGAGGTCCTGACAGCTGCCTATTGTCTCATGGGTATCTCCTGTCCAGCCACGTGCTGGACTGTTTGCTGATGCTCACGGGGGGTCTGGCCCACTCAGAGGAGAGGACAGAAGTACTGCATGGCCTCAGCACACTGGAGGGACATGACAGCTGGGGTTTCATCATGGCTTCCAAGGAAACAAGACCTTGGCCACTACCAAGGGATGTCTCAGATGGGGAGTAAGCACCTTCAAGTGTCCATGTGGGACTGGAGGTGTCTCTGGCCCATGGGGTGGGCTCCTGGAAGATTCACACTGGGCATCCCAAGCACATGGTGGGGCTGAGACAGGCTAAACTGCTCCATGAGGAGCTACAGGGCTACAAGCTAAAGGGCATTATCAGCTGCAGGATGTCCTGGCTGGCAGGTATCTGTGCCATGCCTGGGGCGGCCTCCCAGCCAGGGAACAGGGCCAGCAGAAGCACAGGGGTGGGGACAGGGATGGGATGACGGCAGTTCTGGGCCACACATCTGCCAGGGCAAAGCTTGGTCAAGGGGTCGGTTTGGTCTGGGAGGCGAGCTTGTGATGGAGATCGTGGTGCTGGCTGTGCGCACACCCCTTGCCCACAGAAGCAAGCAGGGATGCACAGGCAGAGCAGCCATCCCTGCCGGGGCAGCCCACATGGGGCAAGAGCTGGCACGAGGCAACTTCTTTCAGGAAGGCTCGCCCGCACAGCTCTCCAGGACTCACTCTCTGGCACCAGGAGCCAACTTCCAGGAACTCCTGGCTGCCTGGGAAAGCCTCGGCTGCCTGCATGTCTCCAGCCTTTTAAGGAGCTTATCCTCCACAGCTGAACTCCCCCTGCCTTCTCTGAGCATCCTGGACAGCGCGGCACAGGCACAGGCTGCGCTCCAGCATGCCGTGTGCTGCCAAGCAGGCAGCCCCTGCCACGGGGACTGCTTGCCTGCACTGCCAGATGCAGGCAAGATGAGCCAGGGACCCTGCCGCACCTGGGCTTCAGAGGCAGCAGAGGGGACTGCTGGGTGGGAAAGAGCCTGAGCAGGGATTAGAGGGCTCTCCAGACCTAAGCACATGCAGAAGGTGTTGAGGTGCATCACTGTGACACCTCCTCTGAGCACTGTAGCGTGTGTAAGTAAAGCATACAGCCGCTGGGTTGGGGCTGTGTGTCTGCACAGGGGCAAGTGCCCTGAATGGTCTAGCAGGAGGGCATCCATGGCTGTGTGTAAGCACACATGTGCACACGTGCACTCACTGCTGCACCTCCTTCACAACATATGTGCATCTCTGTGGACGTAGTTCCATTGATGCATGTTTGTCTGGGTGTTCCTGTGCATAGCCTCAGTTTGTGCCTGTGTCCTGAAACATGTGCATGACTCATATCGGTGGTAATAAGCATGGCCCCTGTCTTCTTGTGTCTGTGTTCACCTGTGTGTGCAGCATTGCTGCGGCCAGGTGTGTGCATGCAAATGTGCACGTCTGGCTGTGCCATCACTGCATGAAGCCAGTGCACACAGGTTTGTTGGAGCGCCATAAACTGTGGCTGCATGGACATGTGCCCTGCAGTGTGCACACCCAGCTGCTCACCATGGCCAAACCCTCCGGCATCAGGGGCTGCACATGGGGCAGGGGAGGGCACAGCTCCTGCTGTATTGTTTGGGACTGTGCTGGTCCCCACGTGCGGCAGCATCCCCTGCCAGCTCTCCCAGCAGTTGCCACTTCCAGAAAAAATCTCAGACTTTGCTGAGGGACACGGCTTCCTCCAATTGTCCCCTGAGCAGCTCTGCTGGGCTTGGCATGGGGCTGTGATTAGCCCATGGCCTTGGCACCGCGGATACCAGGGGCACAGTGCTAGGTGGTGTGGCAAGATAAGGGGCCCAGACACAAATAACAGCACAGCCAAGGCTGCCGAGGCACTGGGACGGGAGATTTCAAGACATGCACCTTCCGGAGGTACACCTTGTCCTTGGCAGGGAGGTCATGGCCAGGGAAGATCATCCCCATGCCCTGGTGCTGTTGGAGACCCAAGGACACCTTGCTGCAGTGTCCCCTGTTTCCTTCTGGTGCTGTGGGCTGCAAAGCAGGGTTAGAGAGTGGCAGAGGATGGTGGAGCTGCTGATGGAGCTCTGAGCTTGTGGCAAAGATGTAGACTCCAGGGCCTGGCCACCTCTCCCAGCTCATCACAGCAAGTGACCTGGAGTAATAGGATATTTGAGCAAGAGCTTTGCAGCTGGATGGGAGCATCCCACGCCAAGGCAGCTGCCTGGGGCTTGCCCCATGCACAGTGCTTGGGTGAGAAGCTCAGCCCCTGGCAGGAGCATGGGACCCCTCTGAGCCCAGCATGGGCTGTGTGGCTCAGTGCCATCCCAGGGGGAGCAAGGATGCTGCATGCAACGAGGTAGGGTGGTCCCCAGCACCAAGGGGGTTTGGAGTAAGGAGAAAGCACTGAGTGGGCTGAGTCCTTTCCAGCCATGGGACAACTGGAACCACAAAGAAAATCTGGGATAGAACCAGGTGCAGGGAACCCAGCCAGCACAGAAAACATCTTCCCCAGGGCTGTACTTGTTCAGAGGCACATCTCATGGGAAGAGTGACCTGTGGGGCTCCAGGTTTAGTTTCTCACTACATGGCTTGTGCATTTTTTGAGGCTACTTTGGTTTTTGATCAGCAGTTGGGAAAAAAAGTTACTGAAAACCATTTTATTGAAAAGTTTGTTGCATGACTCGTTATAACTGAGCATCTAAGTCCTCAGACTGACTCATGACTCTCACCATCTGACAACATTTTGGTTGAAGTGGCTGCAAGGTGTCCCTCTGGTTTTCCTGCTGGGATTTTCCATGACTATGAGCAAAAGTCCAAGGGCAGCAGCAGCTCTCCAGGTACTGCCTTGCAGCACCAATCTGGCAGTGGCCAGTGATTCAGACTCTGTGCTGCCCCATCCCCAGGCAGCTGGGTCCAGACACATCCCACAGTGCCTTGACACCGTATTTTCCCCACATCCCTCTTTAGCATTAGGAACATGTCCTTTAGCACCAGCTCTTGTCTCGGCCCAACCTCTGCTTGCTGTAAGGAGCATCTTAGGGGGCTGAAGGTGGCCCAGCAGTGCTTCGTCCTTCAGGCACACTTTGGGCATCCCATCCCATCCCATCCCATCACATCACATCACATCACATCCCACCCTCGCTCTGCTTCCTCTGAACACTGCCCATCCCATCCTGCCTGGCAGCCACTGCTGGACAATTTCTGTTGCAGAAACAGCTCCTGATAGTCAGGGTGACTCCAGGGCAGGGAGAGCTTCCTGCACAGCCCTCAATAGGCTCTTTAGCCAGCCAAGGAGCCGTGGGAAGGCAGAAAGCCTTGAAAGACCTGTCCTCTTCCCGGCAGTTGTCTCTCCAAGGCTGCTGTTTCCCAAGGTGCCCCCATGCAGGTAACAGCCTCCTCATCCTGTTGCCCAACCCTGCTGCCCCAAACCCACCAAAAGCTTGTTGAGAGAGTCAAGGTTCTGCCTGTCACACATCTGCAGAGTGGATGAACAGCAAAGGAAAGGGTTGGAGCAGGGCAGGGAGGCTTTGGACACAGGCTGCAGTGCTACCTGGGGAAAGAGAAGAGCTTCAGGAAACAGGAGGAAAGGCCAAGGGATCCCCACTGTGGGCACAGGACTGCTTGGCCTGCTTGTTCAGGGCTCAGAGTGTCCAAGCACATTGATGGGGTTTGGGGGTGCCCATGGAGCACAAACCAGGAGGAAGAGAGAGTGCGCTCATGCAAGATGCCCCCTGCCCCCAAGGAAAGTGCATGCCAGGCTGGCTTTGCCCCCGCCCAGACAAAGGGGAACAGGCACAGGCAGTGCCCAAGAGTGCTGGCCGGACCCCTGTGCTGAAAGCAACCCCCCAGCAGCACAGCCACAGCCTTGCAGCAACCACAGAGATTGCTCTGCCACATTATCACACCTCTGGGAGACACTGTTTGGAGACATTCTGCATGTTGCCTAAGCATGGCCATGCATTGCACTGATGCCTGGACACCCTTGTGCCCAGAGCATCCATCCCCTGGGGGCTTGCATTGCTGCTGAAGAAATTGGGGTGGACAAGTTGCTTGCTGAAATGCGGAGCAGCCAGGAGCCATGCCCAGGCAGAAGGGGAAGGTGGGCTGCAAGCAGCCTGCCACATTCTCCATCCCAGTCCAACCTGGCAGAGGGCCCAGGCAGGCAAGGGGGGGAAGGCTGCAGGAACTTGATAAACGGTGTGGAGGGTGGGGACGTGGGGCTGATTCCAGGCTGCCCAAGTTGAGCCATGGTCGCAGCCGGGATCCCAGGGTTGGTGGCAGCTGAAGGATGCTGAGGGGCACGAGGACGCTGGCTGGGGGGGTGTGGGTGTGTGTGCTGCCAAACACCACAGAGTGAAGGATGGGAATAAGCACAAGCCTGCCTGGCTCTGGCAGGGAGGGACCATGGTGTCCTCACCAAGCAAGGAAGGGATCCCTGCCACCTGGGCTGGCTTAGATGTACCTGCACCAGTGCTCAGGTCCCCCAAGCAGCCAGTCTTTGAGAGACATGACAATGCAGAGGAGTCATGCTCTGCCTAGGCACCACCTGCACATTTGCTCTGTCCTCCCTCCCTGCTCATAGGATCCCATGTTTCAGAACTGCAGGGGGCTTTGACTGGAATCTAGTCTAGGACTGTCTAGGACACCAGAGTCCAGGGCTTCCTCATAAGCCCCTCTGAACATGCTCCCAAGATCATCCCCACTCTGGTGCCATGCTGCCCATGAGCAACAGTTGGCCAACTAGTCCACCACCATCACTGTGGTATTGTGTGCCTCAGTTTCCCCCACCATCCCAGCCATGGGCAGATAGGACACCAGAGCTTGAACATGACATGTGACAAGCCAAGCAGAGCAGGGCTGGTAGGGGATGCAGTCTGAGACCCACAGGGCATCGCAGTGAGACAGAAGCAAGGGTGGGAACCTGTTGGCATTAACCACAGGGGTTTCCTGGCAGGATGATGCCAGCTTGTGCTGAAACCATGGGTCAGGGAGCTGGGGGGCGGTGCAGGGGGCAGCCCCATGCTGCTGCCATGCCCTGCCTGACTCTGGCTACTGGGCTTCTGTCCCTCTGCTGTCCATGCTCCCATCCACTGGTTAGACCATAAGCTAGTATGCTCCTCCTGCCATGTCCCAGCACTTTGCATTTCCCTATAGAATGTCCTGGAGGGATGCCCCCCCAATGGCACCCTGGGGGTCCAGCTCACTGATGCCAGACAGGGGCTGCTTGGGACCACCACTGCCTGACAGGACATGCCTGTTGCTGCACTGTATCGCCTCTCATCTCCACTCCAGCAACAAAAACAGACAGTGCTTTCGGAGCTTGCCCAGGCCCTTGTGTGACCAGACAGGCCCTGCTGCAAGGGAACAGGGGGTCAAGGGCCACACAAACATCTGGAGGGAGGTGCAGCCCGTCCCACACCCGCACAGAGGAGCTCCCCTTGGACAGGCAGCACTTGGGGGTCAGGGGGTCCCCAGGGGCTGTGCCCCCAGCCTCCTTCTGTGTTGGGGGTGGGGGTGCTGGCAGCATCCCTCAGATACAGCTGGTCTGAGGACTCTCAGCAGCAGCACACAGCTGGCTCACCAGCCACCGGCACATCTGGAGTCACTCAGGCAGGTCCAGGCAGTGCACAGCAGCAAGGGCAGGGATGCACGCTGCAACTCTGCCAGAAGGCAGGCCATGCTTGAGGCAGCTAGGTTGCCACTACACCCCACTAGAGCCACACCAGAGCATGCTGCTGTTCCCACTTGCTTCCTTGCTCCAGTTCCGGAGCATCTAATCCCTTGTCCCTAGCACTGGGATGGCATGTGAGGGCTGTGCTGCAGGGATCAGCTGAGCAGCAAAGCCAGGACAGGGTGCCATAGAGATGCTCTGCCAGCCACCTCATCCAGGGGAAACAGGCTGCCATCACCCCATCACTGCCCACAGGTGTCTCCTGGAGGGAAAGATGGGATGGATGGACAGGAACAAGGGACATGAGCAGATGGCATAGGGAGGCAGCAAGGCATGGGCACAGCTGGTTGAGGAGGGTCAGCCAGAGCAGCCCACCTGCCCCTTGTCCTGTTGGACCTGGGTGTTAGTATCAGCCATCCCTATGGATGTTGGGGTCTTCTCCCATGCAGCCTGTGCCTTTCACCTGGGATTCCTGTTTGCTCCGAAGCAAGGAGCCAGGAAGAACTCAGGCAGGCTTTGGAGCATCTCTTGGAGGTCACCATCCCATGATGAGGGGGCCTGGGGGTAAGTGGAGCCACCAGCACAAGGAAAACATGTCCCAGTCCCACTCCTGCCCAACAACTCCACCAGCAGCCCAGGGGAGAGCCCCAGTGCAAACCTCCTACTCCATCATTCCTCTTTAGGCAACCTGCCTCTCCCCCTGGCCAAGACTCCCATACCAGCTTCCACCAAGGGATGATGCAGCCCTCCCCCAGAGAAGATGCTACCTGGGTGCCCTCCTGGAGGCTGGAGATTGGATATACCAGCTCTTGTTGTCAGTGCCACAAGCACCAATCCTGCATAAAACAGGCAAAAGCACCAGTTACGCTGAAATGGGGCACAGATCTGGAGGTCAGACCCATCCCCTCTCCTGGCCTTGCTGCTGAGCAAGCCCACATCAGCCTGTTCTGCCTCTTGAGCATATGAGCCAAGCACCCGTGGTGCTTGCACACATTTCCCTACCAGGCACCAAGTGCTGGCCTGGAGGACAGTTCAGTACAGCCAGTTCACCAGCATTCAGCATATCAGAGCAGAGCACAGCCACCTGAAGAAGACATTCCCCCTACCCTCTCCAAGGTATGGCTGTCTGCTTTAGAGCAAAAGGTCTAGATCCACGTGGTTTCCCCATGCCAGTTTGGACAATTTCTACCAACATACCAGCCCAGAGAGGCTCGTGCCTATGCACATGGTGGAATCTGTGCTGCCTGCTGTGGCAGATGGACCACCTCCAGAACATCTGCTCTGCACCAGCCCTTCTTGAGCCAGGGAGAACCCACCAAAAAGCTGGCAAGGAAAGGAAAGAGAAGGAGTGGTGTACCAGTGCTGAAGCAGAAAACATTGTTAATGGAGCATCAGTAGCTCATCAGGGGAAAGCAAGGCTGTTCTCAGATAGTTCAGATCTAGATTAGGCAAGAGACAGTGAGTAACAGCGTGGGTTGGACCCATGTAAAGTTATTGGCTCAAATAGACTAAAAAGTAAACAAAACAAAAAAAAAAAAAAAAAGGAAAAAGAAGAAATACCATATTCAGGTCTGGTTTGTTTATTCAGAAAGAGAGAAAATTAAAACATAAGTACTAGGACAAAATATGCCAGTTCTAAATTCTGCCTTAGATGATGATTTTATTAGCAAAGAATCTAGATCTCAAGTTATGTCTCAAAACAACAGAAAACCAGATGCAGAGGTCAGTACTTTCATGCCTAATAACAATGCTATCAGTGACATCCTTAAGGAAGAGCTGGACTCATCAGTACTGCAAGAGTCATTTCAAACAAATTTGGATGGCAAGATTTCACTGTTAGAATCTACAATTTAAGTTGAGACAAAGCATAATGAAAGTGCTGTTCCAAATGCAATCCCATGACATCACTAAGACTCAACAATTAACATCAGCTGCTTCCCAAGTAGTTGGAGAAATGGAGATAAAGTCATAACCCATCAGCTAAAATCATCCCATAAGAAAAATCAGTGGTATCCTGAAAAAAAAGGAGGCTTAAAGTCTCAACCTAAAGCCATTTCCAAAGAGAATAACAGCAAAACTAGTAGGAAATAAAAAGTATGTGAAAGTCATACAACTTGAAATATTCACGATAGAACTCAGACAAATGTCAAAAAAAATAACTCTTGCAGCAGAACCAAGTCACGTGGACAAAGCTCTCTCCCCTACCAACCAAATAAAAAATATTTTGAAGGTCAGCAGGAGAAGGGCCTAACTTTCCAGGTTTGGAAGAAACTACCCAGTTCCAGAGAATAATGTGGGTATGACATAATGTATTGTCCACATTCAAAGAAGATATTCAAAAACCAAAACCTAAAGATTGTCACAGAAATGGTTAAGAGATCCTGCAACAAAAACAAGTACCTGGGGCACTGGGACCAGATGGCATCTGTTATTTGTCTTAAAATCTTTTCTTCATTGCACTCGTTTGTGTGTAAAACTTCAATGTTTTGCACTTCATTGCAAAACTTTCCAAGCAGTCTTATGGGAGGGGGCAGGATTGCAAAGTGACATGAGGGAGGTGAGAGCTAAGGATGAAGAATGAAGGTTTGTTTGGACAGCGCTGTGTCTGACTAACTAGATGTCTCCCAACTATTTGATAGGAGCTACAATCACTTTGGCAGACACAGGTACCTCACATGGGAACAAAAACGGAGACAGATGAACAAGACTCTCCGCAGATTGACTTCTGGCTGCCTGGCAAGTGCAATGGCTCTGCATGGATGTGACTCCTATGGATGTGAGAGGCCTTGAAAGTGCTGTCAGGGGTATCACAGCCTGCTTTTAGCAAGCCAGATCTCTAATCCAAAGCTGCAATCTGGACATGGCTCATGTGTGGCAGAGAGTCTCTCAAGAGGACTTCTTGCTTGCTGCTCTTTGTCCTGGAGGAAAAGTTGATGAGGCTTCACCACAAAAAATGCCAGTGTCAGTCCTGGATCATTACTGGCATCTAAGATCTCATAGCAACATGCCAGAAATGGAGAAGATATTTTTGCACACCTTTTGCAGTTTGGAATAGACAAATATGGTACTACAGCCATTATAAAGGTGCCCAGTGAGGGTGCAAACGGAGTCTCCAATATCATGGGAAACGTTCTCTTAACTTTAAAGAAAGCTACAAACATGTTTGTACATACAAAATGGCATTTAGCATTTTAGATAATTTTTATCAGCAATGCTAATGATAAAAAGAAGCTCCTTTAACTCTGGAAAGCTAAAAGTGAAAAAAACCCTGGTTTTGGACACTTTGTACTTACAGTCATGGCTTATGGTCTCAGTGTGGGAAGATGAATGACTGAGATGGTCGGATGGGATGATCAAGAAATAAGCCATTACAACCTGAGGACAGGTGCTTGTGGGACATTTGCACCTAAGTAGCAAGTAAAGCACAGAAAAGCAATGAAGGTTTCATGTTTAGGAAATCCCGGAGAAGGCTGGTCTCAGGGCAGTGGATAGCATGAAGGACATGGTGGTGAAGGCTGCCTGTCTGCACTTGTTCAGTTCCTAGGAGCAGACAGCCACTCTCAGCCTGCATGGTCCCCTCCAAGGGTTGCTGTGGATGCTGCTTGAGCCCCCTGGTCCCCCAAAAGCTGCTGCTCCAACAGCTTCTGCTCTCCTGGCTCCTGCTCACCATTGTTTCATCTGTCCAGAGGAAAGCACATGTGGTGCAACCACAGGGCAGGCTCCTTTCCCTGCTGAGTCATGCTCCTAATTGTGGTTTTCATCTGTGGTTTTGGTCTCCTCTATCATCCTGGGCCCTTGTGTCTGCAGACAAGGAGATTCCAGCAGCAGCTCTGTGTACTGAGGAGGGTCCAGCCTCCATGAGACCCTGACCCAGCTCTTGCTTCCCATGGATCCCCAGCAGAGTGACCTCAGGTTTCTAGAGAAAACCAAATAACCGTTGAGGTTTGGTCCCTGTCCGGTGGCCTGCCCTGAATGACTCAAACACACAGGTGAAGGCTGCAGTTAGCAAATATTGTGGCTTCTCCTGTGGTGCCTGCAGCTGGCAATAGGGAAAGAGCTCATCCAGCTGGGGACACAGTCTCTCAGCACTAGGTCCAGGTCTACGGACTTACTGCTCTCCCACCTCCAGCCCAGGTCCTAGGGGTCTGGCTCTGACCGTGCCTTCTCTAACAGGAATAAAAAGCCCATAGAAACATTTTTCCACCTTAAAAATAGCCACATTGTGCCTGGAGAGGGGAAGAGAGCACAGAAGATGTAAGATGACCACTAATCTGGTTGCTTAACTGTCTGGAGGCAACTAGGCGGCTGAAGGGATTGAGCAAGAGCCAGCAGCAGGTCACTGTTACTGTATGTGCGGTCTTTCAGAAGCACTGAATTTGTGGCCATGAGGCCATAAATATGACTTAAACATCAGAGGCCTGACAATGTTGCCCTGTGACCATCGAGACCAGGAACTACCTTTTGGCTTAAGATCCTCTGCCGGACAGGCAGCCGGTCTGCACATGACCATACAGAGGCAAATTCAGCCTCTGCCCTCTGCAATTAGATCCAGCCATGGTCGGTGTTGAAATGTGTGCTAGTCCACATTTCAACAGGTCTAGCTTTAACTCCCAGCCATGGGTCTCATTATATTAATTTCTCTAGTAAATGGAAGAGCTCCCAAGTACTTAGTTCATGTTTTGATTTTGAAAGGAAGCAGGCCTTATGCAATTATGTCTGTTCCTCATACCTTCCCAATGTGTGAAGCAAATTCAGGCAAATTTGACAGACAGCTAGTGACCTTAGGAGGTAGCTTTTAAGATTTTTTAAAATCAGGCAAACATGGGAGGAGAGAAACTCTGCTGGTTTCTCTTCCTCCCCATAAAATTCCTCCAGGGAAGAATGTGAGAAAAGCTTTCGCTGGAGTCCGCATCTTTATACAGTAGATGATCTGGGAGGACATCTGTTGCTCAGATCTCCATTATCTCAGTTAAAATATCTCTGACTCACCCAGACACATACGGCTGGACACTTTGTGCATGGAACAGGACATACACCCCACGAGTTCCTTATCACCAGTAATGAACCATCCTGCTTCTCCCACCCAGGCCAGCAGCCCAAACTCTGGCTGCTGGCTCCTGCTCCTCCATGCATGGTCCCGTGAGCCTTGGTGTCATAGGAGGCACTAGCACCTCGGGGATGAGTGGAGACCTGGGAGACAGGCTTTCTGCCTGCACAGCACTCAGATGCTCCCCCCTCCTTCCAGATCTGTGCACGCATCACCACATCACCGCATCACCGGTTTTCAAAGGGGATTTTCCAGGATAAACAGTTGAGATGAACTCATGGAAATCTGTGGCTTGTTAACCCTCGTTAGCAACCACTGGCAGGAGCCCAGTGGTTCAGAGACCCCATGAGGGGCAGCCACTGTCAGGTTTTCAGGGAGACCTGCTGGGCATGAGGGGCTGCGCAGGTGACTGAGGTGGTGAGGCTGGCAGGGCTGGACCTCCAGTTCTCCAGTCTCTCAGCCCAATTAACATCACCTCAGAGAATGAGGTCATCCTAGCGGCCAGACAGTCTGGGAAAACACTTTCACAGCTCCAGGAGGATTTCCTTTTTCCTCTTTTCAATTGTTCCTCTGTGCTGCCTCCCTCCACTCCCCCCTCCCCATCCATGTCCTCAGGGCTCCTTTGCACTTGGGCAGAGGCAGGCTCCTGGCTGCGCTCACATTGTTCCTTCAGGGAGGCAGGAGAGGCAGCCACAGCCTGCAGAAGGGCCACATGGGTGCTGGGGGAGACCCCGGCTGCTGCAGCAGATTCCGCTCTGCCTGTGCTGTCACACAGCTGTGAGAAGGAGGTGGCTGCAGAGCTGCTCCTGGCTGCCTGTGGTCAGCCCCAACAAACACATCCCATCCCTGGGAGTGATGGGGGAGTGACAGGGTTGGTACCTCTGTCCTAATCCTCATCTTGGTCACCTATTCAGGATGGTAATACCTGCTCAGCATGGCAGGCAGGAGGACCTCTATATTTTGTCACCAAGAATATGAAAGTCCTCGAAGATGGAAGTCTTCAGAGTGAATATTTATCCAAAAACATGTCTTGTGCCAGCATTTGCCAGGATTGCAACGAAGCTCCCTTTGCTTCCTCACTGCAGTTCTCAGATCTAGAGATGCAAAAGTCTGGATATGTCTCCCAAGGTCCACCTATGGGTCCCTCTGAAGTCATTCCTGCAGGGCCCTTCCAGAAATCCTGTGACTGCAGCTGCCGCTGCCCTGCAGGACCATGCTCAGCCACCTGGCTCTCTGCACTTGGTGATGCTCCCCCAGCTCCAGCACACAGCTACACAGTCTCAAGTCCTCCCTGGTTCACCGGAGACTCCTTGGCAGAACCAAAGTAACCAAGAGTTACTCTGACATTTAACAGTGACCACCACATCCTCCATACACAGAGTGCTAGGTGTGCATGTGCAGGATGGGTCCCTGCCCTGTGCGAGGTGATGGGCAGTGCAGGACCAACCTGGAAAGAAAGTACCTTGTGGGCTGGGAGCTGAACTGGGGTGTGGGAAGGAGGGAGGAAGGGACAGACTGGGTTGCACTGTGATCTTGTGCAATACATTAAGGCTGCCCTGGGGGTCCCAAAGAAGACTCCCTCTTCCCCTGTAGGCCAGGATGGGCACTTGAAAAGAGTCTGCCTGACCCCTGCCCACCTGTAATGCCATTGCCACAAAGGATCAGGGATCTGCTTTGCCTGTCCAGATGTCAGGTCCTGCCTGTGAAGCCATCAGGGCTGCTCCAAGGAAAGTAACACCAATTGTGGAGGATCCTGCTAGGGCTGGCAGCACCTGCACAGGGGTCCCTGCCTGTGCTGAGATGGACATTGCTCCCCTCCCCAGACCCCACTGGTGAGCTCAGCCACTGCCCACAGGAGCACCCGCAGCTGACCTCAGCAGTTCAAACCCACCCATGCCTGGGGGTGCCGGGCTCAGGGACCACACTGGATGCTGGTTTTGGCTATGTCACCCTCGGTCCTCCCAGAACACTTGTGTACATCACCATCTTGCCCCTTTTAACACAAACAACAAAACCCAAGGATTTAACAGCTGTCTCCACACCAGTTTTCTCCTGATTTCCTTGCCTCCAAATTCATCCAAACAGTATAGCCATAAACTTTCTTGGGAAGCCAACAGCATTTTGGGGACACCAACAGCAGTTTGGCAAGGGACTGGCTCAGGTACAGCAAGGTTTAACTGTGCCAGAGTAGGGATCACTGGTTCCCCATCCACAGAAATATCCTCCAAGTGCTCCCTGGTATTCCTGTCACCCCACCAGCTGACCAGCCCATCGCACTGCCGACCTACATCAACTTCACTGCTCATGGACATACTAAGGCCTCACAGCAAAGGTCAGTAGGAGCATGAGGACAGCAGCCATCACTGAATCACATGGCATTCATTCATCACTGGTCTCCCAGCTGCTAATGGTTTGGCTGGTGCATCCTGTTCTGAAATCCTCAGCTTTGCATCCCCAAGACCCTGGTCTCTGAGCTGCTCAGGTGCTGCATGGGCACCATGGTACCTGAGGATCCAAGCAAATGAAGAGGTGGACATGACACAGGAATCACACTGCATGGAGTAGCTGGTTTGGGGCACAGGAAGAACAGTGTTTGGAGAGCTCGTGGGCTGGTGGCCTTCCAAGGGATCAGACTCACTTTGGGGCACCTCTCCACTCAAACATTGAAGGGGAACATCCAGTGTGGCCAAGGCACCAAGTAAGTGGGACCCTCATGACTCAGTGTCCTGACATTCACTCGTGAGCAGAGAAGGTTCTGACACTTCTGGGCCGGGCTGGCCTAGGAGGTGAGATGTGCCTGCAGAAAAGACCACATCCCACAGCCACCATCTAATGCTCCACAAAGCATCCAGGGAAAGGAGATCTGCAAATCTGCTTTTCCAAAGGAGCTGCTAGACTTGACCATGGCTCCATCTGGGCTTTTGCACTCACAAGCCACTGCTACCATATCCTTCCTGGACCGCAATGTTCATTACCATCAGGGCCAACTACCTCTCCTCGGAAAGTGCTCCCATATGCAGCGTCACTCTGCCCTGAAGCTCGCCACGTGCCCTCTGTTCAGAGCAAGCATTCCAGCAAGAGTCTTCCAGGCTGCCATTAGACATGACCTCAGGCCAGTGTGCAACATGCTCCAGAGGTGCCTGTTTTCCTTTTGGGGGAATCCACAGAACAGCTCATATACAGGGATACACAAACCCGTCTGATATGTTCAAAGAATTACTGAGCATCTGCAAGGAGAGGGAAAGAAAAACAAACACGTGGATGAAAGGATTCCTGTAACATGACAAAGAGGAAAGAAAAGGAGACAGGGATGAATAAGGCCACCCAGACAGGTCCCAGGCCTTTCTGGGAGCCCACCATCCTCTTGAGGTACCTCAGCACCTGCTCTGTGGCCAGACTGTCAATGCCTGCCTGTCCCCTTTGTTCCTCCTCTCTGAAACGTGCAGTCAGACAAGCCATTTGGTCACGTCATCAGTGAAGAGCTGCTTTCTGCAAAGCAGGGACATTGTTCCTTAACTCCTTGACTTCTGCCCTGACCACTTGGAGCAGCTAATGGTTCTGCAGCTATTAAATGTGCCTCCTGTCCCTTTTGCATCCTTCCTAAGGAACTCTACTTTCTTCGCATGAAATGTGCAGTCCAGGACAGACTTTTCTTACTGTCCTTGGCATCAGTCACATCAGACACATATATCCATCTTCCAGTCTTCCAGGGCTCTTTCCATTGACCTTCAGAAGTCTCCCAGATATTGTTCCATAGTTCTTTGCCCTGCCCCCATATCAAGCACACGGTTTCATCCATTAAAAAAAATAAAATAAAAAAAAATTAGGACAACCTATAGTCTTCCAGAATAACCAGGGGAGCCTCAGCTCTAGCTGTACCCAAGGAGACCATTGGAGGACGATGCTGAGAGCAGTTCACATCCCTCAGGAGATGTTCAGAACTGGTCTACAAACTCCATGCTGCAATGCTGAGTTCCCAGGCAGGGCTAACACTCCAGTTCCTGTGCTGTGGAAACACTCACAGTCCTCAGCCAGAAGCAGGGATGGGGCTGCAGATCTCTAAGAAAGCCATCTTTGGCAAGCTGAAGTCCTGCTTGCCCTGATGGACCTCCCATCTGCATCTCTGCCTTTTCCCAGAGCCCAAACACTGCTGAGGCAGGAATGGGTCTACCTGGTGTCACCCACTTTCAGGTGTCCTTAGCCCTGTGATTTGAAGTCACTGCACTGCTTTGAAGTTCAGAGCCCCTGTTCACTGCGTGAGGATCAAACCCACAGTGAGAGATGCCTGGCTTACAAAAGAGGGGTGAGGGAGGATTAGCCCCTTGGTCCCCATGTGCAGGCAGCAGTGCTGCAGCCAGGCACTGACCACGGGACAGAAACAGGTCTGCACTGCCCACAGCCCATGCTGCTTTCACGAAGAGAGGCAGCGCACAGGCACAGCTCACTACATTGCAAGGCACAGGGCTCTGACGCATTACAGACAGTATTTAAAAGTGCTGTCAATGTCTTAAAAGACACCAAAAATGGGAGCTGAAAGTGGGACATGAATCAGTAGGAAGCTGTTTGCTGTCAGGATTGGTGTTCACCCCACACTGCCTCAGTGTGTGATCGGACAAGTAGGTGCAGGTGGGATGGATGGGAAACATCAGGGAAACGTAGCTCACCAGGCAAGGGAGGGAGACAGACCCTTTTAGTGGCTTTAGCCTTTGGACAGGCTTTGCTGGCTCATAAAACAAGTAAGAATGGGCTTAAGAGAGCTGTCAGTCTGGGACCAGTGCTATCTGAGAGATCCCATGGGAGCCTGGGTCTCAGGACCAGCATAATAATGGAAAAGTAATAGGAGGGGACCAGCACCAGTGGGACATTGCCTGGTCCCAAGGAGCTGGAGGCTCTGGGGAACATGGAGAGCTCAAAGACACATGGGCAGCTCTCCACTGCCCTGTGTGCAACCCCAGGGCTAACACCATGTCCAAATCCAGGTCCAAGCCCAGGTCCAGGCCCAGGTCCAGGTCCAGGTCCAGCTACTGTTCAGTGCATGTCTGGATAGCAGGTGCCACTCAACAGGGAGCACAGGGTAGAGTGTGCCCTCAGGGGCTGGCTAACATGGGGAAGGAGGAGGATACTGGCAAGGAACCTGTCTCCACCACTTCTTGCCCACATGTCCTCTCTACAGGGACCTCTCAGGCACTCCTGTCCTTACCTGCTTACTCCCCACAGGACCCACCCCTTGTCTTTCTCCCACCTTGACCATCTCCCCTGATGCTGGACAGATGGGTCCAGCAGTGGGCTGGTCTCCAGGGGATGCTGTGTGGCTGCAAAGCCTTTTTGCAGCTATTTCATTGGGCCTCGTGAAGGTGAGAACTCCTGGGGTCCTTCCCTGGGAGGGACATGATGGGCAGGAAATATGCCTTGATGTGGTGTGCAATGGCAATCTTAACCAGTGCCAGCACAAGGCACCCTGCACACTGGCTTGTGGGGACAGCACTGGGAGAAAGTGGCACAGTGGCACAGCCAGCACAAGACACAGACTGAAGCTCAGTGGCTTTTTCTGGGCTGCATAAACATTATTGCTCCTAGGTCCCAGGCTGAGCTCTCAAGTCAGCAAGTGCCAGGACCATTAATAGTGCAGTGACAGTGCTTAAACTGGAGCTGCCACCACTGCAGACACAATAATTCCTTGTGCCTGAGGAAGTGATTAGCAAAGGTCCTGTGCTGCATTTTTCATCACCCTCTGCGGAGCGTGATGGAACTACATCTGAGGGATGTAGCTGGAGGGGAAGGGTGCAAAGTGGGCCTCTGGGGCTATGGGCCACATGCCACCACCAAGTCCTTCCCTGTAGCTGTGTCCATACCTTTCCCCTCGTGTCCAGCCGCTGGAGCCCCTTCTGCAGTTTCAGGGCTGCTCTGCGACTTATTGTCGAGTGTTTACTGTCATTGCCGGGGAGACATTAGTTCAGATTATGTCAAAACAAAGTTATTCCAAGCTCTATCCTAGAGAAAAATATTATTGTAAGCACTGATTGGCGAGAGGCGGTGTGTCCACCGCCAGCAATTCCAAAGCCCAGGGGGTGGGGGGAGATAGGATCTTTGTTTTCCAGCCAGGCTCCCAGCCAAGAGCAGCCAAAGTTGAGGTAGAAGGAAGATTTTGTGAGGCAGCCAGCAATTCAGGTCAAAGCTTCAGTTTCTCCAGAAAAAAAAAAAATCCTTTAAACTGTAAAGAAAAAGTCCTGTTCCAGCCCCAGCCTTGGCCAGAGAGCGTATGTGCCATATTGTCCAGGAATTGAATGTAAGGAATCCAGATATGCCATGTTATCCAAGAATCACATGTAGGAAATCCAGGAGTGACTTGTTATCTAGGAATCACATGCTGAGAAGCCAGACACAGCCTGTTATACAGGGATTGAATGCAAGGAATCCAGATGTGGCACATCAGATGGGGGCTGGATGCAAGGAATCCAGATGTGCTGCATTACCCCAGAGCTGCAGAGAGGGATGAGAAACAGGCAAACACATGCAGGCTGCAGCTAGCCTGAAAGTGCAGGTACCCAGCTGGCTCCAGCCTTAGCTCAGAAACATGAAAAGCAAAAAGCAGCTTCAAAACCAGGGGCTGCGAGCAGGGCTAGGCCAGGCAGGTAGGGTGAGGGAGCCTGTGGCCAGCCTGCAGCAGGGGAGAGGCACTGGCTGGGGTGGAGGCAGCTCTCTGGACTGAGACCAGCCCTGGAGATGAGGGTCAGTGGGGAGAGGTGATGATCCTTCTCACCTGTGCTGGACAATGTCCCCAGGGCCACCAAAAGAGGTCCAGGAGCAAAAGGGGCCTCGAGGGCAGCTGGCAGAGGAAAGGAGATGGACCAAGGAGGAGAGGAGACAATGCAAGGGTATAAATGAGTCTAAAGAGGTACAAATGAGGACAGCAAAATGCAGGCAAAGTCTCAGGAGAAATTCCCAGACAGTGAGATAGAGTGGGCAGTGGACACTTCTCCCCAGGGGCTGGAAGGGGATGGATGGGAGCTGTGGAGCTGGCTCCCCGGGGAGGTCAAGGGGATGGAGCTGAGGGCAGCCCGGCTAGGCAGGGTGCCTGGTGGTGGGAGCCACACGGCCCAAGCCCTGGGGAGCTGTGTGGGGTCATCTCAGCAGGGTGGTCATCAGGACCACCCCGGTTACCAGCCCCAGCTGAGCAGCAGGTCAGGGGTAGCACAGCCAACTCAGCCAAGGAGATGGGCACTGGGGGAGGCTGCATCCACACAGCTGAGCCAGCACAGATGCTACCGCCACCCCAGCACCCTGGGAGCCCTTTCACAACCCTGGGTAGTGGTGGGGGAAAGAAAACCTACACCAACATGTGTCCCCTGGGACCACCGCCCAGTTCAGCTGGAGGGAGACATCTCTGCAGAGTCACATTCCCACTCCCAGCCCTTCCCACACTGCCAGGACATCTTTGCAGGAGCTGGGTAGAGCTTCAAAGCAGCCAGTGCCATCCCCTGGCAGTCGAGGCTCATGTGGTCCCATCCCTGAGGGAGACCAGGAATGGGTCACACCATCCCACTGCTGGGGCCAGCCAGCAATCCAGTGCTGTGAGCTTCCCATAACAGTGCCCTTCAGGGCTCAGGTGCGCTGCTCTGACCACATCCCCTCCCCTTCAGGATGTGGTTTCTCATCTGCTTCTTCTCTCAGCGTCTATTTTCATCGCTCCCTCCCGCCCGTTGAACAAGTGCCACAGAAATAAAGTACTGGGCGGCTCTGGGGACTGGCCAAAGCACAAGCTGTGCAAATGGCACCAGGCAAAATGCACAGTATTGTTCTGGCAGTGAAACAGGCTCTTTAGAGACTGGCTAGAGCCCTCCTCTTCCCCAGAGCTCCCGGAGGAAGGGGCACCCGCAAGGTGGAGGCAAATTGTGCCCCAGCCCTGACAACACACAGAATCAGCAAATTCTCCTTCATTTTTTCAGGCCAGGCTGTAGGAAGGAGCAGAGGAGGGGGGAGCCGGCAGGGGTGGGACAGCAAGAATGCCCCCAGGTAGGCAGGCAAAACAGCAGTAAGCATCTGAGCATATTGTTGGATGTTCTGGGAAAAGAGCTGCACCCAGTGCCTGATCCTGCCTGTGCCATCATCCAGGCACCTCTGCTGAGTGATGACAGCTAGCTGGGAGACTGTTCCTTAGACTAAGCAAGCTCCTTTCGCAGACACACTGGTGGGTGTCAGCATCACCAGCTGTACCCTTGTCCCCAGCATTTTCTGCTGCTTGTCTGTATTTCATTTGGTGGCTTATATCTCTATCCCATTAACATCCTCTGTTCCTCTGTGATGTCTTGTTCATCTCCTATATAATTTCCAATGTCTGCCACCATCCTAGTTTCATGGTCCTCTGTGGGTGGTCTGTGGCCTGAGCAGTTCTTTGCTGCTGGACCTGGACCTCTGCAAGCACTCTGACCCTCCACTTAGCTGGATAACCCCTATCAAAGAGTAAAGCTCTTTCGCCTCCATTAAAACTGCTCTGACCCCTCTCAGCAGCCTGTCCTCACCAGGGAGGAAGGGGATGCAAACGAGCACTTGCTTCTGCTCTGGGAATCTCCTCCATGCATGGTCATGCTGGGCCTGTTGGACAGCCTGGCATGGCTCTCAGCAACATGACAGTGTTGTGGCTTGTAGGCAGACACCATGTCTCCCTCTTCTCTGCAGCATGTGGCCATGCACTACGCGGCAGAGGCAGTCCCATCCTCTTCCAGTTCCCAGCTCAGGTACCATTGCTGGCACACTTCGGTTCATGTACCTGCACTGCCTTGCATGTGAACTTGACAGCGGAGAGGTGACAACCTGTGTCCCATCCTCTCATGCAGCTGGGTCACAGTTGGTGTCCTCCTAGTTGCAATGTGGTCCCAGATCCTCCAGTTCAACCACAATGCTGTCTCCATGTCTTCCACCCTGATGCTGCCTGGAGGCCTGAGCCTAATCAGAAACCTTCCTCCAACAAGAAGCTGTGCACAGTGGTGAGCACGTCAGGCAATTCCCCACAAGAGCCATGAAGGAACGGGATGAACACCATGATTTGATCCTTGTCAGCAAAGGTTACCTGGAGAATTTCTCCTACAAGCTGGCCCAAAGCCTTGCTTGCAGGAAGACATTGTGGTGCAGCAGCAAAGCTCCAGGCAATGGTGAATCCTCCCAGCATCCAAAAATCTCCTCCAGTGCCTGGAGACCCTTGAGGAGAGGGAAACTGCAGCTTGTTTCAAGGCTGAATTTGACTAAACGAGGTTTCCAGCCAGTGGACTGTAGCATTCATTTGTCTACACTCCCAAAAGCCTCCTCCACCAGGAAACATCTTTATGTGCAAGTACCTATAAAAATGATCACGTCACCACCCAGGCTTCTCTGAGTGAGCGGGATAAACCAAGCCTCGCATCCTGCAGTTCATTTCCCAGCCCATGGGACCAGGGTCCATGATAAGTGGACACCACGTCTGGTTGCACGTCCCCCTCCTGGGCCATCAAACCTTGGCTCCTGGCAAGTCTCCAAGCCCTCAGTATCATCCAGTCTTTCCAAGACTTGTTCAATGTCAGCGTCAGCATTTCAGGGACTCTTCCAGCAGCTCGTTCCTGGCTTGAGGGTGTAAGTTAACCAGATCTGTTGGTCTGCAATCCCACAGCCTCCTCTGTTACAGATGTTAATTTCTTAACACACACACACACACGCACACAACCAGGACTGATCACATATCTATGCTTTGACCCAAGCAGACTGCAGTCATCTATTGAACACTTATGTGTTTGCTTGTTACAATTAGACTCCATTTGGTTTGTGCGCAGCTGGAATTGGGGGCTGGCTTGATTTGGTCATCCTAAATGTATATTTTCAAAGGCTTCTCACTGCTATTAGCCAGCGACAGCTCACTGATTTCTTTGGCTTCCTCTTCTACCACAGGCAGTTCTTTACATCGCTGCAGCCCTCCCTTTTCCCCATCCTCCCTGGGATGCTCCACCTTCTCCAGCCCATGGGTTGGACCTTGGTGTTTGACAGATCTGAGGTTCTCAGCAGGAAGCCTGCTCCGTGTAGGAGATGTCTCCTGCCTGCTCTGCACAAGAGATGGCAGGACAGATGGGAACATGCCATGGACCAGATGGACTCTGCTTGAAATGCTAACCCTGGGTATTTCATCACCACACCTACCACCTTACCCTGGGTCTGTGTGCAGCCAACCTGCCAGAGCTGTTCCCAAGGTGGACAGAGCAGCCCAGCCAGGAGGCTGGGTGCTCTGCTGGGTCTAAGGGCAGACCCTTTCTAAGGTCTTCACCAGCTGCCATCGTCCCACGGTCCCAGGAGACCACCAAGGTCTCTCTTCTCATCTGATGGCCACTCTGCTCCACACCACAGCCTTCCCATCATCTGACTCTGCCTGCTCAGCATGAGTCACCCCTCCAAAATGCATGGTTGAAGCTGAAGAAGGAGGATGAGGCAGAGAAAAAGGCAGATCACCCTCTTCAAGGCAGCAAAACAGAGTGAACACCTCAGCCTTTGTTCAGCTTCCTTTCCTCTACCTCTACCTCTGATGCCAGCCAGGGTCCCTCCTGGTTCCCACCTGCTGCATCACTCAGGGCAGAGTGGTCCTCCCCCTCCAGCTGCAGGCCACCACGCTTACATGTCCAAACCGCCTCTGACAGCTTCTTCCCTGGGAGAATTATTTTGGTCTATGAAATCATCGCTTTTGGGGCGCTGCTGGGATGTCCTTGAATGAGTCCCAGTTTTTGCTAACACCTCCCACTCTAAATTTACAGTCTCAGCCAGTCATGCCAGCAATTGTTTCACATTTTAGCAAATGACCTTTCAGATGTTCAAATAAACACTCTTTTCATTGATCTCCAAGGCAAGCGCAGCCACACCGCTCTCCGGTGCCTACAGATCCCCCCTGCCTGAGCCCAGCAATTAGCCTGTAGAGCGGAGCCCACTTGCTCATTACCCTGACAGTGTCCAGACCTTTTTGTAATGACTGACTCTTATCTGTGATTTTTAGAAACTTTCAAGAAGTTATGTTGCTGGCTGTACAAGACATCCGTTAAGCCTCTACCAGGCATCTCCAGGGAAAGAGCTCTTTCCCTCTGCAAGCTTTTCCTGTAAGCTGCAATCACATTTCCCCTAAAGGACCCTGTCTCTAATTAAGGAAGCTCGGCTGTCTGCGGGGCTTGATGCGGGTGCCAGAGCTATCAGCAACAGTGTCTGCTCCCCTCCTGCCCCTGGGCTGAGCCAGTGCATCCCCCCGCAGCCGCTGCGTGCCCTGGGTCACGGTGCTTGATGAAGCTGTTCCAGTGCTTGAATAACCACTCCTGGCAACAGCACTTCATTCATTCCTCATCCCATTTTTACCTCTCTGTGAGGCAGTAAAACCCTTTACCTTTGGAGTTTTGGGGTTTTATTTTCGTTATTCGCCACGGACAGCTCTGCAAACGCCCTGCATTCAGACTAGTCCTTTGCCACGTTTCTGGCAGCCCAGGGGATCAAGTCCCTCCCAGCTGCCTTTGTTCCTGAGCGCCGGGTTGTTTGGTGTAACTCGCACTATTTCTGGCAATAGTTTCTCTGGACTGACTGCTGCCACTACATTTGTATGGAGTGTTGGGCACATAGCATGAGGAGAATTCATGTTTCTAAAACCAGCTATGTTGAGGACGTGTGTAGCAATGCTGCAGCTGGGGTCAGCCACCCAGCCACAGGCACACGCCAGCCTCCTGGAGACTCCTCTACCTGGCCCATCTCAAGCTGTCACCTAGGTGCCCCAAACCTCTGTCAAGGGGCTCAGCTCACCAGCACAGGTGACTAACAGTGGTGAGCATCCAGCAGCAGCCCTCTCGGGGTCCTGTGCCCACCATGCTCCCCTCATTCACACATATGGTCCACACCACGCTCTCCAGGACCTCCGTGATCTCCCAGGTTGTGGGACCATTTGCAGGAGGAAAGTTGGCAAGGTTTGGGTACCAAATTTATGAGGTCTTCATATGCAGTTGAGCACCGGGCACACTTTGTTAGGCATTGGAGATGATGTGAGTAGCATTGGCTTGTTGGTCACACCAAGAACCGCCGCTCCAGGAGCTGCCCGTGCAGCACTGCCTGTTGTCTCCCACCCCTATGTTACCTAACAGCACATGTGACTGGTGCATCAGCAGTGATGTGAACCTTGCTCCAAGAACATTGCACGGACCATTCCCCGCTCCACGCATCTCCCATGGCATCCGGATTCCTCTGTGGGTGTCAGCCAGGGCAGGAGTATGGTCACCTCATCCTTCATGGAGCCACATCTCCAGCATGGGGGTTTACATGAGGCCAAGATTTCTGCATCATGTGAGAAAAGGGCCAGATCCCACCATGCCAGAATGGGCACTGCTGATGGGTGTGCCCACAGGTGGAAGGACAGAAGCCATAGCACCCTTGGATCTCTTTCCCACCCAGGCAGAGTGGATAGGAAAGGCCACTGATTCCAGCACAATGCCAGTCTTCTCCAGGAGAGCCTTCACCCTGAAGATCTGCAGCGTGTCGTGCTAACCAACTAGGGACCCCAAAAGGAAGACCCAAATCCAGAGGATAAAGTGGCAAAGGCTGTCTATGCTGCTGCTGGTTAGCAGAGAGATCTCCAGGGGGGCTCATCGATCCCAATGGATGCCAGTGCCCACCTGAGCTCCCCATAGGTGTGGAGCAGCTCTGCTCCAGCTGTCCACAGAATATGCAACATGGAGCAGCCCTTGGGCCACCACATGGGGTTTCAGAGGCACTGGCAGCACAGGCGTCGGTGACTCATGGAGTGAGAACAGGCAGTTCTGCGGGACTGGGGAGCCCGGGGAGACAACAACAGTCTGAGATTTATTCCATAAAGCAGCCTCAAAACAAACCCAAAGAATGTTTATTATTTTTCCTATGTGGCAGGGAAATAAAGCACGATTGTCTTTCGCCTGGAAATGCTGGCATCCCCACACACGGCTCCTCCACTGAGATAGCATCCGCAGCTGGACACTCCCAGCCTTGAGTCAGGGCTGCCTCTCCATGGTCCACACCACAGAGGAAGGGAGATTTATGGAGTGACTGAATCCCTGGGATGGAGCCCACTGGGAAAGGTCATTCCAAGCCACAGGAGCACCTGCCACAGACGCAGTCACTTGCGTTTTCTTTCCCTCCAGCACAGTCTCTAGGCTAAGAGTGATGGATATGCACCAAAGAGGGATGCCATCACCCCTTCCCCCAGAGCTGTTTCTCCCCTGACTGGGGGATTGCACTGGTGGCATGAGAGGTCTGGGACCTGCTGTGGGGCTGCTGCATCAGGATGCTTATGTCAAGTCCACACCTTGCAGGCCTGCTGCACCCTCCCTCAGCATCCTCCCAGCCCAGAGCCCACTCCCCCCACAGCTCTCCCACACCCCTCCTGGCTCCAGCAAAGGCCAAGCAAGGTAACAACTGGGATATCATTGGTTGAACAGCACCTATGCCAGACGAGATCCTCTGCAATGAGGTGCCAGCAGTGCTGGAGTCACCGGGCAAGATGTTAGAGATTATGCAGACCAAGGCATATCAAGCACTAGTGCCCAAACACCCCACAGGCAGCACAGATTCACCCCAAAACCCAAGTGGTCTCACCCTACACCACATCCCATCCAGTTGCTCTCTTTTTCTCTCTAACACACCTCTTCCAAGAGACACAAGCCCTTGCATCCCACCCTGGGGTGCTGTTCCCCAACGGTACCAGTGCTGCACCCTCCTGGGCTGCCATTCCCCAGAGCTGCACCCTCCCTTTCCTGGAATCAGGAATAGCAGCACTGAGACTGGTATGAACAGAGGGTGCATGGGGATGGGGTGCAAACACTACTGGGAGAAGAGCCGGGGCAAGGGCAGGTGCTGGCAGTGCTCAGATTAGCAGCTCATCAAGATGCTAACACATCTATGTGCAGCCTCACAAGGCACCCAGGCTGGGAAACCAAAGGACAGACTGCCCCAAAGGGCGCGTTGAAGCCACTGAAAGTCAATGGCAGGAAGATGGGGCTGTAAAACTCCCAGGTTAGAAGACAGAGGACCGTGAACCCAGCAGCAGTGCTTTGCCTTACAATTTCCAGAGGTAGGCAAGGATGAAGAGAATAAAGACTGTGTGCAGTGCCAGCCCATGCGTGCCGACTGCAGTCACCCCCAGCTCACGTTTTCCACATGCCGCCATCCCCTTGACAAGCCAGCCTGCAAGCCAGGCTCCTGCTGGCCGGGGGCCTTCCCTGTGATTTGGTCTTGCAAGTTTTTCCAGCTTTGACCTCAGTCCTGCTGCAGTACACACAGCCTCAGCAGGCTTGGAAGGGCTGGAGCACGTCCCACTCCCCTGCCCTGTCTCGCAGGGCCCAGCTCTTTACAAATCAAGAATGTTTATTTAAAATAATTAAAAATTAAAAAAAAAAATCACATAGAGCTAGGGAAGCCCTGAGACAACAAACAAACATGAGTGCAATACTGAGCTTCAAAAGGGCAGGCAGAACCAGTCTGTGCCTCATAAAATAATGAGTAAGTATTAGGAAAAGATCCTTAAATACCACAGATAAAAAAAGCAAAAGCATCTGGCACAGACCAATTGCAAAGAACATCTCTTGCCTGAGAAACTTAATTGTTTTGTCAGGAAGAATTACTGGAAGAGGCCAATTAGAGCTGGATTTTGGTTCAGTTCCTGGCCTGATGGCCCCAAAGATTAGCACCCACACGCATCTCAGTGTCCCGAGCAGTGTCACACCAGCTCTGGCCCAGTGTACGGAGCAAAGCCTGGGGACTGCCATGGGGCACAGAGATGTGTTCTGGTTTACATGGCCACTAGCCACCCTAGGAGGGGGTTCAGGGTCTGTTCCCAAGGCCCAGGCACACGGGGTCCCAAAGGGCTGGACTGCTGTTGCACAGAGATGTGTGAACAGTGAAAGCAAAGCCCCTGAACCATGGGATGTCATGGCTGGTCCATTGGGGATGTCCTCTGAAGAGTGTGAGAAACAAAAATTGTGGAGAGTGGCCCTGAGAGCTGGAGAGGACAGTGAGGAAAGATGAGTTTGCACCGTGATGGGGCAGCAGGATCACCCCTGGGCACAGGCTCATGCTCAGAGGTGCCACGTCCAAGAGCAGCCCATCCCAACCTACGGTGGTATCTGGGAGAGGACGTGCAGCTCCATCAGCAGAGTGATGCTGGCAGGTTAGGACCATTCTGGCATCGGGTCAGTGCTGGAGCCAGGAGAAGGGCCACATCCCAGGCAAGTACACTGGAAAAACAGCTTTAACCAGAATCTGCCATGAACAGCCCAGGGCTCGGTAATGAGGTCAGGGTCCTGGGGCACCCTTGGGGAGTAGCCCTGACCCCGCATCTTCTCCACCCTTATTCTGCAAACCTCCTTCATGGTTTGCCCCTTCTTTGACAGCCCCCAATAGTGCCATCTCTCAGTGCCTTCAGCCCTTCAGGCACGACAGTCACCTCACTGGGCAAGCATCCCTGTGCACTATCAGAAAATTACAGAGTAACTGACATTGGAGGGGGCTTGTGGAGGTGTTAGATCCAGCCCCACTACCCCCAGCAGAGCAGGTCCAACATGATGATGTTGGCTGAGACCGTGTTCAGTCAAGACCTGAACATGTCCAAGACGGGGCATTCCACCAAACACCTTGTTCCCATGTTTGACCACACTCATGGGGGAAAAAAATTTCCATCAGGAAAAAAAAAAATTATTCCCCATGTTGCAACCATAGCCATCATCTCTCATCTTCCTGCTGCACCCCAGCAAGCTGAGGTTACCAGAACACGTGGGGCATGGAACAGTGCCAGCCCCCAGCGCCCCTTCCCTGCTGCTCCCCTTCTCCTGCTCCTCCTCACCCCATGGTCCTGCTACATCACCCTGGCCAATCTCCTGGCCAAAACAGACACGTGCCCTGGTGAGGGGACAGGTGGCCAGTGGGAGCACTTTCCCTCTGGGCAGGTCCAGGTTTGCAGGTGCATGCTTCCCAGGAGCCCTTGCCCTGCCTGTGCGCAGGGGCTTCAGGCTCAGGGCCAAGGGGAGTGCAGAGGTCGGTGAGGGCAGTGCGGGAAGTGGAAAAGGGCAGAGACAGGGAAAGCTTTGGAACAACCCTTGCTGACGGAGAAATCCATTCACAGCAGACAGCCACCCAAAGCATGAGTGAAACCAGACCCTGGCAGAAAGATAACAGCACAATTACAGAGAAACTGGAATTCAAACCATGGCTTGCTTGCTCTCATAGGGGGAAAAGAGCAGACAAAATAACAAAAGACTGACCACACGCACACAGCCCCCAGCCCTGGCCCCTGCCTGCTGGGCACTGCCCCAGGGAGCTTGCCCACAGCAGGAGCTGGGAGCCAAGGCAGGGGGTCATGCCCACATCCACCCAGGGATGCTTTTGTGGGGCTCCTTATGGTATCTGCCCTCTGTGGAGCACTGCCAGCCTGGGGGCCTGGTAAGCACCCTGGGGGCTATGCCCACTGGCCCCCACAGGCTGGGGTCCCCACTTCCCCAGCATGAGGGCCCTCACGGCAGGGCTGCAAATAGTGCCCAGGACCTCACTTATTTAATTAATGGATCCCTGTCAGCAGGGAGCAAGCAAGAGCAAGGAGGCAAGTGGTTGGGGGCTGGCAGGGTGGCAGCTGGAGGCACACGGAGGAGACTTCCACCCTGAGCTCAGCCTCCAAGCACCCAGGGATGCAGCCCTGAGCTTGAGCCTGTCTTGGCCCTCCCGCTGCCTCAAGCCAGGATGGATGTCTGGCAGGCCCGTGGGGAAACCAGCTGCTCCCACCCAAGCCCCATCAGAGGCATAAAAACACCAGCAGCCCCAGTGGCCATCAGGTCTCCAGTGCTTGCTCCCCACTGCAGTCCTGATGCCAGGGCCATTCCCCCACTGGTATCATTCACGCTTGCAGAGGGCAATCAGGGACAAGCCCAGGGACAGCAAAACCACTGACTGACTTTGCTCCGAGAGGAGCAGACCATTTGCTGTGGATGCATTGCCCTGACCTGTACATCACTGGCATTTTTAGGGTCCCACAACACCGTTCAGGAGTCATGCATCCATGCTCACACCCCAGCACAGCACCCACTTAGCAAAGGTCCTGGAGCAATGTGCACCCTCACACAGCCTGTCACCCCTACCCCAGCAGTGACAGACCCCTGCAGAGAGCTGTACCTTGGTGGTGGGTTTCCCTGCCTGGGCAAGTTTCTGGACTGGGAACCACATGTCACACCAGCCTAGGAACAGGGCAGCAAGGGGGCTGTAAATCTGGGATTATGAGGTATAATCCTGGAACATCGGACCCCTGGCACTCGCATTATGGGATAGAAAACATAAACTAGTCCCTGGGAAAATAGACTGAGAAAGGGGGGCTCTCATCATCCCTGACTCCCAGCTCCCAGGATTGGTAGGAGGCTGCCCGTCTCTGAAGGGGACAGGGCAACTCCACAGAACACCACTAGCTACAAGGTCCCCTCTCTCCACCCAGTGCAGAAGCACAACATCTCATGATGTGCTTGTCAGGAGGAGAGCAGCAGACCATAAATCACTCCAGATGTGATGGGAGCTGGGTCCAGGCCATGACCATGGCAGCCCCTTCTTCTTCCCTTGCCAAAGGGAACAAGCAGGGCACAGGGGCGCTGGCTGTGCTGTTGAGAGACGCAATCTGTCTGCAATGCTGCTTGTCCAGCCAGGGGGCTGAGTAGCCGCCGTGTGTATTTATATCAAACAAGGGGAAAGAGTTGTATTATTTTTTTTTTTCAGTACAGCAGGAAATAGCTCGGATAGTTACATACCTGGTGAGATGGCCGAGGAACCAGGGGCCAACAAACATAGAAAATCTGGCATCACCTGGAGCATCTGTGCTGCACACAGTTTGTGAGCATCCAGGACTCTGTGTGTATCTGTATGCCAGACTGGGGCGGGGGGGGTGGGTGGGGGGTGGGGGGTGGGGTGGGGTGGGAGCAGGCAACAGGTCACAGCAAGGACCCCCACGTATGCCCAATGCTTCAGGAACTGGTGGTGAGTGGCCAGCCTGTACTGGGTGGCTTGAGGCGAAGCACTGAGCTCCATTCACCCAGCAGTGAAGCACAGCTCTCCAGCAACCTGCAAGCAAGCACACGCAGCCCGGCCACCTTCCCTTGGGGCCAGGTTCAGACACCCCCTCACATCCCCAACATCTGGTTTATCTGCTGACCCACAGCCCAGGAAGGTGTCAGGCTCCTCCGCAGCCCACAGGGACCACAGGAGAAAGATCCAAAACAGGAGCTGCGCAGCCCTTGTGCTTCCTTCTGTCCCAGCCAAGAGCCAGGACATTGCCACAGAGAAGTTCACTGCTCCTGCTGCTCACAGCCCACCATGCCCCAGCACAGGACCTGGCACTGGGCTGCTCTCTGGTGTTGGCAATAGTAGGGGCTTGACTAGGGAACTCCTGAAGTCTCTTCCACCCAAATCTGCCATCGGTTGTCTCAGAGCCAAGGCACATAAAGCTCTTCCATCCATCCCAGACGCCCCATAACGAACTCCAGACCAGCAATCCTCATCCAAAGCCCACCGTGCCAGCCAGAGTCTCACTGCTTGCAGACCAGACCTGGTAAAGGTCACCTGGCTGTGGCACCAAGGAGTGAGTGCCCTGCCTCAGCCTCATGGCAGGACAGCTCCAGAGGAGAGCAGACATGAATATGGTTTGGTCTGGAAGAGGAAGGCTGTCTCTGGCTTGGCCAAGCATGTCATATCAAGTGGGCTGCAAGAGACCAACCCTCAAAAGCAGGGGTAGGATGAACCTGGAGAGAGTCCCCTAGAGCTTTGGGGATCTCCTCCAACACTGGTACTTCACTGCTGCTGTCTCAACCCCCAAATCTTACTCATACCAAGAAAGCAATTGTCCTTCCCGTGCTGGGGTCAATCAAACCAGGTCCCTCCTGACCCTGGTCTCCAGCCCCCACAGTGCTCCCCCAGCCCCACTCCTTCCCAGCACTGTCAGCCTGACTGCATCTTCTTGCCTGAGAGTTTCCTTTTATAGCATCTCCTTTAATGAGGTGGGTTGTGGGTGGGGTTTTTTATATCAGATCATTTCTTCAACATGTCTTCAACAATAAAAGGATTATTTTGAACTCTGAGCTGGCCGTCAAAGGCTTCTCAAAGGGCTGTGGAGTCTGCAAATGCATGGTCTCCATTCAAGAGTGGTGAGGATTGCTCTTTGGGAACCATGCCTGCACACAGGTTATAGTAGTTCCAGGTGATTTCTGCTCCCTGCTGACCAGTGTGAAACATCATCAAACACGTTCCTGCAGTCAAAGACTGGAGATGTGCCTTTTCCACCTGCCTTTCACTCACTGCAGAAGAAGGTTTGTTGCCTTCCCCTGAGCCAAACGGTGGGTGCAGTAAGGCACCATGCATCCCACACATCACCACTAGCAGAGGTGAACAGCAGGAACACAGGACCCACACAGGGTGACACATCCTCAAATACTTGCCCAGCTTACAGCAGTTTGCAGTTCATGGACCTTCTGAGCCAGAGCTGAGCCTTTTTGTGTGATAATCCCTGGTGGATTTTTCAACCATGAACTTGATCTGAACCCACTCTTTGAACCCACGTGAGCTCCTAGTTTACTTGTTCTCAAAGATAATCCACAGATGAGATTTCTTCAGCCAGTGTTCAAAGTGTCATAAGACAAAAGCCCACCATCAGGCTTTTGAAAACATGGACTTTATCCAAATGCCCTTTACCTCGACCTCCAGCCTACCCTAGCCTGAGCTCTCAGCCCTGCGGGGAGGACATCGGTTGCACTCCCCACCCAACACCAAAGCAGAAAAGGAAAGTAACCAATCAGCCATACCAGATCCAGCTGTGGTCACACCTCCCAGGACCACTGGGACCACCAAGGACCACCTTCATCTTCCCTGTAGACTTTTGGAAATATATGTGCCATCTCCAGCAGGTTGTGCTGCATCTGCCCGTGCACTCATGTTACCCTGTCTCTAACGATTTAATGTTGTTTCTGCTGCCCGGGCCCCTCCTCCTCGTTCTTGAGATAATTGCAGAGATTTCCATTTTGCCAGATTCCTAGCCTCTCTCTGAACTTACTCCCTTAAAGCTGTTTCTGAAGGACCAGGCAGCTGCCCTGCGGTATCCTCCCTCACACATGCTTCCCAGGAGTTATTACGTAGCAGTTCTCAGTCCGTAGTCTTCATTTTGCTATTCTCCCTCCTTCCTTTTCCAAGATATTAATTGCACATCCTCTTCCAGCTGCATCTGTGAGTTAGGATAGACCCACCACTAGACTGCCTAACCAGGTCATTTGGATCAACATGGGTTGGAGAGCATTCAGACAAGCAGCTCAAGCCAGGAAATCCAAAGATGCAATCCTCCAGCAAAAGCCTCCAGAGCTGAAATCCTCCAGGAGGGCAAGCCTCAGCAGCCTGGAGTGCTTGGTTGACATCATTTCAACCAGAGGAGAACAGATGAACTCCAGTTCATGGTCACCATCACCCAAACTGTTATCATCTTCTCAGCCCATTGCTCTCTGCTGGTCAACTTGAGAGACAAAGCTGCTGCTTTCTCCTCTGTACATGCTTTCCATGGATGTGCTACATGGTCCAGGTCTGGTGATTTGACTCCGGTCAGAACTGGCAAAGCTCAGCTCAGGTTCAGCTCAGTTCAAGAAAAAAATAACGGTTTGACCTATTCGGCTCCACTTCCCAAGGGAACCCCAAAGTCCTCATTTGGGCAGGATGGGCAGGGAGTGAAACAACCAAGGGATCCTCCATCCCTCCTAGCAAAGGCAAGCTGCTGGACTCACAGGAGAGCTGGGATTCACAGATGCCCCTGTGGAAGGAAGACCTGGGCTCCAGGGCATAATACAAGACCCTGAGGGTAAAATAAATAAGGGCAATTAGCTGCAACACTCCATCCTTATTCCTGAATATCAGTAGAGTTGAGTGCTGGTAGAGGAAATTACAAACTGCTTTTTAAGATTCAAATACTCAGATGCCACCTGAGTCCCAGTGTAAACAGAGCTGAGATGCCTTGACCTCACCAAATGTCCAGAATTGCTTTAGGATTATCAAGGTGGACCTCAACAGATAAGCCTCAGGCTACCCAGGGCTCACCAGGCTGTCTGCTTGGGCCACAGCCAGCCTCACCGAAAGCACTGAGTCATCTCTTACAAGTGACAAGAAATCCTTTGTTTATTTACAGCCACTAATCCACTCATTAATTCCTGTTCCAGTGAAAGTTTGCACCTTATTACTGAGCTGGACTTTTAATGACTTCAGCTTCCACCCCCTGGACCTCATCCAGAGTGTCCCCGATGTTTCCCAGGAGATGGCAGTCACCTCCCGAGATACACAGGCAAAGCAGGAGCCTCCGGGATGACACCTCGGGGCTGGGCTGAGTCTCGCGGGTGGTGCTGGGGGAGGGGAGGGGTCGGAGGGGTTCGCACCACCCGCGGGGCTGTGGTCTGCAGCCCTACCGGGAGTCCCACGGACACGCTTCAGGATTTACACCGAGCGGCAGGGACTGTGTCTCGGGCAGGAGCAGGGAGCTGCCGGAGTGTGCCTGGGCGGGGACGTCAAGTCACCGGAGTGCTGTCCCACGGGGGACACCGAGTCACGGGGCTGCGGTCTGCGAGTGTCCCCCGTGGGCAGGGGGCAGCGGGGGTGGCGGCGTGGGGTGCCTGGCTGCGGGAAGGGCTTCGAGGGAGGGGGAATGTGTATGGGGAGTGATGATGGAGTGTGCCAGGGCAGGCAGGGCTGTACGGGGGGGGGGGGGGGGGGGGGGGGGGAGGGGGGGGGTTGGAGCTGAGCGACGGAGCGGGCTGCCAAGGTGTGTTGGACCTGGCCAGGGTGGGAAGTGGAAGTCCCTGGTCAGGGGAGGAGAGCAGATGACAGTGGGGACAGCAAGACGGAGCAAGGGGGACTGGGGAAAATGCAGCTGGGACAGACGTGGCATGAGGTCCATGGGCTATGGACAGGGGGCTGGGGTGTGGGCAGGGGCCGTTGGGGCTGCTCAGCAGTGAGGGTGAGGCTGAGCCGGGCGGGAGGGGGGCTCAGGTGAGGGCTGCAGGCACACACATGGCGAGCAGAGCTGCTGCCCTTTGGGATGGGGACAGTGAGAAATGGGAATGTCGTCAGCGTGGGACCACTGTGCCCCCATGATGTACTGACATGGGGTTGCTGTGCCCTGGGGATGCAGGGCGGTGGGAGCACCATAGATTTGGGGTACAGAAGGGGTTGGAGTCCATGCAGTGGGGTGCAGGAGCGAGAGCACCATGCACTGGGGGTGCAGAGAAGGGAGCACCATACCCTGGGGGTGCAGGGGAATGGAACACCATGCACTGAAGGTGCGGGAGGGTTGGGAGCGACACTCATTGGGGGTAGGATGGGAAGCAGGTGGTTCATGTGCAAAGGCTGGGGCTGATGTGGGAGCCTGGGGATGTTCCCAGCGTGGTGGAGACATCATTCTGTGACCTGACCCTGTGGTCAGAGCCCTGCAGGGTGGCAGGCCACAGCCAGGGAACATGTCATGTCCACAGGGGCTGCATGTGGCACAGGCAGCATGGCTTGCTGGCAGGAGGACAACCTTCCCAACCATGCAAGAAGTCATGAATCAGCTATGTGAGCTGCTCCCCCAGTCTGCCTGCCTGCTCCACGGGTCTGATCTCCAGCCAGCTCTGCGCCATGCCGCACTGATTTATATCTCAGCCTTTTCTTGCTACCTGGTCGTGAGCCATGCGGGTGTTAGGGGCCAGTGCAGAAGGTTTAGTGACAGCAGCCCTGGCCATCATCAATCACAGCAATGCTTGGATTTACAGACTGAGAAGTCAGGCAGAAGCCCAGCAGTCCTGGGGGGCTCATGGTGCTGAGTGATGTGTGTTAGGGGGAAAAATCCACTTGTCCCTGGACAGCAGAGGGCTGGGCTTTAGGGAAGGACTGGACAGTTCAGGGGCTGATGGACTCAGGCTACGTTTGGGTGTTGAAAAAGAAAACACTCATGCATGCAAGTGTGGAGCCAGCCCAGCCCACAGCAGCACTGATGTGCAAAACTGCACCAGCCACCCCATCCATCCTGCTTTCTGCCACCTTCTTGGTCACGGGGGACATGCATTCTCCTGCCTCTGCCTCCCCACAGCAGCTCTCCAGGTCCCACCTGGCTGGCACCCCACAGGGTTTTCCTGCTCTGCTCCATTCATAGCCCAGCTCTGCACCCTGCAGAACATCCCACTTCAGCAGGGCAAGTGCTCCACCTTGTAGGGCTCAAATGCCCCACAGGATGGCTGTCTGTGCTTCCCCAGGCTCAGGATGTGCAGCAGAGAGCTCAGAGGACCATAAGAGGTCCCTTCCCACAGCTGTGCATGCCTTGGGTGCCCTGAGGACATTCTCTGGCCTTGGCATTCTCCCCATACCACCAAGGAGGACCTGCGGTAGGGAGAGGTGTACAGAGATGCAGTCCACGTCCCTGACAGCTTTCAGTGACAGTCACTATGACTGTCACCAAAGTCCCTTGAGTCAAAAGCTGCCGAGTCCCCATTAAGCTTCTGATCCCCCTGTCCAACCCCAGGGAACACATCCACTCCCCAGCTGGACTGAGGAGCTGGGAAAAACCCAAGTACCAGGCTCTGAGCACCCATGAGTGTAAACAATAGGGACCCAGAGAAGCACATGCAAACCCCTGCGCAGCACGGAGCCACCCACACAGCCCATGCAGCATGCCCCAGCCCCTGCAGCACATCATTCTTGCCCGTTTGTCAAGTCTGAAGGCTACATGGAGAAGCTGGACTCTCAGCTGCTGATGCAGGCAGCAGTGTGCTGCTCTGAGGGGGTCTTTTGGCCATCGTGGTACTCAGAACCTGCAGGGCCCTTGTCCCAAGGGGTGGTGTGGGGGAGAGCACCTCTGGGGCAAGACGATGCACCAGGCTGTGGTGCTGGGGTGGGGGAAGCAGAGGGGAGGCATCTGGGAGGGCTGGCAAAGTACAGGCTGAAGGGGTTTGATTGCTCCATAAACCCAGGGAATGGACATGGGTGCCAAGACAGCCCTGGCAACGGAGTGACTTGGCTCAGTCTGCAGCTCCTGTGAGCTCCCAGCAGCCAATGCCAGTGGGAGCCACTCGGACGAGAAGCTGTGTGGGTGCACACAGGGTGCTAACAGGGGTACTCACCCCAGCCTCCAGCCCACATCCCATCCCACACCCCACGAGCACAGCCATCACAGCTGGTGATGGCCCAGGACACAGGGGCACAAGTGTGATGAATATCATCTCAAACCACCTGGATATGTCAGGGTGCCCACAGAAGCACAAGCCTTATGCACATGCCTCTCTCCATTCCCTTGCTGGGAACGAGCTGTCCATCACTAATTGATGCCACTGGGCTCATGAGTGGCTCCATGGGCAACCCAGCAAGTCTCTGGGGCACACAAGGTCACGGGACCCAGCATCCTGTGGCTCCACTCTGATAAAGAGAGATTGCCCACCAGCATCGGTTTGTCCAGGGGACAGCATTAGTCCAACACTGAGGGCCAAGGGCATGCCAGGGATGCCCTGCACAAGCCCTAGGAAATGCAAGCCCACCTGCCCAGTGTAGTGACTGCCACTGCACACTTTACCCAGGTGTCCAGGACTGGCTCAGATGTGGGACCTACAGGCAGGTTTGGAGGCAGATGACATTGCTAGAGCTGGTGGAGCCCAAGCTGGAGATGCCTGGCCCCACAGAGGATCCAAACCCAGCTCAGACATGGTCTTTCCCACCGCCTGTCCCAGTGGGAAAGCTTCAAGGGTGAAAGACTCACCTAAGCTGCCCTTCCACCGGGAACCATCTTCTTGGTGAGGGAGGGCAGGCGAGGTCATGGCAGAGGTCTGTGGGCTCGGGGTGGCCAGCCAAGCTCCTGCTTCAGGGATGCGCATCTCCCCAGCCTCCATGTTGAGGGGTGATGGAAACACCCCACTGGCACGGTTGCACTGAGCGGGCCCAGCTGCAGCTCCAGGGTCCCAGCAGGACAGCACGATGTGCCTCATGCAGCCAGCATAGCCAGGGCATAGCCAGATCCCCAGTCCCCAGACAGGGCACAAGGACAGCACCCCAAGGAACTGCACCATGACAGCACATGCCCAGGTGGGAGCCCTCCAGTGCCAGGCCACGTGCCGAGACAAAGTCCAGCCTCAGCACCAGCACTTGCAATGGGGAAGCTCCAATCTGCTGCAACCTGCTGCCACCCCTTGTGGGGGTCCCTTCTGTCCTGCCGTGCATCCTCAGGGGACAGCCTGGGGCCTCCAACGTGGTCCAGACCCCAGCTGGCTGATGCTGGGTCCAAGCCAGCCCAAAGTTGCTGAGCCGTTGGGTGTGGAGCGAAGCTGTTTGCACAGCTGTGTGCTGCGCTGCGGAGAGAGCCGGCCCAGGGAAGGTGATGTTTGGAAAAGCACCAGCTAATGTGGGGCTGGATCAGTGCAGGTGGAGGCTTGGGGAAGGCACGACCCCATTGCAGCCCAGCAGGCAGTGCACCCGGGGCAGGGGGACGCTGGCAGTGCACCCTGCCTCTGGTTTCTCTTGTAAATGAAGATCAGGCTTCAATGAGCAGTGGGAACCGTGCTGGGAGTGTGACACCCGTTATTAAGGCCTGGCCACAAAGCTGCCCAGTGGTCACCGCAGTGCTGGGAAGGGAGATGCAGAACTCAGCGGGCTGGATCGGACCCATGCCGGCGGCTGTGGAGGGGACAAAGCATCCACCCAGGGTGGCTGGAGCTGTCGCAGGGGTGGCAGCCCCCCACAGCCCCCATCCAGGAGCCACCCGTGTGTTCTGGCCGTGAGTGGGGACGATCCCCATTTGCGTGGGTCCGACCCCTCGCTGCCCGCCCCAGCCCCACGCATCCCCTCTGCCACGCCCCGCTCCGAAGGCGTCACTGGGGGGTGACCCGGCCGCTGCCGGCCGGCAGGCAGCGCGGGAGCCGGTGCCTCGGGGGTCGGGGCAGTGCCATGCCGGCCGGGGCCGAGCGCGGGCGGAGGGCTCCCTCTCGAGGCCCCCGGCCAGCACTGCCCGGCCCCAGGGGCAGCGCCAGCCTCCACGCGTGACCGTGGGCAGGTCCCTACGGGGCGCCTCCCCGGCCCGCAGCAGCCCGGTGGCGGTGAAGCGGCCATCGCCGGGGGTACAGGCGGGGACAGGAGGGAGCACCAGCCAGCTGCCGGCCGTAGCAGGAGGGGACGAGAGCCACCAGCGTGGCCTCGGGGTGGCCACTGGCCCCTGCGGGACACCCTCATGTCCTTGCCGTCGTTCATCAGCGGGTGGATTTGCCTGCTTCGCTCTGGGGAAATGTCAGAAGCCAAGGGACGGGTCACAGCACCCCGCGAGGCAGAGCCTGCCCCACGCCCCGCACGGCGGACACCGGGGCTGCTGCAGCAGCGGGCACCGCCGCCCCCGGCGCCGCGGGGACACGCCGGGCGCGCCAGCCCGGGCCGGGCCTCCCTGCCTCAGCGCTAACGAGCACCTCCCGTTAATCAGCTCGGCACGGCATGTTACAGGCGCCGAGCAGCCGGGCCCGGCACCCCAGAGCTGGGTGACCCGGAGGAGGCACCTCACCCCCCCCCGCGCCTAGCGATGCTCCCGTGTCCCGCTCCCCAGGGGCGAAACCCCAGCGCGACGCAGCGAGACGTGCCTCCTCGGCCCCGGGCTCCGCTCCCGTCCTCGGGCACGCCAGGGCATGGAGGGCCCGGTGACCAGTGCCCGTGCCCCCCCCCGCTGGCGGCGCTGCCGTGGCGGGGGCGCTGGCGGAGCGCACGGCACCACCCCGCACTCCGGGAGGCGCGGCTGCAGGCTGAGAGCGCCGGGCCCGCCGGACACAGCCATCGCCAGCAGCGCCGGGGGCGGGGCAGGGGACGCTGCAGCGGGGGGAGCGGTGGCTCTGGGGCACCTCGTGTCACCGCACACGGGGTCACCCTCCGGGGCACTCGGTGCCAGCCCCTCGGGACACTCTGCGGCGCCCTGAAGAGCTTGGTCACCACCCCCGCTCTGTGTGTGTCAGTGTCCCCTCCTGCCCCACCCCCCCGGCGCACTTGGCCGCCCCCGGCGCACCACCCCCCTGAGGGAGCGGGACTGAGGCGCCGCGGAGCGGGTCCGGCGGCCAATGGAAGACGGGGAGGCGTGGCCGGGGCAGCTGTACGAAGCCAATAGAGAGCAGGGGGCGTAGCAGTGGCCAGTGTGCGGAGCCAATAGAGCGTGGGGGCGTGGTCAGGGCGTGGAGCCAATGGGGCGTGGGGGGCCGGGGTGGGAGCGCGGGGCCAATGGGGCGCGGGGGCGGGGCTGCGGCCGTGGCAGCGGCGGGGGTGCGGGGATGTGGCTGCCGGCGGCGGTGCGGGAGCGGGTGGCGGCGGTGCACGGCGGTGCGGCGCTGCCCGAGCGCCTGCGGCAGTACGATGGCTGGGCCGCCCGCTACGAGCAGGTACCGAGGCCGGGGGCGCCGGGGGCACCGCGGGCGCTGCCCGGCGCCGCTAATCGCCGTGTCTCCGCAGGATGTGGCGGCGCTGGAGTACCGGGCTCCGCACCTGGCCGCCGCTTCGCTCTCATTCGCCTTCCCCGCGCCGCCCGCCGGGGCGCGGCTGCTCGACGTGGCCTGTGGCACTGGGCTGGTAGCGCGGGAGGTACGAGGCGGCGGGGCGGGACGGGGCGGGGAATGGAGCTAACGGTGCCATCACTCCGGCTGTCCACGCAGCTCCACCGCCGCGGCTTCCGCTGCCTGCACGGCGTGGACGGCAGCGCGGGGATGCTGGAGCAGGCGCGGAGCACCGGCCTCTACCGGCAGCTGCAGCGGGTGTGTCCTGGGCCAGGAGCCCCTGCCCGTGCCCCCAGGTAATAGGCCGGTACCGGCGGGGGGGGGGGCGCCTGCCCCCCGGAGGCTCCCCCCCCGGTGATGCCATACGTGTCCCCGCAGAGCACTACGATGCCGTGATGGTGGTGGGGGCCCTGGGCGAGGGGCAGGTGCCAAGTGCAGCTTTGCCGGAGCTGCTGCGTGTCACCAAGCCGGGTGAGCCGGTGTCCCCGCTGTCCCCTCCCGCCAGCACCCCCCGGGGTGGCAGGACAGGGTCATCAGGTCCCAGTGGATGTGGGTCTTCAGCTGGGCGCTGGCCCTGTGGCACAGCCAGGACATGGCCTTGTCCCTGCTGCCAGGCACAGGCAGGGACATGCAATGGCACCCCCGTCCCTGGGCCTGCCTGCTGGCAGGGTTCAGGCAGAGGGACACAGCAGGTGTCACAGGAGGTGATGGTGGCACTCCTGATGCATGACAGCCTGTGCTCAGGTGTGACATCCTGCCAGTCCCCTGCCCACTGGCCTCCTGGCCTGCCCGGCCCCTGCCCCCTGGCCTGCCCACTGACTCCTGGCAGGGTCTCACTGCCTCCCCTCATGCCCACCTTTCCAGTGGGGGACACCCAATGTCACCCGTCCCCTCTCCTGGCAGGAGGTTTCCTCTGCCTGACTACAAGGAGCAACCCCTCGAACCTGCGGTACAAGGCAGAGCTGGAGGCAGTGCTGGAGAAGCTGGAGAGGCAGGGAGCCTGGCAGAAGGTGCTGGCCCAGGAGGTGGAGCGCTGGGAGAGGGCCACCTCCGAGGAGGAGAGCACCCAGGGCACCGGCTACATCTCCGGAGTGGTCTACATCTATCGAAAATGCCCTGTCCCCCCCCTTGAGGAGGGATAAATGCGACACGGCTCTGGCGGGGGTGGAAGTGAGCACTTTGCCCCTTGTCAAACCCAGCCAGGGACCCCCTCCCAGAGCAGGGCAGCTGCTGGGGAGTGACAGTGTTTTCAGGGAGCATCCCCATGCCCTTCCCCATGCTCCTTCCCCCGTCGAGTTCTGGGCCCTGGGGACCTTGCCTGCTCTTCAGCATAGGGAGGGTCTGATGTTTTCACTAGGGTCTCCTGGGCACCACCACTAGCTCTGACATTCAGGTACCGTCCCCAACACCTCGGCCCTCACCGTGACATCTCACGGACCCAGCTGGCTGCTCAGAGCTATATCCTGTCTGGGATGTCTCGCTGCCATGCCCACCTCTCAGCCCTCATGGTCAAAACGTGGATCCTTCTTCATCTTCCCCACCCCAGACCCCTGTGGTCTTTACCTGAGGACTGTTGGAGGTGGGGCCCCATTGCCATGTCCTGTGATCGCCCATCCTCATCCTCCCCAGGACTTAACCCAGTGTACCCTGAGGTGCAGGAAATCCCACATCCAAACCAGGAGCAGCTGTGCCAAGGTGACACCCAGACGGAGAAGCTTTCCAAGTACCACATTGGCCTTTCATCCTGCAACAGCTGCTTAAGTCTCTCATTTTCCTATGGCTCAGTAGTTAATGGTCTGGGTGGGAAATGAGGCTGGAAGGAACTTCAGGAGCCGGTGGCTGCTCCCCACACAGGAGCCACCCAGCATCACCTGCCCAGCCTGTTTCCCAAGCCCCTTGCCATGCTGCCCTCACTCTTCCTCCTCCACTGCTCCCTTGGGAAGTTTTTTACCCAAATCTCTTGCTGGAATAATTTCCTTTCTTCCTTTTCTCTTCCCCCAGACCTGTTCCTGCTCATCCCGTTCCTGTGGCCCTGGGGAACAGGTTGCTTCTTTCCCCTCGGGAGCTCTTCCCCAGTGGGAGGCAGTGGCTCTGTGTGTCCCAGTCCTCCACCCAGGGCATCCCACATTTCCCACACTTGCTCTCCCCATGGCCCTTGTCACCCCTCTGCATTGCCCCCCCCCCCCCCCAGGTCTTGGGGTCCCTGGATCCATTGTGGGGAGCTGTCCTGCTCCCGTCTCTCCCTGCTTGTCCCCAGCGCTGTCCCCTGGGCATCTGAGGGTCATGGCTGTCCCCATCCCTGCACATGGCTGTCAAATAAACACCCTGCCTCCACTGCCTGCCTGCTGTGCGCTGTTCCCAGAGCAATGGGCTGCAGACCCTCTGGGGTGGGCAGAGGAGGGCTGCTGGGGAGAGGGATTTGGCCTTTCTCTAGGGTCCCCTCCCAATCCCTCAGGGCTCAAAGGACTGAGCTTTGGGAGCCTTGTGTCCCCCGATGCCCCTCTTGGCTCTCAGCACCCTCTCCCTGCCTCCATTTCCCTGCTGGAGGGCATGCAGAGAGTGCCCTGGCTGGGTACTGCCACATCCTCATGGGGACCTGGGGACATGCCAGGCACCAGGGCAGCAGCCCCAGAGCTGGAAGCAGGCTGGCAGGGCACAACACCCATAGGACGTGTCACCATACTTCCCTCACACCACAACACTTCGAAATGAGCCCAGGCAGCCTTGGTGGCACCGAGGTGTTTATAGCCCATTGCGAGCACAGCCCCTGTGCACCAGGGAAGGACACACATGGGAGGACCGTACTAGGGGTGCAGCCAGTGTGGGGACAGGTAGGATGAGGCAGCGTGTGGGCAGCGGGGGTGGCATGTGAAGCAGGAGAGGGGCAGTGGTGCTCTCCCTCAGGCGGGCACCCAGGCACAGTGGCTCACACATAGTCCTTCATGGCATAGCTCATCGGGCTGCAGGTTTTCACTGCTCTGTACTTCTTAGGGTAGGGGTCTTGCTGGGATGGGGGTCCTGAGCAGCACAGGATGCCTCCGCCAAAGAGCTGGAGGGCACTGGAGGCCCAGCCAATGTAGAGGGCAGCCCCCAGCTCTCTCTTGAGGGCCTGGGGCACCATGGGGTTGTAGAAGTTGCTGACGATGCTGTTAGCAGACCAGGAGACAGGGATGAGCAGCATGATGCTGGCCAGGACAAAGATGGCACCTGCCACAATGGAGATCCTGGTCTTGGTGCTCTTGTCATCCACACAACGGGTGCAGTCTGCACCTGAGACGGCAGTGAGGAAGGCAAAGAAGGCCACAAAGATGGAGGTGACCACCAAGGCACGAGCCGCTTGCAGGTCGGAGGTGAGCTCCAGCAGGGAGTCGTAGACCTTGCACTGCATCTGCCCCGTGCTTTCATACACACAGTTCATCCACAGCCCTTCCCAGAAGACCTGGGCCACCACGATGTTTGAGCCGATGAAGGCCGTCACCTTCCACATGGGCAGCGCACAGGTGAGGATGGAGCCTAGCCAGCCCAGCACAGCCAGCATCAGCCCACCCAGCTGCATTGTCATCATCGCCATCAACAGCACCTGTGGGGACAGGGCACAGCCATCACAGACACGGTCTCAAGCCAGGAAGCTTTCTGAAGGGCATGGACTTCTTGCTGGGTGTGTCTGTACCCCATCTTGGTGGGAACGGCTGCAGACCAACACGGGGACACATGTGGCGTGAGGCATTGCTGCAGGTCAATAAGGGGACATGCATGGTATGGGGCCTTGCTGCAGGTCGGTATGGGGACACATGTGGCACTGAGCACCCAGGCCCTGGGCAGGCCAAGGTGCAGAAGCCCCTGTGTGTCATGATAGCCCCTACAATGCCACTACAGCACAGGACAGTCCTCTGCCACCACCCCATCCCAGCTGGTCCAAGTGCATGGCAAGTATTAGGGAGGGTATGTCTTTCAGGGAGCAGGGTGAGGGGCTCACTGTGCCCACCCTGGCATGCTCCAAAGCACAGACACCCCCCCACCGTGTCCTGCCAAGGCAGCCACCCCACAGCACCCACCCCATCCCCTGCTCCATTGCTGGTACTTCAGCTTCCTCAGCCACGAGCATTGCACCGGGGCACATGGGCAGGTGAGGCAGCCCCTGCCCTCGCCATGGCACCATCTGCTCCCTGTTCAAGGGCAGGTTCTGCTTTGCCCTTGGCAGCTGGGCTGCAGCACCCTTTGGACCCAGGATTTCCTCTCTGGGGTGCTGGAAACAGGTCAGAGCTCAAGTCTACCTCTGGCCCTGGCTGTGGTGCTCAGCAGTTTCAGCGATACCCGTTCTTCCTTTGCACTGGGAGCAGCACCGAGAGGGCAAACCCCTGGAGAGGGGCTACCACAGGGTCATCCCTGTAGGAGGGGTGGCCCGGACATGCTCACAGCTCCAGCAGAGTCACACAAGGCCACCGTGGCCCCTGACTCAGCCCAAATGGCTGCTCAGCCCTGCACGGAGCAGAGCCCCTGTACTGCCATGGGGCAGAGTACACCCATGGGTGCTTGCATCCTTGCTTGGCAGCTGGGACCAGCTGAGTTTTTATGACTCCTGAGTGGCAGCAGGGTATCGGCTGTGCCCAACACACCCTGCAGTACTTGCAGGAGATTTCGCCATCATTCCTCTGGTGCCAGTTTTGGTTTCTCCAGCCTCTTTTCCCCTATTGCGTCCTCACTCCTTCCCCAGCACCTTTCATCCCTCTGCATCCTGATGGACACCTAGCGCTGGGACTTTGTCCCCCCTGTCCATGAGAGCTTCTTTGGGCCAAAAATAAAGTCCCTGTCGCCACAAAAGGGAGACCAGCCTCTTGGGAGGTCGGGGTGACAGGAAGCCATCCCAGGCACCCTTCCCCAGCCAGCGGGACCTGGACCACAAGAGACACCCAAAATGGGGCGCACAACCACCTGCAGTGGGGACAAGCAGTGGCCCTGTGGATCCCAGCAGAGATGCTCGCCAGAGCATCCTGCACACATTTACACCTGGCTGTCGGTACCACAGGGCCACAGGAGCATTTTCCACCATTCCTGCTCCCAGCGAAGGAGTGAGGGAGCTGGGAACCCTCAAGCCCCCAGACCCAGATGAGACACCCAGTGCCAGGCAGCCGGCATCACCCCTCATCCCCATGCACCCTGAGGCAGGAGGGAAGGATGTTCCCAAGCCAGCAGAGCACTGGTTGTGCCCCAGCACAGCTTGCCATGCCGGCAGCAAGATAGGCAAAACAGCTGGCACTGCCCATGCCAGACCCGGGGTGCTCCCAGCCGGGGCCGTCAGGTGGCCCCAGGGCCAGTGCACCCCCACCCGCCCTCGCCAGCGCCCATCACCTTCCTGCTCGGGTGGGAAGATCACGCTGGGACAGGTGTGGGGCAGCCCTGACACCGTGACTGGCATCACTAAGGCATTGTACCACGGAGGCACCCCTTGTCACCCCGCCAAGGGAGGGAAGCGGTGGGTAATGCCAGGGGTGGAGCAGGGGTCAGGAGGTAGCTGAGATCACGGAAGGTCTGGAGAGTGGATTTGGGGGCTCTCAGGGGGACAGGGCCCCACAGCACAAGAGCACCAGGCTGTCCCAGCACTGAGGTTGGTGTTGGGGAAGGTAAAGAAAACGAAGCACAGTGGGGTCTGAGCAGCTGCCATTTAATGAAGGAAGGCTGCGATGAAGGGATGGATGGCAGCACAGCCAGGGGGGCACCGTGAGCCATCCTCTCCCGCCTCTGGCCCGGGGAACCCACTCGGGGGATGCTGAGGGGACCATGGGGCTGTGTGCACCTCACAGGATGGGGTCGGGTCTGGGTGTTGCCCCGCTCCATGTGGGTGCACAGTCCTGCACCACTCCTGCCACTCCAACCGGTTCTCCCAGCCCAGCTGCTGCCTTCCCACTCCCAGGATAATGATGCCCCCGCCCCAGGGAGCTGCTGCGAGAAATCGCACGTCTGTGAAGCTGCTCTGAGTTCCAAAAGTAGGTCAAACTCAAAATTTAGAGTACAGACAGGTGAGAGCCCCTGCTGCCCCTCAAGCCCCTGCCGGGGTTTGCGGAGCCAGCGCATCCCCATGACCGCATGGGACAGGTTTGCTGTCCCCACCAGCACCACCACCCATCCCAAGGGACGCATTCTGGGGGGCTTTACCCAGCAAGAGCCCTGTGCCACCCACGGGACGGGCCCCTGGGGGCTGCGTCACCACACAGCACACCCCAATACCGGGAACCAGGAGATGCTCGACGGGCAGGGATCGAGTGGTGTCTTGGAGAAGATGCCACAGCTGGGTGCTCTGAGAGGAGCGGGACCCCTGCTGGGCAGGGGGGCAGCCAGGACAGGATCTCCTTGTTCCCCGTCTCAACCGAGATTAAAGAACCAGCTCCAATCCCCCGTGGAACAAAGGCAGCTCTGTCTGCCCTCCCTTGCACCACCCCAGCTGCCGGCCCTCCCTGCCCCGGCTGCCGGCCGGCAGCACCCCGGGAGCTCCCAGCTCCCGCTGTGGCTGGGGGTTCCAGGCAGGCGCAGTGGCTCCTAGACGTAGTTGCTGGCTGGCAGCGAGCGAGCAGCCGTGAACTTGGCAGAGTAGGGCTTCTCGCCCCGAGGGGGGCAGGTGCAGAAGAGGATCCCCCCCCCCAGCAGCAGGAGCGCAGAGGCTGCCCAGCCCACATAGAGAGATGACCCCAGGTCCCGCTTCTGGGAATCAGTGACCAGCGGGTTGTAGAAGTCCTGGATGATGGTGTTGGCCGACCAAGAGACGGGGATGAGGATGAGGATGCCGGCGACGATGAAGATGATGCCAGAGAGGATCATGACCTTGGCTTTGGCGGTGTCATCCTCCACGCAGTTGGTGCACTTGCCACCAGTGACAGCGAGCAGGGTGCCCAGGATGGCCACGATGATGGCCACCACCACCATGGCGCGGGCGGCTTGCAGGTCCTGCGGCAGGGCCAGCAGGGAGTCGTAGACCTTGCACTGCATCTGCCCCGTGCTCTGCACCACGCAGCTCATCCACAGCCCTTCCCAGATGATCTGGGCCACCACGATGTTGTTGCCAACAAAGGCCGTCTCCCGCCACATGGGCAGCGCGCAGCAGAGGATGGAGGCCAACCAGCCGATGACGGAGAGGGCAATGCCCAGCACCTGCAGTCCCATGGAGGCCATTGCTTGCTGCCTGCACCCCTGGCCGCCTCCCGCAGCACAGTGCCGGCTGCTGGGACCATGGCAGGCATTATATGCCTTTGCCGAGGGAGGAGCACTGCTGCAGCCGCCGTACTGCCGCCAGCACCAGACAGAGGGGTAAAACCAGTTTCCCAGGATTCCTCCGCTTGTATTTCTCCCTGCAGCAATGACACTTAATATCCTGGCTGCTCCCACGGAGAAGGACGCAGGGAACTGGGATCAGGCCACCCAGGTGCAGCAGTGTGTCCCACTGGGCAGGCAGGACATGCCAAGGGCAGCTGCTGGGGCTCAGCCTGGGATGCTGAAGGGGAAGAGCTGGTGTCCAGGCACTGGGATGTCTCTGCCATCACTGCCGGCACCTCCTGCTCCAGCACCTGGATGGGGTCCCTCCACACTTTTGTGCCTCGGTTTGCCCCCAGCTCATGAGGTGGCTGCTCCAGCAGCGGTCCAGCCTCTGGTCCCACATGGCCCTGTGCCCAGGGAGCAGCATGCCATCCCTGCCCCACTGCTGGGCTCCATGCCCGGCGGGACACAAGCAGCTCTTGTTTGTTCCTTGGCGTCTGTGCCAGTGCTTCCCAACCCTTCATCAGGCCTCGGGCAGGAGGTGTCACCACCCAGACCCACAAACCGGTTGGAGTGGCTGCTGGCTCCCTCCGGAGGAGAGACGGTGCTGCCCGGGGAGAGGCGGGGGTAGACCCCCAAACCCACCTGCCCTTGCACTGCACTGCCGAGTCGGTGTTCACATGGCAGCCCTCAGTCCCAGGCCTGCCAGCATCCCGCTGCCTGCGCTGCCAGCCAGGTTTGGTGGGTCAGAGCTGCAGGGGGCAGAGGTGACCTCGAGGTACCCCAGTTGCCACCACTGCTCTGGTGGGGACCAGGGTGCCAGAAGCAGGCAGGGCCACCTCGTGCTGGCAGCATTTTGGCACAACCAGCTGTACCTGCTGGCCAGGCTGTGACAATACCGATATCAATGCCAATATTGATGCCAATGCTTTGGGCGCTGCCTAGCCTCTCCTCTAATGCATCAGCCCCCCTACATGTCCCCTCCCCACTCTCTCCAAAAGCCTCTTCAGCACCCACATAGGTGCAGCACAAGGCCAGACAGACCACAAGGATGGACAGACAGACATTGCACTGTTTCACCACTCCAGCTTAATCCCAGGCCTCTGGAAAAGATAAAAGTGTCTGACATTATCTTAGTTTTCCCGAGCACTGGCGTTACCAATACGATCTAATTGCTTATGCTAACTATTCGGTATGATGGGCTCTAGAGCTGCCACTATCCATGTGGGGATGTCCCCAGGCATTGTGCCCCAGCGGGGTGGGATGAGCCAGGCAGTCCATGCACTGCAGTGCCATGAGGATGCCAGTGGCAGCTGGGCTGCAGCTGCTGGTGCGCGGCATGGCAGGAGTGGACAGGGCAGAGCCCAGGCACTCGGGGACACTCAGGTCTTGCTGCAGACCCTGACCCGTGGGGATGAGCCGGGGTCTTGCCTGCCTGCCCTGTGCCAGAGGAGCCACCCAGGTGCCTGGCCATGGTGGGATGCTCTGTCTGTCCCTCTGTCCTACTGGAGCGCCCACATTGCTCACATACCAGTGTGCCCACCCGGGAGCCAGAGCCTTGTGGTCAAGGGCTCCCTTTAATCTGTGGGGCTCCAGACCATCCCTGTCAGGGCCAGACTCTGCCTGAGGCTGAGCATGGTTTTCACCTCCCAGCCAGCTGCTGTAACCACCAAATTATTTGGGGCTGAGGAGAGGCACATGCCTACATGTGTGTGCACCTTGCATAGGCCATGTCCCTGCAGGCATATGGGGACATGCCTCTGGACTGGGGACAAACGGCAAGGTGGGGACAGGGACAACTCTGCAAATGGAGCATCAAATGCCTGAGCCACTCATGCTTCCCCTCGGAGGCAGAGCAGGCGCCAGCAGGGCCCTCTGACAGCCAATTACTGTAATTAAAGCCAGAACGTGACATATATTCAAACTGGTGGCTGCCACCCAGAAACAGCCCCGTGCCCTCCCCCATGTCCCCCAGCAACGCACTTGCCTGGCCAGCACAGCCAACCCAGTGTCCCCAGCACTGCCAGCCAGCGGGACCGATGGACACAGGCTCGGCAGCGAGTGGAGAAGTAACAACCAACCCCATCCCTGATGCCTACTGAGCCAGAGGGTGCTGGTGCAGCACCCAGCTGGGTGCAGGTGCCCTGCCCTGAATCCAGTGAGATTTGCAGGATGGAGGGGTTTGAGCTCCTTCCCCTGCTCCATCCACGTTCTCAGCATCAATGACAGCAGAGCTCCCATTCCAGCACATCAGCCACTAGCTCTTTGGGTCTGAGAAAATGCTCTCCGCTGATTGTCCCTGCTTCACTGGGATGGGGACATGTTGCAACCCTATGGCTGGGCGGTGAGGCCATCCCCAAGCAGGGAGGCCACATTAAACCCGGTGTCACCGTGATGCCAGGCACCACCAGGTACATGATGGAGGCTGTGCCACCCTGACCTTGCGCAGGGCAAAGGACGCAGGGAGAGGGCTCAGGGCACTAATACTCAGCCAAAGGGGTTGGGGTCTTCCCCACCTGGGACGCAGGTGACATTCCCACCTCACATACACACAGAGCACCAGCTCAGCCCCACGCCGATGAGCTGGGAGCCCCTTATCCCCCCAGCACCTGTGCGTGAACTTGCCACCCCGTCTACCTCGAGGTCCCAAAAGGGAAGGCGAGACTTGCCAGCAAGCAGTGATCCACTGGGATCTCCGGCTTCAAATCCACCAAACAAGGCACGGCCACCAGCCCTTCCACTCAGCCGGCACGGAGCAGGGCAGCCTCTCCCTGCCGGCAGCCGGGGATTAGTTACCAGCAGTCCAGAGACTGAATGTTCCCAAAAAACGTCCTTGCCCAACATAAAACCCCCCCGACCGGCTCAAATATGCAGAGTCAGGTTGTTTCCTGCTATGGGAAAGCAAAGTCTGATCGGCTCAGCGGAGAGGAGCCATGCGCCGGGAACTGTGGTGTCCCTTGGGGGATGCAGCTGCCGGGCAGCACACATGGCTGCCAGAAAAGGGACCTTCAGCCTGAAGTCACTCCAAAAATAAAAGCCCTGCTCAATTTGCTGAGCAACAAGCAGCTCTGAATGGGGAAACTATGCCCAAGTGCTGCCGAGGGGGTTTTCGAAGGGATGGAGGAGACGACGGCAATGGCTCAGGAAAAGGGATTTGAGCGGCACAATGGGGGTTCCCTCCACAGGCAATGCTCAGAGGAAGCGGGATGCTGTGGCAAAGCCCTGGGGAAGCTGATTCGAAGCTGTCAGGGTGGTGATGCTCAGAGCACACTGAGATTTCGGGCAGCCCAGAATCCCCTGGGCAAGCTGCCAACCCCCTGCCACGTCCCACTGGACCATGCCCCCCACTGTCCCCCATGTGCCGTTTGGGCGCCGGCACTGCCGGCAGCTCCATCCCCGCCCTGCCGGGAGACAGAGCCACCATTGATGGTCAGAGCCGCCTTACCTGCTCTCCGCTGTCGCCGAAGGGGCTTCAACAATGGGCTGCCTGTGTGCCCTGGCCAGGGCAGAGCCAGCAGCCCCGCGCCTGAAATATAAGCAGCCGAGGTAGCACTTACCGCCCCGGCCCCACTTGCCCGGGGGGGGGGAAACGCACCGTCACTCCCCACTCCCGAGACCGCAGGGGAAGGGGAACACCCCAAACCCCATGCCGGCTGCTGGGCGCACGTGAGTGGGACACAGCCCCACGGTGCCTGGGGTGGTTTCTGTCGTCACCTCCTGCTCTCCCCCGGGGTGCTGGGTGTACAGTGGGGATGGGGGGATGCCTGCAGTGCATGACACTTCCCCACCCCCAACCCCCCACCAGCACAGGTGTGCTTCCCGCAGCATGGGCCACCAAACTGACAATGCCCCCATGACCTTTGGGTCTGAGCTTCATCTGGGATCACCACCTCATGGGGGGCAAACGAATCCCCATGCCACTGGTGGCTGCATGAGGTCACCCTATCTCGTCCCCATCCCAGGGGACCTGCTGTGGGTGATACTCCTCCATCCCTTCCCATCTGGGGGTGGGGGTGGGGGTGGGGAGCAGAGGGACTTCACCAGGGTGGGGGACACAGCAGCAGGGATGGGGATGCTCCCAGGACACCCACAGGTACCCTGGCCCTGCTCAGCTGTTCTCGGTAAACACCAGCAAGCCAGTTTGCTTGCCACAAGAATGTGTTCTGAAGCGTGCAGCAGCAGCCAGCACCCCGAAACCCTGGTGATTTGCCCCTTCCTCTGTCGTGAGTCAGGCAGCAGCTGCTGCCCCGGGCCAGCGCGGCACCGTGTGCAGCCTGTACTTTAGGCAATTTGGGACAACAAAGTGGAGACGCAGTGTGTGGGCTCTGATTGCAGGGTCAGGGGCTGCGATGCTTCACCTGCCCCATCTCATCCCATACCTGCCCCAGTAGACCCTACCCCAGGGGTCTCCCCACTGCTCCATACACCTGCCTGAGGCATCCCCCTCTTCCCCTGCTTCACATCCATACCTGGGGGTATCCCCCCCTGCCCCACACCCCTGCCTGAAGTATCCCCATTGCCCCACAGACATGCTTATGGTATAACCCTGCCCCTACCCCCTGCCCCACAGTCCCACCTAGACCCCCCTGCTGCCCCACAGCCCCTGCAGCCACCCATGGCAATGCAGCTGGGGGTGCACATGCTAGTGCATCTGCAGCCTTGTGCGCACCATGAGGTGCCTTGTGTGTGCACCCGCATTGCTGTCGTGTGCCCGCTGGCCTCAGTCTGTGTGCGGCTGGCTGCATGTGCGGCTGCGTGTGCAGGTGTCCCTGCCGGCAGAGGGGGTGTGAGTTTATGTGTGGGGGTGTGCGCGCATCTGTGCGCACCCACACCCCGGGGCCCCTGGCACAGCTCTGCCTGATGCATGTGCTGCCGGCACCCCTGCGTGCAGACCTGGGGGCCCTCGGCCAGCCCAGACCCCCCTCTGGTGGTGGCAGTGTAGTGCCAGCAGCACCCCGGCAAGCCTGGCCTTGGACCCACCATCACCTGCCAGCAGCGCTGGCATCACTGGTATCCCAAGGTGCCCCCAACGGCTGGGATCCCCAGCACCCCCAGGGACAAGGACACAAGGCCCTGGGGTGCTGCATGCATGGGCTCCCCCTCAACAGCACATATAGGGGTACCCCCACCCCCCCAGCCACCAACCCTGGCTGGGTGGGGGGGTCTTGGGGTGTCCTTTGCGGTGTGATCAGGTTTCAATGGGGTGGCAGAAGGCCACCTGACCAGTCCAGAGTATTTTGGGTATGCCATGGGCTGGCAGAGGCTAACCTGGCTGGATAAAGGCTATTGGGGTGTCACAGAGGTCAGATACAGGGTGCTGCAAGGGGCAAGAGGCCAACCTGGATGGATATGGGGTGCTGAGGTGACAGGAGGTGTGGCGAATGAAGAGACGGGATGCAGCTTGATGCAAGCAAGTTGTCAGTTTATTAGTGATTTTCTTACAATTATATACGTTTCTACCTTCTACATATTACACACTGATTGGTTAAATCTTAAGCGTAAAAAACACTGATTGGTTGATATTTAAGGCACACCGTTAGAACAATAGGAACTTATTAGTTTACCTTGACATAGCAACAATTTCTATTCCAAAATTAGGGGGTTTCTTTCTACATGGCTTTCTTGATTAACAAAGTTACATATCGGCGCTCTCCATTCCCTTACCTGGCTACTCGTTTCTCTGTCCGTCTGGTTGCCTCCTCAACTGTAACGGCGCAGGGGTCTGCAGTTAGCTTGTTCCTTTGTTCCCAGGGCTTGTGCCCTACAAGTTCTAACAAGTCTCTATTCATCAGGCTATCAGTACTTGGACTCTTGTCCTTGAGGCCTTGTCCTACAAGGAGGTGACAACATCTAACCCAGACAGATATGGGGTGTCAGGGTGCTGTGGGGTGGCAGAGGCTGACCACGCTGGCTATGGGGGTTCAGGGTGTTGCAGGGCAGCAGTAGCTGACTCAACCAGATACGGGATTTCAGGGTGCTGTGGGGCATCCGAAGGTGACACCCCCCCCCAGCTATGGGGTGTCAGGGTGCTGCGGGTGCAGCCAGGCAGACGGGGGGGCTCCCCGCATTACAGACCTTGGGTGCCCGAGCAGGGGGGCTCCCTCCACAGCGCTGGCTGCCAGCATCCTGCTGCGCTCAAGTAGTTAATAATAAGTCGTAGGGGAGATTTTGGGGCAGGCAGGGAACAGGCAGCAGCAAGCCCGTGTCCAGCGGGGCCCGGCAACCACATTCCTGGCGTGGGGGGCCAGAAATACCAGCACTGCCACCAGCAAGGTTGGGGGGATGGTTGGTGGGGGACCGTTGGTGGGGGACACACATGCCCACCTCAGCCACAGGGTTGCCACTGTCAGGTCGGAGCAGGACTGCTGGCAGCCTGCCTGCACTTGCCTTTTTTTTTTCCCCCTTCACTGTCTGCTTGCTCAGGTTGATGGGGTGATGATGTCAGCGCAGTTACGTGCATTATCTGCTTCCTTCAAGGCCACAATATTTGAGCAGGATGAGTAAAGATTTATCACCCGGTCAGGGGATCCCTGCTGGCACTCCCTGCCCAGCACGGTGGGAGCACCCATGGGTCCCCTGGTATGGCGGTGCCAAAGCAACAAGCATCACAGCATGGTGAAAAGGTTGCACTTTGCACAACAATGCAAAGGTGCCTGGTGCTTGCCAAACCCCAGTTAAACGTGAGCACTGATAAGACGCTCCAGAAATAAACTAAACCCTGACCCGCCGGCACCTACAGGGGGGAATGGCAAAGCCAAGGGATTTCCAGGTCCCCAAGGGGTTCAGTGGGTCCAAATGAGCATGGTGGCCGTGCCTGCGGGTGCCCACAGCCCAAACCCAAGGGGATGGCCGTGGCAGGCGGCGTCTCTCCCCCTCCCACCCTTGCCTGTAACCCGGCGCCATCTCTGCAAACAAAGGGGAGGGTGTGGGACGCAGGTGGCAGGTGACGGGTGACGGAGGAGTGGAGAGGAGCGTCCAGCAGCGAAACCCCACCCCGGGCGGGCGCTTGAGCTGGCCCCGCCAGCCCTTATAAGCGCAGGTGCACCCAGGTGTAAGCTGATCCCCCAAGGGCCGCAAGCGGTGACTGGTGACGGCAACGGTTTCGGTCCGTAGGTTCCTCTCCACCATCGCCTGGAGTGAGGCAGCAAACCAGCCACCATGTCGATGGGGTTGGAGATCGGCGGGGTGGCCTTGTCGGTGCTGGGTTGGTTGTGCAGCATCATCTGTTGCGCATTGCCCATGTGGAGGGTGACGGCCTTCATCGGCAACAACATCGTGACAGCCCAGATCATCTGGGAAGGGCTCTGGATGAACTGCGTGGTGCAGAGCACGGGGCAGATGCAGTGCAAGGTCTACGACTCCATGCTGGCCCTACCGCAGGACCTGCAAGCTGCCCGCGCCCTCCTGGTGGTGGCCATCGTCTTGGCTGTCCTGGGTTTACTGGTGGCCATCGTGGGTGCCCAGTGCACCCGCTGCGTGGAGGATGAGAGCACCAAAGCCAAGATCACCATTGTTTCCGGCGTCATCTTCCTCCTCTCCGGCGTCATGACCCTCATCCCCGTCTCCTGGTCAGCCAACACCATCATCCGGGATTTCTACAACCCGCTGGTGCTCGATGCGCAGAAGCGGGAGCTGGGCACCTCACTCTACGTGGGCTGGGCAGCCTCTGCCCTCCTGCTGCTGGGGGGGTCCTTGCTCTGCTGCTCCTGCCCCCCCAAAGACGACAGGTACCCGACCGGCAAGGTGGCCTACTCTGCTCCGCGTTCTGCCGTCACCAGCTACGACAAGAGGAACTATGTCTGAGCCCCCCGCGAGATCCCCGGGACCCCTCGACATCCCATCCCCTACACCCCCCCCACTCCTGGGACCCCCATCACCCCCGGTGGGGACTGAGGACGGCAGCAGGAGGGCGGGGGGGGGCGCGAAGGAGGGGACGGGGACGGCTGCGGGGTCAGGGCCAGGCTGTGTAAATAGAGACAGTTTCGGTTAAACAAGAGGCGGTTTCGGGTCGGCGGGAGAAGCGGCGCCCGGTGTGCCCCTGCCCACACCGGTGGGACGGGATGGGGACAAGGATAAGGACAGTGCCCCCGCCCCAGGGTGTGTGTGTGTGTCCCCCACCGGCGGGGCACCATCTGTCCCTGTTACGCGTGGTCTGTACCGGTTACATTTGTCAATAAACGTGTCCTGTTTTGGTAGCCCGAGTATCCTTGGGGTGGGGTGGGGTGTGGGGCAGGACCCACTGGGTACGGATGGGACCCCAACAGGTAAGAGCGGGACCCCACGGGGTACGGTCGGGACCGCACCAGTTACAGGCACGGTCCCACCGGTTAAATACAGGACCCCATGGGGTACGGATGGGACCCCACCGGGCAAGAGCGGGACCCCACGGGGTCCGGGGAGGGATCCAGGGCTACAGCCACCCCACACCCTCGGCTACAGCAGCACCGCGTTTGCGGACGGGGCTCTCACCCCGCAGCCCCCCCCCAACCGCGGAGGGGCGCCGGTCGCCGCCTGCCCGGCCGGGGGCAGCTCCCTGGCAGCCGCGGGGTGGGAGGCAGCGGGGAGGCTGCCAGCGGCGCTCCCTGCCTGCGCGGTCCAAAGTCTGGCCCCGCCGGGGGGAACACGGGGCGCCTCCCCCCGAGCGGCGGCTGGGGCGAGGCCGTAGCGCAGCACCGCTCCCCCCGCCCGGCCCCGCCACGCTCCAACGGGCAGGGACAAAGGGGCAGGAGCCGCCGCAGGTGCACAGTCAGGCAGGACCCAGACACCCCCCCGCCGCCCGCTCGGGGGCTCGGAGCGGCTTACGGAGCAGACGCTGCCCACGGGCAGGCGGGCGGCTGTGCTGCCTGGGAGGGCACCTGCAGGCAGGCGCAGGCAGGAGCCGGCCGCCGCAGCCCGCTGGCAGGCAGCGGACCCGCCCGACTCAGGTTCCCGCGGCCCCCCCCCGGCCCCCGCCGCTGGCTGCAGGCGGCTGCGATAAGGATCGGCGGGGCGGCGCTTCCCCGCTCCGGCCGGGGCGGGGGGGGGGGGGGGGCGGTGGCCGCTCTGCCTGCCGGCGGTAGGAAGGTCGCCCTCCGGCCGCCAGGGGGCGTCCGCCGCGGGCAGAGAGGCGGGGCCACGGGCGCGCATTGCGTCACTGCCCGCGCGCCACCGCCGCCATCATGCTCCGCTGGCTGCCCCGGGCCCGTGTCCCCGCCCCGCCGCCCGCCGCCGCCGCCCGCTCCCTGGTGACGTAAGGCCTGGCCGCACGCGGGGCGGAGGCGGCGGGAGGGGTCCCGGGAGGAGGCGAGGGGCCGTTACCCGGGGCTGGTACCCCCCCGGGCCACGGCCCCAGTCTAGGCCCCGCCCCTAGCGCCCATCTAGGGGGTGCCGCCCCGCCCCCATGCCGCTAGGACAGCCCTTTGGCCACGCCCCTGCACCCCCGGCCACGCCCTCAGACACTCGCATCCTTGGCCACGCCCCCGCCCCTGCACACCCGGCCCGCCCAGCGCCCCCCGCATCCCTGGCCACGCCCCCGCCCGCCTGGCCCGCCCAGCGCTCCCCGGCCCGCCCAGCGCCCCCCGCATCCCTGGCCACGCCCCCACACCCCCGGCCCGCGCAGCGCCCCCGCATCCCTGGCAACGTCCCCGGCCCCGCACCCCCGGCCCGCCCAGCGCCCTCTCCCCCGCAGCGCCGTGCCGCTGGCCTACGTGGAGATGGGGGGCCGCGGGGACCGGCTGCCCCTGGTGCTGCTGCACGGGCTCTTCGGCAGCGCCAGCAACCTACAGTCGGTGGCCAAGGCGCTGGCATGCCGCGGCAGCCGCAAGGTAAGGGTCTGGTAGGGGTTAGAGGGCCACAGAGCCACAGGGAGGAGGGCACAGGGGGACATTTCCCGGGGCTGGGGTGACACGGTGACCCTGCCGGGGGCAGGTGCTGATGCCGGATGCCCGGAACCACGGCAGCAGCCCCGGCAGCCCGCTGATGACCTACGAAGCGATGAGCCTGGACGTGCAGCATCTCCTGGACCGCCTGGGCATCACCAAGTGCATCGTCCTGGGACACAGCATGGGGGGCAAGACGGCCATGACGCTGGCCTTGCAACGGGTCGGCAGGCACGGGGCTCCTGGGGCTGGCGGGGGCAGCGGACTCGAGGTGGCTCCTCGAGTGGGAGGCTGTGGGAAGGGGTGTAGCATCTGAGGGGGCCGTTCACAGGGCCAGCCTTGCTCACGGTCCCACATGGGGAGGCTTTTGTGCTGTGGGGTGCTGTTCTGCTCAGAGCTGTAAGCTGGGCTGTGGGAGCAGCACATTTGTCTGGCAGCCCGCACTGCCCTGTCCCTGGGGCTTGGACGTCTCCTGTGCCAAGACACAGGCACTTGGGGAAGGGCATGTGGAGCTCTCTGCTGAGGCAGGAGGGAGCTAAGAGCTTCCAGGGAGTCTGGCAGGGAGCAGAGCCCTGTGCCCGATCCCGCTGAGAGATCCCAGCTGGCATCCATCTGCCCTGCTTGTGTCCCCAGCCAGACCTGGTGGAGCGCCTCATCTCCGTAGACATTAGTCCTGTCTTAACTTCACACATCTCTGAATTCTCTGCCTACATCTCTGCCATGAAGTCGGTGAAGATCCCGGATGGCCTGGCCCGCTCTGCGGCCCGCCAGCTGGCTGATAATCAGCTGCGTGAGGTGGTCCAGGTAGGAAATGCTGCTCCGTGCATGGGGTTTCTGCTCCCAGCCTGTCCCTGGGACCAGAGCACAGGGCTTTAGGGCCACAAGACTCTTTCCACCCCTGCTCACTCACCACTGGCATGGGCAGCTAGAGGACATCTCTACAGGGCTGCAGGGGCGGTGAGGAATGTGATGGCATGGGAGATGAGCAGAAGGGGGTGGAGGGGAGTACGGAGGGTGCCAGGACATCGTGAGGGCTTGTTGCTCTTACTGAAGAGTATACAATCACCTTTTGTGGCAGCTCCCGCAACTGAGACAGTACCTCCTCACCAACCTGCTGGAGGTGGAGGGCCGCTACGTCTGGCGGGTAAACCTGGAGGCCATTTCCCACCACTTGGCAGATATCATAAACTTCCCCATCTTCCACAAGCCATATCCTGGCCCTGCACTCTTCTTGAGAGGGTCCAACTCGCCCTATATCAGGTGGGACTGGAGAGAAGTGGTTGGAAGTCTGTGGCTTGACCCCTAGTGCTCTTCTGAAGCTGTTGAGGGTGGGAGGAAGCCCCCAAGATGGGGAAAGTCCTGACATGAGCTCTGCCTCCAGCAGCTGGTGACACCAACATGCTGGAGAGCAAGGGGGAACCTGTGGGCAGCCCCAGGCTTTCCCAGCTGGGAAGGGGATGTGATCCAACCTGTGATCCCCCTCTGCCTGGGGAGGGTGAGGGAAAACGCCTGGATAGACTTCTGACCACACTTCCCATGGTGGCATTCCCTTGTCCTGCAGCTCCAAACACTACCCAGAGATCCAGCGCCTTTTCCCCAAGGCAGATATCCAGGACATTGAAGGTGCAGGCCACATAGTCCATCAGGATAAATTTGAAGAATTAGTCACGGCTGTCCTCAATTTCCTGCCACCACTGTAGCACTGAGGACCAGGGTTTCTGCAAATGCCACGTGGGACCTAAGGAGCTCTGGGCCATGGTGCGGGGCTCTGTGAGGAGGGGCTCAGTCTGCCCATCCTGTGCAGCCTGTCCTGCCTGCACTGGAGTGCCCCAGAGGTTAGGAGGGGGCAGCGCTCTCATTTTCCTGCTGCCAGACCACCTGGTTGTGGATCTGGCTGTGACTTTGCAGAACATGCAATAAAGCTGAATCCATGCCAAGGCATAAAATGGTTTGCGTGTGGCAGCAGAGGACAGAGAGTGTTTGGTGGGGACGGGAAGGGGCTCTCACCAGCAGGGATGCTGGTGGGAGTGGACAGCTGGGCTGGGCCCCTTAATGCAAGGAGCTGTGGGAGCAGTGTGTGTAAGACATAGGTGTGAGGATCTTTCTTGGCTCCCAGGGGAATTGTGTCCTTTCTCCACCTCAGGGGCAGTGGGAGGATGGAGGATGGGGGGTGGAAGCTGCCTCCTGAGCCAGGAAAGGCCATGAGCCTGCAAGGGGGAGGCATGGAAATCTACCTGGAGCGTGTCTGCCCAGCCTGCCCCAAAGGACTCGGTGATCCTAAAGGTCTTTTCCAACCTAAATGATTCTATGACTGTGAAGACAGGGGTCCCCTTCTCCCTGAGCTCCAACTGATTTCTCACATCCCACCTACTTAGTGTCCCCCAAGAAGGCAATGTAACAGCAGCTACTGCCAGTTGCAACAACCATACACCCACTGCAGGCTAAAGGCAGAGGAGCAGTGCTATCTGCTCTGGAAATCCCTTTACAATTATGATCCCCTTATGATGACAGGTATAGCCAGAGGCGGGGTGGAAGCGGCTCTGGGGTTGACAGATCATCTCTGTTGCAACTGGGGACAGGATCCATCGGGACAGTTGAGAGACACTAACCAGCTTTGCATTTGGTGCTCCAGAGCCAGGTGTCTCTGCTGCTCCCTGGGAAGTTTGCTCAGTTTGGGATTGTCTGGAGGCCACGAAAAGAAGGGAGGACAGGAAACCAAAGACTTACTTTATTGCAGGTCTGTTTGGTAATTGCCTAGCAGAGGGGGCACAAGTAGCTGGTTTGGAGATTCAGTGTGTTTCTGCAAAGCTGTTCTTGGCTTTTCTACTGGTCCTTTCCTTTTCTCAAGAAGTACATCTCTCTTGAGCAGGGTTACATTCACCTTGAGCTTGAGCTTTCTGCTGTGTTACCCCAAATTCAAAGACACTTGCTGTCTGTGTATGATTTTTTCACCTGTGAAGAACATTAGATGAAGAAGCTCCTGAGACATGGACTATGGAAACAAGTTCCTCGAGCACCTGTCTCTCCTGTGGCCAGCTGGGAGACGATGGAGTGAGGCCACCGCCCAGCCCCAGCTACCAGCACACAAGCCCTTTGGATATCCTGTCTGAGCCGTGAGGTGTGGAGCCCAGAAGCGATGGGGAATTTCTCCTTGCTCCTCCCTGCTGGCCGAGTACCATGTTTGGGGCACAGACAAAAGACTGCCACAGAGGTGCGAAGTGAAGAGACTCACCATGGGCAGGAGATCAGTGGCCTGGGAAGAGGTAGAACTTCCTGAGCATTGTAGTCCGTTCTTGTGATGGCAACTGCTGAGGGAATTTTCCAAAGGCATATTGGACCTGGAGTGAGGGTGGGGAGAAATAAGAGCAGCTCCATTTCCAGCATGGGAAGGGGGAGGGGAGTCAGGAGGCATCCACAGGGGCATCTTTAGGCATGTGTCTGGTGGCACAAGGGATGCCATGGGCGGCGCCAACACCAGGCTCACATGTGCCCACCACATGGCAGGGTGCTGATGCCTTCAGGGACCCAGCTGACTTTCCAGGCCAAACCAGACCCCTTTTTGACAGAGCCTGCTCCTGAGGGGCCTGCCGAGAAATGGCCTGCCCTGGTGAGAGCTCTGCTCTGAGCAGCGTTTCTGACCATTGGCATGGCTGCCTCTCCAGTTAACTACAAAGTCTCACCTTTCGGAAGATCTCCTGTAAGTTGCTGTCACAGGCATGGTTTTGAAACTGCTCTATCAGGCGCTGGATGAAAAGGGAGCCTGTTACTGAACTTCTCCAGGAGACAGTATCTGGGGAGACAGAAGATGCTGATTGTGATTTCCCTGGTGTCCCTCACTGCAAAAGCGATTAACACTGGGTGCCAGAGCAGGAGACGGGCAGCTTCTCTGAGACAGTTATATATGGCCCATCCAACCCACAGCATGGGAAAAGGACAGGGCATCCCAGCAAAGACAGAAGTGATGCGAGTATTTTCTTTGAGCCTCTCAGCCCTTCCATGCTCCCGGCCATGCCAGCTGCCAGGCTGGCACAGCCTGGAGCCATCTGCGATCCAGCAGGAGATGACAATTGGCCCTGGCCAGCCACTGTGGTGATATACATCAGCTGGGGAAGGAGTGCAGGCAGAGCTGTTGGGGAGGGCTGGAACTAGGGCAAGGGAAGGCAGCCAGGCAGGGGCACAAAGCTCTGGCCCAGGTGCCTCTAAGAGGCATCTGTGGGTTTCCTGGAGTGGCCTCATACCCTGGCTCTGGGGGACACTGCCTTCTCCAGAAGCTGGTGGAGCAATGCCCTAGTGCTCACAGTACTGAGGGGACCCCTGGCAACCTGCCCTGAGGAGGAGGAGGTGTGAAGGAGACCCATGGCATCAGGAATGGGAGTCCTGTTGCCCTCACCTGCCTTCAGGCAGGGCAACTTATCTCCAGGAAGTGCTTACCAGGAGTGGAGGAATGTAAAGTGGCAAAATCACTCTCCAGGTGGACTTCACAGATTGCATCATTTTCCAGCCCTGCAGGGATTGTGTGAGAGGAGCTGGGAGTGGCCATGGCAAGGTCTGTGGAGTTGCTCACCATCACGGACCCTATCTTACCTAGGAAGGCAGGGCAAGCCATCAGCGATGATGGCATGTCCCGTCCCCACCCTGTGCTTATGCGCCCTGGGAGAGCCTGGCTGTCTCACTTGCCTGCAGGCACCTGTAGCAGGGACTCACCTCCACGGCAGGATTGGATAATGACCACTTTGGGTTTGCCCAGCAGTGCCTGGCAGCACTTGTTGTTGAATTTCTCATAGATGGTGTCGAGGGAAAGGATGTCTGTGGTCTCACCTCTGCTCTTGGTCCCACAAAGCCCAGCCCTGACCCCATGAGACATGAAGACCAGGAAGGTGCTGTCAGAGGTGTAGTGATCTTTGCGATTCGCAAAATCATTCATGACTGCAGCCATCTCCTACAAACCAGCACAAGGAAGGAACATCAGCCACCTGTGACCAGCTATGTGGAGACCCAGCTACCAGCCATGGGCAGGAGCCACTGCCACTGGGGACAGAGGTGTGCCAGTGGTGCCTGAGCCCTCACCATCAGTGCACACAAGGAGGGTCTCTGTGCCACTCCCAGGGCCAGCAGCAGCTGTTTTGTGCAGTCCTTTACCTGGGAAGTCAAGTTGCAGTGGACGTCCACCATGTAGCCCAGCCCTTCCAGCAGTGTCGTCATCCCTTTCACATCCACTTCGGCCCCATTCCGCCGGCTCAAGTGCTCAAACTCAATGTTGCAGATGAGCAGGGCCCTACGGGTTCGTGTCTCCCGTGGTAGATGGATGGGATAGATCTGTGAGGTTGGAAAGAGGCAGCGCTCAGCAGTGGGTGGGTGCAGCAGACTCTTCTTGGGAGGCAGCTAACAGCAGAGAAGGCCCATGGGTACAGCAACCATATCTCCCTGTCCCGTCCCTGGGGCATATCCCCACACCTCTTGCCCTGCTCCTGGGTCAGCAAAGACCCTGGCTCCCCTTCCACAGGGCAGGCCCCTGTCTGCTGGGCCACGCTCCAGCCTTCCTCTCATCTCCTCTGCCCTCAGCACCTGGTCTCCCTCTGTGTCCCTGATGCGCTGGTACTCGCTCACGGAGCACTGTCGGATCCACTGCTGGCCCTGGATGCCAACAGGGTGTCCAGGGGGGTTCTCAGTGTTGGGGGAGGCCAGCTGTGCACCAAGGGGCCCTACAAGCAGAAAGCCCCACAGTTACACTGGGAAGTGCCTGCTGCAAGAGCAGACTGTTGCAGGGCACAGACAGATGACTGGAGCTGGGCTGTCCCTGTTCAGCCCCACGGGGGATGGCCCCCCTTGAGAGCCCTGTCATCACTGCATGGCAAGGGGGACTCAATGACACAGAGAAGTGACACCAGGGACACCCAACTGCCCGTTGCCTTCAGGCTTTGGGCACCCACCAGGGCCATGCCCCGCTCCAGCATCCTGCTGGAGGCACTGGGAGCCCCAGCATGGTCAGGGCAGACCACAGCCCCACATCTCTCACCTGAATCAGTGGCCAGACCCAGCTGCTTTGCCAAGGTGCCATCACGCTTCCTGAGGCTGTCAATGAAGATCTGGCTTGCCTTGGGGCCCTTCAGACGCACGCTGTCGATGAGGCAGCGAGCCTTGTCGGTGCGCACCGGGTATCTATCCTGTACCTCGTCCACCTCCTCAAGGCTCAGCACCCCTTGGCCCAGCAGCTCATCCAGCAGCCCAGAGATCAGTGGCTTGCTCACACGCTCCACAAAGGCTGTCCTCACGTTCAGGAGGAGCTTGTCTGTAGGGCAGCTCCATCAGTGCCCCCACACCAACAGAAGATTGCTCCACCACCTGCTCTGGGTGCTTCCTCTTCCCTATTGCCCTCCCCAGCTGCTGATCCCTCCTCCACCATCCACCCTGGAAGCTCCCTCTCTCTCACTGCCAGCCCAGGCTTCTCCTGACATCACCCACCTCCCCCTTTTCCTACACACCCACATAAGGTGCTGCAGGGGATACATTTGCAAGGAGCAGGGCCCCAGCTACTCAATGATGCTGTCCCCCAGCCTGCATGCAGCACTGTGTCAGGCTGGCCAGAGTCAGCAGGACTGGAGCAGCACCCAGGGAGGACCAGGGCAGGCCCCCATCCCACCGCCGAGCCTCAGCACCATTGGTTGTACTGACCTGCCATTGCTCCTCAGCCCCTGGCCTGCCAAAGCTGCCACGAGGTCTCTTTCTCCTGGGAGGGAAATGAAACCGAACTTTCAAACCAGTTTCACTTTCTATCTCTGCTCAATCTCTGCGCCTGCTCTTTGGCTGTTGCCATACTTACGCTTACCCATCCCTGCTGCCCCCTGTAGCCCAGCACATGCCTGCAAAGCCACTGTGCATGGGGCCAGAGCCCCCGTGTCCTTTGCGGCCACACTCGGCTTTCCTCCTGGGAGTGCTCAACACATCCCCGTGATGCTGGGGCAACACATGTGACTGGTCCCCACACCACACCACCCAGCACCCACAGGGCAGGAGGAGGCTCCCAGCCCTCCTGCACCTCCCAGAGCCAGGCATGGGGCAGCTCAGCCCACAGACCCAGGGCCAGGCAGAGGTGGCTGTCCTCTCCCAAGGACCAATCTCCCCTTCATCCACACACCCCCAAACCCTGCAGACCTCTCTGGGGCTGAGCTCAGCTCCTCCTTCATGCAGCCCTGTCCAGGTGCTGGCAGTGAGACAGGGCCTTGGGCAGCAGCGGCATCCTTATCCACCCAAGGGTTCACCAGCTGTATCTCCATCCTGCAGGCACAAGGGGGAAGGGGAGCCAGCCTTAAATGTAAAATCTGCGTTGTCAGAAAGCCTGAGGTTGCCCCATTAGTATATCAGCAGGGCTGTTTCGCAGGGCAGGTTGAGTGTAGGGCAATACCTGGATGGGAATGGCTGAAGTAATGCCAACAATGGGGAACCCAGGGAAAAGCCATGGGGAACAGGGACATCCAGCCCCGTGGAAGGTTGAGTGCTGCAGCTGCCGAGAGCTCAGCGGGGCGATGCAACCTCAAGATGTTTTTACCATCCTGAAGGCTTCTACAGGCCCACTGGGGAGGCTGAGCCACGCCGCAGCTCCGAGGTGCCCCAACCCTGGTGACAAGTCCCCAGCACCACCCTGCCAAGGCCAGAACACCTCTCAGGAGCCGGGGCTCCTGTAGTGCCCCCACCCCACGGCCCGCGGCTGCGGCCTGCGGGGCAGGACGGTGTCGGGGGGGTGTGGGGGTGCTGCTGCCACCGGGCCGCCCCCCGGGCCGCCTCCCTGCCCCGGGCCCCGCGGCCGCCAGTTCCCCGCAGGCGCGGCGGCCTGGCGGGGGCGGGCAGGCGGGGGCGGGCTGCTCAGCGGGCCGGTCACCTGAGGGACGCCCCACCTCCGGTTAGGCCGCCCCGGTTATTCCGCCCCCCCGCGACGCCCCGGTGACCGCCCGCCCTTTTCGAGGGGAACGGCTGAGCGGCCGCGGATTGGCTGCGGCGGGACGCGCTGTGATTTCTCATTGAGCGCCGAGTCTCGGGTTCCGCCTCCGCGCTACGCGTCGCGCCGGGTCATGGGATAGGCTTGCGGGCGAGGAGAAGGGCGTGCCCTGGCGGCCCGTGGCGCTGGGCGGGGACGCGTTCCCTCTGTTCATTGGCAGGCGGTGCCGGCGGCGCCGGGTGCTGATTGGTTGCGCCGCGCGGGTCGGTGGGGGGGACAGGGCGGGGAGCTGCACGCGGCAGAGGCGGGAGCGGCGCGGCCGGAGCCAGGTGAGACCCCGGTGGTTCCCTCTCCCCGGCCCCTCCTCGGGCTTCTCCCCGGCGCCTGGTCGGGCCCCGCTGCTCCTCTTTGTCGCCCGGTGAGCGGGGCCTCCCCGGGGCCTGTCTGTGAGCGCTGGCTGCCGGCCCGGTGGCGGCAGCGCTGAGGCGGCGGCGGGCCCGCGGCCCGGTGCCGGTGGGGCAGGCGGCGGGCCCGGGCAGGCCTGTGCCGCTGCGGCGCAGGGTGGCCCGTGACCGCGGGGGGCGGCCCCGAGGAGCCGCTGGCGGGGGTAAAGGCTGGTTCACGTTAAGGAGCAGGAACGAGACACAGAGCTCCCGCTGGGTCAGGCCTGGGGCGGAGGCAGCCTGCTAGCTGCTGGCCCCACCGCCGTACCGGGGGTGGCAGCTCTTGTCCAGCCTCGCAGCGGGCGGCCCTCAAGGCTCGGTGAGCCGGGCCCGCCGGCGGGAGATCTCGGCTGCGTGGTCCCGGCCCGCCGGCCCCGGGAGGGCAGCGCCTCCGCCGCCCGCCTGCCAAGGGCCATCCCTGGCTGCCCCCGGACGGGAGCCCTGCCCGCCGTGGAGATCCCCCCCGGAAGCAGCTCGCAGGTGGGAGATCCTTGTGCCACGCCGGCCGCGGTAACAACACGGAGCTGGTTATTCTGCCAGGGACTCCACTTGCCTTTACCCCACCCGGTGGGGTCTGCCCGGTGCGCCCCCCACGTGAGGTCACACGCTGCTGCTTTTCGGAGGAGGTGCCTCCCCTCCTTGTTGGGTAGAAGTGGGCAAAGCTTTCTGTGGTGGTTTGAAACTGCTGGTGGCTGAAGTTTGGTGTGGAGGCTGTGTTGTTGCAGGTTTGATGTTTGTTTAAAAAAAACCTCAAACAGCTATGTGTTGTAAACATAGGTTTCCTTAAAGCATTTGATGCAAAGTCTTTGGGTTTTCCTGCTGAATTAACCAAAGGGGGATGAATTCAAAATAACCTGTGTTAAATTGGTGGCTCCCAGAGTATTTTTGGGGTTATTATGTTAACAGTTTCATAAGGATCCTACTGCTGGTTTTGTCAATGACCAGAAGACAGTTTGCAGCTAAATGTTGATCAAATGCATAAGCAGCTCGTAGTGTTGAGTGGAAAACAAGAGATGAGCATCTGATACAGTGGTCTGGTTAGTCTGGCACTATACTTTTGGTGAGGCCACACATCTGTTACAAGAGAAAGCAAACTGTTCAGGAATAGTCTGTTACACAGAGAAACGAGGGAGGAAGGAGTGAGGCATGTCCTAGAAAGCAGTAATTTTTGCCTGGGTTCGTGAATAAGTGGAACGCGGAAAGCAGGGCTGGAGGCAGGTAGGAGAGGGTGGCTTTGGAGAGGATGCATTGGCTTAGCTTCCACACTGGTGCAGATGCTTCTGCACTGCTATGCCTAGGTTTGGTGCCTGTGTGTGATGTGAAGGCTGATGGAAAGCTGGGCAGAGTTCACAGATGTTGTATGGGGGTGGGATTAAAGGTGAAAAAGGCTGCCACGTGGTGACAAGAACTCTATCTGCCTCATCCAACGAGTTGTTGTGAGAAGATTGGTCAGTCTGTGTGTACTTGTGAAGGACAACAGTTGGACTGTGGAAGTTCAGTATGGCTGCTGGTGGTATACAAGTGCATGCATGGAAAACAAAGTGTATATTTTTCAGTGATAGAAAGTCAAGCATGAGAACAAACTTCCCAAAGTTAGTGATGACTTTATATTTACTGGTAACTTCTATATCAAATCTCAATACTTCTGGGTTTTGTGTTGTTTTGTTTTGTATTGTTTTTTTTTTTTTTAAATAAAAGTAGCAGCAAGTACTGCAGCTTGGCTAACAGCCTGGGAAGTTCTGTGGTCTGCTCTGTTTGGGAGTTTGTAGAGTAGCTGTAACGTCTTTCATGGTGTTCACTGGAAGATGAATATCTAAGTAAACAGAGATGACTGAAATAAATTTAAAAGTTTTACTTAGTTACTAATTTCTAGGAACATCTGGTTTCCCCTTTGCTGTGTTTGCAGGAATCTGTCTACACTGGCAGTAAGTTACTTGAATTTTCTGAGAGCACCTTAACAGCAAAAATTTTCTCAGATGTATCGTTGCTGTTAGTTTTGTGGCAGTGTCCTTCCAGCCCTTCTGTCTTGCTGACAGTGTTGCTTAGCTGTCAGATTCATCTGTAGCAAGCTAAAAGGAAAAAAGAAATCCAAAATCAAGGGAAGCTTTAGGGCTAGATCTTGCCACAATATGGAGACTTTTAGGAATGCCACTGTGCCAGCTTTTATTGTTGTCTCCATCTGCCAAAATATGCACTGGCTTGCTTTTGTTTGTGGTTCATGTGGGGCTTTTCAAAGTTGCCCTTGTCCTGGTGGTGGTGGGAGCGAAGGGGATGTGTACAGCAATTTCTGCTCTGGTGCCCTGCATCTAGCTGAGCTTTGCTCGCATGAAGGCAGGCACCAGACCTGTGTGGGTCTTGTCTGCCTCGTTTGTGAGGGTTGCTCTGGGAGCTGGGTCTTGTCCTCCAAGAGACATTGCTTTAATCTATGCTGCTTGAGACCAAGCTATTTCCACTCCTTTTCTTTATCCTCAGCTCGTCTTTAGAGGCTGCTGTCATCTGAAGGAGAGAGTTGTTCTCAGTAATAGTTTGGTAAGTGAGTTAAAAAGGAGGCTAGAAAGAAAGAGATTGTTTCTTGGAGGTGTGTGCAGTTGCATTGGAAATCACTGAGCATTGAAAATCAAGCAATATAATCTAACCCAGATTATTTTCATCAGGAGAAATGTGAACTGGGATTAAAAAAAATCAGTGCTGTGTACTTGCACATCACACTCAGCTTCCCAGGACGGGAATGTTCCCCCCAGGAATGAATATTAGCAAGCAGTTATGAAAGTTCATACCTTCCTCTTCCATCCTTGCTGTCCACCCCCAAGGTAGCTCCGTCCATCCACGGTTTGCTGCTTGTTGGTGTGTTTCTGGATTTCAGTGCAGGCTCTTATGGTGAGACTCTCCTCTATTGCTGTTTGCAGCAGAACATCAACATTTGCAACTAGATCAGAGCCTTTTTTAGATAATGATGAATGGAGAAGAGCTATTAAAAAAATTACTTTGCTCTTAGCAAATTAGCATAACAGATTAATCCCTGCTCGTAATCCCTAGTTTGTTCTCCAGGAAGATGCCTGTGCTATTACAGAGCAGGAAGGAATTTTGTCTGGGCACTTTGAATGCACTCCTCGCTGATATAATTGCTTCCCTTCTGTTCCCCCCTAGCAGTCCTGCAGAGACTGTGCAGTTACAAGCGTTCCCAACAGCCTGAAAGGATAGGATTTCCCTTAGGAGGGATCAGATGATTAGCTTATAAATAGTAAATGCCTGTTCAGGCCTACTTTCAAGTGCTTGTTGTTTGGTTGCTCTCTGCCTTTGCAAAAAGTACAACCACATCTGTACCTTGTGGCTCAGAACTAAATGCAAGGAAACTGGGCATACTTGCTGTTGGAGATGATGAATTTCTGTGAGGAAGGAAACTGCCCTGGTGCGAGGCACTTCAGCTTTGCAGCCAGAGCTTTGGATGTTGTGATTGATTTGAAAGGCTGCAGCAGCAGTAATGCACCGTGCTGCTGTGTACACTGGGGTGGTGCCTGGTTCCTTGCCTGTGCAGGAAAATCAGCTCTTTTAATGGGAGACATAAGCTGAAATCAAACTGAAACATGTTCAGTGGTTGAAGCGTGTTTGCAGTGAGCCTGTTTTCCTGCCAGAGAACATGTGCTGATGCCAGGGAGCCCTCCTCTCTAAGCCCGGGCTCTTGGAGTCCTTTTTGGGTGGTGCGCACACATCCCCTTTACCTGCCATCTGTTTCCCTCCAGTTTTGCTTCATTTGTCTCTGCCTTGGTCAGTCTTACAGGTGCTGAGAGGGTTTGACACACATGGAGGTTTAGGATCTACCGAGACTCCTTCCACCACGGTTCCCCACAGCTCTCCTGCTGTATTTATGCTCAGCCTTCCTCGTCCTGGGGCTTTGGCGTGGACCCTCTTTTCACGCTGATGTGCCTAGGTTTGCATCTGAGCTGGAGGAGCTCCTTCCCCTTCTCCAAGGCACTGTGCATTGCTGGGGATGGGGATTGAATTGTGGGAGTAGTTCTGCATGGGATATCTTTTGCAGGACATTTGTATAGACCTGAGTGATCTGTGTACAGTAGATTTGAAGGCAGCATCTTGCCTTTCCTAGGGGGGATGATGTTAATGGGACATAGCAACCACGAAACTAAACAGTTACTGCTATTGGCAGTGGTAATGACTTTATTATTTCGACTTTGTTGCTCTTTCTCGGTTGAGAGATGCCCTTTAATTTCTTCAAGAGGCAGAAGCCTGCCCAGGGCCTATCCAAAGAGAGGAGAGTTACGTGTCTTGTATATTCTGTTTCAACATGGATCAAGTTACTGGTCTCAGAGGCTTCCTTTTATGTTGTGTGTGTTTGTAGGTGCCTTATTCCTTTTAGAGCATCTCCAAATTAGAGCAATACCAATCTTCCTCCTTGTGGATCATACTTATCTTCTAGGTGGAGTGTTTGCTCAACAGCATGTTTGATACAGCTGATCTCATGCACTATAAACCCAGTGGAGGTCAGCTGCCCTGGGCATGCACAATAGAGTTTTGCTTTTGCCAATATTTATTTTCCTGGGGGAAAGAAGTATTGTGCTGTCTCTTACAAGGATGTGGATCTGATTGCACTGTGGAGGATGGGCATGGCATTCACGGGATGGATGATGATGAGGACTGAGATTTATCTAACCCTTAGGAATGAGGTTAGCTAGAAATAAGATGGATGGGACTGTTCTGGTAGCAAAGTACAGGCTATATATTTGGCACCTCTGTCTGAGAGCTAGCAAGAAGCCAAAGCTGGTGACTTCTGCTGAGGCTGCTAACCACCTCTGTTTGGAGGAGTCTGTCCTGGCAGCAGAGACATAGGTTGATGCGGCTCACAACTTATCTGCTTGGGGGCAAAGTCTTGTATCTGAACTTAAGTCCACATTCACGGCAGGGTGTTCTTTAGAGCTCAGCTTTCTTCTATTTCATGGCTCAGGCAGCACTGACTGGAAAGCAGTCATTGTTCCTTTTCCAACCTGACCAGTTCTTCATTGCAAAATGAAGTTGTGGAATTGTTCTTTGTGGCGGAACATGCTTGGACATGGTACTGCTTATGAGTGACAGCTTTATGGTAAGGACCCTCAAAGCATTTCTACTTTACAGTAGATTCAATTTCTTAGTTTCTTGCCAGTCTTTCTCTAATGGTCTCTGTTGAAACTGAGGACTGCTCCAAGCAAGGGGTCCAGTTTGCATTATTCCTTCTGGAAGCTTCAGAAGGTTTTGTTTTGTTTTGTTCTAGAAACTTGTTGAAGTAGCCAGCTTTCTCTGAGTGGAGGAGTGCCTTGTGGCAATCCAGCATAAAACTATTCAGTTGCCTCTGTTGTTTCAACTGTGCTGCCTGGATTCACAATATTTTTTTTTTTTAAATCTAAGTCATCAGTGGAAGTGTACTTTATTGCTGAAGCATGACTGTCATGTAGCATTCTACCACCAGCACACAGTGTGACAGAGCCAGGTGGAACTTTGTCTCGCTATTTTAATGTGAATGAGAGAACCTGTTGTCCTGTTTCTCTTTTCTGAGGCACCTACATTCAGTTTTGAGAACATCAAACTGAGTGTACTGACGGAGAGCATGGCTGGCTGCCAGCCTGGAGCTCGGGTTGGTGCCTGTGCTTCCTGCCCCACGGGTCACCTGTCGGTACCACCTGGCAGCACTGTCACTTAGTGGGCTCCTTGTGACTCGGGGTGTTCAGTAGGTTTAAGGGGACATAAGGAGTCTTGAGTTGCTTCTCACCCCAGTCAATTTTGCTGTGGCTTGTACTTGCTTCTGCTTTTGGCCAGACTGCACAGCCCCCTTCCTGCCTCCCACTGAGTCAGGGCTGCAGCTGCGCCAGTGCCAAGGGCATTTCTACCTTCCTTCCCTAATGGTAGACTGAATTTCTCAAAGGCTAAAATGTTCTGTTCTTACTGAAAACTCTGGAGCAAGCCCATGGCATCTGGGTGCAAACCAAAAAGCCTATGCTGTCCTGAAGGTCAGGCCTGGGTAAGTGAAAGTGAGTGTCTTCAGGCACGAGGTTTGGGGAAGCTGGAAGTTAGATGCAAAACAGGGTGGCCTGTGTGGTGGGGCAGAAAGCTGTGTTTAGGTGGGGGAAGTATAGCTGTAATGTATTTGGAGGGGCTGGTGGAAAGATGCACAGTGAAGTGGGATTTGATAAGTTCCTGTGAAGGCATCAGAGATTATATATATATAACTTAAGATTATTTTTTTTTTTACGATGAGGATGCTATGTCTGCTGTATGTTATCAGTGACCTGGGGTGTTAAATTTTCCCTCTGGCTTTGCTGAAGTACAGTTTGTGTTTTGGAAACCTGTTGTCAACTTTCCTGTGCCCTTGAGTAGGTCTGGGCTCATGTTAGCTCCTCATTCCCTCTCCAGTGCTCCTCCAATGTGACAATGGTGTGACTACAGGGTTTGTCACAGCCTGATACTCTTCTGTCCTCTGTATGTGGGAGCTATTTCTTTTAATGCTATAGTTCAGTGCTTGGTTTTGGTTTTTGGTTTGTTTTTTTTAAAGCTGAGGTCCTTGTGACTTGGGAACCACTGCTGAGCTCTGGTGTGATGAGTATCTGCCTGCCTCTGTCTGTCATGTTCCTGGGCATCCATTTCCCTACAGTACCAGTGGGTTATACAGCTAATGGCTGGGATCCCTCCAGGTTGATTAACTCTGTCTCCCCTTTCTGGGGTATCAGCTTTTTTTTTCTGTGTACTTGAATCTTTTGTGCTTCTAGACAATGTGCCTGGTTCTTCTCGGTCATCTGCAAACATCTCTCTCACCTGCACAAGGCTGTTCATCACCTGCCTGGTATGGAGGGGAGATCATCTGCTTCTAGTAAGTGCCAGCACTTAGTATTTCTCTGTCAGGGCAGCTACTGGCTTGTATTATTCTTATCCACTGCCTTTAGAAGCAGCTGACAAGAGGTGACTACTCTAGGAAAGTTCCCGGTGCCCCCTGTTTCTGCGCACCTTCTCTGGCAACTGGTCTCTGGAGGCCATAGATATGTGCAAACCCAGCAAGTAGCTGTGGATATAGAGAGGGGGAGTCTGGAGCAAGGAGAAATCTCATCTTGTTTGCAGCAAGGAAACTTCTCTGTTTGGACCTGGTTTCCACAAGGTGCCAGGGGCTCTGTGCGCTGCCTCTTTCTCTTTTGCAAGAAGAGCAAATAACACTGTGTCCAGGGAGAAGGGAGAGAGCTGAGGTCAGCGGTGGCTCTTTGCAAAGAAGTTGTAGCCTAGCTGAGCCGACAGTCTGTTAATCAAGTGATCATGGATTTTAGTACTCATGCCAGCTCTGACACTGCTAGGCTTGTGTGGTACACTGCCTTGATAAAGCAATTTATTACTAGATTTAGGGGGGGTTTGTCATCCCAGGGATAAGCTGGTGCTGTGTATCCTTTTCAGCTCCTGCTCCAGCTCTCACACTGTTACTCTGCTTGGGGCCTTGTTGCCCCTTAACTCAGGCAGATGAGAAGTATATTGGGCTCTGAATGTCTGTTACTGATGTACACTGGGCTTTGATGTTTGGATTTAGCTGCCTACGCAATGAGAAAGTACCTTGATTTCAAAGGAGAAGTGCTTGCTTAAGCTGTGAAGTCCCTGTTTTCCAGGGGATCTTGAACCTGTAGCACATTATTATAGCAGCAGTTGTTGCTAAAGAACACTTAATAGCAAGAATACACAATCTTTTTGTTAGAAGTCCTGTGGTAAGGGAAGGGGCCATGACAGGAGATTCTCAGGTATTGGACCTACATGCAGAAATCCCCAAGGGGACCTGAGAGCAAGTCCCAGACTTTCCCTGTAGCTTTGCCAAATCGCACCATCTTATAGGGCAGCAAGTGCGCTCCTTTGCCTGGAGCGGAAATGGTACCTTAAGCAAAGTTGTTGCTGCAGCAGCTTTGCTCTGATCCTTCTGCTGATGTTGGCCTGACGGCTGAGGCTACTTCATTTCTGGTGCTTAGCCTGGCAGTTGTGATCATTCAAATGGGTGTCTGCAGTGCCTGGTGAGAATGCAGAGCGTGAGCTTTGGGGAGATGGGCTTTTTCAGAGAGGTGACCTGAGAAAAATTAACCTTAAACATTAAGTGATGATGTTAACTCTGTGTTTCTGTATAATGTTGTGATACCACGAGTTATCAGTGTGCCAACCCTGGAAGGGTAGATGCTTTCTTTTTGTAGCACAGCAGGTTGGCAGCATGAAGGACTGTGCTGGAAAGGAGCTTTTCTGCTTGCTGCAGGTGAGGGATGAGACTTGGTGCAGGAAGTGATAATTAATGGAGCTGCCTCAGGCTGAGATTTGATGGATTTAAAGAGGAGCAGGGCCTGTGGGGAAGCCCCTGCAGTATTTAAGACAAATGATCAGTAGAAATGAATGAATGGTAGTGCTGTTGTCAGAAGAATTGGTAATGTCCTTTCTTGTGCCTGTGGCTGACTCACACATTCCTGTTAGGAGAGCTGGTAGTTTCTAGCATCCAAGGTACTGTGCTCATTATAGGCCAGCCTGGAGACATATTGCAGGCAGCTGCCGGAGGGAATGCCACCTTACCAGCAGGCAGCCAGCACAAACTGGATGCAGATCCACAGAGGGAGGGTATGTGCCAGCAAGTGACTCACACCCCTCCCTCCTTGTCCTTTGCACTTTCTTGGACTGGCAGGAGATAATTTCTTACCTACTCTGTTCTTTGCTCTTTCCCCTTTCTGTAATTTTAAAAGTTAATATATTCTACTAGTGCTGCTCTCTGGATTGTTGTCCCTCCTGGCATGCCAGCAGGCAGGCGGATACTTTCTACTGACTGTTCTCTGCATTTCCATTGGAAAGAGGGTAGCCAAGCACCTTTGGATGCTGGATAAGATGATCCTAGCCAGAGCCTGTTTTGTTCAGCAAGGCAAGTAAATGGAGATATTTTTTTTTTAATATGAAACTGTTGAATGCAGAGGTTCTGTGCAGATCTTCTAACTGCCCCACTAGGAAACAGCATGCAGAGCTTTCATTGCCATTGCTAAATGAGGCAAAAGAGGAAGCAAAAGTGTTCTCGTCCTGTAAAGTGGGCTAACAGTTTTGTTTTATAACAAAACATAGACTTGATGAAAAGTGACACCACCCCCACCCCTCTTTCTCTCTTCTACTGCGTCTTTCCTTTTTCAATAGGTGTTTCTGCTATAGGAATTTCCAGAAGAGAAACTGTTCTGCCTACGGGCTTGCCTTTTATTGAAATATGAGAGGAAGTTAACTTAGAATTCTCAGAAAAGGTTCAATAGGTCTTTAGCAGAGGAAGTCACATTTTCAGCATGTTTTACTAATGACGAAGCAGTCAAAATTGAAGCTTAAACGAGCAGCTGGTTCATCTGTCCGAGTTCCCTGGGGAGCAGGGAGCCCAGCAGGTGGGATCCCACCGCACTTGTGCTGCGGATAGCTGTGCTGCTGCTCCTGCTTCCTCCCACCCCCCAAAAATCGCATAGCAAAGGGTTATTACTGGAGTGACAGAAGATGGGAAGTGGTGTGCCTCCTTGAGTACTGTGACTGACTTCTTTCAAAGACACAGCTTTCTGCTCTGCCTATTCTCTACTGCCAGCACCCGGAGCTGTTGTGCTGCAGCCCTGGGTGTTGGCTTGTGTTGCAGAGTGTGTGCTGAAATGGATACAAAGTGCTGGGGAAAATCCAGCTTCAGCTGAGGTGGCTGATGGATCTGCTACTGGTTTCGGTGGCCACAGGACTTCATCTCTGCGTTGGTGACACACTGGTGGGAGGAAGGTCACCATCTCGTATTTGAGCAACAGTGATAAAAATCCCCTTGCCTCCTGAGATTTGTCTTTGTCTTTAGATATAGTAAGTCTGATGCATTCACTTTGCCCTAAACATTTTAGAGGCAGGAATTTGATCCTTAATGAATTTTAGTACAGTCAGTTATTAAAGGTAAGAAATCCCAGGCTCTGTTCCTAGCATTAAAAAAATCTGTGAGTTGCAGCAGATGAGTATAAATCCTCAGGCTCCTCACAGTACCAAGTGTGTCATGTGGCCATCTTCATACTCTGTCCTGGTGGAAGCTGGCAGCGGAGAAGGGACAGTGTATGTGAATTTGTGCAGCTCTTACTGCTAGATAAGCCACGGAGTTGCTATATATATCGAATTGCCTTCTCTTTCCTTCTATTGATTGGCTGGGGATTTCCCTTTCTAAGAGTGCCTTTTGAGAGGATGTCACGGACAGCACTGTTTTTAGAAACAGTTAAGCTCATGGTAGAGAGCAGAGATGGTAGCGATTAAGCTCACCTGAACTTGCTGTCCTGCCCACATCATTTGAGGTGAGTTTATTAATGAAAGCAGGTCAGTGTGCAAGGCAGTCCCTTCACATGATTTTCCACAGCTAAAGTGCAAAACGGTTTTGAAGGCTCCAGATAACTAGAAGTTAAAGACAGGAGGCTCCTTTTTTAACCTTCTTAAGTCAGAGGTTTTGGCAACTTGGGGTTGGAAAGGGAAGAATTGTTAAAGGCCAGGGGAGGTATTGCTTGGTATTGGGAGGGATACTACTCCCAGAAAAAGCCTCATGAAGGGCAAGTTTCTGAGTTCATTGATGTATGTGTCTGGGTGGGAAGAGCAGTGGTGACAACACAAAGCCCTGAGAGAGGGCCCTTTGGAGAGGCACAGGGAAAGAGGGTGTCCAGGCTGTTGTCGTAATGTACCACCCGGAAAAGCTGCTCACAAACCAATGTTTCATCAGGGGCTGATGGCTTTGATTGTTGGATGACTGTGCTCAGCAAAAAGAGAGAGATGAAGTTGAACATGTAATCGAAAGTGATCTCTTATCTTTTATTAATAACAGCTCTCAAGGGTTTTTAGCTCATCTTGTGGTTTTCTGTCTTCCTGTAGCTTGATGATAGAAACCCTGAGCAGATGTTTGTCACTGTTTTAGAGCATTCTTCCCGTGGAAGGTGCAGTTGTGTACATAATTTGATAATGGTGCAATTATTGCAAGTTTTAGAGAGGAACTGGGTTCCTACCAGGAGCAGGGAGGAGTGTTCTGCAGAGATGTGTGTTCCCAGCCACATTTCAAGTGGTTGAATGTCACTGTCCGTGTTGCAGACCCTGGCACAGGTTCCTCTCCTACTTATTGGTACGGCTGGTCATGGGGACACTGCTGGGACAACATGGCTTGGTTTGGGTGGCTTGGTACGGGTGAGGCAAGAGAAGAAATCTCAGTGCTTTATTGTCCTCTCAGACCTGCTCTAGTTTCAGTTGTAGCTTCTTCATGTCTGTGTTTATGTGGGTAACTAAAAAAATGCTTTATTTTATTCCCATGGAAGAAAACTACCCTTGGAGAAAACAGACTGTCCTAGAAATTTTGTATGTGAATGATTGTGCCTGGGCTCTGCTTCTGGTCAGCAGCACAAGCAGAACAAGCCCAGGGCTTTCAGTGCTGAGGAGGCACAGCTGGAGCTGGAAGTGTGGCTGTCTCAGGGCAGTCAAAATCAGTAGCGTTGCAGGGCATGTGATCACCTGGAATAACAGCAATATTTTTTTTTCAGATGCTGTTTCTATTGACTTTCTGTCCCAGGGGTGGATTCAGATGTTTGCAGGCAGATAGCAGTTTAGTTTAGTACCAGCTTGGATGCTAAAGGTGTCCTGCCTGGCCTCCAGCTGCCTTTATTGAGGGGTATAGTTCCCCTATCGGCCGTGTCTTCTGGTTGCAGGCAGATGCCTTAGAAACCTTAGGACTTCTAAAAAAAATGTGTATGTTTACACACCTGTATAAAAAAATAATAGAAGTTGTATTTGTTATAGCAACAGGGCTGAAGTTGTGTTGCTGCTGTTTGGTTGAAATTGTTTTAAAATATCCAGGTGGTGAGTACAAGTGTATTGCAGCTGTGGGTGCTCCAAAGAGCCGTGAGCTTAGCTGGGGAAAGTTGGTGTGGGGTGGGGAGGGGGAGCAGCATGCTTCAGGACTTTATCTTTTGATTTCTGAGCTTTCTGGTGCATTTGGGTCACATATTTCAGGCTTTTTTTCTGCAGTCACAAAGACTGCCTTTCAAGGAAAACTGCAGCTGTCAAAGACTCCACAAGTTGATGGGAATTAAAAGGCAAATGCTCCTGATGCGTAAGAAGAAATGAGTGTTGCACAGAGACCAGTTTAGACAGCGCTTTTCCAGCCTGGAGACTTGGGATGTGACCTCAGTAGCACAGGCACCATTTCCTTGAAGCTGTTGCTACTTCTTTCCTGAAATTGAGTAAAAATCCGTACATGGTATGGTGTGGAGAGAGGTAATGGGGCTGCCAGAGGGAGAGGGAGCCCAGTACCCACGTTTTGCTGCAGGCAGAGGACCCCCAGGAACAGGCAGGAGCCTGGATGGCAGCTGGGATGGGTCCATCTGCACTGCTTTGGGTAGGGACCAGGCAATTGTTTGTACTTGAATAAAGGCTTAATTGTGACTTGAAATGTCCCAACTGTTTTTTTTTTTTTTTAAATTTAAAAAAAAAAAAAAAAAAACAAACCAAACAACGAAAAGCAAACAAAACTGGAGAGCAACGGGCTGGAGTTACAGGGATTTTGGAAACGTTTGTCAAAGCAGAGCTTCCCGTCTCCTTTAGTCTAGTGGTTATGAAGTTTAGCTTGGAGCCTTGGCTTCGAATCCCTTCTCGGCCGGCTTGGGATCAAAGGCCTGGAGGGTGGGGCTGGGACCGGGGCAGTGGAGGCTCCTTAGGTCCGTGGTTCCTCCATGTGTCATTGAAATGAATTAATGAGTCTGTCTCACTGTCTGCTGTTGTCTCAGCTTCTCACTGGCTGTCATGGGAGATGAATCAGCACAGCGATGGTAGTGCGTGTGGCATCGTGCAGAGCCTTTGCCAGTCCCTGTTCTCTGCCGGTTGGTTAGGAAGATGAAGGAGGAGGCAGAGGCTGACCTGGCAGGGGAGCATCCCTGGTGTGCTGCTGCCACCTGGTGCCACAGGCTGCCCCCAGCCCCTTGGCTGCTTTGTCGGCAAAGCAAGGTATTTCACTGCCATGGTCTTGGTAAGACAAAGGAGAGATGATCTTGAGTAATGCACGCTAACAGTCCTCACGCTGCCGTATGTGGGGCTTTCACTGTCGTTAATGTAAAGAGTGGAGTCAGCTGGCAGGCAGGCTGTTGAAATTAATTATGCTTAAAATCATTGCAGCAATGGATAGCAGTGCTTGTTAGGGATCTGGCAAAGTGCTGGGCTCTGTTCTCTTCCCTCATAATCCTGCACACCTTGATGACATCTGAGTGCCACTGCTGGAGCCTTCTTGCTAGAGTCTATCAGTGCCTGTGCACTACCATTTTGCACATGGTGTAAACTGTTTCCTGGCTCCTCAGTGTATCCATCTCTCCTGACTCCTGGCTGAGCAAGATGTGGCAAAGGAAAGGGTGGAACAGACAAAATGGTGTTGAAGTATTCCTGCAGCTTGGGTGCACTATAAGAATCTCCCCTTCCCCTGTTTCTTCATTCTTCTGCAAAACAAGTTGTCATTAGACTGCTTTGATAGTGTCCCCAGGCTAAGCTGTTCCTGGGGCCTGAAGCAAAGACAGGGGTGGCAGATAATCACTACAGGAGCATCCCTGGCCCAGCCTATCGTTAGTTAGACATTTTTCAAATTCTGGTGGTATTCCCCCCAAAGCTCTAGTCTTGTTTGCCCGTTTCCCCCTCTAGCTCTCTCTGCACCCTCCCACATTTCTGCATCCTTCCTTCCGCTGCTGCCACTTTCACTGTTTCTCCCACCCTCAACAGTCCTCACTTCTACACTGTGCACCAGCAGGAACCCCAGAACTGCCCGTGCCCCGGTGCCATTCCTGCCCTGGGGCACTCGCCCCAGGTCTGCTCAAGCAGAAATCCCTGTTGCCATGAGTGTCTCTGCCCTTGCGATCTGCATTGCTGTTCCCAGGCTCTGCAACCTCCATCCCATCTCTCCTCTCACTCTCACGTAGTTACTTCTCCAAAAACTTTCAAGTTCATTCTCACTTTCAGCAGCTGTGTGTCCGTTGCAGTACTTCGGGGCCAGCCCTGCCTGTGAACTTACAGCTCATGTCAGATCTGCTCTGGTCTTTGCTAAACAAGAGCTTTTTGTCAGGTATTAAGCCCATGGTTGCTCTGGGCACACTTCTGACTTCTCCAGTCTTCTTTCCCCTTCTTTTTTACTGCAGAGGACCTTGTTTCTTTGGAGAGAAAACCGCAAAATACTGTGTCAATGTCCCCTCCTGCCTCTCTGCATTTCTCATGACACTTCCTTTGCTTGCACCAGGCACAAGTCCTCCTCTGGTTTTGTCCTCTTTGCGTCTGACCCCATGCTGTCTATTCTTCCCCTTTGCACCATTCCCCTTCCTCTTTATTCTCAATTTCTCACCTGCTTTTGAATCCTTCCCCTTGCTGTGTAGTTTCTCCCTTGTTAAAGGCAAAGCTCACCTCTATTCCTGCTCACCTCCTGTGGCTAATCCGCCCCCCCCCCCCCCCCCCCGCCCCCTTTCATGATAAGTCCCTTGTACGTAGCCTGTTCAGACTGAAGCCCCTTGTCTCCTCAGCCTGCCTTACCTGCTGTACTGGAGCTGCTGCTGCAAAAACCTTGAGCTTGGCAAAAATCTCCAAATTATTCTCACTTTACCATGTGGGAAGTTTGACTATATGGCAGCTGTGCTCCTGAAATCCCCTCCCTGAACTTGCTCTGCCTGTTCTCTCTCCCTTGTTCTGCTGCTCCTTCAGCACTTCTTTAGGGGTTTGCCCTCCCAACGTGGCTCTGGTTTCTGTCCTCCTGTTGCTCTGTGCTCTTTGTAACCTTATCTACACACACATGTTCAACTACCTTCCTTTGCAGCTGGCACATGCATATACTGTTTCTCTCCTCCTCAATGCCTAGCTGTCAGTCAAGCAGGGCCGGATAATCTGTCCTGATGTTACCCTTGTGACTCCATGACTGATAACAGCACTGCCTCTAACATCTTCCCTGTACAGCTGTATAAACTTGGGCTGAGAATGTGCATGAAGACAAGCAAAGCGCTAGCCAAATCTGGATGTGTTTTTGAGGGTCTTTCTCTCCTGTAGGATGGTGCTGTGTGGTCAGGAGCATTTCTGGCAACAGCAGCTTTCCCCAGTTTCTCTGCAGTCCTGTGAAGAGCTGCTTTGTGTCCTGCTCTGATCTCTCAGATGCAATCCTGTGTTTTAAACCTGGATGTTCCTGCTTTGAGTGCAAGAGGAGCCTAATCAGTGTTCAAAGAGGTCTTGATTGTTTTTAAATATGAAGGAAAATGCTTCCAGGGCATCTTAATCACAAACTGGCATTTAGATTGGATGGCCAGGAAGGGTTTGCAAGTGGTCACCCTCTCCCAGCTGCTGCGGTGGCTGTGGGTAAACCGGGGTGGTGGTGGTTCTGTGCCATGAGCTGAGCAGGATGATGTCTGTCTTGCTCCGTGTTGGTTGGAGACAATCTTGAGACTGTCCCCTGGCACTCAAGAAAGGTGATGCATGTGCAGCCTGCAGTGCAGTGGCAGGTAACGCCCCTCCCGTGAGAGAACAGCTCTTAACCCTCCCCACATCTCGCAGGTACGTTGACTTTGAACATGAGTTTCGGTCATCGACCTCCTTGGGAAATGTGGCTGGAGGTGGGGTATGCTGAAGACATTGCAGGCAACTCTGCTTACTCAGAGACCTGTAGGGATTCGTGTATTCAGACCTAAGTACTCTAAGCAGTAAAAAGGACAGCTTTTTTTTATAAGCTTGATGGAATACTTCATCTACCAGTAATTGGATTGAGTTATATCCTTGTCAGCAGAGTTGCCCAGAGCTGACATAACTTTGCATAAATACTTAAACATATTGAACAAGTTGTCTTTTTTCTTTTTCTTTTTTTTTTTTTTTTTTAAGCCATATATGTGAGCTTGTTTTACTTTGGATCACTAGATGGGTTTTGTCTTTCTGCTTCAAATTGCTGTCTTAGCTCTGGCTACCCGGAGACATTTGTAGCCATGGCCCCAGGAGTTCTGGGGACAGAGTTGCCATCAATTTGGCACCTCTGCTGTTTACTACTTCCATATATTATTGCAGTAGACTCTTTGCCTGCTCCTTGTCTGGCAGCTCATGCAGAGGTGACTGGGTCCTTAAGGTACACTTCTAACAGCACTTCATCTTGTGGGTAATTCTGGGTGTCTGAATTCATACCTTGCCTCTGGTTACACCTGTATGCAGTTAAATGATGATCACTTAGCATTGCAGAGCAATCTGAATACTTTGGCAACTTGTTGTTGTCATCTGGTATTAGTGATATTCCTCAGCTCTGGTAGGCCAATCTCTTTTAACAGTTATTTATCAGTAAAAGTATTTTATTGTTGAGGACTGTTAGAAACAGCCCTCAGACCTGTAATTTTGCTTAAAATAATGAAGACCATCCTGTACAATCTGCTTTGCATGTAACTATGTGGTCTGACAATTGTATTTTTAGCCTGTCGTTAGTTGACAGGCTTGAAATGGCTGTTCTGTTTCATTTGGGATCAAAATAAGGATAATAGGGTTCCTCGTTGTTTCTTCTAAGGTCCCTAGTTTAGTATTGGGACTTTTTTTTCCCCATTAAGTACATCAGGACTAACTCTACCATTTTAGCTGAAATTAAAACAAGATCTCTGCCTGGGGCAAGTGCTGAGCACAGAGAGCTTTACTCCAACTGCAAACAATTGGCGATGTTTTATAAGCAATTAAAAATGAGTCTCATAGTGGGAAGCGTGGAGCTGGCAGAGGGGCCACCCATCTCGCCTGGGGTGCACACCAAAAACTGTATCGCAGCAGTGCTAACAAGGCTGGAAGCCATAATTGGTGCTTGCTGTGTTTCCAACCTTTCCAAGGTCCCATGTGCATATCTGAAAGACCCCTGTGTGCCCCAATGGGCATCCTTCCTCCCTCCCTCAGGACCTCTGCTCCCCGCAGCGTGCCAGGGGCAGGTGATGGCAGGGAGTGTTCATGCGGTTTGTTATTGTTCAGTGTTTCCTGAGCCTGGCTCGCTGTCGTTGATCAGACTGTGCTGAAGGGCAGGGCTGTTAAGCTTTTCACAAGCTTTTCTGTGAGGCTCCTGTAAATGCACACTGGTGAAGCAGCGATATGCTTTTATGCCACCTCTAGGAGATGTGGAGAGGCAGAGAGAGAGTGTAAATGTTTCTTCTGATTTTTGACAGCCTAATTATTTGCTTGGAGAGTAGGGTTTTCCAGTGCGCACACAGTTCATATGGCACCTTGACTTGGCTTGCAACTGAGAGGCAACCTGGGTGTCTTTGAGTCCAGAGCTACAGTTCAGAAAATGGAGAATAGTCACTGGTCATCTGTGAAATGTCTGGCTTGGCCAGTGGGTGAGCATCCCAGATGATGATGGGTCCAGCTCTGCAGGCAGAGCTCAATCCTTCTATCCAGCTTTTTTCTCACAGCCCCTGTGTCTCTTCTAGCATCTGCAGCAAACAGGGGCAGAGGTTTCAAGACGGCCACTGCTTCGGTCCCTGCTGCTCTGTTTCTTACAGGGAGAGGCAAAGATCCCTGGAGGAAATAATGCAATTGTGTAATGAAGTGTACAATCATACGCGTGAGTCACATAGGCAAGAGGGCTACGATGAGAACAAATTAAGATATTTATGAGTGGTCTCAACTCTGACACTTCCTTATTATCTGAGAGGTTGGCTTCAAAATTAATAGTTCCAGAGTAGGATACAGGCTATAAAAATGCTCAAGTGAATTATTTTCTCTGCTTCCCCCAACCCAGGTGTGTCAGGCAGCATGACCTTACCAGCCTCTTCAGCAGGACTGGCACTGTTCTGTGCCTCCCTGCAGCTGAACAAAGAGGAGGGAAGGGGGCTGCTGGCTTTGCTGGCCCCCAGCCGTGGGCCACAAGCCCTGTGCTCTGCCTGTGATTACACAGCAGCAGAACCAGCATGAAGTTCTAGACTGTGGTTTCCATCTGTGCATGGAAAGGCATTATGCTCTTCTTATCTTTTCTCTAGTTTCATTCTTTTTATCATGTCTTTCTCTCTCTGGTGCCCTCTTCATTTAACTCAGCAGTGTCAGCCTGCGCCTTGGCTGGGCACAGCAGGTGGCTAGTTGAAGCCCATTCCCTGTGACCAAGAATTTAGGGGAGCTTCTGACCTGGATTTGGGGGGAATCCAACCGCTTGCATGGGGAACAGCTCCTTGAGCAGCTGCATAACCGCATGTGTGACTTGCACAGGAGAGGTGGTAGGTGCCAGCCAGGGGAGGTGTCGGGCAGTGGTGCTGAGCACACTGGGCAGCTGCTATCCTCCCTCCCAAGGGCTGGAGACAGTTTGACTGGAAGCCACAGTGGCGGAGCTGGCAGCCAGTTGAACACAATAGCCTTTAAAAGGAGGAGGACCACAGCCAGCCCTGAAACAGGGGGATGCATTTGGGGTGCCGGCAGAGGAGCACATGGAGCTGCACAGGTATGTGAGTGAAGTTGCCTCCAGATGGGTGGACTGGGCCAAGTATAATTCAGGTAGTGCTGGAACTTGCAAGTTCCTTGGGTGGTACAAGCAGCACCTGCATTTTTGTAGTATCTCCTGGCTTCTTTCATCCCATAAATCCTCAGGAGCCCCTTCCGCTTTATCCCTGCTCTGTCCAGGACAAGGAAGCCCTTGGTGGTGGAGGAGCGGCAGCATTCCTGTGGGCTGAGCTAATGCAGCTGCAGGAGTCCTGGCTGGCTGCGGTGAACTGCCTTCCTCTTGGGCAACTGGCTTTCAAGAATAGCTTGGGGGATGGGAGCCAGGAGGAACATCCTCAAACATGACGTAGCCAAAGAGAGTTGCAGTTTCTAAGCAATTACTGACTTCTCCTACAAGGAAGGAAGTGAGAAACTGGAGTAGCCATTAGCAATGATTTAATAAATTGGTACAAAGTGTACTGCAGGAAAAGTACTTGTGTGTCATTTGGTATTATCAATAATTTGGATAACTTCAGACTAGTGAACAAAGTATACTTAACATTTTACTTCCCTTGCTAATTGTACTTTTCATGTAATTTGTAAGTCAGCAGCTGCATTGATTCTTCCTGGTGGCATGGTAAGCTGCTGCTAGAATTTTTTTCTCCGTATGAAGTCTGATATGTGTGGTCATCTTGCTAAATAGTGGAAAAAAGGCTTTTGTAGTTGAAAAGAAACAGGATGGATCTGGGTTTGAAGAGACATATTGCAGTATTTGGCTTTTTCTGTTTTCCTAGGAATAAAGTTGATTCCCATCGTGGATTTTCTCATGTTTTCCTGAAACTTGGTGACCTGCTTTCAAATATAAGGTAATATATCATGCACAAGCTTTACATCCTTTCTGGACTCCCATTCTTTTTTCCTGTCCTTTGTCAGCAAGTGCATGGCAGGACCTGAGAAATTAACTGGAAGTGCAAGGGTAATTACTTCTACCAGACAGCACTGCTGGAGCAGGGTGGGAGCTGCCTCCTGTATCATGTAGCAGTGCTAAAGGACTTGCTTACTGCTTGCCCATGATGAAGATTAAGTTTCAAAAATGTCTCCTTAGTGCTGGCATTCAGCTTGGCCTTTTGATGCGCAGGTGTCAAACCTCACTTAAATCCGGATGGGAAAGAAATCCCAGAGTGGAAGGAAAGCCTTGAGTAGGAGAGACACTTCTGTAGCCGAACTGATCCCTTGGAGGTGGAAGGGGGAGTAATTCTCAGCCAGGGTATGTTGTGTGAGGTGTTTAGACAATGTCAAATTCCACATTTGTTGATGTTTTTTCTCATCTAAGGGTGAAAACGGTTAAAATAAATGACAACACTTATCAAAGACCTTGAGTCTTCCTGAAGCTTTGGTGTACTACAGGCTGCTGGTAACTGGCAGAAATCATGTTTGGTTGATGTGTTTTAAGCCATCTTTAGGCTACGCTCAAATATTGAACATCCCTACTTAAAATGTTGTTTTTAAAAACTGTTGGGACACATGTGCAGATTTCTGTGCTACAGTGAAGGGGCTGCACAGCTGGGTGAGTGGCATGGGGAACAGGAGTGCACAGGGCAGCTACAACCCGTTTCTGATGGCGGTGTTTAATTGTGTGTAATTCAGTCCCCTATGTGAGGCTGGAAGAGCAGAACAGAGGGCAGAATTTGGACAGATGGTGAGCAAATGATCCCATATTGGAGAGATCTGAAAACCTTAAGGAAGGGTCTCTTGCTCCATGGAAATTCCAGGGTCACCTGTGGGACCACCCAGTGCTATTGGAAAGGATTTTCTCAGACCAGAACCTTGCTCAAGTCTTGCTGCTTGGCTTTTCGCCTCCTACAGAACGTCTCCTGTGATCAGTCCCCCTGCTAGTGGGGGGAAGGCTGGCAGAAGGAGCTGCTAGTTTTTGCATAGCACTTTGAGCTCTTGCACCTTGCACTACCTCTTAGGTAGGACAAGATGTGATTTTAGAGGTGATCTCCTCCCAAGACCACAACAGTCTTCTCCAAGCACTCAAGTTTCATATGAAGGAGGATCCTCCCCAAGTCCTTGAACCGTAATGACCAAGTCTGTCTTGCTTCAGCTCCCCACCCCCCCTTCCCCCTGTGCTCCCCTGAGGTGTGTTTTTTGTACCCCTGGAGTACTGGCTGGTGTGTGCTGGTGGGTAACAAGTGCTTTGTGTAGCAGCAGACCGAAAGGATTTGGTGTCTCCCTTGTGATGCTGAATCTGATTTCCAGCAGATTCTGGAAAGGACACTAAAATGCATGTTAGCGGTGGTAGGTAGTGTGCTCGCAAGACTCTTGGGCTCTTCCCATCCCCCCCATGTTCATGCTGAGGTATCATTACTGTTGATCTAAACTTCTACTCTGGGTTGTCTCTTTGCTGCAGGTGAGACTAGTGGAAGACAAAAAGAGACTGAGCTGTGACTGAAGCAGGAGATTTTGGACAGTGTCTGAGGATGGTAAGTATGTAGTCTAGTCTGCCTCTGTCCTGTGTCAGTGGTTTTGTTCATTCTTTGTGTGTCCAACTCTTGTGCTGCTGCTAGATGTATGACAACAAATGCAAGAATGGGAAAGAGTGCTTTAGTGAAATGTATTATATAAAATAACATAGAGATCTTCTATTACTGTTGCTAAGATGCTGTTAGTAGAGTAAGTTTACTCTTACACCTGTTATTGGAACATAGTGGAAAAAACTACATAAGACTGGAGTCCCCTTGTGCCTCCTTGGACTACTGACACAATCATCCAGTTTTTGTGACTTACTGATTTATTTTACCTTAAAACTTAATGCTGGGGTTTTTTTGTTCTGTTCCTTGGTCACCTCTCATTGAAGGTTTAACACCATGTTAGTGTGCTCTGGTACCACTGAAGTAGCAGAAATGTCACAGTAATTAGCCACATGAAAATATGGTATAAAAGAATCTGGGAAGACTGAAACACAGCCAAAACAACCAGATTGCTGAGATACACTCTGATAAAGTGCCTCTAATGCCTCCAGCAAGAAATAACCCAAAATATGCAGTCTGATGAGGGGAAGAAAGCTGGAGACCAGAAATATTGAAAGATATGCTGAAAGTGTCATTGGGGCGGTAGTTTGAATAGGAGTTTGAAGGCAACATGGTGATCTGCATAATGGGCTGTGGGTGGGCAGGGAGCCTGAGCGTTGCTGCAGTAACAGGGTATTATCATCAGTTTCGTGCTCGCCACTGCCAGAAGTGTATCATTATGTTGGAAGGAGTGCAAAGAAGAATGGCAGAATCAGTCAAAGGGCTGGAAATTCAAATTGAGGACATGAAAATTTAGGTTAAATGTTTAAAAAAAAAAAAAATAAATCTGGCAGACTGCTTGAGGAAATAGCCTTGTCTGCTATGGGATTATCCTCTGTGTGATCTATTAACAACTGCAATAGAAAAGGAAATGTGCTCTGCATTAATTGAACTTTCAGGTCTAGTAGTTATGCAGGCAGCATTTTTGATGTAGTCCCTATGGTCATGCTCCCTGGGTTTGCCTCAGGATCTTCTGGGCTTTCTGTTGGAATAGCTTCTTGCCACACTTCAGGTGCAGGAGCTTACTTTGGGGTGGAGAGCTGAAGTATGCCCTTGTAACCTGGTGAAGTATCTTACACTTCAAGTTGGAATTTCCCAGTGTCAGATTAGAAGCGTAAAAACCCAACAGCTCTGTATGGTGTTGAGATGAGAGTGATGCAGTTGTATCCAGATAAAAATGAAAAAAAAAGTGAATGAACACATGGAAGATGCATCAAAATATTGCTCCAGGTAACATGGAAAAGGATAGGCTGGGTCCATCGAAAGCCTAGCTAGTTAGATACCCTGCTGACAGGAGGCCACCGGTGAATGCTGCAGGGAGAGCCTGGGGGAAGCATTTCTCTGGTGTATGCCCTCACCTGTCAGGATCTGTAGCTCAGGGACTTGGTAATCCAGAAACGATTGATTGATGTTTCATGAGCCCTTGGTAGATTTTTCTTCTGTGGATTCATGTAGTTGCTTTTCAAAACAAAGTAAAGATTTGCAGTTGTGAAGTGTTGTGCAAAGAGCCGCGCTGCTGGGTTGTGCAGAGTAGCTCCTCTTGCTTTGTTTTTGAACGTGCCCCATGTCGTTTCAGTTGATGGTCCCTAGTTCTTGTATTGGGCGTAATGGTGAAGTGTAGTGCTGCCTGCAAGCATCCCTGTGCCTTTTGGGATTTTGTAGATCTGTCACATTCCCTTTAGACATCTGAAGGGCTTTCATCTTTTAAATTCTTCTCTGTAGAGAAGCCATCTTTAATTCTTTCCACCCCTCTTTGGACCTGTATGTTTTTTGGGGTGTGTAGACTGGAACTTTGGAGTTAAAACGTGGAAGCTTTTGCTTTACACTGTGCTCCTTTCCTGTGCCTTGAGAGATACTTAGCCTGACCTGGCCCTGGCTTACCCTTAGTTGCAACCACAGATGGTTTGATTTCTTCTAAACAAGAGGGTCTTCGGCTCCTTATGAATACCTGAAGATGACTTTACAGTTTCAAAGGACTTTCTGAAAAGGATTTGTGGGTTTTTCATATTTTATTAAAATGTTACTTTGATTTTTTAAAATGATTTTTTCCTTTTGGAAAAGAAAAAAACAAAAAACCAAACCAACAAAAAAACCCCACACCCCTCTTTGGGAAGAGAGCGTAGGCTTTTTGTCTCCCATAGCAAGGGAGAGAAAGCAACTTACAATTAGAAATAAGCACTTGCTTCCACCTACTTACCTGAGCTTCTGTCAGCAGTTGAAGGTAGAGAGCTGATGTAAACTCTTGACAACCTCCTTGGAGTCCTGTTGTGACTTCTGAGTTAAATACAGGTCTGCAGGGAGGGATGGAGGTCTGTGCCTGGTTAATAGATGCCCTGTAGGGCTGTCTGCTAACCCATGGGCACTTTGGGGCTGGACTTCTTCAGGCAGCTCCTGGGAAGGCTGGCTGGAAACCCTGTTGCCTGAGGCATGCTGAGAGCTTAGTTGCTTAGCTAATTACCCGTGATCACTGCAGTCAGAGGGCACAGCCCCAGTGCCCTCTGGTTGGCAAGGGCATGCCTAAAAGCTTCTGCCTTATCAGCAGCACCGCAAGTGTAAGTCAGCAGCTGCTCTCCCCTTTCTGCTGCTACAAATACTTGGTCCACTGTTGGTTAAGAGCTTTGTTTGCTTTGATTTTAAGACTTCTCATTTCTTCTCCAAAGACTAGCTGCTGATTAAAATGACCTTGAAGACAGCACTAGTGGTGGTTTAATCCTTAACTCTGGCTAATGGAAGTCCTAATGAGCACCCAGTAACTTAATACATTACTTAAAACTAACCTGGCGGGTAAGTTAGTGCAAGCTGCTGAGCTGCCGGCAGCTCAGGGCTCAGCTCATACTGTGTGCTGTTCAAGTCCCATGGCAGCGTTCCTTCTTCTTACTGCTGGGGATACTGGGATTGTAGGTGTCTGGATTTCCACAGTGATTTGCTTCCCTTTTGAGGGGACCATGACCATTAGTTTAGATGGCATTTTGCAGCTTAGCCATCCGTTGTCCCATCTTGCTGGCATAGGGAGTTGATAGCCCTTGACTTCTGTCCTTTGGTCCCTCTTCTCACAGGCTTCTTGCTTCATATTTCTGTTACATGCTCACACCTGGGCAGGTTTTTGAACAAATATTAAATGCAGTATTACAGATCTATAAGGTTTTCTGTCATCCTGTAAAGATGAAAAGATGGCACTCTCCATCCTAGTCCTGATTTACTGGGTATAAAATAGTAACTTCTCTTTATCAGAAGTTTAGGGGTTTATTTCTGGGAGGCCACCTCGGTGGCTTAGTGGCCTTTCAGTTCACCTGAGGACCTCCTTAGGCTTTGAGGAAATGAACTGTTTTTGTAGAGGAACCTGAAACAAAGATGTCCTTCATGCAACAAAAGCAGAGGAGGCAGAACAAGAAGTCCCTTTGGCTACAGCTGGTCAGCTCTCTGCATCAGCTTATGTAGATCACCTGCCTAGGCAGTGCAGAGAAACAGAAATACGTGTCTGAGTGCAGTTCATCTCACCCTGGTATAGATATATGCTAAGCAGATAGAGGATAAACTTTAACTTTTAGGATAAGATAAATGATAAAAGTCTTTCCCTTCCCCTCCTTACCTTTAAAAAGATCTAGATAACCAGTTCATACCTTGATCTTCATTTGAAATACTCAGACCTGATAGTTACAAACTAGAGTACTCTTGATAACACCTCTGCTCCTGGGAACATCTTAGCCCACAGCAGCTGGCGAAGGTTCAGCCACGGCTGTGGGGCAGAGCTGCCTGGCTCCCATCAGTTTGCTTTTGATGTCCTGGGAGTACCTTTCAGGGCAGTCACCATCTCCTGCCAATTTTCCTATCTTTTTTTCTCCAGCTGGAAGCAAATTAGGGCAGTCTGTGCAATGGATGTGCTACCAGGGACAAGGCTTCAGATCTCTGCCATCTGTGGTCATAGCTCCTTGCTTTCCCGCTATGTGTCTGCGGGGTGAGGCATCATGCTGTGGTGATGAAGAGCCCACCCTTCATATGTAGAAGTATGGAAGTGGTGCCCTCTGCCTAATGAAGGAATATTTACAGTAATTTTATTTGTGGTGCTGAAAAGAGGTAAAGATACGTCGGGGTTGGGAAGGGTGTACCTGTACTCAGAATTCTGAGTGCATTGTGCTGGTGGTGGCACCTCCCTGCAGTGAATGGGACCAGTTTTCTTCTTCTCAGCCTTTGGCTGCTTGCTTCCACCATTCTGCAAGCCTTAGAAATTCCAGCACCTGTGTTTCACAAGGGGTTTGGGCTCCTCCAGTACCCCTGTGTGTCATTCAAGCTTTCTGAGGCACTTGCAGGTCTTTGCTTGAGTGGACTGTCATTTTTTAAGAGGAATTGGAGGTGATGCAGTAGGGTGTGGGTATTAGCTGTTCTTTGGAACACCCTTTCCGTATCTTGATGAAAGCTGGGCTGGCTGTTGACACAAAGATGCAGCTCAGGGTGTTCGCTGGCTCCAGGCCACGAGAGAGATTTCAGCATCTTGGTGGCTGTCCTGCGTTCCCAGTACGGATTCCCTGGGCATGTGGGACCAGATGGCAGCTCACCCCTGTGAAGCTCTGTGCTGCAGGCTGGGGTCCTGGTGCATGCATGCATGTCTCCATAAGGAGCATCATCTCCCTTGGAGGCTGCAGGATGGCCCCTTGAGTGCCAGTCCTAGCTTTATTAAGCACTGTGCTGTCTCGGAGCCCCCAGATCCCTTTTGGGACCTTAAGGAGAGGTTATAAGCTGTTTACCTGCAGTGTGCAAGCAGAGACATTCAGAGGGGTGGGAGAAGCAGCACGTGAGAGCCACTTGCAGCATGAACAGCATGCAGTGCTAGTGGGAGGAAAAAGGGTTAATTACTGCCAGCTGGCCTTAAGAACATGCTGTCCATGTTATATTCAGCTCCTCTTCCTCAGAGTGCATGAAACCTTTAGGATTGTTGTGGCTGGGAGAAAATGAGAGAGATTTCCTTCTCTGCCTGCATGAACACACATATGCATGAGATTCGGAGGAGCCCAGTTATGTGAAAATAACCTTGTCTTTCTTGTTCGGTCTGGTGGTGGTTAGTGATAACTGAGCGAATACCAGCTATTCCGCCAGGGAAGCATCTGAGGTGGCATTTAGGAAATCCCTCTAGCTAAGCCAGCTAAATGAGGCTGTGAGCATTCTGTGTTCCTGTGCCTGGCCACCCAGGCCACCTGGCACCCAGGCAGTTGCACTGTCACTACTCCTGCCCTTGTCTGGTTGATTGCATGGAAACAAGAGCAGGTATTTTTGTGAACTGTTGGAGGAAGAGGTGGAAGTGGTGGAGTTTGAATCTGGTTCCTCCTGAAACTCTTGAGATCCTGCTGAACTTCAGGGCAAGGTTGCTTCTGCTCTGCACCAAGCTCGGCTCTTGGACAGAAGTTTCTAAGCCATATGTGAGTCTTTCTAATGCTAGAAGTGCAAAAATATGTTAGTAAAGTGGGAGAAGATCTATTTGTGGATGTTCAGGTCAGCTTAGGTTGGAAATTCAAAGTCATGATCTGATGAGCAACCTTTTAACTCTGCACAGCTGCAGCTTAGGGTTACAAAGGTCCTTCTGCAACTCGAGCTGGGAAGAGTCCCTGTGCCAGGCCCTGAACTGAGCGCTGGTCCTAAAAAATCTTGCTGTGGGTTGGAGCAGACCTCTTACTTGCCTTGTCTGTGGTTTTGTTACAAATGCTGGTCATGCATTGTATGCACTTAATATATTAAATAGCAATGTATGGTCTGACTACCTGAGAGACTTTCTGTGCTTCAGCTGTTGCTGACAGACATGCTTTGTTGCTTTTCTTCTGATACATGTCAGGAAAAAATAATAATGCTGGTTTTACAGTTTATATAGCTACGCTTTCTTTTGAATATAAAAGGTTCCTTCCACCTTTTGGTTTCTCAGCAGTCTTCTGGCATTCATCCCAGAGGAGAACCTGCGGGGAGCAGGGCACCTTTCCTGCCACTCAGATTTGGCCAAGACAAATCCATAACCTCGTCCATAACCCTCTGTTCATGTTGTGTTGACTTTGTAAGTAATGCAAACATGCTTGGGTTTGTGTGTGTCGGCTGGAGTCAGGTGCCCCTGAGGCTGGGCAGCACCTGGCAAGTGGTGGAGCAGGACAGAGCCCAAGGTGGTAAGAGGATTTCATGGCTTACTGTTCTTCTAGGGCTTTTATCCTGAATAGTGAAGCCCTTGTGACTGTGGCCTGTGGAGCAGTCTGTGTGTTTGTTTTCTCAGCAAGGGAGTCTTAATGAACAGCTTTTTGCCTGGGCACTGCCGCCCTGCAGTGACAATGGGCGCAGGGTGGCAGGTCTGGGTGTTGCTAAGCCGTCCCTGGGTCGAAGCAGCTCAGAATAATTAACCCATAGCAACTATGCAGAGAAATGCCCAAATCTTTTATCTGACTTGAGAAAAACCTTTTGAGATGCTGTTGGTGGTGCTGTTGGTATTGCTAGGTAGAGCTGTCTGTGGTGTCTTTGAAGCACCACCATGTAAGAGAAGTGTAATGGCTACAGTCTGTGCTCTTTTTTCAATTGTCCAGGAGAAAAAAAAGCTGGTGTGATTTGAGCAAAATAGTTGGGCCTGGCCCTTGGAAGATTAATGAAGGGCCAGGTTGTAGTTTTGCATTTTAAGAAAGAGATTGTCACTCCGGCTCTGGTGGGAGGTGGAGGGCAGAGCCACAGCTGGTGATAGAAATGGAGATGGCATTGCCCAGGAGTCTGCTGTCCTGTGGCTCCTGGGTTGGGCTGTGGCCTGAGGAGCTTGCTGTTTGCTCGTGGACTTGACAAATGACAGGTAGTAAAAGACAGCTCCTGGAGGGCTGGAGTGAGGAGCTGGGTGTTTGTTTCCTGCACCTGAGACATGTCCCCAGTGTCTGCAAGCATTACTAAACTGGAGTTGGTAAAACTTCCCGCGGGAACTAACTGTCCAGGTAGTCAGCAAGGGGAGCGGTGGCCTTGGGGAACCTTATGCACACCAGGGACCAAGCTCGAGCACGTGGGTGCTGGTGGGAGCCAGAGACATCCAGCTGCTCCTGCACACCTGGGAGCTCCTGGGAAGGGGACTTAAAGGCTTGGGGGTGTTCAGCAGTGAGGAAGCAGCAGGGCGGCTCCTTTGTCCTCCCCTCCCTGAGCAGGCAGAGGGGACCACGGGCAGCCTCCAGGCCGGGGGGAGGATCGAAGGCAAAGGTTTGCAGCAGGAGGCTCCCTGCTGAGCATCCGAAAGCATCAGCTGGGGCGTAGGGCTCGGCGCTGGGGCGCAAAGCCTCCTCGCTGCCATTGTTCCCAGTGTTCCCGCACACGCCATCAGGCCCGCACTGCATCTCCCGGCAAGCTGCTCCGCTTGGCGGCTCGGTGAGGAAGGGGATGTGGCGCTGGCATCCACCCATCGGCAGGGTGCCGGCTCTGGTATGGGGACTGGAGGGCGAGAGGAGGGGTGATCCCTCCGTCGGTCTCTCCATTTTCTGTCTCGCCTGTCAGGGAGACACTCGGACGGCAGAGCCGTGCTCGGCGGCCTTCAGAGGTAGGTGGAGTCTGGCCGTCCTCCGCCCGCCCTCCCTCCATTGTCAGCAGCGGCGAGCGGCGGCGGGCACCTGCTGGGGCCGGCAGGGATGCTCCTGCCCTTCCCGGCGGAGCGGGGAGGCTGCGGCAGCGCCGGGGGGACGGTTTCGGAGCCGCTGCCGGCAGCAGCAGAGGGGCAGAGGAAGGAGATGCTGCTTGCGCGCGCCCAGCCCAGCTGCCGCCTCGGGAAGTGAACATGAGTCTGCCAGGCCGCGTCTCCTGCTCCATGCTCAACTGCTTTGTAAGTGCTGCTTTTTTCTGCCCCCCTCCTCTCCTCCATACAAGTGGGGCTGTAAGCCAGCTGCTTTCTCCAGCTCCCATGCTGAGTCGGTTGCCCTGGATAAGGCCTGTCCTTGATGCCGGGCTCCGTGCGGATCCTCCTGGCCTGGATCTGCCCGGCCTGGCGTGCCATCCCCCTGCAAAAGGGGGATCCCCTTTTCCTCCCTCCCACGTGCTGCTGGAGGACTCTCTGGCCCCCGTCCCTGCTGTGCCGCTGCCCTGCCTGGGCCCAAGGGCACAGAGGCACCCAGCACCGTGGGCCGAGTCGGCCGGCACGCCTGGGGAGTGTGCCGTGCCACGCAGGCCCTGCCGGCCCTTGCCCGGAGCTGGAAAATGACCGTGTGAGAGCAGCTGACCCCAGGGGAGCTCCGCGCTCCCACCATGGCTGCAGCATGCGAGGCCCCCTTCTGTGCTGATGCTGTCAGGATGGTGATGTAGTGGGAGGGCGTCCTGAGCTCTGCATCTTTTATATCTTTGAGGAAAGGAGTTTCTTTAGAGGAGGTCTGATGTCCCTTCCTGCAGAAAGCCCCCCTCCCCCCCCACGAAGGACTTGTGGCCTGAGGGCTTCAGGAGTGGCTGGCTTGTGAAGAGAGCTGGGTCCTGAGCCCCCTGCCCTGCTGATACCCTGGGATGGGGCTGTGGCAGAAGGAAATGCTCAGCCTCCTGCCTGACCTGGGCTGCAGTCGAGGAGGGACTCAAGGACACCCAGACTGGTGGAGAGCTCAGGCTGCCCTGTTCCAGTTCCTGCTGCTCACTGGGATTTCTTTACGAGCTGCGAAGGGGTGATGGGAGAGAATGTCATGCTTCCCAGCTGCTGCACCTGTACACAGGCACGCACCTTTCCTTTGTGCTTTCCTGGGCTAGTGCCTCAGCATCAGTGAGCTGCTGGCAGGAGAGGCCCCCAAGCCCCCTGTGGTCTCCAGTAGCCGGTGGCTGCTGAAGCGTGTGCTGCACCCTGTGTCTCTCGCAGCCTTACACAGGGACCGGCTGAGTGGGTGAGGAGGGGCAGTGCTTTTGCCTCCAGCTGGGGTTGATGCTGAATTTTATGCTAGCTATGAGCAGCATGCACACAGGTACCTCTGGACCCGGGGTCTGGCTGCCCCATTCTGAGGTCCAGGGAGTGCTTCAGGTTGGGCTGTACCTGTGGGTGCCAAGGCTTCAGCAGCTGTCACCTATGTAAGGAGGTTCAGCATAATTTAAAAGACAACCGAGCCAAAAGGATTGGGTTCCTGTTTCTTAAGACTGAAATTTGGGGTTATAGCTTGGGTGACTTATCCAGAAAGATGTTTCATTTTACAATATTATTTAATGCTTATAGAACAGAGTATTTCCTAATAAATGCTAGACCTAGAGGAGCTGTAGTTAGAGAGCAAGGGGCATTCTGAAGAAATATTCCCACACCAAATACATGTGGAATTAACGCTGTCCTGGGCTTCCAGCGGTGAGCATCCTCAGCTGAGTGTCTGGATGCTGCTTGTTTGTACAGCAAGCCAGTGGTTTGAGAGAATGTGGGGTGACGGCTGGTGACAGTTGGGACCAAGATTTCATGAGTGACTGAAAATTCACAGGTCTCAAACTGAGACACTCTACTTTTCCAAGGATGGTGTGTCCAGGCTTGGTGTGTCATCTCAGACCACTTCTCTGAGGCTTCTGTGGGCTTTCTAGGGTGTCTGTCTGAACAGGTTAGACATGTTAGCTGCCTGGAGGGTGAATGCCCTGCTTGGGTGCTGTCACCAGTCAGGAATGCATGTTGTGAATTGGGTGCACTTAGATGCCGTTTTTACAGGGTTAAGTTTCACTCTTGTGTCTTCTCCTGAAAAAGCTTCAGGCTCTTCCCAGATTTTTTTGGGCTAAGGGTGAAAGTGAAAATTCCCAAAAGTAAGTAATCCTTATGAACATAAGAGGAGGAAGAGTAGGTTGAAGCTGCACTGTAGATGGAAGCCCTCTGTGTTACAGTTTCTGCTGTGGTGCCATAGTGAAGGTAATGGGGTAACATTTGACATGATAGACTCCTGTCACATCAGTCCAAGGTCCTGTACGTGGTCAAGGTGTATCTGCTTGGCTTTCCAAATACCATGTGGTTGGAAGAGACAGCACTTGGAGACCTACTTTGGCCTTTCACTGTGCTGTGGGTGTTCTGCAACGGCCAGAGGAACTGCTGGGGTCCCGCAATGCGGAGAGTGTGGTCTGGAGGCAGAACAGGCATTTCTGTGCACAGGTCCAGGAAATGCCCAAGGTATCGGGGTGCCATGAGTATCCAGCAACTGTGATTTTTGGCTTTTCATAATACACGCTGGCTGGAGCCTGTCTCAATCTGTGTTTCCTTTGCAATGCAGGGTGAGGAAGGCCCTCCCAGTTTGGAGTATATCCAAGCCAAGGACTTGTTCCCCCCGAAAGAGCTTGTAAAGGAGGAAGAGTCATTGCAGGTAAGGAGGGAAAAAACTGAAACAGCTTTGGGATGCAGCTGGCTCAACTCTGGTAGTGTGAAACCTGAGAGCAGTTCTCCAGTGCTGGACATGTTCTGGAAGCCATGGGCTGGCCAGTGCTGTAGGTCACGTTTGGACTGGCAGGTCCTTCCACGTATGTGGAGGCTGCTGACGGCAGTTCTGTATGCCCTGGCCCTGCCTTCTGAGCCCTGCCAAGATGCTGCAATTTGTACAGCATCGCATCTGCTGCTTGGAAATACGGCTGGAGCATGATTCAATAGAGAGCCGTCCTGGGTATTCCCTGTCCTCTGCCTGTGCTGACAGTGAAAAACTATGATGCTTCCTGCAAAGCTCTCTGCAGCAGGTAGACATTCCCAGAGAATATTGGGCTTTGCTGTGCCTGTGTAGCCGTACCATGCAATTGCAATGGCTGATCTGGCCCTAGTACATATTGCTCCTGGCATTTTCCTGCTGCAGAGCTGTTGGAAAGAGAAACCTCCATATGGTGCCAGCCTCCTGCTGCAAAAGGCCCCTTGAAAGAGACCTGGGTACTGTTGCTGCTGTGCAGCAAGGGCGGTACTCTGAACAGTGGAAGCCAAAGGCTCATGGTGTTTGCTTCCTTTAACATAGTCTGGCGCTCATCCTCCCCCCTATGACTGGAGCTAGGATGACATTCTAACTTCTCACTGCTGCTGCAGTATTTGAGTTTGCTCTGATTGGCATCATCTTGGTAAACGGTGCTGATAAAAGCAAGGACTGAAATGTGGCAACAGGAGAATTGACTTGAAGGAACAAACACAGGCTGAGGATTTGCATGGGGTTAAGGCTGCAGGTCTGCAGGCTTCGGGAGGTGAAGCTGTTGAGACAACTCTGAGCTGAGACTACCTGGAGAAGAGCAGAACCTGCTTTAGTCTTCTGTGCGGAGGAGTGTAAAGTTCACCCTTCCCAAAGGGTAATTTGCCTTCAGTAAATTGTTATTTTAATATTAAGTAAAGTCTAAAAGGATACCATTGGCTTGATAACAAGCTGTATTCAGGCACCTGTCAGTTTATTCCAGGATTTCCCTCTGTCAGTTCTTGCAGTTTTACCATCCCTTTTCTAAACTGTCTCCCTTCTGTTGCTGTGTGAGAGAGCCACGTAAGCAGAAGAAACACATGCCAACTAAAACCAGCTCTGGCAAGTGTGCATAAATAAACTGCAGAAATAGAGTATATTCCCTTAATGTCTAATAATTAACACTCTAAAAGAGTATTCAGACAGATGCCAGTCTAAAGTTGTTATTACTGTACAAGAAACTTTAAGAAGGGAGAAGTTGTTAATACAATTGTCACTTGCACACAGAGTCTAAAACCCAGGAAACTCAATTTTTAGGCAGCATATACCCAAGCCATAGAAACAACTTAGAAATAAAGACAAGGTGGTCTGACTTGGTGTAATGAATTGTTTCGTCAGATGCCCTGTCTGGCAAGTAAAGGGCTCTGGCTGAAATGATAAAGCTTCATGACATCTTTTGCATAATTGGTTACCGACATCGCCTGGTGTAGGTAACATTCAGGGAACAATGAGGAGTCTACTTGGCGAAGGAAAAAGTGTCCTGGTGAATTTCAGGCTTTCTACCTTTTTTTTTTTTTTTTTTTTACAAGAAAAGACAAGTCAAACTTGGCCATCTGCCAGTATCCCCTGTTTTAAAAGTAGCTATGGCATGTCTGGGCTGATAGTGAAAAGCAGAAAGACACTTGATTATCTGGTTGTTTTTTGTTTGTTTTTTTTAATTCTACTGCAGGTAATTTTAATGAAGTTTCCTCAATCATACAAATTGCTGTACATAAAGATTCCCTCAGAGCCTTGTCAGTGGAAATCAGGGAAAAACTGATTAATTTACTTACCTGGGTTGGTACCACTGAGTCTTGTAGTGCTTCTAAGAGCCCCCTTCATTTAAATGATGCAGCAGGATCACGTATGTGACACTGCCTTGGGGGGCTGTGCAGAGCACTCCCCAACATGTCTGAGCAGTGCCTGAAGTTGTGTCCTTTATCATACCATTTGTGCTAGGACTGCATTTACTCTGTTCGAAAAGCAGGGACTGTAAATTCCTCAGCCCCCATGCAACACCCTTGCTGCCAGATACTGGTACTTGGTGTACATAGCACTTATGGTCACACCTATCCTCTGCAAGTAATCATCCATTAGAAGGTGCTCAGTGGCTCCTGAGGCATCCTTGGAAGAATGTGCACCTCATGGGGCTGGGCAGCGGGTACCAGTGCTGTTTTGTGCAGTTGTCTGTTCTCTGTGCCTGAAGAGCATGTTGCTGTGAATGATTTCCCACGGGAGATGCACTGCGGAGGCTGTAGGAAGAGTGGTTCTTGGCATTTATGGTGCGCAAAGTACTCTGCATGTGTCATGAATTAGTGATGTCTCCCTTCCAGGTCCCATTCACTGTGTTGCAGGGCGAGGGAGTGGAGTATCTTGGCCATGCAAATGATGCTGTGATTGCCATCTCCAACTACCGGCTTCATATCAAATTCAAGGATTCTGTGATCAATGTAAGTCTGGATCTGCCTGTTCCTGTTGCCTGAACCATAATGTCTTGCAGTATTTCAGGGGGGCATAAGCCATTTCTATGGTCTGTGACATGGGAACTGTGCCTCTTGAAGGATGCCAAACCTGATGCTGTGTCTAGTTACTGCTGGTCATGCAGTTGCTGTTTTGCTGCTCAGTTTTGGTGTGTGGATGGGGTTTTCCTCTGGATAATAATTAGTCTTTCTTTTGCTGTTCTCTTCAAATTCAAGCATTAAACTTCATGGTTTTAAGACTGTTAAGGTGTCTTGCAGGCCTGTTTTAATGAGACTTCTCCTACCTGGAGGCCAGCAGCTCAGAATCAGACAGTGGGAGCCTGAGGCTTTCTCTAGCTGTCTTGACTTGCCATCTCTTATTGCAGCTTTTGTTTGGCTGTTACCTGTGCTTGTCTGGATGTGATTTAGTCAGTTACTGGCCCCAGGTGGGAGACTGCCCAGGGACAGAACAGAAATTGGAATAGTAATTGTTGAAGGAGGCCCTATGCTGAGTTGTGAACCTTCATAGACCTCAGAGCAGGTTTGTAATTAGAATTAGAAGCTCATGGATGTTGATAAAGCCATGACTCTGTGTGATGGGCCTGCGGGTAAGGCTGCTGTCTCCTATGTGATGTGGTATGTCTTGTCATGCCCTATGTCGGTCCCTCGCAGGTGCCTTTGAGGATGATGGAAAGTGTGGAGTGTCGGGATATGTTCCAGCTTCACATTGTCTGCAAGGACTCCAAAGTGATCAGGTATCCAGTTTATTGCTGTATTGTAGATGCCACTGCAGGCCAGTTGCCGTGATCAGTTCTGGTGTCTCCCTCTGTGCTGCCATTGGAATGGAGCTGTTTGTGGCCAGGGTTACTAAGACTTGGTACTTTGTCCCTTTTACTGGTTAAGTGGAGCAGAGCTTCCTGTCTGTCTGTCTTGGCTGGATGAACGTATCCACTGAGGATGATGTGCATTTGGGTTTGTAGGTGCCATTTTTCCACCTTTAAGCAGTGCCAGGAGTGGCTGAAGAGGCTAACTCGAGCCATTGCCCGCCCTGCTAAGCCTGAGGACCTGTTTGCATTTGCCTACCATGCGTGGTGCTTAGGAGTCTGTGTTGATGAGGAGGATCAACATGCCCATCTCTGCCGTCCAGGTAAGCTGCTGGTGTGTCCCCTTCCTGCTTTTCTGTCCAGAAGCACTGCAACGCAATTTGAACTGTTTTTCATAAACTGATGTCTGGCTATGTCTTAAATCTCTGCTGTAGCCATAGCCCAAGTTCATCTTGCTGAGGGGCATCCTATACCTGGTCTAGAGATCCAGCTGATGGCCCAGTGTGGCTGGATAACAAGCACAGTAAAAGGAGTAATAGTAATAAGCACAATAAGGAGCATTCTGAGCCAGCTGCACATAACCAGCTTTTCCCTTTCTCCTTGTCAATGAAGAAAACATCCCGTACTTTGTACTGTCATCATGATGATGGAGAGCTCAAGCAGTCTTGTCCCTGTATAGTAAACATCATCAGATTTGAGGCAGCATAATTAATACAAATCCATCTGCATCTCTTCTCCAGCACCTAGAAATGCAGTGACATTCCTGTGATCAGGTCTGTGGAGATGTCTGGCTCATCTTTGTGGAGGCACAAATAACATCTGAATCCATAAAGAGAAAATCAGAGCTGGGATGGTGCCCTCGTGTGGATTGCGAGTTTCCCTTCTCTGGGAACGCAAAGTTCACTTGCTATTCTTTTTCTTTAAGCAGCTTCATAATTAATAAAAGGGGATTAAAATGAGTGACGAACCTGGCTTTAGACTTAAAAATGTGCTGATACTAGAGGAGAGAAGCAGTAGCCTGCATGAAATGTCCATACACAGTTTGGGATGGAGGGATGGGGTTGAACAGTATAGCTGAAAGAGAAACACTAAACTATCTGTTCTTACTGTGTCCCAAACACCAGCCATTGGGAGGGATTTGCTGTCTTTCCTTTAGAGAAAGTAGTATTCTCTAGTATAAACAAACTTGCCTGTGGAAATTGTTGCTGCAGGATATGAATGAGGCAAAGAGCTTTGCAGTATTTATTTATTAACAAGATTTGACATTAAGGCAACAAAGGCATCCAGAATTTGTAAGTCAAGGCTAAAACATAAGAGAGCAAACCCTGAGTCAGCTTCTGAGAGAGCAGTCTGGAAGAAGGAACTGCCTGGTGTGGGTGCTCAGTACTGCTCTGCCATGGGGTTCCTGACATCCACTTTGGAAGCCATCTATGTCAGAAGGGCAAAAGTGGATTAAATTAAACCCCCCTACTCCCACACTGATGTGGGAAGGCTTTCGTCGTCCACTCTGTGCCCTGACACTGAGAGATGGTCTGACTTGACAAAATAAGCAGAGGAGCCCTGTGAGGGACAAGTCTCTTTGGCTTCTGAAGCAAGATCCCTGCCATCCAGCTGTCCTGTATTTTCTCTCCAGCCTATTGATAGCTGCTATGGAGCTGCCACTGACGTGTTTGGATTTCATCAGTTCTGCTTAGCTGTCAGTAAATACCTTGTGCTCTATTCTTCCAGGAGACCATGTGAGATACCGATTTGAGATGGAGTTGGTGAGGATGGGCTTTGACTTGCAGAATGTCTGGCGCGTCTCTGACATCAACAACAATTACAAGTGAGTGTTTCACCACCAGGCGCTCCCCACTCTCCTCTTTCCTTACCTTCTTCCCTTCACAATCCCTGTTCAGAGCAGTGGGTGAGTCAGACTAGCTAATCCTCCTTCCTGGCCTTGATAACCTTCAGGCAGATCAGCGTATGAGCCAGATCCCCTTTCTTTCTGCCTTTTGCATTGTGGAATTGAAGAAGGAATACAGTCCAAACACCAGAGCTAGCAGCAATTGCAAATGCTGCTAGGTAGTTTATAATGTGGTGGCCATAATTCATCCCTGAAGTCGTGGAGGAGCAGTTAATCACAGGATTGATTGCCTTTCCTGGTCAGTTGTTCTCTCTAAAGTGCTTGCGCTGTTTGAAATGAAAAACACAGAGTTTTGGTAAAGTTGGGCAGCTATTCAGCTCTGTTGAGAAACGGGGGGCAAGCCAGTGGAGGGCTGTCAGGATGCTCAGAAATCTGGGGAATGAGTGGGGCTTGTTCTGTCTGGTGCAGAAGAGGCTAAAGCATGATCTGCTTGCAGACTACAGCTGCTGAAGGGCACTTATGAAGGTGATGGCGTGAAACTCTTCTGACAGTGGCAGATAACTGAATGAGAGGCAACAGCCGCAAGGTGCAGCTTGGGAGGTTCAAACTGGACATGGGAGGAAAAAAAAAAATCATTCCCCCAGGAGTGTGGTGCTGTGCTGGGGCAGATTCCCAGAGGTGTGGGCTCTCCATCATGACAGCATGTCAAGTCTTAGATGATCTAGTGTTGGAGGTGGTCCCCTGTGAGCAAAAGATTGGAGATCTTTAGAAAGCCTCTCCCCGCAGCACGTCAGTGATGGCAGCCTGCCTCCTCTTGGAGAAGAGCACAGGAGCTCTTGGAGAAGTGCTGCTGCATTTTTTGCAGCAGGTGGCATTAAGCCAACAGGATTTTATTAAGCTTTGACAGACATACTCATTTCTGCATTCCTTATAATCCATTTATTGAAACGACTGATAACCCCTCAGTCTTTTCTTGATGTCTCAGCCAGTAAAGGCACGCCCATCACCCATGTGTTGAACAGCTCCAGGTCACCAGTTTCTTGTGCAAACTGTGAGAAGCCTCAGGCACGCTGGCCTGGGGGAAATCCTGGTGTTTTTCTGCCTGTTCTCTTCTCTCTTCCTCAAGAATCCAGGCAGCAGGCACTAGATTTGGGATTTGGTTTACAGTTTCTACTTGGCCATATTGACAGCATTGTCACTTTTGGACTGTTAACGTGACTTTGATGGCATTTATGCAGTTTCTCCATGGATGTCAAATGAAAATGGCTTTTCCTGAACTGCTGAGGTTTGGGAGTGCACAACCTGTAGGTCCCTGCCCTAGGCAGAATCTCTGCATGTCTTTCAGAGCAGTTGGGCTTCCTCTGCTGCTTGATTTTTGGGATGTGCTTCCCTCTGATTATTTCAGAAAGTTCAACTTAGATTGACCATCTGTGGTTTGCTTCCTGGCCAGTAATAGGCAGCAATTATCTGCCTTTAGAGAAGCTGACTGTTTTATTTTCAACAAAACCAGGGCAGAAGGAACTTGAAATAAACCTCAGCAAGCTGGATGCAGGCTTGGTTTTGCTTTCCTTAATCTGCTGGGTTCCTACCTGGGGATCCTGGCAGCATCCTGGCAGGTCATAGCTTTCTGCAGACATCCCAAGATCTCAGAGGTGTGTGATCTGCTCGTGCAACTCAGAAACCAGTTCTCTCTTGCTGCTTCGGGGAGTGTGTCTTTAAATCCTGCCTTGGCTTTTGATCATTACCACCTGCCTCTATTCACAGGAATCTGGTTACTTTTTAACTGTTTATAGTCTTTTTATCTTTTACTTCCCAGCATTGGCAAACCAGTGTTGTTAGAGATAGGATACTCCAAGGTAATGGCTTTGTTCACTGTCTTTCAAGTCTTGTTTCAAGATGTCCTTATCTGGAAACTATTATCTTCTTCCTGGTGACAGCCATCATAAAATTAGAGCAATTCAGGCATATAATAACCACTCCTTCAGTCTTGATAAAAGTATACTATTTCAGCATACAATGATAATAAAATCATTACATGATCTCTGTGGCTCACATCTTCAGTGATCTGTATACCCAGAGAAATGGGCACATTCTGACATTACCCATCTGGTGTACCCATGTTGTCTCATATTGACCTTAATGCTGGTGGGTTTGCTACAGGTTTAGTTGCTTCAAAAAGGGAAAAACATTCACCTTTTCTTCAGTGTTGACACTTGTTCTCAGCTTTGATCTTTTTACAGTTGTGGTTTTATTTATTTTTTGACTTTATGAGGACAAAAGCTGTCTGGAGTTCTGCATTACAGGTTTAGACAGCTGATGTTTCCTGCTTGTTTTTGTGACTGCTCTTAATTCATACTTTGTCTTACTCTGTAACAGTTCTCTACAAATTCTAGTACTATCCTTTGCTTTTATTGGAAAAGTGGTAATTAGTGTTCTTGCTTGTATTTGCTGTATGAATGTGTAGACAATAAGCCTACAAGGGCAGTTAGCAATAAAATGTGTGTGCTTGCATTGTGGGAAGGAAGCTCTCTCACTGGACTGGCTGTTACCTTTGTGGTAAGAAGATGCTTCATCAGTCCTTGTCCATAGGTTTGGCTTCTGCTGATTTATGCATTTGTGGTGTTAAAGCCACCTTTTTCTGGGATCAAACCTCACAGTTTCAAAAATGTTTCTTTTAGTGTGCTGGGTCAGTGTGGTCCCAGTGGTGTTTCAGGCCACCCCTCTGTCATCCTCATTGCTTCACTGCTCATCTTTTTCAAGTGAGCGTATTGCACAATGCAGGGACAAGCATGGTTCTCCTTAGTATTCCCTTTGTTGTGAAAAATGACCACTGAAGTTCTGTACCATTTATTTTCAAGAGTTACTGTTTCATAAGAGAAGCTTCCTTCAAGTCTTTGGTGAGCCACCTGTTAAAAAACACACACAAGAAAACAAATCAGAAAAAACACTTCTGAAAATCCAAATTGCTTGTCAGCCACATGAGCTTTATCTGCTCGTTTGGTGATGTTTCCAGCAAACTAAATACGTGAGGTGCAACCTCCCCCCAGAAAAAAGTTGCGTTGACTCTTTCCAAGTGCACCGTATTTACCCTTGCACCAACTGTGACAGTCAGTTGCTGGTACAGAAGTCAGACTTCAGTGGTTTCCCACATTCACCCTGGAGACCTTTTTATAAAATTGATACCGTGTTTGCCACCTTTTGTTCCTGTGGCACCCAAGCCAATGTAAGCAATAGTTTACACATCTCAGTTAATCTTTCACCTGGTGTGCGTTTGGGTAGCAGTGGAAATACCAAGCATCATCTAGTCCTGGTGATGAGTTACTCCTTGTTCCTAACAGATTGTTCTAAAACTTCCCCTGCAGACGTTTCCATGTTAATGTCTTCATGTGCCTTGTCCCTTGTAAAACAGGGTTAGGTCTGGCAGATTCTTTGTGGGTTCTTCTGCTGAACATAAGCGCAAGTAGTTTTGATTTTCGGTAGTGATCCTGCTGATCTATTAGACCTTCAATTTCAGTAGCTGGCTGATACCTACAAGATGTTTGAAAAAGGTCTTCAGAGTTTCAATCTTCTAATAGGTCATTTCTCAAAAACTGCACAACATGTCTCATTTCAACTTTTTAATTCAGGTGTACATTTGGCTTCTCTAATGTCCTTTGGAAACATTTCCCCTCTCTGAAGGTTATCCTTTTATTTCTAAAACCCTTCTTTTGTTCACTGTTTTACCCTGCCAGCTCTTTCTGATCTCTTTGATGCATTTTGTATTGCCATTGAATAGCATGTTTAAATAACCATCATATCATCTGCAAGCTTTTTTTTTTTCTTTCCCCCTTTTCTGAAACCCATTGTTACTGTCATGGGAGGCTTATCCCCTGTAAAAATATTGTTATAGTATTCATCACACAGCAGAATTCAACAAAGTGATTTTTCAGTTACTCTGTTTTGGAGTAGCTTAGGACCAAAGGAAGAGTTAAATACTTCTGTATTATTTGGCTGGTAGCACCAAGAAACAGCTGATTATGTCTAAAAATGTTGCGTTTAGCATCAGGAAAATGTATGAGACAATTTGTTTTATGTGGAAGCAACACAAGTCTCCCATGGCAATTTCTGCTCTTCCAGCCTCTCTGCATCTCTTCCAGCCTCTCATGGATGTTGTTGCTGTCGCTTCAGTGGTTGGTAGTGTAGCCTCAATGCTGTTCTCTTTCTCTTTAGGCTTGGGATTTGAGTCCGTGCACATTCTGCATTGCTTGTGGATGCTGGTGACTTAGCCTCACGCTTTTACCTTCACATTTTCCTGGGACATACCACACTTTGTTCACTAGCTCAGCCTATTTCAGTCTTCCTACAAAGCTTGTACTCTGAAATTCAGCATACCACTAATAATCTGCCTTGTATCAAGTTTATAAGGTGTTGTTAAGCCAACATATTGGCTTTTCAGTTCCTCTGTTTTTTGGAATTCTAGCCTAGAAGCACAAGTTTGTTTGTCTTGATCTCATTGCCTGTTTTTATGCATCCTGCTTAAATTTGGCTTAACTTCTTGAGGCTATCCTGTGTCCTACCTGGACTTAATCGAATTCTGACTGCTTTCCTAAGGCTACAGGGTTTTAGTGACTTAACTCTTAGAAGATAACGCTCCTGAGCCTTTCCTGTACTGACTCTCCACAATTTTAAAAGACAACTCCCATAATGTTTCATCTGAACTGCCAGGAGACTGATACTGTTTTCATTTTGATGAAGCCCATTCTCATATAGACTCAGCTATTTAGAAGCTGCTGCAGATCCACATACCTTTATTCTCAGTCACACTTCAATGCTTCTCTAATTTCCTGACTAACTTTACACATGGAATCTGAGGCATTTCAGAGATGTCCAAGCCTAGACGTCATACCACAGACATCCTGGTCTTCAGCTTCTTACCTGACAGCTTTAATTTTGCTTCATGGATTCCTCTTCCTCGCCTTGTTCTTATCCTGTAGACCAACCTTGCTTTCTGCCTGGGGCTTTCTGAGAAGCTGTCTAGACACTGTGTGAAGTGCCATCTTCTAACATGGCAGGCAGTTCCTCACTAGCATCACAAACTAAATAATACCAAGCACTGTGTCGTGCCTATTGCCGTTGTCTGGGATAGCCCAGGGATAGCCCAGACTCAGGGGAACACCAGCCCACCCTCTGGAGCTTACCCGCTGGGTAGTTTCACCCCTCTCACTTTACTTCCCATCTGCCCTGAAACATTCCTTCTAAACGTGTGTTAGGAATCTGATTTCTGGCACCCCACTGAACAAGATAGTCTTTTAAGATCTCCCTCATGTCACTTTATTATAGCATATACCAAATCACCATCGCAGTCTTTCTGGGGAAAGTTAAGTCTTCCTTGCAGAGAAATGTGTAAAGCTAGTGGTGACCTGTTCTCTGCAAGGCAGAAAGTGGCAGATTGTCATTTACCAGAAGCTGTGTGGTTTTGGGTTTACAAGTGCTGTGAGAAAACCAAAACCCCATGTAAATTAATGACTGTTCCCCTAAACCCTCATGAATTCTTAAATCCAGAGGATGTTCCAAAAGCATCCCTGGGAAGTACTGGGGTATTTAGTATGGATCTGGAGGTGAGGCCTGAGGTGAAAGGAGGTTGTCTTCTCCCAGTTCATTCCTGACAGCATTTTTGGGGTCACTTTTTCCCATGCTGAGACTGTACTGAGACAGATATAAAGAGGAAGAGCCAAAGTCCTGCATGCTGAGTTTGGAGAAATGTGAGCTGCTCCTGCCCTCTCTGCACAGCTTCTCTCGTGCAGACTTCACGATTGTTGAGTCCTGATCTTGCCTTTGTGCTTTCTTTTTTCCAGGCTTTGTTCCAGTTATCCCCAGAAGCTGCTGGTCCCTGTCTGGATCACAGACAAGGAGCTAGAGAACGTGGCTTCATTTAGGTCATGGAAAAGGATTCCTGTGGTGGTGTACAGGTAAGCACAAAACCAAAGCAGTGCTCTTCCCCAATCTCATGACAGCTGCCCTTTTCCTTGTAGGTGTTGTGAAGCTGTTAGGAGGGCATGCGTACAGGGCTTTGGAGCAAGAGGCGACAGCAATAGCTGTGTTCTGGTCTTCACGGCGTGTATTCCTTTTGCCTCCTACCTGAAAACATGCTGCTCCCAGGACTCCTTCTCCCAGCACACACACCAGCCTCCCTAGGCTCACAGTCTGTGACAGTAGTGCAGGGTGTTCTCCAGAAGGGAGAACCATAGAATGACAGAACAGTTTGGGTTGGAAAGGACCTTAAAGGACAGCCCTGGGATGCACAAAAGCCGGGAAACAACACCAGTGCATTTACAGGTACCTTAACTCTGCATCTTCATGTTATATGGTTTGCTGTTAGAAGCTGGCAAAACAGAGTGTATTACTTCTGGAAGAACTAAATTCTGCAGCAGAGTAATAATGAGTGCTGCTTATCGTATGGAGCCTTTCCCTCTTTGTAGACAAGTCAGCTAAGTTAACTGTATTTGTGATTACTTTTGATAAAAATGGTCTGGCACTGGAGACTGTCATAGTGTACCTCCCCAGCCGAGGGCAAAGCTGTGTCTTTTTGCTACTTTAACGTTGTTCCTTGCTTGATAATACCGCTGTAATGGTACCCAGTAATTTAGAAGCTGAGCTGCAACCCTTTGCAGCCTGGGATCAGATGAGAAGATGCCAACAAGTGATGTTACAAGTTGGGACAAGTGCTTGCCCATGTGTGTATCTCACTTTCATGCACTCTTTAGCCTTTGCCCTCAAGATTGAAGTCTTTTGGCCAGGAGGCTCCGTGAGGGCCATGGCTGCTTCTGGAGTGCCTTGTGCTGCATGAAAGGGGAAGAAATGAAAAGCCCTACACTCAGTTCCTCCTCCTCCTCGCTCATAGTTCAGGAGAGAGTGGAGAACCCAGCTGGAGTGTGTGCATCCCTGTAGGGAACTCTGTAACCGTAAGACTGGTAGACTTCAGAGCTTTTGGAGAGCAACTCTGAATTCACTGGGTCACAGTTCAACATGACACCAAAGTACCACGTGATCAGTTTTCTATAAAATCTATAATTCAGCTGTTAAGCAAAGCAGAAGTTCAGGTCTCCATCTCTGAGTCCTCAGTGGAGATGTACAGCAGAGATGCAGGAGCCTCCAGGCACAATTCACTTGTAAAACAACGCCAAGGATGCAATTAATTATTTAGCTGACTGCAGAGGCAGACGGGCATTGTATGCCAGCCGCTCCTTGTTACTACTCTCTGTCTATACAGCCACCTTGAGAAGACCTTGGGACTATGTTAGCGAGAAAGCTCCTCACAGACACTCAGCATCACCTTGCCTTGTTCATGCTGCAGTGGCTGTCGGGGCAGCAGCGGGAAACCAGTGGGCGTTGCTCCAGCACCATGGCTGGGTGCTCAGTCTCAGGCTCTTCAGGTCATGCCAGAGTGAGCCAGGAGTTTAGCTGAGACCTGAGAGATGAAAGCACTTGTAGATGTGCCTCTCAGCTGGGAACCTTTAGGTGACAGCTGTGTAAACCCTCTCTCAGCTTTTTCTTGTTTCAAGCTAAGCTGTTTGACTTTGCATTGTGGATGAGCACTTTGACAGCCAGAAAGTAACAGAGAGGTGACTTGATGCTTTCTGGATGATTGTTATGGGATAAATAGCATGTACTGATGGTATCAGATGCACTTTAGCCTTGTGCTCCAAACAAATCTGGGAGTAAAAGCTCAATTCATAAACTACAGATGCACCGCATACTCTGGCTTCGGGTTCTTGAGTCATTAAAAGTAAACTGAGGCGCTCTAAAGAATAATTTTGTCAACATATGTTAAAACACTATGGCACCTTCTGCCATTCCAGTTTCAAGAAAGGAGCTTTTTCCTTTGAAGAAAAGTTCCACAGCAAGGGCCAGAAATGGTTCATACGTTTGTGGGTTTACAGGAGACCGCAGAGTCAAGCTATGGGGGGCCCCCCTGACCTGGAAGCTCACTGCAAGCTCAGTTGCGGTTTTGATTTGTCTGCTGGCATCTGCTATACTTTCTGCTTGCTAGTGACTTCATGCTCATCAATGGTGGCTGTATTTCCTTGTGTTTATTGGCATGTCACTATGTCTGTTGAAACTGGCTACCTCAAGGCCAACCTCTGCCCAGCATTTGTTGCAATGCTGAGAAGTTTGTGCTACAAAGTTTTCTGAAGCCATAGGACTCTTTGGCTATGTTTGTAGTGTTACCTTAAGCATGCTACCTCTGACTTCAGGTGGCCTACACAGCTAAGCTCTTCTACCTCCTGCACCCCAAACAGTGCCCTTGCATCCAAATGCCTGTTGGGAGCAGCCCCTGGCACAGCATCTGCATTTCCCCAAAACGTGCTCAGGCACTGTTTGGGTAAGTGCTGGTTGGCACAGGCCAAAACCTGTAGGTGTGTTAACAAACAAGCTTGGATGATCACAGGCTGGTGCTTAAGTCCGCACCTTGGCTCAGTTTCATTTACTAGTACAAACAAAGCCTTTGCTGCTGTCTGTATTGACCATACTTGAGCGATCCTGAAGACAGGAATAGATCTTCTGGGAGTGACTGCTCTGTAAGTCACCTTGCAAAACAGAACAGCAGCAGAGAGTGCTGAAAGAAAAAGGAGCTCACAGTATTTTGACTTGGCTGAACGTGAATATTATTTCTTTGGAAGTCTTCAATTTAAAGTCTTCATCGTTAGTGGCTATGAGGTGTCACTAACGATAATACGTTTTCTGCATTTATTGATAAGTTGCCTCAGGAGAATAAGGGAACATTGTCTCCGAGAAGCAAGACTGTTCCTGCAAAATGCGGTAGCTGCTGGTGAGATACTGTGCACCGCTGTTAGGGTTGAGTTGAAAGCCTTGATGCATTTTCTTGGTGTACTGCCTTACAGCAAATGACATGAGTAGGCACTGTCATTTTCTGTGGAACAGCAGGGCCTCTTACAGGGTGGCAGCATGAGAAAGAGATACCTTCAAGAGTGCTTCTTTTAGCCCTCGCAGGCAGCTGAACAGCCTTTGAGCAGTGGGTTGAGGTGTGTGCTGGTGTGTGCTTTAGGATCTAGAGCATTACGTCCCCAGCTTTGCCAGCAATGCAACTTCTGCAGAGCTGTTGACCTACAAAAAAAAGACAAATACTTGGATGTTGTTTGTCAGGAGCTTTATCTATATCTTTGTTATTACTCCAGCTTATCTTCAGAGAGGTGCTGCATGAGGCGTGGTGGGATAGGGAGGGGCAAGCACTCTTGTAAAGAACTGAGGTGCGGGGCTGTCCAATCTATTACCCTGTCTCCAAGAAGAGCCAGGCACTGCGAGCAGCATCTCGGGGAAGTGTAATAAATGGGACAAGTATGCAGGTATTCTTTCCTGGTGCATCTTTGGAGCAGCCAATATCTTAGATTTCCTACAACAACTATTCAGAAGAATGTGTGGTCATGTTTCATGGTCACTTGGTGGACCCACCTTCCATGACTTCAATGTATTTTGGAACCAGTTTATACTTCCACATTGCACTGTGGCAGTGAGTCCACTGTCTGTTTTGTTGTTGTTTGGAAAATAATTGTTAAACATATGGCACGACCATGCCAGTACCTGTTTGTGTTTCTGTCAGGGAAAAATAAGACTAATCTTCCAAATGCACTTTTTTATCTTTTATGACCTTTTATGCCTCTCACCCATTCTTGTTCTCTTGTGGTGGGGAGTTGTTTCCTACTTAAGTTGTCCCTATAGCAAAGCTCTTCTATACCTGTGATTGTCCTTGCCACCCTTCTCTGGAGGCTTGAGTACGATGTTATCCTTTTTGAGATGGATTGGTGAGAAATTTGTGTCCATTTGAAGATGCATAAGATGTGATGCCATCATATTTTCTGTCTTACTCTTATCTAAATAACTGCTAGCACATTCTTAACTGTTTTGCTTCTTTTGAGCATTGAGCTGAGGCTATTTGAGAGCTCCCCAATCACCTCAAAGTCTTTGAGGTTTGGCTGCTGATTTGTACTGAACTGCTCTGTGCCATAGCTGGGGTTATGCTTTGGTCATCTGTAAATACTTTACATTTATTTATATTAAATTCTGTGCTCTCTCTTTTTATCACAAGGTCCTTTGCAACCTTTTCCAGACAGCCATAGACTCTCCTGGATAATTCTGTATCACCAGCAACTTTGTCACCTAATGGCCCCGTTCCCTTTCCAGGCCACTTGTGAATGACTTGACTGGTGTGTTCATGTGAAAAAAGAACACTTACTCCTACCTCAGGCCTTCTGCCAGGCATCAATAAGCAACAGCCAGGATGGGCTGTTTTCACATTTTAGGGGTTGCTAATAAACACCAGCTCGGGCCTCCACCCAGAAACTAACCAGTCTGATGCGAGTGAGCTAATCTTTCCAGCTTAGAAGTGATAAATGAGATGGTTTAATAACAGTATGTACTTTAAAGGAGGAGGAAAAAGGAGAATGGGAGAACAGAACAGCTTTAAAATAAATATTACTTTACCAAGGTACAACCATAATTATTTAAAGTTCTCCCCTATGGTTTAATGTTTAGATATTTACATATCTATATACAATAATATATACTATTATCTATAAATATATACTATATAAATTGCATATTTGTATAGCATTATAAATAAAAATGGTTCAGTAAAGGCTAAATAACTGGCTGCAGAAACTTTCCGTTTCATTTTAGTGGTAGTTGATCCCTGGGCACAGTCCTCGATCCTTGAGGTGAGGCCCAGGGAGCTGCAGCTGCCCCCGGAGCTGTCACCATCCACTGGCACCGGCTGCTCCCAACAGCTACTGCAGCGACCTGCTCCTCTGCGATCTCATTTTGCTGGCTGTTCCAGCTCCATTAGCCGCTCCTGTGCTGTCTTCTCATGTTCCTCATGGCCGTGACACGAGTGACAGCTTTGGTGTCACTACTGCTGTTACTCAGTAATGGTTATTTGAAATGCCCTGCCCTGTTTCAGTGCTTGAACGCAAGAGTAAATGCAGCAGACAAAGTGAGGGGGGGTTGCACAGGTGTTGACTGTACCTAGGGAGAGTTTGCTGGGCTTGTTTCTCACCTCTCCAGGTGAGGCTTCATTAGGCTCTCACTTCCTTTGCAGACATGTGCGCAACGGGGCAGTGATTGCACGCTGCAGCCAGCCTGAAATCAGCTGGTGGGGCTGGCGAAATGCTGATGACGAGTATCTTGTGACATCTATTGCCAAAGCCTGTGCCTTGAACCCTGGAGTAAAGGTATCTGGTGGCATGCCACACAATGGGAGCAGCGACGGCAGCGAGGCCTGTGATGCTGACTTTGGTGAGACAGCTCGCTCCCTTCCCACTCTCCTAAACATGAATTAGTACTTTTTACACCTACGTGTTGCTGTTGCTGCTAACAGGGCTGTCACAGTGCAAGGTTTAAACCCAATATCCAGGTCGATAATCTGTGCCCTGTCATGCCTTAACAGCGGGGTGTAGGGCAGGTCCCTGGGCTCATTCACAGCCATTGCTGGGGGGCACTGGAGGCCTGTTGTAGGAGGGAGGGAGATGCTGGGGAGCTCAGTCCGTGTCTGTCTCTGCAGACTCATCCCTGACCGCGTGTTCAGGCGTGGAGAATGCAGGAGCTCCTCAGAAGCTGCTGATTCTTGATGCTAGGTCCTACACTGCGGCTGTGGCCAACAGAGCAAAGGGAGGTGGCTGCGAATGTGAAGGTACAGAGGGCTAAGTGCGTCCTGGAACATCTTCCTCTTGGACCTGCTTTGTCAAGGGGGTCCTAGAGCACAGCGGGGGGGGGTGGGGGTGTGTGTCAGCATTTTGGTGCTCAGTCTCTAGCACCACGTTCCCCTTCTTGCTCGTGCAGTCTGTTATTCCATATTTATTGCTGCTGGCCCACAAGGCTTTTCTAGAAAAACTGCCTACCTACTGCTGAAGACCAGAAATGGTACTGTGAGGGGACAGCTGAACTAAGTGTATGGAAGCAGTTGCTGCAGTGACAGCAGCTCTCTGAATGTTTCCATCTCTGTTGCGTTTAGAGTATTACCCAAACTGTGAAGTCGTGTTCATGGGCATGGCCAACATCCACTCCATCCGTAACAGTTTCCAGTATCTACGTGCTGTCTGCAGTCAGGTGCCAGACCCCAGCAAGTAAGTGACTTTTCTCTATCTGAGTTTGACATCATATCTGTCAATGTCCTGGGGGGGGGTTCCTTCCCTTTTCCTTTTTCTTGTCCCAGGTTTCTACCTCAGAAAGTGGAGGGAATGTGCTCACAGTAATTGAACGCTGCTTATTTTCACCCCTGGTAATCCAGAAGGGGTTGCAGCACTGCCTCAGTGTCACTTGGTTGTGTGTATCCTCTGAGGGTTTGTAAAATGTAGAGTTGTATCTGGGAAAAATTGAAATTAGGGGTTCGATTCTTTGTACTTATTCTAGGCTGGCTGGCTCCTCTTGAGTGTCTTTTAGAAAAGACTGATTTCCATTGTGGACTCCAAAAAGACTTCAGTTAAAGTGTATGTATGTTTATTTATTTATCCTCCCACTGGAGAGCTAAGCAATTGTTTTCTTGCTTTTTGCACACCTTCTAGCTGGCTTTCAGCCCTGGAGAGTACCAAGTGGCTGCAGCACCTTTCTGTCATGCTGAAGGCAGCAGTGCTGGTCTCCAGTGCAGTTGACAGAGAAGGACGTCCAGTGCTGGTTCATTGCTCAGACGGCTGGGACAGGACTCCGCAGATTGTAGCACTGGCAAAGATTCTTCTGGACCCTTACTACAGGACCATGGAGGTATGGGTTGTGCTGGGCTGCTCATTCATGTCTGTTCAAAGGCAGCTCTTTGTCTCTGAGTCTCCAGAGAAAGGAGCAGGGTCACATTTGGCAGTAAGCTTAGTGATGTTTCAGAGCTACAATTGTGGGTGTTGGATTTTTCCATGTTCTTTTCCTGCCTGTTTTTGGTGAATGGTACATCACTCTTCTGCCCAGCTTGATGAACTACTGTGGAAAATAACTTCTTGTGTTCAAGGTTCAGCTGGTTCCCTGCTCCTAATTGTGCATGTTGTCCAAGCTTTTTTCTTGTATAGAAATAACAGCTGTTAGTTTGTGTTTGGAAACCTCTGACATTCAGGTTTGACCCCAGACCAGCCACCAATGCAACCTGCTTTCCAGCCCTTCAGAAGGCCTGCGTTTACCTGGCGCAAGTGGCAGATGGGCCTTGCCTTATCCTGCTGTGTGCCTACAGAAGAGTGTCAGCAGTTAGTTTTTTCTTTTATTCACAGGGCTTCCAGGTGCTTGTTGAATCAGATTGGCTGGACTTCGGTCACAAGTTTGGTGATCGCTGTGGTCACCAGGAGAAGGTGGAAGATCAGAATGAGCAGTGCCCAGTGTTTCTCCAGTGGCTGGATGCGGTTCATCAGCTTCTGAAGCAATTTCCTTGCCTCTTTGAATTTAACGAAGCTTTTTTGGTAAGGGATATGCATGCAAACATCTCTTTATCCCATGCCAGATGTGAGCAGAGGCAGAGGGAAGGCCATGATATTCTACAGAGAGTTGTAGCTGAAAGAAAACAATAGTTGAATTCTTTAAAAATGGCCAAGTGTCTGAGTAGTGCTGGGACTCTCTGCTGGCATTCCTGACATACCTTCACTGTGTGGCTCCAGCCCTGCCCTTCAGTTGTGGTATTTTGACCTGGTTCTGTATGTGTGATGCTTCTGCCAGCTTCTCTTAGCTCCTTGTAACTTCTTCCTCCCTTCACAGCGCAGGCTCAGAGGACCTAGCAGACTGCACAGTGACAAAGGGTTTATATTCTCTGGTTCCTTTCAATTGCTTCTTCTGCAGGTCCCTTTCTAGCCCAGTGAATTCAGATACCATCAGCAGCACTGTTTTGATTAAAAGCCTAATTTGCATATCTCAGCAATAGGAGTCTGAAACACTTTTTAAAAATAAATTAGGGAAACAATAGCTATTAATCTCGGTCTTATCAAATAATATAGGTTAGGGTTATAGAGGGATGGGTATGGTTTCAGTTGACTGTTGCTTTCACTTTAAGTGATTCCTGTTGCTGTCCTTCTCTGTCCTGCTCTGTGTGGAAAAGGACAACAGTAGGGTCACCAGCTGGGTAGGAGGTGCAGGAGCCATCCCAGAGGAGTGCAAGACATTTCCCCTGCAGGCAGGAGACACCATTTCCCAATGGCCCTGACAATAATTCCCCTTCTAATGCTGCAGGTGAAGCTGGTGCAGCACACGTATTCCTGCCTTTATGGGACCTTCCTTGGGAACAGCCCCTGTGAGCGAGAGATGCACAACATCTACAAGCGTACCTGCTCTGTGTGGTCCCTCCTACGGGCTGGCAATAAGAACTTCCACAATCTTCTCTATATGCCGGGGTCTGAGCAGGTAAGTAGAGCTGCTGGCCCAGTTTTCCAGGCTTTTCATCTGCCAGGCACCAGGGACTGTGTGGGGAGAGTTTGGAGGGGTTTTCTTTTGCGTTCATCTCTGATTGTAAGTGGTTGTTGCAGGTGCTGCATCCAGTGTGCCACGTACGAGCACTGCATGTCTGGACAGCAGTGTATCTCCCAGCTTCCTCGCCACATCCTCTGGGACAGGATGGCATGGACATTTACCTGCCCCCTGGACCTCAGAGCCAGGAGTTCAGTGGCAGATGTTTGGATAGGTAAGAGCCTAGAGCTCCAGGCCCAGGTTGCTGCCTACCCACAGGCCTTCTTTACCTCCTCACACATTGCAGTCCCTCTGTTTTACCTGTTGTTCTCATCTTTCCTGTGGAGAGCAAGAGCTCTGTAGCTCTTGTCCCAGCTACTTGGAGAAGAACGTGTACAGCTCCCTGCTGCACCTAAAAAAGCAGATGGCAAAGGCCACGCTATAGCATTGTGCTCATGCTGCTGTACCGCCCTTCCCCACCCACCCTGTGATCCATAATTAGGAGCATTTCCCTTCCCTCGCCTCAGTTCTGACTGAAATGAGGGAAGTTTCAGGGGGTTTGTTGTAAGATTTGCTTTGCTTTTGGGCTCTAGATTACCAAAGACAAGATCTATGGATGACCTGCTCTCGGCTTGTGACTCCAGCAGCCCACTGACCCGCACGTCTAGTGATCCCAACCTGAATAACCACTGTCAGGAGGTCCGGGTGGGTCTGGAAGCCCGGCATGCCGCTGCTGAGGGAGCTGAGCCACACTTGAGTGAAGGCAGTGCGGTGCGTGCAGGAGAGACACAGCAGGTGGAGGAGCAAGAGGAAAACGCTCCCCTGCAAGACAACAGCACTTGTAGCAGCCATGCTGAGCACGCAGGACATAGCAAACAACTGAGTGGCTGGGCTTCTGTGCCAGCAAGCAGTGGCTCTCTGGAGGCAGAAAAGGGGAGCGAAACATACATGGAGGAACTGGATGGCACATGTCCAGCTCCAAATTCTTCTAGACAGGAAAATGTTGACAGCGTTTCCATCAGTTCCAGAAAGTTCCAGTTAGAAACCTGTCCTCAGGAACCTTTGAAGACTACTGGCATGGTGTCCAATGGAGGAGACTGCCCCATGAGAAGTGCCACCTGCCAAGACATTCCCAGCCCGGTGTCCCTGGCACCAAAAGGGCCTAGTCATGACATCCCGAGCCCTGCCCTGGGCATTCCCTGCCTGGATGAAGACAACAGCAAAGGTGACGCTGGAAGGAGTGCGCCCTGCAAGGAGCCTGGCCGGCTGGGGAGAGTCCCCCTAGAGCAATGGCGCAAGCCCATTTCCCAGAGCCAAAGCAGCGAGTTCTCCTTCCTGGGGTCCAACTGGGACAGTTTTCAAGGAATGGTGACATCACTCCCCAGTGGGGAGCCTGCACCCAGACACCTCCTCTCCTATGGCTGCTGTAGCAAGAGGTTGAGCAGCAAACCTCTGTGGGCACCGGGCCTGTGCTTCAGTGGCCAGTGGGCTGCCAGGGAAGGTGCAAAGCCCTCAGTCTGCTCTGGCCACGTCGGCACGCATTTTGCAGGCCCTGCAGGGAAGCCCAGCCATTCATGGCTACCCTGCCACCTGAAACAAGCGTCTGGTCCCAAGCACGTGCCACCAAAATGTCCTTCTCCTGTGCCTCCTCTCTACCTGGATGATGACGGGCTCCCCTTCCCCACAGACGTGATTCAACACAGGCTGCGGCAGATCGAGGCCAGCTACAAGCAGGAGGTGGAGCAGCTGCGCAGGCAGGTGCGAGAGCTGCAGCTGCGCCTGGACATCCGCCATTTCTGTGCCCCTCCAGCCGAGCCGCCGATGGACTACGAGGATGACTTTGTAAGTAACTGCCTCTAACATCCCAACTCTGGCAGTGTGGCTCCAGCAGCGGCGGTCCCTGTGCCCCCCCTCACATTGCCCTTTCCAGTGCACAGTTTGCAACCTCTTACTTTTAGGTTGAGCGGTTAAGGTTGTTCCTATGCTTTCTTAGCCCTGCTCCCCTCCTGGCCATGTGCCGTGCCCTCATGCTGCCTGGAGGTATCTCTGCTTCTTGAGAGCCAAGCAGTGGCTCCTACAGTCATGAATGCTTTACCTCCTCGTATGGGGAGCTGCGGAGCCACCCACGTGTCCCTCACAAGCACTGAGCATGGCCAGAGTGGGGAGTGCCCTTGGCTGCGTGACTGAGGCAGCTGAGGGGATTTGTGACTTCACCTCTTCTTGCAGACATGTTTGAAGGAATCGGATGGCAGCGACACTGAGGATTTCTGTTCTGATCATAGTGAAGACTGTTTGTCAGAAGCAAGTTGGGAGCCTGTTGATAAGAAGGAGACTGAGGTATGTGTTCTGTTATGGCAGTTGTAATGCAGCAGGGGAGGGTTTCTTTGCAGCTAACTGTGGTGGTTATGGCAGCAGATCGTGGTCTGGAAGCAAGGCAGAGAGCAGCCACCCTTGTCCTTTAACACATCCTCTGCATCCTCTGCTGCTGCTGTGCCCGATAGAAAGGGACCTGTGGGGTGGGCTCGCTCTGAGCTAGCCTGTTGTGGTCCAAAGCCATGCTCAGCCTGCACTGGGGTCCTGAGACCTGGTCGTTGTCATGTTGCAAACTGAAAGCTGATGAGGACTGGTGTCTGCCCTAGGTCACACGGTGGGTTCCAGACCACATGGCCTCTCATTGTTTTAACTGCGATTGTGAATTCTGGCTGGCCAAGCGGAGGCATCACTGCAGGTAAACTATGCTATCACTGTAGTCCCACTCTTCCTCTCAGCCTGTTTCTCGCAAACCTCACAAAATGCCTGTCTGTGATGTTTCATCCCTCCAGCTCCCAGGAGAAGGTTTTAAGTCGTTATTTGCCAGGCCTCCCGAATTCCCCGCTGACTTCCATTCTGCATTGTTTCTATTTTTCCAAGGCCTGTGATCCTTCTCCTGGATAGTGATGCCCATTAGTCCCTTTTTAGTGCTAGCCAGTTGGCTTGCTCTGGGAGACCGCAGTATATACTTTAAGAAGCCTGTTGACATATCATAAGCCTCATCCCTAAACTGGATCCTGTGTGCTTGCTGAAGTTTTGCTGTGGGTTCCCAGGTCTCTTTTCACTGGTTTTCTTGCTCCTTGACAGGAACTGTGGGAATGTGTTTTGTGCTGGTTGCTGCCATCTAAAGTTACCCATCCCTGATCAGCAGTTGTACGACCCCGTCCTCGTTTGTAACTCCTGTTATGACCACATCCAAGTGTCTCGTGCCAGGGAGCTCATGAGCCAACATCTGAAGAAACCCATCGCCACAGCTTCCAGCTGAATGCCAGACAAGGGACCTGTCTAAGCCCAGCCTTTTCTCTCGTGGGTTGGAAGGGTGACTCTGCCTCCACTGTAATTGTGAAGGCTTTTGGTGCAACACTTGAACACCAAGCTTGAATGCACTGTCTTTCAGCAGTCTTACGATCAGTCTGGAGCAGAGGAGTTGAGGTTAGAGGGTATGGTGTGTGTCCCCACTCTGGTACTGGTGGGCCCGTACATTGTAGTCTTGATGATCCAGGGCTAAAGAGAGGATTGCAACCTTTCTCTTTTGTGGGCTGGAAAGCAATGTTTTCACAGATACTGCCTGTACAAAGTACCCCCAAAGCAATAGCAATAGAAAGGCATGTTTAGAACCAACTCCCCCCACAAAGGCAGGCTGCTGTACGAGAAGGAAGAGGGCAGGCTCCAGGTGGTACCGTGTGCTTTGGAAGGGCCTCAGCCTGGGCCTCTTGGTTCTGTAGATTCTCTTTCCATGAGTGTGATTTGCGATCAGCTTGGTGAACAAGACTCATTAGCCATCACTAATTAATTTTTCTCTTGTGTGTTGAAGAGAAATTCATTCCAGCTGAAAACGGGCCGAGCAGATTTTGCCCGTTTTCATGTTCTGCTGGGATTGGTGAACACACTTGACTTTGCCCCTGCCCCCCACCACTGTGAGGAGATGGGAGATTGGCTTTTTCACTTCTGCTCTGCCCATCTACTTTGTCTGCAGTTGTATCACAGCCTGGTGCTAACACAGGAATGGCACCCTGATCCTCTCCTGGCATGGAAACAGAACTTGTGTTCCTGTGTTGCTCCTCCACCCCTTTTCTGCCCTCAGCTCTCCACTTCCTACTGCTCTTTATCCTGAAAACTTGATACCTTGAGGGTATAGGCCATAATGTGTTGTTTTACCTCCTGGAATGTGCTGTCTGGTGTATGTGAGGGTTTCAGTCCAAATGCTGCTATATATTTCTGTGCACTTAATGTAACCCGAAGAAGGGAGAATGAAGCATCGATACCAAAATGGGGGTGGGGAAGGACACTGGGTGACATAGACACTATGGTCTGTGCTTTTCACTTCAGGATGTACAGCCAAGCTACAGTGATAAACACGACATGTGGCATCTGTTCATGGTGAAAACAATCTCTCTGACTTGCCCCAGCGCTACCTAAAATGCCTCTTGAATTTGACTTCTTTTTGTCTCCTGTACAGTGGTCAAAGTTCAGAGTTGCCAACTTGTAGTTGCCTCTCTACTTCTTTAAACTAGAGAGCAGGAATCCTAACTCATTCTAAGGAAAAGGAACTGGGTTTAGAAAGCAAGCAAGCTTTAGAAAGAAAAGGGGCTTTTAATGCCTAGATTCCTCGGGGAGTATCCATCCTGCCTCCTTCCTAAGAAATCTGTGGATATTAACAAGGAAGAAGAGTTTGAAAGCGGGGCATTTCTTTGCAGAAGTGCAGGTTTTCTTTCCAGCTAAATGACAGTGTCAGATACATTCGGCACCTCATGAGCTGAGACTTCTATGGGGTGGGGAGGACCTGTGAAGACATTTGGTCTACTAGTGAGGCAAAGTACTGTACACTGTTGTCATCTCCCAAATTTTTTGCTAATGGTTTGTCATCTGTGTCGGAAGGAATGGAATAATGACCCTTTCCTGCACTTTGATATGTCAGCCTCTGGTTTTGTAAATCCCAATAGTGCAAACAAAGCTAGCATCATCTGAAGACCCTGTACTTACTTGGACTCTGCTTCTTTTCCATACTGGGAACAACCAATATGGCTTTGGGAAGAGAAGGCACCTTGCTTCAGATTCTCCCCTGCCTTGTACCTTGCAGTCATTGCCAGACATGGAAGAGCGACAGTTGGGCTGGCAGAAGAAACTGGATTTGCTTCTGTTTTGCACATGTTAGAATGACTGCAAGCACTAAGGAAGCCAGAAACTAGGTACTCCTGGCCCTTCCGTTCAGGCCATTAGTCCAAACTGCTTTTAGCTCTTGTGAGTTTCAGCGTCACAATGTGCTGGCCAAAAACTCTTAAAATCAGTTTGATAGCATTGTGACAAACAAAATGTGCTGTACAACTCAATACAGTCGAAATAAAATCTCTATATTAGTGCTGCTGTGTTTGGACCCATTCTTTTGTTTGTGGTGAATTACTGTTGTTGCACAGTGCTTGCCATGCTGCTTTCACTTCCTGCTTTTTCCCTTGCCGTTAGGAATTTAATATCCCTTCTCACAAATAAGAGCCAAGGGTAGGACACAAGGCACGCCTATGCTATGGTCCTCTGCTCTGAGGCCTTCTGCTCTTTTCCAAACAACCCTGCAGCTGCCAGGGATACCAGCTCCTTCCAGCCTCTCCCATGATGACTTGGTGAGGAAGAGCTGCTAGGCGGGATTCACTAGCTCTTCACCAACAGTTTATATCATGTTTTGCCTGCTAGGTTGTATGGTTGTGTTCCTCTGTGTAGGATGATGGATGGGGACTGTTGTGCTTAGTCAGCTGCATCACCCTTGGCACAGCAAGCTAAGTTGTAGTTTATGGCAGAGCTGGAGAGAAGCTTCTAGAAAGCTCATCCTCAATTTGAAGCATCCAATCCATAAAATTAAGCAGATCCTTGGTAAACTACTCCCATAGTTCAGGCCACTGTTCACCAAAAAACTTTGTTGTATTAGAAATGTTAGTAGCAAGATAGCTTGCTGCATTTAAAAATTAACTGTTGCTCCTGAAACAGTCACACAAAAGGGGGTCATCTTTGGAGGCAGTGTTGCTGAATATTACTCATGAATAATCTTTTTACAAGAAATTAGTGTCTACAGATTAACTTCCAGGCTCAGCGCCTTGCAATGTCAGGCTGAGCACAGGGAACTTAACGCTTGAATATTGAGTGGGCAACAAAGTATTATCACTTAAAGAATATAAAGTTGTAATTTGCCAACATGTTCAGCCTGGGGTAATCTATATGTGCACTGAGTTGTGGCTAAAACTAGCACAAACAGCAAGATCAAAGCCTTCCCCTATCGGTGTGCCAACTGCCATGAATTCTTAGCAAATTAACAACTGGAACTGCTTACAATGTACCATAATATCTCATCCACTGAACAAAATAAATATAGATTTAGGTGTAGTGAGAAGCCAGGTCAAGCTTGCAGTGGTTGGTGTTGTGCAGCTGCTAAGTCATTAATAAATAATGCTAAAACTGCAGGGATGGGGAGAGATGTGTTAAGCCCCAGCTATGGAAGAAGAAAAGAGGAATGTGATGTGTGCGTTGTGAACCCTGAGTGCTGAGCAGGAAACAGTTTAAAGTGAGAGACACAGATAAGAAGGATGCAGGCTTTCTGAGGGTGTATTTGGTTTCTCTCAATTCAGTTTGCAGGGCAAGAGAGAAACAGGCGTATGTTTTTCTCCCAGAATGTCAGATTTCTGTGAAAGTGAAGTTTGGGCACTGCCATTTGTTTATGCTACCTTGGGTATCTCTATCTCTCAAGTTAAAACTAATGTATGTGCCAAATTGTCCTTAGATGAAAGATGCTGCACGCAGTCCCTGGTATGTTTAAAATCATCATAATTAAGCAGCTTTTTTCTTCTTTTTTTTTTTTTTTTTTTTGTTAAGAGTACCACACAAATTCAGTCTCATGAAGTTTAGGCCAGTCATGCAACTTTACTGTCCCGCACAAGTGTAATTTTTACTGATGTGCTCATTTGCAGTTCTTTTTTACTGAATTCCCAGACATTTCTGAGTCCCTGTTACCTACTGGGTGCTGCGTGGATGGGTCCATGCTCAGTGGAGTGCTCAGGTGAGGTGACAGCAGCCTAAGGGCAAAAGCTTTATGCTGGGACAAAATATTCATCATTGCAACCGCCACTGCTCTTTGTGACTGTAGACAGTAAAATGCTCCCTGTCACCTTCTAATGAAAGTAGTCATATTCAAAAACAAGCTGGAAAGTTAGGTATGGTGGCAAAGAACATCTTCACTCACGTGTCTTCACTCACGATTGGGAAAAAAAATACACATGTCATTTAGATTTGCAGAAAGAATAGGCACTTGCCAAAGGAAAGCGTTTGGCACAGCTATGTCAGAAATAGACTAATGTGTGTGGCTTAACAGATTCAGGATATTCATTGTGCAGAGCATCTTCCTTTTGAGTGCCCAGTAAGTAGTTTGCTAAAATGTTTAACCAGTAGTATTGAAAGAAGGGAGGCATGCAGCATCACAGACTTGTAATAATGAGCATTTAAAGAGGAACAAATTTAATAAAAGCTAACAAAGCCAGAATTCCTGCATAGAACTGCAGTTCCCAATTTAGTGATTGAGTTGCAGCAGTAGTGCTACCAGACCCACAGCTGTGCACGAAGGAAACTCAGGCCATGGGGCAGAGACCCCATGCTGCGCGATGGAATGTGCTCCTTACTGCTCTTCAGAGCCAGAGCGATATAATCTGGGGAAGAGTGAGTTCTGTACGTCAGCGTGGGGCTGGAAGGGTGACAAAGCAGGCAGTGAGTGAAGGCTGGAGAGGGAGACAAAAGCACGCATGAAGAGACACCCAGAAGACACAGCAGGGCTGGCTGAAAAGGCTGGGCGCTGTTGTCAGCGGACGGATGGTGTTAACTGTAAATCCTGTGCAGTCCAACAGCTTTTGACTGAGCTATGACATTTCATGCTAAAAATCATTACCGGTTCAGGCGAGAGGAAACGGCAGGTTGTTCTAGGGAGCCCCTGCATTAAGTCTAAGGCACAAATGCTTCAGGGGCCAATGTACGAAGAGAGCTAAAGGAACCATTGCCTCTCTTCTTGGGCGTGCTTGGCAAGTCAAGTGCAGTTGCTGCCAGCATGCTACAGAGCTGTGTCCATGCTATGCCTCCTGCTGCACCTGCTGCAAGAGCCTCGTGTGACTTGGCCTGAGCACTGAGGCACTGAAAGGTGCAAGCCATGGCACTGCTGGGAGCATGCAGCGCTCATGCTGATGAAAAACATGGTTCTGTCTTTAAGAAGTCATCTGTTTTGCGGCTGTGGGCTCAGCTTCAAAGTGCTGAAAGAAACGCTTAAAAGGGACCTATGTTTCTGTGTGTTAGTTTTAGGGAATCATGCTCTGCATTTCAGTTATGGACTACGTATTGCTGGCTCTGCCCTGATTTACAGATGATACACTAAAAACCCCACCTGTCCCACCATCAGGTAGTCATAGTCCTCTGGCAGTCTTGCTGCACAGGGAGAGAGAAACCCAAATTAATTTCATTGAAGTAATGCAAAAGACAACCTCACAAATGCTGAGAAGAATTTTTGTGAAGTGGACATTTTTCTTGATTTTTCAGATTTGCATTCAGTATGCTTTACTTAATTAAGTTTTGGCTGTTTACACTGAGCAACATAATTCTTGATAAATTATTACTGAGGGGGAAAAAATGCAAAGCCTCTTGGGAAGATGACAGCATGAGCTTACTAGAATCGTAGGCCGTTAATTCCTTGGGTAAAGCAACGTCCTTCTATGGTGCTGGATTCTAGCTTTGATGACAACATTGACGAAATTTCTGCTCCTTCCTGCTGTTACTATTGAGTCAGAAAAATGATAAATGTGTAAATCTGCCAAAGACAGGTAGAGACATCAGCCAGTCTGCTGAAAAAGAGGCAAAATTAATGTCTTCTAATCTCTCCTTATCGTTTTTCCTTGTCCTATTTCCTGTTTTACCTGTCTAGTGTAATTTGAAGTGTGAAACTCTGTTAGCAACCCCACCCAAACATCATTTCCCTCACTTCAGCTATGCAGAAGAGCAGAGGGATTTTACTTTCAGTTTAAAAATAGGAACAGTTTCCCATCAGTTTATTCAATTTTGTCCCCTTTCTGGAACTTACTGCACTTTTACTTGCCTAGGTGGTTAGGGGCTGTGCTGTAAACCAAAGCAATAAGGATGACTTTAGTTAAAGAAGAGGTTTTGTTTTGTACTTTCTTGCTAAGAAATCTTACAACAACTCTACGGTAGTGTATTTGAGGTCACGAAACACACAGGTGCTCAGTCTTCTCACTACTTGCTTTGAGGGCAGCCAAGACAGGAATGTCATTTTCTTCTGCCACTGCTGGTGACCTGTGGGCAAGATGCAAGCAGAGAGAGATCACCGCACTCTTCCTTCCCCGGCTCCCTGCTCTTCTTTGCCTGTTGGTTCATAGCAGATTCCTGTTCTACAGCAGTAAGGATGGTTCTGCTGGTTCCTGCAGTCTGCCTGCAGTCACAGCTGACAGCACAAGGCTGAGAAGAGGGCAGATCTGTACCAGTGCAACTCAGGCACCGCCTCAGAGCTGTGCCAGCGCAGTGCAAGCACTCGCAGTGACAAAGGTGCTGCTTTAGTAGTTCTAATCTTTGTGAATATAGCTAATCTTGTTCTTTTTCTTTCTTCCTCTCTCTTTTCTTCACACACACGCACCCCCCACACCCTCCCCTGGCCAAGTAACATTATGGTACCCAAAACATCCTGTGGCAATTAGTTCCCCAGTTTCCCTGTGATTAAGTACCTGATTTGATTTCTCCTATTTGAAATCCTCCATTAGTCGTGCTTGCCTCCTTTACACCAACTACAGCTTTACTACCTATCTTTTTATACAATAACTGCCCCTCTGAAGATTCCTTCTTCAGTGTTTCCTTCCACTGAAGCTAGTTCTTATCCTCGCTGCTGATTTTCTCTGCCCCATTTTAACTCCACCTGATCTGTTCTGGCGTGGGGATCAGAGCTGCACAGGTCTGGGGGGGTTTAGGGCAAATCTGACAATTCCCGATTTGTTCCGCGTTCCTCTGCGCTCCTTATAAATTTGCTTTTCCTTTTGTGAGCTGCCAGTGGTTTTTAAGCCGACACTTTGCAACACCTGCTCTGCCGGCAGCATTCCTCCCAGCACCAGCCTGGGGTGCCCCCGGCACATGGAACAGCTCCCCAGCGCCCCTGCCGCCCGCACCCCCTCTGTCCCCTCTGTCCCCTCTGTCGCCGCTGCCTGCGCCCCCCCGCTGCCTGCGCCGCCCGCACCCGGCGGCAGCCGCGGCCCTTCGCAGCAGCAGCGGCCTGGAGAGGTTCGGCTGCTCAGCAGAAACCAACACCGCTTCCACCACCCTCTTCCTAAGATTATCACTCCCTGGGATTAAATGTTGTGAAACGTGGCCCTTCGCCTCAACCACCCACTCCCTCATGGAAGCTATGGGAGATGCTGGTGGCAGCGGCGCTGAGGGCACCGGCAGGCCTGAGGGGTTGGCTGAGGTGACTGCGGGGCTGAGGGGATGGCCGAAGGGACTGGCAGGCCTGAGGGGACAGTGGTGCTGAAGGGATGGCTGAGGGAACAGCGGTGTAGAGGGGACGTGGGGTGAGGGGATAGTGGGTCTGAGGGGATGGCGGGGCTGAGGGACATGGGGAGGGCTGAGGGCGATGGCCCGGCTGAGGGGACATGGGGAGCTGAATGGACGGGGGGAGCTGAGGGAGCTGAGGGGACCAGGGACCTGAGGGGGATGGCGGTGCTGCAGGCGTGGCTGAGGGGACTGGCGGGGTGGAGGGGATGGCTGAGGGGACTGGTGGGGCTGAGGGGATGGCAGAGGGGATTGGCGGGGCTGAGGGACATGGCGGGGGCTGAGGGACATGGCCTGGCTGAGGGGACTTGGGGAGCTGAATGGGTGCGGGGAGCTGAGGGGGATGGCAGGGCTGCGGGGGTGGCTGAGGGGGATGGCGGGGCTGAGCGGGGCTGAGGGGACCGGGGAGCTGAGGGGGGGCCGGGCTGCGGCCGTGCCGTGCCGAGGGACCGGGGCGCTGCGCGGACCAGCGCCGCGGCGGGGCTGAGGGCCGGGGGCCGCGCGCGGCGGGCAGCGCCTCGCAGGCGGGGCACGTGCCGTTCGGCGCGTGGCGGGGGGAGCGGAGGCCGCGCGGGCAGCGGTTGAGCGCGCGGCGGTTGGTGCCACCTACCGACACGGACGCGTCGCAGCAGCCCGTCCCCGTCAGTGCCAACACCGTCCCCGCCAGGCTGTGGCGGCGGGTCAGCAGCCCGCGCTGCCGCTCCGTTCGCTGGGATGCCTCCGGCCGGGGGCTGGTCATCAACCAGCCGCGCTGTGAGTGCGAGCTGCTGGGCGCCGGGCCGGCCGTCGCCGCGCAGCCGGGTGGCGACGGGGCAGCGGCAGCCGCCGGTTTCTTCAAGACCAAGAACTTCAGCAGCTTCATCCGGCAGCTCAATCTCTATAGCTTCCGCGAGGTGGGGATGTTGCCGGGGAGCAGTGTGGTGGGGCCCGGGCCTGGGCCGGGCCCAGAGGGTGGACAAGGCAACGGTGGCAACTGCACCGGGCCCCTGCATCACTTCCGCAGCCCCCACTTTCGCCGCGACCGCCCCGACCTCCTCATCCACCTGAAGCGCTTGACGAAAGGCAACAAGGCGAAGATGGCAGCGGGCCTGGATGTGACCAGCCGCCCACCCAACCGCTTCCAGCGCTTGCTTGCATGTCACTGAACAGGCAGCTGCTGCTTCCGCCCTCGACGCTCAGCAATGCCAACAGGCCTGGTGAGTCAGAGTGGGCCATGTGGGGCCTTGGTGGGTTTTTGAGAAGCGCTGGGTGTCATGGGGATTTGAAAATCAACACTCCCCTGAGGGAGAAGGGTTACATATTCTTGCTGGTGGCATCTCAGTTCACCTGGTGTAGGAAAACTATTGTTGTTTATGCAGGTAGATCTGCTGCCAGTAAGCATGAGTAGCATGGTTCACATGTATTTCAGGCTGCCTGTAGACTATAGTACAGTCTCCATTGCGTACTACACTAAGAACACCCTTGCCCGATCTCTGTGGAGCTGGCACAGCTCTACCAGATGAACATTACTGCTTCTTGCCTGTCAGTAAGGATGCCCATCAGTAGGGATGCTTAATAAGCTGTCATTAAATGTGTGTGAAACAGTGAGTCATGTGAAGTGATAACTAGAGCATCCTGCTAGTTTTGTGCAAAGGAGACAAGACCTGGTAAGATTTTGGCCAGCTGTCTCCTGAAAAAGAATTAACAAGCTACATAGTTTTTAAAATGGATTAAATGAGTAGGTGAGAGCTAATTAGAAAATAATATTGCTGAAAAGCCCTAGAACATGTTTTCTTTCTTTCTAACCCTCTTTGAGAGGATCTGAGTTTTCCCAAGACAAATCTGAGCCCTCAGGATTACTCCACAAATTTTGTATCAGCCTGAGAGTATTGTAGTTGGAGCTGTGTAAGGAAGATGTGAATATCTTGCTTTGCAGTGCTCTTGGGCTGCTCTTAACTGTGGGCTGCTGCCAGAAGAGCACTCCTGCTTCCCATTCCCTTGGTGGCATGTTAACTGTCATCTTCCTTGCAGCTGATACAGCAACACGTTGGTTCAGCGCAATGATCGGAGAAGACTTTAATAGCCTTTTTGCGGCTGGCCCTTGGACCTGGGTGATGCAGCTCATGGGTGCAGAGCTGTAAGGCGCAGTGTAGGAGAAGCAGCAGGACTGTGCGACCAGGAGAAGGGGAGAAGCAGTTGACGGTACCGCTCTTTGCAGCACTGGCTGGCATTTAGGGCAGACTAGGGTATCACCATACTCTTGGTTACTGTTTCAGGGTAGGAACTGTCATCGAATTCATGTGGTGCTTTCTGTGATGTGTGTGGAACTGCACGTGCAATACCAAGAAAACAAAATGAAGCATTTGAGAAGGGATGGAACTTATTTCAGTAGGGAGGCTAGGAAGCATTTAAATTAATGATTTGATGTTAACATTGTTAACACTAAGATGAGTCATTACAGATTTCAATGAAATCTGGTTTGTCTGATGTAATGCAGACCATTGGTAAAGGAAATTATTAGAAAGAGACGACTTTTTCATTTTTTGTCCTCTGTTTTTATGGCTGCAGTTTTAGAGTTTTTGCTCTAGGAGTCTCATTTTCTAGAAAGACGGAACAAGGAAAACATTGGGGTTTATATGCAGTCAAGTTCTGACAGGCTGACAATTTACTGTGTGCTCTGTACTGACTATTTAGGGGCATGTCTTTGCTGTAAATGTGAGGCAATTTGATAGATAAAAGATACTTTTGTTTGCAAAGCATCAGGCTGTTCCCAATGTCTTGCAGCATGTAACACTGTGTTAAACATTTAGGAACAATTCCTGTAAAGCAACTGTAGGTTGGTAACTTGGCATCCTGTGGTGTCTTGTTTATGTGTTAAAACTAGATAATCCTCATGTCCCTATCCAAAGGTAAAATATAAACAAAAGAATTTTCATACCCCTGTTCATTCTCTGTTGTAAATGGTGAAAGTACTGAACAGGAAATAAATAGTCCTATACATTAAGTCTTAGCAAATTTTCGGGGTCAGCTGGTATTTATTTAGTTATTCTTAATGATTAAATGTGAACTTGCAAAATAATGACTGTATGTTATTGAGTTCTTGAATTAGCTTTCATCAGAAGAGTGAAAGAGGTAAATGTGAGTCTATTTTTTAAAAAAGTCCTTTTGAGTGAGAATTGGAAACTACAGGTCTCTGAGAAAGTCTGGCTTCTAGATAAACACTATTGACGTGAACCATCCTGAAACTTGTAATTCTCATGGCTAAATGCAATACTGCAGGGGAGTCACAAATGCGGTAGTTCTTACAGAAATCAACGAGCACTGGCATTCTGAGTGTTCCTGTCAGTGTTTAAACAAAGTCACCAAAACAGAAATTGAGCTGTCATGGTATAAAAGCAAATACATTTCATGAAACAGTAACTGTCTGAGAGAGGAAACTAAGAGAAGAATAAAAGGAATATCTGGGATAAAACAAAATGGCAAAGTCTGGGATATTTTAGTCTGCACTGAACTAGTTGAGCTGCGTGAAAAAAAATTGGCTTTGAATTTTTTTTCTTGACCAAAGAAATGACTTGTCATAAAGTACTTGCAAAGTCACTTGGAGGATTTTGACATTGCCCTTCCCTTAGCTGTTTGTGAGCTGTCACAAGTGCAGTTTGGTAAAGTCTTGCTTTATGATGTCCCTTTTTTTAAATGTATTGTCTGATTTAACACACAGTACTTTCAAAATTGCTTTTGTTTGGTTTAGTAAGTTACTACACATTTTGACTTATAGTACATTTCTAAATATGGGTAACTCATTACTGCCAGTTTAAGGAGATTGAATGCTACGCAGACACCTCTGTGCTGGCGCTTCACTCGTGTGCCACACAGCAGTTACCGCATGCTCGGGTCTAAGAGTACAGTCTCTTTCCGGATTAAGTATGCTGGAGCAAAGGTAGTCTTCCCAAATAATGTTGTAGAGAGCCTTGGCTCCTCATACTGCCTTTCTTTGCCTGTGAAAACTCCTTTCCTTAACACTTGTTTCACTTTATTTTGTACCCACTGCAGGACTGCTGACTGTGGGACGGTTTCATCAACTTTACGGTCAAGGTGTTTTCTCTCCTTACTCCTACACGGCAACCTCGTGCCAAGCCCCCAGGACTTTACCAGCACAAAGTTTAGATCCGACTCCAGTCCCTTGGCAGGGACCACTTGGGTTGCTGCCAGGGCAAGGGGCTTCCCCAGCTTTTCCAGGTAAAGGGGCTGCCTTTCTGGTACTCCAGACACTTCCAACAGGCGCCATGTACACACTCCAGCCTGTTGCCTCTCTTCTGCCACTTCAGCAAGGGACTCAAACCGTTGCCGCTTCCACTGCAAATTGTAGCAGCTCTGCATCTTCAGCGCCATACTCACAAGCCTGCTATCCAACAGGTATAAAAAAAAATTCTGCATTTGCTTTTCAAAAATATATTTTAAAGTGAGACTTTTAAATATTTTTCTACAATACTTTGTCATGTGTATATCTCAAGTGAGAATTAGAAAGTGTAAAGTCTAAAAGGAAGTTGAACCTTTAAAGCAAAAGGATTTTCTGTTTGGTATTTGTGTCCTTCCTCCAGATTTTGAATGTCCCCTGGTGATTTTCTGGGTAGCCTTTCTGTTGAGGTTAAAGGGTTAGGAGAAAAACATTTGTCCAAAACTAGTCGGTGTTAGGCTAACTTTCATATTTATTTTTTTTAATTGAGCAAAACTTGGACAATGATATTAAACCACTGAGACCTTGTTAAAAGTAGTATCCTAGGCCTTGGTCTCATGTTTTTCCAGGTTAAGGTTTTAAACTCAAAGATCAGTCAAAAGTATTGTGTAGAATATTTCATTCTGCTCATACTATTTTTGTATCTTAATTTTTTTTCTTGCTTAGCTTCTTTGTGTTGTATTTTTTACGCACTGAAGACTAGAAAGTACAAAAGTCTTGACTCCTTTCTTTTTTCTAAATTATTTCTGCCAAAATTTTCATTCTCACTTAATCCCTCGATCACAAAATAGATCAGTCTCACTTAAGTGTTTTTATTCTTCAGAAGAGGAGTTGAAGCAAATTACTGTTCTTTTCCTTGCCCTTACCTTGAATTGGAAAAATCATGTGATAGGTTATTTGCTGGGGAGTGGTGGTGTATTTGTTGTGGGTTTGTGGTTTGTTTTTTTTTTTAATTTCCCTAAAACTTCTGAAATTCAGAACATAGTGACTCTTTCCTTGAACAAACTAAAGCTCAGTTATTCTTTCCTTCTGCCTGCTCCTCCTTTGGCAGCCGCACCTTCACAAAGACAGCTATCTATCCTTGTTTAGAAATCCTACACAGTGAAATCATTACATCTTTTCTGAGACTTCTTCTGAGAACATTTCAGACAATAATCACTAGTTTCCATAACGTCATTTTTGTCAAGGAAGGGTTCTGCGGAGCTGGGTGGGCATTTCTTGTAGACACACTTAAATGTTGAAGAGACAGGCAACTTCCAGCATGTGCTCCTTGCCTTGTGCTCCTTATGTAAAGATTACTATGGTGGCCAAAGTGTGGAGCCTGCCTTACCAGCTGCTAACTATTAAGTCTTCTCCCAGGAGCAGGTGTCCTGAGAATCAGAATGGTTTGGGTTGGAAGGGACCTTAAAGATCAGCAAGTTTCCACCCCCCTACCATGGGCAGGGACACTTTCTGTTAGACCAGGTTGCTCCAAGCCTCATCCAGAATACTTGCTTAATTAAGATGCAAGGTGGTCCCTGCTTTGTGTTTCTATTGGTTACAGAGCATAGGCTCAAACTCATCATGATGAATTGTAGTTGTCTCTATCTCAGCTAAGGCCCCAGCCCTCTTCCGTAGTCAAGGGAAGGGAAAGGGGCATCTTGGGTGCGATTCACATAGCTCGGTTTAGAGTTTGTCTTGGGGTAAGATTACTCGTGTCCTGGAAGTGCCTGTTTTGAAGTGCTGCCTGTAGGGGAGCTGAGGGAGACTAGCATAGATTTAGACATGAATATGTAGATCTCTCTCACTGGATGACGCTCGTTGCTCTCACTGGATTTGTAAAAGTTTAAAGGATAACTTGGCTATGTTGCTCAGGTAGAATCTTCTGGGGTGGGAGGTGGGTGTGAGAACACGGTGAAAACATACCAAATTTTGCAAGGTGTAATCAAAACTAAAATACAGAAACTTATGGAATCTGCAGCGTTTGAAAACTCTGGTGATTTAATTAGCATTTCTGAGAATGTAAGTGACATTTCACTAGAGTATGATAAATCTTTCAATTTTCACTGTCACTTAGGACTGTCTCAGTGGTTTTACTTCTGTTCCTGTGTATCTCTTAATCTCTCTGCTATCCTTTCTTCTGTATATTATAACATACAGAATGCTGAAAGCATGTTTCTTCATATGTCCACATGAAAAAGTCTGGTTTCCTTCATCATGAGAGCACAGTAGCAAGATTAGTTTGTTTGGAAAGTGATAGTTAATCTTAAGATATGTATTTAGTAAGTGAGAGGACTAAAGAATGTATGTTCAATCTTATTCTTGACTCTTTTCATTTCACTTTTGAAGTCCCATTAAATTAAATCAAAGTAGAACTTTTTCAAAAGATTTCTTTTTATGTGTATTCAAACTTGTTTGTTAACTTCTGTGACAAAAAGATTTCCCTGGTTTTTCATTATGATTCTTATTGAAAGGTCAGTAAAATAAAATATGCTCATCTGGATCTTTTTTTCCCCACTCGCATTAGACCATAATTATTTTAAGGATTTAGTTCTGTTTACTTTCAACTATCTGCAGAACCTTTGACAGTAGTAGAATTGCATCAAAGAAATGCATTGAAGCTTTATTATCCGAGAGTGTCTAATAATGAAAATCAGTCAGGGAGACCATGTGAGAAATACTAGTTATTGGTGCCACCTGACAGTGCAAGTTCAGTCATGCCTTTTGAATACATCTGTGGCTGTAGGGTTCATTTACATATGATAACCTTTCTGGTGAGTGGTAGTTTAGGAGGAGTCGTGATATTCTGAATGATACACTCTCAGTGAAGATAATTCATTTTCTTTGTAAGTCTTAAAATTCACAGGTCACAAGGGGATTCTTAAAATAAATAAGCAGCTGAAAATGACTGTTTGAACACAGCATGAATAGCACCATATTTTCCCTTGAGAAAAGCAGACTAGGTGCATTAGTAATGTGCTTGTAAAACTAGTTGTAGGATTCGTCTTGCCTAAGATTCATCTCAATGTATAATGGTTAGTTGTATGTGCCTGGGCTTGTCATCTAGATTACATGTATAGTCAGTAGAGAGAAACAGGCACCTCCCAGAGGTTGAGTCCTTCCAACTTTCTCAGATGTATGCCTTTGGAAGACAATGCATTCCTTTCTGACGAGCCTGTTTGTCCACTGACTGTTCAGAGAGCTGACAACTGCCAGACATCTGAGTCTATGTAGCAGTAAGGCAATTAATCCCACCTAAATGTCTAAGTTCAAACAACGTTGTCTTTCCCATTTTCCCTTACTGAAAAGATCTTGGGTATCTTCTTCCTTTTCATTAGTCTTTCAGCTGGTAAAGAATGGGAGCTTGTATCCAGGCCCATTCCGATGTGTTCATTGATCTGGCAGGAACAGGCACAGCTGCATTCCCCGATTTCTTGCACAGCTTTGAGTACTGTTGACCCAGTTGTCTGGTGAGTAAGTAGCTTCTCTTAGGCATAACTTTTGGACCTGACGTGGTAAGTTCACACTGAAAGGATAGTCTTAAGGTTCTTCCTTTGTATTTCCAATGGTAGTGTGTGCTTGAGTGGAATGGAAGGTGCTGGAGAGTGTCAGTCTCACGCGTTTTGGCCCAGCTGAGCTGATAGTAACAGCACATTAATAAAATGTCTGTTGCTATCGTGAATGCCTAGAGATGATACATGCTTCCCTTCGATTTCCAACAGATCTTTGGAGAAATTATGGTGGTTGTTCAAGCTTGGAAAAGATCTGCTGCTGATCATATTGGGTTTGCACTTCCTTTGGGCTTTCAGCTTTCCTGAGCTTGCATGTAGTATTGAAACCTGTAAGAAGCATGCAATGCAAATGTGTACACATCAAACTGTGAACATGGAGCTTTGCCAGGACAAGTGTCTGGGTGTCTTGATCAGCTCTATCATGACCTTGTTAGCCTGGTTAGCACTCTCCCCTAGAAGAGCTGTGCTTAGTTCAGCAGTTGGTGTGGACTTAGGACCATTCCCATCAGGCTGTTTGGATGTGGCTGTTTTAGCTTGGAAGAGTAAGGGATTTTAACAGTATTAACAGACTCTATTCCAAGGAATGGGTCTGGATGGATTTAGTTTACTGTTAGAGTGGTAGCCTTCATGTCTTCAGCAAGTTTATAATTTATTTGTTCTTCTCTGTTGAAACACTGAGACCCCACAAAATAACACTGTCTGAAGAGGACTAAGATGTATATAAGAATGTGACGATAATATTTTGTTGTCCCTCCAGTTAAATTTCACATGTTTATTTTTATATGATTCATCCAATTAGTCCAGCATTGAGAAAACAGAAAACAAAATGAATGCCTCAATAAATCTCTAATAGCTGTCTGCTTTGGATATAAGAATACTAAACTTGATCAGACCAAATGTCCATATAGCTCATCATTTTCTCTGACAGTAAAGCCCAAGGAGGAGTGCAGGAGCAGAGCAAGCGTGGACTGATGCTTTTCCAATAGTGTGGGCTGAGGGAATTAACAAACCATAACACGAGTTGTGTTTAATAGCCCTCAGTGGATTTCACTTCCATGAACTTGCCTGTTTCTCCCAGCCAATGTGGACTTTGGTTATATGGTGACTCTCTTTTGGTGACTACAGGTGATAAGTGGTACTTGTCTAAAATCGGCCTCCATCTTATGATGCATTTGCTTATTAACTGACTGCTCTCAAGGCTACGTTTGTGTCTCCTGTGATATTTCCACAGATACCATTGTTCTTGCTGTTAGATCAGCCACTGCCATAGCTTATAAAAAGTTCTTGCGAGTGCAAACCATTCTTTTTATGTAACATTCTGCATTTCAGAACATTCAGAATCAGTTGTCAGTCTCATTGTCTTCATGGTTTTTTCTGTTCTCCTCATTTTGATTTAAAAACATAACAATTTGTTTCATTGATGAGTTGCTTTTGCTAGAAGCTCTACTAACTGTAAGAATCCTGTAATTTATATTTTACTTGTAGCTTTTTATAGTGTATGATCTGGAATTAATATTTTATACTTACTTACTATTTCATAAGCGTTTTTTCCCACTGGGTCCTTCCTTTTCTGTTCTTAGAAAATAGGTTCTTTGTAATATGTGTTTGGTTTTCCTTAGAATCACTTTTGCAGGTTACAAGAAATTTCACCTTTGTCATTGCTCTCTTGCATTGTTTTTACAATAGTCCTTCAAAAGTTTGATTTGGTGGTTTTCTTGAGTTTGTAAACATGCTTTGGAGTTTCCAGTGAGTGAAGCCCACATGTCATTTAGGTTTTTGGCAATATCCAGAACTGTAATATGTTCACAGGTCATAGAACATTCTTCTGAAAGATGTCCAGATTTCATCATAAATTTGCTCAGCATTAGCTTTTGTAGTAATGTGAGTCATACACATAGCTCATGCTTGTTTAGAAGGATGTCCACTAGCTCTTTCTGTGTTTTTTAGCTCTTATGTTTGTTGCTCCCAACTGCACAAAAATTCAGCAACATCATATTAAAAAAGAGCCATAGGTATAGCCATTAAAAACGCATACTGGTTATTGTAGCAGCCGTCTCATGTGGAATCTCATGTAAGTGTCAAGCTTTGCAAATAAATCATCTGATCTGTTTGCCATCTCAAGTCATACTTACTACATTTACTTGTTATGAATTGGACTAAATTTGTTTTCATCAAAGACTTCTCTCTGAGAATGATTGCAGATTTTAAAGGTTATCCGTACTGCATATAATGCCTTTCTTTTAAACTATTTATGTGTGTCACCGAACAATAGTACCTGCAGCATACCGCCTCAACTGCAGAGTTGCTTTTTAGAATAAAATCACTGTTTCATCTCAGTGCATATGTGTGTATGAACATCTAGGTTCAGCTATGTGAATATGCTTTCTGTGGTGTATTGTGGCAAGAAACTCAAGCAGCCAAATCAAAGAGGTGATATTAAGACACTAAAGACTGTGATTATGAAGTTTCTGCGTGTGTGTGTATAAATTTTACAATATATATACTTTAATATATCTATACATACCTTAAAATAAGTATTTTTAAGATTAAGAAATTGGTCTTAAAATCACTTGGGAGGTAACAATAAATTTCTGGAATTTCATTTACTGTGTGATTATTGAAATGTTTAATCAAAGTAAGAATAGAACTCTGCACACCAAACACAAGTTCTGGAAGTCTGATAGCTGTGTTTTAATTCTTGCAGCCACACCACAGAGTTGTTCAGCAGCAGCCCACACAGATCCTCTGGCTGGCTGTGCTGGTCCTACTGCTTCAGTGTACACCCACGACAGCTTTGTCCAGGTGAGTGTAGCCTACTGAAAGGAGGTGAAAGCGAAGGAGACTGTATGAATGAACTGCAGGTTTATACACTTGTGAAATTAAGATATAAATTTGAAAATTGATCTGCTTGATAAAGTGAAAGTGATGTGGTTTACAAATATCTATTTCAAAGAACCACTGAATGTCAAATGGGTGGTTTTGTAATTCAAGTTAAGTTTCAGGGTAGCAGCATAGCGGGTGTCCTCATCAGTGGAGTGTTTTTTGCTTGACTTCACGAGAATCACTTTTAGTTAATGAGTCTGCATTTGTATTTGAAGAATGTTCTTGCCTGGACAAAAAGAGATTCTTTAATATTATGAAAATACTGATAAGCAGCTCCACTTCTTTGTCCCAGACAGCTTCCTGCAGTCCTGAATTTCATTTGATGAACAAGAAAAACTAAGGTGACTTTTTGGAATGGGCCCCACCTCAGAGATCTCTTATTAAAGATAACTCCAGTACTAACTGTAAATGCTTTATGTAATTCTGGTGGAAACTGCACCTTATTTGGAGGGCCTGGCTTATCAAATATCAGAAGATCTGAAGTAAGAATGCAAGGGCTTCCTTTTCTATTACAGCATAACGCACATACTTTTTTCCCCCTCACAGAAGACAAGCAAAGCAAGTTATGCTTATGTGTGTTGAAAAAGGGTTGACCTACCCAAGCTTGATCATCCAGTTTCCTGTCTTGCAAATTTCAACCTTTTTCTTTTATTCATGATTTTTTAAAATATGAGCTTATCCAAGATGGCCAGGTTATGGCCAGGATAACACGTTAATGTAAGGCTATAAATAGCCAACAGCCAGTCATGCCATCGATATTGTAGTATTTATTTGTCACACAGTGCATCTTTGTCCTCTCACTTTCATCGTGAGCTGCTTTTTTGTCCAGGGCATGAGCATGAGTCTGAACGATGGGAATTCACAATTAAATAGCTTATCTCGGAAGGCCGAGATCAACGGGATAGTAAATAATTCCAAAGGAGTTGTCAAAGGGGGCGTTGTGGCTAGATTGAAGGATAATATACAGTGTCCAAAGGGTCTAGTAAAAATGAGTTATTTGGAGAAGCAAGTCCATGGGCAGTGTGTGGAGTCAGAAGAGCTTTAGGCCACTTGCTAGTGGTTGCTTTGTTTCCTGGAAACCTCCAGCAAAAATCTGGGCAGACTGCCGGAAGGCGATCCTCTGCATGAGAAGACCAAAGGTGAGCAGTGCCCTGTATCAGTTCCACTAGGTCAGTAACTGGCTGTCTCTGAGCAGGGTAACACAACTATCGTACTGCGTGGATCAACAGGACTTCTTGAGATTTCTGACTCTTAGCATAGCATAGGTAATTTCTCCTGGAATGTGGTGACAGGCTGTGCAGATGGTACAGAAGACAGCAGTTTGCCTGTGGTTCTTGCTGAGCTGGAGGGAATAAGCAGTTTGCCTTTTGTGTGTTCTGGGGCATATAGTTCCCCAGACTTCTGCTGGGGGATGTGGCAAGCTGCAGTATTGATCATCCTGCCCTGCTGACGTATCGATCATCAGTAACCACTTGCATAAATCCTCAAAAGCAGTAAAATTCATCAACCCAGGCTGACTAAGCATTTTTATTGTTCTTCACAAAAAATAGAACTATTACATGGTATGTTTCCTAACGTTCCACTCAGCATCTCCCACCAGTTGCAGGAATTCAGTGCGATGCTGTTGAAGTGTGGTTTGCGGGGCGTTTTAGGCTGTTTGGTCACACTGTGTGCTGCTAGATAGGAGTGGCAAAGCCTATACGAAACTGCTGGACCAGTCCTGAAGGCAGTGAACCGTATCGGCACACTAGTAGTCAGCAAGCTGGTTACCAGCCCCGTTTCTGTTGGATCCAGACGGTGCTTTGTGGTCTCAGAAGGAGAAGCGGGCACTCTTGGACAAGGAAGCCTAAACCTTGTGCTGTTCCTTACTGGGTCTTGCGGAGAGCATCACTTTTAAGTTTAGGAGAGATTAAGACAGGTAGAGTTTCTGGGTCTTGGAGGCCAGCTGCTGGGCTTGTACAGTACGCACCCGAGCTGCTAAAAGTGTTAGGTGACCCTGACTGGAACATGGGCAGACAAGGCCGGTAAGTAACTGGTTGGTTGGCTGCGGTTTGCTCTCCAGAAAAAGCGTCAGAGAATTACTGCGTGGAATGGCAAGGGGACATAGGTGGTTATACCCCAGACATGGTGGCTGATTATGGTGTATCTCACCAGGTTTCTGAAATCAGGGTTTCAGAGATTTGTATTACACTCTCATCACAATTGGTTACAAAACAGGGAGCTCAGGTACAACTTCTTACCCATTTTTTGTTTGGGTTCTCTTAAGTGGGGTTTGGATTAGTGTGATGAATCAGTATCCTTGGGGAGGAATGAGTCTTTTGAGAGAACTCCTGCTATCTTCTGCCGCAGCAGTGCTGGCAGCTCACAACCATTATCTCAGTACTTCCCCGCTGCTTTGTCATAGATGTGAACTGAGGCTACATATTGGATTTCAGCAATTTTTTTTTCCTGCCCCTCTCTCCTTTTTTTTTTTTTTTTTTAATAGCAGCCCTGCTGTTTGATTATTGCTATTAACATGGTTATTAAGCTGTCAGTATTTCCTTGTGGAACTGAAGCAAGAGATAATGGGAAATGGAAGAAATAAACGTGCAAGAAAAAAGAAGAAAACCTTCCTGACCTTAAAAGCAGTCCTAAGTAGTTTGCTTTTATTTGTAATAAGGAATGATAATCAGTCATGTTATTTCAAAAAGAAATCAATTCTGAACTAATTCTGATTGCCCAAGCACTAAAGCCAGATTTTTGTAATCCTAGCAGTCCCTGAAAAGGTGTGGTTGTGCTTTAATTCCTGCACATGCTATGCTAGTCTTATAAGTGAAATGCCCGTCTTCTCTTTCACCACTTTCGCTAAATTAGACCGTTTTTCCTCTTGAGATCAAATGACCAGCAAACTATTTTAAGCCCTGACTTCTCAATCTTTTATCAAATTTCCTTGTTTCATTGCTGCCTCCCCCGCATCCTGGTCTGTCATGTCTTCTCCAGGTGAACTAAAAGGATTTAAATTGTACCATTGCATGGCCACTTTCTCCTATTGGAAATACATACGAGATCCTGTAGTTCACCCAAGAAGACACTATGTGGTCCCCTAAGAAGAGGCAGAAGAAGATTCAGTATGGGTGGGTTGGTTGGTTGGTTGGTTGGTTTTTGGCCAGGATGATCTTATTCCTGGACAGTTTGGTAACCCAGATCTTACTTAAAATCCTGACTACTTACTGACAGTAAACAAGCAATGCAACAGAAATCAAACACCTTGTTAACATTTAAAAAAAACAGAACTGAAAAAAATATCAAATGAGAGGAATAATGTTTAAACCTATCTCATAAAAACATAAAGGTGGGTTGCCTTTAATGAAAAGATTTTGCTTAACTTAACCTAAATTTCTCAAATTCCAGGTTTTATTTTCCCCTCCCTTTCCCCCCACCCTCCACAGTTTGTGGCTATCTACAAACTGGCACATCTACACGAATCCACACTAGGACTTGACTTCGCACACCCAGAAGACGGGATCTCATCTTTTTGTGGTATCTCCATCAGGGAGAGACCAAGTCCTTCACTGGCATTTGATCTGATACGGCTTTCCTAGTGGGTGATCCTGTAGCTTCCTGTTCTCTAATTTACTCATCTCTGGAAGTAGCTTTTTATTAAGCATTACCTCAGCTAGAAGGTCTAAGGATAGTCAGGCGCTAAGGACTAATCCTTCATACTGGATCTCTTCCAAAAGAAGGCTGTGTTTTAAATAGACCTGAGTTTCTGTTCAACATCATTGTATGACTTGTATTTGTCAGAAGAAATTACCCTTCTAGTGTCCTTTGACTGAGTCACCTCCAGAAGAAGTAGCAGTACAGACACTGGCTGTTAAAATGTCATCTATCGTTTCACTTGGGTAGGACTTACTGCTTTTGAAAAACTCTTTCATTGTCCTCCTTCTGTTTTAGAGGTTATTTGATTTATATGAATGCTACTATAAAAGTAATCATTGGATTGCTGATTGTGTCCTGTCATCCTGTGATGTCATTACAGTGAACAATTTTAGTAGTGTTCAGACCTGATCTGTGATGGCAAAGGCAGTCTCTGTAGGTTCTACAAGAAGTGTTTCTGACTTGAAATTCTGTAGGGTTTTTATGCAGATTGATGCAGACTTTGAGTTGTGCCTTTGTGGGACACTGTCATGACAGGAGAGTCCAGATGTGAGGCTGTGACAGGCAGGGCAGTTTTACAGTATTTGTTTTCATTGGTATTTGAACTCCCACTCATTTTGGGACTGGGGCATTCCTGGGGGGTACCCCTTGTGTAGATGCGCCTATGGACAATCACTTGAAGAGGAAAATGATATTATTGGTTAAGAAACTGTGAGTTCCTCAAGTTGTGTTGTCCGTATGCACATTTATAGCATATGTACCTTTTTCTTTTGCTTAAAAATGTTGTGGTTTATACACAACAGGAGTGCTTGAGTTTTAGAAGGAACTGAAGGCGGGTGGATTTTCTCTCTCATTTTCTATTATGTATGTGGCATGTGAAGAGGGTGGTTCTAATGTACCCCCACAGGTCCTACTAAGACCAGAAGTTTCTGATTTGAATGCTTGGGTATATTTAATACCTGCAGTGCAAAGGGTGTGCAGACAATGCATCTGCAGGCATACACCAGCTCCTGGTAAGTAACCTTCTTTCCAGGATAGACAATGAATAGAAGAAAGGAAGCGTACCAAGAGTAAGGTGGTTAATGAAAACCAAGACAAAGCAGTACCGCTTTTTGTTGTTGTTGTTGTTGTTAAACTTGCTATTTTAACTAAGAATAACAGCAAGCTTTTGGATAAATGGATAAACTGAACCAATACACATTCTGTCATGGTAATTTTTGGATATAAAAGTTCACTGTATTTTGTTTTCCCCAGAATCCTCCAATGCAGTCATCTTACGAAGCTGAATTGATGCCGTCTGACTGGCTATGTAATATATCTGAAGAAAACAAGAAGGCAGAAGTCAGTCTTGAAGCCATGTTTCAGGCTGCCGATGAGGTGCATTCATCATGCAAAGGTGAAAAGGTGGAAGTGGCACCTGTAGAAAGCCAGTATTCAGTCCCCAAGTTTAATGGAAATCAGCCACTGCCCGTTAATAGTTACGCACCTTCTTCAACCGAGGAAAGCCAGCTGGAACGTCTCACTCCTCTAACTTTAGACACATCATTTCTGGTGGAAGCAGATCGAGCACTGAATTTGTCTCCATTACAGCCTTCTGACATTCTTTGTGCTGCCTATACCACTCTGGCTATAGACACTGCTGCTGCTGTTGAGATACTGCAAGAACTTCTGACCACACAGGAAGCAGATGAAAAACAGAGCAAAGAACCAGATCACTGCCCAGCTGAGTTCTCCCTCATGTTTTTTTCAGGAAGAACTGTTAAGTCCAGAGCAGGTAAGGGGTAAAGGGAGATAAACCAACATCTTTCTTGAGCTAACTATATTTGATAGTAATGCTAGGGTCTGGACCGATAGCTTTTCAATATTCTTTCCTGCTTAACAACTGAAGGCTTCTGTAATTAAGCTTTTAATGGACAGTGAAGGGTTTGCTTGGTAAAGCAAAATATAAAAAAGAAGACAGAATGAAAAAGTATCCCATGTTCATGAGCATGACACATGTCAGCCTGTTGCCCAAGTTAGGGTGCTCATTTGCATGGGAAACATGTGTAGTGCAGGTGTATTCATGGTGATGAAATGGATGCTTTTTTAGGTTATAACATACCATCTTTAATCTTCAACAAAGAAGAGTATTTTGAGAATTGCCACTGAAGGCAGATTTTTGCTTAAATTTAGATAAATGGTTAGATTGTTTCTGATAAATAGTTATTAAGTTTCTGTTTTCTGTGGAAAGTATAGTTTATTGACATTTGAATGGTATAAAGCATCTTCATTGGTTTATACCTTGTGGTGTACAAGTTGTAATTGTACTTTGGTCTACCTGTACGTGGTCTTCCCTGTATACAAAATTGTAAGTCTCATGAGCAGTGAGGGGCATTCTAGATGTTACTCTGTTAAGGCAGCAAGTGCATGCTCTACTTTTTTTTGTTTTGAAAACAAAGTAAACTCAGGAGATTGACTGCATCTCTTTCTGCTGCATGAGACCTACCTTGCATGTAGGCACTCAAAATTTCATTTTTGTGTATGCATTGAAGCTACTGTTTTATTGTATCTTTTATTGGTATCTTGACGCCTTCACTGAAGTTTCTAGATCAGAAATCATCAGCTGGTGCAAACCTCCTGTTATTGCTTTCAGTGTTATAAAGATTAGTCATTTTCCTCTTTCTTTCTAGAGTATCTTTCTAGAATGAGATGTGTATTCTGATCAAGCCTCTACGTAGCTCAAGTCTAGACTAGACTGTTCTGCTCAGTACTGTGTAGGGAACAGCACATCCCTGTGCTAGTGCATAAAGTTGGCAATACTCCTTAATTGGTGCCCACTCATTATATTAAGTGTTGACTGCACTTTAAACACTGTCAGTTTCGAGAATTTTTGAACTGCATTTTTAGAATTATACTTTTTCCCTTGTTGAAGGCCTTTGGAGTCTGTGACCCAAACTTCCTTGTCAAGAACTGGGGAATTAAGTGCATGAACCACGTAGTTGTTTGAGAGGGAGGTTTTGTATATTTGTGAGAATCCTGGTGTTGGTCCTGCACCTAAACTGGTTAAATAACTGGCCTCATTCTGTGTTGAAGAGCAATTCAGGGACTGTTTAGCATTTTGTTTGACAGATTCCCTCTTTCTGTTAGAAATACTCTTTAACTAGTGTCCTCATCCCAAACTCAGGAGAGGGAAGGTTAACTTAACACCCTGCTTGTCCAGAGCCTGGGATCAGTGCAGGTGCAGAACTCTCCAGAGGAGGCTTCTGTGCCTGTACTCCTCCCATCAGGCTCCAACACAGTTTTCTTCCTCATCTCTGAATCTGGAAGCACTCTGAGGCTTTCAGTGGCTGTTGGTACCATGTGTTTTAGAGCAAGCTTATGACAGAATAGTGGGTGTGCACAGAAGACAGTTCTATTCCTCTCTACAGGAGCAGAGGGGGAGCAAATTCCTCCACTGTTCATACAAGAGCATCAAAACAGCTCTGCTGGGTCAGATCAAAGGTTTGTCTTGCCCAGTGTCAGGTCTCAAAACAATAGCTGTAATCTGATGTGCAGGGAAGAGCAAGAACAAGGCGCGCAAACAGAACAGGGCATTCCTGCTTGTACTTTCCAGCTACTTTCAGCCCGAGGACTTGTGATGATACTGTGTACTTCATCTTAGGTTTCTGCTCTGTGGACTGAAGTCAGCCCTTGAAACTGTTGGTTTTAGCATATGGGACCTTTTGACCAAGCTGGTACTTTGCTTATGAGCTACTGTTGCACGCAGAGCTTCCTTTTGTGCGTGTCTGTTACTAGTTTCATGTGATGCTTCCCCATTTCTGTCTCAGAAGGGACATTCAGCTGTCATTCCTGGCTGCTTACTGCATGTCACTTGTGACTTCACGCATCTCCTATCACAGCCGCCTCAGTAGTCGCCTTTCCTGACTGTACAGCCCTGCTGTAGTTTCCTCTGCATGGCAGCTGCTCTGCAGCTCTGGTTAGCGTTGGATTTGTTCTCAACTTTTTCTAGTACATACTGTTCTGAAATTAAGAGAACATTTTTACAGTGACACAAAGATGTTTGCTGTTTTGTTTTCTGTTTCTTTCACAGTATTTCCTAGCATTTAATTACTCTTGTGACCAGCACTGAGCCTTGAACTGTCTTCCTCATAGAACTAACAGTTTAGTAGAAACCTGCTTTATTCTGCTTTCCTGATTTCTTAAAAGACAGCAAATTAAAAAGCAGTTCTTTACATGAAAAGAGTTAGTACATTCAACAGTTCAGATCCAGCGTTGTCCTCTTAGCCTCAGTGAATTTCAGCCCTAGACTTTTACAGGCTTTGGCCTTTAATGGGCATATTTTATTCCACTCCTACTCGTAAGAATTGTTTTATTTTCTTCTTAAAGTGGAAATAGAACATTTCTGTAATGCTTGATCAAGAGGAATTTGCCTCCGATTTCGTTCAGTCTCCTTGGCAGCATACCTATGTGAAGGCTGAAACACTTGCTTTCTTTGGGGAAGGTGAATCCAGCAAACCCCTTCATGTGAGTTGCTAATTTTAGTACCTCAGCTTCCCATCATGGTTCCAGCTGGGTATAGGTATAGTCCAGTCAGTGTCTCGTAAGTTGTGTAAGTAGTGAGATGCAGCAGTTTTGGTGTTTTTCAGTAACTGAAGTGAAAACGCAAAACTTTCACATCTGTCAGCTTTGGTAGCTTTGTTTGATTCTCTGCCAAACAATGTTTCGGACTCTTTAGTTGCAGAAGTATTAGACCTGAGTGGAGGGTCTGTCCACAGCTGCGGTGAATCCATGGTCAGAAACATGTTCACTTAAAAGACCAAACAATTAAAAAAAAGAGATAGCTTGGGAACCAGACTTGTGTGGGCTAGGCTGATGTTGTTAGGATGAAAATCTTATTATTACCTATTATATTAGGTTACTGAAGAGTTGGTGTGTAAGATTAAATAAACACAGTGATAAAAAGGAATCTGAAAGGGGTACTGTGCAGTATGACTGCTCTTCAGTTTCCACACACGCAACTGTAAGGGTTAAAATTGGACACAGCATTGGAAGTACAGGTTCACCAGTGAGGAGGAATGAAGTTTCCTCAGTCTGCTGGCCACGCTTGTCCTGGTGTAGCCCAAGGTGTCGCTAGCCTTACTGGGCACTGCAGCATCCCCAGGTCCTTTGCAGAACTGCTAGTTAGAGTGTCTAGACTTCTTTCAGCACATCGGCTAGTAACAGTTTCTTAATAATGGTTATCCCAATATGTATGTTATTTGTTTTTTATTAGACACTGCAGTTTGGTTTCTACATCCCCTGCCTGGTATTGCTCTTCATTATTCTCTTTTTTTTAAAATAATGAAATTAGCAGAATTGTTTCTAGAGCAGTTGTCCTGTGGAATATGCAGTTTAGAATGCTTACTTGAGAAATCTTCCCTTCTCTCGCTACTTGATTAAGGCTGCTCACTAATTTTTCTAGAATTTACTATTATGTAAATGTCACCAGGAATAGAGAGGCATCATCACTCGTCAAACTTGGATTCTAGCTGGTGAAGATAGTGACCTACAGCCTGCCTTCCTTCTTTGTTTTTATGCCTGGGAAGGAGTTGTGGTTCAGACATCAGACAAAAGGCACTGCTAGCCACGTTTTTTTCACATGGCCTTGTTAATAGTACTAATGCAATACACCCAGACAGCACATTTCAAAGAGGAAAAAAAAAAAAAAGAGTAAAGTGGGTATCTAGCAAGTGCAGGAGGTGTGTTGGAGGGAACTAGTTCTCCCTGGAGTACTCCATTACTGTATTTGCACAGGCCTTTTGGATGTTATTATACAACTTTGTCAAGGAATGTATGTGTGTTTCTATTGATATGTATACACATAGCCTGTTATATATTCAACATTGAGTAATGACAGACTCAAGGTGGCGAGTGTGATTTTTGGAAAGACTATCTTATTACCAAGTATGACCTCTTGTCTTCTGTAAACTCACACATAATGGTTTTCAAAAGCTTTTTTCCCCTTAATAGAAGGAAACATTGCAGGCTCTTAACAGTCATTCATCTTTAGGTTATTGATGGATAAGATATTTACAGAAGAGATGAATATTCTAGAACAGGTGATAGTGAGAAAATAAGGTAAATTCCAGGTACTTTGGGCCTGTACTGCCTCAGTGAAATAGAAACAGAACTTGGTTGTTTGGCCTTTTTTTTTTTTTTTTTTTCAATCTACAGATTTCTGCCACATGATCATGGAACTGTACCAGTTCGTTAAGTGGTTGCCCACAAAATACATGCGGAGCAGCAGCAGAGGGCTCCAAAAGCAAGCAACACATTACAATTTAATGTCTTAACAATTGGATGGGGTGGGGTGATATTCCCAACCAGAAATATGTGGTTCACATATGTGGTTTTGCACCACACAGCTCTGTCAAGTTGTTTGAGCTAGATATGTCATTATTAATACATGTGCTGGTAACAATGAGCGCACCTGGATTTCTTCTAGCTTATTTCTTCTAGCTAGTTTGATAACTGAAGGCAAAGCTCAGACTGTGAGGACACGTACCCTAACTTTGTGTATTCTAGTTTTCTGATCTCATGTTTTGCTTAATACGATATTTTGTAAGAGGTTGTTTCAATTTGGCAACCTTAATTCTGAGTTAAAAACACTTCCTATGTAAACTGTGTAGGCAGTGTTCAACACCTGTTAGCTGTCCTTTTGGAGTGGAGAAGAATAGCTTTTATTTTGTTTTATTGGTTTTATATTGGTTTTATTACAAGATAACATTGAGTGATCTTTGGTTTTATTTCTTTTGTTGTTGTGTTGTGTTATTTTAAGGAGAATACTAGTGTTAAAAGTGAATCCAGGACATGGGAGACAGAAGAGAGACAATTCACTTCAGGAACAGAGCCCGTGAACAAATCTGTAGAACACACAGATTCATCTGTAAAATCTTTTTCCAGGAAAAGACGCAGTTCAGACACAGGCAACTCCCTTGGTAAGAAAGATTCTACATTTTCTCAGAGATTACGGTGACAGCTACTCTGAAACTATTACAGAAAGGGGAGAGTAAAATAATTTAGTTATTGTCTGCAGTGTAAGTACCTCATTGTTCCTTCAGTTAAAATATTATACTTGTACAACCTCTTAGTGTACTTACCAACACACTTCTATAGATACACTTATGCTAATTACTCTGATGTGGAAAAGGGTATAAATTATGTAAGTAAATAAAACTTGAAGTTCTGGGAGTTGCGTCAGAAACCTGGATGTCACAATATTGAGATTAAGTCCATGGATGTGTTTGCTGGAGGGTGACATGCTGTGAAGAAAACACTGAGTAATGAGGTAACTATTCAAGTTCCAGGGGAAAAAAACACCAAACTGATGAAGTTAGTGTAGAAGTCTGAGCTTTTTGTCTCACATCACTAAATACATTGTACCAGTCTGATACGTGTCCTGAAACACACGAGAAAAACAAGCAGCAGAGTATCCGAGGCTAAAAACTTCACAAATCTAGTAACTGAAGGAAAAACAGAAATGTCCACAGATTAGAGAGACGTAAGAGGTCACAAAAAGTACTTGGGATCCGTTCTAGAGGAGAATTTGGTGCAGCCTGCGAATCTCTAAGAAGCTGTTTCCCTCACAGCTGTTCATCAAAGAGCTGATGGTAGAGTTTAAAGAGCTGTTGCTCACTTCAAAGGGTAGTTTCTAGATTCCAGATCATGATGCTAATTAATAGTTCAGCTCATAATGCCCATCATTTTCAAACATTTAAGTAAGGAATAAAGTTTTTCTGTCAGGAACCTGAGCAAAAAGGTTGGATGCCACCTTGAAAGAAGACAAGCTTTTGTTTAAAACAGAACTGAGAGTTCTTGTTCAATTACTTCCTGGTATCATGGATAATTAGCAAACTTCTCAGCTTTCATATCTGAAGCAAAACATTTGCTTAACATGCCAGTTGTAAAGTTATGTACAGGAACATTTTGGAAAGCATTTCCATGGGATTGTTCCACAGGGATGAAACACTATGCTAACGCTAATTAGCAACAATTGGCATAGTCTACTCTCTGGGAAATGTGATGGTCATCCAGGCCTGCATTTCCACTGTTGTACCTTTGAGGCTTGGTGTGCGTGTAAAGGGTAGAGATAGACAGCACACCTGAGCCAAACGTGATCAGGCTCCAGCTAGCCCGAAATTAGTTGGGTGCATGATACAAGCCTCAAAGCTGGCATAGCCTGTCTGCTGCATGTCAGCTGTAAGCCTGAAGCCGGCAGGCTCAAATGCAAGTTGACTTCTGCTGCTCCGACTACACCTTTGTCTGTCAGCACCTCCTGTCCTCTGTGAGACTTTGGAAACAATTTATTCCTTAATCTTTCTGTGCTAAAATGCATCATGATGATTTCCAGGTGTTTCTTGGCAACTTACCCTCTGAGTGTGATGGAGTCCTGTCTGTTTTCCTGTTTTCCTTTGGGCACTCCTTCGCAAGTTTTCTGAGCCTGCACTTTGATACATACCCTGCTGTGGAAAAGGCTTTTGTTCCATCTGTTTCAGTAGGCTGTTGACATGTTCACTTTTCTTTGTTACGTGGTGACACCAAGTTCTAGATACCACACAGCGAGAGCCAATATAATGTGGTACATAATGAAGCGGGAAGGAGAAGTCACTTCAGTGACTGGGAACAGCGCTGAGCCAAACCCAAGGTGTTAATCTGTAAAAACGCACCAAGAGTCAAACTCGCCTTTGTGGAGAAGGCATTGCTTCCCTCTGAAGAGCTGGAGTGGACTTCTTTGCATTTCACAGCTATTCTGTAGCAAGAAACTTTCACTAAAACACCGTCCCCAGGGTTTCCCTCTATAGCTGCCAGCCCATCTCTGCAGCACCATAAATCACTGAAACAGGTTATCTGCTTCCTTCAAATGGAAAAAAATATTATTTAACCAACCTTCTGAGCTAAATTCTAGTTTACCCTTTTTAAGAACATTCTGCCCAGCAGAATCAAGATGAAAAGTGTCTCTAGTTCATTGTCCTGTCTCCAACAGTATCTTTGGCATTTCTGTACCATTAAGCAGAAAAGGCCTCAGTAACCTTTTCTTCAATTGATTTTTAGAGTCACTTTTTGGAGCTGTGCAAACATTTAGCATCCACTGTGGTTTTTATAAGTTAATGTCCTTAATGCAGATTAACTACACAGTGGGTGAAGAACCCTCCTCTTCCTTTGTTTTGGATGCAAGTGTTTGCTTTAACCGTATCTTTACTCCTTATGCACTAATTTTCTTTGTGCCTGACAATTTGGCAGAGGGACCCTGTTTTCTTTGGTAGCAGCGGGAGAACAAAAACTATTTCTGAGTCCTCCCGGGAGCCAGAGTCTGCTGCAGAGGGTGCAGAACTTAACTCAGCACTAAGATACATCATTGCAAATGATTACAGGCTGTGTCATCTGTCCCTGCCCACTCTTTTTTTTGAGAGTCGATGGGTATGGTGCTCTAGCTCCTGCTGTGTTTATCACACAGAGGTGCAAGGAATAGTTCACCTTTCAGGAACTGCTTTTTTCAGCCCCAAGTTCACTCTTAGGACATAGATTTGAAGGTGCTGATGATGCGTCTGCTTTTCCCACTACTTTCTAGCTGAGCTCGTCTGTTAAAATGGGAGTTTGGAAATAAATCCGTCAGCTTTTGTTGGCAGCATACACACTTGCAACAGGAGTCCTTTTGGACTTCACAAACGATTGAGAGGAACTCTGTAAATACTTTGAGTCTCCTTCCCCATCTCCTCTGTATTGTGCTCCACAGGTACACTCAGCTAGTGAACACAGCTGTACTGGACCTAATACCTGTGCTTCCCCTTCTAAAAGAGCACGAGAAGAGGACCAGATTCTGATGGGAGGAATTTTTGTTTGCAGCCCATCTTTCTGGAAATAGGCATCTCAGAATGGAGCAAGGTGAATTTGTTACTTCTGGATTGAAGCATTTAAGCTGATGCTGAGACATTAAGGAAAAAAACTTTCTTTCTCGATGGCTGACCGTATATTTTCTGTGAGTCGTCTAGTCCTTCAAATAATCTGATGACTTTCTCTGACTTTTTTCTTTTTTTTTTTCCTTTTTTTTTCCTGCAAGAAGGCAGGCATAATACTGAGATGCTACTGACTCAGGTGAATCCATCACTATCATGCTGCAAGGTGCCCTAGACATTTACACCCACTCCCATGCCACTACAGTTGTGTCACTATGCGTTCTCTCTCATTTCCTCCAAGGTAAATAGATTTCTAGGTGCAATTGCTAAGGGCAAATCTTCATTCAGGTAAGGTCTCCATTGCTATCATCTGTTCACTTGAATTGTTTCCTCTGCACCTTCCAGCCAAAAATATTGTTACTGTTCATTTAGTTTTCCTGGCAGTTTACAGTGAGATCTCTTCCTACAAAGGTGTGAAGAGTTAATGTGGGGACAGGCCTGGCCCTGAACTCTTGAACATCTGTGTGAATCCCAAAGCAAAGTTGCTCTCGGGAGTCCGAACTGCAGCTTCTTGCTCCAGCTAGTTGCCATTACCTTTACATCATTATATATTCATTGAAGGAATTTCAAATTGCCTGTCCTGGCAGTCTGCTATTTTGGATGAGTGGATGTTATACCCTGTGTCTTAACTTGACATAGTTTAGAAGTGCATTATTACAAGCCCCCCTCATTTCCCCATCCCTATGCATTTTCAAGATGTGTTCCCAACAGAGTCTGCTTTGGCAAGAGGGAGATGTCAGAAGGTGCAAAAGTGGTGCCTATTGGGCAGGAACTTTGTAGTACAGAGAAAGAACAGAGGCTGGAAGATGTGAATGTGTCTGTTTAGAAGTTAAATTTCTTGTGGGTGATGTTTGCAGTGGTAGCGCTGTTGTGACTTTATCAGGGTACTTGTTTGCTTTCTTGACCTGCAAGATCTGGCCATACATTGGAAGTATCTCTGTTTTGCTGTGGATCGAGGTAATTGTCAAAAAAGGAGCCTCTTGTTTGTCCTCTCTGTGATGCCACGAGTTTTCTCTAGGAACCTGGCGCTGGCTGTGGTGTGCTTTGAGGCAATTGTGCCTTTTCTGGGCAAACAAAGGGATATGGCACAAGCAGGTCAGGCCTTTCTGTAGATACTGCCAGGGGTTTATAGTAATTAATGTTTGGCTTTTGGTATCCATGGTAGCGAAGGCACGTCTAAATAATACATACTGAAGAATGGGAGCACTTTTCTTATAATCTGCTTTGTTAGTTTTTTATATTTAAATTTTTTGAAAAATTGGAAGAATTCGTATTTCTTTAAACAGCAGGCCTCAGATGATCAGGTTCTAGTCTGCTGTTGAAAGTGTATTTTATAGTACCTGATAGAAATGCGATTGCTCTGTATGCTGCCAAGGGAAACATACCCGAGCACTGGTGTGTACTCAGTATTCCCTTTTCTTCCTAGATCTCCGTCTGCTGGTGGATGTACCTTGGAAGTGGGGGTGCTTTCTGGAGGACGAAACAAGAGAGTGAGAAGTGGGTGACAAATGTAGAGCAGCTGCCAGCTGGATTCCCCTGTCAGACTCCAGCAGCAGTGGAGCTTTGCACACAACAGCCACTTTGGATCATTTCAGCTGTGTTTAAAAAAAAACACCACCACCAAAAAAACCCCAACAAAACACCAAAAACCACACACACAAAAACCCAACAAATAAGACCAACAAAAAAACCCCACCTCCCACACCACTCTTTTTTGCTTTCTTTTTAACTTGGTAGGGTATTGTTTAATAGGCCTCTTTCATTACATTTTCTACCTGTTGAGTTATAAAGCACCTAGTGGTCAGAGTAATTAATGTGAAGTAATTACTTTGCTGTTTGTATTCTTTAGATATGGAAAGTCTGAACTTTGTATAAACAGGAAACTTTAAAAACATCCTTACTGGGAAGCAAATTGTTTTTAGTGCTCTATTAGGAATCTATTTAACTATTTATTTATTTACTTAACATTGTTGGGAACTACAGTATGCTCGGCATAGGAGGTGTTTGGTGCTCTCGCTGTCTTTGCTTGAAGTCATTCTGTGGCCCTTTACTGGGGATTGTGTATGAAACAAAAGCATTGGAAAGTCACAAGATTCTGGGTCTGAATGGGTCAGAGATTTCAGAAGAGCAGCTAAAGGAAAGATGAGCTAATTTTCTAAGTGATTAACCAGGAAATGTTCTTCCTTCCTAAACCAGCTCTCTGTTTCACCAGCAAGTGTATGTATGTCACAGCTGCTGATCTTTCACATTCATGGGGAATTCTTCTGGTTTAATAATTTTCTTTTGATTGTAATGGTATCTGTAAAGATAAGTTATTATTATTGTTATTTATTGTTCTAGTACTCTGTTTTAATTATGTCTTGAAAACAATTGTTAAACTTTTAGAGGAAGACTGTACTTACGTTGATAGCAGATCTTAAGTTTTTAATAGCTATATGTTTGTGTTTATGTTAAAATACTGTTTAAAGAATAAAGGGGGCACATCCTCTATTTGTGGTGTTAAGGAGATCCATGTGGAAGAGCACCTAAACCATCAATGTAATGGCTTCATATATGTTCATACGAGCCAGCCCTGAGCAAAACGCACGAGAAGGGAGCAGAGAAGTTGTCAGGACCACCTCGGCTTTTGTAGCTCCCAGCTGTGGCCAGGATGTGCTAAGGGAGCACCCGGCAGTAAGATGAACTGAGGCGAAACCTCTAATTACAGCTTCAGTAATAAGATATTTTTTAATAAGTAGTAACTTCTGTAATAAGATGTTTTGTAATAAGATATTTTTAAATAAAGTAGTAACTTTTTTAATAAGATGTTTTGTACTAAGTAGCAACTTCTGTAATAAGATGTTTTTACCGATAGTCTTGTTACCGGGAGCAGGGTGGGATGTGGTTTCCCATGTGTGTCCTGTTGTACCCCTGCCCAGGCAGGGTGGGCCTCAGGTGAGCAGGTTCTAGTCTGCTGTTCGAAGTGTATTTTATAGTGCCCGATAGAAATGCGGTTGCTCTGTATGCTGCCAAGGGAAACATACCCGAGCACTGGTGTGTACTCAGTATTCCCTTTTCTTCCTAGATCTCCGTCTGCTGGTGGACGTACCTTGGAAGCGGGGGTGCTTTCTGGAGGTGACAGATGTGCAGCAGCTGCCAGCTGGATTCCCTTGTCAGACTTGTAGCAGTGCTGCAATAAATTAAGCTTTGACACGGAAATGGGTGTCGCATTGGTGTTCTCTCCGTGTTCTCGATGACCAAGGGTGAGCGTGTCACAGCTGGAAAAAAAAGCTTTATGTTCCAGCGGTTCTTGCCGACACGTGAATCACCCAGTGGCCGCTGCCCGGCGGAGCAGTTTCCAAGCCGGCGGCCCGCTCTTCCTTTGCGCCATGTCCCAGTTCCTGCGGGGCGGCTGCAGGGGCGAGCCTGGCTGCGCGGCAACGAGCCGCCCCCGGCCCCTGGCCCTTCTCCGGGACCCGCGGCAGCGGCGGCGGCTCCCAGCGCCGCGCCGGCCCGTGCGCGCTTTCTGCGCGGCTGCGGAGGCTTTGCGGGGTTTCCGCGCACGCCGCTTCCCGGCTGCGGCCCCACGCCGCGGTTCAGGTCCGACCTGCAGCGTTACGCGCCGGGCAGCGCTGCCAGCGCGGAGCAGCCGCCGAACTCCGGGCCCCTGGCATCAGCCTGAGCCCGAAGCTCCCGGCGGCAGCGCCTCGGGCGCGGTAGCGGCGGCACCGGCGACCCAGCGGGCCGGGCCGGGCCCCCGGCCCCGGCGCTGCCCCCCCCGCACCCCGGTGCCGTCCCGCCCAGCTGCAGGCGGGCGGCGGGGCGGGAGGGGGAGCCCGCGGTCCCGGCCCGGCGGGGGGGCGGTGGCTCCGGCTGCTCCACCCTCCCGTTGTGTCCGCAGGTAGGAGCGCGCTGGCCGGCCCGGGGGAGGAGCGGCCGCAGCTGCCCGCGCCGGGGGTCGGGGGTCGGGCCGGGGGGCTTCGCCGTGCTTGTGCCGGGGCGGAGCGGCGGGGGCTGCCCGCCCGCGGGGGGGCCGGCGGCGCCGGGCTCCGCTGCCGCGCTGCCCATGTGCCCGGCGCCGCTGCCCGCCCGCTCCCGGCGCCTGGCGCCCGCGGCCGCGGCAGCGAGGGGGGGCGCGCCCCGCGGGGGGGGCGGTGCGCGGGGCTCGCGCTGCTGCGGACACTCCGCTCCGCTCCGCTCCGCTCCGCCGCGCCGGCCCCGCAGCGCTGCCTGCGGCGGTGCTGCCCTTGATCCTGCTGGGTGCTTTCGGCTCCGCTCGCACCTGCCTGCCTGCTGCCTGCGCGCCGCGGGGACTGCCTGCTGGCTTTTAACCTTTTGTTATTATAAATACCGACTTTGGGGGGTTGGTGGGTTTTTTTAAAGACCGAGACCAGACATCACCAGACCCACGCAGTTTTCTTAAGCTGCTGGAAATAACTTTGGCCCAGGATTTACAGCCCAGTTTCCACCCACCCCGGCCCCTGTGGACTCCAGCAGGCACGCGCTGCCTAACAGGTTTGCAGATTATTTTATTTTTTTAAAATCATTTTTTCTCCTCATGGCTGTGCGATCACCGTAACTTTAGGTTTAGTTGAAAACAGCCTCTGCCTGAGTTCTCCCCGTTATGAAGGCTCCTCGACACATTTCATGGGACCTTCGGGCAGACCACAGAACTTTATATTTTATTTTGTGGGGCCTTCAGTCGAGATCTTAATGTGCGCGTGGAAGCGGTCATACCAGAACTCGGGCACGCGCAGAAAAAGTGCGAGAGAAACCAGAGATGCTGTAACTTTTTGCTTGCTACATGTTTGGTGTGGTAGCTAAACTTCCAAAGTCTTTTGGAGCCTTTTCGTTTCCTGGGAACTTGAAACTCTGAAGAGAAGCTCCATGCTTTATTAGTTATTCTCGAGAACTGCACCCGGAGTCAGACTCGGAACGTGGATTGCCCGGAGAAGACTAAAGTTGATCTCAGACTTGAATGAAGCACTTCTGGCACGAGCAGGATGGAAGGGATCGACTTGATTTGGAGGAGAACAGTACCGAAGCAAACTTCCTTTTCACCATAAATTCAAGCAACAGCTCCAGCATAATTTCTGAGAAAGCCACCGGTAACTGCAGGTAACATTCAGGGGGAAGAGCTTGAGCTGACGTGGTGGGAAGTGCTGTCGAGAAGGTGAGGTGTCTCTCGAGGGTATTTGAGATGGATGTTTTGAACCTGTGGATCTCCCTAACCCTTGGGCAGGAGACACGAGGACACCACGTCTGTGGGGAGATCTCCCTGGGCCTCATCTCTGTGGGACCGACACGTTCCAAACGTGCCCCAGTGTTCCTGTAGAGCCGAACTGATTTCTTGCTTACAACCTGTTCCGCTGACCTTTTGGGATTTATCTGCTGGAGGAGGGACTCATACTTCAGGATTTTTGTTTTTTGTTTGTTTGTTTGTTTAAAATATGCCTTTGAGCTCCCAGCGGCCTTTGAGCACGTGGCACCAAGGAAGAGAAATGGTGATGGCAAGGACTGGAGAAGTTGTGCGGTAAGCAGTGCTGGCGGTGACCGAGGCGCTCTGTCCCCGCTTTCCTGCCTCCCCGCCACTGGGACCGCACGCTGGGCAAGCCGACGAGCTTTGCCGACGGCCGGAGCCCACCGCAGGGTGAGGACGCATTCCTGAGCGGTATGTGTGGCCGGAGCCCGCTGCTGCAGCTGGTAGCATGAGTGCTGGCCCCCAGCTGCAGCTGGCTGTCCTCTGGCCCTGGCTGCTCATGGCGACGCTGCAGGCAGCACTGGACCATACAGGGCTGGCGCTGGCGGCGGGGGTCGAGTCGGAGAGGTCGGCGACGCAGAAAGCCATCATCAGGGTGATCCCTCTCAAAGTGGAGCCGATCGTCCTGGAAGGGGAGTTTGCAAACGTTGCGGAGGTGACTCCAGCCGAAGGAAAGCTGCTCCAGGTAAGAGCAGCTGCGTGTTACCCAGCTCCACCTGCCTTGCCTTCCCGCTCCTCCCCCCCCCCCCTTTGCCCTCCTTGCTGCTTCAGCTCCCAGCGCAATGTGTTTGGTTTTATTTCCTGGCTGTGGATTTATAGCCAAAGCGACGAGACGTTTTGCGTGTGAGCTGTCCACCTGTGTTTTGTTGCTTCGTGTTCCTGCCCCCCAGCCCTGCAGACTGCGGTGGGGGAGAGGGGATGGTGCACATGGTTGGCTCTTCGTTCGGTCGCGATCTGTAGCTGTGTTGTGTTAATGTTGAATTTTGGATGTGGTCGGTCGATTCCATGAAGATTATTGCATATCTTAATTGATGTTATAAAGCTGAATGTGTAGAGTCACATGTTGAGATGTTAAACATCTGACAGAAAACATGATTTTTATTTTTTTTTTTATGAAATCTGGAAGGTTTTACACACGCTGCTGTGGGTTACTTGGCTTCTGTTACAGCTAAAATACACATCCAGACTTTGCCCACCAGAATGACTGACCCTGCTAGTTCTCACCTTGTGTGTTGCCTGTACCTGAAAATTGTGTTTTACCCATACAGTGTGGTGCCTGTGGTGTCACCACCATGTATTTTTGTAAGTGAAATTAATGCTGGTTTCTGACCTTTACTAAGGAGAGAGCATCTGAACATCTCGCCGTGAGGTGCAGATGCTGCTGAGAGACAGAGCTGAGCTATTCAGTGAACAGACCAATCTCCTGCACAAGCTAAGTTTAGAGCCCAATTTCTTGAGACCTGGTGTGTACTCTCCCATTTCTGTTGGTAATTTGCTTGGCAGTCGTGTGCTTTTGTTCTTGAAAACAAAAAAATTACAAACTAGCCTGCATTAATATTAAATCTTAGTTTTTGCGTGGCTTTTTCTAGTCTTCACTTTCCAAATGTGGTATGTTGTAATTTTAATTACATTTGTAGCTTGGAAATCTAAATTAAAGTAATAATTTTTGTATGGTCATGTAAGACAAGAAATACAGTTGAGCCAGCTTTAGAACACGGTCAATTGTCTGAAAATGAAAATGGGCAATCTGTGACATTTGTAAAGCCCGTTTTTCCACCCTGCTTTTGAACTACTCAGAACAAAAGCTATGCTATAAAATTATATTACCAGGCTAAAAAAATATCTTAGGCAAATGTACTCAAGGTCCTGTTCTGTCGTGAGGCAATGTCCAGGAAAGTCAATATTTATTCCTTACAAAAACTACAGTGGTGTCGCAACTGAGCACAAAGTATCGAGTGTGGACCTTTTCGAAATGAGAAGATGATAACCCCTATTGTGTGATGTGTGGACGTCTTTAGCCAGATGAAGTGATACAAAGTGGGATTTTTGTGTCGCCTGCTGTCACAGCAGCACAAACAAGATGTTTTGAATACTAAGCGCAGAATAGGGTCAGATTAACGAATGGACTCCATCCTTTAAAAACCATCCTTGAAATGGAGAGGGTCGGGGAAATGCTAATCTAATCTGTTGGGTCTGTGTACACAGATACTGACCTGCAGTGTATATGTTTTCAGGCCTTGATTCCGCCACTGTGTGCGCGCAGGTGGTTGTTCCTATGCCATATCCCGCTGAATCCAGTGCGGAAAACCGTCTGGGTCTGGTTTCAGAGGGCAGTGTTGGGATCGGGGGTCGGAGGGTCAGGCTGTGCCTCTTGCAGCAGGATATTTGTCTGGTGCCCCGTACCGTGCTCTGGGAAAGCGTAGTCGAGTGTACCTGTGACTGCTCTCATGTGTTTCTTAACGGTGTGGTTTCTAATGCTGCCACTGCATATTGAAACTCGGAATATAGAATGCCATTTGAAATTGTTTGGGTCCTGATCCTGCAGTGGCTTCCTGCCTCTGGAAAGACACAATGGAAAATGGCGTTGTAACTGTTAAGGTACAACATAAGTAAGAAATTAGTGGGAGGAACTACATTTAGTTCTCATTTAGTTAGTTGGATACTACATACACCTGAATTGGGCTTTATTGGGAGATTTCATTTTACATATGGTTGTCAGCATCCCAATCTTGCAGAAACGTTAGATCATGTGCTTAACTGTGATGACACTGGAACTTATTTAAACAAACTTAAGCCTGTTCACACATACCCGCACAATTGGTTCTTTATATGTAATTTAGGTACATAACATTATGATCTTTACAGTTAAGGAGTTTAGAAGTATAGCTTTTACACCATTTTTATGTCAGACCCAGTAAGATGCCATCAGCTTTCGTGCCCATCGCAGGAGAACACAAACTGCAGAGCTTAGCTTGGAAGAGTGGATGGCCCAGTCCTATTTTCAGAGCAATGCTCTCTTAGTTCAGTGGAATAATAAGATTGCTTAAGGATAAGTGGTGCAGAGTTACCCTATGTTCAAGCAAAGTTCTCTTCAACTTATAATTAACTTCACACTGTTCTGGACAATGTATTTTTAGAAATACATTCTTAATTTAATATAGGAAATCCTGCACGTAAGTGATGGAGCCTCACCAAATATACTTCTACCAGAACATTTTCTTGGTTTCATTGCTCCCTGCCATATTCTCTGGGATTGTCTACAGAAACAGACTTTGATCGCTGTGTGTTGCATTCTTAGAAGCTAACTTTAAAAATATCTTCTTTACCTATAATAAAATAACCCCAGTGTCGAATTTCTCCTCACACCCCGTGCCCCTGTGACTGGTTCTTCTGGGAAATGCCCGGATTTTCAGTTTTGCAGGTCAGTGATCCGTGGAGCGTGAGCAGGGAGACACCAGGCAGCTGCTGGGGACGCGCCTGCCATCCACCCTGTTCAGCAGAACGCAGACAGTGTTACCTCTGGCACTCCGCACGGTGCAGTATGATGCAAAGGGAGAGGAATTTCTCAAGTAGGCAGAGCCACTTAAGACTTTATAGGTCAAAAACCCAACACCTTAGACTTCTTACAGAAGTCGTCTTCGAGCTTGTTCAGAGCTCAAGCTTGTTCAGGTAGCACATACTCTAAGCATTAACTATTGCTTAACACAGGACAAGTCGTTTGCAGTTTCCAGATGCCTGGAGGTTTAGATCTCTCCTGAGCTTACTGCAGTAGCCTGGGCTACTTCTGAAAAAGAGTCCCAGGGAAGCCAGCAAATGGCCCCGTGTTAAAGATGGAAGAACCAAACCTTTTAGACGGGTAGGATGGAAAGCCCAGAGTTGGATCTGACCGGTACCAGGTGATCCATGAGCAGCTGGGGATTCAACATGCCCTCCAAATGGCAATTCCCATAGCTGGCTGCAGACCAGTTCCCCTGAACGTGATTGATAATGCAGTTTTCATTTTTGGCTGTTGTCTTAGCTGATTTTTGAGGAATAAATCCTGGCTTCTTGCCTGTGCCTCAGTCTCCACTTGATACTGGAGAGAGCTGAAGATGTTGGGTTGACGATAGATGGGAAAATAAGGAACATCTTGGAGAGAAAAAGAGAGAGCCATTGTGGAGACCTGAGAGGAGGAGATTTAAGTTTTTTCCATATAGAATTACAACAGAATTCACATGCAAATCTAATTGTGGAAGAGAAAGCCCTTTTTATTTGGGAAATAGTTCAGTACTTGAAGGGTTTTTTAAGTAAGGTGTATATACAAGCATGTATAATTAAAACTGAGCATTCATATCTATTTGAGATAGGGAAAAGGGTGACACCGTTGGGGTGTGCAGTGTGGCTGGGATCATTACAGTCTCTAGTTCTGGGGCTAGTATTTTGGAAATAATGTTAAAAGTTTGGGAAAAGTCCCAAACGATAATATTTAAAAAGAGATGAATACACTCCAACTAGTGTATTTACTATAGAGAAGGCAAAGAAATCATCGATCACCAATCACCTTACATGCCCACATGTAGAAAATACACAATAGATACGCAGAACAGTGGAACAGTTGTCTTATATAGCAGGCAAAAGTATATAATCAGTTTTCCCAACATGCATTATGTTATCGCAAGTCTCACAATACTGTTTCATTTCTGTATAATCTTAGCAGTTATGGAGCTACGTGATTGCTGAAGAAAGTCAACTTTCAGTTACCCACTGAGCACATTGCTTTAAGTGAAGACTGCACAAAAAAACCTTGAGAACACCAAACAAGCTCCCTAAAGGCTCTGAATGCCAAAAGCAAGGGTTGGCCTCTTTTGTGTGTGTCCATCGGTCTGTCCGTGTCCCCCCCCGCCAGTAATAAATTACTTAAACCCCATTATTTTTAAAGTCAATCTTCTATTTAGGATGGAATGAGTGAGAATTAGAGGAGGTTTCTCAGTCATCACTTTTAAGGTGTTGTGTGCGATTCAGACACTGAAAATCAGACAGATATATTCAGAAAAGAAGCCCAGTGTGCGTTTGTAACAGCAATGGTAATTAGCCGTTGAAGTTGCTACAAGGAACCCAACATGATCATCCTGGAAATGCAGAGTGTTTCCAGTGTTGCAATGCATAGTGCTACTGGAGAATTATAATCACCTACTCAACTGCTTATGGAGGGTTACACTCCCAACCCATAAGAAAGTAAATCTGTTAGTAGTCTTCTATACTATTAGCTCCTGGATCAACAAAAGGATGTTGAGTGCATAATGTTGACAGAGATCAAAGAAGTGGGAAAGTCTAACCAAATGATAATGGGGACTTAAATTACCTGTGAATAAACTGGTCAGATAGCACAGTAAGAGTAGGTTCAAAGCAGCAATTTCTGCCTCTTGGAACAGCTAGTACTAGAGTACACAGAGAGATGTTCTTGACTTAGTGTTAAGTAATGTGCAAGAACTGACTCAAAAAACAGCAATAATTGAGCCATTTGGATCGACATAATAAAATTTGTTGCCTAAGTACCAAAAAGTGGAACTCTGATATGAACCTTTGGAATGGGAAATTGTGCTAAAGTGAAACAGTGGGACAAATGGCTCTTACAGCTTGAAAAAAATATCTTTAGGTGTGACAGATACTGCTCAGGAAAGTAAAAGCAGCCTTGGGAAGCATACGAAACAGTGAATCAAAAAGACAGTAGTAACCTAATGCAAATACACTGGTGTTCAGGAAACTATTTGGGCTAAAGAGATCTTTTAAAAATATGTCATATAGTATTAGTGTAGGATTGATATAGTATATAGTATAACCTACAGTGTAGGTTAGTGTGATATTAGTGTTTGTATAGGATTTAAGTGTGTCTGAAAGGTGAGCCATTGAAATACAGATGCAGAGTAGGGAGACTCAGCTAGAGTTAGCTGCTGGAAAAAGCTGAGCTTAGAGGGTGTATCTGAATTTCCACCCCCCTCCTGAGCAGGTGCAGAGGTGTTGGAGCTTTGTTTGGTGTGTCTTCTCCTTTCCTGATCCAGAAAACGTGGCGGTAAACTGCTCTCTGTTTAAGGAGTTCAAAGGACTTCCAGTGCACCATCTGGTGCTGGTCATTGTCCTGGCAGAATTATTTATGGCACGCGTAGGCGTAGATCCATCCTGAATTGAGGCTTTTCAGTACTAAAAAGGTCATGGATTTGGAGGCCCAAGTAATTACCTGGGGCAGGCACGAACAAGAGAAACAAACCCAACAGCAGCAGAGCAAAGATACATGGTCAGAAGGTGAAATCAACAGGGCTGGAGCAAGTGACAGTCAGCAAGGGACTTCTGGCCATGCACAGCGGTCCTGGAATATATCCAAGGAGCAAGTGGACATTTCCCAAAGATAAGCTGGCAAAGGGGTGAGATTACAGAAGGGAAACGGGCCTCAGTCATTCCTCTTGGTGGTAGCCAGGCTGGATTTGTGGTTGAAATGGATCTGGACCGTTAGAGAAATCACTTTTTGCTAAAGGCAATGAAAGGAATAATATTTAATATTATTTATATATATAAATAAAAGAAAAAATAATAAAAGGAAAGGTTTGGTAGGCATTTCATACAAATTATGGAAACCTGGTCTGAATGGCACGTGAATTCATTCTCTTTAGATGAAAACTTACAGAATCGTCAGTGATACGAACACCACAATCTTTGTGTGATTGAAGAGAACTATTGTATTAGACTTTGTTTTGGACAAAACCTGTCGTGCAGTTTTGTGTATTCTATCTCTGTGTTTTTCCATGCATAGAGCTCTCAAACATGCCTAAAAGCTTTCTGCGGACTTTCCCCAAAAGTCTTACTTAGTCTGAAAACAAGCAAGTTTTAACCTAAAAGGAAGCAATGTAACATATCAGTGCAGTGGAGAATGGGCAGTGTGGTTTGATCTTCAGGTCTGTGTGTTCAGTATCATAAAAATCTGTGTTGCAAGGGTTACCAAGAGTCAAATATATGAAATTTTGGTTTGTAAACAAAGCGGAGTTGTAAGCTAAAGCTCAGTATAGGGGTATATACCACACTCAAGCAATTCATATTCGTATTTTATCATCCTCATGGGCTTCCTTCCATTCTAGGGCTTGAGATTAGATGTATACAGGAGGACAGGGTATGAAGTAGGCATAAGTTGCATGGATGATTGTGGTGGTCTCTTCTGGCTTCAAGTTCTGTGAGTGTATTTATTTATTTATTTTTAATATCTCTTTATTTTCCCCTTATTTCACCGCCTGTAAAGAACAGGAAGCGTTGTACTGCCTTTCATTTGCCCATAACACTTTCAGTCTGCATTAAGGAATCATAATCACATCTCATGCTTCGGAGCTTCGGGATTGCTGCCAGCACGGGTCAGGCGGGAGGTGGCCAAGAGCTGTCTCTGGACCTTTTCACCATTTTTCTAGGAGCATCAGGGACTGGCCTTCCCTCAGAACAAGGCACTGGAACATATAGGTCAGTGCTCAGAGGTAGCAGAGAGAGTATTGTTTTGAATATGCCTATGTTTTATGGGTTACTCTTGTGCAGATCACCAGCTCAGTGGAAGGTTCTCTTCCCCCCTGCAGCCACCCCATCCAAATTACCTGAAATTTTGGGTGTGTAGCCTCTTCCTCTGCAGCTTGAGACATGAATCATCTGCCTAGATCAACGGATGTGTTCTCACCTCGTCACTTCCCTAACCCTAAAGGGGATAGTTAAGGGCATTAGTGGCCTTTGATCTCCTCTTTGTTCTCCATCTCAGTAATGTGGTCTCCAGTGATCGAGTAGGTTAATCTAATGTGTATTACTGTGCTCCGTATCAGGACAGTGGCAGGAATGGATTGCCATATACAAAAATTGTGACTAGGTAGCTGAATTAATTCCTTTGGCTATAAACTCTATGAAACAAATTACAAGCTTTTTACCAAGTTCAGTTATGATGTGTTAATTTCAAACATAAGTGAAGCAGTTTGGGGATTAAATTTGCTATTGTTTTGACAAAAGGTATGTGAATTCTAGTTCAAAATCACATGAAAGAAAAGAATTTACACTTCCTACATCTAAAGCACTTCAGCAGCTGTTGTTCCAAGGGGTCTTTGTTCAGCTAGGTGGATTTGCTCAAGACTGCTGGTGCATCGCCGCAGAAAGGACACGCGCTGCAGAAACTTGGGAGAGAGAGACATTGGGATTGAATTGGATCCAGGTATAAAAAATGGATAGCATTCCAGTCCTGTTACAGATGTGTGGCGGTTTTCTTTACAAAGGCCCAAAAGCCCAATAATGGAGCAGAGCAGGTGCGGTGAAGACACTGTCTGAAAAAGGGTTTAGGGCAATTGCCTCGTGGTAGAGCAGAAGCGGCGACTTGAGGAGGTCTAGGTAGTGAATGGAGAACACTGGTTCTTTCCTTAGTTGAATTTTATGCAGGGTCCTGCACAAAAATGTTGCTTTCAGATTGTTTAAATATAGGCAACATCTCTGAGGATGTGAAAGTCAAATAAGAAAGAGTGCATCGTGGCAACTCCTGTCACCTCCTGGGTGTCAGTTTGAATCACAGGTTAATGCTTACCAAGTTAGCCTCGTTAGACGACCACCCAGTGTAGAAATACAACTTCATAAACCCTACGTTGACTCTGTTTTATACTAAGAGAGCTGACATGTATATCTGTTATTGCTTCAGTCTTGGACCATGTTACTTCCAAAATTATCTTAACAACTTTTATTTACTAAGACAGTTGTATTCCAAAGTAAGTGGAACCTCACTAAGGTCCTGAAGAGATGAGCAGGAGTTCTCCCCCTTCCACTTGTCAGCTGGACCTCAGTTATTCATTCATTCTGTAAATGTCCTGAATGGCAGTCCTCATTCCCAGCCATGCTGTGGGTGCAGGTATGTCCCTGAGTGTCACTGCCAGAGACTTCTGTCCAGACATTTCCCTAGGGCCACAAAAATGTCTCTGTCCTCCCTGTTACCCTCTATTTCATCTGGTCTCATTCATACAAGTGTAAGATGCCCCAGGTTATATAGTTCCACTCAACTGTTGGTTTTTTTTTTCTACTCATCTACTCTCTGATGTTTCTTTCTTTTATCACTTACATCTTCCTTTTTGTTCAGAACAATGTTTATTCTTATTATTTTTCTGTACATGTTCTTCTTGATCACTGCCAGTGCACAAAATGGTTTAGGCTGTGGCCTGGCATCATTTGCGTCCAGCACTTTCCTCTCCTTCATGCTTCTCTATGGTCATCTGGTCTTTCCATTTGCTCCTTCAGAGTACCTCTGATCTCCGTTTCTCTCTCAAGCGGAAGGAAGGTGGCTGTACCAAAAGCTGTTATTTGTCAGCTTGTAAAAAATACATACCTCCATGAGAGATGCAGATGCCTGATTTGAGTGATGGACGAGCCCCGTGTACTTGTACAACATGCAGCTCCTGTAAGCCGTGTGTTGAAAAGGACCATCAAAATGATTTGTGTAGGCTCTTGGTTGGGAAATCACAGTGTGCCATTTCTGACAGCTGCACCTAGTTGAGGCCTGAGTTGGTGCCGGCTGATGCCTTCATGCCCCGTCGCTGACTGCCTCCTTTATGGTTGCTTTCTCCATAAAACAAAGACTGGGGAATGCCTGTGAACAGGTCCCTGCTGAGCCCTCCCCAAGAAAACCAGCCATAGCTTTCTTTGCTGAAGACACCTGAGTGGAACATCTTGTGTTCACATGATGTCACAGAGCCTTCGACTGGCCAGGAACCTCTGATGGAGATCAAGGCGCGGGAAATGCAGCAGTTATGGGGCACTTCAACTACATCCACTGCACTTCAGGGAGCTGCTAGGCAGGGAGCCCAGAGGGTGAGAAGCAGTGCTGGCCTTGGGTTTTTCCAGAACCTCCTTCAAAATCCTGCTTCTGAAAGGATGCTCTGTGACAGTGACAATAATGCATGTTGTTCCTGCAAAGATGTTGAGAGAGAGACTGAAAAATCATCCGTAGTTCTGTTTTAATGCAGAAAGAGGAATTATCTGAAATTGGATAAGGTTGTCAAAAAGGAGCTGAGAGGGCAACTGAGAATTATATCCTTGCAGGTGGCGTGAAGGTATTTAAGGACACTATGGTAGGAATTAAGATCAAATGTACCTCTCAAGAAATACTCAAAAAATGATAAAATCATATCAGCCTACCTAAACATAAGGGTAAGACAGTATACGAAAGCATCCTGAAAAGGAAAAAAAAGTGGGTAAAGTGAGAAAAACAAGCTAAAAATATGTGAAAACATCATGAAAAGAGGAAAAAGAGAAATAACCTGAAATTGATAAAAACCTGAAAAATAGATTCTCTTCAGTCACATCAGAAGCAGAAAACTTGCCTGACAACCTGTAGGACCTATACAAAACTGAATTCTAAAAGAGGCACTTGGGGCAGCTAAACTCATAGCAGAAAAATGAATGCAATTCTTTTTGTGTTTTCATCTGTCTCAGGCTGAAATGTCTGGAGATGAGATGGTGATGTAGATAGACAAAATTAACATTATCAGTCACCAGGATCAGATGGTATTCACCCAGGAGTTATGGAGGGTGGAATCGTTGAACTTTTAACTATGTATATGAACTCTTCCTTAAAGTCACTGGAAGGTGTCTGATGTGATACCAGTTTTTCTCTGGGGTCCAAGGCATCCACAAAAGCCTAGACCAGATGCTATAAAATCTGTATGGAGTAAGTTGGTAGAAACTATAAGGCAGAGTATTAAGAAGTGGATGTGAAGGGGTCAGCAGGTGCATCAGTTGGGTAGGTCTGGCTGAATTTCCAAAACGCCCAAGTCCCTCAGCAAAGGCTTTTAGGGAAACTAAGACATAGCGTAAGAAGGAGGCTCCTGGATAAATAATTACTGGAAGATAAGCAGCAGGTGGTAGGAATAGCTGGCAGATTGTCACAGTGGAAGAAGCTGATGACCATAGTTCTGCAGGCGTGCGTGCTGGCAGCAATGCTGCCCTGAATGTTTAGGCATTTGGAGACCGAGGGCTTGGTGATGTTTTAGTGCTTCCCAATACTAATTTGAAGTAATGAAGACAAGGATTAGCTCTGAAGCATTGCAGAGGAACCTTATGAGACTAAATGCTGTAAGGAGATGCTTGTGGAAAATCAGTCATTTCTTTATATTAAGGGGGTGGGCTCTGATTTGTCCATTACCACTTAGAAATTGTACCTTGTGGCTGTAATAGATTGTTCCATGCCAGTGTCAACTTAGTACCTGGTGGTTGTCACAGAGACAAAAAGAACATTAGGAATGAAAAAAGGAGAGAATAAACCAGAGAATATTTTTAAGCACCTGTAGAAATCCATGATACATTCACATGCTGAATGCTGTGTGGAAGTTCAGTTCCATTGCACACCTTTAAAAAAGATGTAGTAGTATTGGAAGAGTTTTGGAGAAGAACGTGAGGATAAGAAGAAGTATCAGATGTGTTTTATACAAGGAGCAACTAACTGGACCAATACACTTCTGGCTGGAAAAGAGGCAGCCAAAGGATAATATGGAAAAGATCTACAGAGTCATGAACAGGGGTTGACTGTTAGTCTTTTTCGATATGAAAATACTGGGGCATCACATGAGGCTACTAGGAGCCAGGTTCAAAAAGAAGTGCTCTTCATACGCTGTGCAATTAACCTGTATGATTCCTTGCTGCAGGAACTGCTATGGATGTTAAAAGTTTACAAAGGTTCAAAAACCACAGGAACTAGGGAATGGGAGAAGATTCCATCAACAGCTGTTAAATAACTGGTCCCAGTTTTGCCTCAGGAAGTCTATAAAATGCAGCTTGTTGGAGGCCTGGAGTGTCCTGGGGAGAAGCCCTGCATGCTCATCCTGTTCATACTTCTTTAATAATCCATTGTTGGCAACTGTCAAAGCAAAGATCATGGGCTAGATGGACCTTTGGTCTGAAGCTATACTGCTGTTCTTGTAGTCTCATCTTCGACAGAACACCTATTCAGCCATTGGGCCCACCACCTTCAGCACCAGCCCTTTCCAGTCCACCTCTGGTCTGCTTGGGCAAGTCTCTGTGGAGGAGGTGTCATAAGTACATCCTTCGCCATCCAGTACCAGCTTTGAGCTTGGCTGTTCATTCACTTAGAAGGCACTGTACAGTTCCCTGGGGTCTGTTATCACAGATCTGAACCCATAGCTCTCACCTGGTGCTGCTAGCCAGTGCTGGATGCCTTTGACACTTTGGCCTTCATATCTTCCTGGAGGTACTGTTTTTATTCCTCATCACCCTCAGTCTGCACAATCCCATCAGCTGCTCTGTTGGTGGGATAATAACCATTATGATTTAGGCAGGTATGCTCCCTGCCTTGGTGTGTTCTGTAGTGCAATAATACCTAGTGGAATATCAACCCAAATGTTGCTATAGGTTCTTATTTTTCAGAGCAACATCTGCTTCTCAGAATGGCTTAAATGAGTGTGCATTTGGACTCTTACTTGTCCATCTTTGTATCCAGCCATGCCCTGCACATTTACAGCTTGACGTGTAAGCGACGGAGGAGGAAACCTGGTACCCCTTGAGAAACAGCACAGTCACTTCAGCCCCAGTGGCAAGAGGCAGAGTTCCGTATGTGATAGGGCCAGGTGGGCTGTGTCTTATGAACATAGGGTGAGATGTGGAAGTTTTTGGTCATAAACCTTCACTACTAATTCTCATCTTTAACAGCTTCAGACTACCTTTGGCCTCTTCATGTTGGTCATCCCGCATAAGTTTGTTGTGCCCCTTTGCAATAAAGCCTCTCTTCCTCTTGCAAATGTACCAAGATGACTTCAAAATTTCTCAGGATCTTGTTTAAGAAAACATGAACACCCTCTTAATTTTTTTTGAGTATTCTGCACTTTTCAGTGCAGAACGTACAACCATTGTCCTTCTGAATGATGCTACCCCAGCTTGGATATTCCAGTTATGGCAAAGTCAGAGTTTGTGCAATCAGTTTCTAGCAGGGTGGCTAAGTAATATATATTTAATTATTTTATTGAGTTTTATTGCTTGCTGCATGTTCTCCATCTGTGATTAGATTAAGTGCTCAGTTGAGTACATTTCTCCTAATATTGAGATGCCATTGTCCCAACTCCAGTCAGTCTTCAGGAATAGCAAGAGTTATCCTGCAGGCAACAGTGAATGTATCTCTTGTGACTCCTGACCTAGTACATACAGTTTGCCTTTACAAGTCTGGTCTTCCTAAAGAGGTAACTGTCTTGATGGAAGACTTTCTTCAAGGGTGTATAGACTTCAAGGGTGCAGAATAGTAGGATGCATGTGTCTAACTCAACGAAGAACTTGCATGCTGCTTATGTTCTTTAGGAATCCTGTCTTTGGTGCTGCCAGGAAGACCCTAGCACTGGGTGCATCCATCAGGAGTATCATTCCTCTCCAACAACATCAACCAATGTTGAATTCTGGAACCTGTGACAAAACTGTTATCAGTTCTGTATATCTAAACCTTCAAGCGCACCTTGCAAACATCCTGCTCCTGTGCACCAGATCTTGGGATGTAACAAGGTATCTTACTCCTTCCACCTGTTTCTGCCATTTCTGTCCTCCCTCTTCTCCCTTTTTTTGGGCACAGACTAGGAGCCCAGCTGGGCCCAACACCACAGCACCCAGTCAGTGCTAGGGAGCAAGAGCTGAGATGTGTACTGTTCAATTTTGCAGCTTCCTGACCTTTTCAAGGACCTCTGTCACAAGATACCATTGTGTCAGGAGGCTGCTTACTAGCACTGGATGTGTTCTTTCCTCCTCGTGTTCCCAATGTGTTGTGTATATTGTAGCCAACCCCCAGAGTGTTTGGGTAGAGTACATGCTGTTAGAAGTTAGCTTCTCTGTATCTCAGTGTCAGGTATTCGCGTGGTTGAAATAAGAACCTCTCTACGTATTAGAGAATATATATATTTTTACAGGTCTGTTGGCATATATCCCTTGCCTAGGGAGGGAATCATGGTAACCTGTGCACAGCAGCTGCTTGGCCACCCAGAAGACCGGTTGACATAGAATCACTTAAGTTGGAAAAGACCTTTAAGATCAAGTCCAACTGTAAACCAACATTTGTCTTGAAACAAAAAGGACTGTGCCAGACATCTTCCTACTGGGGGGAAAAAAGTAGAAACAAAACCAGAAAAGGGACACCCCCCACCCCACCCCCCCGCCCCCGTAATCCTGTGGCCATCAGCTGAATTACTCTACATTAGTCATTTAATGAAGCCCCTAAATGTGCAGTAAATGTCCATAAGTACTCTGTGCTTTTTAGGAAGGTCTGGTTTACTTAGAGATACCAGATAAATAAATCAGTTCACTTGTTCTGGGACATAGAATTCTTCCCCCGACATGGGAGGTGTTAAGTAAGTCAAAAATAGTTTCAGGTCCTTGCCAACTGTATCATTTGCATTTTAAGGTCTTCATGCTCAAGTAATTTTAAACCAGATATTCTGAAATCCCATCCTTGCTGTTGAAAGCTGTGGAGCCAGGGAATCCAGTGTGCCTGGCAGGAACCCAGCATCAGGAATGCTGAATATATCAGTGGTGGAAAGCTGTTTTAGCCGACAGGCTACAAATGAGAAATGTGGGATAACGTCTGAAGGGACAGTTTGCAGAAGCAGTGGGTTTTGCAAAATTTACTTCCACAGGTGCCAACAAGTGCTGGCTCCGTTGCCTACAGGCCAGCCTGTTTCTTGGATTCCTGGTAAGCGCCTTCTTGGTTCTGTAGTCTGACGGATTAATTGATACCTGTCTAATCCCCCGAAACCCTGCTGCAAGATCAGGTGAGATGCATTGGTGGTGATCCTGTGGACTTTGGTCTGGCTGGGACAGGCTGGGGGAACACTAAAGCCAGAGCTACCAGAGAAGCTCGTTTGTCCTCCTTGACCGAGTCACACAGAAGTCAGGACATTTCCTCCAGTCCCTCCTCTGAACTACTGCCTCTAGATTTTGATGCTAGATAATGATTGTTATTATAGAATCACAGAATGATAGAATATTTCAAGTTGGAAGGGACTCATAAGGATGATCAGAAGCAGCTTCTCTTCTCTTAGACATCTCATCCCTACACAGACTCGTGTTTCAGTCATTCTGGATTGTTTGCTGGGACTAATAAGCAGTAACGTATAGATTACACCACTGCAGATACCTGAACTTCTGTCCATCTGAGGGTTTTACAGTTTTCTTTGACCCTGTGGTCCTACAATTCAGTATGGAGCTTTGGGAAAGGAGCGTTGACCTCTATCCCAGCATGGGATCCTAAGCAGGGTCACACCATCCAGACAGCGTGATAACATGAGCCTGTGGCAGCTTGTTTATTATTCTAACCATGTTCTTAAATGTGACTGTCCTGGTAGCAAGAAGCTCTGCCAGAGGGTGAGAAAGACCTGCTGCTAAATGCCTTGACATCCAGCGGCTTTATTCCCCCTTCCCAGATAAGGTTTCTTATATGCTTTGCTAAGGTCATATCTTAAGTTTCACTGGAGCCGGAAAATAGCCCTTCTCTTCCCTCCAGTGAACCCCAGATCTTCACGGGCAAAGTGGTATGTCTCCTCAGACGTTTGATGTCAAGCAGACCATCTTCTTCCTGTCTGCACCCAACCAAACCCGTCAGGTGGCCTCTGTTCATTTGTGTCATGAACTGGGAGATAAAGAGGTGCAGTGATACTGGTAATTGCATAACATGTTGTATGAGGAGATGTGGTGATACTGCCTGAGTGTTCGTGCCTCTGGCTGTCAGTAAATTCCATCAAAGGTCAAGTTATACAATGGCCTCTCCAGTGGATGTCTCCATTCTTGACATCTACAGAGCTGGCGTGCAGAGTTCCATTGAACTCTGTACCGTTGCAGATGCTTCCAGGAATGATGCCAAATTAGGTGGATTGTGGTTTGCAGACCTCTCTGAAGCGCTTGAGATGCCCCTCCCCACTTGCTCTTGAGGAGAGCCAGAGAGGGAATTAACGCTTGGAGTTACTCGCCTTCTGAATATGTATGTGCGTTGTCATTTGAAGAAGAAAATAATCTTAACAGATAGTAATTGGGCCATTTGGAGATGTATAGTACAAATCCACATTAACTGCTTGCTCTGCCTGCACTGAAGCCTTGTGGCTGGGATGAGTTGCAGGCCCACAACAGACAGGATGTCCATGAGGATGTCCATACTTACCGTTCTGAATACATACACACTGACATGTATCTCAAGGAAGACTGCCCAATGATGGTAAGCTTTTTTTCTTCTTCCACAGCGGCAATCTGACCTTTGTGCCATGACTTATGAAGTGAGGGAAAAAAAGGTGAAATGAAACTGGTGGTAAATACCAGGGGTGGACATACTGCTTTGAGTAAACAAGATGAATGCCGATATTGAGAAGCCTGATGTTTCCATGAAGGCAAACTTCCTTGTGTTTATTTAATTCTGTTGTTAAGAACTTTGAGAGATTTTTGATACCTTATAAACTCTGGTTAAGCATCTGTGTGAGCATGTGTTTAAGCAGGTGGGCTGAAGAACTGTAGATGTTTTGTGAATATTCCTATGCTTATCTAAAAATTATGTAGGACTTGAAAAGTCCTGTAGAACCCAGGTGAAAGCTGCTGACACTTAAGACCTTTTGCGATTTTTTTGGAATGCGTTTTATGTTAGCACCGATTTGAAGGAAATTTAGGAAGATTTTATGTTGAATTGTTGCTTGTCTGTGTCCTGGTGGAGACATCACATCGCCTGGGGATGTTGGTGACAGTCTGGCTGCCTCTTGGCCGTGCAAACTAGCCCATAGTTTGGGCGTATGGTAAGGATTTCCTTTGATCCAGCATGGCAATTCCTGTGATCTTCAATCTCCCCAGTCGAAACTGTACTCAGGGGAACACATCTGATCTTTTGACCATGATGTCACACTGGCAGCCTCTGTTCATTTGTTAGTTTGTCATCATACCGTCCTTTCATTATCGACTGGAAGGTCAATGAAGTTGGTTGTTTTCGGAGTCGGTGCTTTCAAGGGTACAAGTCCCTCATCCTCTGAGTATTTTCTGAGCTCTTTGTTCCTGTAGTATATTGGTGCCTGTGGCTATATCTGGACATCCATTGTTCCCATGTGGCCAAGACATCAGAGCTGGTGGCAAGCCTTGTTTTTGATGTTATTTAAGATGGTGCAGAACTTTGTTATCTACAAGAAGACTGCGAGAAAGAAGTAATCTGCTTCTCTATTTGATTGACTTTTCCAGGTAGTTCTTAGGTAGTTCTTAAATTACATAATTTCAGTTCCATTTAAATGATTAAACTTAAGTGATTAGAGCAGGGTGAAGAAAAAAGAGCAATGCATGTGTGTATTGAATGCCATTCTAATTAATTCTTCACCTAATGCCTCACCTGTGGATACTGAAGTCTCGTCTGTATGAATGGTTGGAGGCTGGCTGTTGCGCATACCTGAATTGTTCATTAAGAAACTGCATCGCCACCAAGTTTCCTTTTCTCTCTTCAGTTGAGAAATGAAACGTTCTGGTGTAAGGAACTAACTGAAACACCATGTTTATAAAATGTTTTTGTAGAAGTGATTCTTTTCGTTATGCTCAGTTGATGCAAAGCCCAGCTGGGTGATGTTTTCATCCAGCTTTGAAGGAATCTGTGTCATTTTGTCTGTAACTGCTACAATGATGAAGACTTGCCATACAGAAATCATATGGTTTTTAACACAAAAATGTCATCTGGTAGGAAAAAAAGATAGTTGTTTGGTCAAGTCCAGTGCTAATTTCTGCACAAAAGACATCCATGAGCGATGGCGGATGGAGAGAACCTTGAGTTTCAAAGTTATTTCTCTTTCATCTTTAAATTCTGATATTCAGTTGTGTTTTGCCAGAGTTCAGAGTAACTTCAGGAATTCAGCTGTCTTTCAGATATATTTACAGGGAAACGTATCTGTCATTTCTGTTCAGGCTGCACCTGTAAGCCGATATCCTTGGGTTTCTCTTAGTTTCACTACTGTGTTTTGCTTTGTTTTCCACCATGTTTTCACAAGATAAGCATCTCTCAGTATATTTCCCCTTCATTTCAGTAATTGCCTTCTCTAGTGACCGATTTCCTGTGCTCTTCTGTTCACGTAGTGCAAGATCTCGTGTGCAGCCCAAATACACCAGTGCACAGAGCCCTCACTTAAACATATTATCGTCTCAGGTAATTCATTAAAAGCTCCTCAGAGCATCAAAAGGAAAAACCCCACAAATTTCTCTGAACTCACTCCCCGAAGACACAGCCTGTGTAAACAGAGATGCTTACCAGATGCCTGGAAATTTGACGTCATCAAACACTGAGGTGGGAACTGAGTTTCTTTCAGGTTTTCAGAGTTCTTTCATTGAAATCATTTAGCCCTCTGAAAATTCCATCCAGGTGTTATTAAACTCAGTGCCACTGTTGTGGCTGGCTGCAGAGCAACACAGAAAAAGAAGGGTTTAAGTATATATAGAAGATTCAAACCATAAAGGAATTGATGACTGAAACACAATAACTGAAGTTCTACATCAAATAATCTAGGAAACAATTTTGTCTCTTGAGGCCAGATGTGATAATGCTTTCTTAAAATGAGCTAAGCAAGTATTCAGCTATATTCTACATCCTCAGAGCTCACTGTAGTGATCTTACCTGTTAAAAAATCCACCTTGATAACCACGATGCAACCTCATTGAGAGGCAAGGAGATGGCTAGCTACCTTGTAGTGACATAAGAATGCAATGTACTTTTGCCCGTTATTGACTGGAAAGGTTGTAAAGTCGGATAACTGAACAAAAGTCAAGTTGATAATGCCTTTTCTCTTTCTTCTTACTGCCTGGTAATACTGTTTCAGTCTTACTTGGACAGTATTGGGTCGGTGTTTATATAGGCATAATACCATCTGGAGCCAAGCAAATACAGATTATTGCGTTGCATCTTCACTCTTCCGAGGTGTCCAGCAGCCTCAGAATGAGCCAAACCAGTCTGAGGACAGCAGGAGAGCAACCGTGCTGCATCTCCTCCGGGGCCTCCCACAGAGATACCAATGATAACGCCAGCCTTGCTAAACTGCACGATCGGTTTATTTAACATCAAAGCCTGGAGCCAGGTTTAAAGGAAGTATGAAAGCCTGAGTCAAGAGTTTAATTCTGTGTAGGTTCTTCTACATTGTTTATTAGCGTGTTAGATAGTGTTGAACCTCTTCCATCAGCGCATGGAGCAGCGTGGGTACCTGCGTTCATCAATTGTTTTGTCATCATCTCCTTAGGGTCAGGATTTTTGTGTAGAAGAGTGATTTGCTTTGCTGGTTTTAAAAGAATAGTTTTCTTACATTTATTGGATAATATGAAATCACTTTTAATTAGAAGTGAACAATAAGATCTGCAACAATGTTTATTCCTCCAGAGAATCCAGTCTGCACTGCTAGATTTGGTCCCTCCAAAAGATTGTCTTCTGTGCAGACAAGTTTTTCCTCATTGGTGGAAAGTCACTGGAAAGGATTGGGACTTCTTGGGGTCAACTGATCTAACACAGCGCATGCATCCATGACAGGGCAAATGAACCACGTACTGTAAGGGCACAGTGCTTTTGGGTTTGTCTCTAAAGGGAGATGAGGCAGCTAGCTCAGCAGTCCATGGGCCACGTACATTGGTGTACATGGTAGATGCTTACCTTATATCCCTACCTCTAACCAGAAGTTAGGAGAAGCAGCCCAGTAGGAGAAGATTAAGCTGGGTATGTCCTCCAGAATGTCAGCAGTCAGGGGCTTTGGGGGCACCTGGGCTGGAAGTGACAGAGAGGACATGTGGATTGTTGGCCGGGGTGGATATGCATAGCTTTCTGCATCTTGCACAACCTCCACATCATCTTTAATCGGGGAATGTAACTCTGGGCCTGTGAAAAGAATTCTTTTTCTTTACTTTAAACCTTATATTTGGCAGTGGTTTGAGATGCCCCCTTCATCCTTGCATTATGAAGAATAGTGAACAATTAGTCTGTATTTATATTATTTACGATGTTCACAATTTTACAAGAGACCGTCCTTTCTGGGTAGAGCATTCCATACCCTGTTGCTACGTGTCTGCTTTTGCTACCTCTGTAATTTTATATATTTTTCTATGTGGAGATAGGGTGACCATTACCGAATGGACTGTTCAGCAGGAAGTGTACCACGGACAGTATTTCCCAGCCCTCTTTTCCAGTACATTCCAGACTTAGTTCGCTTTTTTGGATAGTGCAGACATATATAGAGGGAAAAAAAATATATATACAGTGCACACAAATAGTGTGATGTTTTCAGAAAATATTCCAGAATTATTCTGGGATCTTCTCTGTGTTTAATTAGCTACTTTAAAGCCTATCATTTTGTCATTAAAATTAGAATGATTGTTTCCCAGGCACATCCCCTTGCATTCATTCAGTGATACTGAATTTCACCTGTCATTTCATTGCATAGCCATTCAAGCTGCAGTTACACGTGTAGCTGATCCCAGCTGATGGCTCCTTGCTGCTGAAAGGAAGAAGGCTGGCTCTTGTCTCTTTTTTCCCCTAATTACTGCTTTCCCGCACCCCTATTTTCCATGCCACAACTCACCCCTCACTTCCTGTGGCCCCAGTCTTTGTGAGACCCTTTCCCAAACCTGTCCAACTCACTAAAACTGCAGAAAATGCTCAACTTTACTTGTCAGTTTCATTTTCTGATGTTTTCATAAGCTGCTCATGGAGAAGTCAAGGACAGGGTAAGTAGTGGGGAATGTGTGGCCAGGAGCATGGGAGGAGGTGGGAGCTATTGGCATCCAGTTGCTCATTAAGCCATACTCCGAGTGGCCTGAGATCCTTCATGCAAGTCTTCACAATCAGCTTGAGATTGGATAATTCAAAAAAATATTGTTTCATCTGCAAATTTTGTCACCTCATTAATTTACCCTTTCCCAAGTAATTTATGAACATGCTGAAACACTCTGCATGGGAACTTCCTGAATTCCTCTGTAGTGAACCATGATGCAAACAATTCATTTAGCTTTTTTTGCAAATATTTTTTGAGTGCATCTTTCATTCCCTATGTTATTTGTTAGCCACAGAAACTCACTAATAGACGTCCTGCTTCTGATGTGTTGAAAAAGGCTTTATTGTTTGTGTGTAAGCCCCTAGCATGTTTTTCTCTTTTGACCAGTCTCCTTAACTTGCCAGGATTACAGGCTTTTCTGCTCTCATCACTTGGATGCAAGTTCCACTTTTCAAAGGTTGCCTTTTCCTTCTGGTATTCTCCTTTCCTTTATTGTCCACTGTTGGGCTTTTGGGGTCCAGCTAGGGTCCTTTGCTCAATGATGTAGGTTTACTCCAAGCCTCTAGCAGGAGTAAACTCTGAACAATTTCTGTATCACCTAGAAACATTTAACCTTCTCACCTGCTTTCTAAAATGGTTTTTTAACTACTTTGCTTATTCTTGTAATTTTTTATGGTTTGAAGGTTTTGTTTTATTTATTTATTTATGTTTATTTTCCTTTCCTACAAATAAAGGAATTTTGAATATATAGTGGTCACTATTACTTCAAGCCCAAACCCTGTGTACTATGCAGGATTGCATCTACTCTGGAGATTTCTCCAAGTTGCTCCATAAAGAATTTGTTAAAAGATACCTAAAGCTGTCTTTTGGTGAGACCTCAATACGGCATTAGCCCTGCCTATATGGTGATGAAGTCACCCATTAAAAGCTTTTCCACTTTTGTAACCTTGCTAGCTTCCCTTAGCCTTTCCTGGTCTCTGGCAGCACCACGGGTGGGTGGGTGGTTGGTAGTTTTAATACTTTTTTTTTTTTTTTTTTTTTTTTTTTTCCCCACCCCCCATACAGGCATGGAATTTCAACCTACAGATCTTTGGAACTCTTCCATAGGGTTAAATATATAGTAGTCTACTATAGTATTCCTGTATCTCTATTATTACAGCATCCTCTGGATTAACGCGCTTACCATGAATTTCCCAGATGCTTATGAAATTAATATTCTAATTAAAAAGTAGGCATTTTGTTTTACTCAACTTCAGGCTTGGATTATGTGTTTGAAAGATAGATATTTTTAATATAGATATATATACACACGTATATATCTGTATATATACGTGTATATCAGTAAACACATATACATACATATATATACATTTATTGACAGACATAGCAGTCTTGTATGGTGGGTATTAGTGCAATATCCTGTTTTTTAGGGGCAGGAACTGAGACAAATTTTATATGCAGATCCCAGCTATGAATGAATAAAGCTTGACATACAGAATTACTTTTGGAACCTAAAAGAGCAGAGCGGTGTGGTGGGTGCTGCTCGAGAGGGGAGCACCAAGCACTCTGCATTGCCTTCTGAAAGTGCAAGGAACTGGAAGATGCTCACTTAAGCGGCTAGCCCAGAGCAAGGCAGAGGCAGAGCTTGAATCGGGTACAGACGAAGCACTGATCGAACGTCTGCAGCACTTAATCTCTGCAGATGTTAATAAAAGTATTAGGCAGGCAACATGTTTCCTCTTGTTTTGTTATGGTTGAATTTCATATGCAGACAGCATGCCACGAACCTCGTTTTGCCTTGCCAACCCCTCGCACCAGCAGCAGCTTTCCCGAGCCTCAGAGGCACCACAAGTTCTGACTCATTTACTTAATATTCCTCTAATGAAACTGCCCAGAGCTCTGGACCTATTCTCCTCCAAAACAATCTTTCTCCTCCCTGTTTTTCCACACCCTATGCTTTCTTCTCAGCTCCCGTCACATTCCTAATCGGACTTTAGCCGAGCTTCCTTGCGCAGACCGTCCCCTGCTGCCAGCCCTTGCCCCGCTGCCCAGTGCCTTCCGCTCCCACCAGTCCCGCTGTGGCCAGGGGCTGAGGACCAGCCCGCAGGTCAAGGCAGGGGGTGTGGGGTGGCAGTGGGGGGACCAGACGGCCATTATAGTGAAACCAGGAGGGTGAGGAACAAGCAGGCGTGTTTCTGCAGCCATGGTACGATGGGCAGAGGGGGCCAGCGCCGTCTCCTCCCCAGCCCGGCTTTCTAGCGGGAGCCAGGGTCACCTGAAGCTGCGCTCATTTATAGGGCATCCTTCGCCAGAGACCGCGGGGCTGCAGCAGGGCAGCTTGAACAAGCAGAATGTTCCTTGCAGGAAGGATAGGAATGGCAGAAAAGGCTGGGACTGGTCAGTGGGAACCCCCCCTGTACTGCCTGTAGTGGGCTGGAGGGTGCTGGGACAAGCAGAACCCCAGCCCAGGGGCTACCACCAGAAATAACCAGAGAGCAGCTGTGGTAAGTCTTGCCCAGCTTTGGTGAGGACCACACCACCACCTGAAATCTACATGTGACAAGGGGGTGAACTGCAGACCTCGTACACCTTCGGTTGTGATGATGGGGGCCAGAAATGGAGAGCTGCAGCTCCTTCCCCCTGCCGCAGGTCCATCGGCTTTGCTTCCTCCTGGCTGAGAGGCAGGTGCTGAACATTGTGAGCAGCAGGACAGCTGGGATGCAGCTATTTATTATATATGTATGTTTTTGTATTAGCTAGTAGCACTGTGTGAGAGACCGTGAAACCCGATAGCAAAGCTGTGTGGTGGGAGTAGAGGGAGAAAGAAAACACATTTAGGGGCAGCCAGCACACCCATGCGTTTTCCAAGATGTGGGACAGAAGTGGTGCTGGAATGGGTCTGGCCCTAACTGGACTGCTCAGGGTGGCATGGCTGCGTCAAGAGATGCTGGTGGGCTGGTGGTGTTGCCATTGCTCATGATGTAGAGATCTTCAGGGGGAGTTTCAAACCCATTCTTAAAGATTTCTGCACTGTGGGGTTTTTTGTGTGCCTGTATTTGTTATTTTACTGAAAAATACAGTCCACTTTGAAGGACTTTGGTCCTCATGGGAAGAAGATAGGGCTGATCCAGAGCAGGGCTGGCTGCCCAAGTTGCGGAATCGTGGCAGCCGTTATGAAAACTACAGGAGTGATGCTTCTTCACAGGGCTGAAGCCTGTGATGCTTGGCTTCTCAAGCTCAGCACTGATGAACAAATTCCTTGCTCCTAAGGAACATGTTCTGCCCAGTTTGCAAAAACAGTGGCGCTTTATGATCCTCAGGATTTCTTTTTATAGGCGTTGATTTAGACAGTCATGGATTATTCGGTGGCATCTGCAGAATCACTGCACCCAGTGCTTGCTGCAAGCAGCAGTAGTCTGGTGGGGCATTGGTATTTAATGGGGGGTGGGATTCCCTGTGACCCAGTTTCATGGTCAGTGGATAGAGGATTTCTTCCTCCTGAGTGGCTCCAGGAGGATGCACAGGTAGGTTTTGAGCAGCAGGAGAGGAGGGTTTATTTTTGGGTGGATGGTCTGGCTGGCGAAGGATGCGTGGGGGCGGGGAGGGAGGCAGGGGGGGCTGCACAGGGCAGGTGGGCTGGGAGATGCTGGGGATGGGCTTTGCCTCTGCAGAAGGGTATTATCGGGGTGGGGAAGGCTAGGTCTGTCCGGGGGTGCACGCGGGAGGAGCGAAGCCATTTTCTGTGCGCGGTGCAGAACGTGCAGGCGGTTAATGAACCTTGCGAAGGAGAGGGCTGGTGTGTGTTATTGTCGGCGTTGCACACACAAAGCTCTCCTGGGCCGGCTGCTCCTGCAGCCTGTACAGACAGGCCTGCGCTCCTCAAAGGCGAGGGATCAGATTCTTGCCCTCCGGGGGTTTCCAGCCAGCCCGCAGTTCAGAGGAGTCCTTTCTTTCTCCTGCTGTTCACGCCCTGCAAAGAATTTTCTATCAACAAAAGAAATTGTTTTATAATCAACTTGATGTTCATCCCCAGTCCTGGGGTATGAAAGGAGTTTTGAAGGACCAGGGGAATGGAGTCTGGAAGTCGTGGAAGCAGGGGAGAGTAGCCAGTGGCACAGCCCAGCCAGGACAGGGTGGATGGGTTTGGGGGGCACCCCAGAGGCAGTGAAGCTCTCGGGTGCGGCTCCGGGAGCGGGGGCCTTGGACAAAATGCCAGGAATGGAACAGTCCTAGAAAGAAAGAAAGGGTTGGGGGGTCCCTGGTACGTGCTGTGGTAGGCTGAGAAGGCTGTTACTCCTGCAGCTTCTGTGGCTGAACTCTGATGGCTCTGTTGGGTGCTCCATCATGTGAAGACCCTCAAAGTGTTGACTGGAGCTTGGGCTGTGCCTCAGAGTCAATATGCCTCAGAGTCAATAGCACCGTGTCATACTCGGAGGATTTTCTTTGAACACTGTTGGTCATCGCTGCAGAGAAGAAGCAGCCTAGCTGAACCCTACTTGATGGGAGCCCTGCGGTGGATCTTCTCTTCCGTGCAGAAGTGGGAAGTCATGAGAGCCTGGGGAGGTTTCATCAACATCAAGTTCAAGAGCTGTGGGAAAACCTAGGGAAAGAAGGACTTTTTCTCCTTGAAGAAAGTTTTTTTGAAGGAAGGTTTTGCAGGGCATGGTTTTCAGAACCGCAGCACACAGATGTGGGTGACCAACAGATTTTAGTCCGTCCCTGCCGGCGGAGGTGCTGGAGGGCACGCACGGCACATGGCTGGCCTTGCAGCTGGGAAGGACGGACGTCATTCCTGTCTGCAGGAGCGTGAAACATGTGTGGTCAAGGTGCAGGCTCTACCGGCTCTGAAACACAGCTGCCACCAGCATCTGCTGTAACAGTTACGCATCTGCCATCACTGTTACAAATGGTTTATGGTGGGAGATAGGGAACTTGCCGTTTTTATCACAGACAGATGCCTTGCAGTCTCCCCTTAAGTGATGGAAATATTAAATGTTTCCAAATCCTATTTCCACTATTTCTCTGCGTATTACACCCTTGTTTGTAGCCCAGGTCTCATAGTCCTACTGTGAAGCAACTGTTGCTCATTTCTTTGCCTTTTCGGGCTGCAATTACATACATCCTTTCAGCCTCTTAAAGCAAAAATTTCTCAAAGCTCAGAAAAAGCTGGGGCTCAGACAGCCCGGCTGTGGCTTCAGGATGAAGACCGGGCAGGATGGTGAGCAGGTTGCGGAGGAACATTGTCAGAAGGAAGGGCTGCCAGGGCACAGCCTCCCCTCTCAGGACACGTGGGTGAGGGGTATTGGCAGCCTCAGGCTGGGCAGAAAAACGGTTTGGAGTTATCTGACCATACTGCAGGCTTTTGTAAAGCAGCTGTTGCTTGCCTTTGCAGTGCGAATGTCACTGCCTGGGTCTGTGGTAGTGGAGTCAATATTTTTTAGAGAAAGATGGAAGCATGGGCTCAGGAGCTGGACTCGGTTACCTGACTGGTTTTCTTGGCTTCCATAAATGTGTCCAGAAGCTTGTGAGTTTGGAAAGTAATTTTTTTTGTGCTTGCGGAAGGCGGTTTTTAAATGTCAAAGTTGAAAGTACTTTTCCTTAGCAAAAAAATCACCACCAAGCCATCCAGAACTGGCTGGGCATGCAACCGTCTGAGCAGCTGGGCTGACTCCATGGCATTTTGTAGGAGATTTTTAGGGCTTTAAAGGCAGCCCCATCTTGATGTTGTATCTCCAGGCAGGAGCACACGCTGAACAACACACAACAGCCTTGAAGCTGTTTGTGTCAGAATTGTTTGCTTACTTAATTTTAAAACGACCACATCCACATAATCAGAGGGATTGCCACATCATGATGCTCTGGAAGTGTCCTTTGGCACTTGATTTATAACAGCTAAATAGCAATGGGGTCAGTGGCCAGCTGGCCGCCAAAGCAGGAAACTGAGTGACAACAAGAATAAATAGTGTTTCATGGAGCTGGAGTGTCTGACAGTGCTGGGAGCTGTGAGGATGGATCAGGCTCCAGAATATTAACCATGGCGAGGGCTCCCGGTGGTTGCTCAGCTGTCTGCCAGCAGCGGTGGCCATGGGAGCAAACGGCATATGGATTCATGCCCCCTCCCTGCACACACATGTGCCCCTGCAGGAGCAGGGGCATTGTATTGCCCACGAAGATGATGATTTTTGCTGGGGATGGAAGGAATGATTGATACAGTTGCACAGAATTGGCATCTCTGCAGGTTTCCAAAGAATGAGAAACAGCCATCCTTGGACAGATCTCCAGGAGAAGCAGCAGTGTTTGGGAATTCCCCAGCCCCTGGTAGCAGAAGTGATTGATGCGAGCTGTGAGGTTGTAGGATTGGTAAATGAGAAGTACTGGTTGGGCTGTCAGCCTGCCCACGCTGTGAGGGGAGCTCGTGATTAACAGCGCTGTCATTTCGGGTGTGCCAGAAGAATGGCAGGCACTTCGCAGACATAAGGACTTGATCACAGACGCGGGAAGAAAGCTGAGGCCAAGAAGAGTGGGAAGGAGGGGCTGTGACACTCTTCATGTCGATTAGACTCAGCAACGAAGGTCACCTCCAGACGATTTTTTGGTATTAGAGGAGGATTTGAATGCTTCTCCAGGAAAAGTGCCACCCCCACCACCCCACAGCAGTTTGTCCAAGCTGACCTCAGTGGTTTCCTGCCAGAAATACCTGTGAACAATAATGACTTGTTAATGATTTATCCCTCAGTTCTCAAGTGCCGCACTGATTCCTAATACAACAGAAACCATCGAAGCAGTGCTCTGCAGGCTTTAAGGTTTTGGCTACAATGGCTTTTTGGCCTTACACAGTGACAGGGATGTAGATGGCATGAGGAAACCAAGGGCTTGGTGTATTGGGCAGTGCAAATGCACTTTCTTCGGTGTAACATTATGGAGTATTGGTGGGAAAACCAACTGACGTGTACCAGAGGAGGAATCAAGCAAGCTGTAACGAAAGTATTGTCCCTTCCAGCATTTGCAGACAGTCATGAGCAGGCACTTGAGCAGTTTCCACATGGTAACATCAACGCCAGCGAAGCACAGCCGTATGAAGGGTTTGGTTTCTGCAGAGAGAGCTGCACATTCGCGTCGTGTGGAGCAGGCATGGCTCTGGTGATGTCTGTTGTAAGAACAAGCTCTCTCCTTTCCTGGGAGACGGGCGCCTGCCATTTCACAGGCCGTCAGGGCAGGAGTATGGAGTCTTATGGCATGGAGGGGTGAGGCACAACGTTAGAAAGCTGTTCTCTGTGCTTTCAGCACAGCTGTGTAATAAACCCTTGATCAGACATCCTGCCTTGGTGAGGGGGAGCCCAGCAAGATGAAACGCAGCAGATACAGAGGGAGAATCTGTGATTGCAACGACCACTTCCGTCCTTCAGAACCAGGAGAAAAGGCAGTTGAGCCCAGGAACCGGAGTCTGCATGAGTCAACACAAGGTGTAGATGGCTGATTTTACACAACACAGTGTCTAGTTTTATTGCTGAGCAGCCACATCGGAAGCTCCAGACAGTGCTAGACCCTCTTTCCAGTGGTGTTTCTCTGGCAGGGACCAGCGTCGTTGTTAAGAAAAAGTCAAAACAAAAGCAGAATGGGCAGGTGTCAGGCTGGCAGCTCTGTCCATCGTGTCTTGTAATCTGCAGACCAGAGAAATGAGGGAGAGACTGCCCTTCTGTAAGCAGGAGGGCTTTTCTCCTTTCTGAACTTCTTTTAGTCCTAACTAGCGTGACTCCAGATGTCCTCGGCATCCCGGCATCCATCCTCCCTTTGGATCTCAGTCCCCTCTTGAGACGCAGGATGATGAGAGTTGGATCCTCCCGTGGAGGCGATGTAGCAACTAACCTACTTTCACTGCCTCAAACAAATGGCCTGCGAATGGCTCCCTTCCGAAAAAAGCCGTTACAGCTTAGTCAGTCAGTACCATTTTAATGTGGCGGTTGGTTGAATTACTGGGTGTCCTCAAATAAAGACGGTGGGTAGGTAACCTTCTACTGCATCACATTCTGTTGAGCAGGGAAGTTATTTCACTTTCTGCCCCGTTTGTCCCTGATGCTGTGTCTTATGGCTCTGTGCTGCTCGGAACACTGCAGCAGAGGTGGCTGAAAATGGAAATTTCTCCACCTTTTTGGCCTCAGCCTCTTGAGTACTGGGCCAAGAGCTGTGTCATCCTTGTCCCTAAGAACCTCCACGTGGAGACATGCCCTTTGGTGATGAATGCTGGAGTCTTCAGAGGCTCCCAACAGGCTGAAGCTAAGGGGAAGAGCTTTATGCTTTCCTGCTTGGAGCTCCTTTCAGTCTGCTAGCCCAGCTCTTTGAACGGCTGTGGCATCTCAGTGGCTGCATGCCCCAGGATGCAAGCTTGGCTACGTGCAGCAAGGGCGGTAATAGTCAAAGGTGCAGCTGAGTGTTAACGGAGATCGCTCTTGGAAGTCTCCTGTGAGAATATCTTCAGTGAAAAAAAAAAGGAAGTTATTGACTTAGCTGAAATCCTTTGTTGGAATTCATTTGCAGAGGATATTGTGGAAGAAAGTATAAATGGGGAAAAAGGGTATAAGGTGTGTTTGTGAAATCCTTCAGGGTGTTTACCAACCTCCAGATCAGTAGCTCATTAATGCTGGAAAGGTATAAACAGTGGAAGACCGCTCTGAGTGGTCTTTGCTGGCTTGTTAGAGATGGGTGACAGGGTGACATCAATTTTGGGTCTGACCCCACATGCCTGTGCTGAAATTCTTCTTTCTGCTCAGCATCTGAAGACGTCAATGAAATATATTTCCAGACAATTCCAATGTTGCTGTCTAAGCTGCTGCAGCCTTGTGTGACCACGTGTTGTGTGGCCTTAAAAAGAGCATATGTGTCTACATTGGAAGGGGGAGGCTGTAAAGGAGCTGGGACTGGGACCAGACACCCCATCTTTCATGCCTTCTGTAGCAGCCGATGAGCTCAGCATCCCCAGGAGCAGGGAGCTGCATTCTCGGCATTCCTGCAGCTCCTTAGATGTCAGTGATGTCATTGATAGCAGCCAGGGAATTGAGGATCCCAGAGGGCCTGAACTCATGTCTTAGCAAGTAAGCGTAGGAGGAACCGATTTTTGTAGTGTACTGCACTGTACTAGCAAGTTTTGTTGAATCAAATCACAGCAAATATATTTGCATCTATGTTTTTATCTCCTGGCAATACTACAACATCCAACAAGAGAGGTACTTGTGTCCTTCACCAGCCACTCCCTTGTCCCTATTTTAAAAAACTACATCTGAGCAATAAAACAATGGGAAGCTGGTATAGTACATGATTAAAAAGCAAGTAGTTTATTCACTGAGCTATTGGATCGTCACCCTTATGCCTGGGACCTGCTGACATATATCGTATTTCAAGCACACAATTGGCGCCGTGTGAAGGCATCGGCCCTTCTCTGGAGAGCATCCCTTGCAAACGCCATCTCTTTGTCTGTCCTTGGAAGAAGCACTTTTGCGTTTTTGTGCAGGACAAAATTACTCATTTTGGGAACACAGGAGCAAAGTTTTAACATACATTTTCATACTTCTATTATCTGGCCTTTTCTGCGAAGAGCTTTTGGGTGATGGCATACCAGCACAGGGGCAGCTTCCCGGTAGGCACGAGGTGCATTGCTCCACGCTGCTGGTGTAGCTGGTTGTTTGAAACCCTGGGCTGAACTGAAGCAGAGGTTTTATAACAGTGGTCTGCAGGTACCTTGAAACCATGGTAGCTCAGACTGCAGATGGTCTAGTGAACAATATTAAACAGCATTTTACAGCCTGAAGTTCGGTGGTAAGGGGGACCGATGGTCCGTGAGGCATGTTTCTACCTCAAATGGAGATTTAAAATTTTTTTTCTAGCTGTATTTAGGAAGTTGCCTCTGACAGAAACTTCCAAGAGCAATGCATGGCACAGAGATCAGCTGAACCTCTGCAGGTTTCTGCGGGTGCAGGACTGTCAGTAGGATGGAGCCGTCCTCTGCAGCTGCGGTATTTCCTGCCTCGGAAGCAGTTTGCTCTGTTGCCTCAGTGCTGCTTGAATGTGGCTCTGTGTTACTCAGCTGTAATTAGAGCAGCTTGCCAGTTCTTGATTTCATCCCTTCGTTTCAACAGGATTTCCAGACTTGGTGCAGTTTGCCCCAGAGAGCTGGGGCTTGTTTTCTAACCCGAATCTAGCCAGACCTTATACCTACACCTGCTACAAATAACAATGGAAGTGATTTTATCTAATCTCCCACCACCTGGTTTGTTCTTGTCCACACTCTTAGGCATGAGGGTATTGAAAATGCTTTTGGCAGCAGTAGCTTTAAGCTGTGTAACCACCAGCATTCACACAACCACCCAGGCTATGGGTAAAGGACAAGGCATGGACGGCCGCGACCTTGTGCGTGGAGGGGATCTGGCCAGACCGAGCTCATGGGCTGTGTGGTGTCCTCTGATGAAGCCTGGAAGCCAGCACAGGCAAAGCCCTAGATGATGTCCTGCAGGGGAGAGTCCACCCCGCATGGACCTAGGGGGTACAGGGGACTTTAGGAACCTCTGGGGTGTTCCCGTGTCTCTACGTGACTTGGCGCCCAGTCCCCAGGACACCTCGCCAGAGCAGATCTGTGACTTTCTAGCCTGGGTTTCATGATCGAGCGCCGAAGGCCCCTCCTCTACGCCAGCATTTCGGCGCTGTGCTTTGGAAGGACTCCAGGCCAGCAGTGAAGGGCTCTTTGATAATATCTGACGGGCGGGTAAGAATTTTGGGCAGCAGCCAAGGTACACATTGCCTGTAATCGTTAACTCGGTCTGTAAACAGTTCAAACGGCACTGAAGAGGCCGTCAGTTATTACATTAGAAAAAAGCCTTTCATCTCCCCGCGCAGAAGCCAGCCGTACAGTACCGGCCCCTGCTGAGCCGGCTGCAGCGCAGGTCTGCAGGCAGGGCAGGCAGTGCAGGCAGTGCTTGGTCATACAATGAGCACGGCGCTGAATGGCTGACCTTCAAACCTTCGGCGCTGAAGCAATAACTAAATCATTAGTTTCCTTTTGTTCTGCACCTGGCTGAGGCAGCGGAGCCCAGAGATATTCAAGGGGGAGGGGATTGGGCAATGCTCCCCCTGGGGCGCAGCCCCAGTTGGGAAGGCGCAGCAGGGCTGACTCCTCCACCCCATGCCCATCTGCTGCAGCTTTTACTTGGCGAGCACAGGTTCGTGTGCAGTTGTGGCAAATGCCTGTGTTTCACTCGTGACCAGGTAAGGCTTCCCTGGACCGTTGCTGGTTTCTCCAGAAAAGGCCACAATGGTGGTTCAGGTCCACATCAGGGCACTGCAGTCTCCAAGCAATGGTGGAGACAGCACTGCTGCTGAGCTTCATCTTTGGAAGAGTCCTAGAGGGTTCCCCAGTCGATGTCAACCCCGGGAGAGCCCTAAGGTCTCCTTAGAGGAGCAGTTCAGCCCTCCTGGAGATGCGTGATGGAAGGAATTATGAAGGAATTCAGAAGGAATTATGGCATAATCTGCCCCAAGGAGAATTTCCTTGTCAGTCTTTGCTCTTCTAGGTCTGTTATCTTCTTTCTAGAAGAGCAAGAATGTTCTTTGGCATCCACTTTCAAGGCTTTCGCTTTGAAACTCAGTGTAGAAACTTGCTGGTTGGGGAAAAGGTACCCCAGTCAGTGCAGTACAGGGACCTGGGTCTGGGTGGGTCTCTGTGTCTGGCCCATTGCTGCAGAGCTGCTTCTAGGGTCAGAGCTGCCTCCTGTCGAGGTGCTTGACACATCAGTTATAGGAGACCTCATATGTCTGTGCCACCCCTAAGCTGGTCCCAAGTGACAACACAGCTCTGTGCTTTGAGTGGCACGAACAATGCCACCGAGCTGCCGTCCTGCCTCACAGCGTGGGTTTTGCCAGTGCTTTGAGGTTTTGCTGAGAGGCAAGGGGGGTGTGAGTTCTGCGGAACAGTTGTAACCTCTAAACCACTGTCAGCATGGTGCAGAAGGTCATTGCGTAATAGGACCTTGAAGTATGGAGATTGCCAGTGGCATTGTCCCCCAGAGTGGGGACAAGTTGAGCCCTCTGAGGCGTATGAGGTGAGCAGGTCAGCATGGGTTGGATGCTGTTCGTTGGGTTTTGATTCCAGATGGCCTTGCGGTGTGCTTGGAGACAGCGTGAGCTGTTGTCCTGTGACTTGGCCAGCTAGCCTTTACTTTCGTTTAGTGGTGTGAGTCAGGGCTGACCGGAGAACCTCCCTTTGCCTTTCATACTCCAAAATGGATGTGTGGACCAGAGAGAGAGAGTTTAACCAGACACCGTGATGAAACTTTGCCAGAAATTCCTTTGTTGCCCCATACTATCATCCTGGTGGCTATGCTAGAAATGTCAACTTGCTTGTTGGACCTCTCAGTCCATAGGAGAGCAAACTTCAGCAGAGCTGTCAGTAGGACAGTGGGGTGTGTAGTGAGAGTTTTCTCCAACACCATGGCCACGCTTGTGCAATTAGACGGAAAAGATCCAGGCTTAGTGACTCACCTACACCATCTAATCCTGCACATGTGGTAATCAAATAAGCATCCCTCTTGGGGTTCAGCACTTCTTTTTGCTGCTCACCGGCTTTGTAATGAAAAGGATAAGGAGATGCAGTTATTGATTGGGGACTGGTTTGTTGTATCAAACCCTCAGGCACTGCTGACCCATGAGACGGGCCAAAGATAGTGAAGGTCATGAGGACATGTAAGGGAACAAGCATAGGAGTATTGCACTGGCATCTTGCTGCTACTTTGTCTCCTTGCCCACCTCTTGCCACTCCTTCAGGGGACTCGGATGGGTGTCTGAGCCATTCGCACGTTGAGGAAGGACCCGAGTCTCTCTGAGAATAATGCATTTGTTATCAGTGAATGTGCTTGTCTGTGTCTCACATGTGTATAAGGTGTGTTTGCTGTTATAACAGCTCTTAAAACTTTATGCAGGTAAATTAAAAAGCCCCATATCCTGATGGCTAAGCTTCATGCCCAGGAGTCATGGAAGCTGCAATTTTTCCTCAGGCCCCTTGAAACACTCTGCCATTCCCTTCCTTTTCCAACTAGCCATTTCCATCTTCTTCATGGTTAACAGCCGCTTCATTTCCCAGCCTCGTCCCTCCTTATTCTCCTATGTCCTTCCAGCAGCCTCCCACAGCACTTTTCAGCTCTGCTGTAGCTACCTGCTGGCCTCCTGGCAGCATCTCCCGTACCTTTGGTAGCGTTCCCTCATGCTGACTTCTGTGTCTGTGAGTAAAGTGACAGCTACACAGTGGAGTGATCTTGGTGTTAGAGGGGCTTCTGTTGAGCTGGTAGACCTGAAGTGTTAAGAAAAACCGGGAAGCGCCACTCTTACAGAAGAATAAAGCTGTTCGTGCAGCGTGAGCACTGGGGGAGCCAGGGGGAGGAGGATCTGGGGTGTCCCAGCAGGGCAGTGTAGCTGGCAGGAGCATTCCTGGGGCTTCCCCTGTGCCACAGGGGCACAGCACTGCCCCGCGTCACAGTCTGAGCCTGCTAAGGGCAATCAGTGCTTCAGTGACATGGGACATAACGGAGAAGACCGGGGAAGGGCATGTGCTGTGTTCCACCCCAGCCATGCAGCGGTCCCCCAACATCTCCCTGGTGCCAGCAGCTGTGACAGTGTCTGTGCTTGACACTTCAGGAAGATACACCATGCAGGTGCACATCTGGCTTTGCAAGCTGGTACATCTGCCCTGCTCCTTCCTGCAGCAACCCTGTTGCAGGTTCCCCCATCCATCTCCTGACAGACCCCGGCAGAGGATCTTGCCCAATAATTCTCACAGCAAGGTCAGTGTTAGCAGCAAAGACAGGGAGGGCAGTCGTAGGGCACTTCCCCTTGCGCTCTTGAAGCCTATGAAGGACAATAATTTATTTAGCTCAGAGCCTCACTGACAGACTTCCAGCAGGGAAGAGGGTGTATCGAGCCAGGCATGGATATCCACAAATATAGACATGTCCATATTCTGGCCTCACAAGCTCAGTGTCACTTGTCACTGTGACAGCGACAAGGCACACTGGGTGAAGCCAGCAGGTCCGTGGGGAGTGAGCATCTCTGAATGACAAGCAGGCATGGCACAGCGATGCCCAAGATGCTGCATACCCTCGAAAGGCTGCCATTCACCCTACCTTAGGCTCCTTGCTTATCCCCTTGCTACTGCCAAGCTCCTTTCTATTTTGTCATGTAGCTCACCTGCGAAAGGAGATTTTCCAGCAAGGCATGTCCATCCACTGCAGACTGCAGCACCGATGGCACGTGCAAAATGGTCCTGGCACGAGCTGCAGCAGTGCGGGGGCTTGCTGTCCTGAGCAGAATCCTTGCATGTTCCTCCTGGCCCTGCACGCTCGAGTATTCCCGCAAAGTCTTGCATGGGATTCAAGCTGCTGCCATGCCTGCAAGAGGGAGGGCAGGAGAGCTGGTGCTGGGTCACAGTCAGAAGTCACACAGCTGTCCCCCGTAGGTGAGGCAGCTGCTGGCTCCGCTAATGTTCTGCAGGAGCCCGCGGGGTGGAAGAAGCTCTCCCAGCTCTCAGGCACTGACCATGGATCTCAGCTTTATTCTAATATTTGGTTTCTAGCCCAAATAGCTGTGGCAAAAGTCTTCCAGCGGGGAGGTGAGCATGCAGCCCATGGTGCTGCCTGGCAAGTGCTCACACAGGGGCAGCAGACCTGGGGCAGAACTCCCATGTCTGCAGTGCCCCTGTGCAGCCCCAAAATGTGCAGGGACCAGGCAAGTACCAAGCGATGCTCCTCTGCAGCTCCCCGGCTGCTGGCAGGCTGCGCTCAGAGGTGGCCTGAGCTAGGGCTGGTGTCTGCATCTTTGCATTTAACAGCTCTTCATGGTCTTTTGTTCCATGAATTCTCTGTATTTTTAATGATTTTATGTAGCTCTAACATGTGCCATCTGTACTAAGCTGAAGAATTCTTGTTCCTTAATCTCTTCTTGTAAAAAAGTAGTGCCCTCTGTTTAAGATGGAGGGAGAAGGACTTCTTGTAATATTCAAGATGTTGACACACTGCAGCTTTGTCTGATAGATTTTATTTTTTTAATACATTTTTTACAGTAACGCCTAACAGTCTATTTGCCTTTTGACTGCTTTGGGTAATTCAACAGCAGTTTCCATAAAACTCCCTGCAAGAGCTCCAAGATCTTCCCTGTTCGTTAACAGCTAACCTAGAGCTCATTCCTGTGCCAAATAGCTAGGCATATTTTTTCCTGTTTGTATTTTTTAACATCTTTTATCAGTCCACCTCTCAGTAACACAAGATCCCTTTGCAGCCAGATTTGTATTTACCAGCTTGAACATTTATGTATTTTTAAAAACTCAGCTACTTCATTCCTCTCATTTTCCAAGTCCTTTGTGAATATTTGGACAACACTGTTTACTTCTGGTGCTGTCCTGTTAAGTTCACTCCGCTGTGAAGGCTAACCTGCTTTTTTCTCTTCTGAGTTCTGAGGATGGCCATGGGTAGTGCCTGCATGACTGTCATCTTCCGTAGCCTTGACCTTGTAGGAGAACAGAAGAGGGGATACCAGTGCACGGCATTAACTAAACTACCTTTATTCCCATGTGTGCAGACTGCTTTGAGGAACCACGTGGGCCTGCAAAGCATCACTCTGCTTTGCCAAAGGGCTGTTAGTTCTTCCCTTCTCTTCCTTATGCTGGTTTTTTACCAATTTTTTTTTGGCAGGGAAGTCAGGATTATTGATCTGCCATTGCCTGCATTGCTCTGAACTTCTTCAAATTCAGTTTGGTATTCACAACCTGCAATTCTTCTGGTATTGTGGTCAGTTTAGGGACGAGTTATATGTTGGTGTTAACGGTTCACCAGTTTAGTCCATGATATTTCTAGAGCCCTTTGGTGAACACTCTCTTGTCCTGTTCTCTTCCTCTCTTTTCCATGCCAACCTTACTGGTTGCTTATACGGCCACTTGAAATCAAACCAATCCTTTTGACTCATGCTCCATGAAGGAAGGGTGTGAAGTGCTCCAGGTCCCCTTACAGAGGAAACTGAGGCTGTCAGGGACTGTGCTTCTCTGAGTCCTTTTAATCCTTTTTCAGCCCTTGTCCCTAAAGACTCTTTTGCGAACTGAAAGGAGAACAGAAATGTTTAAATGGCTCTGGGGGGAAAAATCTACCACGGAAACCCTTTTCTGTGGGCACTGTTGATTCAGTGAGAATTAATAGCAAAACCAATTCAGATGAGGCGTCAGGAAATACTTCCTGGTGTGGGGGAGAAGGCAGCCCTGGAGTGGGTGAGGAGTCTCCCTTTTGGAGGTCTCCGAAACAGGTTGAGCAAGTGTCTCTGAGGAATGTCTGGCTGATCCTGCCTTCAGGCAGCAAAGCGGGCCTGATGACCTCTCTGCTGTGGTATAAATAAAGCCCCCAAGTGGGAATCGAGCACCTCTCTGTGTCTGCCTTTCCCCGAGACCTTCCCACCTGCCCTGCATCTCTGCAGGGGAGCTCCTGGCTGCTGCGTACAACCTGTGAGCAGTGCTGGCATGGTGGCAGGGACAGGTTGGTGTGAAGATAGTGGCCCTAGTGGGAATAAAGTGGGAGACATGGCAAAGATAAGTCAGAAAAGAGGAAATAAGTATTTCAGGAGAGATGGTGTGGATGGAAAAGGTAGGACAGAAGGAGATGCCATAGGGTAAGGAAAGGGGGGGAATGGTAGCAAGCACACAGGCATGTGGAGGAGCTTTGCATCCTGTTGAAGGAGTGACAGGAGGGGTGTGGTGACAGGGAGAGACAGAGTGACAAAGCCAGGGGGTTCGCAGGTCTGGGTGACGGTGTCTCTCAAGCAGGGCCTGGGCCAGGGCACAGGCAGAGCTGGCAACGCTGAATCACCCAAGACAGGAATCATCCAAACCCTGTCAGGGAACTAGCTAATCCCAGCCCCACCACTGGGATCCCAGCAGCACAGAACCAGGCAGGGACCATCCTGGGAGAAGGGTCCGGCCGAGCATTGATGTGACATTGAACAGGGAAGCCCCAGCTGGAGCAGCACTGCGGGATCCAGCGCAACACACCGGGACCCCCCAGGAGCAGGGAGTGCTGGTCCAGGACCCTGGTGGGACTTAAGTAGCATGCATGAGACGTCTTTACTTTTGGATATGAACATACCACCTGTCTCCAGTGCTTGGATCTCGCCTGTCCTTTGTCTACTAGGTCAAAGAGGCTTTCTGTAAGAAGAAATGGTGTCTTGGTTGTGGCAGTGCCAGAGGTACCCAGCCCAGCAGGGCAGGGGATGCTCTGCCTGCAGAAACCCTTCACTCATGCCATCAGTGAGCCCGTTTGCAGCCACTATGCACAGGTCCAGTTTCAGAGGGTGTGAGCAATCCTGACTCTGTAGCCAGGGCCACCTCTTGGGACATGAGTCCTCTGCACTGAGGAATCTCACAATATTTGGTTTACCACATCATCCTTAGATTACTTTTCGAGTCTGCTTGTGTCCTGTGAGCATGATGTGCAGCCATGATCACTTACTCATAATGCAAGGGTCAGGAGCAGTGAAAGTGCCAAGAGATGTGGTTGTAGGATGTTGACAGTAAGAGCCAAGTTTTGCTGCTGCTTGAGAAATTGCCTGTGTGGCACCGAATCGGAGGAGATGGTAGGAAAAGAGGGAAGAGGTGGTCTGGAGCAGAGATGAGTGGAGCGTGTCACTCGGGTGGATGACATGTCCATTCCTTGCAAGAAGAATCTTCCCAAGCTCCCCCCGGTCGTCTCGTGGTGAGTGCTGAGGAAGGCGCCTAGACTCTCAGCCTCCAAGGGTGGCTAGTGTCTGGTGAGGGGCTCATCACAGAATGGGGAGGGGGCCACTGGTCTGCCCCAGCTCCATGGGCAGCTGCCCATGCGAGGAAGGCTCTCAGCTGGCAGGGATCCGGCATGGCTGTTGCTGTCCCGGCACCCTCTCGGCTGCCTGCTGTGCCCTCTGTGGGTGCAGTTGCACCCTGGCAGGAATGCCTGAGGCAAAGGACCCTTGCTTGGCCTGGGGACGGTGGATGTCCCAGAGGGAAAGAGGAAAAGAACACAGTGCCCAGTCTTAACAGATCAGAGGGAAGGTTCTGGTACATTTATCAGCAGGTCTTCTCCAGGTTTACTGGCTGGGTCCCCCCTCATATGGTCCCCACACTTGTTTGTTGCTGCAGAAGCTTAGCTCATTGCTCTTATTCCCAGTGTTCACCATTAATGCTGTGATCAGGCCCAGCAATCCCCATCACAGAGAGGCCACTCCGTGCTCAGCACACAGGACTGTCCCTCGTAGAGGCCCCTGGAGCCTCACAGCACTTGAAGCCATTCCCACCCAGGGTTGGACACAGCTCCAAGCAGCGCCGGGAGGTGCAGCTTCTTCCCCAGCGCTGGCAACCTGGGCTCCTCTGGGCTCTGGGAGCAACCCAGTGAGGGCTCGATAACACCAGCGGGAGGGTTATCTCTGAAGTATTAGAAGTATCATGAGACATGCTCTTTGCATTTCCTGTTTTGTGTTTTTCTGTGATTATTAAAATGATACATTAACCAGAAGCTGGAGAACTCCCAGTCAAGCAAACAGTATAAAAATAATGGCATTGCTTGGTAAAGCCAGCAGGATCATGGGCACTTCAATGCCCTGCTGCTCTTGGTGGGGGCAGCGCCTGCTGTTGCTGGAGGGAAGCACGGGGTTTATTCGGGAGCCTTCCCTGAGTGCTCCCAAGTCGTAACAGATCGGATTGCTTCGCTGGAAACCTGAACTTGTAGAGTTTTATGGTGCTTGGCATGGTACATTTGCGATCTCTCTAGAGTCTTTAAGCCTGAAGTCTACATTACTTTGCTTTGAATATCAGGATGGGTTGATTAGAGATGAAGTCCCCAAGAGAAAGACGGATGAGGGGCTGCCCGCCAGAGGCCCGCTGCGGTTCACTGGCACTGAGCTGCCCTGCGTGGTGGAGGCGCAGCACCTTGTGCCTTGGCTCATACTCGTGGTGCCATCACTCAGACCTCTTGTCTTTGGGCTCCTGAAGGTTGGGTGAGAGGCTGGGGTTTGATTTCTTTATGCTCTTGTGACCGTAGGTGCTACCTACCTCAGAATCTAGGCAGCCTGCACCTGCACCTGTCTGTGGCTGTGCATTTGTTTTTTCTTCACCCTCACCATTTTAACTCGCTATCCCGGCTTTGCAAGACCTGTCCTTGCTTTGCAGCCCCGGACTGGGTGCCGCGGAAGGCCGCGCTGCGGCCGGGACTGGCGCCGCTTTGTGTCGCGCCGCAGGCAGCACAGAGCCCCGTGCCCGCGCTGGGCTGGTGCCCTGCTGGCTGCGCCCCCGGAGCCCCGCTGCCCGCGGGGGGGGCGGCTGGGGGCTGGGGGGCTCTGCCGGGCTCCAGCTGGGGGAGCAGCGGCCCGGAGCGGGTCCCCGCTGCCCTCGGCGGGCTCAGCCCCACGCCCGGCCCGGGGGGGCCGTGGCCGGCCGAGAGCCCCCACCAAGCGGCGGCAGCTCCTGCTGCAGCCCCGGGGGCGCTGCCGGGGCTGCCGGGCGCAGACGCATCGCTCGGCCCCGCCGGGCTCGGAGCCGGGGCGCAGAGGCAGGGCAGGGATGCTCCGAGCAGCCGGTGCTGGGACCCCTGCGGCAGCCAGAGCCCCTGCTCCCCTGCCCGGAGGGGCAGCGAGGATCCCGGTGAGTGGAGGTGCCGCTTGTCGCCTCCGGCCTCTGAAGGCTTCCGCACAGCTGAGACACGGGCATGGTGCGGCTCCTCCTGAAGGACGCGGCTCAAACCAGCCCGGGTGAGTCGCACCCCCTTGTCCCTGCAACCCGCTCGGACGTTGAAAGGCGACATCGCCATGTCTGAAGTCAGGTGACATGAGCCCCGTGCCCCCTCTGCCCGCAGCTGGATTTCTGCAGCAAGCAGCTGCCGTGGGGGACACACCACCAGGCTGTTCTCCAGCCTGCCCCGTTCCCCAGCGCCCACCAGCCGAGGGGTGAGCCCGCCGTGCTGGGTGCCCGGGCCAGTGCTGTGCCACACGGCAGCTGGGGATGGGGGCAGCGCTGCCTCGCAGCCCTGGGGCAGCACGGCCGAGCTGGATGGAGGGCGATGAGTGTCCTTGGGCTGCTCTGACAGTTCCTCCCCTGTTTTGAAATCTGCCAAGACAACAGCCATTTTTGCATAGCACTGGGATGTTGTTGCAGGATTACCTGCAGGGCAGGCAGCCCTTCTGGGCATGCTGCTGGGTGGACACCAGATTGAAAGCCTGCCCTAATCCTCCTGTTTTATAATGCTGGGCTTCCTTGCTTTTTTCCCACACTTCCACACACCAATGCAGTGAAAAAAGCTGTTCAGCAACCTTGGTATTCACCAGCTTTTCTGTACCAGAACCTGTGCGCTTCATACACCACAGTGTAGTCACAGAGGAGGAAGCCAGATGGCTTTTTTAGGAAGAGCTTGGGGGGGGGGGAGGGGACTCACACAAGGCGATGGGGCTCCCAAGAGGGAGCCAACAGCTGAATTGCAGTTTTCTTCAACATCCTGCCATCCAGCACAAGACCGTTGCACCTCCACCGCTAGACTGAAAAATCAGAGGCATTTGCACACTTTCCAGGCAGGGATGGGAGCAGTGCTCAGTGGGTGTCACCGTGATGGTGAATGCAGAGCCATGGGCAGCAGGCACTGCCCATCCAAGCTCTGCCCCAGCTGCAGGACAGGCTCACCTCCAGTGGACTTGACCACCAAACCCCAGAACCAAGTGCCATTGACAGGGGTGAGCCCCACAGCTCGTGTTCCTGTAACATGGTGGGGCACCCTGTATCCTCTTCTGTCAGATGCTTGGCAGAGGTGTATACCCAGACCCAGTGTCCTGACCCGGTCCCGGCTCAGCTCCTCACTGCAGCAATTTGGCTGAAGCTGCTGAACATTTTTCCAGGACTCACGAGGGGTGTGGTTACTGGGATCTTTTCTTCTCCCTTCTCATTCCTGGTACTACTCTACCTGCTTTCAGGTTTTTCACTCCTTCCTTTGGCTTCTTCTCTGCAAATTTATCATAAAGTTGTTGAGTTTGCTGGCTGAGAAACATGAAGTGCTGAATCCTTGAGGGCACCAGAAGTTTGCTTTTGCTGTGGTCCCTTTGCCTTGCCCGGAGCACTGGCAGGGAGCTGGCTGCAGGCAGAGTCCTGTGGCCTGAGGGCACTGGCAGTGCTTGCAGCACCAAGACCTGTGCTGTTGGGATGCTCTGTCCCAGAAGGCAAGGGCAGTGGTCTCGTGGGCTGCTGTGGCTTTGAATATCTGTGGCGAGGACAAAGCCAGTCCTGAGTGAAGCTTGGGATAGAAACTCCACCTTTCTCTGGGACGTTTTCCTGGTGAACCAAAACTTCTGCAATGGCTTGCTTTTTGTGGTGTTCAAAGCCTCGCTGACTCTCAGACAGGGCCATGGGACCTGGCAGTGGTGGTGATGCCCCCTGCAGGGGTGTCCTACACCCTCTGGGCAGGTCCTTTGCGGTGGGCTTGAGCCAGCCTTTGCAGTGCTGAGCTCCAAGTGAGTTTCCTTTTGCTTTTGTCCTGCAGTCCCACCCACTGTCCCTGTGCAACACCAGTGAGGATGAACACACTGAGTCGGGATTCATCACCATTGTCAAGCTTGAACAACCGGATCGGGATCCCAACCCCTGCCTGTCTCTGGCTAACAAGGTACGTGCACAAATGCCCCAGATGGCACCGACCTGGGAAGTGAAACCTGTTGGTGCAGGAAGGAGTAAGGGCAGGACAGAGCAGGGTCCTTGGCAGAAGGGGTCTTTGGGAAAGACACTGTGCCAGCCATCCCCAATACCCATCCCTCCTCATCTTTTGGACTGCCTGGCTTTGTAAAAGTTGTTGAGTTCTCTGTAACCTGACTGCTCTGGGGTGCTCGGACCTTTCCCCAGCATCCCGTATGCTTTACTGCCCGGCAGCCATGTGCCCCTCCTGTTTTGCAGCCTCCTGTTGCTTGCTGGCCTGTCGGGGGGAATTGTGTTTCTCTGTGTCCTCTGTCCTGTGGGAAAACATGGACACAGAAAACATCTTCTGTGATGCTCTCTTGAAAAATAATACTGTAATACTTCACAGGATGAGGCATGTGGAGAATCAGAGCTGAGCAATTGAAACGAACACAAACCAGATGAACTAGCGGTGGGACATGACTTGTTAACAGCATGGGCCACCATTCATCCTACAAAGGGATGGGAGATCTCAGAGGTCTTCAGACGAGATCTCCTGTGAAAGAGGTAGCTGAGGTCACTGGTACAATTCTTCGGTAATAAGGAAGTCAGGTAGGGACGAGGGTCATTTTAAGCCTTAAAATCTTTGTGTCTCTGATAAAGTTGTATGGATAAGGCTAACATTAGCTTTTTCTTCAGTGGTTCACTGTATCCTTTTATTCTGTCTGTACTAAATGCTGTCTTATTTTCCACAAGCACTGTACAAACATGAAAAAAACCTTGTTTAGCTCTTCTTGGCTTTATCAGGATTGCATTCAGGTGATATTGCTGTTGTCTGCTTTCTGCTGGGAGTGACGCGCTGGGCATGGGGACAGGGTCCTTTTCTGTCCTCTCTGCAGCAAAGCTGAAGAGGGCAGGCAAAAGTTGTACCAAGCAGTTGTTCCTGCACAGTCATTTCTTTTGCAGAGGCTGTGGCAACAAAAGCAAGGAAAGGGATGTAATGCTGTGATGGATTTCTCACCTCGGGGCTTCTCTCCAGAGCTGCGTGGGCAGCCAGGCAGCGATGCCTATCCCTTTCTGGACCAGGGTGGAAGCTTAAGTTTGGTTTGCTGCTGCTGTGAGGCTGATGCCAGCTGTTAGCACAAGCCAGCATGCTGGAGTTATCGACCGGCTATCAGTTACCCCACATCTGGAAAATGGCCAGGTCCCACCTGTGGGTGTCAGTGATGCTCGAGGATGGTGGGATAAAGGGAGAACCTAAGGGCTTCCAGTGCAGCTTGTGACAGACATGAGAGTAGGTGCCTCAGGGAGCACAGCTGGGTATTCCAACCCTCCCATGTCCATCCAGATATGACCATTGTGTTACAGTGGTCCTAGGCTGCTGCATCTCACAGGGAAGGATGCTAGGGGTGGGGGCAGCAATGGCTGGTTTGGTCAGTGCAGCTACTGTGAAGGCTCTTGAACAGCAAGCAGGAAGGAGCAACTTCAAAGACTCATTTTCCACTTAAGAACCTAAAAGATTTAAAAACTGTTTTGCTGGTTTTGTCCTTAATCTTTGAGTCTCTGATCACAGGACTGGAAGTACCAGTGTGTTACTGGGTCCAGGGACTGGCTGAGGAAGGTCTGCACAGGCAGGACAAGACGTGGTGCATTGCTGCACTGTGGTTCAGCCTCACTAGCCTGGATTCGTCCTCCAGGATCACCAACCCCCCAAAGCAAATAAACCCCTCGGTTCACTGCCATATGCTCATGACTCAATAAAGCAACAGTTCCCTGGCCTTTATTCATCATTGCTTTGTTACCAGAGCCAAATCCAACGCTGGATTTTGAGATCCAGCTGAGCATGACATCAGTTGCCTTCCTGCCTGCAGGAAGTCCTCCTGCTCCAAGATCTCAGCCAGAGAGGGTCACAGCTCTTCTCCCCCCAAATAGGACTAGTTTAGCCATGAAGTACAGGCAGATGCTTCTTAAGCTGGCCACATCCACGAGCCCTGCCTTGTACCTTGGTTCCTCCATCCCCCTGCAATTGCTGTCTGGCTGCTTCTCCATCCTCCTGAAGCCTCTGCCAAGCTCCTTCCCTCCAGCACCATATAGATCACTTCCTCAAAATCCCTGGACTCAAAATCCTCAAGAGCTCTGGGATGTGGCTGGTGCTCACTGGAGCAAGAGCTTGTTTTCCTGGCATGTGTTTCTTGTGGTAGACCTTTGCATGTTGAATTGCAGTGCTGTATCAATGATGATAAAAATAGCCATGTGCAAAGTGTTATCATAACCTCTGCTTTAGCTGTCACCCAGCCAAGCACTGCACATGGGCAACCCCATCCAGCCCAGCATGAGGATAATGCCGCCAGCCATCTGATGCACTTTTCTGCTTCTCCTCTCTTAAATTCTAGCACTGCTTCAGCATCCAAAGCTAAAACCAGTAGGGAAGATATTTGGTCTGCAAGGGGAAAGGAAGGCATGGAAAACATCTCTGGGATCAATTCAGAGCGATTTATTTTTCTTTATAATGGATCATTCGTAATTTTTTTGTTTTCTGAGTGAACCATTGATTGCAAGTCTGGTTGACAGACTGCTGAAACCTCCTAAATTATCCTGTAAATACATCTTTGCATCAAAAGTGTTTCAGTCCTCAGAGAGGGAGGTCAGCTGTGCCATGTGGCTGGAGAGGTCTAACACAGACAGCAAGCACTCAGAAAATGATTGCAGCAAGCAGGTTGTGAATAGCTTGAACAAAAGTTGCGTCCTTTGCAACAGGAGTCAGAAAGATGTTGGGAAGAGCCACTTGTCCAGTCTCAGTTGTTCATTTCCCCATCGTTGGTATCTTTAGCAGAATAAAATCTTTGAAGAGCTGTTCATTGTTCATCAAAGCTTGACGGGCTCCAACGAGTAGAATTCACTACCTGAAAGTCCTGTTTGTTTTTCAGCACTGGCAAACGCTGAGGCTGCTTTGATCCCTGGCAGGACCCCACTCTCTGATCCCTGCCCTGAGCCTTGGATCCCACTTTTCCAGCTTCCCCATCTGGTATACTAAACCCAAGAGTGTCAAATGCTATCAGTAACTCAGAGCCTTCAGCCCTGCCCCCGTGGTCTTCCTGACCATCTGTGACTCCATTCACATCCCTGTCCCTGACCCCAGACCCAGGCGCCCACCTCTGGCACCCAGCTTGTCCCCAACAAGGTGTGTGGAGGTGACCAGCACCTGCAAACAAGGGATGGAGCTGAACCTGCTCTGCCACTGCTTGCTGCACCAGGAATGCCCCTTCCATTCACTCAGCCGGTGCCCGTGTTTGATATTGCAGCTGGGAAGCGGCGGCACTGACCTCTGCCCGCTGAGCTGGGGGTTGGCAGTGCAGCGGGTAACCTGCCGCAGCTCCCTGTTTGCACAGGCGCTCAGGACGCGCAGATCAAAGGGCTCCGCATGAGTAACAGCGGCCCAGCCCTGCACTTTGTTCACCTTCCGTCTCCCAAGGCTGCCTCTGCCTGCCTGGAGGGCTCGAAGGGCTTGGTGGGAGGACGTGGGTGACCCCACAAGGTCCTCCAGGCAGTGTGCTTTGACCTCACCAGGGTGGCATGTGTACTCATTTGGGTGGGTCTCAAAGCTGTCGTCCAAGGACCGCAGCAACCGGTGGGCTGTGAAAAGCCATCCCACTCCTGATCCTAGACCAGACCTGCAGCCCAGGCATCGCCTGAGCTTTTCTGGGATGAATGTGGGATGGGGACCAGGGGCAGCAATGTGTACGGGAGTCAGGCCCATAGACAGCCCACAGCTGGTGCAGCCACGGTGAGAAGTGGGGACCTACAGAGGATTCTGCTTTCCCAGGATGGGAGGGTTGCATAGTGGTCAGTAGGGCTGATGGAGCTGCAGATCCCTCCCCAGCAAAGCCGGCTCTGAAGCAAAGGGGCACATGGCACGGAGGTTTATGGGTTACTGTGACTGCAAGCCCACCAGCTGATTTGCCTCCACAGCCACAGGGAGAAACCATCCACAAACTGCAGAGCTCTAGCAAGAGCAGGCACTGCAGCTCAACGCAGCTGTACAGAAACGAAGGTGTAAACTATTTTCTCAAGCAGCAGGTGTCTCTTTTCTCCTGTGAAGAGCCAGGGAGACAGATACATATCCAAACGGTAGAAGTTATTACAGATGTACAATACAAAATGTCCACTGAAGCTTCTTTTCTTTTGGACAGGCAAAGCTGGCAGGGGAGCGTGGAGCCCGTGCAATCCTTTTTGACATTACTGATGATGAAAGCGCTGCTGATCAGGTACAAACCCCATTGATACTATCAGCCAAACACAGTGCCCCTGTCCCATCCCAAAATGTGCCCAGGTCAGGACCCACCAGCCACCAAGAGGCAGTGGCAGGTCCCAGGAGGATACTGCAGGCTGGCTTGGAACGTGGACTCTGACCCAGCTCGCCCCCGCACACAGACAGTGCTTTTCTCTTTTGCTCACTCTGTGGCACGTCCAGGTCTCCACACAGCACGAGCAGGCCAGCGGCGTGCCAACAGCACCTTGCTGCTCCTACAGGGCGTTCTCTGGTCAGTTGAGCTTTTCTGCCAGGAGCTGGATTCTTCCTCTTGGCAAGCCACAGGCTACCTGACCCGGTCTGGGCAGACAGCCCTGAGGTACCTCTTGGGGGAAAGATGATCTTGAGTTTTCAAGCCAAAGTCACGGCCACCCTGCTATGCTGTTGGTGATACTCCTGCTGCAAGTTTAATGTTGGTTTAGAGACCTCCAGTAGTGCCTTCCACCAACACTGCTGTAGTCTCAAAATAATCAAGGGACAATGAAAAGCATCCAGCGTTAAGTAAGAGGACAGATACGGGAGCTGGTGCCTGAGCTTATCAAAACTCTGGGCTGACTCCTGCTGGCTGGATCCATCCCTCATGGTTCTTTCAGGCACTTGCAACTTAATTTCTGGTGCCATTGGGATGCAGCAGCCAGTGCAGGCCCATGAGGTGATGCTGGGGTTGCTCAGGAAGGGTCTGGGAGGTGGTTAGTAGGTCGGATGGCCACCCAGGCTCGGGTCAGTCTGGAGGAGAGGGCAGACTTGGACACTTGCTGAACCAGCCCCTGCCAGGCTTGCCTGGACTGTGGTGGAAAACGGCCGGTGTGATACAATCATAGAACAGTTTGGGTTGGAAGGGACCTTAAAGATCAGCTGGTTCCATCCCCCCTGCCATGTCCTGCAGATCACAGGGGTGGAGAGGGAACACTGATGGGTCTCAGAGGAAGAGGAGGGAAGCATTTCTGTAGTGAAGGCAGCACTCAGCACTGCTGGCAGTTACCACACGGAAGGGGAGAGACCAAGAACTTTTGCACAGGGGGTTGAAGGAGGAGCACAAGAGACACTGAACAGTCTCCAGTTGTGCATGAGGAGGCACCATCACAGGAAATGAAGAAAGCCATGCTGAAGAGTTGGTAAAAGAGGAGGAGCTTCCATCTGATTTCGTCATACAGGGATAGTGCAAGTTTGGGGGAGCAGTCAGTCTCTAAAGTGTGTGCAAGAAGCATCGGGAGAAACGAGACATGCCTGGGGGACCAGGGTAGTCCCTGATTCAGGCTGTTCTGGAACATCTCTCACTGTGTTTGTTTCTTTACAGCTGAGAAAGCCCAGAGGTCTGAGTCAGCCTGTTGTTCTGATCAGGGGCCACGATGCTGAGCTCCTCATGGGTGTCGTGAACAAGAACAGAGAGGCCCATGTGAAGATAGAGGTCAAGGAGCCACCAGCTTGGGTGAGACACACCAATCCCACTGCCTTCTGTATTCTCCCTCCCAAGCTGCTGTGCCATGGAATAGGACTTTCCCAAAGATGCTGAGCCTTCCTCCCCAGGGACAGAGATCACAGCCCTTTGCAGGAGCTGCCTGTCTGCAACATTCAGATGATGTGCTGCAAATAAAGGCTCAAAAGCACTTTCAGTTTTGTTTTTTTTTTCTTAAATGTCGCAAGTGAGACGAGGGGATTCTCTGTCTCCAGGTGAAACCAAACCTTCATTTTCTCATCTTGTGCTACCTTAGGCCATGGCCTCTAGGGAGCAGAGATGCTGCAAGTTCAGAGAAATTCCATTCCTACTGGAATGTGCAGAAAAGACTGAACTCTTTTTCTTCTACCTGTACAGAGCAAGGAGGTAGGGCTTGGCCAAGGATCGTTTATTCAAAGGCTGGTCGTCAGGAAGAAATCGGTTCCTCTGCCTAGCCTCGAATTCCCACCCCTGCTACACAAGAGTAATTTCTTTCCTGCTTTATCCAACAGCCAGACTACGACGTGTGGATTCTTCTCACGGTGGTCAGCACTGTGGTTGTCATCATTTTGATTTTTGTCGTCCGCACAAAGTGCCAACTGAACAGGACTCAGGTAGGAATCTCATGGAGCAGACATGTCTGAGCAAACAGGAATGCAGGAAAGGCAGGGATGGACACAGTCTGGGAGGGTTAAGGTGCCCCTGTGTGAGCTGAAGATGTGGCCACATGAGGCAGGAGTGGCTTGGGTTTGGGTGGAGTGGTCCTCAGGGGGGCTGGCAGCACCCCTCCTGCGGTAGCCTTGCTCTTCTCCTATCCCCCCACCAGCACGGCCGCCTGCAGTCCCAGCACCTTTCAGAGTTGTCCCAGCACCCAGAGCTGCAGGGCGGACCCTCACACTCTGGATTTCAACAGTATTGTCTGTATTGGTAGAGAGTAGAAGTTTTAGTATTTTGAATAGAAACTAATGAATTAAATAATCATCTTTCCAGAGTCAAATCAATTTCCAGATTTGAGAATACCCCATTTGTCCTATAGAAAGACAAGCCTTTGGAGCTCAAAAATTCTGAGTGATTTTGAATGTCCAGTGCCAGATGTCTCCTGCTGGTGACAAAGCCTACTCTGGCTGAGTCAGGTTAGACAAAAAGTCACCTCTGGGAATGAGTATCACCCCCAAATTCCTGATGATCTCCCATGTTGAGAATGGAAGGGTAGTGAGAAGTGTGGCGACATAAGGCTGAGCCTCTCCTGAAAGCCTCCTTTCTCCGGGGCAGGACTCCCTGCAGCAGCAGACCATGCAGGCCATCAGGCAGCTGGCCACACGCAGGTACCAGGCAAGGTGCCGACAGGCGTCGCGGTGGGACTCGGCCAGCAGCTGCAGCTCAGCCCCGGTCTGCGCGATTTGCCTGGAGGAGTTCAGCGAGGGCCAGGTAGGCTGCGGGCATGGCTGCTGGTCAGCCACGGCCCTGAGCTTCCCGGCTGCGGTCAGATGGAAGCTGTGGTGGGAGCTGAGCAATCTGGCAGGGGTGGGAGGCCCTTGAGATGTTTCCTTCAGCAAATCCTGAGGGCTGTGAAAGGACCGGCATTGATGGAGGTCTGCCTGCCCCTTGGCCAAAAAAGCCCTGCCCCTGCTGAAGTCACTTGCCTACAGGTTCAGATTCCCTGGAGATGGGTCTCCAGCTGTTGCTGTAGGGTAAAACATCCATAATACATCCGTGTTGAAACAACGGGGCAAAAATTGGGGTTTGCTTCTCCAGAGCACTGAAACCCCCCTATTCCCGAGGCCTGGCACCTCTCTGGACACCCCAGAGCTGCGCACAGTGAGCAGAACCAGATTTGCCAGGCTGCTGCACAGCCTCCTCCATGCAAAGCTGGGCTGCAGACCGCTTGCCATGAGACATCTTTCCATCCTGCAAGGCTTGCTTCCATCAGGAAGGACCCATCCAGGTCTTGGGACATGATTCTCCTTGCTCACATTTCTCCTTTTCTCTCCACCTCTCTCTAGGAACTGCGGATCATCTCATGCTCCCATGAGTTTCACCGGGAATGTGTTGACCCCTGGCTGCAGCAACACCACACATGTCCACTTTGCATGTTCAATATTCTTGGTAGGGCTCAGACACAGCATCTTCTGGCCAGGGACGGGGTGGTGTACAGGGGTTGTGCCCGTGTACCCTTGGGCAATGCTTACGGCTGGTGTGCTGGCAGTGCACAGCGAGGTGCAGGGCTTGGGCTGGGGTTGCAGCAGGAATAGAGGTTTCCGGTCCTGAGACCTGTGGGGAAGGGAGGTGTGAACTGAAGGTCGGGGCAGCATGAAGGGTGCTGAGTGTGCAGGACCACCAAGATGGTTTGGTGGTGGCAGTGAGGAGCTGCAGGCTACGAGTGGGATGTTGGACTGTAGTGGGAGTGCAGTGGAGGCTCACCAGTGCTGGGGCTACTGGGCTGGGCTGTGGGATGTACGCTGGACACTCCCTTCTCTCTCCACAGCCAGAGAGTCGGTGGACCAGGCCACAGCTGCTGGCTCCAGGCTGGCCCCACGGGACATGGAGCCTGGACGGCGACTCCACCTTTTCCGCCAGCACCCAGGACATGCCCTTTACCACCTCCCACACGCGTATCCTCAGAGGAACCTCAGGAGCTTTCCCCCGGAGCCAGCCCATGGCAACCCCTTCTTCCACTCTCACGAGCTCTCCCAGGTGGATTTTGACACCATCCACTACATGCCCTACAGGCAAGCCACCTCCCTGCTCGCCTGTGGCCACTCGTCCCCCCTGGCCCCGGGCTTGCTGGGTCAGCAGCATCCCAACCCCTCGGCGTGCGGGCAGCCACAGCCGCCCCACAGGACTTGTTCTCTGCAGCCCCAGCCCCCCTGCCCGGGGCTGAAGGCAGCCCTGGTGCAGAAGCAGCACCGTGCACCTGCCCTGCGCCGGGGGGGTGGCCACGGGCACCAGCACAACAGCAGCGGCTCCGGGGAGAGCTATCTCACGGAGCACAGCGGGTACCTGGCAGACGGGCCAGGCAGCGACTCCAGCTCGGGGCCCTGCCATGGTTCCTCCAGTGACTCCATGTTGAACTGCACGGACGTCAGTCTGCAGGGCATCCATGGCAGCTGCTCCACTTTCCGCAGCTCCCTCAGCAGCGACTACGACCCCTTCGTGTACTGCAGCTCGGAGGGACCCACCACCGACAATGGCCAGGAGCAGCCGCGGCCACCGAGGGAGACGCGACCCAGGTCCTTGGACCTGATGGTGCCTGGGGGTGCTGCTCCAGCCAAGGCCCAGGTGCTCAGCCACGTCCACTACCACCACCACCAGCACCATCACTACAGAAGAGACACGGAGTGTCCACCTGGACGGGCTGGGCAGCGCAAATCCCGGTACTCTGGGGCCAAGGTTGGCTTCCACAGTGCTCGGACACAAAAGAGGACTGAGAAAAGCCATAACTGCCAGCAGCCTCTGGAAAGCAGTGCCGTGCTACAGGAGACAGCTCCGGCAGGACAGCCAGCCTGTCCTCAGCAAAGCTGGGAGCCCCCTCATGCCCCCTCCGCTTCTCCAAACAGGTTGGACTTCAGTGTAGATGCCAACAGACAATCAGGAGCAGCTGACACATCCCCTGTCCCGCTGCCCGCAAGACACAGCTTACAGAGCCGTCATCACCGAAGGAAAAGAAAGTGTCCCCTGGAGCCCGACCCCGCTCTCCTGCCCGAGGACTCAGCCTTCGCCAAAGACTGCGATGCCCACGTGCCTCACGGCCATCCCGCTGGCTACCGCTGCTCACCCGAAGTCCAGCCCCTGATCCCCAGCGCTCGCCTGCCCTGCGGCTCGGGCTCTCGGACACTCTGGAAGTGTTTAGTGTCACAGTCCGGCTCAGAGCTGAAAAAGCAGGAGGAGGGGTTGTCAGGACGGGAGGGAAACTGCACGGCTCCTGCTGATTTCTCAGGGACAGGCACCCCCAGACACAGTCTGAGTCTTCACCTTCGCTGCCCGTCTCAGCGGGGCAGTCAGGGTAAGTCTGGTGTTTGCCTCTTCTTGCAGCAAGCGGGTCATGGAGGTGGGTTATGGGAGTACTTGGGCTGCTGGGAGACCTGGACCACTGACAACAGAAGGGTTTCAGAGCTCACCTGTCGAGGTGATGGCCTGAATGACTCGCAAGTCTGTTAATGAGCGCACGAAACCCTGCAGTCTCATCCTAAAATAATACAAATGAGAAATAAGGTGGCTGTTTTTAACTAAACATCTCTACCAGCTGGAGTGTCTCCCAAAGGAAGGCGTGAGACCACATTTCCCAGTGTCCTTACACCAGTCTGGATGTCTTACTGTCACAGTCATTATCCTTGAGGCTTATTGGGCTCTAGTTGTTTCAGCCAACCCCAGCTAACTGGAATCAAAAGGGAAGGAAGTGTGCGAGGCCAGTGGGAGTAGGGGAACAGACTGAGTGAGTTTATGGATTTGCACATCCCTCGTTTCTCACCTGCCTTTGTTGTGTGGGAGTTGCTTTTTGGTGTCTTTTGGAAATCAGACGTAATTAAAATTTGGCCCTTTGCCTAACTGCTGTACACCTTCTGCTGAGAGAAGGAAAATGCATTGGAGACGAGGCTGTTTGAACGAACCTGACTGAGTTTAGCTTCCAGGCCTTGCTCTCTCAGGCTCCTTAAAGCAGCAACCCGGAGTCAGCCTGGGCAGGTGCTGGCTCCAGGCAGAGCCTGGCTCCCCTCCTCGCCGTGCCGCTGACTCATTGCAGCTCCTCAGGCAAATTGTTTTGATTTTGGTACCAAATACAGATCTAGCTGCCTAATTTCTGTTACAATGCTGGCCTTAAACTTGTGACTCACCGTGCCCATTGCGCCGTGGAGATAATAACTTCCTCCCCATTCCCGTCTATCCAGCCCAGCACCGCACCCAGGCTGCTGGTGGCAGAGCGCCCGCCGAGGAGGCAGCAGGGAACAGGGAGAGGCTGGATGGAGCATGGTGCTGGCGGCCTGTGGTGCTCCAGGCTCCCAGACTCCCAGGAACAGATTTTTTTTTTTTTCTCAGGTGCAGAAGTACCTGACACTGCAGATAGGTGACACGGGAAGTTCTTCAGAGGGCCCTGAGGGATGCTGCCGTTTCGGGAGACAAGGAGGCAGCAGTGCAGAGATGTCTCTCTGGTTCACAGGTAGCTCCAAGTACTGATGTCCCCTGGGCTGGAGGCAGCGGGCATGGTATCCTGGGACACAGCCCTCCCAGGACCACAGCAGGGGACCTCCACACGGAGAGAGCCCTGCTGGTGAGAGGGCAGGCTGCTCAGGAGTTGCATTGAGCTCAACTCCCAGAGCCGCCAGAGCAGGAGTCTGTGCAGCACGGGGGGCTGCAGTGCCCAGGGCATTGCAAGGCTCTGTGCTGTGATGCCTCTGTCCCTTTTGTAGATGGCCTCAGTGGCCCAGATCTGTGCCCACCTCCTGATGGCATGATGGGGGAAGGCTTTCTGCCCCCCTGCCCAAGCCAGTGCCAGCCAAGCACACACAGCCTTCATTCCCTCTTACCTCCCTTTAGCAGGAGCTAGAAGGATCGATGTGTTCAAAAGCAGTCTGATTTTATTTGACTGCAGTAGCTTCTGTGGATGCTTTCAGCATCAGCCAGAGAGTCAGAATTGCCTTGTAAGATTGAGAAAATACATAGAAAGGAAGGATTTAACTTTATTAGGAACTGAGGACAGTTAAAGAGTGTGAACTCATGCAGGGCTTATGCAGAATAGCCGTCAAGCTGAAAACACATTGGCTGACATAACACAACCTTTTGAGTTATAATCACATTGATTCTTTATCTTAGAAAGGGACTGGACGTAAGTCAATAGGAAACAAGTAAAAAGAGCAAAGAACAATCTCAATAGACAGTCCCCTATAAGCAGGACACAAAAAATAGACAAGGAGATCAAGGAGAAATGCATATATGCCTCCAGATAAATGTTGTAAGGCTAAAAATGTAAGTAGATGAATTAGAAAGCCCAGCTTTAAATTAAAGCTTTAAATTAAGGTTTTGACATAAACTTTTCAGAAACCCAGTTTAAAAAAAAAAAAACAACAAAACAAATAGTGGGACCCTGTAATTCTCAGGTGAAATTATAGAGAGGAGAAGAGTGTGTCTCTTCTGGTGGCATGGGAGGGACACTATGCATTAAGGAGAGCGTGAAGTCCAATGACAAGTAACACAAAAATCTCCAATTGCGCCTAAGTAGGAGTATGGTATTAGGGCTGTCCTACACTGTGTTAGCACAGGCTGCGAAAGAGGAGCCTACATACACAGGAGAATCTTCTCCAAATAGTACTAAAAGAAGCAGTCAAAAGAATAAGATGCTTTTGGGCACAGGGATCATTTAGTGCCCCAGAAAAGGGCTGGCCTAGCAGCAAAGCAGAGAGGGCAATTAGAAGCAAGAAGCCATTCTTCCAAAGCAAAGGTGTGGCTAGACAAAGAAATCAGCAAAGAGTTGAATGCAAAGCTAAGTGCAGAGCCATGGTGAGGCAGGCCAGGAAAGATTTCTATGAACAACTTGTGAAGAAGATAGAGGCTTTTAATGCAAACGTTTTCAACTCCATCAGAAGGCGGCTGCCAGAGGCTCTGCAGATCCAGGGAGTAACACAGGTCTAAGAGGGATGTTCAAGGGCTGTAACTGCATGGCAGAAGAGCAAACTGAATTTATGGCATTAGTGATCAGTGTGGAAGTGCTTGAGGAGGTTCTCACCCTGGCACATTTCCGTTCAGGGCATGGGGTAGAGGATCCCTCATAAATCAAATCATCAGATTGAGCATTTCTGAAACACATCAGTAAGGTGGGTAGTAACAAATCCCCAGGGCTAGAGATCATTCACCTGGGCATCGTGCAAGGGCTCAAGCACAAAACTGCTAAATGACAAATGTGGACTGCAATTGTTACCCATGCCCAGGGCCAGAAAGAAAAGCTGAGGGCAATTTCAGCTTGAAATAGCTGAAGCCACAGAATGATGAGCCTGACTTTCCTGCCAAGCAAATTGTTAAAAATTCAAATACAGGGTCTGACTTGTAGGCACATGGCTAAATGTGAAAACCAGGGGAGGAGGCAACACAACTTTTGTAGAGAGAGATAACGCCTCACAGATCTTTTAGGGGAATGAAGCTCTCAAAGGATAAAAGGGAAGGTGCTCTCGTAGGTAAATAACTTGCTGAAAAATAGAAGACAAAGTGCAGATGAGTCTTAATGGAGGAAAGTTACTCAGAGAAGGAGGAAAGTGGAGTTCTCCAACTGTCTACACCTTTCAGCAAGCTCATAAATATCCTGGACAAGGAGAGGAGACAGCAAGGTTTATAAAAGACAAACTCCTTCAGGACTGTCAGCTTTAGAACTGGTTAGAAGGCATTACAGAAGGATCTCACATCGCTGAGCTGAGTTATCAGGCAACAGTAGCGGCAAAATCCCATTTAAGTAGTACAAAATGCCACACACGAACACAACTGCTTCTGAGTAAAAATAAAATTATTATTAGGAGCTAGCTCCTAATGGAACCATTAGGACAAATATGGGACAAGCAGAAAGTGCCATTGTGCAGCTGTGTAAGTTCATGGTGCTTTCACAGCTATAATCTACCACTGAGCACTGCTGCTCAAAAAAGGATATAGCAGACTTGGGAGAAGTGCGGAAAGGTACATAAAGAAGAGGTTTTTCTGAGAAAACAGAGTATAGACACTTTCATGTGGGAAAAAGATGATTAGCAGAGGACATGAAAGAGAGGATATGAAATGCGGAGAGCCGGGAGAAGGCGGGTAAGAGGGAGTCACTGGTGCTTATAACCAAGTAAGTGGTGGCATCAAATGGGAACCAGAAGCTTTAAAACACCCGATAAGGTAACATACGCCGTGTAGTGAAACTGGTGCTCACTGCCCAGAGGAGGTAGGTGCCAGAAGTGAAATGGGTTCAAGAGCTTAGATCAAGAGATGATGCAGAGATGCAAATACACTCTCTGGCTTGGGAAGTCCCTAAACCAGGGTTTCCAGAAGCTGACGGTGCTCCTGTGGGATGCAGCACCCTCCAGGTGTGTGGTTACCTCGCCCAGCTGCAAGGTGAGGCTGAATCCTGGTCCACAGCCCCTGGAGAAACGCCACTTGTGCAGGCATTGCCATGCACTGGGAATAACGCAGCCCACAGCCATCACCAGTGCACTGCAGGTGATCCCAAAGATGCCTGCATGAGCTTGGAGTTTATGCTGCTTCCTTGAGCACCTCCACCAGCTTTTCTTGGTGGGGTTTGACTAAAGATACATCCCTGCCTGTGTGACTATTCCTGGGAGTTACTTCACTGAAGAATCAATCCTTGAGCAATGCTGAATGGGTCCTTTCAAGAGAAGTCATACAACCAGCAGTGAATTACAGCTAGATGGCTTCCTAAACCACCCCAGCATCCATGGGTCTCGTCCCAGAACAGCCAGATTACTCCCAGCACAGGCTGATGAAATATCTTGATTTCTCTCCCTGGGAAATCTCACCTCCTTCAGCATGCTGTCAGCATCCTCCCCCTCTCCTCCATCTCCTGCTCACCCTCTTAGCCATTCCCTTTCATGTCATGTCTTTGATCTTTACTAGAGAAGGGGAAAGGGATTAGAGGGCAGAAAAAGACCACTGTTAAAACCTAATACCCAGAGAACAAGATTTCTGTTGTATCACCAAGGTGTGCTCCTTTAGGTCATTGCTCTGTGTAGGTCTCGATGGCCAGTTCAGCAGCTGAGGCTCTACCACCTCTCCCAATTCAAGACCTTTTTTTTAACTTTTCCTTCTGTTTGTGTAACAGGGGACACTCACACAGGCATGGTTTTCAGAAAATATTTTAATAATGCTATTTGACACTCAGGGCATCTGACTGACCACAGCATGATTGAAGCTGTAGCGTCTCTTCTGCGTTGTGCATAAGCTGGTGTACATGAGAAGCAGTTGGCAATGGCTTCTTCAGTGTACTGGTGACACAAACGACAAATGCCAGATAGGCTCAAACTCCGTCTTCTGGTACTTTGGCCATGCCTGCACACATATATACATGTATAACACTGTGCCTGTGAATTAACGTTCCCATGTCGATTAGCTACATTTGCAAAGCAGAATCTCATTTGTTTGTTTTCTTCACATATATTTAATTTACAGAGGTCCTGTTCCTACAGCTGGTGATTTATAACAAACAAGAATTTGCTGTGACTGTTTTGAAAAGTTGTTTTGAATTGCTCTCTGTGAATACTTATATGGACATTTGATTCCTTTTGATCTCAGGAACATTCAGGAAAAGGGAAATGTGAAAAATAATGTATGTATGCCTTTACTGGGCTATGCTGACTGCGTGAGAGCTCTGAGCAGGCTTGAAAAACCCCTGGGAAAGGCACCATGGTGTGTGCATCAACGCTCGGTTGCTGAGGGAGAAAGGCACTATCTGAAGCAGTAACTCGGGGCAAACCATTTCTAGGCAGCCCTTACCCTGAATGTTTCAAAGTAAACTACTTGGCACTTGCCTGTCAATTCACCAGGCAGAAAGGGCTGGTGAAGAGCATGAGCTGCAGTCCTCACTGGCTGGGCTCGAGGGACTGGCACTCACTGGGACCCACTTGTTGGATTTGGCCTGTTTGGGGCTCAGAAGCAATTTGTGCAACCTCCTGAACACTGTGAAACATATCTGCCATTCCTTTCTTGCACACACACATCACTGCCAGTCTGCTTTTGTTGTTTGGAGTTTATGTTGTTGTTGTCCCCTGTCCCTGGAAGGTCCTGCAGCGGTGCTGTGTAAATATAAACCGGTGTTATTTTCTGTTGCTAATGATTTTTAAAACGGCTGTACAGATTTTCCTCAAACAACAGGCCTCAAAAGCAGCAAACATCTAGTAGCAATGTGAATCCTGGGGTGCACCATGCCCTTAGCCTGTATCTTCTGAAATATTTAAAGAGTAGCTTGACATCTTATCTTTATGTTTTATTGTGCTTTAACTTGGAGGAATAAACTTTTTGGGGAGGTGGCCAGAAAAGTCCATCAAAAATACTGGGAGAAACTTCGTGGCTTTCACTGCAGCATCTGTTCTTTGTATTGCAGGGTGAAGGTTCCAGCAGCTGCAATCTGGGAATGTTCAGCTGCTTGGAGCTGACATTTTTCTTTTTCCTTTTCTCTGAATGCAGGATCTGAAGAGGAGGTCCAGGATGCCCACGAACACTCAGTTTAATTAAAACACTGGCCTGTTTGCTTACTGGAGAGCTGGAGTGGACAAAGATGTTCAGCGTACCAGCCGTAGAGGAGCTCACATCGTGCTCTCTGCACAGGCAACGTATAATTACCAGCCCTGGCCTGCATGGCCTACACCAAGGTGCAGACTGCAAATAAGCAATGTGGCACTTGTGGTCTCCTCACGTGTCCCCAGGTTGCACTGGTCACGCAAACGCTGAGCCATGTTCTCCAGGTCCCCTTCTCCTTTGAAGGCACAGGCAGCCCATCTTCATCCTGTGGCATCTACCTGCGTGGGCTGGCTCGCTCAGAGGCCGGCCCTGGGAGTCACCAGCTGGAGGGCTCAGGAGTGAGTGCAAGCTGCTATTTTGGCATGTTCATGCCACAGAAGGTTTTGCTAAACACTTCAAAAATAAACAAGCCTTCGAGACCAAAAGCTGCAGAAATTACTTTCTGTGGCCTGGTAGCTCCTGACTTCATTTCCTCACTTAGGTCAAAAGCCAGACTTCTTCAATTAACTTTTCCACTCTTATTTCAGACACAGGAACAAGCTTTTCTTCATCTCACCACTCACAGGTTTGCCCTGCCAGGTACTTCCTCTGACTTTATTGGAAACCAACAGCTCTCACCGCTTTTGACCACTTCATTGTCCCTCAGCTGATGCCAGCTTGGCCATTTGCTGCGTTTTGCCGGCAGCAGGAGAAGCAAAGACACAGGGACAACGTCAGCATTTCTGGGAAGGAGCTGTGTCAGACTCTTTCCATTGCAAAGAATCCACCCTCTCATTTGGCAATGTGAACAAATCTCTCACTCATCCTCTAGCTCTTCCACCTACCCTCAAAATAGGTGTGATAGCCAGCCCTGTTAAGAGCAACCCATTTTTTGAGCATATTTCAAACCTGAGATGCCCCTGTCACAGGAGTCATGGAAAGTCCTTGAGTTCACGTGGCTCCTGCTTCTCTCTTTCCTCCATCATTGCCCCAAGACACAGCAAAAATTCTCAGCAAAAGCACCCATAATAAATGCAGAGCAGAGCCCCATCCATCACCCAGCCTTATCTCCACATTTCTGAGACACCTGAAATGATCCTGCAAGGGAAGTTTTCAAAATACCCTTCTGCCTTTTCTAACATTTTGATGATGGAGAGAGAAAACTTGAAAAATTGCTAGGCTCTCAGTTTATTACTTTTTCCCCTCCTCCCATTTGTGGGTTTTTTTGTGGTTGGGGTTGGTTTTTTTTTTTTTGGAATGTCACTAGTTATTAATTCCTATAGCTTATAATTTGGGAACATTCAAGTAAAATAAAACCTGCCAAATTCAAAACATATAGAACCCAAACAGCTTCCATACAGCAGGGAATTAAGACTGTTGAGTTTATTCCCCTAAATGATCATTCAGGCTAAGGAATTAGCTAGATTCCCACATGAAGTGCATGTTTATATGGCACCAAGTGTTTCCAGAGTTCATGCTAATGAAGCATTGGTGAGGATACAATACTGGAGCTGAAGGTAACTCCTGACAATTTGAAACCTGGTGTAGGACAGACTTCCCCCATCTGCTCAGTTGCTCAGTAAGCTTTCTGTGTCTTCCTTTGAAGCAGCAGCTTCCTTTCCAGTTCAAGAGAGCGCACTGGTTATGTAGTCCCAGTTCAGGATAATCCTGCCTTTGCCTTCCTTTGTTGGTGAGGAAAGCTTTTTGCAGGGTTTGTGGCCCTTAGTCTTTGAAAAAGGCATCATTGTCCCAGCTGCTAATCAGTCACTGATTCAGGTGATGTTCAGGTGATGGTACTAAAAGTCAGCCGATAGCACTGTGTCTAACAGAACATTATTCCCTTGCTGGTGTTCGTTTCTTGTCTCCTGTGACCAAGCCACTGCAGGACCTTTCAGGCTACAGAAGAGCTGAATGTCTTTCATCAAAGAACCCAGCAGAATTATATTTTAACCTTTCCAGCCTCTTGCTTGTCCTGCAGAACAAGCAGAAGACACAAGCTCAGATGTTTTTTTCCCTTGCAGGGAAGTCAATCTTAAACTAGAGGGAAAAACCCCAGGAGCGCATCTAGATTCCTCTTGTTCAGCTTCTTGTGCACATGGTGCATGGCTTGTCTCAACCAGCTCCAAATGTCTGACCATCCCGGAGGCCTCAGGTTACTTTACAGAGGGGAGGGTGATGAAGTCTGGGGGCTCCCACTGTTTCTTTAGGAGTCAAGAAGGCTGAGAGCCTTCAGGGATGCATTTCACTGCCCCAAAGGAATGAGCATCTAGTTTGCAGTCTGAAAGTTCTCCCCTCTTTCCCTCCTTATCCTTAAAAAAAAAAAAAAAAAAAAAAGGAAGAAAAAAAAAAAAAAGAGGTCTCTGAAGCTGTGGCAAGCCCCAAGCTTCTTGGAGAAAGTGGTCAGCACTAACGCACCCTTTCCACTTCCCACTGCAGTATTACCAGGCTATGCAGGGCACCGCCTGCTTGAAAGTGTTTTCCTTTCCTCATGTTATGCTGCTGCTCCTTGTCACCTGGAAAACGGCCACCCTGGATGCCGGGCCCCCTCCACAGGGTTTGCTGAGCTGGATGCGAGCGTGCAGGTCTGCCTCAGTGGGGTCCCGGGCGGGAGGAGAGGGAGGAACTCTCCGGGAAGGTGGTTTTTAAGAGCCTCTTCAGTAGATGGACTACCATCCTTGGCTGCCTGGAAGGGAAGAAGCAATACCTGAGAAAACGGGGAACAGTGCCTCTCCATTCCTGCACCTCTCGCTTTGGGGTGCTCAGCACCCTTGGGCTCCGTCACCAAATGTCTTCAGCGTCGCTGCAATGAGGGGGAGCAAATTTTCCTTTGTTGCATCCAAAATCCCAGCTGAAAACTGATGGAAGCCAGAGCACCCCAAAGTCCCTCTGGCCGAAACCAAAGCCCCAGCCCTCCCCCCCGTGACCGGCGCCCTTCTCACACGGAGCCTCTGCTCGCCCGTTTGTAATGTTCAGATCCTTTTGAAATGTGAATATAGGTTTGTTTGTTATTGTTGGTTTTTATTGTTGTTTGGTTTTTTTCCGAGTCTGTCCTGGTTCTTGGGGCTTGGGAATAAATTATGACACACACACACCAAAAAAAAAAAAAAAAAAAAGGAATAATACGTTTTATATATATGCAAAACGGTATTTATGTCCGATAGAAACAAGAGATGTGTGAATATGCCGATGTGCTCAGAAATATATTTATTTACTAATATATTTATCCATGTACCTGGTCTGCCTGCCTGGTTTTGTTCTTTGTACCGACGCCGCGGCCAGGCCGCCAGCGCGGCCCCGGCGCCGCCACGGACACGAATCGCACGGGCGGCGGCCCCGGCCCGGCCCCGCTCCGCGCCCACGGCCCAGCCCGCCCGGCCCCGCCACTCTCCCCCGGCCCGGCCCCGCTCCGCGCCCACGGCCCGGCCCGCACTGCCCTCCCTCGGCCCGGCCCGGCCCCGCTCTGCGCCTGCGCGGCGGTGGCGCGGTCGGCGGCGGCGGGATGGCGCTGGAGACCGTCCCCAAGGACCTGCGGCACCTCCGCGCTTGCCTGCTCTGCTCCCTCGTCAAGGTGCGGCCCGCCCCGGGCACAGGGCTGCTCCCCGCCCGGCCCCGGCCCTTCTCCCGGCCGCGGCCTGGGCCCTTCGCTCCCGCCCGGCCCACCTCCCCCGCCCGGCCCGGGCCTCCCTGGCCAGGCCCTTCTCCCGCACTCGGCCCGGCCGCTCGGGCCCCGGCCCGGGCCCTTCGACCGGCCCGGCCCTCTCCTCCTGCCGCACGGCTCGGGCCTCCCTCGGCCTCTGAACGCCTCCCCGCCCGGACGGGCCTTTCCCCTCCGCCCCGGGACTCCCATCCCCCGGCGTAGGCCTCCCTGGCTGCCCGCGGCCCGGCCCTCCCCTCTGCCCCCCCAGCCCCGGGCCCGGCCGGGCCCCGGCCCTCCTGCGCTGACACCTCTGTCCCCCTCAGACCATCGACCAGTTCGAGTACGATGGCTGCGACAACTGCGATGCCTACCTGCAGATGAAGGGCAACCGGGAGATGGTCTACGACTGCACCAGCTCCTCCTTCGATGGGTGAGTGCGGCCCAGGCGCGGGCAGGCCGCGTTCCCTGGGGTGCTGGTGTCGCCGTGGTGGCACTGCGATGTCACCTGGCTGGGAAGCATCCCCTCACTTCCATCCCGCCCACAGGATCATTGCTATGATGAGCCCTGAGGACAGCTGGGTCTCCAAGTGGCAGCGAATCAGTAAGTGTTTTTTCCCAGCTGGTTTGGGAGCTGGAGGTCCGTTTTCTGTAGCAAACCCTTCGGGGGGGCAGCGGGAGTTTCTGTGGGGGCTGCAGAGGGGGATTCTGCTCCCAGTGAGGGGGCACCTGTGCAGGCAGAAGCTGGCAGGGATGCTTGCCCACCCAGCTGCTGTTGTGCGGGGTAACTTGGAGTTTTCTTTCCCCCAGGTAACTTCAAGCCAGGTGTCTACGCAGTGTCTGTGACCGGCCGCCTGCCCCAAGGTAACGCTGCTGGCTTGTGTTCAGGGGAGGCTCCTGCGCAGATGGCAGCTGAGGGGTTACTCTGCACGTGAGGTGTTGGGGCTGTAGTCATCTCCGCGGTGACAAACTGGGCAGGGCGTTGTGCTGGATCTGTGTGATGAAATCAGTATTTGGGGGTTCCGTGAACTCTGTGTGTTGTGAAGGGAGCATATGCCGTGTGGGTGAGGGGATTAGCAAGGTGACTGCAAGAAGGAGATGCTGAGTGGGAGGGTGGTTTCAGGGTGCTGCAGACAGGTGTTCTACCTGCAGTCATTCATCACTATGCCTGCCAGAAGTTGATACTAAAGATGCTACTGGCTAAAACCTGTGATAGCAGAGGGATAAACTGTGATTAAAGGGTGACTCCGGAAAGTGAGTGCATTTCAAACCGTTCAGCTACAGGGAAGCATGAAGGTTTGTCCACAGAAAGGAGTTCTGCAGGATGGGGTGCTGTTATGGCAATCTCAGTGAGCAGGTACTGCTTTCCATCATCATACTGCACTGAAAGCTTAGGTTAAGGTGCATTTTGTGTGTTTATAGATGGAGCGGAGAGTGTAGAGGCTTGGTCTTATCTCTGTCATGCCAAAACTGCATCATCCATCTAGCTGAGAGCCCCTGCCTTGTATGTTGCCCCAGAGCAGACTCCTGACCTGTGCACCTTCCCGGGAGTGCTGCAGTCATGTATCCCCAGGGTGAAAGCTGTGCTTGTGTCTGGAATCCCAGGCTTCTTATTTCTGACCTGAGCTCTGCCATCTGCCTTGGGAAGGAGCTGGAACATCACGAGGCTTGAAGCCAAGGCCTGCTGGCCTAGCTTTGTGCACATCTGAAATAACTGGAGTGCAGCAGATGATGGCCTGAGCTTGATGCAGCTGCAGGCAGGGAGCACAGGGCAGCAGGTGAAGGGAGTGCAGGTGGGATGTACTGTATTTGGCCTTGCTCAGCCCATCCCCGTGTCGCAGGGAGGAGCAAGAGGACTGGGGAGTGTGGTAACCAGCAGGCTGCACTCCTGGGTCTTGTAAGCTGTCGCTTGGCTGTCCCTTGGTGCGTGGTGCTGGTGAGAGCGATGCTGAACCCCATGGTGCTCTTCTACTAGCCCTGTTCTTAAGGGGTTACTGAGAAGGTGGGACATGCAGGCAGGTCACAGAAGTGACTGAAAGATTTAAGAAGTATCATTAAGAGCTTGATCTCTTCAGTCATAAGATTCCTAGAATCATATAGGTTGGAAAAGACCTTTTAGATCTAGATCATCGACTCCAAACATTAACCCAGCACTGCCAAGCCCACCACTAAACCATGTCCCTAAGTAACTCATCTACATGTTTTTTAAATGCCTCCAGGGATGGTGATTCCACCACCTCCCTGGGAAGCCTGTTCCAATGCTTGACCACCCTTCACTGAAACAGTGAAGAAATTTTTCCTAATACCTGATCTAAACCTCCCCTGGAACAATTTGAGGCTGTTTCCTCTTGTCCTGTCGCTAGTTATCTGGGAGAAATCGCTAGTTTCTGGAAGAAAATTCAAACATTTTCAGGTAGAAAATAATGTACATAAAATCTCTGCCTGGTTCCTTCCCAAGGCAAAACAAGAGTTGATGTTTGGGAGCTCTATCTAGGCATTTAAACTAGAAGAGGGAACACTCTTGACAGTTCTATGAGAAATGAAGAAGGTGATTGGCCAGATCTTGCTCTTTGCAATGAAGGCTACATGACAGAGCAGCCAGATTTTTTCATGGGTCCTCATCCCTAGAGAATACTGAAATGTGTTTGTCTCCTTGCTGCAGGGATCGTCCGAGAGCTGAAGAGCCGTGGCGTGGCTTACAAGTCCCGAGACACAGCTATAAAAACCTAAGGGGCTCTTGTGCTGCCTGGAGGATTCCTGGGTGCTGTGTTTGGAGAGGCAGTGGGCATGCAGGGCACCGCTCTGAAACCCTGTAGCTTCAGCATGTGGGAAAGCGATGCTGGACTCGGGGAGCTTGCTGGCTCAGCTCCTCTTGCTCAGTACCTCTGGACTCCACCACACATGGTGTGCCCGCACAGACCACAGACATGCTTTTTTGAGCCTTGACAAAGGGAAGGATGTGAGTAAGTCTGGGGAAGCGGTGCTTAATGGTAATGCATCAACTTTTTTACAGAGAGAGAACTGGGATATAGCTGTGTAAATATTTCAATAAAACATACTGCCTGGTCAGAGTTGAGTCCATCCATGTACTCGGTCACTAGTGTCACCTGCTGCAGGGGGTGGGTGGTGCAGTGAGGAGTTTCGCACTCAGCCCCAGCCCCCTGCCTGCCAGGCTGTTTGGAGCCCACAATTGCCGTCGCTTCTTATGCCATGGACCACATTCCTGCCTCAAAAGGGAGATTCTGCCCTGGCTGAATTGGGGTGTCCTTGCTGTAGGAACAAGCAGACTAGTGATTTGCACCTTACAGCTCATGGCTGGATGGAAGACATAAGATGATGGTAAGTATTTCATGTAGAGGTAGTTGTCTGAGGTCACGGCCCTGGGCCTGCAGGGTCCTGTAAAAGGGATGTGGAAGCAGGCTTGGAGGGCCTTCGGGGCAGGCAGAGCTAGACGAGCCCATTGGTGTGGTTGGGAGGCAGCACTGGGCTTGCTAAGGGGAGGGATGGACAGCAGGGGTGGAAACACCCACTCAGCCTTGTATTTGTAGGTCTGGATGTTCCGAGTGTCAGCTTAGATAGCATCTGCATCGTATGGGCCCCTGAGAGATCTGGTCTCCTTAGCTGATGGCTCTCGCTTCATTTGTTTTGTTCCAGTTCAGCAGCAGCCACTGATCACAAAAAGGTGGCTTGTCCAAGGGCAAAGTCCTAGATCAGTAGCTGCGTGAAGCATGCTCAGTTTTTGTTTTCCGTAGGCAAATAGTGGAAACCCAACACATCCTGGAAACTGCATTTGATCTGGGATGAAAGCTGCAGCGAAAGGAATGTGTCACTGTTGGGGAGCGACACTGTCAGGTGTCATGGAGGTGGCATGCTCTCTGTCCCACTCTGGTTTGTAGACCTGGCCCCAAACGAGTGCTGAGCACTGCATATCAGCCAGAGCATGCCTTCCTGCGGCCTTTTGGAGCAGATGTGTGGCTGGAGGAGACTGCTGTGAGCACAGGGGGGCTGTGTGGGGGCCGCAGCATTAGTCGAGACAAAATGCTGCAGAGAAAGGCATCTTAAACTGCATCTCTCTTGGGTACTTGCAGACATGATGCTGAGGTCAAGAGCATTTGCTCAGTGCAGACCAGGACCAAGCCAAGTTGGCGGTGGGCTCTGGGCTCCAGCAGGCACCTCTGGCTGGAGGTTGCCTTTTGTGGGGAGAGGTGAGAGTGGTTCAGCGCTGGCCTGGGGGTTAGAGCAGCAGGCTCATGTCCTCGGGTGGAGGGGGCTGTTGACTGTGATTTTCACACATCCCTGGTGAACATCCAAAGCACTTGAGTTACCTCATAGTTATCTTCCAGGCTTGCTTGGTTGCAGAGACCAGGCAGGAGCTGTGCCTTGGAAATGCCCAGCGTGTCAGGTCTGTGGGAGGGAGGTGCGACTGTCTGGGCAGCCCAGGACACCGGCTGTGCAGGATGCTCAGATTTAGACATTTTGGGCATGAACCTCTGGGCCCTGGAAGGCGATTTCAGACCGGCTGTGCTGTGGGAGGCACGGGGTGACCTGGGATACCCCTCGGGCTGTTTTCATCCTCTGCAGAACAGTCCAGGAAAGCTGCAGCCCGTGGCACCTGGGCAGAGGTTAACAAGAGCTCACAAGGTTCCGAATGAAGGGGGACGGGGAGGATGAGATGGGCGGCTCTTTGTCCGCTTGGAGGGAGATGGGTCTGGGGAGTGAGGTTTTGGCTCCAGCCCGGCTGGAAGGCTGTTGGGGTGACGGAGAGGGACGCCCCGGCCGTGCCCAGCCCTCCGAGCGCCGCGGGGTGGCAGCAGGGCTGCGCGGAGCTTGCGCTGGGCCGGGGGAAGCTGCTGGAGACGGACCTGGGCGAGAGGGACCCGAGGCTCAGCTCCACCTTCTGCTGTATTCCCCAGCGCCCTTCGCTCCCTGCTGGCTTCCCAGGTTGGGTTCCCCCTTCCCCGGCTTCAGGCACGGGCACGGCCGTGCTGGAGCTGCCCCAGTGCCGGAGGCACGTCAGAGCCCCTTCCCCAGTCCCGGATCACCTTGTCCCCTGGCCCCACGGTGCAGAGGTGAGGAGGGGGCTCTGCACAGGACCCTGGGCAGGGTGGGCTGGTTTGGCTGGGCTTTGGGTGTGGGTCTGCAGGCACGGTGCTTCACATCTCCCTTCCCGGGGAGCTGCACTCGCAGTAACAGTCACTGCTCAGGGCTGGGAACTTTGCTTAGGAAATTGTACCCAGGGAGCTGCGTGTGTTGCTACTGTGCCTCTCAGGGAAGGTGAGGGGGCTTGTAAACCCCGCAGGGAGCTCGCCTCTTGCTAGGAAATGCAACTACTCCAGGTTACATAGAGTTAAGACAGGCAGGGGCTGCAGTGCAAGTGCAATAGAGCCAGAACTGCGAGGCAAACGGGCTGAACGCTGGTGGCCTTTCAGAGAAAGCTGCGCCTCATCTTCCTGCAGCAGCTCATAGCCCTTTCAAGAGCCTGGTGCCTCTAATCAGGCTGGCTCGGCGAGCCGCTTCCCTGCGAGCTCACCCACTCGCCCACACACGCACCGCATCTCCATGCCCACGCTGCTGAGTGATTCATTGCTCCCAGGCTGCCGGAGCTGAGCGTTGGACCTCTGCAAAGCACCTGAAATGAGCATTTCAGTTAGACTCCAGCCCCGGTGCTGCCAAGGCTTTTTATCAGCAGAAAGCAAATGGATGCGGAGCTTTATTTGCTGAGAAAAGTAGGGCAGGGAGCTCTCACGTTGAAGAAATTGGAGGAAAAACGTGTGGTGGCAGCCTGGCTGCAATCAGGAGAGAAAGCGTCAACTGGGCAGTGAGCTGTAGATCTGAGTCAGTTTAAGACAGCTCCTCCCCCTGCACCAAATGATGCTGAAATATTTCAGCCAGGCCTGAAAATCCTGCAGGTTTGGCATCCGAAGCAGCCCGGCAGCTCTCAGGCAGTGGGGGGGCTGGGGCACCCCCTGGCAGGAAGCACGAGCCAGCGGATTTCTTCGTGCGGGTTTTGAGAACCGATACCCCGGCTCTCCCTCTGGCTGAGAAAAGTGACTTTCCAAAACCGCAGCGCACACGGTGTTTCCACGCGAAGCAGCTGCCGGTGGTGCTGGGAAATGCCCAGCTGAGCTGTCCCCACCTGTGGGGGGGCCCCTCTGTGGGTCGGGATGAGGTCCTGCCCACCCACGCTGCACCCCACCACCCGGGGCTGAAAGCGGCTCACATTGGCCTTTGACTTGTAGCTTGGGCAAGCTGGACTGCAGGCCGGGGCAAGATGTCAGAGCACGCTGGGCTGCGCCCAAGGGTGCTGTGCCTGAGGTAGGGCGAGCACCCCTAGTTCTGCTCCCGTAGCTGCTCTCTGCAGGCCGTGGCAGAGGTGCTGCTGGGGGGCGGCTGCAGCAGCATTGGGCCTGCTTCACCCTCAATCAGCTTTCACATGCTGCCTCACTGCCTTCCAGGGCACGGAGTCAGACTTTCCCAGGGGCCTCTCAGCCGTCCCTGTGCACCCAGCAGGGCTGGTTACCACAGGGGTGCAGAGACTTTTGGTGGTAGGTGCTGGGGGAGGGGAACCATAAAACAACCCCCAACTTAAAACTGTTTTCCTTGGAAAGTGGCCAAGGAAAGCTTGGCAGGGTGGAGGTGCAGGGGAAGACAATGTGGGCTGTCCTCTCGGTACCCGTGCTGCCTGCCCGGGGCCAGGGGGAAACGCTCCGGAGCAAGGATGGCAAAGCCACGGTGCATGCTGTTAATGGTGGCCCATCCTGCCCATCACCTCTGCATCGGGGCCGATGGGCAGTAGCCACTGAGGCACCTGACTGTGTCCGATGTGGTCTCCTCACCACATCATCACCATGGAGGGGGTCCATGGGCAGCTTTCGGCTGACCTTTGGACAGGCTGCGGAGCGGGTGGGTACAGGTTTCTGAGGTGTAGGCAGCTACAAAAGCTTTCAAAGGATAGCAGAAATGAGGCGCGGCTGCCACATGTGCCATCCCAAGAGGTTTCTGGTGCACTGATGACGGAGGGGGGTGGGCACGGAACTGGGATATGTTCCCTGCTGAGGGGATCTGCAGGGAAAACGGGGAGCTCTGATGTACGATGGGTTCTCTGGGTGTTTGTCCCTTAAGAACTGCAGTGGAAGGAGGAAGCTGTGCTTTGTGAAGGAGAGACAGGCTGGTGGGCCATTGGTTCCTGGAGTAGGCTTGCCAAAGGCACATGAAGACGGTATTGCCACCCCTTGCAAGCTCAGTGCTGTCTGCAAAGAGGCCCTAAGCTGTTTCATGGTGGACACCGCTAAAGCCATTGGTCTGCTGACAGTCTTGGGGTTTAGGTGGTTGGAGGGACACAAGAAGCTTGTGGAGGTTCCCAAACCTCCTCTTGGCTAGGACCTCCCACCTCCCTGGTCTGCTCTGGCAGCTCGGCATCATGAGAAGGGGAGATGACAAGGGTTGGTGGGGCAGAGCAGGGTCTCACCCTGATGGCTGAGGTCACTAGGGGTGCTGAGGGCATGTTTTCTTAGGGCAAATAGCAAAGCGAGTCCACAGCTGAAGTCACAGGAGGAATCTGAGAGCCTGATAGAATCTACGCTGCCCCCAGCTCTCCTGGATCTCCTGCTGCATCCTGGGTGGCACTTGTCCTTCCTCCTCCTGGCCAGATGTGCATCACCCAGGCTCTGTCCACAGCAGCCGTTGGGCTGAAAGGGGCTTTTTCCCCCAAGGGAATGGTCCTTCTGCGCAGGCAGTTGCAGAAGAGCCATTGAGTGCCCAAACAGAGCCCTGGGACATGCTGGGTGAGGACATCGCACCTCCTCTAGTGGGTCCCCAAACAGCCCAGGTGCACGGTACAGGGCAGGGCGTCAGCATGCCCTGGTGACCACAGGATCCGGCACCTTGGCCAGGCTGTGGGCTTTGACACCACTCTCCCAGCATGGCTGGGCCTGGCTGGTCTGGAAAAGTGCCATCAATGACAGGTTTGGGGAGAGGCTTCCTGGAAACCCTGGGGGCTGTCCCCTGCCTTGGGCTCTCTGGACCTCAGAGATGCTCAGAGATGCTCAGCTCTTCCTGCACCTTGTCCTGGGGGGTCCAGGGCCTGCTAGGAAAGGAGGGACCGTCACCACAGAGCTCAGCCCCACATCTCCTGAGCCCATCCTACCACAGCCCAGCAGGGCGGCTTTCATCCCTCCTTCCCTGTATCACTGCTGGCCTTTGTCCCAGAGCATCCTCCATCCCAGACAGGCGCACCCTGGTGCAGAGCACCCCAGGAGCTCGCACAACCTTTGGATTAAGGTGGAAAAGAGGAAAACAGGAGTCATCCATCTATGCTGCCTCTGTGCAGCACCTGGTGCCGTGGGGACCCTCTCCGGGGGCACTGGGGCCCCCGACCCGTGGCCTCCCCTTCCCCCACCTGCGAGGCCAGTTGCAGCAGGTGACATGGAAAATGACGGCGCACTTTGTGCCCCGCTGGCGCCAGTCAACGGTCCCGTGCCACTATTGGTGCAGACGGGCCACGATTTGCCTATATATGGGCAAAGTGCGGCGCCACGCTCGCCCGCGCGTCCCCTGCGCCCGCCCCGCTGCGTCACTTCGGCTTTTTGAGGTTTCCCTTCGCGCCCTCATTTGCCTCCCGCTTGCCGCCTGTTTCACCCAGCAGTTTCTAGTTGACTCACTCATAACGGCCTCGCTCCAACCCCAGCCGCCGGCAGCGGTGCTTCCCGGAGGGACAGGCAGGGTGCAGGCGGCGGGGTCAGGCTGGGAGCACGTCCCACCCGGTGCCGGCACCCTGGTACCCGCTGGTGAAACGGGGGTCAGCCCAAGACCAGCCCCGCAGGCACGGCAGCCCCTCTCTTTGGGTGCAGAGATGGGCACTCGGCCATGCCACAGGTGCTGCAGTTCTTCCTTGTGCCCGGCAGGACAGTGGCAGACAATGCTCTGCCCACCCAAAAAGCTCTCAGGAGCTGGTTTTAGTAACCTGATTTTTTTTTTTGGTGCGGCAGCAGCCCTCCCCCACTCTCCAGGAACATTGCCAGGTTGGAGCCCTCTCTCCTGGGAGTGTTTTTTGAGGCCACCCCTCGCACTGCAAAGCAGAGCCAGCTGTACCCATCCCTGTGCCTCCATCCCCTGTTCTCAGAGGTGCCTTGTGTCCGGAATGCAGTCATTAGGCTTCAGCGTTAACAGTGACCCACCCAGGGCACTGTGGCCCTATTGGGGTCTGGCAGAACCATGGCTGGGACATGCTGCTGGCTGGCTGTGGCTCCAGTGGCTAGCAGACCCCCTTTCCCACTGGCCTCGGGGGGCTTCGGGGAGGCTTTGGGTGAGACCTTCCTGCGGCCGAAGGCCAGCAGAGAGCCCGTGGGCGTGCCGAGGCAGTGGCCAGCACAGGCGGCCTGACCGCAGCGAGGAGGGGAAGCGCTGTGTGGTGCGATAAGCGCTATCGGCGCTGTCGCAGCGCCTGGGCTGCGTGGCCCGACAAGGGCCCTTCCCCCTGCTTGTGTCCCTGCGCTGCTGTCCCCCAAGCCCCTGGCTCCCACTGCCCTGTGCTTGCCGATACCGGGAGAGTTACTGGAAAAGCAACAGCCCATGTCCCGCGAGGCAATGTGGAGCAAAAAGAGGGCTGGCAGCCCCAGGTGCGCGGGGATGCTGCAGGTTTCGGAGCCTGGGTGCCCTGAGGGGAGGGCAGAGCCAGTGGAGCAGTGCCAGGGTGGGAGATGGTTTGGGTTAGGGAGCCGTGGCAGGTCAGGGTGCTGCACCCCAGGGAGCAATGGCACCCTGGGGGTCCATCGGCAAGTCCCTGGGTGGTGGCAAACAGGTGGGCAGGGTGCAGAGGGGGGCCTCGGGAGCATTGGGGACCAGATGTTTTCACAAGGTCCCCAGGGGAGGAAATGCCACTGTTTCAGTCTCCCCCAGCCCCAGAAAGCTGCTGTGCTCTCAGCCCTTCAGGAGCTGTTTTAGCTGGGTGTGCAGAGCAGAGCAGCACCAGCAATGTGGGGCCAAGGGTTGGGGTAGAAGTTCCCGCAGCCTTGTTCACTGGTCAGTAAAATTAACCAATGGCCAGGGGATGTGGTAAGTTCATCATCAGTTGGAGCCTGAGGAACCAGATCTGCTGATTTCCTCCTTTCTGCAAGGCAGCACAGGCAGCGGGTGGCTACTACTGGCGAAAGGAAACCAGCTCAGGACACGCAAAATGTTATATCCCCCTGTCTGTGCTCAGCCGGGGAAAGAGGAAGCATCACCTCCCCCCACTTCCCTGCCAGGAAGGCACCCATGGCCCTCCCGCACGGCTCTGCGGCACACCGGCACCCGGCTGGGTGCAGACAGCAGCGCAGGCAGGTGGCAGGCAGCGCTCTGCCAGCAAGCCCCGGGTTCAAGGGTACGTCTCCTTCCCTGCCGCACTCCCCAAAGTGTCCCCTGACACCAGCCACGTGCTTCGCCCTCCCCCAACATCTTGCCCTCCAGCACAGTCTCTCCCAGCTGCCTCCTTTAGGCAACATCTTCATCTCACTTCGCAACACAGTTGGCCTTTAACGGAGCTTTTCTCACGAGGGTCTGGCTTCCCACCTTCACCCCCTGCCTCCCCGCCCTCTGCGTTTGGCCAGGACCCACTTGTCCTCAGAGCAAGGCACACTGCAGGGAACATGGCCTTGACCTCGGAGCGGAGGGGAAAGTCCCTCAGGGGCACTTCTGGCACCAAAGCTCCCTCTGGCTGCCCCCAAAAAGGCTCCTTGGCCCTGCACAACTTTGTCCCCTGCATGATGGCACCCATCACCACTGGGGACCATCCCATGGCACCAAGGTGGCTGACAGCACTGAGTGCTGTCTCGGGAGGGGGGTGGTTCTTTGGATTGGGAACAACCTGCTCACAGCCCCAAAATGATGTTCACACATTTCAGGTGTCCCAGGAGGGCTAACTAGGGGAGCTCAGGAGGCACTTAGCCCAGCTGCATGTGGGACCAGCCATGCACGTGGTGGCCCCTGCCACCAGCGAGGAGCTGCTCGCCACATACCTCTGTGGCGAGGCAGAGGGATGCTCCCCGGGGTTGGAGCTGTGTCAGCTGCCAAATGGACCCTGTGGAGACATCACCAATGGCTGTTTGGACTTCCTTGTTGAAATTCTCCTCAGCATGGGGAGCACGCTGTCCCCAGCTCCATGACCATGAGGGATGGAGATGGGCACAGGGCCAGTGAAGAGTGGGAGACAGGGCAGCCCTCTGGGGGTCGCGGGCATGGGAACAGGACTGGATGGGGAAGTGGACAGGTTCGCTCCAACCATTTCTTTTTTTCTTTCCCAGTGAAACTCTGCGAGCAGTTCAACCTCAGTTCGGAAAGAGTTTCCCAATCAATTCCCTCTCCACCAAGGCCCCTTCTAACCTGCTGCCATCAGCGCATGTGCTGCTCAAGTCAAATCACTTCTGAGTATGCTGCTGCTTGGTTATTTTTGTCTTCACTCTTCCCCTGCTTTCTGCAAACCTCACCAGTAGGGTTTTTTTAACATTTCCGTCCAGATTATCAATGTAGAGAGTCAATCGTGTTGGCCTAAAAAAGAGCCTTTTGCAGAGCTGCATGAAAACCATTGTATGGACAGATGAGGTCCAATTTACAGTCAATTTTGGGGATTTAACTTTTAGTTTTTAATGTAGTTTAATGGACACCTTCACCCAACACTGGGGCAGGGTGTGCTGCTGGCATGCAGCGTGGTGCTGGCCGTGTGAACTCACCCTGCTCCACGTCCCACAGCTACTCCAGCCTCGGTGCCATCGGGCAGTGACAGCCATTGCGACCCTGGCATGCAAACTCTGCAAACCCGGCTTCTGGTTTTCTCCCCGGGGGCCTCATGTCCCCATCAGCCGTTAGAGCTGCCTGGGACCGGGGGAAGTCTGGTGTTGCAGAGCACTGAGTGGGTGAGAGGCTCCAGGAGGTCTCTTGGGCAACACGTTTCCTAAAGAGCAGGTTAGGGCTCGCAGCCCGCTGGCACCCATGTCCCCACCTGTTTCACCCCTACCACCACTGGGCAGCACGCTAAATCCTGCAGACCCCTACCACGGGCTGCCGGCTCCTCCATAAGCTCTCTCCATGGTCAGCATCACCTCGGTCCTGTGTGGGTCCCACCCCCAGGATGGCGCAAGGGGACGTGGTGGAGCCATGCAGCCTCCCCGGCCCCCACACAGCCATGGGGAGTTGGATTCGGTGACTGTCACCCTGTGCAAACAGCCTATGGGGTTTTTTCTTCTTTTTTTTGCACAAACATGTTTGTCACTCGCAGCAGCAAAACTCAGGGGAGCGTAACTGGCTGCTCTGCAACGGCCCCCGGTGCTTCCGGCGCTCCGCGGCGGCCGCCCCTCGCCCCACGGCTGGGCCGGCTGCGGTTGGGCTGCGGGGTGGCGCTGGGTGGGACCGTGCACCGTTATCTCCTCGGCAGCTACGGCTCTTCCTGTGGTCGGGGCCACGTGGGCAGGATGGGGTTAAAAGCAGCCCTGCTTTCCACGGGGGCCCATTGCTCCCCGGCCACCACCATCAGCCCAGACCCCAGACGGCACCCTGCCACACCGGCACCTGGCGTGCACCACCGGCACTCGGCGAGGGCCATCAGCACCTGGCATGCACCACTGGCACCCGATGTGGGTCACCAGCACCCGCCGTGGGCCATCAGCACGTGGCATGGGCCATCCATGCCCCGACCCGGTAATGGGGGGACCCATCTGAGGCGCCCACGTGGCACTCGAGGAGCAGCGTGGGGTCTTTTGGGGTGCTGGCAGCCGTGGCCCCGATCCCGCTGCGAGGGGGGCAGTGGGTGCTGAGGGCCGATGGCAGGTAAGGGGGTGCTCCCCATGCCAGGGATCGGGGTGCAGTGGGGCAGCGCGGAGGGAGGAGGCACCGTGCTGGCGGACGGGTGGGGGCGGGCGGTGCCCGAAGCAGAAGTGCCACCCAGGGGGTTTTTGGTGGCAGTGGGGACGGGATCGGGTAGACGCAGAGGCTGGTGGAGCAGGCGAGGTGAGGCTGTAGGGATTGGGATCTGCGGGGCCTTGGACACAGGGACCTCTGGGTGACCCCCACCACATGGCCTGAAAGGCAATGGGGACATCGGAGGGATCTCCATGGGGCTAGCAGATGGGGTGAGGTGAGGTCCTATGGGGAGCCCCAGGCCATGGATCTCCCGTGGCCTCAGGGGCAGGGGGATGGGACCAAGAGGGTCTTTGGTAGAGGGGCATGAGGTGGGGTCCCCTATTGGGACTTTTCAAGGGTGACGGGGGTGGGGTTTGCCATAAACGCCCACCATGAGGACAAGGCAAAAGAGTCCTCTGTGACCAGAGTGGCATTTAGGTGAGGTCTCCACCATGGGGACAAGGCAATGCAAAGATGGAGGTCGCTGTGGGCTCCCCATCGTGGGGATGGGGGGATAAGGCATAGTCCTCTGTGATCAGGGTGCCGTTTAGGTGGCAAGGGGGCCTCTGTGATGCAGATGGGATTTGAGGGACAATGATGGAATTTGAGGTGGGAACCCACCCTTGGGATACAGACAAGGGGGGTCCTCTGAGACTGGGTTGGCGTTTGAAGGGCAATGAGGGAGTTCAAAGTGGGACCTTGGCAGTGGGGACAGGGTGAGGGGTCCTCTGTGAATGGGATGGGGTATGAGGTGGAGGTCTCCTCATGGTGGCAAAGCAAACACGCCCTCTGTGCCCTGGATGAGGTCTGAGAGGGCATGGTGGGGTTTGAGGTGGGGTCCCCACCAGCAGGGACAAGGCAATTGCGTTCTTTGTGACCAGGATGGGGTCTGAGGTGGGGTCCTCCCTTTGGGAACAAGTCAAAGCTGTCCTCTTTGACCAGGATGGGGTATTAGGTGGCTTCCCCACTTTGGGGGCGAAGTGAGGATGTCCCTTGTGCCCAGGACAGAGCTCACGGTGTGATGCTGGGGCATGAGGTAGGGTCTTGCCCATGGGGAGGACAAGGTGAGGATGTCCCGTGCCCAGGATGGGGGTTTGAGGGAAACAAGGGAGCGCAAGGCAGGATCTCCCCTGTGGGGATGAGGGTGTTCCCCATGCCCAGCATGGCTCCTCGAGGTGGGAGGTGATGCTGGCAGAGGCTGTCTGTCCCCGGGGCAAGACCAGCCCTGCAGTTTGCTTCCCTGGCCATACTGACACTGAAGGTGGCCCCATAGCCGGGCCACAAAGGGTGCGGGAGGTGGCCCTGCGCGGGTGGACGTGAACACATCGCTGGAGGAGAGCAACGCCGGACAGGACACCAACTGAGAGACAGTGCAGTCACCCATAAAGTAGAAAGCACTACTAAACAGCACTGCAGGGTGTAGTGTTTCCTACTTTATGGATGAGTGTACTGTGGGCTACGGAGAAGAGAGCACCGCCACGACCCACGTGCCCATCACGAGTTGCACCCAGTCCGAGAGCAGCGCCTGGGCTGTGCCTGGCCGACTGGATGGTGCCTGTGCTGGGCTGCCCGTGCCATGGGCACTGCCATCCCCCCGGGCTGCAGATGCTCTGCTAATCCCGTTGTCCCTCTGTCATCTGGGGACTGGCCACGTGGGGAAGAGGCCACACGGCCCAGTGCCCCACATGCCCCACATGCCCGGTGGAGGGGCCTGTCGGGTTGGAGTGAGCACCACGCTGGGAGGCCAGGTAGGCAGCAAAGCCTCCGATTCCCGTTTCCCCCTCCCCCCCCCCCCCCCTCCCCCGCCATCTTCATTTTCCATGTGGCAAAGCCCTTGGAAGAGCTGGGTGGTTGTGGCCACGTGTGATGGGGAGAGGCATGGGAGGCAGATGGAGGCTCCCGGATGGCTTTGTGCTGCTGAATGATTGCCAGATGCAGCAGGGTGAGGGGCTGCTAAATAAAACAATTTTGGCATTGACTTGTGGACTTTTTTATTCTATTCCTGGGAAATGCAAAACCAGGGAAGAGACACAGTGGTGCCCAGGGCCACAGCAGCGGGGTTGCCCTGCAGAGGGAGGCACCGTGAGCTTGCACACTGCTGGAGAGCATGTTCAAAGCCCTGGGGGAGCCCTGGTGGGACCATGGGTGGGGGTGCTGGAAATGGCTCAAGAGGAGCTGGCAAATCTGAGCCCATCAAAGTGGGGCTGTCACCTTCACTCCACAAGGCTCATCTGCAAAGCTGCCATGTCCTGTGGCAGCCCCAGCTGTGGCCGCAAGGCCACGTGGAGTGAAAACACCCTCCCTATGGCCCCTGTGTCCTTGGAAGCTGGGTTGGTTTTAGATCCCCCAAGGAAAGGCCGGGGGTGGGGGTGGGGTGGGGTGGCTGGAGGGATACAGGGGCCATAGGAGGGTCCCTGTTCCCCAAACATCAGGTCCTGAACCCCCTCCAGCAGCTTCACCCTTGGCTTTGACTCCCCATCTCCTGCAAGTGGGAGAGGGCATCTAAAAATAGTAGAAAAAATATGTTAAACATACACATTTTTTCCTTTTTTGAGCTCAAGTGTTTCCACATTTTGTAAAACTTCTTGTGCTGATCTCGGGAGTGTTTGTGGGTTTTATTGAGTTTGTGGTATTTTTCTTTCACTGTGACCCCTCCCCGGACTGTCCAGAAAGGATCGGGGTGTTTTGCTTCTCTTCATTGTCCCAGCTTTCCCACGTTCCCTGGCTTTGTGACTGTTCAAAGGGGATGCGGAAGGAAAAAAAAAATCAAATCAAAACTGTTGTCATAGTCACAAGGAGGTAAATTTTTAAACAGTAAAAATGAAAAAGGGCTAAAAAAAACCCTGGAGCAGTCAGTGCAGACTGCCCCGAGCAGTTTTCGTTTTGCTGCATGCTGGAAAGGAAAAGCAAGCCCAAGTTTTTAACATGCAAAAGTTCTGAAAGTTCATCTCCTAATAATGAATATTCAAGTATTAGGAAGGATAAATACTGTATGTTTTTGATAGAAGACTATTGTGGTTAGAAATATTACAGCCACTCAGCATTCACTGCTGGGAGAGATGTTTGGAAACTTGTCTCTTGCTGAGAGCAGCAAACCAGAAACTGCTACTTTTTTTCTTTTTTGAAAAAAACCAACCCCATTTGTTAGTGCCCTCCCTCCATACTGAATGCATTTGGGCAGGTTCCCACAAGGAAACATACCCTCTCCCTGCTGGGGTGAGTTTCTGGTCTCCGAAGGACTTCGGCTCCTTTACCTACCCTGGTTTGGTGCCAGAGGTGGGCAGGCTGCATGGTCCCCATCCCTGCTGCTCTGCAGACCCAGAAATGCCCTGAGCAGGGCAGGGGCTGTGGCTGGGACCCCTCCTGTGGGTGCCTGTCCTACCGATGTGTGTGGCAGCTCTGGAAACGAGCTTTAGGTGCTAACAGCCACCCACCCAGGTTCTGCTGGTGTCTGGAGTAAGAGCCACTCTCTCCCGCACCAGCTTTGGTGCATGTAATGGCATTTAGACACCACGCTGTGCCAGGCCAGCATGTCTGGGGCTGCACTGTGACCCCCCAGCAGGGCCAGCCCATCACATCCCCTTTTCTGCTAGGTTATTTTTAACCAGGGTGCAGCCCCTGCGCTGCTCCATAGCACGGTCTCACCAGCGGCCATGTGCTGCTGGGAGTGGCAGGATCAGGGGAAGGGTGAATGTGAGCAACATGGCCACTTGCATCCCCCCCCTGGAGCTGTGCAACCCCCTGGCCACGGGGCAGGTCCATGGTGGGAGCTGAAGGATTCCACTGGCAAAGCAGGCGCCCGCTCATGTCACTGCACGTTCCTGCAGCCACCAGTGCTGAGCAGTAGGGACTGTCTTACTGGGGCCATCCCCAGGGATCTGCTGGAAAGAAGGTGGAAATGGACTGGTACCCATCAATCACCTCAATCTGGAGGTGCCTGTGAGTGCTGACACATGTCACTGTCCCTGCACCCATGTGCAGGTCCCCCAGGACTGGCATAACCCCAAGCACTCATGCTTCCTTCCCCAGCTGAAACTGCAGCAGAGCTCCTATAAACCCCCCAGCCCCTGCCAAATGCCATCTCCAGAGCCCAACAGCACCCCACAGGTGCTAATTGGTCTTAATTGCCCTGAACAGCCTCACCTGCACCCCCAATCCCCTCCAACCCACGGCCCCTGGGCCAGCAGCATTATTTAACTCAGCCCTGGGACTTCAGTCCTACTTCAAGTTTTGATGGAGGTAAGCTTCTCTCTGTTCTTGGCACCTAGATGGCCCCTGGCTCTAAATTGTTCAAAGTTTTATCTCCAGCCACATCTCCTGGGCAGACTCCAGGTCCATGTTGCAGGTAGCTTGTCTCTGGCCCTGCACCCTGAATGGACCCCACACCTATGCCGTAGCCTTGTCTGTAGCCCTGGCTTTGCCTCTTCTTGCTCCTGGCTGGGCTCCCTGGTCCTGGTTCATCTTATCTTGTCTGGTTGCCAAGGGATCCTGTCATCAGTGTCCTGCTCAAAAACTGTGGGATGGCTCCCTGTATTTTGAGGGGCCTATGAGTGCTGGGGTCACACTTGGCTTCTCAGTTGTTGTCCACTGTGGAACAGCCCAATCTTTGGTGCTCCCCTACAGAAGAAGGCAAGAGGCCATGGGGACCATGTACTGTACCCCTGTTCCTGCCCTGCTGGGTGCAGGCCTGGCTCCTTGGAGGCTTTTGGAGAGCAATGGGTGCTGCTGGAAGGCTCTGCTGGGATCCTTTTTCATCTCCCCAGAATTGAGCTGCTGATCTTGAGCTCTCCAGTATCACTCATTTTTCATTGGTTGCTCTATATCAACATTTTTTTTTTCCCTGATCCTGTGGTTTCCCCTGTTCTGGGAGAGCTTCAAGGGTCTTTCTAGGAAGTGCTTTGGCCCTTTTCCTCTACAGGAGCTGCAGCCCTGCAGCAGATCCCTGGGAGACTTGAGGACCAGGGTGCCTGTTAGCACCCCATCCCCATAGCTCTCATGAAGACTTCATTGACTTGCAGCTCAGGGAGCTCCTGAGCTACTGAATCTTTGCTTAATAGGCCAGATTAATTTCTTTTATCTCCTAAGGGTGGTCTGTAGCCATGACTTATCCAGCTGGCTGAATAGCTGTAGGCTGGCCAAGGCATGAAAGATCATCTCCAGCTTCCCAAGTGCAGGGCCCTGGGGAACATCACCTCCCCAGGGCTGGTGACAAGTGTGTGCAGACACCCCATCCAGGGCCTTCAGTGTGGGAGATCCAGCGCTGAACTTGAGCTGGCCCAGGAGACTGTCCCTGGCCCCTCTTTCTCCATGGTAGCAGGTCCTGGGAGTGCCATGGAGCTGCACAGGTCTGGCACTGGTGAGCAGGAGAAGCAGAAAGCTGTCTGGCGAGGGTGGAGGCAGCACGTCCCAGACAAGATAAGCGGAGACCCTAAGCAGCACGTGGCAGTGGAAGTGCAAAGCAAGATGTGTTGGAGCAGGGTTTCCAAGGAGGCTGTGCTGTGAGCGGCGTGCGTGCTGCTCGCAACCACGCGATCTTATCAGTGGTGCTTTTCCTTTCCCACTGCTGGCTCTTGCCGCCAGCTAATTAAACGAGCTTGTTCTGTCTTGTCAGCGAACTGTGTGGTGCCTGGGCCTTGTTTCATGCTTGTGCAGCACCTGGAGATCCTGCCTGGTGTCTCCCCAGGGGGAAATGGTCATGGGCAGGGAACAGGGGGGATCCCAGCAGCGGGAGATGGTGGGACTCATCCTGAGCTGTTCCTGGAGGAGGTCACTTAAGCTGCTGTTTTGAAGGCACACAAGTACCAGAAAGTGCAGACAGGTGGGATCAATTGTCTGGAATCTTGCCTCTGCTCTGTTGGCTGCGTTTGCTCCTCATCCCCAGCTTGGGGCTTCCCCTTACCGCACACACACAAAGCTCCTTAAAATCAGATGGCTCAGAGATCTGGGACTGGGGTGGAATGGCAGGCTCCTGCATGCTGGGAGATGTGAGACTGTCGGACCTGGTGGTAGCTCCCCACAGCGCAGGACTTCATCTAAGTGGGTCATCTACACCCTTTGCAGTCAGCAGTGAGAAATAACTGTCTTAGTGGCAATTTGCCTGTGCTGTCTCTGCTCAGGCAGAGATGACACATAGCCAACGGCATTCATTTCAAGAGCTGACACATCTGCGCAGTACACATCTGGATGTGCTGATGGGGCTTTCAAAGGAGGTGCTCACAAAGTGGTGTCTGAAAGGGGCACCAAAGACATCCTGCACAGGGCAGAGGCGCGGAGCAGGTGCAGGAGCCAGGACCACAAAGGCAGCGACGCTGTGGAATGCCAGCTGCTGTCCCCACCCCGCAGGGGACCGGGAGTTGTTGCCACACAGAGGAGGTGGGGAGGCAGGACCCGTCCCCAGCTGTTCATCAGTGGTACAGGGTCTGTGCCACCCCTGCTGGTTCTGGGATCATTAACCCTTGCGCTGCACCGGGCGAGCTTTGAACAGGGCTGGGGAGCAAGGACAGGCAGATGTCCCTCAGGGTGATTAGGTGGCTTTCCCCTGAGCATCCCTAAAGCCGCGCAGCCTGATGAATGAGATGATCTTCATCAAAGACACCGCGAGACGGGTAGTAGGCAGAGGGAGCACGAGTCTGCCCGCTTTGTGTGTGCGCTCAGAGATGGCAGTGCCCCGCTCTGCTACAGCCTTAACGCTGCGAACTCCGGTCTCCCTGCATCATATCACGCCCCCCAGCCCTCGCTGCTCCCACCCTCCCCCGCCTCTCGCCCCGCAGCCCCTACCCCGGGCAGGCTGCAGGCAGGGCAGCGGGCTGTTCCCAGCACGCCCTGGCGGTGCGGAGGGACGCTGTGGGAGCATCCCTGGGCAGAGCTCAGCGCCCCTGCTTGTGCCCCACCATCGGGGGTGGGGGGGAGGGCAAACACCCGCTGCCCCGCCCGGGAGCGGGCTTGCCGGTGCTGCCCCCAAACCTCCATCCCGGCGGGGGTGCGGGGCTCTGAGGGACCCCGGCCCCGGAGTGCGGGGCGGTGATGCGGGGCAGGGGGCTGGGGGGCAGCCCGCCAGCCCCCCCGCTGCCGCACACCCCCGCTGCCTCATCAATAAGCAGCAAACCCGGTTCCGCAGCGTTGCCATGGAAACCGGCGCAGCCGCCGCTATTGGCGGCCCGGGGCGCGGCGCGGCCCCCCGGGTGCGCGGCCCGGCTTATTATTGATGACTCGGCAGCGTCTGCGCCGGGGGCTGCCTGGAGCCGCGGTGAGGGGCTGGCGGCTCCCCCGGCCCCTCCGCTACGTCATCCCGGTCCGGGCGGGCGGCGGGCATGGGGCCGGGGGCGGCAGGGGGCTAAGGGCGGCGGGCAGCGGACGGCAGCCTTTGTACGGCGCGTAGGGGGGGCGGCGGCCGCCCGCCGAGCCGGCGGATCCAGGCGGGGATGGAGCCTCCCCCGGCGCAGGGATGCTGCTGCTGCCGCCGCCGCCTCCGTCCCCGCCGGGGGGGAGCGCGGCCCGGGCTGCTCCCGCCGCCGCGGCTCTGATGCCTTCGGGTTTTCCGTGCCGGCCCCCGGGAGCCTTCGCTGTTACCGAGTGAGCCCAGAGCCCCGTCCCAGCCATGCAGGAGCCGGAGCGGGGCTTGCCCAGCGCGGACCCCGCGGCCTCCGCCTGGCCGGACCTGGGCACGCGTAACGTCCCGGGGGGCGACGGTGACAGGGCGAGCTGCCAGCTGGGCCCGGGGCCGGGGGAGGCCGGAGCAGCCCAGCCTCGGGAGGCGGCCCCGGGGCCGCTCCACAGACTCCCGCCGGACCCCCAGCGCGTTCGCTCCGCACCCGAGCTCATTAGGCCGCTGCGAGCGATGGACGGGCGCGGAGGCGAGCGGGCGGACGGGCCCCCCCAGGTAAGGCGCTGCCGAAGGGGCGCTTGCTGCGGGCGGGGGGCGGCCGGGGGCCTTGTGGGGGGAGCGGCGCCGGGGCAGCGCTCCGAGGGGTATGGGGGGCAGCCGCACTCGGCCGGGGCCGAGCCACACGCAGGACCGTCCCCGTGGGGCCGGGGGCTGCCGGAGCCGCCGCTGCTGCCCGGCCGCGGGGGGGGCCCGCCGGGGCCCGCGCTGGGCAGAGCCCACCTGGTGCAGCCGCAGCCCCTGCACTAGCGAGGGCTGAGCCGTTCCTGCGGCGTCTCCTCGCTCCGGCAGCATCAATGGCTCTGCAGGTAGCGGTAGGGACGTGATTCACTGCCACCCCCTTCCAGAGCATCCCCTCTCGGCCCAGCGTAGCCCAGGAGGGCCTGGGGCACCGGCACTGCTGGGGAGCCCGTCCCTGCAGGCAGCACCGGGGCACCTGGAGGCAATGCAATGCTTGGCCCCTTGCAGCATCTCTCTAAAAACAACCCCAAAAGCTCCATCAGAGTCTCGTTTCCTGATCCAGGTCACAGAAGTTCATCAGCTTGTCCTGCTTAGGACAGCTTGCCCTCTTTTCCCATGAGTAAAATCAGCCACCTTCCTGGGATACCCTGGTGTCTGGGGTAGCTCTGCAGTGCTTTTTAAACAGGGGAGAAATCAGCTCTTGGCCTGTTCTTGAGCACAGGGGAGAAGAGCTGAGCGGAGCTGATTGGGGTTTAGCAGGTTTTTAAGCCAAGCCCGTGCTGCGCTGCTGAGCCTGGCTGGAGACCAGGCTGGACTGGCCACAGGAGAAATGGTGCTGCTGGACACCCATCAAGAGAGAAGAGGTTTCACTCAAGCACAGTTTCTTGTGGGTCTCTTTTGAAGGGCTGTTTATCGTGAGGCTTGAAAGGCCACATTGAACCATGCTGTCCTTGGTCTGCCTCTAACCGCAGCCCCTGACTGTTCCAGAAGCACCCCAGCCAAAAATGGGGCAGCAGAATGGGAAGGATTTCTGCTCCTACCTCTTTTCTATCCATCGCAAGAGTCGAATCCATTGTGCCAAACTTACTGTCTTCTCTCTCTTTGGGAGAGCCAGATGGCATGGGAGGAGGTAGGCACAGTGTCCTGGTGGGGGAGCCCAAGTGGGGGGGCTGGGAGTCACTGGGGTGGCTGGTTCAAAGGGGTGTCTGTGGGTGCTCCAGCAGCCAAAGAGCATCCTGTGGCGTTGGGGCCGTGCACCCAGCTCTAGCTGATCCCTGCAGTGGGTCCCCCATGCACCAGCTGTGCACAAGGTGGTGGAGGGGTTGAGGACCCCTCTTGGTTTCTGTGGTGGTGACTGCTGAGCACCTGCCATCCAGTTTGTCTTGGTTCTTGGGCTGCTTTGAGTGTTTCTGCATGATCCTGGAGGCTTCTGGCTTGGTGGGTGACTATTATTTCCCTTCCCACTCCCAAGGGGTTGTGCAGCACCATGGTAGTATCATCATAGTACCAGTGTACCAGGGCAGTGCTATGGTGGTACTTGATGGTACTGATGGTGCCATGATGGTATCAGAGCAATGGTACTGTGGTACCTGGTGGTGCTCTGCTGCATTGTGGTAGTGCCACAGTACTAGCATGATGTTACTGTGGTGGTACTGGTGGTGCCATGGCAGTACCATCCTTAACATTGATGTTGATCTGCAGAAAGGTCAACTTGTCTTTTCCTAGAAAAAAAAAAATCCAGCGTTTCCTCCTGAAGTCAAGTGGCTTTAGTGATGTGCAAGGCTTCCAGTTCAGACCCAGGAGGGAGCTCAGCGCTGCTGTCCCCGGCAGAGCAAATGCCGGTGCTGCTGGGCTGTGGAAGCTACATCCTTACACCGACTTCCTATGGAGCAAGGTGCTGTGCTACAGCTGGGCATAAGAGAATGCTTACATAGCTCCCCTCCAAAAGCATGGCTCTGCCTGGCCATGCTGGACAAGCGCTATGGACGCCATGTGTCCTGCTGCCAGAACGGGGCTTCCTTTAGGAGGCTCGTCCTTGGGATGTCAGAGCTCCGTTATGCAAACAGGACAGATGCCTCCAGGGAGTAATCTCCTAGTGCAGGGAAGAGCCTCCTGAGGGCTCATCACTGACAAAGTTGATTAAAGATGTTGATTTTATGATGAAGCTCTTGCCGTGTGTCCCAGCCTCCACTGCTGTTGCTCTGCTATTCCCTCAGGGACAGTCTATGGGCAGATGTTAAGGCTGTCTGTAGGTCAAGTTAATCTCAGCTCTGCACTCAGGAGGGACCTGAGCAAGAAAGGCTGGAGAGCTGCTGCTCTTCTCCCATTTGGGAGCTGGCAAGGGAACTCTGGAGTTGGAGAGGTGGGTTGGGGGGGCACACCTGGAGCCTCCCATCCAGCCCCTGCCCGGAGCAGGGCTGGCTCCAGAGCTGGAAGAGGTTGCTCAGGGCCTAATTCTGATTGGGACCCCACCACTTCTCTAACCCTGTCCTGAAGCTGCAGCGCTCTCGTGGACAGGAATGTTCTCCATAGGTCTGGCGGGAATTTCCCTCGTTGTGACTTGTGCCCATGTCTTCCCAGCCGTTTGCTGTGTGCTTCTGCATCCTGCTATGCACTGCAGGGTCTCCTAGCTCCACTGCAGAGTAGTGGGTCCCACCATCTTGCCAGTGAATAATGCTGCCTGGGGGCTTGCTATCACAAAGGAATTCTTGGTCCTAAGCCTTTGAAATTGCTCCAGTCTTGCTTTCCAAAATTTCTGTGGGGACACAGCAGGTAAAAAAAATTCTTTCCTGCTGAGAATCTCCAGGCACTGCAGGTGTAGGATCCCGATCAGAATAATGAGTATCAGAGAATGAGGAAAATGTTGTCTGTGTACGAAGAATGGGGTTAAAGTGGCACAGACACAGTCTGGCTGGTAATTGGACAGTTCCCCCAATGCTGTCAGATGGATTTGAGAGCGCTTCCCACAAGAGCTCAGCTGCCTGCATCTCTTATGGGTTGCTGTTCCAGTGGGATCTGCTTTGGCCCTGGAAACTCAGGATGGTTTGGGGGCAGGTTGCTGAAGCGAAGGCTCTCTTCTTGTGCCCTGAATTGAAAGAAGGGAGAGGAGCAAGGTCATTCGCTCGCTTCCTGCAACCTCCTCAGCTGCACTTAAAGAAGGGATGAGCTCAGTGGCTCACCACATCCCTGTTCTGGCATCCCATGAATGGCACAAGCAAGGAGCACAGCTAGGGTGCTCAGGGTTGGCCATCACGATGACTACTCAATCTCAAGAGGTTGCTTTGGACCTGAACTTCTTAAAAGCCAAGCCTCAGCTTCCCTGGAGGTCATACGGAGCTGAGGATATTCAATAAATCAAAAAACCCAACTGAAAGTGTTTAAACCAAGGAGCCCCCCAGTCAGCAGGAATTTAAATACCCACAAAAGAACCACTGTTTCCAGTGGGGCTTAATAACAAAGCATAGAAACACTGAGAATTAGAAAATGCTGGTAAAGATCCTCCATGTCAAGTGTTCAGACCAAGCTGCATTTAGCAATAAGCTCAGTGCCTTTTGCAGGAATTAATGGCCTTTCAAGAGCTTCAGATTTTTCATTGGCCAAGATGGAAAACTATTCGTTTAATGTCTGAGGGTGCATAGAGCTGCATCCTTGACTAGAAAGGATAGGTCAGCAGAATAAAAGATGGTAGTAGGGCGAGAAGGTCTTCCTGGGCAGCGAAGCCAGTTCTTTCTGTTACAGACACCATTTCCTGCAATCCCAAATAGATAAAAGATCTTGCTCCATTTTTCTCAAAATCTGAGTAAATTAATTTTTCTTGTCTTGGCAATGCTTAGCCTCGTGGAAATGACTTAGTGCTGTTTTCTGCAAGTGCTACGAATGTACGGCCAACCTCAGATAGCTGCCTGCCATGAAGAGCCAGTGCAACTTTATTTGTAGGAACGAATGAAAGAAAAGGCAAAGTGAGGCTGTAGGAAGGGGAAGGTAATTTTCATGTTAACTATATTTCTAAGTAAGCTCATACTCTCTGTACAAAGGCATGTCCAAATGTCTCGGCCAGCTCACTTGTGTGGGACATGGAGGATGAGGGACAACAACCATTGCCGCCTCATTGTATCCTTGGCTCCTGTGGACTGGTGATGACAGACTGGTTTTGGGACAGGGCTGTCACACCATGTTGGTGTTGGCCATTACTGTACTGTCATCTTTTGCCTCATCATCTTCTTAATTTCACCTTCTGTAAATTTTTGGTGAGGGGACTCACCAATGTCTTTGCTTCCTTGGTTTGGGAGTCCTATGGCTGTAGTCTTCCTTCCTGCTGGAATAATGTGAAGAGAAATGGCATGTGCAATGCTGGCAGCCTTGTTGCCCTCCCCCTGCTGTGAGTGTCGGCTTTCTGCATCCCAGCCGTCTGCTTAGCAGTTCTGAGAAAACACCCTTTGGGGCATCAGTTTTTAAGGCTTCTGCTGGTTTTGTCATTCACATTTTCATATTGATCGCTGAACACCAGCTCTGCTCTTGTGAGTGGTGTGAGGGGATGTTTCCCTCCATCTCTTAGCTACTTGTCAAAGCCATTGGAGAAGTGGGGCTTCTCAGCTCAGGACAAAATCCTGTGATTGCCCCAGATGAGATCTTGCTTCAGTGACAGGGGCAAGGAATGCCGTTTCCAACGTGCCAGCGCCTGGGAAACTAGAACAGGCTTTAAGCCAATCTGACCCAAGCAGAAAAGGTGCTTTGGGCCACTGGGAAACCGCAAGTAATTTGGAAAACAACAACAGGTAGGGGAGAAATGGGGAGCACATATCAAGGCAAAAGCTGAGCTGTGCATACACCTGCTGCTCTAGCTACCTTATGTATCTTCCAAGGTGGCACATCTGCCTCTTCAGAGATAAACACAGTAGGTAGTCATAGAATGATTTGGGTTGGAAGGGACCTCAAAGATCATCCAGTCCAACCCCTGCACCATGGGCAGGGCCACCTTCCACCAGAGCAGGTTGCCCAAAGCCCCGTCCCACCTGGCCCTGACCCCTGCCAGGGATAGGGCACCCACAGATGCTCTGGGCAGCCTGTGCCCATGTCACCACCCTTGCAGTACAGAATTCCTTCCTAACATATGATCTAAATCTCCCCTCTTTTAGTTTAAAACCATTTCCCTTGTGTCCTATTGCTACACACCCTACCAAAAAGTCTTATGGATACCATTGACGAGGCACTGAGGTGAGAAGGAGACCTGTATTAAATGTTTGAGTTATGGCACTGTTAGAGCACAGTGGGTGTGGGCAGGGTATCTGCTGAACCACAGCTCAGTGGCTTTCCAGGGTGAAGTCCTGACACAGCCCAGGGCCATGCACTGGGGACAGGCGCTTTGTTCCCAAGTGCATTTGTCAAGTACCAAAGTCTCACGCCTTTCTAGGGAGCGTTTCTTTGCATTAGAGTTTCTGTCACAAGAAAAGAGGTATTGGAGAACAATTGTCCCTGCTCCAGCTGTCAAAATACCAAACCTGGAAAGAGCTAAATTTTATCATTCTCCAGGGTTGGGGTGGTGGTTGGTTTTTTTTCATGCTTACAAAATAAAATTAGCTGATATGTGGCATCCAAAAAGAGTCCAGATGCTCCACAAAGACCTTGGGGTTATCTGGGCCTAAGCCTGCAGTGCTGGGAGCTGCAGGCTGACTTTTGCTCAGACCTAGGTCACAAAAAGCCTCCAAAATTTCTATAGGAAACCAAAAACCAAAGCTCAAATGATTTGCAACACAAAAAGCAGAGGTTGCAAAGTCTTTCTGTGTTTGCACTGAAGATGTTAACACATTTACTTCCCACTTCTTCTATGTTTTGCTTTTTTTCTAGTAGAAATGCTTTTTCTTGAGCCTGTTTCTCTGCAGGTTCAGTGACTTGCTCAGCAGCACCCAGAAAAATCTGCAATGGGGAAAAAAGGTAGCTTGGCTGTCTTGGCTCCTGATCAGGCACCTGAGTTTTACAACCAGACTAGGTTTTATGTCTATAGCCTGGCTTTCACACATTTCCAAGCTGTGCAATGAAACGGAGATGCCGTTAGTGTCCCCTGACTGTGGTGAGGATGGAGCATGGTCCTGTTTTACCAGAGTGGGGCTAGGCCAAATCTTTCTGAAAGCTGGTAAGAGACAAGGGAGAAGCTTGTACATCAGTGTTAAACAGTACTTGGAAGAGCAGGCTTTGTATGTGATTTTCGTCCTTTGAAAGGCAGGTACCTTTCTCACAAGGTGTGTAGGTGGGAAAGAGCCTACAAGGGATACAAGGGTGCCCAGGGGTCACAGAATGACCCAAGGGCAGGGAGGTGATGGTGATGTTGTCATTGAGGAGCATGCTTTGCACAACCCTGTGCAGCAGGTGATCTGGTAGCCAAGATGGATCATATCCCAGCGATCATCAGCTGCTGTTTCTGGCTGCACACATCCTGGGTTTGCAGAGTGGTTTGTGTTTAACGTGGAGAGAAGTTAGGTCACAGCTGGGGAAAGCCTGTCTGGGGCCACACATACCTTGTCGTGCTCCTGCTGTTGGCAGGTAGCGGCCAGCTGGAATGAGTGTGGGATACAGGTCTCCATACCACACTGGAGAGCTGGGTGAGGAGCAAATCAAGGACTGATGATACCAGTAGCTGTTCAGCCAGAGGAGCACCTGCACCCTGAGGAGGGCCCTTCCCCGGCGAGAGTCCCCACTGGGGCCTCACCTGGCGGGACCGCTTGCTGTGGGTCTCTGTGCTGGGCTCTGCGGTGCAGGGACAGGCTGGCCCTAGGGAGAAGGAAAGGCCTTCTCCAAACCCTCTGTCCCTCCCGACTGACTGCCCTGTTTTATCTCTGATTGTGAAAGGTGAAGAAACATGTGCACGGTACATCAGGAGCAGTTCTGAGCTGCCTTTCCAGCAGCCGTGTTGGTATTTTGGTGTCATTTTCTCTTGTCTGCTTGCAAAACCTCTTGTATTTTGGATTTGCTGTTAAAGGGGAGAAGTTGTGCTGCACTGAACGCTGGACTTGGCTGCAGCCTGGGTTTGGAGAGCTGATGCTCTGCCTCTGCCTTGAGAGTTTATTTTCCACTCACATTCCTCCTTGTCTCAGTTTTGCAGGTACATTAATTTCTCCCTGCCTGGGGAGGCTGGAGAAGCTGAGCTCATCAAAGGACAGCCAAGCCAGGGTGATCAGGGCTACTGAGCTGATTTTTCTTCTCCTGGAATAGCTGGGCTTGTTTTCCTGGGATTGATGATGGTGCTTTCATGAAATGGTTTAAAGATAGAGAGGATCTGGATTTGTGAGACTCCAATTTTAGCTGTGTATCTCATTTTAAACACACTGTGAGGAACACATGAAGAGCTGGCAGTGGTCAGAGGGTGTGCAGGAGAGAATGCCCGGGGAAAGTGTGAGAAAGAGCAAATATACAGTGAATGCTCCCCTGAATATTCTCTTAGTATCTTGCAATTTGTGGCTCCAGCACGCTCCATGCTGGAGGCAGTATCTTTGAAGTTAATAGCCTCAGATGGATTTTTTCTTCCGTGAATTTGTTACATGGACTAATAAAAATCAGATAAATGAGGAAATCGTATAAATAAGGGCAAGTAGTAGGCTGGAAGAGGGATGGGCAGTGGGAGAGAATGCTGAATCATGGAAACGGGAGTTGGCAATGCACGGGGTGAGGGGTTGGTGGGGAAGTGCCATGAAGCCAACGGAAGAACAGAGATGTTTGTGTCTGAAACCAGGAACCTGGTGCAAAATGAAGGAAGCAGAACAAGTGCTGCGGGACACAGACTGCCTGTCAAAGGATTGGCAGAATGACCAAGACCACATCCCAGGCATGTCTCTTACTCGTCCCCTATCTTTAAGACCAATATCCCCCGTCCCCCCACTGGGATGATGCTCGCCCAGCGTGAGGCTGCTCGCTGTGCCAGCAGCGGCGGGGGTGGGCTTTGCTCTCGCTCACTGACCGAGCAGGAGGTGAGGCTATTTTTGTCCTGCTTTTGACACGCATGGAGGGCACTGCAGAAGAGCAGCCTATGGGAAATAACTTTGTTCTGTGAGGGAGCCGATTCCCTTGAAACTGAATGGAAGAGGAGAAAGCGGATTTACAGTGACAGGTTTCATTTCTAAGTGGTGAGGACGGAGAATTTAAGGAAACTAATTACCAAAGTCAGCTGGAACGAACAGCTAAAGGGCTTTGACATGATGGAGGCTTGGTGACAATGATTTCCAATGAAGAAGTGGTGGATTTAATATATCCAAGACAGCACAGGAGCTGGTGTCATTTCACCGAGGAAATATGTCTGCAAGGGAGGGTGCTCCAAACCCAGCAACCGGACCCGTATCTGCTGCAGGCGAGGAAGGCAGTGCAGGGACAGCCTGACATTGTATGTTTTATACATCTTGAAATTGTGTATGTTTCAAAATCAGTCATGAGACTGCCTGTTTCCAAAGGCCACCTGAGACCTCCTGCTCACAGGGCCACCTGGTAAATTCCTTCTCCCCGTCTGGTGCTCTGCAGGGATTTTCAAACAAGGCTGGGCTCAGACCCTGGCACATTCCCCAGGGCTGGTGTGGGGGAAGCCCTCTCCGCTGGCCCATGCCAGGCTGTGCCATGAGGCACCGGCAGCCCAAGCCGCATTGCAGAGCAGCTGCTGCCGGCAGCGTCTGTCGTCCTCGCCACGGTTTGATTTACTGTCCCCCAAATGGCTTCCTGCAAGTTTTCTGCAGGACTTTAAAGACTGTGATGAGTGCTCCAGGGGGATTTTGGCTGCATGACCCATTTAGTACCCTGGCTGGACACCTCTCCCTGCAAAAGCTGCTGCAGCTCTCCATTGCTTTTTGAAGTTTTCAGGTGAAAAAGCAGCAGCTATCTTGCAGCTGCCCTGCTGAGGCTTTTCTTTCGTTGTTTGTTCTCAATGCTCGAAGAATCTGTATTTTGGGCTCTACCTGCCAAAGCAGGCGACAGATGATGACGATGTCCCTGTCATGGGAGGCTTCAAAGCTGTGTGCCTGCTGCACACAGGAGCCGCGATCTGCTCTCCTCCCTCAGCATCCCTGCTGCTTTTCTCCTGCCTTGCTCTGGTTTTAGAAAATTTCCCCCCCAGCCAAAGAACATGTCACTTGGCTTAATTTTTTAGTGACTGAGAATGCTCCTGATCTGGGGGATGTGACTGCCCGGAGACCTTCCCTGCTGCCCTGTGGTGTCAGCTCTGCCTTGGCTCCTGCCGACTCCATCTCCCTGACTGAAGGATGCTTTTGGATTTCAACTCCTGACAGCACTTCTGCGTTGTCTTTATTAAGATGAGTTGCTGTGGGGGTGGGGGCTGTGTGCTTTGTGCCTCTTCTCCCTAACAATCTCCTCCAGCTCCCTTTGGAAAGCATTGTCTGTGGGGGCCACAAGCGTGTCCTGCAGTGAGGCTGCACTGAGCGCGGGAACCTTAAGGAACAGTGGAGCGGTTAATAAATTAAAAGCTATTTCATTATAGGAAATGAATGTTTAATGAGCGTGGGATGACGTCTAGACAGTCCTTCAGTTCCAGGCTCTACGAGGTCTTGGAGGAGGGTTCAGCTGATGCAGCCAGCGCTGGCTCAGCACTGGAGGGGAGGTTTGGCAAAGCTTTCCTGGACAGTGAGGTCCCTGCGCGGGACAGACATCCTGGCACAGCAAAAAGATCTCCTGCCTCCATGTCTTGCTGCAGATGCCCCTTGTGCCTCTCTGGGCAAAGCCCCAAGGAGCTGCGGCCGCAGTAGGACGTGTTGGCAGGGGAGAGGCTTGGCTGCATGCCTGGCCCCAGCCTGGGGCACACAGCCACATTCTTCTGCTCCATGGCACCTTGCCCCAGGGTCCTGCAACACCCAGGGAACTGGAAAGGACATCCCAGCCTTTGCCACGTCATGGGCTCTGGAGTGGTGGCTGAACTGGGGACAGCCTGGTAGCATGGGGAAGAGTGCTTGTGAGTATTTGCATCCTGCCCTGATGAAGATGTTGTTTTACAGCTACAGAAAAGGGGTTTCAAATGCAGAAATTTGAATGTAGGTCCCCAAAAGATCCCCGCTGCCCTGCTGGAAGTGCCAAGTGTCCCCTGAAGAAACCCGGTACTGACAATGTCAAAGTCCTGGCTGCCTGGTGGGGAGAGGCAGGAGCCCATCAGCTCCTCCACAAAAGCTGCCCAGCTCCTGTCCCAAGCACAGAGGCTGCTGGCTGAGTTTGCCCATCCTGTCTCTGTGCAAGCGACCACAGAAAAGAAACTTGAGGCCTCTTGGCAGCGGCAAGGAGATGGAAATAATGCATTTTGAGTTTGTCCCAGGGGCTGCCTGCTTGGCTCTGGGGATGGTGGCAGTGAACCAGCCCATAGCATGGGGGATGCTGGTAGCCCCCCCGCTCCCCCCGCTGCCCTGTGCACCCATGCTGCTCTGTCCCCTCATCAGCACCTGCAGTGTCCCCTGCATGGGTGCCCAGCCCAAGGAAGTGCTTTGCTGTTTCTGGAGCTGTCAACAGGGAAAATATTCTCTGGGACATCTCACCGTCTCTGTAAAGCTGCAGGGATGGGACCAGTGCTACAGGATCTGGCGCTGGGTCTCTGGGCCCAGAGCACTGCAGCAGGCAGGGTGCATGGCTCCCAGGGGAACCCCTTGGCTCCCCCAGGCTGCTGGGTCTGGGGAGCTCCTTGGTTCCTGGGCCTGCCCTGACCACCCTTGGGAGCAGCCCTGAGTCACTGGAGAGTGGGAGACAGCACCCAGGTGCCTGGGGTGCTGTGGCACAATGTCCCCAGGGATCTGTGGTAGTAACTGCACCTTTGTGCCTAGGGAGAAATAAAAAAGATAGAAGAAAATACATTTTTGCTTTCCCGCCGGTGGAAAGTGGTACAATCTCTTTCTGTGAGGCATTTCACTCCAGCTCTCTCAAACCCTGGGATCTCTGCAGGGTGGACACCTACAAACCACTCTGCCCAAAGGCCTGTCAACTCGTGGCACCTAATATCCTCTCCTGGTGTCCTAGAGAGCTCGTGGGACTTGGGGGGACCGTGTGAGGCTGGGGGGCAGGGGTGGGTGTTATCTTCTGAGAGGTTTTTTTTAGCTCCTTCAGTTGTGTTTTCCCTTCCTGCTTTGCCAAGGCATCTCCGTACAGGTGTGAGAGGTTGGGAGAGCCATGGCACGGGCATGGCAGCTGCGCCAGGGGGTTCAGTGGGGTGGACTTTGTGGCACTGGTCTCCTGCCGTATTTGTCCAATGGGTGTGATGAGAAGCCAGAATATAGTTTTGTGCAGTGAGTTTTAGCGAGCCTCAGACCTCCTGGAGCTGAGCAGCATGCGAGCGCCCTGAGCTGCCTGTCTGACTTTTTGCTACCAAAAACCCTTTCGCAGCATTTCTTCGGTAGCCAAGGGACGTTTCCCTCATAGCCTTGGCTTGCAGACTGCAGAAGCAGAGCTGTGCACTGGGAAGGCCATGGCTGTTAAACAGCACCAGCAAAGACTTGTCAGGTACTGGGAGCAGGTCCTGCAAGACCTGCCTGGCTGCTGGGAAACATCTGGCTAGGTCTTCCCGAGATGGGTGGCTTGCTGCTGCCATATGGCAGCTGTGAAGCAATAGCTCGGCTACGAGCTTTGCTAATGCACAAAAATACTTTCTGGGAGCCTGCTTCGGCAGCAAGCTTGCGGCGAGCTGCTCTGAGCAGGAAGCAGTAACCACAAAGCTATATATACAGCTCCCGGCAGAGCTGCTGCTGCTTTTGATGTGACAAAATGAAGGTGGTGTTTTGCAAAGAAATCCAGCGTGTCGCCGTCTTCCGGAGCCGAGGCTGACACAGAGAGGGCAGAGCCCAGGGCCTGGCTCCTGGGCAGTCTTGTGGGTCAGACTGGGGGAGCTGGTGTGGGGAAGCGGGCAAGGAGCTCTTGTCACCTCTGAAAGCCATGCTGTACTGGAGGCTGACAGGTCCCTGAGCCATGGGGAGCAGTGCACGTGTCTGGGGTGTCACAGTTCGTGCTCTGCCTGCCTGGCTCTTGCTGGCTCTGCTAGGGTTTAACTAGAGCTAGTTTAAATGGTACCATGGCAAAACGCAAGCGGCTGAGGGTGACATGAGGGTCTGGGCTTTTTCCCCAGGTGCAAGTTGAAAGCATCTTTAAAGATATGGAGATGGTAGCTGTCACCCACAGGTGATATAGCCTGGCCCTGAAGGCCACTTGTCCCCCAGAGGACATGCAGCCCCTCTCCTCCTCCTCCTCAACTCAGCCTCCGCATCCCACCCTGCCCCATGGCTGCCTGCACCCCGACCCTGCCAGCCACCCCATGCAGCCAGGCTGGGCTCGCTGTGGGGCCAGGGCGGGCGTGCAGCTGCGGTCCCTCTCCCCTTGCCCCCAGCAGGTGAAGCCCTGCCTTGCCTCTCCTGTGCTCTTTTGCAGAGCGGGGCTGACTATGGCTTCCTTGTGAGCCAGAACACGAAGCTCCTGAGTGCGCTGGAGGACCTGCGGCAGCGCTGCTCCAGCCTGGCCGAGGAGAACAGCTTGCTGGTGAGCAAAGCACATGGCCCCATCCTGCACCCTGGGCCGGGTGCTGGGCTGCCTGCTGGCACGGGATTCTCCATGGGGAGGGAGTCGCAGTCAGGGCAAGCTGCTGTCTGCTGCCAACTCCAAGAGGTGCCAGTACATGGGATCAGCTGGACAGGGCCAGAGGGGAAAGGGGGCCTGGGCACTTTGGGTCCACTGAGTGCTTTCACACTGCACCCATTGCTGGCTCAAGCAGGACCCCTTCCTCACGATGAGGAGCACAGCCAGCCCTCTCTGCCATCTTTGGTGCTACTCACCTGCTGGAAACCACCAGAGGCTTCAATGCAGCAAGAGCAGGCGGAGAGCAAGGCAGCAGCGAGCTGACAGCAAGGGAGAGGGAAGTCACTCTTGTTTCCTCTTTAAGTGGAAAAGCAGAAACACTGATTCACTCGGCCTCAGCTTTGGGTGACAGTGCAGCACTGCCCCCTGCTCCTGTGGGAGCTCAGCACCTCCTCAGCTGCAACCCTGGCACCCAACGCCAAGCCAGGCTACCACAGCCTGGGCCACCCATTCTGCCCCGCTCCCCCATCCCTGGCGCCCCAGGCCCACGGTGCGCAGCCAGGACCCTTGGGAAATGGGAAGAGGGAATGTTCCCCTCCTGCATCCTCCCTGGAGAGCAGCAGCCCCTTGCACAGCCTCGCAGTGTGGGGATGCAGCCACCCCACGCCACTGAAAATTTGATTGCTCAGCATTTCAGATCTATATCACCAAAATCAAAATGCATATTTAGATAATTTTCTTACACTAAAAGCATCATTCCAGTATGACCTGCACGCTGTGGGGTTAGTCCTTATCAGTCATCTGGATTTTAGCAAAGCACTATCGTGTAAGCTCTCATGAAATCTTACTCTCAAAAATCAGCCCCAGTCTCCTGGCTGAAGAAAAGCAGTGAAAGCAGCAAGCGCCCATGGTAAGATCTCACAGGGGTGGGGAGGAGAATAATTGGAAGGACCAGCCGACCTGACATTTTTGCTGATGTAAAAAGACAGCACAACACATCTGCATACAACCTTGAGAGAATGAGCCGTTGGCAAGCAGCGGCTTATTGAAATGGACAGATAACAAATAAAAGGGGATTAAGAGTGAATAGGATCAATAGGAAGTAAAAGGAAATTTGCTTTGCAAACATCATAAAGTCTTTTGCCACTTTCTTCCATCCCCCCCAACTCATGATTTGGTGTCATGAGAGAAAGGACAGTGGCTAAGCTTGCAGCAGTGGTGCAGCACACATCTGCAGCAATGTGTTGCTCCTGTAACCCCAGGGAAATAAACTGGGAAGGCTTTGGAAGGGAAAGCCCAAAGGGTGGGCAGCCAGTCTAGATTGATGTTGGAGACATGTTGAGTCCCAGCTGGCAAAGGCAGAGCCTGCAGCGAGAGTGGGGTGGATGGAAAGGGACTACACGGTGGCCTGGGGTGGGGTGAAGGGCATCTTACGGGGACCAAGAGGTCACATTAACAAAAATACCAGGAATACAGGATTTGGTGACTGGAGCGGCAATGAGCAGAAGTCAGTGTTGAATGGTTGGTATAGTTACAGGAGAAGAGGCCAAGCTGTGGCTGGGAAAAGCCCTGTGGGCGCAGAGCAGTTCAGGCAGGGCTGGGGGCCCTGGCTTCCCCAAACAGCCCCAGCACCCCGCTTCGAGCTGAGCAGGGGCTTCACCTCAAACCTCTCCTTTTGTTATGTAGCGCAGGAGCTGCTTCCCCCAGACGGAGGAGAAGGTGAAGCACCTGAAGAGGAAGAATGCGGAGCTGGCGGTGATTGCCAAGCGCCTGGAGGAGAGAGCCCGGAAACTCCAGGAGGCAAACCTCAAAGTTGTGAGTGTGGGGGCCAGCCGCTGCTGGGAAGCGGAGTTTGGAGAGCACCTCATCACTGGGACTTCTCACTTGCTACTTGTATTGAGCTAGAAAGGCCTTTTCTTTCCCCTTTTCTTAAACCTATGGCAAACATGCTTTGCACATCAGCAGCAGGGCAAGATTCATGAAACCTGGCCATCACCAGGTTGTTTTGCTCCTGCTTGGGAGCTGGCTTTAAGCAGTTTCCTCCTGCTTGGTTTCTTGCTGTAAATATGCTGACCTACCATAAGGTGTTAGTTTAAGGTAATTAGCTCAGCTTTCCCTGAGCAAGTAATGAAAATAATTCATCTGACTTCACCAAAAAGAAACAGGAAGTATTTGAATAAGAAAAGGAGTGCGGTAAAGCAAAACAGGAAGGGGTGAGAGACTCTGCTCTGCCCCATCCACACCTCGCTGGAGTTGCTGTGCAAGCTGCATGTTATTTGCGTTCTCCGACCCAACAGCAACTTGTAGCAAACCCTGTAGTATCTGATCCGGTGCAGGGGTGGTGGCAGATGGCTGTAGGATGTGGAGTCTTGCACACAAGCACTTGCATGAGCTTCCTAAAGGTGGATTGCAGCGGAGTAAGGCAAAACCTTTCTTCCATTGGAAGAAAACCAGGGATTGTGATGGGGAATTCAAGCCCTTTAGGATAGAAAGGAGGAAGTGAAAGCTTTGCTGAAGAGAAGGTAGGGGGTTTTCCTGGCACTGCCTGCCCTCTGTGTCCCCAGGCATGCTGCCTATCTGTCGTGGGGTTTTGGTACTTGCAGGGCAACAGTTGCTGCCAGATGGACTTGTCAGATACTGTGTTAAGAGAAATCATTTTATATACATCCAACAGCTATGCAGACCCTCCAGCAACTATACAAATGCTGGTTTATTTTTTTCTCCGAGCGAAACTTTGGGGTGGTGACAGTTTTAGACCTGTGCGAGCCCTGGGAGAACTGACTTGCTGGGCTCCTGTTCTGGCCCAGGTCTCCCCACAGCAGAAAGTGCTTGGGCGGCTGAGGTTCATGGAGGGTGGGCTGGAGACAGGACCAGGCAGCTGCCTGCCCACAGAAGGGGCCTTGAGGACCTGGGGTTAATCTGGCAGCAGTTGCCTTCAGTGCCTGGTATGCAGGTCCCCTGGAGCCAGGGCTCAGCACGGGGCTTCTGCACATGGGTGAGATGCTTGGGAAGACCTGGGGAGAAAGAGTTTGCACAGAGGATGCTATGTTCACGATCAGGTAGAGAGAGCCCACCCCCCCAATTGTCAGGCTTTCTGCAGATGAAAATAGCTAGACAGGGAGAGGCAGGGTTTGATAAACCCAGGGACTGGATGTGGCCTCACTGCCCTGAGGGTTGGGATGAGCCAGGGGCCATGAGCTGCCCTTTCATCCAGCTCTTCTGTGCTGGTGCCCAGGGGGAGAGCCAGCCTCAGGGGCAGGGTGCGTGCTGAGAGCAGGCATCCCGGAGAGACTGCAGCCAGGCAGCCTCAGCTCCTGCCTGGGGCCTCTGCCCAGCCAGCTGCCTGTCCCTGTCTGCCCTGCTCCCCTTGAAGCATACTGCCATCCCCACCCTTGCTCTTCCCTCCCTTGCAGGGAGCACGTGAATCTGAACTGCTTCTCCTGCTGAACATCTCCCAGTCCTCCACTGGCTGCGCTGGCCCTTGCTGGGCTCTCTCTTGCCTCTCAGTTTGCCTGTATCAGTCACCCATCTGTGCTGAAGCCCTCTCTCCCGTGGCATAGAAACTCACGGAAGCTCCATTTCTCTTTCCAGTTTGGCCGCCTCCGTCCTTGCTCCCATGCTTATATTTCCTGCCAGCCTCCCCTCCTCTTCTCTGCTGCCTTCTCCTGTCTTTCCGCCTGCACCCTGTTTTTCTCTCCTCGATCCCCACTGCTGCATGGCTTACAGCTCCCTGTGCTGACTCTGCCCATTGGCCTCATCCTCTGAGCACCTTCTGCTTCCCACCTCGTCTCCAAACCACTTCTCCACCCAGCCCTTCCTCTTTCCTCTCACTTTTCCATAGGTCCGTCCTGCCTCTCTGTCTGCTTGTCTGTCGTTTGGGGCTAGGCTGGCATTTCTTGACAGTGCTCCCTGTTGGGGTGATGGGGTGGTGGTTAACGAGCACTAACGCATGTGGTGTTCTCCCTTACTGCTCTCTCTGGTGTAGGTAACTGCTCCGGTGCCTCTGAAGGGCTCCAGCCTGGAGCTGTGCAAAAAAGCATTTGCTCGCCAGCGTGCCAAGGACCTGACAGAGCAAGCCAGTGCTCTCCTGGCGAAAGACAAGCAGATTGAAGCTCTGCAGCAGGAGTGCAGGGAGCTGCAGGCTAAACTCTTCGCAGGGAAGGTGAGACACTTTCTGGGACATCGCTCAGGGGATGGGGAAAAGTGGTGCAAAACCAGTGATGGGAACCAGACCCCAGGAAGCAGTGTGAGGGCAGTTAGTCCCAAGCACAAACTGAGAGTAGGGGGCATTTGATGTGCTGGTTGGACTGGGAACACTGGGTGAGTGTGTGGTAGAGATGGTGTCTAGACCCCTCCAGAACAGTCTGCTGGGGGACACGCCAGTCATGGGTTAGAGCTGCTATTTTCAGCAGCAACTAAAACTCTCCCCCTGGGAAATCCCAAGAAGCCACAGATACAGGATGACTTTTCACAGTGCCGAGCTTCAAGCAAGATGTAGAAGCAGGACCTCCTTTTAAAGCATTTTTTGAAAAGTAAACCAGCTGAGCACATTCCCAAGTGCTCACAGCCGCCACAAAACTGGTGATAACTAGGTGCATCCTTGTATAACTGCGACTAAGGGTCCAAATCATTAGACAGGGTGGGTGTTCATGAAACCATCTACAATGCTGATGCCTGCATCTGGGCTGGTAACCTGTGTTCCCCTCAGCACCAGCACAAGGCTTGCTGATATAAATGGTGGGGTAAAAGGGATAATTCAGCTCATCCTGAGACAGATGTCTAAAACTGGTCAGACACGTTGGTCCCTCAAAGCACTTCTCTGAAATGACTCTGAAAGTGAGCTTCTACAGACCCCTTAAGCTAGGTGAAATGTTTCCCACTCAAGGTGATTAAAGCAACCTGTTCTGGGTTCTATCAGTTATGTCTTTTGTTCACAAGCTGGACGTTTTCAGTTTAGGTCAGTTAATAAACTGTCATGAGAAGCACAGTAACATTAGGGCTTGCACAGGTTTCCCCGTTTTGCTAATACAGATGTGGTCAAGTGCAACCCTGCGTTCCTGTACCCAACTGAGCTGAATGAATACCTACATTTCTACCTGTCCTACTTACGTGGTATTTCTGTGATAAATACTTCCTTGCTGAAAGCAGCTTTATTTTCATCCCTGAGCTCCCCATATGTTCATTTTAACTGCAGGTTTGAAGGTAGATTCTCAGTCTTTCCCTAAAGTAGATATAGTGAGGACAAGAACGATTGGCTGATGTTTGCTGTTTGCACAGAGGTACCCCACTGATCCCTTCTGGCATTAAACCACAGGAGAAAGTTACCTAGGTCTGACCGTGCTCTATGGTGTCAACAAGAAGAAATTTCTTCCTGTCTCCTTCATATCTCCCCGTAAACCCCCACAGAAGGGGGAACTGACACTTTCCAAAGCATTCTGATTTTCACAGCAGAGTGTGTTGGGCAACCTGGATCTGCCAGGGACAGGAGAGTGACAAATTGTAGAGGAATGTGACAAAAGCGGGTAAGCAAGATTCATTACTGGCCAAGGAAATACACATGCCTGCAGTCCTCAGAGTTGAAGAATTCAGCCGCTGCCTTTCTAGGGCATGGGTGACAACCCTGGCTCAGACGATGAGATAGTCTGTTTTCGTAACTGCCAAGGCACCAGTAACTGGGGGCATCTATACACAAGCAGGGAATCTGCAGAGAAGAGAGCAAGACAGGAGATCATTCTGTCTGATCTTGTTCTTCCCATTCCTCTTCCAAGCAAGCTACTCATTAAATTTTAATTTCCAGCTCGTTAAAATTCAAAATTCACCTAATCTTTCTGCAGCATGCAAAATGCATTATGCCAATGAAGGGGTTTATATGCAGAGATATTATGTGCAGGCTCAGTTTGTAACCAAATCAATTTTAATCTAGGGTATTTAAATCAGCACAATTTTTTTCAGTAGCTACGAAACAGATCTAACTCAGTTCCTTTCCAGTGGCAGAATGGACACCCTGCATGCCAGGCTGCAGAAATATTGGCTTTGTTTTGCAAAGTCAAGGCTCTTAGGATAGGATAAAATTATTTCCTGAAATTATGCTCCAGTGATGGTCTTCCAACCAAACCCCATTTCCAGCTAAAACCAGGCTGCGATTTCTTGCAGCATGGATTCTTGGAAGAGGGGGATTTCTAGGAACAGCAAGGCAGCTGCAGGGGACATGTACAATAGAAACTGTGAGTGGAGGACTGAGCTTTTTTTCTACTCCCTTGTTCCCCCTCAGGCTTTGGACGCTGTCTGTTGGGAATAGCTGGCTTTTTTTGGTGGGGGAAGGGAGATTTTATGAAGAGCCACAGCCAATTTTGTTTAAAGAACTACTGTCCTGATAGCCTGAACATGGGTCTGGCACAGAGGAGGCCCAGCTGCTCACTTCTTGAATCCATAATCAGTTCCCATTAATGCTGCCTCAGTTTCCCCCTTGTAGCATGAGAGTTACCATGGTTTTCTACACAAATTGTATTTATAAAGCACATGCTATTTTTAGGGTGAATAATTAGTGAACGGGGAAGGAGATTAAATTTGTCCTGGATACTAATTATGTGTTGAATTCACTGGCTTAGGAGCTTTCCAGGGGAATGAGCAATGTCTCCTCCAGCAGCATATTTGTAAAGACAGGTTTTCATAACTGGCTTTTGTAAGTATGTACGGACATGCAGGTACGTGTTTCTTCAGCTTCCTGAAATCTGAAAACCTTTGAAGAATTAAACAAGCTGGTGACATACTCCCACCGTTTTTGTGAGAGTAAGATTGCACTCATTTCCTCCAAAAGCTGCTTGTTTGGGGTCCAGAGCGGATGGGAGTGACCCCTTGTGCTAAAGATAGGTACCTATCCACATATACTGTCTCTGAAGAGGTTAGAAATCAAGAGTGTTTGAAAAGCAAACATTATCCTGAGCAAGAACTGAACAAATCCCAGATGTTCTTCATTCTTTCCAGTATTTAAAGCCCTAACCACCATTAGGGCTGCACAGAATGCCAGCACCCACATCAGGGAGGAAACTCAGCTCAGGCTCCCGTTTGGCTGAGGAATGAAATTACATTATCCTGACACGCACTCTGCTGGCAAGCACTGAGAAAGCGCACACTTAGACAAGCCTTTTGCCATGTGCCGGGGGTAGCTGCAGAAGCACTACAGACTAGTTTTTATCTGCGGGAAGAATAACGTAGTTGCATGGGGGATGCAAAGTGGCTGCTTTGGAGGCTTTGGAAACAGAAGCCTTTGTGTGCCACATTACCTGGTTTTTTGCCAGTGTCTCCCCAGTAAGGCTTTTGGAATTTGCATGTTAAATCACTAGCCTGACCTCTTCCACCTTTTAGAGCTTGTCAGTGACACGATGCTGTGTTTGCATTTCCTGCAGGATGACCCTCGCTGCCTGAACGTCATCGAGTTTGATCGCCTGTTGCGGGAATCCCAGAGAGAGGTGTTACGGCTGCAGAGACAGATCGCACTGAAGAATTTCAAGGAGTGTCTACGTTCCCCTAAAATCAGTCTGGGTGGCGCTTTGCCAAGTGCTGCAGCACGCTTGGGAACGCCCGCACCAACGCTAAATACCTGCATCAAAGGTTCACCTCTACCGAATGAGGCCCGCTCGGGAGAGCCAGCACTAGCAGGGGAGACATGCAAGGAGGTGAGACAAGTGGGTCAGCCATCTACAAGTTTTGCTATTCAATTACTCAGTTCATTACTGTTCTTAAGAAACTTCTTGGAGTACATGAGCGCTGCAGTTCACCTGCGCTGCTGTGCTGGTTTCTGAAATGAGTGCCTGGCACACCAGGTCTGGCAGGGCCCGTGGGGCAGGGCTGCTCCTGGGGACACCGAGCCCTGCCTTCCCGCCCAGCAGCCAGGCATCGCCGCTTTTTGCCCCCACTTGCTGCCAACACACGTTTTCAGCGTCTGCAGAGGCACGGGTGCTGGGTGCCAGTGGGTGGGTGCTGGGCGCCAGTGGCGGGAGGCCTGCTGCCCGGGACCCCCAGCTCCAGAGCCCGGCCCCGGGCAGGGCCTCAGGCCCAGGCCGCGCAGAGCAGCACGGCCGTAGCGTGGCCGCCTCCCGGGCCCCGGCCCCGCGCTCTCGGCCCGGCCCGGCCCCGGCCGCCCCTCCGCGGCCGCAGTGGTACGGCCCGGCAGATCCGGGCCGCCCCCGGGCGCCGCCTCCCCGCTGGCGGGCCGCGCAGCGCCAGGTAAGGCCGGGCCCTCCCGCTGCACCCCTCGCCGAGCCGGGGGCGGCTGCGGCGCCGCCTCCGCCGGGGGCCGGGGCACCGCCGGGGCACCGCCGGGGAGCGCCTCCCCCGCAGAGGGGCTCAGCCGCTGCCGGGCCGCCGGGCCAGGCCCGCCGGGGCCTCCGCTGCCTGCGGGGCAGTGCAGCAGGGCTTCTCCTCTGCGCTCGGGCGACACACCTCCGCTCGGGAGGCCGAAGCCGCGGTGGGAGGCCCGGGGCCCGCCGCGGGGGCCGAGGGCCGACCGGGGGGTGAGGGGCCGGGGGAGGCCGCGGGGTCGCCCGCGGGAGGCGGCAGGCGGGTGGGGGCGTGAGGCCGGGGCTCGGGTGCCCGGCGTGCCCCAGGGCCCCACTGTGGCGGCCCGTGGGTGCCGTGAGGCAGGGCCGGGTCCGCTGGCGCCGGGCGGGCTTGTCCTGGGGGGCTCCCCCGCATCTTCCTGAAGTTTTAGCGGCAGAACGCCTGCAGGCTGCGTGGGGATGGGCTGCTCAGCTTCCCTCTGAACTTGTAGAAGATGTATTGAATATTTATGCCTTGTTCGCCTTTTACAAGTTGCTCGGGAGTTGACAGGCCCTTCTTCACCCATTTTTTTTGTTTGTTTCTGGCTTTTCCATTATTCAGCGTTAATCATCTTTATCTCCTTCCTTTGTACATTGTCATTTTTGTGTTGGGGGAAGCAGCACTGCACGCAGGAGCTGAGATGCTGTGTCATTAATTTATATGGTGGCATAATGAAGTTTTCTCTCCTTTTCCCAGTAGATCTCTTTGCCTTTTTGTCTTGGCACGGGGTTCTACTAAAACATTGTTTGATGGCCTTCTGTAATCTCTCAGTGTCATGAGGCCCTCTTCACCATTTGTGTCTTTGCAACATCAGTACTTGGAGAGCAGGGTTCCTGCTGCCTCCTCGCTTTAGTCCTCTCACTTTTACTAGCTGTTTACTCGAGAGAAAACCTCCCCCCTCATCCTGTTGTGGCTCAGTGTCTGCAGGAGCCTTTCAGGACACTGTAGCTGCATGTTTTCAGAGCACCCAAGCAGATTGTACCTACTGAATCTCCCTCACCCATTTGAATGCTGACACCTTAAGAAAACTCTTTATAGATCTGTGAGTGGGGTCCGTCCCGTTCCCGTGTCCTGTCCCCCCCCAGATATGTTTATTTAGCGGGTTTTTAAGTGTCTGATGTTTGCTGTGATTTCTAGAATTTTGTCTGGAACATCTGTCAGGTTTTCACAGGTCTCCACTGGAGTACTCTTAAAACTTGACATTTGGCATCTTCCAGTTATTTCATATTAAGGCAGTGTCAGGGGAGTGACACACTGTATGTCTTGATTCAGTTACTGCTGAAGTGAGAGATTCAGTTCATGCCGAAGGGTTTTTTTTGAACCCATGGGTTAATGTCCAATCCTGGTGATTTGTTGCTGTGCATTTTGGTGGCCTCCGCAGTTATTATAGGCAGTTTAGTTTCAGAGAGATCCTCAGCTCTGGTTTGAGGCTAATTCAGGATTTCTGGCCTGCTGGCCACACACAGACACACACACACAGACACCCCCCCCCCCCCCCCCCACCCCATCATCCCATCTCATCCCAGCCCACCCCTAGCTCCTCTGTGATGATGAGGGATGCACAGACTTTTTTTTTTTTCTCTCCCCTCTGCCCTTGTCTTCCTTGAGCAACCCTTTCATAACTTTATTTTCAACTGATTACGGTCTTTCTCACTGATTCAGGAGAGCCTGTCCTCGTTGTGAAAAGATTTTCCAGGTGACAAACAGCAACAAGGCTAAGCCCGACAGCGGTAGTGTCAAGAGGGAGCAAGAAGGCTGTCGGCAGTCTTTTAGCTGAGACCTGTAGCGCAGAACACCCCAGCCTCAACAGGCAGTATTCATATAGGTGCAGAGGTGCCATGCCGAGGATGAAGTCAGCTCTTGGGGCAGTAACCACAGTTACTGTAATTGACAGAAATTACTTCGCTTTTCTGTCCTGTTCCTCAGCACAGTGCATCAGGGCAGTATTCCCCAGCTTTCAAAGAACTTCCTCAGAGTATAAAGAGCAAGCTTTGCCTCTAAATGTCCTTGGAAAATGCCATTTCTCTGTTCTTCTTCTGGTTTCTCTACTTCTTTATTTAGGGTTTTGGGGTGATGCACATCTCTGTAATGACAAATCATAATTTAGCGGGGAGTTCATTCCTTGGCTGGCTTCAACAGCCTCCTGTTCGCCAGTGCTTGTCCTCACTGCCCCTTTGGTTATGTTGGTGCAACTTATGTTGAGCAGCGGGACGTGACGGATCTGAGTTAAAAATAACCTGGCAAACCTGGCCTTCCTCCCCCCTTGTTCTGAAACCTGCATCAGTTTTCTGGTCCAGCTCTGCCTGACACTGCAGAGCTGCCCTGGCACAGCTGAGGGAATGGGCCATGGTTAGGTGGAAAACCCTGTAGCGATTCTTTTGGGGCAGGATTGTGATAGTGTGTTCTGGATGCCAAGGGCAGAGCATTCTAAAAAGTCTATAACATATTGAATTTATTGTGTTGTGTGCTTTAAATCTTACGGTCATTTGCCAGAGTGCAGGTACTTTGTGTCTGTTTTATGTTCGGCTTTAGCTGGTACAGCCTGGGGGTGTTGACCAGTTGTACAGCCCCATCCTGCTCTCTCAGCAGGATCTCTGCCAGTGTCAGTGCACCCCAGGTGGATGGCACTGGGGGTGGAAAGCAGCTGTTCTACAGGGGTTTTTAACTGTATGGTTGAACAGATTCCTTGCCCCTGGCTCATTTGAGCATCTTCCAGTCCCTGCTGTGAACAATTGGACTTGATGATCTTAAAGGTCTTTTCCAACCTAAACGATTCTATGATTCTATTCTATAAATGAGGTGGCACAGCTCCAGGTCACAGCTCTCTTTGTGATCTGTGCCAGTCTTGTTTATCAGTTAATACAGTGATGAGTCTGGGTTCTGCATAAAAGTAACAGTATATGAGCATGAGGCTGGGGACACGTCTTTGTTCTCAGGTGGAAATTAGGTCCGTGTGGGCAAATCTATAATTTTGTAGTAATTTTTGTAAGTTGTCTGTTATTAGGAATATCATTTTGTTTAGCTTTTTGCTGGGAACTGATCACAAACAAGCAAATTTGTCTTGCTTATCTATTTGCAAGAGAATGTGACTTGTGAAGCATAGTGCATGGTATTTGTGCAGTGAGTATCTAACCTTAACTGGCATCCACTATCATTCCTTGGGACCTAATTTCATTAAGGTTGACTAAAATGCAACATTTCCAGTTTGCAAGGAAGCATAATTTTGGAGGGAGGTGTGAAATACAGATTTGAAACTTAGTATGTGCCAGGTGGTTTAAAAAAACTCCAAAAATCTCAGAAATATTTATGCTTGGATATTTCACAGTTAAATAGTGGTTTCACTGCATGTATGAAAGCTCCCAAGGGCTGGGGCTGATAAGGTACTGTGGCTTGAGTGGAAGATCTCAAGATTTCTGGCCGCTGGTTGGTGCTCAGACTGCCAGACTCCAGAGTGAACCTTACTCCATGGGTTGTATGGAATAAGGTTCACATGGGAGGTGGTTTCAGAATTTTTCTTGTAGCAGAAAATGTGAAAACCTTGGTAGCCAAGGCTTGAGAGTTCCTGGCTTTCAGCAGTGGAACTGTGGATATAGATGTAGTTAATACCTGTGGCTTTCAAGCCTAAAATGGGTGTAAGAAATCACATTTTAGGTATAATGCTTAGACACTGTCCTAATGACTGACTCTAAAGGGAGCTCAGACTTAGTAATGTAGGTCCCTCAGCACTGTAGGTGTTCAGAAGTGGAATTTCTCATTTCACTTTGATGAGAGGTCAACTGAAAGTTAATGGCTGAGGTGGAGTCACAAAATCCTACTGCTTGCTCACTGTACAGATTGGCTTTGATGATCATAAAGATGTTCTGTCCGTAAAATCTATTTATCAAAAATAATTTTAAATTCAGTGTTGAAAACATCAAAGCCTTCTTTCTTCTGTTTACCTCAGGCCTTGCCCTGCTGTCAGGGATTACTCTAGGCAGACAGTGTCAAATCAAGTATCAGCTGAGAGTGAAAATTCAGAGGATTAAAGGTGTGTTTGTCTGTAGCCCAAACTGAAAGGCATTTTGATAGAAACTTACGTACAAACATGTACAGAACTGTCTTCTTTCATCTGCTTTGGTGGTGGCACATAAGCCATAGCACATCTGCTGCTGTTTTAGTCCTCCTCAGCTACTGGCTGAGGTGGGATGCTCCATTTCTTGATAGGTCTTTTCTGCACTTCCCTGCCTTTAGATTCTGACATCTTCACTGATCTCTACTTTCTGCTCATGATGAGGGTTGTGTTCTCCCTTTTGACCATCTTCCATCACTTTTTTCTTGCTTTGGAGAGTGCCATGAGAGGTGTTGCTGATGCCTCTCATTGAAACCTTAGATGAGGGAACTCAGATCTGAAAGCTTTCTAGAGCCCACTGTTGCGTGTGGGTGGTTTAGTCAAGCTGGAGTGATTGGCACTGGGCTCCAGAAGACTCCCAGCACAGGTCTCTGGTGACTGAGAGATCCCTGGCATGGTGTTCACCTTTTTTCATGTCCAGTGCCACAGTTAGGAGATCAGGGGTTTTTATGAGGAGCGTTGCTCTCCCAGGCGTGCTGCCATGAGAGCCTCTTGTCCCTCGGTGTGCAGGGTGTGCTCTGTAGTCTTGGCTGTCTCTGAGCTCTCTGGCATCTTGTTTGCTTTCCAGGTGGAACCAGGTGTGCAGCCGCTGGGACCTGCCTCTGAAGGACATGAAAATTTCCCTCCCAAAAATGCAGTAAGAGACCACAAGAGCAGCCAACAGATACAACAGCTGGTGAGTTATGAACCTGGTTTTGGGTGAAGCAGTGCTATACTTTTCCTCGGTTTTCTCACCTGTGCAATCCAGGTGGGGATTTTGGGGACTGAAGTCTTTTTAGGTGCAGCTGCTCTGCAAAAGTGGGAAGCTTAGGGGAATTGGTGAGAAAACACAGGCTGTCTGCGTGGACAGCATTGCTGGGTGACGGCTCCAGGTATTGGTTTTGTGGGAGAATATGTCACATGAAAATGAGAGGGAAACATGCCAGTAGATTCTGTGCAGTGTTTCGTTTAGTCTTATTTAAACTGGCAACAGATATGACTGAACTGGGACAGATGTCGTGTGAGGAATATGTCCCTTGTGAATTATTCCAGCAAACTAGGACAGTTCAGAGTGAAGTTTAGCAGTTCTTAATCTATCTGAGGAACCAAGAGTGGTAGGGAGTAACTGCAGATAAAGGTACATTACTAGAGGATGTCTGCTCTCTGTTAGATGTCATTTGGATTAGAATAGGAGTTAAGACAGCACAGCTAGTGTTTCAAGCTGAATATTTTGCACAGCTCTGTCTTTTTGTCCCATGCTTCCTGTCTGCCATACTATTCTATACAAATAGGAACAGTCTGCACATATGGGAAACAGAAAACTGTTTCCAGAGCATGAAAGGCTTGGGGAAGAGAGGAATAGCTGTTTCACTTGAAATGTTTTTTGCTTTTCATTACCTTTTTTTAAAAAAAAAAAACTCCCTTGGTTTCTATATTGTTTCTGTTTGTCACAAAGAGATTTTCTTAAGAAAATAAAAATAGCTAATACAGCTTTGAGTCTGAGAAGCTGGGCTTGAATTTCTTATGCATTGTAAGAATGGGGACTTGCTGATCTACTTGTGCTTGTTTCATGCAGGAATTTGAACTCAAGAAAAAGCGCAAAAAATGTGAAAACCTTGAGCATGAAGTGAGGAAAAAGCATAAAAGATGCAAAGAACTGGTAAGTGTTCATTTTGCTTACTGTTGTGAGCATAATGGTAGGAGAGGAGCTAGGTTATTGCATGCCTTTCTTGGATTCTCTTCAGTTTATCTTAACAAGGAATCACCAATCTTTCTCTTAATTTGAACAGTGTCACAGATTTTGGGCTCCAGCCCTTGAGACTGGAATTGTTTATTTAGTCTTTCAGCCAGCTTTGGGTTGAATGTAACTACAAAAATCACTGGATGAAACTCTGTAGCCTTTGCTAGCTTAAGGAGATGCTTGCCATTTTTGCACGCACTCTAGAAAAGTATTGAAAGATTTCTGTATCTTGAGGTGGTAATGACACAAACCCATGGTCATTTTCTTATGCTTCGTGTTTGTTGCATGAGATCTTGCCTCTTTAATTTCATGGGGGTTTTGAAAGTCATGTCACAGCATCTGGATTTCCCCCTTCTGTTTCTACTTTGCTGAGCAGCACTGGTGACATTAGTGACTATGTCAATGTACAGTTTCACCCAGGAGTGCTTACCTTCTGAATAAATGTTTTATTTCTTGCTCCAGTCTCCATTCAGGTCAGTTCTAATGCATAGCTCAGACATAAGCAGTTCATAGTGCATAGCTCAGCCTCATGGTCTGGGTTAGAATGGGATGTTTAAGGAATAAGTTGGTCATTGTATATTGTTAGTAGCTTTTCAAGGGCAAATAGGGACCAATTCACCTTGAAGTACTGGGACTTAGACTTAGAAGAGGAGATTAGCTCTTGGAACAGCCAGAAAATATTTGATGATCTGTAAAATGCTGGGATGAGGAAGTGTCTGTGTCTACGTGGAGTCATGTGATCATGCAACTATTAAATTCCTGTAATGCTGTACAAAGTTGCTTTAGACAGACTGGACCTGACAAATTCAGTCAGTGTCTCCCGATGTCCATGGTCTCCTGCCTGCTCAGAGTCAGTATTCTCTGAGGCAGAGTGAGAGCTGGCTCTTGTTGCTTGCTTAACTCCAGACGGAATTCTGGTTTCAGAGTCAGTTGTTTAAAACTCTCAAGTTTGCAGCCTAGATGTCTCTCTAGCATCATTCTTCCAAATAATTTTTATTCCTTGAACTAACAGTGAAACTTGAATTGGTGGTGGTGGAGATGGAGTTCTAGACAGCGATATGTAAATAATGTAACACTGGAGCTATCAAGTCGACAAAGAAATGTCTTTCTCATTCTGGGCTTTGAGCTTATGTTAATGGAAAAAGAAACTTAAGATATTGTCTGGCACAGGGATGATAGCTGTTTGAGCAGTGCTGCACGCTGCTGCCTTCCACTCCTCAAGCAGCATCCTGTCAGCATCTTGTACCATCAGTCAACAGGAGCAGCTCCACTCTGCAGAATAACTGGGGGAGTTAGGCTGAGGGCCTTGGTGTAGTAATGCCTGCTCTTCCTGGACAGGAGATCCAGCTGCAGGAGGTACAAAGTGAAAATGCACGACTGGCTGAAGAGAACTTGCAGCTGAATGAGAAGGCTGAATGGGCAGGACAGGTAAAAAGCAGTATCTTTGTTTATCACATGACATTAGCTTCTGTAATGTTTTGCTGAGAACAACTTTTTAGGACACCAGTTTTCAAGTTGCTCGTTGAGCGATGCTTGTGTACCCATCTGTGTACCTCTCTGGCCTGTGTACCCCATGGTCACTGCAAGCAGAGCAGTTAACTGCCCTGTTTTTATTACAGAGTTTCCCAAGACTTGAGCAAGGTGCTTTGTCCTTACTTAAGTTTGTACTTGGTTTACTTGTGCTAACTTGTTACGGAATTCATAACAAAAGACGGACAGTGGTTGGTGGGGAGCAGTGTGCTCTGGTCAGAGTGGCCATAGAGCAGAACCCATCACCACAAGTGGTGCAGGTGTATAGTATATTCGAAAGTCCTCAGTCACCTCTGGCATTTTTTTGTCGTCCTCAAAGAGGGCTTTTGGTGGCTGATGATGGGGTAGGGGAGAAAGCCACCCCTGCAATTCAGAGCTGCCCTTGCTAGATGGAAAACACAAAAGCTTCAGGTCTCGGGAAAAAGTCAGGATACTTGCGTTCTTCAGTTTGCAGAGTGGATTTCAGGGGAGTGTGGCTGCACCTTGGAGGGTTGCATTCTAGGAACACATTGTGGTGTGGAAGAGTGGTGGAAGAGTTGGTACTCCAACGAAGATCCTCCATGAGTTTCTGTTCCCAACTCCTCTGGACAAATACAGGTTTAGACAAGAGTTAGAAAGTTACCTGTCTGTTCCATATGTCAATGTTGTCACCATGCATAAGGCTTCCCATCTATCTAATAACTTTTAGTTCTGAGTGGAAATGTTTGTCTTTGCTTGATAGTTTGCATTGCTAATAGTCGTGAAGCCATAGTACACTCTAGAAGCAAAATATGTTGCTGGAATTTCCTGTAGTAAGTGGAGGAAGTAAACATGATTTCAACAGGCTACTGCACTTTCTCTACTGTTCTCTGTGTTTAATCCTACCACTTAGGATTAAAAAAACTTGTAGACCTAGACCTTTGTGCTTTTTTTGAATCTTCTCACTATGTAGCCTGTTCATACCCCAGTCCTTTCCTCCTTGTAAATGGGGAGGGGAGATGTGACTTGTGGGAGGAGCAGTATGTACAAATGGTGTTCAGCACATTGAAGATTGATACAAATGTTCATGTACTTGTTCTGAGTGAAAGCCAGAGGGAGAGGAGATCCATGATTTTGGTATCATTACAAGTAGAAAACAGGTCTGCAAAACAGCCTACTGAGATACAGAAATAAATTTGTCCTCCATTATTTATACAGGGGATACCTGTGGCTCCTTGTGCTAATTGAAAATCCTTTCTCCTCAGGTTGAATCTGAGAATGCTGACCTGAAATTGCAGGTTGTTTTGGTTACTAAGGAGCGAGATTCAGTAATTCAGACGAATCAAGGACTCCAAACCAAGCTGGAGAATCTAGAGCAGGTCCTGAAGGTCAGTAGGATTCACATGGCTGGAAGGATTGTGCAGACACTTTGTGCGGCTTTTGGATGGCACGTGTTGTCTCTTTGCTTTTTTTGTCCATTCTTTTGTCTTTGTTCTTCTGTTGGGGATTCTGCTTCTGCAGGATCCTGGACCATGGCCTCCCAAAGTGGGCAGAGGCGCTTTAGAAAGGCTGCTTCAGGGATTTGGGTGGAAGGGGAATTAGGTGGCCATCACTGATTTAGGGATTTTCTTTGACTGTGTTGCTCTGGCTTTTGGTAAGAGTTTCTTAGTTTTTGCTCTGTTGAATGACATGAAATACAGGCCATATTTTGACTTCATGGCTGATGATAGGACACAGGACAGTATTTCAGTAATGTCACCCTTCACTGTCTGTGAATTGTTCTGCAGCACATGAGAAATGTGGCTGAGCGAAGGCAGCAGCTGGAAGTCGAGCACAAGGAAGCACTGCTAGTCCTGCAGGAGAAGCAAGAGGAAGTCAGACGGTTGCAGCAGGTTTGCAGTGTGTGAGAGAATGGATGTTTCGCTCTCTGAATCCTGTGGAAACTGATGTGATTCTTTGTCCTGGTTTTGGCTGGGATAAGTTTTCTGCTTAGTAGGTGGTACAATGCTGTGTTTTCGATTTAGTGTGAGAATCATGTTGATTACACACTGATGTTTCAGTTGTTGCTAAGTAGTGGTTACTTCAAATCAAGGACTTCTCAAGTTTCCCATGCTCTGCCAGCAAGCAGGTGCACAAGAAGCCGGGAGGGAGCATAACCTTGTTTCCTTGGAAGTGTAGTGTATGGAGGAGGTATACGTGAGCTTACAGGATAAAGTAAACCAGGGAAGAGTGTCTCTGCCTCTAGGCAAACTCTGGTACCTGAGCAAAGTGAAAGGCTTTTCTCATGAATGGCAGTTCTGATCTTGCACTGCTCTTTGTTCAAAGACCAAAGATGCTTTCAGAGTGTATGTGTTGTAAACCTGTAATGGTCTATCAAGGTGGTGGTGATAGCAGAAGTGAACTTAAGTAGGCCGCTTTCTTATTTGCTCTGCTTATTTCTTCTTAGGCGCAGGCAGAGGCAAAAAGAGAACATGAAGGAGCAGTACAACTTCTAGAGGTAAGACAGAAGAAAACAAGATTGATTAGTTGCTTCAGATTTGGTATCTTTTGTTCTTAATGTCAGCTTTCTTGATGCCCTGGTTTTTTTTTGCTTCTTGAGCAAAACGCTTTAATGTCTTGATTAGATGCAACATATTGCTGCTGTAAACAAGTATTGGTTGTGCTTGCAGAGTAGTTTCTGGGATCAAAGTTTTAGGGGTTTAAATCCTGGCCTGCTCAGTCCTTGGACAGGTTACTTTGTTCAGATTGTGCCCAGAAACTCTTCGAGGGATGTGTTAAGTAACCAATCTCAGATCTGCCTGCTCCGTTTTCCAGGATTGTGTGCAGGCAGAAAGAATACTTGCATCCGTGTGATCTGAAATCTCTGTTGTGTGTACGTGCTCTGTGCTTTTTATTAGGGAAAAAAAAGGAGAAATGTGGCCTTTGCTGGAGCATAATAAGTGGTGAAGTTTGAGGCAGCTCCCTTGTCCCATTTGCTGGGCTGGCATCAGCTGTGCACATGCTCTGACACCCACACAGAGTATGCTTTGCTGTGGTGGCAGACAGCTTAATGGTGATGCAGCAGATGTGATGAGCACTGTTTTAGTTTTGGATGTGCTTTATCTTGGTGTTTATCAGGATGAGTTTGGAGAAAACCTTGGCTGTGGATTCCTGGAGCTGCAAAGGCAGAGCACCCAACCCTGGAACTTAATGTGGTGATGTAGTAGCTGCCAGGAAGTTGTGTTAGGTGTTATGGCAAATAGGGCAGCTTCTGCTCTCTCAGTCCACTGAGGTTCTCTGAATACTAAACCATCTGAGACCAAGCAGAATGCCTCGCTGTACAGCACCTGGACAGTGAGATCTCGTGCTAATGAGGCCGTGTGAGGCCGTGGCCCCGTCTGTAGTGGTGACTTAAAATCAGAGGTGTCAGTCTGAATTGCCTGTGTCCACTGCTGTGCAGCAGCTCTGTGGCTGTTAGGAGCCCAGGAGAGTGAAGTGAGGTGGTAAGTGTCCTTGACAGAGGAGATTGCTCCATGGCTGCAAATAACATCTCCTTTGAAGGGGGCCTGATCTGTATCTGAACTGTAGAGCCCAAGAGTGCTGGGCTTCTACTGAATGGGGTTGAAGTTGTTGCAGGCGGGGTGAATATCGTGGGGAAGTGACGTTAATTATTACCCTGTTGCCGTGTCCTTTCTGGGACATCTGCTTTCAGCTGCAGAGAGGTTCAGAGCTGATACGGGTGCTGCTCTTATGTCAGTTGGTGTTTAGCTGGCTTCTTAGCAGCCTTTAAGGAAAGGGAGGTTTGATGATTGCCAAAGGCTTCCTGAGCTAATCCACTGAAGGATTGGAGAAGCTGCTAAGGTTTATATTAAACATCTACCTGTGTAAAGGAAGAAAGGAACAGTCATTTTGTTCTGTGTTGAGAGGCCAGTCATGTTCTTGTGCAAGGGCCTCATCAGTTAAATATTCTTGCTTTCATGTTACTGGTACAGAGATGTTGTAAGTCAATGACACCAGGTGGACTGAAGAAAAAGAAATTGTCATTAAAAGCTAGTTTAATGTGGAGCAACAGTTATTTAAATGCCTTAACTATAATCACAGTCATTCCAGAACATCAGCGTAGGGCAAAATTAGGGGTTTGGGGCGCTTACATTGCGTATTGTCATTTTTACATATGTTTGGATTGCTTTTTGATGTAGTATTAATGAAAAATGAGTGTGGTCTGTTTTTCTGTTGGAAGAGTTCAGTCACATGGTTGTCGTAAGTAGAGTCTCCCTCCTTGGAAATGTTCAAAACTCAACGAGACAAAGCTCTCTGCAACCTGCTGTAGCTGACTCTGCTGTGAGCTGAGGGAGTTGACCTAGGGGATCTCCAGAGCTGCCTTCCAGCCTCGGCTGTTCTGTAGTTGTGTGATAAGGCAGTGATGGCGGTAAGTAGAGGTATGGGATGGTTTCTGTGTGCAGAAATACCATGGATAGAAGGATTGTCTCAGCTTAGAAAAGAAACCTCGAGGGTATAGTCATGGGAATGGAGGAGTTCAGTAGTGGTTACAAAGTTCGTGAGACAAGATTCTCAACTGCCTTTTGCACTGCAGAGATGCAAAGGGCACCAGCCTGATTTGAGGAATACAGTATAGAATTTTATTGGGAAATACGGTGAACGGAAACTTTGCCTGTTTTCCCTGACGTAGGAGCAGGGTGCGTGACTGAGCAGGCTGTTAGCTGCTTGAAATCATGTCAAAGCCAGGTTCTGAGTTGTGCCTTGATTCTTAGAACTCCTTGGTCTCAGACCTGGGGAAAGTTCTGGACACAAGGTGTCCATTCCATTGATTTTATGGGTGGTTGCAATGTGCTGGGAAAAGAGGGCTTGAAATTTGGTGCTGGCACTCAAAGCATATTGTGATTTGCAGGACCTCAAAAAGTGCGCGGTTGTCTTACACATGCATTTGGTATGCGGGATTTGGCTTTTGTTTAGCAAGCAGATGCTGGTGGGAATCTCAGTATGGAACAAGGCAAACACTGTAAGTCGGTGAGAAAACAATTTCATTCAAACTGAGGGCTGGGTTATCTTTGGCAGATTGTTGATATTTGGCTAGTGTAACTGCTGATGTGGTTTTATATCTTTTTGCTTTTCTTGCTACCAGAGTACTTTGGATTGCATGCAGGTACTGCTATAATCCTGTCAAACAGGACATTTTTCTCCTCTGTCCTGACTTTGACAGTTGCTTGATGTTCTTGTTTTAACTATACTCTGGAAAAGATTGCAAGAGTGTCACCTCCAAGAAAGAAATGTAATTAAAGGAGCTACCACCTATGAGTTTGATGGAGCAGCTGCTTTTCTGTTTAAACGCTTTGCTTTCTTGACCAATTAGAATTAGGAGCTTTATTTTTTTGGCATTTCCAGATTTATACAATTGTCCAACTGTGCACTTTCTCCATGTGTTGCATAAATTTAAAGGTCTTTTGGGAACTACTTGCAGTCCAAGAGTGAAGACTTTCCTTCAAAACCCAAAAGCAGTGGTAGTTAGCATTGCAAATGAAAGTGAAAGAAAAAGACAGGTCCTGCTGGCTTTGTAATTGGTTGGAAGATGGGAAGTTGAGATTGTGAATAATAGTTTTCACAGAAGAGGCAGTAACTGATGAAGTTATAGTCTGGGAGTTGTGCTAGCCAGCCTATTCACAAATGATTTGGGAGTGGTGAGGTTTGTAGCTGATAGAAAACTGCTTTCAGCAGTCACCTTCAGATCTGACTGCAGAGAGCTGTGAGAAGATCTCATGAGCAACAGGGAGATTAAATGACAGGTAACACTGACTGTGCACATGGAGGAGAAGCAGCCATTCCTAAATGTGCACAGTGGTGGGCTCTGACTTACCTGTTGTGACAGAAAATGCAATGTTTGAGGTAGGGTGATTTTTTTAAAATGTCAGCCTAATTCACAAGTCTGGTCAAAAAGGCAAGTACAGTGTTTGGAACTTTTAGGAAGGGAATTGGGAACAGCTCAAGGACATTACTGGGGTATGCCCACATCCTGTAGAAGTAGCACCCACATCTATGTGGAGTTACAGATGTTCCTTTAATCCCTTTGGTGTTAGCCCTTCTTTGAGCAGGAGTTTGGACTGTAGGTCTGTAGAGTTCCCTCTATCAAAATGGTGATTCTCTGATCTCAAAAACATACAGCAGAAGATATGGAGAAGGGTAACAAGGGACATCTGGATGAAGGAGTGTCATCTGTAGGAGAAGTGTAATAGCACAGCCCAGAAGGAGAGTGTCTTAAGAGGACAGGGCTGAGCTGATGGTGGTTGGGTTTAGCTTGGTGTGGAAAATGAGAGTAAGTTCCTGAACTGATTGTTAAACTGACCCCACCAGGCTCTGCTCCCTGCTCTTGCAGCCTCTTCTGGTAATCATGGTACTCAGTCTCGGCTGGTGTGAGGGTCCTTTCTTTCCTCCTTTTGGGTTGGGCATAGACACAGAAGTCTCCTACCTCTTCTGTGTCTGGGGCTTGATTCCTGCTGGTTCCCTGAAGCTCCTGGCTGTGTCCTTAGGCTCCTCTTCCTTATCCCCCCATCTCCTAGAACTTCCCTGAAAACTTGCTGCTTACTCAGCTGTGTGTGAACCTCTGCAAGTAGTCCACAGAAGTGCGCTTTGTGTGTGATGTGGTAGTAATATTTAAGAGATGTTTGTACGTTGTTTTGAATAACACAAGATCTAAAAGACACCTGACCAATTAGGTATCTCAGAATTAAACTGTGGATTACCTAGGCTGTTTACTTGGCCACCAGTATAAATGGATTTAAACTGTGATTAATACATTTACAGAACCAAGGAACTATTAGGATGCTATTAGTGCTATTAAACACAATATTCCAGATGCATCTACTGGCTCAGGTCTCCAGACAATATAGGAAAACCCTCTGTGGTCCTGCAGTTGTTCTGTAACCTGTCTCTTGTCATAGGCCGTGTCCCAGGGTGGGACTGGGGACAGATGTTGGTCTAGAGAAAACCCTACTTCGACCCAGTGCAACTGTTCATGGTTTCTTTTCTTTATTAAGATGTTATGCATAGGGGAGAAGCATTTATGCAAAAAATCTTACCTGTAAGTAAATTCAAACACTCATGATTGCAGAGGGACTCTGTACAACATGACTTAGTGAACAAGGAGTTGGCTTTGAGTGGAAAATGCAGACACTTCTGGAAGTTGCTCATGGCATCTGATACTGTCTTTCAGTTCAGCGGCAGTTACTTCTTGCCAGATTTCAGAGGCTTCCCTTAAAGACCTAGAGCACCTAGCTAGTTGTGAAGGAAATAGGTGATAAACTGACATGTTCGAAACAGACCTGTCACAATAAAATAAAAATGCATGCACCCATGTAAGTTAGGGAGTGGGCTAGAAGGATATTGTGGTACTCTGAGACCAGAAAGAAAGCTTTTTCCAGGTTAGATGTGTTATTTTTAGAGCTCCCTAAAAATCAGACTTGTTGTCTTACTTAATATTTCAAGGCATGATTTATTTTTTGATTTGGAAGAAGAAAAAGACACTTCAAATGCTTTTTGTAGAATGGAAAATTTTGAAGAGCACAATGCAGTCATCTATTTTGTTGCATCTTACCTACACAAAATGATGAGATGAGTGACTGCAAAGCCTGGTGTGATCTCAGCCTAAAGAGAAAAAAGGGTACAACTGTCAACTCTTGCAAGGCAGAGTCTGCACCTCAACCAGATGCACTAGTGCCTAATTAAATATTGTCTGCATTAACTCAGTTGAAGAACTGATTAGGTGATATATTCCTATCCAGCCCTAATGTTTTTTGTTTACTCATTACCTGAAGTGCATGAGCAGGGCCTACACAGGATACCTGTCTAAGAAGGCAGAGTAAGGTGTTGCATGGTGGAAGAGTGAGAAGAGGGAAGGAAGCAGTTGCCTTCTCCTGGGAATTGGTGTGCCTACAACTAGGGAGTATGTGGGGATGTGCAAGGACAGCCAGGACTCGGTAATATTTTGGAAGGGGAAGATGCAGAGATGGTAGAAAGAGAATACTGGAAAATACAAGTGGTTCTCTATTACGAATGTGTCCCTCCTTTTCCATAGTATTTCTTCTCTAAGGCTTTCCTGCATCTCATCTTGCTGAGATGTAGCTTTCTTGTACTCAGCATGCATTTTCCTGGAGCGTCATCCCTGTGGGACCTGGTGGCAAAGTGTGTGGGCTGCCTGCATCAAAGAAGTGTTCTGCAGCATGGACCAGGGTGCCAGTACTCTCTGCCCTTCCTAGCCCCTGGAGGAGCTGAGATCTGGAGGGACAATCAGGAGTCCTGCCCAGAATGGTGAGGAGGCCAGGCCAGGGTAGGGTTTTGAGAGCCTCGGGAGTGATGGACCAAATGGAGCACTGGGAGAGCAATTCCTTTGGAGGTGTGATTTTAATGCTCCAATAAGCAAGCAAAGCTTTTCAATCTTTTTTCTTTTCAAGGCTTATTTATCTTTGACTTATCTCATCTGGTCTTGTGCAGGACTTGGATAGGATATTGAAGTTCAGACCCAGAATTTCAGGGGTAATGCCTAGTTGAACTTGCAGTCAAGGTCCTCATAGATGATGAGGCTCGGGTTTTCAAAGATGGTTTAGGTGTGGAGCTGACGGCTCCTAATGACCATTCCTGGGCATGGCACACCTTTAGCTTCCTGGGAATCCGAGACCCACTGAAAAGACATGGCAAAGGGAAATGCTGTTTGGAGCCTCTGTGGTGGTTTTGGTATGAGTTTTTCCCTCATCTTGTGTCTCTCCCGTCAGGCCCGAGTGAAAGATCTAGAAGACCAGTGCCGCAGCCAAACAGAGCAGTTCAGCCTCCTGTCTCAAGAACTCAAAGAGTTCCGGCTTCAAACAGGAAAAATCGACCTTCTCACCTCTACACTGGTGACTTCTGAGCTTCCTCTTGCCCTCTGCAGCTCTACCCCACAGCCCCACTGGGAGAAGGGTAATTACTGGAGATGCCCGCAAGTGTTTTGACAAATGAGTTGTTACTTGTGTAAATGGAAAGGTGTAAAGAAAATAATTCAAATGTTCAGTTAATTTTTGAGACCTCTGTCTCTCTTGTGGTTCATTTTGTAGTCATAAAGAGAACTTGGCATTTGTCTGACCAAAGAGAGCCCGGGGTGTCCAGTCTGTTGCGCTGTTAAATGAGTCACATTTTTAGAGACCTGAGCATTAAAGGGTGTTTGCGCATTGTGTTGCTCACTGCTGATCTTGTATTCTGCCTGTCGCTAAAAGTAATGGACAGATTATTTTATGGCAGAGTCAACTGTTCCTGGATTGCTTACTCACCAGAGTGCTAAGAAGGTTCAGAATGAAGAGACTGATGAGTTTGAGTCATCACAGCGGGCGCCTGATGCCACTGTTGGCTCCCCAGTTGCTGCTACCAGTTCTCAGAGACAAGCCAAGAAAGTGGAATCTCAGTCAAACTCTTCAAAATCAGAATCCATGCAGAACAGTCCAAAATCCTCCCCAACTCCAGAGGTCAGTATGGGAGCCCCCTCTGCGGCCTGTGCTTTCTAGCCACAAGGGAATAAATGCATTGCTGAGAGCACTGGTAAAGTTGCATTCATTCCCTCCTGGCTGCCTGGAAAAAGTGGGAAAAACAAGAGAAAAGCTGTAGGAAAAAATTGAAGGGGCCTTGCATGCCAGTGTCTGTAATACTCATTTGAACATAATTGCTGTGCTCCAGGAAGGAAACAACAGAGCAGACAGTGCTGGGGGCTTGGAGAAGGAGCAGTATGGAGAGGTCCATTGGTGGGAAGTGTGGGAAAGCTCCTGCTAAGCTTTCTTGTGACATCTCAGCTACTGCTAAAACACACAAAGGCTACAAACTGTTATTTTTAGCATGCTGAGGAACTGTGTCCAGTTTTTTTCTGGCCTTGATTTCAGATGGTTTTTGGCCTTGAGCTCTGTATGAGGGGCTCAAACTTCTTTGCATGCTTTTAGGTATTAAAATTTTACTTTGTGAAAGAAACCATAAAAAGATGCTCAGTTTGTGCTAGCAGAGGGACAAAATGAATAGACTTTGCTTGTTTGTGTCACCAAGATCTCATAGACAGTTGTTGCTTCTCCCCAGGAGCTCTTACATTGTACTGTAGGGTTCACTTACACAGTCTTTCGTACTCTCTGCTGTATATCACTTCATGTGACAGTTTAGGGTAAGGAAGTGTTGTGGGTGGGGCTGGCTGTGATGGCACGGGAAGCAACTTTTGCTCCTTTGGTCCACTGCTGTTTCCTGGGCATGCAAATCTTCAAGGCCACATGGAGTGCCTCATTGTACCTGTGGAGGACACTCAAGTCTTGAGCCACTGAGGCCAGGGCACGAAGGAAGGGATGCTGCTGTGGCAGGCAGCGCCTACCACTGTGTAAGAGCTCTGAGAAGCTGTCAGGTTCAGAGGCAAAGTGAATGTCACACCTGTGGAGGAACAAGTATGTGACTGCTATCAATTCTGTAGTGGGAAAAATTAATATTTTTTTGGTTCAAGAGAAAGCTTGGAAGCCACTGTGCCTCCATGGAGAGATAAGGCAAGTAGTGCTTATAGAGATCAGTGTGGTGTCCTTGGAAAAGAGCCAGTGTGTAGAGTGTTTGGCTTCAGCAACACATGGTTATGGGAACATTCCAGAGTGTTAGCCAGGCTACTAAAAGCTACTCCATTTGGGTCTGTCTTTGGGTGTTAACAGGGTGCAGGTGTTTGTTATCCTAGGACATGATGCAGGATTGCCTTACAAGGAGTACATTGCATTGAAAAAGTGCTCTGAACTCTTTCAGAGATTAAGTTTGGCAGTTCATATACTAGAAAACACCTACTTTGTATTCCGGTGCCTTCAATGGGTGTTCATCCTTGAGGTCTGCTTGAAAAAAGCAGCTTGAATTGGTTCATTGGCACCATTTCAAAGAAACACAAAGGAACTGCATTTCCTCAAGAAGTATGATTTTATTATATAACTCATTGCCACTGGATGTAAAATTCCAAAACGTCACTGGGATCAAAAAGACTGAGACAAATTTCTCAAAGATTCTTCTGCTAGTAGCCACCAAATGCATTCAGGGTGCAGCCTCCAGCTTAGGAAGTCTGTAAGCAGCCAATTGTTGGAAAGTGAGAGACAATATGAGGAAGAGGAGTTTCATGTTTGCCCTGTCTCTTGTATGCTTTCCTGCAGCATGTGCTACTGGATGTTATCAGAGCCAGCTGTTTGGTGGCCCTACCAGGTCCAACCAAAGCTCTACCTGGTGTTCTGAAAGTACATACACATTATATTGAAGTATTTACAGGTGCCGGAGGGGAACTGCCTGAACAAAAGCACTTAGAGACCTAGACGTCTAATAAAACTGTAAGGTCTCCTTTGTACAGGTTGCCATTTATGTTGCACACATGGACAGCTACCATTTAGAGGTAGCAAGAAATGAATATACTGAATTACGGATATGTAGGGTGGAAGACGCCTCTCCAAGCGTCTCTCCAATCTCCTACTCCAGTGGCCTATCACCAACACTAGATCAGTGTGGCCATGGCTTTGTCTAGCTGAGGCTCTCCACGAATGGAGATCCCCCACCTCAGTGGGAACCTGTCTCAAAGCTGCATCACGCACCTGGGCAAGGAGTTTTTCCTGGTGTTTGACTGGAACCTCTGAAGTTGCAGCTTGGAGGTGTTGCCTCTTATTACTACTTTTTCACCTTAAAAGTCATTCTGCCAGGTGGTCTTTAGCCTGGTGGCCAGACTGACACCGTACATGATCTTAGGGGACTTGTTCATCGGTGTTTGAACCCTTTGAGTGTTCCTTTACTCTGATTTGGGCCTTATCATATCCTTCATCTTCAATGTTTTTAGGTGGACACTGCAAGTGAAATGGAAGAACTGGATGTTGACAGTATCTCTCTAATGCCTGAGCCAGGCAGCCAAGGCCCTGCAAAGCTCCAGGTGTTCTTAGCTCGGTACAGGTACTGGATCATTTCTTGTGGTCTATGAGGTTACACTGTAGACTGGGAGGAAGAGAACTCAGATAATTCTGTGCTTGTGAGGAGCAGATCAAATGTGATCTGTGTCTTCCATGTCAGAGTCTTCGGCCCATAAGGTCTCGCTCAGCTCAGAGGGATAACATTGCTTTGGAATGTTGAAATCCCTTTTAAAGACTAAAGAGCAGGAGTTGGCAGTAGGTGCTTGCAAAGATAAAGGTTTTTCATGAGGCATTTCCCTGTGGTAGGCCCTCTGATGAGCTTGAGAATACTGGGGTAGGCGCATTAGAACTACCTGGAGGCCAAATCCTATCACCAGTGTATTTACCGTTTTCATGCTAAGTGAAGTTTTTGACTTGCTGTTCAAAACATGGAGTTACAGCACTGAGTGTTTTGTAACTTGTATCCTGAGGGCTGGATAATTGTAAGGAAAAAAAAAAAAGGGCTAGAAACCTTTTTTTTCACTCATGTAATGTTGTTCTTGCACGGATCAGCTCATTCTTTAGGGTTTTAAAGACAGGAATTCTGAGATTCTGTGCTGTGCTTGTCCATGACAGTCATATGGCAAGTAAAGTGTACCTTACAAGTTTTGGGCATTTTCAAAAATTTATTTTTGTTTTCAGTCAAAATTATCAAATGCATGAAATGTAGAGAGATATCTACATAAAATAGTTAAGGCTGCAGGCGAATTTCAGGGTTTCTGTTTTAGAAGTGCAGAGTCCTACAGCTTATCTACTTAGTACGCTCAGAAACACAGCAGGCACTCAGGTAATTCAAATCTTCTCTTAAACACTTTCTTGAGTCACTCTGATCTGTTCCTTCAGACATCACAAGATGTCAGTTCTGCTACTCAAAACCTTATTCCTAGCTGCTATTTGAACATGGAACAATATGTTATTAGTTATTTATGAAACTGTAAACTAAAGTATTGACCTTTGTCTGTGGAATTTGCCACTTGCAAAAAGTGGATGCAGTCCCAGTGAATTGTAAGCTGATCTAACATCACAGTTTGAATGTATTGCTGTGGAAGTTGCTATACAAAGTAAGTCTTCATATTGTAAATATTTCAGCTACAATCCTTTTGATGGGCCTAATGAAAATCCAGAGGCAGAGCTTCCACTGACTGCTGGCGAATATATTTACATCTATGGAGACATGGATGAAGATGGCTTCTTTGAAGGTGCGTTTTAGTAGAATGAAATGTGACCAAACTACTGTGGGAAGTTGATCTCTTAAAAAAAACAAGAGAGGAATTTAGTGAATCTTGACACTTCAAGATAAAGGTTTTCTACCCAAAGTTAGTTTGTTAGAGGCAAGAGCAGATTCTGTTGGAAAAGGGTTTATTTGTGTCATGATTAAATTGAGTCTAGAACATGAAATCCTGGTCTAGTGATTTCAGTGGAAATTTTGCCACTGCTTTTGGGAGAGCTCCAGGTTTCATCCCCACATGATTCCTCCCTAGCTGTGCCCTGGGCACCTTCTGCATATGGTCTGTTTCCCTCTTTCCAGTAACTTCATAGTGAGGCAGAGATTGTAAGCAGCTGATGGTCTTAACTACCTCTTGCTCTTTTGGCAGAGGAGGGTATAAAATAAGCAGTCCGAACTACAGTTGTTATGTCATTTGGTGTCATACAGTGTGTTTCACTTTTGGCACCTTTGAAAACACGATCCTGGTGGACTAATAGGCAGATGGAATTAAAACCAAGAACTGTGGACTGTAAATTTGTAATGAAGTTTCTTTGTGGACCTGGCTTACTTAATGGGATGAAGGAACCTTAATTTACTGAGGTGCTTTGCAAGAGCTGAGGCAAATGCATGCCATGTTGCACTGCTTGCTCTTTGACTCTTCTGGCTCTTTCTTTCTTTCTTTCTTTCTTTCTATTTCTAAGCTTCTCATGTATTTATTTGTTTGTTTATTGTTTAAAGAATAAAAGGTTATTCTTTACTAACGTGTTCTGCTTTCCCTGCTTTCAATTGATTTGCTGTAGGTAGAGGTGGAAAGGGGAAAGTAAGTGCAATGCCTACGCACTGCTGTTTTGACCGTGGTTTGACGGTTCTTGCACGTACCAAGAGTGCTGTGGTATCAGTCATCCCCATGGGTCCTTTTGGGACATCTTTGTTACGGAAGCTAGCATAACAAAGGAGAGAACTAAAACGGAAGGCCAGAGCTGAATACAGAGCTGGAAAGGTGGACTTTCTTGAGGAAGTACTACAAAACCCAAATCTGTATGGCTGGGAGAAGATGTTAAATCATCAATCTTCGTAGTTTGGGAAGGCTAGAAAAATACACTTAAGTTAGTAAAGGAGCTGTGATCAGGAAAAGTAGGATAATGAAGAAAGAAAACCCCTTAAGCTAATTACACAAAACAACTTTCTAGTTAGTTGGCTCTGGAATGTATGGAGTGGTGTGGCTCCTCACTGTGACCATTAGGATCTAACTAGGGAAGCCCTGTGAAATGCAGGAAACTTTGCCAGGAATAACCTCCCCGAGGTTGTTTTTTTTCATTCCTGACTGCAGCGCAGTTGTGACCTGGCGTAGACATTGTCACGTTGTCTTCACGGATGGGTTGGAAGGCTGAATGGTAGGTGCAGTGGTAACAGGTTTCCTGTTTTTTGTTTAGGGGAACTGATGGATGGCCGGCGGGGGCTAGTCCCCTCCAATTTTGTTGAGCGAGTTTCAGATGATGACCTCATGACGTTTCTGCCTTTGGAGCTGAATGATCTCACCCATAGTTCATACCAGGAGAAAAGTTTTGTCAGTGCAAGCACCAGCAGTGGAGATAAGAGTGATTTTTCCATTGAAGAGAGTAGCATCAGTCCATTGGCCAGTAGAGCAGAAGGAGACCAGGAGGAACGTGTTAGTCATACAGCAGTGCCTTACCCAAGAAAACTGACTTTGATCAAGCAGCTTGCCAGAAGCATAGTTGTAGGCTGGGAACCACCACTTTTGCCAGCTGGCTGCCCAGACATACAAAGCTACAACATCTATGTGGATGAAGAGCTACGTCAAAATGTGAAGAGTGGTTTTCAGACCAAAGCAGTGATTGAGAAGCTGGATTTAAAGACAAAGGCTTACCGTGTATCTGTGCAGACTGTGACAGAGCAAGGCAGTTCTGATAAACTGCGATGCACTTTCTTTGTGGGGCAAGATTTTTGTGTGGCACCAACTATGCTGAAAGTCAGAAGTGTCACTGCCACGTCAGCAGAGGTCATGTGGCTTCCCTGCAACAGCAATTACAACCACGCAGTGTATCTCAATGGGGAGGAATGTGACATAACAAAACCTGGGGTCTACTGGTACACCTTCCGCAACCTGCAGCCAAGCACTCAGTATGTTGCCAAGCTGGAGGCCCGGCCCTTGAAAACACCTTGGGAAGAGATCCCAGAGGGGCAGGAGCAGAACTCAGCTGTGATACACTTCACTACCCCACTAGCAGGTATCAGAGAAGTCATGCCCATGGCCACTGTGCATGGAGTGCTTGGAGCAGTGCGCTCTGTCATTACTTCGCTATGAAGCCTTGGGGTGAAGGGAAGCAAGGTTTATTAGGTCCTAAAGCCTGAGATGCTGTACTGTTTTGTCTTAATGTTTTTCTTCCTTTATTTTAAAAATTTATTATCTCTTTTGTTTTCATTTGCTCTGGGAAGACATCTTCTTTGCTGATTTGAACAGCATGCCTCTCAGGGCATGGAAGATCTGGTTTGCCATGACCTTGCTCTAAGGGTTGCTGCATCTTGGCCTCAGCTACTTTTGCAAAGTTCTGTTTTTTGTGCATTAAAGCTTTCACAGAACAAGAGCACCTTACTTTCTCTGGTTCTGTCTACCGTTTCCCAAGACTAGCCTAGCTATTCTAGTACAGTTCTGCAGTGGCAAGTCTGGTGTGGTAGCTTTCTCCTTGATTCTAACCAGAGTTTAGTTTAGCTTTATGCTGTTGTCAGGTAAGCAAGAGCAAAATCTGTTTGGTCTCTCACAGGCACACCTGATGCTCCTTTGGATGTCCAGGTAGAAGCTGGTCCCTCACCAGGTATCCTTGTTATCAGCTGGTTACCTGTCACTATTGATGCCGAAGGATCTTCCAATGGAGTCCGAGTCACCGGTTACGCTGTGTATGCGGATGGGCAGAAGGTATTGTGCTGACACTATGCCAGGCTGACGTCTGTGTAGGTGGGTGGCTGGAGGCTGGTGCAGGAAGCGTGCCAGGAGGAGGCAGTGACAGTCCTTGGCTTGGAAAGGAATGATATTAGAGAAGAAACAATGCTTGGGCTGTTTGTTTTGACTGAAGCACCCCAAAAAAAGAGTTCCATCCAGATTTTTGATGTGGTTTTGATATAAGTAAGCTAGGAAGGTTCCTGTGGCAGGACCCTTCACTAGGAAAACAGGACAATTAGTGTCAGCCTCCTCTGTCACACCCTAAGCACTAGCTTGATCCTTTGGAAACGACGAGCTCAATGAGCAGTAAGTCCATAGCACATGGAGAGAGTACAAGTACTCAACCTTGCCACCACTTGGGGCTTATCTCTGGACTATGGGTTCTCTAGCCATTTTTTAAATTAAGGACAGGCAAAGAGGGAAAAGAGGGAGGTATACAGACACCCCAGGGTCCTGTATGAATACTGGTAAAGAACCTCCAAAGATATTCTGTATTAAAAGTGGCCTGCAGTCTTCTGCATATAGGATGTTGTGCTATTGGCCGTGGGAGAGGCAAGCCACAACTGTTCAAAGGAGCACAGTGCAAACAGAGTGGTGCTGTGTTGGATGATTGCTCTTCTATTGTGGAAATGCTTTTTCGTTACATAGGTCAGAAAAGGAGGAGTCCGAGAAGGTAGGCAAAAGAGAGGCCAGAAAAAGGGATAGCTTTTTTTAAAGTGTAGGGAACAAGAAGAGTTAAAACCTGGTGTAGGAGGGAATAAAGTCATGTTTTATAGAATATTCAGTTTCTCAAATGTGGTAACAATTTACCTTTGCTGTTCATTCTTCCCTGATATTGTGCAGAAGGGTGAGAATTCTGTATGCCTGCTCTCCAGAGCTTTGGGGTCTTTCGTTAACTTTGTGTTCAGGAATTGTCATTCTCAGAAGGGCTGAGCCATGCACAGTAAATAATTACTCCCTATTTTTTTGCTTGCAGGCAATAGAAGTTACTTCTCCAACGGCTGGGAGTGTCCTGGTGGACTTGTCCCAGCTTCAGATGTTCCAGGTGTGCCGGGAGGTTTCTGTGAGAACGATGTCTCTGTATGGGGAGTCAGTGGATTCAGTTCCAGCCCAGATTTCCTCGGTCTTGCTGCAAGCCTCTCACCACTCTTCACCTTCAGATTGTGCTGTTTCTACCACTTTTACCTCTAGACTGCCCCGTGGAGAGCCCAGGGGCTCTCTGCCTGCACGCAGCCCACCCACACGCCAGACAGTTGCACTCCTGCATCGACAAAAAGTTCCTGCTGATAGCTCAGATGCCAAATTGACTGATCACTCCTCCAGCCATGACAGCTCAGTACGATCTCTGCCAGAGGAAGCCTCTTCACCGCCGCACCTCTCCTCTCCCAGTGCTTCCTTGGTGCAGGTTTTAGATGCTTCCCCACAAGGATCAGACACTGCACAAGACAAGAAATGCCTGACTGTGCCTCCTCAGCAAGCTGGCAGGACAGTGCTCCCCTGTGAGGGCACAGAGCCTGTCGCTTCAAGGGAAGCAGAATCGCAAGGCCTGGGTGAGGGGATGGAGGTGCAGGTAAGTGCTTACATCTCCTGCCCAGTACCAAATGTGCTGGGAAGGAGAATGGATCATTTTGGGGAATGGAAGAAAATGCTAGTGAGCATGTTTCTCTTTCTGTGACACACTGTTGCCTTTGGGTCATCATCCAGTGGTTGGCAAACCGGCAGGGAGTACTGTCTGCTGTTGTGTACCTGGAAAAGCAGATGAAGCTCTCCGCTTGATCTGCTTGCACACACATGTGATCAGGAATAGAGTCAGGAAGGCAAGAATTCATCAGAGAGAGAAGGTGAAAAGGATGTTCCCGCTGATGATGATGTCAGTGTTAGTCTGGCACTGCTGTTCTTATTCCAAACACTGTGTTCTCTGACTTGAAGGGGTCTTCTCCAGTCTAGTGGGTTTGTGTGAGGCAGAGTAGAGCCACTTCAGCACAGTGGAGCACCTTAGTGGACTTCACAGCAACATAGCCGTGTCTGGAGAAGAGCTGGCAAGTTGTCCTGACATTGGGTATTTGGAATCCTGTAGGGTGGGTGAGTGCTTTCAGAGCTTTCCTAGGACAGTGGTGAGGATGTCAGAGAGCCTCGTAAGAAAACAGGTACTAATGACCGATAAGCTGCTCGCTCTGTGACAAGAGGAAAGTGGGTCCTGTTTGTGTGTGATGCATTATATCAGGAAAAAGGATCTTTTTCCCTTTCTGACCTGTGACATCAGGGACTTCAGGGAGCACAGGGAGTGCTTCAAACTGTTAAAGTCAGCATGACTTTATTAATTATGGCAATGTGAGCTTGTGAAGGCTCAGAGTTAGACAAAAGCAGGGAAGACTTCTGATAATTACTGGAGTATTGACAGCTGTGTGGGCCCAAAACCAAAGGCTAGGTAAATACACAGAAGAATTGAGATGTTGAGTGCAAAATTTAAATCGTCATTCTTCAATCCCTGGTCATTTTCTGCTCACAGCACCTCAGGTCAGTTGTTGTGATTTGTTTGCACATATTTAGATGTCTGGTGTAGGTGGCTAACATGGATGAGTTGCTTTGCCTCCTTTGTCGTCAGTGGAGCAAAATGGGTGCTTCCAGGATGCACATCATCCTCCTTGCTTGAGATGTGTGTCTTCACTTGGCTGTCAACAAAGAGAAACAGGGCAGAAAGATCCTAGCTGTCAGATGACACATGAGATCTAGACCTGTCTGGCTTTTGCCTGAGCCCAGGGAACATTTGGAAACTAGACACTGCAGTGTGTAAATCTCCCTAGGGGTCTGATCCTGTAAATACATACAGAGCACACTTTGTAAATAGGGACAAGGTTGTTCTCCATTGCAAAATACAGTGGAGGCTGTCGTATTCTAGAGTGAGGGTTAGAGAAAGGGGTGGCTGATGAAGGCCCCCACCTGCCTTACCCTCCTTGTTCTTGGGGTTCCACTCCTCCATCTCCCAGAGGTTTTCTTAAACACCAGACTGAACCAACTGGAAAACATGAAAATTTAAAATTTCTGTAATCCAACTAGGTGATCTAACCATGAATCTGTGCAGTTGTATTCTCTGTGTATGTTCTTCATTAATTCCCCTTCTCTTCACAGCTCCCAGAAGTGCTGGGGTAATGTCCTCACCTCCAGCTCAAGCTAACCTGCAAGCTGGCGTGTAGGACATTCCTCTGGCAGATAAGAGTGGGAAATGACCTTTTTGTATAGCTTGGGCTCTTCTTGCTGCTGTAAAACTAGTTATTGTCAATACACTTCTGTGGCTTACACGAGCCACATGCAGTGGCCAGAGCTGCAGCAGTGGAAAGACCTTGTGTGTACTTGCAGCTAATGGCAGAGAGGGGTTTGTTCCAGGGCTGGCCAACCTTCCCAGCTGCAAATTGCCTGCCAAAATATTCATGTGCCAACAGCACAGAATGCACAGTGTTTCAGAGAGTTTGGGGTGGCAAGGGCCCCCTTTTGGTGCACAAGTATTGTGTGATACCTCCTCCAGGTTTCTTTGTGGTGACCTTTTTTTTTGTTTGTTTCCCAGGCAGAACAATCTGTAACCAAAGCATCAGAACTGGAAAGTCCATCTAACAGCAGTCTGAAGATACGTATGGAGACCTGCCATACATGCTCTGTGGAAGAGTCACCGAAAGGTCTCAGTGCTGAAAGAGAAAAAGAGATAAAGGAGAAACACTTGAGCCCAGAGCCTCTGCCCTCCCCCAGCCAGGCTGAGGGGACAGATGGCACCTTCAGAGATGCAAGCATGAGTGGGAGCAGCTGCCAGGAGATCTCGAGATTGTCCCTTGGCAAGGAAGTGATCAAAGAAATGTCCAGAGTGAAAAGAGAGGTTTGTTTAACCTTGGTTGAATGTCTCTGCCTATGGAGGGGTGTGGATTGTATTTGACACCCTTAGGTTTTACAGCCTTATGCAGTACTGTTCTTCTGCAGGCTATAAAACGTGTCCGTCGGTTCTGTGTGTGTGCACACATGCCAATTGCTGCATTGGGTGTTGCCCAATTTATTTCCTGCCATACTTCAGCTGTATATGTACTAGAAAAAGGTAAAATGCTACTTTATTGCTGAAATAGAGTGCCTGAGAGGACTGAAGAAATCTGTTTTGCTTTTCAATAGCAAGAAGAAAAAATATCCGAAATGGGAAGACGACAGCTGACCCTTTTTGCTGAGCACAGCCGTAGTTCTGACCTTTCAGATATTTTGGAAGAAGAGGAAGAAGATGAACTGTCTTCAGAAGCTCTGGAAGAGAAGAAATGGGACCAGAGAGAGCCATGTTACCGGGAGAACGGGGAAAAGGTAACTTTTAGCAGAGTCATGCTTGCGGGGAGCGCCAATGCAGCCATCCCATATCATCAGTTCACAGGAGGAGGTACTGGTCTGTGCCCAGCGCTCTCAGCAGTGCTTGGCTAAGTTCCTGCCTGCTCTGCTTTTACTATGAGTGTTGTCTTAAGCTAGTAAAAATACAAGTTATTTGTGAGGGGAAAGGGTGTTTATATGTAATGGATGTACCCAGGGTTTAATTAGTTGGAAAAACACACAATGTAGTATGAACTTTAGAACCCAGAGTTAAAAATCAATCCTATTGATCAAGTTCTTAATATAGACATAAACAGTGAACACATAGGAATCTGTAAAGTCCACCCATCTGTAGATCCTGTACCAACCCACCTTCCCTCCTAAGGCAAAACAGGCATGTAATATTTTGTCCTCAGTCCTGCAAGCACTCCTGAATGCGAGTAACTTAGTGTAGATTATTTTGCGTAGACCTTGGTGCTCTCTGTAGGAAGGGATGGCTTGTAGGGGTGGAGCCGTGGCTTTGCAGCTCAAATGTTGCAAGTGAGGAAATACTGATTGAGTTGGAACTGTGAGCGATCATGTTAATTCATGTTATAAGTTCAAACAGCTAAATCTAGTTAGTGTGTTGTAATGCATCTGTGACAGGCAATGTGCTTAAAACTGCATGACTGGAAAGTGGTATGTAATCATACAAATTACAGCAGTTGAGGTGAATGTACATGAGGGAAAGTATTGAGGCTGAATGACGGAGATATTAGAAAGATTTGCCAGAAATGTGATATGCCTGTATATAGCAAGAAAGCATCCTTGTTTGGTTTTTTTCACATGACCAAAGAACACATGTAGTTTGTTGTTGCTGACCTGGATAGCTGCTAGCCTGCAGCATGGATGGGATGGGACTGGTGGGCTTTAGATGATCAATAGCAGACAGTGTAATGATTCTGGAGTAAATTTGCTGCTGCTCCTTTTCTCCTTCTGATGGGGGTTCTGCTTCCCAGGTGGGGAGGTTGGACCTGCACTGCAGTGTGTCAGGAGTCCCAGGAGAGCCTCGTGCCTGGAGATGCTGGGGCTGCCTGGGAAGGCGTTGTTGAAAGGGCTTCCAGTTGTTCGGATTGCACTGGGGGAAAAAATGGAAGAAAAGAGTTTTCCTGGAAGGAGAAAAGAGGAAACAAGAACAGTCAAGAATGCTGTTTTTTGTCTCTTTTTTTTCCTGGATGTTTTATTGGCCTGAATGTTTTTGGCTTGGGCTTTTTTGTTGGGTTTTTTTTGTGTGGTTTTTTTTCTGCAAAAGGAACACTGAAACCCCATGGACATCTTGTTGAGTTGAGCAAACTGGTGCTGCTTGATCTGAAAAAGTGCTGGTTTTTTTCTATTCTGGCAGGGACAAGTTGAGGGTGTGATCATGACAAGATGCTGAATGGGGAGAGGGCATCAGGAGCAGGAAGCTTTAGGGCACAGAGCTCCCAACGCTACCTTGTAGAGTGAGGGAAGATGGTGACTGAAGTGGGCCAGGTCTCAGCAGGGCTGTTTTCTAGAATTCTATTTAGTAACATATCTCAAGACTCCTCACCCAACTCTTTCAGGATTTGGGGCATGAAAGAATGGAGGGGTGCTGCTTTTAAAATGTTTAACCTCAAATAAGTTGTTTAATTTCTGAATCTTTTTATTGTATTAAAACTCAAATCAAAACCCACATTTTTGTAAACAGCTAAAATAAGAGTGGATTATTTTATGGTTGCATCTATGAATTTTGCATATCCCTAATGGGTGCTAACAAGGTAGGAGCCTAGAGCACATGCCCTGTAAAGAGAATCTGAGGAAGCTGAGCTTTTTTGGTCTGTCACAGAGGCTAGTGGGAGATCTTGTAGCTTCCTACAACTGTTTGAAGGTTGGTTAAAAGGATGAGAGAGCCAAAGTTGTCTTGTTCATGGCAGGTGATATAAAAAGAGGTGGCAGTCATGAGCTGCTTTTTGGGAGGTTCGTGTTGGAGATGAGTACAAAACTTCTTTCCCAAGAGGATGGTGCAGCCTTGGGACAGGTCCCCAGAGCGGTGGAGAATCTCCATTCTTTGGTGTTGTAAAGCCCTCGGCTGATTTACTGTTGGCAGCAGTCCTGCTGCAATTAGGAGATTGAACTGGAGACCTCTGGAGGCCCCTTCAACAAATTCTAAACATAATTCAGGACCAGCTTTTGCTTGGAAAAAATTATGGAGGTTGGAATAATTAGTAGGCAGCTTACAACTGCCTGTTTTTTTCCCCCCACTGTGGTTCAGTTTTTGATTATCTCTGAACAGGCCTGCTCATGAATGTAGTGTAAAACAAAAGCAGCTACATATGCTTTGTAAACTATTTGCAGATGGTTTTAGAACATGTCACGGTATAAATTGTCAGGGAAGTTGAACAAGAGACCTCCAGAGGTATCTTTCAATCTAAATTACACCATGCATCTGGGATTCCACCTTTTTTATTTTAGTATAAATGTAGTAAGAGACAAAAACATAAATTCTATAGTTGCTCCAAGACAAACTTTAAAATTCAGCAGTGTTTGATATAACCTGGCAGGGTCTTGCCCTGCTGCAAGTGAAGTACATGTCTGTGTGACCCTTTTCAGGTAAAGGATTTTCACGTGTATTTGTGGCAACTCTGTTCACCTGGATTTGCAGACAGTAAACTACTGTAGAGCTGGAGCTTGACAGATGATGGGAAGGGCCTAGGGAAGGGCTTCCTGTAGCAGCAACATCTCTAAGGGATGTCTTGCTGCACAGGGTCACTTCGTTCTGTTCGAGTGCGAGGACAGAGAGGTAAGGGAAGACTGTGGGTCCTTGTGTGCACAGGCTGTGAGACTCATCCCTGTGAATGGAGGAACCCAGTCAGCTCTAACTTGCAGCAAACGTCCACGGAGGAACTGTGCCTCTCCTGCCCCATCTTCCCATCCCAGGGGATGCTGAAGCTGTGGGGAATCAAGTGGGCAGGATGAAAGGTGTTGCAGATAGCTGTGTGTGTAGGGGCAGAAGCTGGGAGGGAGCTCTTCCATGCATTGGCCTTTCTCGCTTTCCGCTGCATTGCTAGTTCATCTAATTGTCTTTTGCCCGAAGACCCATTGCTCTCTTTTGCTTCCTACCCTTGCTTTGCTGCAGACCACCGTCGCTGCTCCATCCTGCTGTGCTGGGAGGGAATCAGCTGTAACTTTGCCTCTCTTTTTAATGTTTATTTCCTCTCTTTTTTCCTTTGCTTGTCCTGGCTGTGGCTTTTCTCGGGGGCTGGGTACAGATGGATCTTTGTGATACTGACAGCGATGAGGAGATTCTGGAGAGGATACTGGAGCTCCCGCTTCAGAAGAACCACAGCAAGAAATTGTTTAGCATCCCTGAAGTGACTGAGGATGAGGATGAAGATGAAGATGAGAAGTGTGTTATGGAGGAAAAGGCAGACCCTCAAGACTCCTTGGAAACACTTACCCACCATTCAGGAAGAACAGAGAAGGCGCTCAACGTCAAGGAGCCATTTCTAAAGGCAGATGGGAGTAACACCTCCACAGATCTGTCTGCTCAGACTCCACAGGAGGAGCATGACATTAAGGAGAGCAGAGGGGATGCTGCCCATGCAAATCCTGCTTTTGTCCAGCTGGTCTGGAGTCAGAAGAAGGCAAACTGGAACTGGGGCTACCAGGAGAACGATCCGAAGTCTGGGACTGGGGCAAGTCCTGCTTGGAGCAAGAAGGGAAATAATTACCGAGAGAAGATCCGGAGTCGGCCTGAGATGGGTAGGAAGAGACAGAATGATTTAACAGAACACTGCAGTCGTCTGCTGGGCAACTGCAGTCAGATGGGAGGTGGGTTATACAGAGCTCCTAGCCTCAGGGAAGAGCTGAACATTGTGAGCAGTGCTGGTGGTAAGGAGGGGTTTGATATGTACAGTCGTGCCAGACAAGCCACCTTACGAAAAAACCACATGAAAGCAGTGGTTTCAGGGTTTGCAGAACCTGCTGTGACGGCAACACACTGCTCCAGCCCCAGGAGCCTGGAAATAGACATTGAATATGACTCCGAAGATGATCAGGATTCAGTCTGTGCATCCCCCCCTGAGAGCAGGCTGTGGCCAGAAAGGTCCCAGAGCTGTCAGGGGGACTGGAGTGATTGCTCCAGTCAATCTGAGGTTGCCCACACGGATGGCAGGAGGGACCTGACCAGACTGGAGATGATGGAAGAGCAGGGGATGGAGTGGGCTGGGTCTCCGAGCCAGCGCCTGCGGTTCTTCTGCCAGGAGAATGAAGCACTGAGATGTGAGAGCAGTTCTGAGGAGCAGGGCTGGGAGCTGGACTGTAAGTCACCTGGCTGGAGAAGGAGGCTCGAACATCCTTCGAAGGGGATACGTAGCACCTCCTTGCACAAAAGGGTTGGGTGACTTTTCCTATTCTGGCTTTGAAGCAGCTTGCAGTGGCATTAGCTTCCCTCTGCTTCCCTGGCCTGCCTGTATCTTGCTTTGTTCAGTGCTGTCCAGAGAAAGGACCCTCTAGGATTGTCTGGAAGAAAAATCTGAGAGATTCTGTAGTTCTGTGCTGCTCCGTGGCTTTTCTTGTATTACCTGCTTCTGCTTTTCCTGCTAACTGACCAAGTGTCACCGATGCAGTATTCCTTTTCTCACTGGGTCTTCCTCCCCATGGCAGGAGGCTGTGAGACCCAGATGAAAATCCCTGGTGAAATAAGCTGATTTGTGAAAGCTCTGTGTAGATGATGACTGTAATGTCATTGCCTCCCCTTGAAATGCCCTTTGCTGTGTCCTCACGCTCACCGAGGGGATTGTCACTGGTGCCTGGCGGGGTGCCTGCCTGTACTTAGTTCTGTTTTCCTACTTCCTTGGTATTTTCAGCTCTAGATTGTCCCTGAAGAGGAATGTTGCATTTGGATGTGCTGCTCTTTGTGGAGTGCGTTTGGGCTGAGCACTGTTCACGTGAGTTGGAAGGCAGAGGCTGCTACTAACTCTCTGGTGGTTCCTGTTGCAGGCGTCTGGTAATAAAGATCCTAGGGGCCAGGAACTGCCTGGCACAGCCACCTGGCAGGCTCCCAGCAGAAGAGGGAACAAGAGCGTAAGAAGAAGCCAAATGCAGAAACCTTTACTGTCTAGTCCAGGTGAGTGGGCAAAGAGGAGAGAGCTGGGCAGCAGGAGAGAGGGCGGCTGTTGGAAATGGCAGGGAAGAGGCCAGTAGGCAGTATTTGAGCCGTGCAGGGCTGTGGCGGGAGGATGGTGCTGACGTTATCTCTGGTGTGTCCCCTGTCTGCGCGCAGGTCCTGCAAGGAGCACTGCTTCAGAAACCTCTGTTAAAGATGATGGCATTAGAATATTTGTGGCACTCTTTGACTACGATCCTGTTTCTATGTCTCCTAACCCTGATGCAGCAGAAGAGGAGCTCCCATTTAAGGAGGGACAGATCCTGAAAGTAAGAGGACACTGTACTAAACATCTACTCTCTATGGATCCATCTGATGTTCCAGGGACAGCATGAACCTTGGGATTTCATCTTGGGTGTTTCCTTAGCTTCCCTTTCTCCTTTTTCCTTGCAGCTCAGTCGCTGTAGTGTAAACAGTCTGGCCTGTCTTTTCTCCTTGCAGGTATGTGGAGACAAGGATGCTGATGGCTTTTACAGGGGTGAATGTGCAGGAAGGGAGGGGTACATTCCATGCAACATGGTTTCAGAAGTCCAGGTGGAGAATAACGAAATCAAGAAGCAGCTCCTAAAGCAAGGATTCCTGCCTGCCGACACCCCAATGGAGACCATAGGTACTGTATCTCCTTTATTACGTCTGTGCTGTGCTATTGTCAGCATGCTTCTTTGCTGACATGTGGAAAGCTCAGTCATGCTGTCAAGCTGTGTGGCTGGTGCAGCCTACCACAACAATCTCCAGGGCTGGTCCCCAGGATCTGAAGGCTTGTTTCGTGGTTATTGCAGTAGCAAGCAGGGAGGTCTTGATGGATGAGGGAGGCAGGTGTCCTGAGGTTGCAGTTCATACCTGACTCTGCTGCAGCACAGTGCTGCCCAAGGCTGCATTTGCAGCTGCTGGAGGAGCTGCTCCTGTGCTTGAGGGTTGTGCCTGCGAACTCAGCATGGATTGTGTGAGGCTGATCCTCGCTGGAGAAGGGGAAACAAAAAAGTTTGAAGAGCAGCTGAAGGATGTGAGCAAGAGTTTTCACTTCTGTGTTCTCTCCTTTGCTTTGTGAGTCTGTATTTGAACCCACAGGGGTGACCCTGCTCTTGGGTGACAGAATCTGTGACTTCAGAATGGAGGAGGATGGGGAGAGACTCATGGGGAAAGGGAAGGAAGGGTGTGAGACAGCAAGGTGGGCAGTCAGGAGTGTACAAGGAGCAGACCTGGTCCTTCGATTCCTCCTTACTCACTCCCTGAAGTACACGGTTCAGTGTTTTGTGCACTGCAGAGACTTTATGGTTTCTTCCCACTTGTGTAGTCAGAGGAGAGGAACCTTCCCTGGGATGTGCAGTCATCACAGCTCAGGCTGAGTTAGACTGCTGTTCAGTGACTGTGAGCTGCCCCAAGACTGCTGTCGACATACTGGTGTCCCAATGCCTGTCCCTTGTCCCTACCATCTCTCATCCTGCACCTCTCTGTGTACTCTGTGCTACCAGTGGCAACGGTGTGACTTGTTCCGCTTGCCAAAACAAGAAGAAATTCTTGTTTTGGCTGGCCACTCTTTCCCTACCAGGTCAGCAGAGTACAGCAGCACAAGTGAGGGTCTGATGGCAAAGGTAAACCCTGACATTGACTGTGTCAATTCCTCACAGGCAGTGGAGGAAAAAAACCTAACCAACCAACAAAACAAAACAAAAAACTCAAGAGAAAAAGAAGCAATCCAACTTGTTTCCATTTCGCTGCAGTGAGACCCAGTATCCAGCCCTAGAGGCTAAGGGCTGACAGTGCCCAGCTAAATGTGGGTCTCTGGAAGGTTGATCCTGAAGAGCAAAGGGGTCCATGGAGCCTGTTGCTTTCACTTTGTGGCTGTGTGATCTTTCTGGTAGGTGTTTGTCCTTTGGCCTCTCTCATGTCTAGGGAGAGGAGAGATTTGAGTAAGTCTTTCTCACACTTGAGGCATTCATAATGTTTCTCCTGCGTGTACCCTCTGGTGCCCAGAGATGGCTAGATGCCTGTGGTGGCCTTTGTCCCTGTGGGGATACACAAGGCTCTCTGTCCCACTGTGTACTCTTCGAAGAATAAAGGAATTACTAGCTCTGAGACTTCATGAATCATAGTGGGTTTGAAAGTTTTCAGGACTGTGGTGGTAGGGAAAAAGGCATACCTTAGGCATGCGTGCAGAGAGTAAAGCTTGTTGCCTTAGGCATCTGGGCTGTATGTACCTCTGTTGTTTTCCTGCTGCCATAAACCAGTCTTGCAGCCTCATAACTAAGAAAATGCCTTGGAGGGGTTGGTCTGGGAGCTCTTCCTGCACACTCCTCTGGAGACTCGTCCAGTACTGGCCCTGTTCAGGGCAGAAGCTTTAGCTAGAGACCTCCCCAGATCTTGTCTCACCCGAGTGAGTTGGGGGTGCACCTCACCCGGCATTTTTCAGTTGTTAACAGTATAAGGTTTTATTTTGTCCTTATGATGCTGCTTCTGAAAGATAAAGCGCAGCAAATTTTGTCTAATGTGTACTGTGGTATGGCTAATGGGCATAAATGCAATATGTATTTCTATGTGTATTTGGGATGTGGGTCATGCCTCATCTGAGTCCGTGTATGAGAAATGAAGATTTGGGCATTGCCCGTAGAAATTGGTGTCTGCTTCCCAGGGGAGGCATGTCATGCTACTCTGTTGCCTGTTCACTCTTCAAAATGCTTTTCACTTTCCATTCACTGTCTGTTTCTCTTGTCTATTTATTTGCTTTTTTGGATTTTTATTAAGGAAATGGCACATTTTCTCCACCTCCACGCCGCCAAACCGTCCCTCCTCCAAAACCCAGACGCTCCAAGAAAGGTCTGTGTCATCCACTGCTTCCTCTTTGATTTTTGCAATAGGATTACAGACTGCATTGAATTTTTACTACTTGCTTACAGGACCCTCAGATGTTTGTCTCTGTACGACTGCTAGGAAGTGGAAAGAGAGCCCATCCCTGTGCTGGTGTTAAGTTTTTAACAACAGTGATGTCTTTTATAGTTTTGGAGCTTGACCTCTGCTTCTTGTTACGTCCCTGAGTCATGGTTACTGGTGTAGACTTTGAGTTGCATGAATGGTTTGCTTCTGTTGTTTGCTGCCGTGGTCTTTGTTCTTTTTATTGTTGTCAGTTATGTCATGTGGTCACTGTTGAAAGATGAACTCTCACTGATGAGACACTTTCTTCCCCCAGCAGGGCTGGATAAACAGGAGACGTACAAGTCTCATCCAGGTGAGAACTGCTCTTTCCAACTATGAGTAGATAGCGCATGATCATAATACAGATGCATTTTGCAATCAAGGGCCAATGCAAGACCCTGTAGTGCTGCTTCAGAGCGCTGTAAGAAAATGGTTGTTCTCATGAAAAAGAGTTTTAGTTCTTTTAATTGAGTTGTGGGTGCAGTGGACTTTGACTAAACAGGGAGTGCCTGAAGGTGAAGGGTACATGTGGTCACATGGAAATCTCTTACTCACCTGACGGTGCTGGATTTTAAGCAAATCCAAGGTCCCCTGAGAGAGCACTCACTCTGTGCAATCATCTGTTGATGTCCAGAGAGGCCAAGCCTGCACACCTCTTGTTGGCCCTTCCAATGTTGACTTGAAGCAGGGTTTAAATCCATAAGATGAAGGACTGGACAATGTGTGCTTTCTGTAACACCAGGCTTTGCTTTTGTAGACTCAGAGCAGGTCTGTAAGTAATGGGGCTGAGCAAGCAGGTGGTTGTAGAAAGTGCAGTGTGTTCCCTGGATGATGAGGCCTGTGCTTCCCTATGTGCTGAGTTCTGTGCACTGTGGCTGGGCTGCTGGTCAGTGCTGTCCTGCGCTCTTGCTGTTCCCGTGGCACCTGAAGGATAAATTTTGTAGGTCAGTAGCAGATCATTGCATGGAGGGAGGAGAAATGTGTATTCAAGACATTACAAAGAGACTGCTATCCTCTGCGTGTGTGTGTATGTACATATATATACACACACATATGTATGTGTGTGTGTATAAATAGAAAACATAAAATAAAACATGCATGTATATATAGGCAGGAAACCAAGGTGCTGGAATGGGGAGATGTTCCCACTTCTGTGCTTGTGAGGTGATACAGGAGATAGGAAACTGCTTTACCAAATGTCTGTAGGGCCTCGACAATCTTTCTCCCATTCAGTTTCCCCCTAGTATTCTCTTTGCTCGGTCTGCTCCAAGAATGGTGAATGAGTTGCTGTGACACTGGATTTTGTCTTAGAACTTCTGGCTCAGGATATTTTGTTTTATTTTTGACCTGCAGAACAGAAACATCAAGACTTGGAAGCTGAACTGCTGACTCCTCGAAGTATGGTGGCTGTCTTTGACTATAACCCTAAGGAGAGCTCTCCAAATGCAGATGTAGAGGTAACCACCAGCTGCTCACTCATTTATAGATGTCTTTTTCCCCCTCTTTTTTTTCTTCTGTCCCAAGACACTTGGCACTTTGATCAAAACAGATACAATTACAGTTTGGCAATAATGCTGCTAAAAAGGGGTTGGCTGAATTCATTAAATGTAGACTTTGCTGATATGTTCTGTCATCCATTCTCTGATAACAGAGTTCAGTTGTCAGTGAAGAATATGAAGCGATATAGCCCGAATGATTTTCAGTATATGTCTCAGCGGAACTATGTGAGCATCTCATGGCCTTGTAGCATCCTCCAGTGATTAGACAGGACTAAACAGATCTGGGGCAGGAGGAAGCAGCCCCAGCTGTTAGCACTGATCCAGGGCACACTCTGGAAAAAAGGAAGAACCTACTTAAGGGTTTGAATGGACTTCTGATACTTAAGATGAGCATGTCTTGGAGCATGTCCTTCGTTTTAAATACCTGTGTAGGTCTTTGTTCAAACAAGAAGATTTAGCTCCAGTTTAATGGACCACTCTTGTAAGTTCTTGCTTTCAAGCAGTACGTACATATAATCCCAACAGTATTTTTGTGGTTAAGTCCTTTTAAGGTGCAAAGATTGCAATGCAGAATCCTTTTTGCAAAATACCTTTCTAAATTAGAGCATGCTCTGTTCTCTGTTCCTCCATATCAGTATTAATCTACTGTGAGCAAACATAAACGTGGGGTTTGGAATCAGATTGTATCCAGAAAGGAATGTATAGCCAAGTGGTGGCACAGTTCAGGTAATGCTTGCCTCCCAAACTGGGTGTCTCATGAGCAAGACAGCCTGCTGCTGAGGACAGAGTGTGTTAGGGATGGTGGATTACCTTGGGAGAGATACAATGAGAACATGTATCTGGCCAAAGAACGCTTTTGAGCCCTTCTCAACAAGAAGATGACTGTATTTTATGCAGTGACTTGCTCTTCCTAGAACCTTCCCTGTGGACAGAGCTCAAATTATTGAAACAAGCTGGTGCAGTTCTGTTGCATTGTTGGAGATGCTCCTGTTCACATTCCTAGAAAATTTGGTTACCTGTTCTGCTAGAAGGCTGCAGCTGCTGTTTGTGAACTTGCACCAAGATGTAATAGGATCAGCTGTGCCATTCTGTGTGTCTGTGAGTGAAGTTCCCTACAGAAGTGTCTTTCTGCTAGAACAAAGTCACAGCCAACAGGAGGAACCTGCAGCCTCCAGAGGTAAATTGAGTACTAGGGATATAATAAGGTAAATATATTAGAGGTAGGTCCCTTCCAGCTAATGCTTTGGTGAAGTGCTTATAAAGCCAGTGTGTCCTGAATGGGACACGGCCTGTTTGGAGACTCCACCTTTTTTATCTTAGAGCAGCTTTTTTTGCTGTAACTGGGGGATTTCTTCCATAAGAGGAGGCTGCTTACACCTGTTTTTTTTTGGTCTTATGCTCTATGGAGTGTGTGCTGGGGTGTCTGATGGGACAGACGGATGTGATGGTGAAGGATCATGTGTGTTGCATGGTAATGTTCTGTTTCCAGGTCGAGTCCTCCCATTTGTATGCATTCCCACTAGTGACTAATCCTGGAGTATTGCATACAGAACAGGCTCACCCAAGGGAGCGGGATTTAGTACTTACATTTAAAGAAACGTATTTCTGGTGCTTGTTCAGCTTGTTCTCAACATACCTTTCCAGAACAGGTGGTGGGTACTATTTTGAAGCCTTATTAAAATTTGGTATAAGAAACAGACTTTGCTCTTGTCTTAATTTAGGAACTGCTTCCTTAGCACTGAATTCTGCAGTTACCCACCTCATTTGCTTTTCTTGATTCCTGGTCCTGCAAGTCTTAACACAGTGGCCTTGCTCCGTCAGGATGAGATTGTGCAAGCAGCCCAGGGTGACCATGTGTTTCTGGTGAGAAATTCCAGGCAGTGTTTCTCCTGTAACTGCTGTTCTCTTGCTCTTTGCAGGCTGAACTGACTTTCAGTGCCGGGGACGTTATCACTGTGTTTGGGTCCATGGATGATGATGGATTCTATTATGTAAGTATGGGTGTTGGTTGGGAAGTTCCTGTGGCTACATCTGAAATCGTTGGAGTCCATCTAGTGGCAGGAGAGCAGAAATCGGGGAACAAAATATTCTGCTTTTGAAAAAAATGATAAATAAATAAACCCGTATCTGCTTAATGCAGGGCAGATTGTTTCTGGCAGTCCATGCTTCTCCTGTAAACCCAGTTATCCAAATGGTTCTGAGTTTATTTCTTGGCACAACTTGACTGCAGGTTTCCCAAAGCCTGGGATGCATTTTTCTGTACATACATCAGCTAAATCAGTATCTGCTATAAGTTAATTTGTCACCAAGCACTTAGACACGTGGTCTTATCCAGGGCAGGAGGCTAAAATGGTAAGATAAGAATGAAAATGTATGATGCCCACCATTGGGCCACACTGCAACGTATCAACTTCAACAAGCACTGGTATCTGTTGTAATTTACTGTATATACCTGCGGACTGTGCCTGTCAGTGAGTAGCATGCTAGACATGACCCTTGGCCCTTGGATCATCCATCTTTTCCACACAGAAAGTGGTGTGTCTTCAGACATCAAAGTTGAGGTTCCGCTCCAGCTAGAATCTGGAGGGGATCACTGTGAGTTTTGTTTGACTTCTTTTGTAGTGCTGGCCAAACAACTTTGCTGGGGTTGTTTTGTCTCACCCAACCACTTGCTGTTGAACTGGAGTCACTTTTTAGGCATACACCCAAGTTTGGCTTGCAGCTCTGGACCTCAGTGAGCGTGGAGGCAATGCCTACAGGATATTGTACCTCATTCTTTAATAAATAAATAAATAAATACCAGAGAAAATCAAAGCCCTTTAGAAAACTTGTGGCACAGTCGTATTCCAGTTGCTTCCAGGATAGCTGTGGAAATTTTTTGAGTTTGTAAAAGTGACCATGTCGCTAGAATACATTTGTCACGGCTTGCTGCTGTCTTTTCTTCCTTTACTCTCTTCTGTATTTTTGCACTCTGAATTGTTCCACAACAAAGCAAGAATGTGAGTCACGAAATTTGCTGAGGATCCTTCCAACATAGTGTGTTTCTGGGCTTCTCTCAGATCATAGCCTAGCCTTCTCTGCATGGGACTGCTCCTCTGTTTGTTATTTCTCCATCAGCCAGGAAACCTGATGGGAGAACTGAATGTTGATCTTGCAGGGAGAACTGAACCAGCAGAGAGGCCTTGTCCCATCTAACTTCTTGGAAGCTGTAACTTCTGATGGAGGCATGGTCAAGGAACTTCATTCAAAAGATAAAGAAGCTTTTCTGCTGAGTGCTGAGAGCCAGGTAAGATTGTGTGACGCTGCATACTACAGACATCCAAATTGTGATGTGACTGGAGACTGGACATTGCGCAGCATGCAGCATCTGATGGAATCATTGAAATTATTGCATGCAGCTCAGTTCATCCCATGGGAGATGCTTAAAAGTTTAGAAGGGAGCGCTAGAAGCTCTTCTTGAAGACTTACCTGTAGTGCAGAAAGAGGCACAAAGCAACAACATTCACTGGAGCCTCAGTCACATTATGGTCAGGTGATTAAAGAGCATCTCCAGTCCCACCGGCAGATTCTTTGCAGCCACAAAAGGGTCAGTGGTGAAATACTGCTGCAAGCAAAGCAAAGTAGTTCAGCCAGCTCCCCAGACACATGAAACTCCTCAGATATGCTCACATCCATGGCAAAGCGTTCTGGAGTTACCGACACCCAAACACCAATGTTCTTCTACATACCTGAGTTAGAAATATCTTAGTGCCATCTGAGGTGCTTACAGATAAATCCGAAAGACACTGGCAAGTTTCCCAGCAGATCTGTGGGATGTATCCTAAGTCTCTGAAAGCATCCCACAGATGTAGGGAAACCAAAGGTTGAACAAACCCCTTGCATTATGATGCTGATACTCTTGAAATGAATGCTTAAGCAGGAGATCTGGATTATTTTCCAGGTTCAGTCTATCCTCAGTGGGTGACACCAAAAGCATAGCACCTCCCTGACCATGCCAGGACCTCTCATGCTGTGTTCTAGAGAGTGGGAGGCAGGGAGGGACACAGTTTGTTTCCAGCTCACATGTACTCAGCCTTCAGTTCTTCTTGGGAGGTTATTGACACTGTCAAGTGGTGCCAGACCTATAAAAATGTGTAAGAGCAGGCCCAGATTGGGTTTGAGCTAGTCCTTAAGGAAGTATGTGGCCCTGAATCCTCCTCTGCTGAAGTCACCACTGGTGTGACCCTAGCTTTCCTGCCCTCTGCAGCATTCCTGGTCCTATGTTTCGTGCTCGGCTCTTCTTTTTCTCTGTACCCACCTCCCATTTCTACCTGCAGCCCCATCTCTTGCTTCCAGGCATTTCAGGCTTTGTGGGTACAGGGTCTGCACTACAGCCTTGATGCGTTATGAAGAGCAGGTGGCAGGCCTGTCTCAGCAATAAGGTTTGTGGATAGCTTGCTGGATCATCTTCTAAACTCAGAAGCTGTCTGGGTCCCTTATGCTTACCTGTTTAGGATACTCAGGATCCCTTTCCTCCCAGCATGTAAGTGCTGGTCTGTGCTGGGGAATCACAGGCTGTTCCTGCCAGGGTTTGAGAGCAGGGTAACAAGGTCCTGTCTGTTCTGCTGTTGAGCAGGCAGTACAAGCTGCTCCTGCTTGCTGCCCTGCCGCTTGCTGCTGCTCTGCTTTCCTCTCTGCTTTCCACTGGTGCTGGGTTCAGCAGTGGGTGGCTGTTTCCCTGGACACAGCAGTTTGGCCCAGATACTCCTGCATGCTCAGGGCTGTGAGCTGTTTTCCTATGGTTCAGGCCATTTTTCCTTTTCAACAGAAATGCCTTTCAAATGTGATAAACCAAACCCATATAAAATAGATGTGTTTCAGGCTTGCCTGCCTTTCAAACCTTTCCATTTTTCTTCAGTTTGGCTCTGACTTCGGGTCGGCAGAGCAGGAAGATGGTCAGGAGTGACAGGGTAGTTTTGGTACTCAACTGATCCATGAACTGCTGTTTTTTGTTGTCTGAAGTCTGGGGACTTTGAAAATTCAGTTGATGATGATTAAGCCAATTTTATTTCAGTGGGAAACCACATTAACTATCTAGGCATGATTTGGTGTTGGCTGCTTCTGTGTAGTGACAGACTGCCTCCTGTCCTGCTGCCCCCCTGCTTCACCAGGATACCTGTCCTGGTTTATTCTGGCTTAGCGCTCTTTAACTATGTGTGCAGTCCTGCCTCCTACTTATACTTTGCAATCCAGATCTATCTACCAGCTTCCAAATGAGGAAGGCATGTTTGCCCCCTTTTGCAAGTGGTACATTTACCCTGCTGATAACCAAACTTGTATTAGTTAACTACATTTAAGTATGTTTAGTGATTGCCAAGGAGAGACAGGACCTGAACGCACTGAGTTTTTGGCTCTGTCACAGCGATCACAGCATCCCTACCGATGGGCAGAACACTTGATGGGTAAGGCAGAAGGAATACCTCCTCCTGTAAAACATACATATTCTGAGGGCCATCCCTGAGCTGGAATGAACTCTTGCAGTGATACAGCCATGCCTGGGGCTTTCCAAACTCCACAGACATACTCACTCCATAGAGTTAAGGAACTTGCTTGTAAAAGTGTGTTGTTGCATATACAACACAAAGAGAAGCACCTTTGCTTCTGCTGTTTGGGATGGGGGGAATGCAAAAAATCACCAAGGCAAAAGATGCATGGCAGCTTCTGGAGAAGAATCTTCTGAAAGCATGGCAAAACAGACTCCCATCGAATTTACCAGTCCCAGCTTGAGATCTAACACATCAGGGGCATGCATGTGCACTACGGTATCACGACAGAACTTTGGACTTGGATTAAAGCTAGTTCCAATCTTAACAGAAGCTTCTCCAGCATGATCATGAATGATTTTTAAATCACTTGTAACTTCTTGGATTTGGTGTTTTTACCCTGTCTGTTCTTCATACTTCCCTTCTCCCTGCTGCTATGCCAGAGGCCTTAGGATAAGGACAATGTACTTTCCAAATTAAACTGGGGAAGGTGGATCATTTTGAATTATTTCTGAGTATATCTTAAAATGCTGGCAATTGAAAAAAGTTAAGCAGTTTAACTTTCAAACTGACAACATTTGGGGATTAGATTTAAGCAATAAAACATACAGCACAAAAAGGAGTATCCAAGAAGTTATGGTTGCAAGCTAGGGCCCTGAAACACTCACGCTCACCAACTTGGAGCAGTTGCTGTAATGCTGTGGCTGTTGAGGGAGTATTTTTGCATCAGTGATACGCAGTTTCTGTCAAAGACTGATTATAAAGCACCTTCAGAAAGTGTTTGATTCTAATTGATTTTATGTGTTTATTTCTGCCTGTATTATGCACCCGTGATGGTTTTTTTTCTTCAGAGAATGAGGAAGAGAAGAGTCCAGTGATAGATATGAATGATACATAGAGAGAGAGAGAGCAACCATGTAAGTTTGTGTGAGAAGACATCTTCAATCTCCCACCCAGCCTAGCCTATTAAAGGGTCCTACACCTGTAGTTTACTCCTTCTCTTGCTTGTAGTTTGACAGGCTGGTTTGGGGCTTTGCTAGCAAGTCCACCTTCAAACCCTCTGGTGGCAGAGTTTTACCTGCCAGATTGGTCCTATATTAAAGACAAGCTGTGATCTGTTCAGTGTATGAAGTGCAATTGTTTGGAACAATTATCTGGTGGTTTTGGGGACCATGATTGGACTGTGCTGGATATTCAGGTTTAGAAAAGACCTGCTTTATACTTCAGCTTGGTCCTTCTACCACTGTTCAAGCACGTCAACAGCCAAAGCTTCATTTAGCCTTTGCAAGATCCTGCTCAGACTGAGCACACGCCATATTCAGCTTGATTTTACTCCTTCCTGAGTATAGTCCTGAAAACCCTCCACACACCATCAACTTAAAGTAGTAACATTTAGTCCCTAAAACCAACCTTGTGTGGATAATTGTTCTGTCTGATAACTCTTAAAGAAACTATTTTGAAGTTGGGGTGTGTGTGAAACTTCTGGTTTTGGGGGGCAGTGGGAGTGAATCTGTGTTTTTCTTAGTTTCAAATAAAACATTTTCCTGAAGTTGTGCAAATCAGTAATACCTAAGAACACTGAAAACCACCCCCTGAAAACTGACATGGCTCTTCTATTTATCAACCCTAATAGCGCTTATCAGGATTTTGACAGAGCAATTTTTCCTTCATGTTTCTCTTAGAGAAGAAACCCTAATTTTAGTATCATTTGTCTCTTACCAGATGAATCTATGAACTGGTTCTGTTGCTTTTCTGCCATATAGAGACTTCTGAGAATATCTGCACATGCTTGTGTGTGAGAGTGCCTCTGTGTGTGGAAATCTGCCTGGGTATCGTATACCACAGCTGGGAATCAGCAGGACTTACAGCCACAAAGACAGGAAACTGCTAGTCACTTCCTTTTAAATGTTCGATATTTGATAATGACATTGATACTGCAGTATCCTTATTATAGTAAATTATTGTGACATTTGTGAGTTGGTCTGGGTACCTGCCTCTCATTTTGCATGCAGTCTTTCATGCATAGCTCTAAGGAGAAATTGTGTAAGGTTTGTTGGGCCACTTCAGATCTGCCCTGAAATTGTCCCACCTTTGCCAGAAAAATGGTTTCCAGTGGTGTATGGGCACCAAGCCTCTGCTGCCCGGGCTGCCCAGCAGCCTTGACATCACTCCCACATCCTCTGGGGCTGCTAAGCCAGACAGCCCAAGGCCTGAGCTTCGTAGGGGAGATCACTTACTGCATGTTAGTGGACCTCTTCTGATGTTAGCCAAGTGCTTTTGTGCATTCTATCCAGGGATTCTTTGTTGCACCACACGTAAATAGTTTCTGGAGCAGAACCCGGGGGTTCTTACTTTTGCACACAGCTAACCTAGCAGGCTACCAAGTTAGCAGTCATCTGGCTTACTTTTTCTCTTTGCCTCTCTACATTTTGCACTGCTGGCTGAAAATGGTTTGTCTAGATTGATTCAGATTTATTTCCAGACTTCTCAGACCTGTCTGGTGCTAGAGCCATCAACACCAAGTGTTGCACCTTGCATGTGTGTGCTGCCAGGGGATACAAAGATTGCAGTTGATGCTGCAGCGTTAGTTGGAGGAGTGGACCTCGCAGGCAGAGTGCAGCTTTGAAAGGGGCAGGCTGTGCCATCAAGCCCTCTGCTGCATGCCCTTGGCAGTAGCTGGCCTTTCAACACAGTGCTGAGTATCTGGGGAGTCATAGAAGTGCCACTGAAAGTGTGTGGAACAAGATTTCCAGGGGAAAATAGTGTGAATTTTTTTCAGGAAAAATCAGCCACTGTATTTTTAACTCTAACAAAGAGGTGGAAAGGAGTTACGTCTCTGTTCCCATAGCCAGAGACCCTGGTTCAGGTAAGAGAGAGTCTGATGGCACCGTCCCCTGGGACAGTTTAAAGTGATTGCTGCAAGACAGGTAGCTGACTCTGAACCTTCTGGGGTTGGGAGGGGTCATATAGTCACACCAAGACAGAGCTCTTTAAAAACCCTGTACTCCTGTGTGCTCAACACTGACTTGACAGGTATTGTACATACTTAGTCTGACTCTAGAGAGCAGCTGTTTGCTCGTCTGGTACCAGAAGTGCTTTCTTACTGCAGCAGAGCGAAGTGACTGCAGTACAGCAGCATAACTTCAGCCTGTGGCGGGAGGAGAGGTCACAGCTGCTTTTTGTGTTCTTTTGTCACGCAGGAGGTTGGGTGCTGAAACAGCAGCAGGGTGATAAAGCACTACTGCTTCTGCTTTTGACCCCAGGAAATGTTAAATAAACCCACAGCACATAAGTGTGAGTGTGCTATAGTTAGGGCAGTAATGCTAAACCTGTGCACCTGCTTGGTTCAGCAGCTTTCCCCAGGCACAGTGTGGGACCAGGGCTGAAGCACATCCACTCCTGCTGATGAGCTGCGAGCCGCTGCTGGGATTCTCACATTTTCTGTGCAGGGCTGATGCCTTTGCTCTTCAGCAATGCTTCTGCCCTAGGCAGAGCATCCTGCTGCCAGTGTCACTACCTTGTCTCCCCTGTTGGACCTGTGGCTACTTACAGACTCTTAAGGGACGTGCGCTTGACTCTCCCCGACTTAGTGGGACCCAATCAGAGAGATGATGAGGATCGTAGAATCATTTAGGTTGGAAAAGACCTTTAAGGTCATTGAGTCCGACTGTTAACCCAACACTGCCAAGTCCACCACTAAACCATGTCCCTAAGTGCCACATCTGCACATCTTTTAAATACCTCCAGGGATGGTGACTCCACCACTTCCCTGGGAAGAAGGCTTTTCCGTGGCACAGCTCCAGCCACTGGCATGTTGTTTTGGGTAATGCCAAGACAGGATGTACAGCTGGGTGCGCGGAAGATGCTGGTTTGTGAAGGCTGTGTGGAAGAGAAGGCGGTGGGACAAATGCTCCCCTAGGCCTCAGAAACCCAGAGCCTCTTCCCTGGTGAACTTTGCAGCTTCTTGGGAAAGCTTGCCCTGACAGATCAAACGGTCACTGTCCAGACACCTAAACCCAGTGACAGGAGGTCACGGAAAGAAGGCTGTTGCTGGGAACTGACCTGCTGCTAGTACTTTGTGAAAAGGAAACTGAGCCCAGGACTAGGGTACTCTCTGATTTCTAATAAGCCTTTTTCAAAAGGAGCAGTGTACCATGCATCGTTTGGGACTCTGGATCCCAGGTAACATTCTCAAATGCTCAGATGTCTTAGGAACATATGTCAGTTGCTGTGTGCCACTTGATCCCAGACTTCTCCGTGTCCTGCTCCATCGTGAACTTTTTCTCCATTATTGGTGCCACTGCAGAGCACCAGACTGCTTTTTGCCGCTCCCGCGACTCGATCTGATGGATACTGAGCAGCCTTACAAGACTCTGAATTTCTCCTCTTACAGTGACAGAGTGTGGCCACTGTTGCAGAAGCCTCCCAGCTTAGCCAGCCTCCTTGAACTTCTGAAGGTCCTGCACAGCTCTTGTTCTTATTAGGCTGTTTTTTTCTTGATGTCCTGCCTTGTGTCCTAGAGTGTGCTGAGAGCCTGCCAGGCTTCCCCGACCCAGGCAGCCAGCAGGCATACATGGATGCATCAGTATCTATCCATCCGTGCTTCACTTACAGCATCTTCAGCTGTGAAGGAGCATCTTTCACCAAGTGCTCAGTGGGATTTCCCTGCTGTCCTGTTCTTAGCCCAAGGTTAAGGAATTTCAGGATGTCTGAGCTCAGGCAGGGTCTGGGTAGCGGGTACCAAAAAGTGTAAATCCACTGGAAAGTTCCTAACTGGATCTGCAATGACACAGAGGAGCTGAGCCATGCAGGTTGAGGGGCAGACTAGACTGGTGGGGAGAAGGCAGGTTTCTTTATCTGAAGGTTTGTGTTGGCATATCTTCCATTAGCTCTAACTTCTGCTTTTTTTTTCTTTTGTTTTCTCTTTTTCCCACTCAGTTAAATCCAGATGGGTGGGTTGACCAGAGCGACTCCTCACCAATTCCTCCTACTCTACCACCTTCCTGCCTTGTCATGGGTGAGCAGTGTCCAGAGCAGGCATCGCTGGCTGTTCTCAAATGCAGTGATGTACCTGGTCAGAGTAAAAAGAAGAGAGGCTTCTTCTTCAAAGGAAAAAAGCTCTTCAGAAAACTTGGTTCCAGTAAGAAAAATTAAAAAGTGATTTATTGTTCTGTAAAGACTGCCTGTGCAGTCCACACAGAGACTGAAAATTCAGGAGAAGCCCTCTGCAATAAGCTGATAAGAGTATTTTCATAGGGAAAAAGTGTATGTTGAACAGAGAAAACTCTTCAGTGGGTCTGTGAGCTGTGGTCTCTGCTGAGAGCCCAGCTGTGGGTGCCCACCCAGCATGGGCAGTGGCTCTGAACGCAGTGTCATGGCACTGGGGCGTGAGGCCTCAGCTCTAGGATACAGCTACCTCCACCGTAGTGTGTCCTGCTCCATGCAGCCCTCAATGCACCAGTTCCCTGTAAATATTTTAATTTAAAATATATATTCTGGCTGTAAGTTAGCTAAATGGCTTTTCCCAACAAAGCCCCGGCCCCTTAGGAAGAGACCCCTTGTACTACACACCCCCTGGTATTTCTCTGGTCCAAAGGAGGTTGTGTCAACTCCTTCACTTCCTGCAAAGAAAATTTGCACTTTGCTGTTCCCGTGAATCCCCTTTGCTGTCTCTGGGCTGACGAGTGAGTTATTTGTACTGTAACCCTGTAAATATGCAGCTGTGCCTAGGAGCATCCCACACTGCCTCAGTCATGTTTCAGCACGAGGACTCCCACGGAGGAAGGAGCGATACCCGCAAGGGTGTTGATACTTCTGCCTCTAAGGTGGGCTGCTGTAAGCTGCTCTTGGCTGGTTCACCTTGACCACACACTGGCTGGGGACTTTGCCTTATTTATTTATTTATCTATTTATTTACCTATTTATTTATTTATTGTCTGCCTCTTTCGCAGTTTTATTTGGCTGTTTCAGTGGGCTGCTCCTGAGTTGGAACATTTGGAGAGCAGAGCTGGGGATGGAGAGTTTGCAGTTATTTTCATATGAGATGATGTGTTCCTTGAGTTAAGACACATCCCTTTCTAAGCCACGGAGAGTTTTGTACTACATGGTTTCTATCCTTTTCAGTGTTTGTTTCTTTGCATGTTTCAGTGGGGTACTTGTTTTGAGAAGGACAGTTACGTGAGGTACGTGAATGATGCCAGCACAGTGTCCACAAGTGTTGGTGACATGGTATGATTTTATTTAATATCAAATTTTATTATAATAAAGTCTATTTTCACAAAAATACATTTTCCTTAAAAAAGCAAAAGATTCAGTGGTGCTTCTTCTGGGGGGGAGGGGGGGGGGGAGGGGGAGGCAGAGGGGAAAATGATACCAGTGCTTGAGGATGCTTCACAGCACTTCACATAGGAGCCTGCCTTTCCTGTGACCATGGTGCAAGGTACCTTCGCTGTGAACGAAAGGTCTTTGCCTCTCCTGTTTCAGAGACCTAATCCTGGAGGAGAAAGCGCTAGGGTGTCACTTACACTTACACTGTGCCTGAGCGCAGTTACACCACGTCCAGACCTCATCCGGACATGTATGTAGCCCTGTGCTGCTGCCTGGGTGGCTTCATGCAGCGTTAGTCCCTGGCTCTGGCCACTGGACCCCTTCGCTGGGGGTGCCACCGAGCCCGGGGGGCCTGCACAGCCAGATTTCTTCCGCCGTTCTGTTCTCCGCTCCTGGGTGTTACCCATGTGCTCCCGGATATGAAAGGAGGGCCACGGGGCTGAAGTGGTGTCCTGCTGCTGACGCCTGCTGCAGCCTGGCCGTGCAGCCACGCTGTCCTGTCGTGCTGATGTAGCAGCGCAGTGGAAGCATCATCAAGTGTGGTGGCTATATCTAGACCACCTGATGATTTCATGTTTAGGATAGAGTAAAATTGAAGAGGTCAATGATCGGTTTCGTTATACAGCTTTTACTTTTTAAGTTTCAGATCCTTTGGTGTTTTCTTTTTTCGATTGGCTCCTCCACAGTGAGCTACCTTCAAGCCAGGCTGCGAACACCTACCTGTGGAGAAGATCGGCGTATCCCTTGCAGGCTTTGGGTTCTTTTCATGCCGTGCTGGCGGGACAGGTTAGCTGGGATAGACCAACTCTCTGCAGTTACAGCCACTGCTGTGCTCAGGTGACAGATGGTAATTTGCTTTGTCAGAACAAATGGCCCCAGTAGAGACCAGCCGCCGCCCCAGTCTTGTAGGTGGAATCATCCACGGTCCATGTGCAGGCTTCCCAAGCATCTGGTGCAATTCCAGAGAGTCCGGGTACATCGTGTACCAGCAGTGACTGGTCCTGTCCAGGCAGCAGGACCTGCCCGAGAGCTGCCAACAGCTGCTCAGAGGTTGTTGCAAGGGTCTTCTCTGATGTTTCTTACCCAAGAGATAAACAGCCTGCTGCTGGGGGCCCTGAATCAGTGCTGTGCCTGGAGAAGAGGCTTTGCTGCCTCTGTGTCTCCCAGTTTGGGATTGTTCTGGGGACTGCTGCCCCATGCAAAAGTCTAAATGTGTATTATCAAAAATGCCGTTATTACTGGTGTTGATTTTTGTAGTGCTACCACAGACACGTGAGTCTTGGGCTACTCAATGTCCAGTCCTCCTGTGTGGACCTGCTCTAGCTGCTCAGTTCTGCAGGGCTCCAACCCTGTGTGGTCTCTCGATCTGGCAAGAGGGAGGTGGAGATGCTGGAGACAGGCTGAGCTTTCCCCCGGTCCTGCTAGGAGTTACAATTTTAATGCCTATTTGCCTAGAAGACATCTGGAACTGAGCAAGGCTGCTGTCTGTGGTGTGTGGCCCCAAGAAAGGAGAAGAAAAAAGGCGGTTTTCCCTGCTCATCCAGCTGGATGATATTTATATGCTTTAATGTACTTTGGCTAAAAGAGGGAAAAATAAGGAAACCCCAGAGGCTCTGAGGTCAGACCGCAGGTCTTGGCTCTGTACCTTGCTCTTACAACTCATTGAGTAGTTGATGCCTCTTGGTCCCATCAGTGGAAACGAGGGCACTGGAAACTCTGATCTGCGGTTTCACATGGGGCTCTGCGAAGGCCACAGGTGCGTAGCTGTTGAGTTGGTTGTGTGGAGCGGCAGTTCTGTGCCTTGGACCTGTGGGAACTCAGCCAAGGTGGCAAATGTCACTGTGGGCTTTTGGGGGATTTTGCAGGATTCCACTGACAGGAGGGGCTCCTCTGGGAAACTGCTGCCCCTTGGAGAGAAATGTTTCAGGAGGGTCTTAACACTGCAGTGAACCACCATCTCCTGCGGTGGGCAAGAGTCAGGGTGAGGACAGGCTGAAAGGTCTGAAGTAATGAAGCTGCTGCAGCTATGAATGCTGAAGGAGTTTCCATGGCTTCTGAAACAGACTTCAGTGATGAAAGTCATCAGCAACCCAGTAATTTCTCTGCAGCTTGCCCTGCCACCAGGGACGTTGGCTGCTGTTCTAACTGAATTTACCAGCTGGAGTTTCCTAAGCGAGTTGTCTTTTGAAAGTCTTTTGAAAGAAACAGTCGTTGCTTTTATCAGCTCATCAGGGGATGAACTGAAGAACAAAACCCTTAGGAAGAAAAGCAGTGGCTGTCACGATATGGGGCCTGCCCAGAGCCAGGGGCCATGCTGCAGCCGGTGCCTGCGGAGCGGGATGGCTCCCTTGCTCCTGGTGCTTCCTTCCTCCTCGGCTGAGCCCTTGTGACCAGAAGGTGCATGTTGCCTCTCTGCTCCCCAGGCATGTGCTGAGCTGCCCCCCGGCAAATTTCACTGTGATAGACACAGGCTTTCACCATTTAGCAAAGTCACCTTAAGTCAGCTGGTTCCCTAACACCAGGCAGTCTTTACAGCAACACTGAGAGAAGTCTTCTGGAGAAAGGTTTAAGACCTTCAGGCTTTGGGAGCTAAATGCAAAAGGCTACAAGAAACAAACAAAATAAAAAGATAGAATACAAATACAATCTAGATGTTCTGCTTTGCACCTTCAGCGTTTAATTGCTGTACTGTATCCCAGGTGTTGATGGCACATCTCTGCTCTGAGGTGTTATTGCTTGCATCGATGTAATCTTGTCTCCTTGTTCTAGAGGATCAGCACATGGTTTCTCCTTTGCTGCCAAAGGTGGTGGGTGCAAGGGCTTGGCACTAGCATTGGTGCTTAACAAAAGGCTCACCCAGGTACATGGCTGTTTTGCTGACTGACTGGATACCAAGCAAAAACAAATTCCAAATCAAAGACAAGAATAAATCCAGTTTATTATATTACAGTACAATAAAGGAAACCAGTATGCAATATGATAAAAGGAAACAGTACTAGTTATTATGCACAATATGATAAAAAAGCAATAGGAGCAAAGCATCAGATCATTACTGCAAAGCATTACAGAGACTAAGAAAAGGAGACATCACCCATTACCACCTTAATGTCCTGCAGGCCCACCCTTCGGCTGGGAGCCCCATTGCAGCCAGCCCCAGGGGTCTCTTGGGAACTGGGAAAATTCCTACGCGGTGTGTCCTCCCGTAGGTGAGGCTTCTGGCCCAGTCCCACAGCTTGCTCGCCTTTATACTCAGTGAAAAATAAAAATAGTTTACACACATAGTGTATGTAAGCATGTATGTATGTATGGCATGCACTATCTCATGATTCACAAGGTTCACACGTGCCAGGGATGTTGCCCAGGTGCCCGAGCGTGGTGGTTACCGCCATGGCACAGCTGCACACAGTGTTACTGTCGGGATGTTCCTGCTCACATCTTGCTTGTTCAGGGGGCTCAGGACAAAGACGTCTTTGAGCTCCCTGAGCTCCCTGTCCGAGTTAAATGATTCCTAATTCAAGACAAAGTCTTTTTCATAAGCAGTAATCAATATAATAAATTTTCACAATGGTCCTTCCCATACACCGTTATCTGGGAGTGGGGTCATGGCTCCAGGGAAAATGAACATTCAAGAGACAAAGCATCTGTCAAAACCTCCCACTTTCATGGTCTCTGAAGCAGTTCTGAGAGCTTCAGTAAGCTGTGTCCTTGTTGTATCAGTTGTTTTATCAGTAAGATGTTGTATCCGGATGTTAAGCATCCAGTAAGCTTAAGTAAGTTGCTAATTGTGAAATGCAATTATCAGCACAGATAGGCGCTAACTGTCTCACTAGCCTTGGAAAAATCCTTCTAACTGGTCAGCTGCATGATACAGCAGGGGAAGCACACAGAAACTGGCTTTGAAAGCCTGCCCTTTGCACAAGAGCAGTGCTGCAGTGGTGGTTGTGCAAGCAGCAGGTGGTGGCAGCCCAGGCAGATGCTCCGGGCTGTCCTAAACGGGCTGAGCTCATGGCATCTCAGAAAAGTGGGGGTGGGGGCACCTTCAGAGCCTCCGGCTGCCCTCCCTGCCCACAGCAGGGCTACCTCGAAAGTCAGTGGGGTTTGCTCAGGGGCTTGTAAAAGCGAGTGCTGTCGTCCAAGGCTGCAGATCCCACCCTGTTTCTGGGCCCTGTCCCAGCACGGCACTGCTCTCATGGCGGGGGGGGGTGGGTTCTTGGATCTAATGGGAATTTTCTTTGCAGCACTGTGTGCACTTCAGAAAATACTTTGTCTCCATCCTTCCCATGAGACGGTTGAAGCTAATAGTGAGGCTCTCTCCAGGATGACCAAACGCTCGTGTCTCCTGTGCTCTAGGTGGATTCCCTCCAGGTTCTCAAAACCTGTCTGGGACCAGGGATCTGCAAACAGAACCAGTGCTCTGGCCGCAGCCTCACCTGTGACTCACTGCAATATTTGCAATCTGCTTTGCAGATTTGCTTTAAAGCACTGAAGGGTCAAGACAGTGCATCAAAAAGTATGGCTCCACCTGCAAATAGCCCAGCTTTGGGGACAGGGACACCTGCAGGGTCACTGCTAGAGGCACTGTACAGCCACTGTGGTTCCTGGAGTGCCCCACACAGGGAAGAGTTCGTTCAGCTGATAGACATTTAACCTCCCCGGAGGAACACCAGCAGAGACTTGGTTGCTCTCAGTCTGTGCTGCTAAACCAAGCATTTTCTGTTACAGAAGGAAAAACACAATTGCAATTTGTGATTAGGAGCAAGCTGAGGAGCAGCACTAGTGAGCAGCTCCTTTGCTTCTCTGTACACTGGCTTGTTCCAACGCATCATTCACCCGATGCAGCAGCATCCCCCTGCCCTGCCTCACCGGCACAGCTCCAACATGGCAAGGATTTGTCCATGAGCCAAATTTGCACTTGGACAGGGAGAGGGGCTTTGGCCAGGGGAAGAGGTGGTGTTCTGGTAGATGATCTCCCAGTGCAACAGCCGTTTGGGTGAGGGCAAGACCCTACCTGAGCTGCCTTGGGCTCAAGATCAGCAGCTGGAGGTTGGTGAAGCCTGTTCAAACTGTCATCCAGGGGCCTCCTCCTCCCCTGCTCTTGTCTACACAGGGAAGTGCACATGGAGCAGCATTCATGAGCCCTTCCAGACCACAACAGGGACGTGGGGCAGGGTGCATCAGCGAGGCAAGATGGGGAGTGCTCAGCAGAGCAGACACCCTTTAGAGATGGTGCCTCCATGGGTGGATATGAAGACTTCTTTGACCTTTAAGAGCAGCAAAAGATGAAGAGCACAATGGGGGAGGGAACCTTGTCCCTGTATGACATCCCCAGAAGGAGTCAAGACTTTCAAAACCATGGCAAAGTGCTGCCTTGCATCTCGGCCCCCCGCCCCCCGCAAAAAACCTGGGGAAGCTTTGCTTGAGAATCAGGCTGTGTAAGCAGGTGGGTGCACATGAGCCACCCTGCTAGGGAGCTGGGGTGGGAGGTGGGTGCTGCACTGCCTTGGCTTCATTCCCCTGTGCGGGAGTTTCCAAGCCCTGTGGGTCAGCCTCACCAGGGTGCCCTGCTGCAGATAACACCCTGCTGCAGATAACGCCCTGCTGCAGATAAAAACGCAGGCGCAGAGGGGCCATGGGGAGGACAGTAGAATTTTGCAGGTGAGAGCCTGGCCCATTGCACGCTTGCTTTTGCTTTTGTGGAACACTTGTTTCTGTACCGTGGGCGGGAGACTGGGGGGCTGGGGCTGTGTTTGGAGCATCCAGCTGAGGTCTGCGCTTCCCACTGCTTGTGTGATGGCTTCCCCCTCCTTGCTCCAGGGCTGGCAGAGCCACTCTCCGCCTGGCACCAAGCACAAGCGAGGATGTGGCTGGACCACTTTGCTGCTGTCGCTGGGGGCTCCTCCACAGGGAATGGTTTTAGCTTGGCATTTGAAGGTGGACTCTGGGCTACCTTTGCCAGCAGCTTCATGGTGGGTGCTAGGTAATGTGCAATAGGCAGAGCCCACACCTCTGGGCTCATTCTGATAGAGCTGATTGCTTTGGAGCAGCCTTGGGATGTGAGTGGATCAGCTTTGGGTAAAACCATCCCAAATGTCTACGTGTAGAGGACCTCCCATGCTGCCCTGGCTCATCCTTCTTCCCCTCCAGCTCTTCTAACCCTGTGTACCAGCTCTCCCTGCATACTCAGTGTTGCTGCCTGGGCTCCCTGGCAGGCTGCCTGCTTGCAGCACTCGCAGTGTGTTCTGTCCTCTGCCCTGTTTTGTGCCACCCCATGGTCCCAAAGCAGTGTGCTCCCACCAGCGCCTGAGGTCCCCAGGGCAGGAGGCAGCTCCCGTTGCACGTGCTGCCGCAAGGATCTCCCAGGCAGCACGATTGCTCTTGGGGAGCAGTGCATTGGGAAGGGGACACCTCATGAGCTCCCTTAACATGTGCCATCAGCAGTGTGGGCACTGACCTTCCAAATGCATGGCGAGATTTACAGGTTCTTGGTTTTCTTCACTTCTTGCATTTCTTCGCAGGGATGAAGGCAGGAATCTTCCTGGGGTTGCTGGTGATCCTCAGCCTGTTCCAGGCATCTCTGTCTTCTTCCTCTGGTATTGTCATTTTCTTAGGTTTTGCAGATCAGGTGCTCTTCTGAGTAGGAAAGGTAAAATCAAGTCTAGAAGAGCCTGTATTATTCTATTGTAAGCAGCAAAGTCCTGTAGAGGTGTCAACAGGAGTATGGTCAGTTCATATCCGCAGTGGCAGCTGATACTGGTGCCCTTTTCATGCCCGGGAGTCACTCAGACTCTCCTGAGGAATACCTGTATGTACAGATCTCTCTCTCTCGAGACTGAGCAGCAGCAATTGCTTCCAGCACTGCTGTGCCAATATCCCTGGGTGCTGGAGGCACAAAGAGAACACAGCTGCAGCGCGGGGATGCTCCGGGGTGGTAGACAGCACTTTCACCTCCGCTCTTTCCTTTTCCTTGCTGAGATCTGTCAGAGTTGCTGTCGGATGCGTCCCTCCTGAGCAGCGTGAGCAAGGCCAAGCAGCTGGTGGATGCAGCCTACAAGCACACACACAACCGGTGAGAGCTGGGGCTGGGCTGCTGGCATGTGCTGTGTGCCCTGCCTGCACTGCAGCATCACCAGCGTTTCCTCCTTGCTCTAGTAGAGCGGACAAGGGTGCAAGGTCCTCTGGGAGCACAGTGGGCTGTAATCAGCATTTTACCTGCCTTCACCCTGTTTTTATGCCACATCTCCAGTCTCCTGGGTCTGTCCCTAAGAGCTGTAACTGTGTCCTCCTCTGTGCATGCCATTCTGCCCAGCTCAGTATTGCTTGGCTCAGTTTCATCCCTCAGGGATGCTCCAAGGAGGACTGAAGCCAGCACAGGCTCCTCCTGATTTCTAGTGGTTCCCCCCCCTACAGAGGGAGAAAACTGCTGCAGGCTGCAGTGAGGACATTTTGTGGGATCTGGGAGGAAAGCTCAGCCTTTGACACCATCGTTTGAGTGTGTACAGCCTCCTAGCAGCCCATACATGTCCCCCTTCAGTAGCCATCCTCTGAGACCCCTCACTGGCTTAGGGACCCCTCCATCTGAGAGGAGGCTCCAGCAGCATTAAGAGAGGGTGACTTGGAAATGTTTGAGACCTCTGGGAGGAGACTGGCACCTCCAGACGTTCATGAGCTGGACAGCAGTTGACTGAGGTTTGCTTGCCTCAAGGATGTAAAGACTTAAAATTTGTCTTCTGGCAGGTGGAGATGGGCAATTTAAGAGATTCTTTTCCTGCAACTCGCACTGCTCCTCTGCCGAGCGTGGCAGGAGCGGCCCTGGTCTCCCCCAGCTACCACGCGGGGAGGTAGATGACGCTGCCTTGGTTTGCAGTTCAGACTGGTGACGCACTAGGAGAGCTGGGGTGCCTGGCGCACTGGTGTGTAACCTGCAGGACTCCTGGCTTTGCCCCATTTCAGTCCTGCAGATGTTGTGTTATTCTCTCTTGCAGCATAAAGGAGCACCTGCAGAACGATGCCTTGACCCCCGTAGAGCTTCTGCGATATTTCAAGCAGCCAGTAGCAGGGACTCGGGCTGCCGTTCGGGCTGCAGATTACATGGAGACCACCCTGGCCCTCCTCAAGGAGAAGCTGCAACGGGCTGTGAGGGGCAACTTCAATGTCACAGGTAGGGGTTGCACTTTGCTGGGAGGAGGGCAGGGGAGAAAGATACGGGGCTTGATCAATGGGGCTTTGTGGGGCTTGGGAAGACGGGGTGAAAGGGGGTCATGATGCACCACAAATCCCTCGCATGTGACCGCAGTGAGGCAAAGCTGAGGTGTTTTTCTGTGCTCTCTACCTTAAAAAATTATTTGGGGGTTTATCAGTTAATGGAAGTGCTTTGTGCACTTCCCTGGTTCTTTGTGCAATATAGCAGTTAATGTACCGATGAGTCAAAGCTTGTCAGACTTTGCTAGATGATATTCTTTTGCTTGAGTAAGGAATGAGCAAACACAGAGGATGTGACTCAACCCCAGCATAAGTCATTTTTCTGCCAGGCTCCAGCTAGCAATAGTCAAAAGTCCCTGCCAGATGGTTCTGAGTCGGGAACAGCATGCTATGAGGAAGGCACAAATAGGGAATGCAAACGGAGCAATGTGAAAGGACATTTCAGTGTGTGTCTTGAAGGAGCAAAGTCCTCCATGAGGTGGCAATCCTGGCTGCCTGGCAAGACCAGTTTGCTGAAAGCAGAAGGCAAATCGGGGGCGGTGAGAGAAACAGCTCAGGGAGGCACCAGGCGGGCTCCTGCCATAGAAAGGTGAACTCATGGGATGCGCAGCGCTACAGCAGAGCAGCGCCAGGCCCAGACACCCGCCACGGGCTGCTCCAGCATCCTCCAGCACGGGCAGAGCAGGAGGAGGGAGGCAGCGCTGGGCTCCAGCCCCTGCGTGCAGCAGTGATACTGAGCCCCCCCAGCCCACCCGGCTGCCACCTCCCGGCAGCAGTGACCAGGGAACCTCCGAGGGCCTCAGGACAGGGTGTGCTAGCAGCTACAGCCCAGAAGGCTCTGCCGCTGACCTTGGCCGCTTCTCTCCTACGCTTGGGGAAACCCACATGCTGGGAACGCGAGGCCAGGTCCCCCCGTCCTGCCCAGCCATCTGATGGTTTCTTCTCCAGGCAGCTCTGAACAGTGGTGTCACACTGGTGGCTGCTTCCCAGGGGGGAAAACCTTGTGGCACACCACTAGGATGACTGTAGCTGTTAGCACCTTAGGGTGGAGATAAAAAGGGAGGGGAGAGAAAAGCAAAAGGGTTGCTGTAGAGGAATTATAGAAGACTGCATGAAAAATGTATTTGTGAAAAGGTTGTGATGATTCTTAACAACATGAGGTATGAAATGTTAAGGGGAAAAAAAGGGAGGAATTGTAGAGAAATGAAGCTGGGTTAATTAACATTGATGATGTACAGCTGTGGGCTGGCTTCAGGGGCGTGGGTTGGCTGATGTGGATAAGGTGCAGCTGTGGCTGGTTCCTGCTAAGTAGTTAAATAGCTCTTGAGGGGTACAAAAGATGGGCACTGGATGAAGAGAAACATGGAAGGAGCAGAGGGCAGGGCAGGCAGGCTCGCTCGCTCGCTCGCTCGCTCGCTCGCTCGCTCGCTCGCTCGCTCTGGATGTAGGAGAGACAGGTTCAGCAGAGGCAAGAAAGTGGAGGGGCTGGCCTGAAGAGTATGAAGAAACAGCACGAACAGTAGATGAACCTTTGAAACCTTGTGGGGGATCAGTGGCTGTGCCAGGCAAGGCGTAGGAACTACTTACTGAAGTTAACCTGGTATGGGGTGGTAAAAGCCTTGTTGCAGCCAACTAGTTTGCTTGTGTTGCGACAGGTTGCTAGTGCTAGAAAATAATTCCACTGCTGCACAGGCCTAATGTGTAATCATAAATATGATTTGACCACAACTTTGCTAGGTTTAATGCTTTCCAAACCAGAAAAAGCAATCTGCTGCTCTAGAGAGCATCCTCGGCACATCTTTGAGCAGCAAGACCTTAAATAACAGCCCCTGACGCTCTTACAGATGATACTGTGATCAGAAACCATTTCAAGGGTGCAAGAAGGAAAACTTGTTGCTGAGCCTGGGAGGCCCTGCAAACCCAGCAGGGACAGTGTGTTACGGCATGTTTCCTCTGTTGTTACCTGGCAGACTTGCTGACACCAGATCAGCTGGGGATGATTTTCAAGGCAAGCGGATGTGACCAGCTTTTAATTAGTCTTGCTTCGAGGGTTCATGGTGTTGTACATGAACTAGTTCTTTGGCCAAAATATGAATAGCTCTGTATTGGGGACTGACTTTTCAGCCCAGGGTCTCTGTTACCAGGCTGCATCTTTTTGCTTTCTCTGTGCTTTGTCTGGCTCTGCCCCGTTGCAGGGTCTCAAAGGGCTTCCTGACCCAAACCCATACTGGGGCATGATCTGTCTGGCTGTCGCCCTGCCCCACGCTGTGTAGGAGGAAATCTGGGCATGCGGGCTGTGAGAGAGCACCTTCTGCGTGTCCCGTGGACAAATGGAGGGGCATGACTGTAATGTGGGAGACAAGGGAGGCTGTACTAAAGAGTGTTTTAAAAGGGACAGCCTAGGAGCATTCCCCATCCTTCTCCTGTTACTGAGAGCCCAGTGGGCAGAGCATCCCCTGGGAGCACCTTGGGCAGAGGAAGGAGTTCAGACAGCAATGCCTGCCTAGGGAAGGCTTTAGCCTTCAGGTATCTGTATAAGAAGCAGGGAGAGAGCTACCTGCCTCCTCAATTTTCAGACAGTGGTGTCTTCATTCAGGAGGGGGCTCTGGGATAAGGACAGGCCCATCACATAAACCAGACCCTGAAGCCCTGGAGAAGATGGGCTCAACTGTTCCCTGTGCTCTGTGTCCCTCCATTGCTTGGCCCTAGGCAGTGTGACACACGGTGTATGACCGGCAACCCGAGAACACATATTATACATGGACTCCAAAATGAAATATATTGTTAGTCTAAGGTTTTAATGGTCTAATCAAACTACAATAACCACTTACTCCAATTACAGCATAGTAAGGCTCACAATCCAAATCAGCCTGCTTCTATTAAAGATCACTGGTAATACCATTAAATGAACAGGCATAAGTCGCTACCCCTTTTCTCTGATGTTAAGCTTTCACCTTTGTTTTCCACTCATGGCCTGGAGTCAAGGGCCCTTCTTCAGGCTGGATGACACAAGGAGTCACCAGCAACCTGGGTTCTTGCCTGGGAGAAGCTGAGGCTTGGTGTGTGTTACTATTATTGTTGTTATTATTAAACATGAGGCTTATTGATAGCACCAAACCCACAGGGCTGCAGTAGCTTCCAACCATTGTACATTGCTGTGTGATCCCATTCCAAGGTTCCTGTCCCTCTCTACATCTATGAGCGCTTGGCCCTGCCATTATCCTAATGACGCTAATAGTTTGCTGTTCTTCCATTCACTCCAACAGGAGAAACCCATCACTAGGAGCTTCAAACAGAGCCCTGGTCAGATGGTTGCCAGCAGAATATGAGGACGGTGTGTCAATCCCCCGTGGGTGGACAGAAGAAAAGCGTTTCTCTGGATTCCCCTTTCCACTGGTAATGTTTGTTATCTGAAAATGCCGTACCAGGGCTCAGGGACTGTCGGTCCTTGGATAGATCACAGGTGTCCAAGTGCATGCTCAGCAGCTGCCGTGGGGGGGATCAGGGGGAGGAAGTTAAATTCACCAGCTCCAGCTTGATCATATGAGAATCTTCAGGGTGATCTAACAGAAATACTTTCTAACTCCCATGCTGTGAGGAAGAGCAAAGGAAAATAAATCTGATAACTGCAGAATTGCAGGATTAAGAAAGAATTACTCAATGTGTTCTTTTAAATTAACTGCGTTTAAGCCAAAGTGATTTGCTCACCTTTTTTTGATTTGTTTGTGGAAGCTGGTTGTCTCCTGAAAAGCAATATGCCAGAGGATAAAAATGAAAAAAGAATCCCCAGAATAAAAACCATCCAGCTAGAAATTCTGTGTGTGGGTCCACGGCGGGGTGACCTGTGGTGGGGTGTGTGGCTCTCATGGGGCCTGGAGTGGGGACGCTGTGATGTGGTTTCTGCTCACTGGGGCTTGGTGCAACGACAGTGCTAGTGAGGAGCTCTGTGATTTTCTGGGTTGTGTGCCTGACACTTGTGCTTTTGTTGTACTTCCGAACTGTTCTGCAGCACAGCGTCAGGGCTTGAGCAAAGTTTTGACCACTTCTCTTGTAGGAATACGTGAAGGAAGAACTGGTGGGGAAGTGTGATGGATGGAGAAGGGATGAGAAGGAAAAAGGGCTTTGGGAGTTCACTGAGATAACTTTCAGAAATTCCCAACAACTATTTTTTTCCACACTTCTATTTCAAATTGGTCTTTTAAAATCTGTTACCTCTCTTTCCCGGTTATTCAGTATGGTTCATGCTTAGCTGTGTCCGTATATCCACCAAGGGATGTACTCGGCCTAGAGGCTCAGAAACCTGGCTAGGGCCAGGACAGTGCAATGCTCAGCAAAGGAGGCACTCAGTAATGCCTTCCAGCTCAGGCAGCAGAGATTTGGGTTTTTTTCTGTGAAGTGTAAGAAATGCATCATGAATTCTTGCTGATGGCCATACAAACAGACGCACCCATTCATACGAGTAATTTCCTAACACACATGTTCTGCCTTCCTCCCCTGCAGGTTGGAAAGGTGTCAAATGAGATTGTCCGCTTCCCCCCTGGGCAGCTCAGGATGGACCAGCAGAGATCACTCATGTTCATGCAGTGGGGCCAGTTTATTGACCATGACCTGGATTTCAGTCCAGACACCCCAGCCCGAGTCACCTTCAGTGGCAATGTGGACTGTGACATCAGCTGTGCCAAGCAGCCCCCTTGCTTCCCCATCAAGGTACAGCCAGCCTTTCTCTAGCAGGGAAGAGAGGGAGAGGGTATCTGCCTTCCAGCCAGGAGATGCTGGTGGCTCCCCAGGTCCTTGGCCACAGAGGGACATCCTCCCAGAACAGGCCAAGGGGGTCAGACAGCTCTCTGTAAGGTAGCAGTGCTGGATCCCAGGGGCTGTCCCCAGATGTCAGACACAGCCCCAACCTGTCTTCCCCCCATCTCCAACCATTTACCCATCTCTCTCAATGATATGGCTTTGTTTTGGGGGTATGGTGCGAAGACAACATGGGTGATACCTGGATTATAGTACATGTGTCAATACCCCAGCAAACCCTTGCCCATTTGATGGTTCAATGCTCAGTAGTGCATGGGGCAAGGGAGTGGTGAGCATCTCCCAACAGTGGCCAAGGCATTAGCACAAGTCACATTGCAGCCTCTGCTCCGGTCAATGCTTAGTGATGTACGCGTCCACCCTGCAGCCCTGCTCTTCTGCCTTTGAAGAGGTACTGTGGCTCTGGTTGTCCCATGTACCCGTCTGTCCTGTCAAGAAAAACTGTGAATGGACAGAGCAAGCACCAAGTGTTTGCCCAACATGCATCTGAGAATGCAGGCAGGGTCACAAGTTCTGCATGACAGCTGTCAATAATGTAGATACAGACACTAGACTCCAACATGAGATAGGAAGCTTTAAAGATTGAATCTGATATTTATATATTCAGGGGGAAAAGTTTAGGTATCTTAATGGAAATTTAGGCATCTCCAGGCTTTCATGCATATTTGGGTCTTGGACTCCTAAAATAGCACCCCCACTGTCATTCTGACCCTTCCTATTTGGGATTTTTGACTGACCTCCATGCTGTCTAGCATGGGGACTGTCTTTGAAATGGATCCTGCCTGGCTTTTCTTACGGCTGTAGTATCACAGTGCCGTTTCTGCACCCCTGAACTAGTGATGACTTATTTTTTTTATCTATCTTCAGATCCCACTCAATGACCCACGAATTAAAAACACGAAAGATTGCCTTCCTTTCACCCGCTCAGCTCCTGCTTGTACCGGCGGCACAGCAATTCGAGATCAGATCAATGCCATCACCTCCTTTCTTGATGGCAGCATGGTGTATGGCAGTGAAGTGTCTTTGGCCAACACACTGAGGAATCAGACCAGCCAGCTGGGCTTGCTGGCTGTTAACCAGAATTTCACTGATAGGGGGAAGGCATATATGCCCTTCAGCAACATGCAGAAGAGCCCATGTCTTACAGCCAACAAGGAAGCTAAAATCCCTTGCTTTCTTGCAGGTAAGTTGTGTGCTGGCACCCCTAACCCTGAAATCCAGAGCAAACAACTCCCCCAGCTCCAGTTCATTTCTTTATTTGTTTGGTTTTCTTAAGTAGAAAATGGAGCATAGCAAAACGTCACAAAAGACTGAGACAGGCTGTGCTAAGTAGGAAAAGGTCTTCACTGCATTCAAGTCTTCTTTGTGATTGTATGCATGGAGTGAAGCTGTCCCATCTGTGCTCAGCAGCTCCGGCGTAGGGCCCAGGGAGCACATGGGGCTGCTGGAGGTGACCTGGGAACCACTGCCACGATGGAACCAAGCAAATGCAGCAATAGCAGACTGGCCTGAAGGCAATGGCTTGTCTATATTTGTAATTTGGTAGCCATCTCTCTTCTGTCAGGACAGGTACAGGTGTGTTGGTGCTTGAAATGTTGAAATGTGTTGGTGCTTGAAATGTTTCCGCATGAAACATTTGCCTGGGCTGTTGCATATCAGTGTATCTGCTGCACTGTGAGAGCTTAGATCCCAGCTGGGCTGAGGATGAGGCTAGCCACAGACCAGGGTGACCTTTTAAGACATGTCCCCACCACTGAAGTCTGAGGGTGCACTGACAGCATGCCAGCCAGGACATCAGCATAGGCCTTCAGTCCATCAGGATGGCCTCCTGGTCCATTTATCCTTTGTCACACTTCTGGTATCCTCCTGTCTACTTCTTCAACGTGGAATAACTCCTTCTGTCCTGGGCACAGCGTGCCAAAGCCATGCCTCCCCTCCAGCCAAAACACCGCACAGTCACCACAACCTTCCTGTCTGCTGCCGTTTGCTATCTTCTCCTGTCCCAGCACACAGAGACAAGATAACTAACCTTCTGGAGCCTACAGCATTGCTCCCTTCTGCCTGGACCCTGCTGGTGAGGACCAGGATGTTGCTAAAGCCTAAGACCCCGGGGAGGGATATTTCTGATATACCTTGTGAATCTGTGTCTCACTCCCTGTTCCTTTTCTTTTGACAAGCAGGACCTCCTGGCCAACTCCTGCTGGCTCTGGCCACCTGGACTGTCCATGACACTGCTGGAGAAAGCTTGAGGGCACAGCACATCTCATCAGCTGTGGAGCTGATTTCTGTTCCCTTGGCCCCCTACCTATCTGGCCTAAGCTCCTCTGGACATCATCCCCATGGTCCCTGGATACCATCAGGTCCTAGTTGTGGGACCAGTGGCAGAGCTCTGCTTGCTGTCATCCTCTAGCACCCTCCTTTTAAACTCCTGGTGGTTTATGGTCTCCTTCAGCCTCCCACAGCTCTCCATCTGTCCCATCCATTGTTTCACATCTTCAGCTGCTTCCGCAGTTCTGTGCAGGTCTCTCCTTGGTGAGGACCATGCAAGACCTGTGGCCAAAGGCAGATGCCCAGTGAGGAGCATAATGGGCAGGTGCATTGGGTGCTTCCCACATGGGCTCCCAGCCCCCAGGACTCGTCAGCTAGGGGCTGGAGCCATCGCTGCTCCGTAGCTGGGTAGTGTAGGGAACAGTCAGGCTGGCTCAGAAGCTCCTTTGAAAATTCAGTGTCTTATTTGTGACTTTTCCGGTCCCTGAGAACTGGGGAAATTTCATGCGTGCAGTTGCCTAACAGGGTTCAGCGATGTCCCGCTGGAGCTCTGCTGGAATCCCTGGGTGTGTGTTCTGCTTGAGGAAACCTCACAGTGCTGCTTTTGTTTCTTCTTCCGCAGCCTCTTACAGACAGCCTTTGACAGTAAATGAAAAGGGCTCTGTGCTGAATGCAAGAGCCAATCCCTCTATTTACTATGGGACTTGGAGGCTAAATACGACACATTTACTCTTCTCTGAGTGCCTCTTTATACCCTCATCACCTGCTTACTCTTGGGTTTCCTGCCCTAGATGTTTGAAGAAGGATTTTATATTTCATTGTGATGCCGTTTGTAACTTATTCCTCTACGTTGTGACTCCTTTTGCTTTTTACTTTTGCTCACCAGGGGGCTTGATTATGACAGTTATCTCACTTTGGCCCTAGCTTCAGCTGGTTTGAAGGATGCCTTCTGACTTTCAGAGCTCCCTTGGCCATTCTGACCTCCTTCTGCCCATTTCCATTTCTCTCTTGAGCTGTGAGACAGTCTCTCTGATATGAGAGCCTGCAGAACACCTGCTTTATTTAGCTTAAGTTAATGCTTCTAGCCCTTGTTTGAAAAACCCCAAAAACTTGCCCATCTCTCTGTGTTGCTGAGCGCAACCGTGGGGGCATCTTGGCTTTTGCTGCCTTGGCAGATAAATGGCTTTTCACTGGTGCTCTCCAGCTCTTGGGGCCTGGAGACCCTGGTTTCCTTCTCCTCCTGTGTGTTTCTTACCAGTCATCTTCACAGTGCAGATACTGAGACATCTAAAAATGTCTCTCTGCATGCTTCCCAACGCGACATTTGCCTCCTTCCAGGGGGAAGCAGCCAAGCACACGCAGGTTGCTGGCAGTACCAGTCTGCTCACTTGTGGTACTCCTAGGTTCTCGAGCAAATGAGATGCTGGAGCTGACATGCATGCATACGCTCTTTCTGCGGGAGCACAACCGCCTGGCTAGGCAGCTGAAGAGATTAAATCCCCACTGGAATGGAGAGAAGGTCTACCAGGAGGCACGAAAGATCCTGGGTGCCATGATCCAGGTACCAGCCACCATGTTGTATGTCCTGGCTCTTCTGCCTTGTCTTGCAGTATCACAGAATGAACTTGATGGGGTTTTTACTGTGGGGTGTCCAACGGGTGTGGTATTTTGAGGTGCAAATGACCCGATTCTTTCCACCAGCTCCTTTTGCCCAAAACAAAAATCACATGGAGATACCTGAAATAACACACACAGAGGGGTCCCCCTGAATCTTTGATGTCCCTCTACTGTTAAATTTCCAAATTGCTTAATGGGTTTTAAACTGCACATCTGTGTTTGAGAAATGTGAGGACAGAGAAGTCAGAGGAGAAGCTTTTCTAGCCAGTGTTTGGTACAGGGTAAAAATGGTATTGGAGATTTGGATCAAAATTCCTCTGAGTTGTGAGTCATCCTCTCAAGAAGCCCCATGTGCTGGTGCATGCAACCAGCCATGGCATTCCTCTGTCCTCACTGCTTTGTGGCAGAGAGTCCCTTGGGACTGTGCTGCAGCACAGACTTTGCCCTAAATGAGATCCTACAGTCACAGAAAAATTTCTGTGCTTGGAAGGGACCTCTCCAGGTCTCTTGTCCAACCTCTGGTTTAGAACAGGACCAGCTTCAAAGCCAGATGAGGTTTCACAGCCAACAGAAAAAGCAGGCTCCTATGAGAGAAGACGACATGGGGTTTCCAAAGGCGGTCCTTAATCATGACTAATTGGAAACTTGTCTTCTGAGTTGGCTCAACAAACAAACAAGCAGGAATATCAAAAGGTTTAAATTTTTACAACTGTCAGTTTAAATATAGTGCTGTTGAATAAACATGTTGGGTAAGCCAATGTGGAGAGACTCAAACAACTGCACTAAAAACATTGTCTCCATCAGCATGTTTAGATGAATGGTTTCACCCTGCAATTTTCAACTAAACTGAAAACAACTGAACTGAAAGAGGACAGATTTATATTAGATATGAGGAAGAAATTCTTCACTGCGAGGGTGGTGACACGGGCACAGGCTGCCCCAAGCAGCTGTGTGTGCCCCATCCCTGGCAGGGGTCAGGGCCAGGTGGGACAGGGCTTTGGGCAAGCTGGTCTGGTGGGAGATGTTCCTGCCCATGGTGAGGGGGTTGGAACTAGGTGATCTTTGAAGTCCCTTCCAACCCAAACCATTCTACAATTCTATGAATTATTTTCACCTACTGACACAGAATCTGATTTTTTTAAAAATTATATTGTGCACCCTCCTCAATGTCCCAAAGAGACATGAGACTAGAGTTGGACATCTTTACTATGGGAGGACTAACACAGCTGCTCGTGGGTGGTGATAACATCTGTGCCAACACTGTTGACTTTTTCTTTGTCATGTGAAGCATGTAGGTGGGAGGGAGGAGTAAATTCAGTTCTACCTGGCTGATGGGGATGGCCTCTACCTATAGGACAAGGAGGATTTGGCAGGCTTTCTTCTTGCTCTGACCTGCCAAGCTGTTGAGGCAGGGAGGAGCATGTCTGGGGACACTTGAGTGCTGGATCCCAGTGCACTGGTAGAGGATGAGCGTAGGTCAGGCACAAGCAGAGTCTGTGCTTCCTGATCTTCCTGGAGCAGTTAAGTCCACTTAGCATTTTCATGGAAATCACTGCATGTCCACACAAACCTCATCACTGCTAGAGAGTGTAGAGATGACACCATGCATGGCTGGAGAAACCAGGAGCCCAGGCAGTGGCCTGCAGTGTCTGTGCCTGGAGCTGCACCACCTGTGCCATGGTACCATGGCTAGTATAGAAGATGCTTTGAACCAAAGCCATGGAGCTGAAGAAACCAAAATGTCACTCAGTGGTGCCAGAAAGGACCCTCGCTGGACTGCCAGAGCAGCTGGGTGAAGGTCTGATGAGGTGAAAGAAAGATTGGTCCTGGGGAGTCTCTCTGCTTCGCATCTGTGCTAGCAAGATCTCCTACATAACTCCCATCAAAGTAGTTCAGTGTAACAGCTCCTGTAGCTGGAGACACAAACCAGAACTTTGCTTCCAAAGAAACTGATGGCCAAGCAATTAATGACTCACACTTTCCTTGTTTCCCCCTAGATTATAACCTACAGGGACTACCTGCCTCTTCTGCTGGGAACCAGTTTCCAGGGTTTGATTCCTCGCTACCAGGGCTACAATGAGTCTGTGGATCCTCGAATATCCAATGTCTTCACTCTGGCTTTTCGTTTTGCTCATGCCTCAGTTCCCCCAACTGTTGACCGCTTAAGTCAAAGTTACAAACCCATGGGTCCCAAAATTCAACTCAGAAACGCCTTCTTTGCTGTCTGGAGGATCATTAAAGAAGGTAAAGCCTTTCTTGCACCTCTGTTTATTTCATTCAGCCTTTTTTGCCCTCTCTGGATGCACTCCTGCTTCAGCCAAACCTAAAAGTGGTTTGCATTAAATTTGTTGAGTGACCTTTACTACCAGGCAGTTTTTCCCAACGTGGCTGCAGTCAAATGTGGCTCATCTTATTATGAAGCACGCAGTCTGGTTGCTTAATTGCTGTAGACTCTGACAATTTTATTCAAAGTATTTTCTGTTTAATTCTTGAAGTGCAGGAAAATTGATTCTCTTGTATTAGAAGCTTATAGTTAAATATAAGCTGCATTCAGCTCTCCTGAGCCTCTCACACACACACTTGCCACCCTGCACTGCTCACAAGTCCCTCTGTAACCGTTGCAGGTGGTATTGACCCCTTTCTCCGGAGCCTGATGGCTAATCAAGCCAAGCTGATGACACAGCAGCAAATGGTTGTGGATGAGCTCCGGGATTGGATGTTTGAGCAGGTTGAAAGGATTGGATTTGATTTAGCCGCGCTTAACATGGAACGTAGCAGAGATCAGGTAAGTTGGCTGCGGGAGCTGAGCTTCCAAAGAAAAACAAGTGGAAATCAGACACTCCTGAGGTTGAACATGGAGAAACTTCTCCAGCCCGTGCTCAGCTGAAATTACTGCTTCCTAAACCTTTTCATAATTTCTGTACAGCCATAGGTAAGTGGATAGGAGGCTGAGCAGTGAAACCAAAGCCTGGCTGGAGCTGGAGGAGACAAGTGGAGACTTGTGACCAGAAGAACATAGGGCATTGCAAAGAGCAGAGCCAAGTGTTCAGTAACTGCGCCATTTGTATTGCTCTTCAAATGGCAAAATTGGTTAAGGACCTCCACAACAAATTTTTGGGAGCAGAACTGGGGCCAGATGTCCCCCGTGGCTTCTCCCCAGGTATCTGTAGTGGTCCAGCCCAGCCACGCATGGCTGGAAGAGCAGATCACAGCATGAGAGGAAAGCCTCATTGTAATTTCTCTATAAAGACTGTGTCCCAGAAAAAAAGCATGTCAGAACCATTCTCAGGGCTCTGCAAGGTGCAAAACCAGTGTAATGGCATTGCGAGATGGTCTTGAGAAATAGATTGTTGATAGGACTTTACAACTGGTCGTGGGTGTGTTGTTGCCGAAAAGCGCTGTTAGGCTGATGTAAGTGCCTGGAGCTGCCGTGTCGGTAACGTCCTGGGAGATGCAATAGTGCTCACCTTGAAACTGTGATGAAAAAGGTACTGGATTCACCGGTTTTAAGCCCAGACAGAGGCTTTGCAATACATCCAGGTGTGTGATCAGTCACAGGCTCTGCCTTTGCTGCAACAGAAGGCTGCGATGTTTCCATGCTGTCTCTAGGAACATTATTGTGCAGAACCTGATCTAAACCACAAATTGTGAACTTACAGCCTTGACGGCTGCTCCACTGCAGCAGAACAGACGTGTATTCCCAGTGTGAATCTGTGTTTAGCTCCTAGCGTTTGGGTCTCAGCCCAACCCCAAGTGTTACTGCACTCGGTGTTATACAACCTATGAAAGTGATGACAGTATAGCAAGATCAAAAAAGCTTCCTAATTCTTTTTCTGATAAAGCAAATTCTCAGTCTTCTTGAATTGTTTGATAGTGGTGTGATCCAGGCACCATATGCTGTGTCTTTTTTTCTGAATTCTCCCCAATTTTTAGACATCTTGCTCACAGCTCACTGCTGCAGCAGCAGCTCATCTCTGCACCTTAACAGTTCACTGGGCTGGCAGGTAGGAGGATGCGTTAGCGCTCCACAGACCTTTCCTCTGCATAAGTGGCCATTTGATAAGACACTGAGTCACAAATTGCCCGTTGCTGGGTGCGTGCCCTTTCCACCAAGGTGCAGAATTATGCACCAGTTGCGGCCCCGTGGATTTTCAGCTGTTTGCAGTACAGAAAATGAGTCCAGCTGGCAAAGTCCACTGGCCCACTCCCACCTGAAGTAACCTGTGCTACGTAGAGCTCTCTTTGCAGTGTGGGGTGGCTTGTACCTGTGGCTAGACACGGACACGAGGGAGGTCAGGTGTGGGGAAGTACTTGGCCACTGTCCTGTTGTACAACAACATCTTGTCCAGGTTCACTTCCAACAGAGGTAATATCAAAGAGTTTTGTGAAGACTTCTCTCCTGTGGCTCTGCCTGAAGGTATCTGAAGTTGTATGCTCCCTGACCTCCTTTAGGGTTCCTGGGTCCCAGTGAAGATGAGGCAGCCATTAGGTGTGCCCAGAGCCTTCATCTGAGCACCCACAGCACAGGGTTAGGGGCGGCCACAGCACACGCAGGATCAAGTGCCTGCACACAGATCTCCTTTGCTACTTGAAATGTCCTGGGGACACTCCTCTGGCTCTCTGCTGCAGCTTCGGCAAGGTGTGGGTCTCCCATAGTTCCTCCATCACATCAGCAGAAGGTTGTTCTGGATAATCCCTGGCTCTGGAGCCTGTGCACAGGCACCTGCATTGCTGCTGAGTGGAACAGCAAAGCAGTGCTGGAAGGTGGTGGAGCAACTCCCACTAGCAGAGATCACTTGCAAAGACATAGCCCTTCCACAAACGGCATTGAAATGCCAGGCAGGATGTACTGGCTGTGGAGGAGTGAAAAGTTGATGGCATTAACAGAAATAAAGAAATGTTTAGAAAGATGTTTTAAACATATAGGGACCCTATCTGTGTCCCCAGCTTTGGGAAAGAAAGGAAAAAATCTTTACAGGAGGGAGAAACATGTTACTGATCTGTCTGCTTTGATATCCAACTACTTGCAGGTTATAACTCCTGGAGACAATTCTGTGGGCTCTCGCAGCCTTCTGGATTGCAGGCACTTGCTCGAGTGTTGAAGAATCCTAATCTGGCGAAGAAGTTCATGCAGCTGTATGGGACACCAAAGAACATTGACATTTGGATTGGGGCACTTGCAGAGCCCTTTGTGAATGGAGGCAGAGTTGGGCCTCTCATGGCTTGTCTCATTGGCACCCAGTTCAGAAACATTCATGATGGGGACAGGTAAGAGAGGAGCTGGGGATTCAAACCCCAAAGGACAGAGGGAGACAGGAATTTATGCATATTTCTTTATGCAGATTTGGAAACTGTTCTTGTTTGTTGCTTTTTTTTATTATTATTATTATTCCAGATGTTTTTTTCCCTTTCTGGTGATGTTCTTATTGCTTGTCCAGATGATGGTTGAGATCCTAGGCTAAGATCCTTTCCCAGCCAAGTGTTTTCACTTTCAGACCATTCACTGCCAATCACAAATTGTGCAGACTGGATTGCCCTTCTCCATGCTGATGGTCCTCACCCAGTGTGAACATTTGAGCTCTGCTCCTCCTGCAGACACCTGTTTTCGGGGAGGCTCATATTACTGTGTATTCAAACCTCAGCTCACTCCAGCAAAGGGAAACTATATATAAATACCTTAACCAGAAGAACAGGTACAGCTCTAAAGGTGGGAAAACCAGGATCTAGATGGATTGACTTCACCAATTAGAAAAAAAGCTGTCAGGTTTAATTAGCCTAAATAGCTTGCACTGATAGTAGATGCTCAGCATCTGCTAGTGTGGTGGCTCATGCTCTGGGTAGTTTTGAAAATTTGCCTGCAGACCAAGGGAAGTTGCTATAGGACTAACACAATGTCAGGCTTTGCAGGGAGTAAAAGAAATTAATTGTTCTCTCTTAGTTAAGTCTTAGCTCAGCCCAAGCTGCTTCCCTGGCACTGGTGGCATTCCTGTACCCTCTCTGTGGGTCTGTCTGCTTCTTCTGGGCTACTGCGCCCTGCAGAAGTTAAACATCTGTCCACCTCCCCATCTCCTGAGTTTACAATACACAGCTTTGCACCATCGCAGTGTCTTATGCACCTCTCAGGGGCCTTAGAGATGATTTTTCATTGCTTCTCCTTTCCACCCCAGTTCTGAGTTGGAACCCTGTGGTCTGGGTCATGTCCACCCATGTGGACATGTAGCAGTGTTTGGCCTTCACTTGCACCAGGATATGGGTGGCTTGGGGTTTGCTTGCCAGGCACAATAATTTGAGCAGTGTCGTGTTTGAAACATACCTGAAGTCCTCCTCTGCCTTGAAGATGCTCAGGGGGATCAGGTGCAGAAATGAGTTACAATGCCCCATTTTAAGCTGCATTTCTGAGGCAAGGTCCTGCACTTGCTAGCAATATAGCCTGAAAATGGGATCATGACCAGTGTTTCTGGCAAACTGTTCTGCCTAGAAAGACTTACTATGAGCTCAAACCCTAGTACTGGGAGCTTAAAAACAGTCTAGTGCACATCTAGAAATCCTGTTCTTATGGCAGGATACAAGAACAGATTATTTTTTTTTTAAAGACAGTAATTACAGGGCTGGCTCCAGCATGACAATCCTGTGGACATAACCACAGCTTGCGCACAGGACAGTATGTGCAGACTTTCCTAGTTGAAAGAGGGTGCCTGTATCTCATTTGAGGGAACACAGGACAAGGCTTTGATTCTACTGCAGCTTTACTATAGGTCCATGGCAGAAAAGCAAGCTAAACTATCCAGCTGGTGAGTCAGGGCTCAATTTAAGTAATAGAAATTTAAATTTCTTCTTGGCAAAAGAAATGTGTTATTGGTGTTAGTGGGAAATAACGTTGCAGGAGTCTTGAATGTGAAGAAGCCAGAAGGCAAAAATCTCTTATCATCTTTCTCCTGCAGGTTTTGGTGGGAGAAACCAGGGGTTTTTACTCCTTTGCAGCGCTGTTCACTGGCCAAAATCTCCTTGTCACGAATAATATGTGACAACACCGACATCTCTAAAGTACCAAGACACATTTTCAAGGCTAACAGATACCCTTGTGGCTTTGTGAGCTGCAGCAAGATCCCAAAGCTGGACCTCATAGCCTGGAAGTCAACGAGGACCAAGGAAGCTGCAGAGCAAGGTATAAGCTTCAAACAGCAGGTAGCTCCTGCCTGCAGCTGTGGGAGATAACCAGACCCTGAGGATCTGAAACAGCTGCCTAACACAGGTCTGAACATATGTGTCAGGCATGTATCTAGCACATGTGTAGATACGTAGTTTCCTCAGGTCCACCGTGAGTAGTACCGCCAACATGCAGATTTTCCAGCATTGGCATTACAAGACCAAGCTAAGCACCCTGCTTTGGGATTTTTCTCATTTACAGGCCTTTTTAGTTTAGCTCTTTGCTGTTGATGCCTGTGCTTTTCTGTATGGGGAGTGATGCCCGGCTCGAGGAAGCTGGTCTTTCTGTCTAGCTGGTTGGTCTGTATTTTGCACAGCTCCGAGCAGGCTGGCAGCTCATTCTGGTCAGGCCAAAAGCAGCCCTGCGCTTGGACAGAGATCCCCACTTAATGGAAGAGATTGAGGTGTTTGATTTCTGCTAGGGAAGTTTTGCCTGTATTTACAATATTTCCCTCGGCTGCCTCAGTATTTGTAAAATTCTTGAGGTTTAATGTTTTTCTTCCAAAATACTCTCTGAAGTAGAGAGGGGAAGTAGAGGTAGGAAAGAGTGGCTCTCCCCTGGGAGCGGTAGACTGCTAACAAAACGTCATCTTTCCTTTGCTGTGACAGTCAGCCCTGCCACGCTCTCCTGTTGATATCCAGGCTGTGAGAAGGAGCAAACCTCCACTGTCAGACAACTCCACCTGCAGTCAGCTCCCACTTTCTGTGAGGGTGGTTCACCATATTCTCCACAGCGTTATCAGCTTGGAAGTGTGGCAGGGTACAAACGTAAATGCCATCCTCATGTGCTGGCAGCGTTTACATTGGATATTAGGAAAAATTTCTTTGCCAAAGAGGTTGTCAAGCATTGGAATGGGCTGCCCAAGGAGGTGGTGGAGTCACCATACCTGGAGGTGTTTAAAAAACTGCAGATGTGGCACTTAGGGCCATGGATTAGTGGTGAACTTGGCAGTGTTGGGTTAATGGTTTGACTCAGTGATCTTAAAGGTCTTTTCCAACCCAAATGATTCTATGGTGCCAGAAAAAGTGAGACCTGTAGGATCTTGCAGTCAAGGAGGGATCCCAGGAGGTCTTTAGAGCAATCAGGACTAATACCAGAGTTATCAGTCCCTCTTCTCTAGCTTAACCTGTGGAAATCAGCCACGTAAGATAACAGGGAGCTATGGTGTGTCCTGTTCTCCTTTGATAACACATTGCTTTTTATGTCCTGTAGAAGAAACACCTGGTGACTTTCAATGCTGAATGTTGAGGATTTGCCAGAAGTCCAGACTTGGGAAGCTGCTGAGATGGATTATTATTTTTTACTGTGTTTATGCTTTTACTGCCTCAAATGTTTGGGCATGATTGCTGTCATCTGCTCAGTTTAGTTTGCATGAAGTCTTTTCAGCGAGATGGATTCCAGCGGTCAAAGAACTTCATGAAAAGATGTCCCAGAGCTGTGCAAGTCACTCAATATTCAAAGCAAAGCAAAATGAGTTATCCAGAGACTGGTTCCAAATCAAACCATCTGCTGGCTTAGGCAATTGCACATACGCTGTGTTCCCGTAAGCTTTACTGTCAAAAACATGTTTTGGACCCTCCTTTCAAAATTGCCAGCCTAAACAGAAAGAGACTGGGTCATTGGAATAACTGCTTATTCTTTGTCCCGATTCTGTAAGTACAGAAAAGTACATACTTCAGTTTCCAAAGAAAAACTACTTATTTCACTGTGCCTTTAGATGAAGCAGAAATAGCTATCAGGCACCCCAAACAGACTTGCTTAAAATGCCCTGTTTTGGGTTTTGCTTGAATATGGAATGAAGAAATTGTCCACATGGAAGCAAGCTGTTTTTTCACCATTTTTTGCCCTTAGTCCAGAAAGCCTAAGGCATCATCTAGTGTGACAGAAATCCATGACAAGTTATACCTGCAGCCTGGCACGAGCCAGTGTGACTTACCCCTGGGCTGTGGAGCTGGCGGGATGTGTCCTGGCAAAGATAAGAACAGTTTTAATGTACAAGAAAGTAAAAGCCAATCTGGTTTTACTCCAGCTTTGTCCCCTCAATATCTTTTCGTGAAAGGGATCAAAACCACTTTCTCCTTCCTCTGTAGTCTGCTATGTTACTGTTATCGATTAATAAACTGCAATTTTGAGCTGAGGCGAAAATGTTCCTTGCACTTTGAGCGGAGGATGGTGGTAGGTTTTGTATGGGAATATTGGAAAAGTTGATTCAAGAACCCGTGTATTTTTAATGAAAGGAGGTATTTCTTGCTGAAATCTCTGACCCATACTCCTGTGTCATGTGGCAGTATGAAGTATTCCACAGCGGAAGGGCCAGTGCAGGATGTAGTTCAAACAAACACTTGACAATAATCTCCTCCTTATCACCCCCAAAACATGTCTGCGAGATCTTTGGCGAGAAAGAAGAGACATAGACACTGACTTGTTCCAGCATTTGGCCAAGATGGAGGGGCAGTGCTGGGGATAATGCTGCAGGGTGTGTAGGTGGATAAACATAAGCCTGGGCATGTTTTGAAGGCAGAAAGCATGCAAACATGCTCTGGAGTGGGTTGAAGCCCCATGTTTCTTGGGTAAGTTCCCAGTGCTAGAACTACAAGGGAGTCAACAGATGGGTGTGAGATGCCTGACGACATGGGGGGTGTCTGTCTCTCTAGCTTTGGTTTTCTAATACTAGTTAACAAACTAACACCTGCACATCCAGCATCTGTTCAGCCCCTTGGGACAGAGGGGATCTCATTCATTATTGTTTGACTTCAGCAATTAACTTAAGGGAGAGGAACTGACCTGCTCAAAATCACGCATGATCTTTCTGGTTGCCCTAAGCACAGAGGGCCTATTTTTCCAATTTTCACCAAGCACAAGACTGAAATTTGGGAAATCTAATCTAGCCCATCAACTTGATCAAACTGCTCAATCAAGCCTATGACACACACGTGTGGCAGGATGCAACCTGTTGCAATAGAACTGCCTGGAGGGTGCCTGTCCTGGCTGGTGGAGCCACTGCAATGGGGTACGCAGCCTGCAGGAGCCAGGACGGGATCATTTGCCCTGTTCAGCCTCTGCTGCTGATTTCAGAAATGCAGCTCTCCCTCCCGGCTCTGGTGGGGCCTCTCATCCACTTTCTTTCCCACCTGCAGCCTCCCCCAGCTGTTTCAGCTCAGAGAATGGATGTCCATCTTGCTCAGGACATCCTCACAGTGATGACTACACTTCACTTGAGTGGAGGCCTGCCAAAGTGGTCAGTGGGATGGAGTGCATGATGTACAAAGAAAGGCTGAGGAAGCTGGATTTGCTCAGTCTGGAGAAGGGGAGAGGGGGTGATTTCTTTGCAGTCTTCGACTTCCTAATGACTAGCTATGAAGCCAGATGCTTCTCAGAGGCACACAGTGAAAGGATAAAGGGTGATAGACACAGGTTACAACAAGGGCAATTCCCATTAGACAAAGGAAAACATTATTCTCCGCGATAGTAGTGCAGTCTGGACACAGGGACCAGAAAGCTAGTGGGATCTCCATCCTTGGAGATTCTCCAGACTTGCCTAGGCAAGGCCCTGGGCAAGCTAATCTGGGTTTGGAGTTAACTGTGCTCTGAGTAGCTGGTTGGCTGGCAGACCTCCAGGGCTCCCATCCCATCTCAATTTTTCTGTGATTTACAGTGATAAACTGTTTTATTTTCCAGCTCACCGTTCAACTGGCTGTGCTGTGCACTGCCTCCATGGGTGCAAGTCCTATAGCACAGGCTGTTCTAGCCTGTTGCGTTACATTTCTGTCAGGGCTGTCCAGATGCCATGGAAATCTTCATGAGTCAGGATGCATTTTTTTCTAGAAACTCTTCTCCTGTCATTATGAAAATTCCCATCTATGTCTTTGCTCATAAGTAGGCATTCAAAGCTAATCTGTAAATCTTGTAAAACTGAGCAATGCATGGATTCATCATGGAGCTGCAGACAGTGCATGATATTTTCCTTGGTCTTCATGATCTATTTCTAATATATTTACCTTGGAATCTCTCTGAAGTTTTTAATATCAGTGTTAATGTTATTTAACTGAGTAGTAACTGCATGCACTAGATGAGTTCCTTTTAGTACTGTTCTCCTCCTGAAGACTGGGTGGCTGATGTGATCCTTGGCACTGAGCAGTCCCAACGCTTTGCCCTTTGATAACTTGTTCCAGTCTGTTCCAGTGGAGCTATTTGTGTCTGCAGTTTCCAATGGGAATTGCTCCCATTTCAGAATCAATTCCCCATATTTCATCCTGAAATCATTGCTTTTGCATTTAGGAGTCAACTGTGAACTTAAGCAACTCTTCTCTCTTTGTAGCGTTGCTGTATCGGCAGCAGTCCATTCTCTTTTGAGCCTTCATTTGCTTACCGCGAACAAGACCATTGTCTTCGCCTTTTCCCACTAGATTAGATCACCCTCCCTGCCTCCACCTCTCTCTTCTGGCCAATGTGTGTGGCTTAGCAGAGCTGGTGAGTAGGAGAGTCATTTAAGCTGCATGATGAGAGTTCATGATACGAGCAAGCCCCTCCTCTTCCTAAGATTCACTTGAATTGAGCCAGGCTTTGGAAAGGATGCAAAGACCCAGGGGCAAAAGGGAGTCAACTGAGCATGGATCCATTTGTCTGGAAACAGGAGCTTCAATAAAGCTGTAGCTTCTGAAAACACCTTGCAGGTTAGGCAAGATCTGACTGCTTTTGAAATGGAAGCATGGGGGATCTCGGTGCTAGGGATTCTTGCAACAGAAGAAAATTATAGCTGAGAATTTACTATCTGTGTGTTTGGAGCGTAAATGTTTTGTCAGATCTGTGCTGACTATCTCTCCATGGTGAGATGGGAATGCCATGATTTTTACTATCACTTTATGTCCTTGTCTTTTTCCATACTCTGAGAGACACTTACCAGCTGTTGAAAAGCCCAAATAATCATAAGCCTAGCTTCAGACTCCTGCATATCTGATGTCTTCTCGAGAGTGTGTCTGTTCCCAGTGCTCTGAGTGTGCAGAGTTACTTTTCTGTTCAGAACAGCTCGGCAATGCCCAGGCGATGTTGGCCACCCCTCAGCTGGGTGGTCTGTGGAGAACCGCTCCTCCATCAGCTGGCCACGACGAGGGTCTAACAGGGCCTCACGCCTCTAAATCTGCTTATGTGGGTCCTTCTCTGGCTATGCTTGGTTTCGACCATGTGGACACCACCATTTATGTTGAAGACATTTTTCTGTCTTTTCCTCAGGTTCAGGATCTTGTGTTCTATGTAGACCAGCTCTGTTAGGGTTGCTGTGCTCCTTTGGGTAAATCATCACCTTGCTACAGCTTACTACCTGTTCAGGAGTGCACTGTGTGCTGCAGGAACATCATTTCCTTACAGCCTTGATGAAAGTATGCAAAAATCGCTGTCAGTAACTTAAAATAAAGCTTTTTTGTGCTTTGTCATGAGATCCTATTTGCACATGTTCTAGGTTAGTCTTCATGTGCAGAGTTGTGTAAGATGTTCCTCTTGCACTGGGAACCTGACAACAGCAGGCTTGATTTGAAAGCTACGGCCATCCTTGGAGGACCACCACACAAAAAGCCTTTCACTGGCATTGTGTTTTAGGAGCCTCTCTCCTGGCAGGTCAGGATGAACCAGCTGCGCATCCTATCAACCTCCACCCAATTATGAAAAGCCGTAACTGATATTGGTGAGATATTAAGAAGGTTAATAAGCATTAGGGAGGTAACTGTTTGCCAGATCAGACCTTGGATACGCATGAAGAGCCATGGCAAGTCTCTGTGAACCATCTCCAGAAGGGAGCTGGTCTCTGTAGCACCGGTACAGAAGGGTCACAGAGCCTGGATCCAGCGAGCACACGTGAGGTGCTTGTCTTTTCCATGTCCTGGTGCAGGGATGGTGTGGAGGATGTGGACAAAGCTCTTTGCTTTGGCTGCTTCTCCTGTGGCTGCAGGGAAGCCTTGGGAGAGCTGAGCAGTCCCTTCTCTCCAGTTTTTCCACAAAAGAAAAGAAAGGGGCCCTGGCTAAGCCAAGGGAGCAGGGGGCACAGGGAATGCCTTCATTATCATGCTTTCCCTCAGTTTCTTCATATAATATTACTGAGGCTTGTCCATTTCACTATTCTCGGGCCTTTGATCTTGTTCTTTAGGTTGCAGACGACAGTCAGTGTGGTTTTATGGGTCCTCACACTATTGATTTTTGAGAATCTGCAGCTCTCAGTCCTGGCTGGAATTTATTATTATTATTACTTGTTTGAGTGACAGCCGCTTCAGCAGTGTGCAGATGATGGATCATGAAACTTCACTTTCTCAGCCTAGTCACTGTACTTACCACAAAGATCCTTTTGATGTGGTGGTTTTAGGAGCTGAAATGCCGTTGGAGCGCTCCCAGGTTATACTTGCATTTTCTTGATTTACTTCTTACCTAAGCAGATGCTGCTTAAACATGTGCCTGCCTCTGGCCATGAAAACATCAGGAGTACCTGCTCTTGCTTTGTCTTCTTGTCTAGACATGTGGCACTTTTGGCACTTTTGGCACTTTTCCCACTCTACTTGAGGAGCATCCAGTTGCTCAGCTTGCTCCTTCCAGTCCCTAGATGTTTTGGGCAGGAGCTGGCTGCTAGGATCACTGGTTTGGTCTTTCTCTCCTCCATAATGCTAATTTCTGATTTCTTGCACATCTCACAGCCAGCTCACTTGTTGGTGAGGCTCAGTGCTTGCACAGAGAGCGAGACGGTCTGTGTGCCCAACTCACCCCACTCCCTCCCGTTAAAGATTTTCTTAGAAGCTCTCAGGACGTCTACACACGGAGCCTCCCTGAAGGGGGGCTGGCTCCCCGTTGCTCTACCAGCCCAGAGCCACACACCCCCCGCACACAGGCAGCCCTGCTGTTGCGTGTTTGCCAGCTGGCTCCCACCCACGGCACTGCTGGAGTGCCCTTGCTAAACCGGCTTCCCATGGTAGTTTAGCTCCGAGCAGCAAGCGCAGCCTTTCTGGAGCATCACTCCCTAATCTCGTTCCAGCTTTGCGCCACCCACATGTAGCTGACCAAGGGAATCTGAACTCTTCTCCACAACACTGGGTGCTCGTGACTCATTTACTGCTCAGTGCAACACTCCTCTGGTTGACACTGGGCTGGCAGGATGGAGCTTTTGCTCCTTCGCTACCCATTTACTTTTCTATTCATTGCATTTCTAGTTCTTTACCAGGTGAATCCTGCATTCAGATACTTCTGCAAGATGACCTTCTATAAGTTGTGGGTCTTCACCGTAAGCATTCTGGTTATTATGTTGAGTATTCCTCGTGGACGCGACGCAGAAAACATGAAGTAAGTTGTCTGTGGCTTCTTTCTGCTCGGGGCACTGACAGATTCAACTTGCACTCGTTTTGGAGGGTTCTGGGATCTGCACTGCAGTGGGGAGACACAAGTTGTGTATCAGTGTGGAAAGCTGACAGGCCCTGTAATGCAGAGGAGGGATGTAGGTTTAAGGACTGTATTGGAGTCAATAGAAAGAATAATGAATCATGGAAGGAAAGGATGTAAAAGGTGACATTAATTTGACAAACTGGGTAACTCCAACCAACTGGACGTAATGCACAGCTAAAGTAACTTGCTGTTTTCAGTAAACCTCTCCTATCTGGTCTCAGAGCTGTATTTCCCTCTTCTGTGGGGCTGATCATGCCCTTCCTAAGCTCTGGTGAGGAAGCCTCTGCAGGTGATCTCCTCTTTCTCAACTTTATTCTAACCCAGCGCCCACCTGAACAGGCACAAGACTGTTACCACGGCGGAGTGCTGGCACCTGCATTGTCACTGGTGTCTCTAGCCCGGTGACACCAGGTCCAGCAGTCTCTGAACCTTCCCCCTTGCTGCCCATCCTCCCCTCCACCAGTTCCTGCCTCTGCAGAGGGCTGCCCGCTGGGTGCACGCCTGTGGCTAGCAGCAGTGGGCATTAGTGACTTGGGGTGTGAGTTGAAAGGGGCTAGAAACTGACTCTGCTACACGTCAGCATAGTGCTTGTAGCCTTCTAAAGTGCTGCAGAGGCTGAATTTACCACTTCATTGCTGTATGCTACAGTGGGAGTTTGTATCTCCTAACTGAGCATCAGCCTTTTGCTTTAAGGAATTTTATCCAGTTCTTGACTTTTGTGCCTGACTTTTATTCTTTTCATTGTTTTCCCAGTATCTGTTAAAATATGACTCCCAGAATTGCAGTCTAATGTCACCTAGAGGCAAAATCACCTCTCTCTTCACAGCCTGGGCAACAGCAGTTAGGCACGTGTTTATTGCAGCCTGTGTTCATGATTCAGCAAGCTGGGCAGGGAAGTAGAATACAAATAGGTGCACTCTTAATTTGGGCATTATCTAATCTGGCTGATCTGCAGAATTGCTGTAGCTCTAGTTCCTAGGGCATTCGTCTAACCTGGTTTGAAGAAAACCTGCTAAATGTATTTATCTTCTCTAAAGAAATGATAAGCTGAAGAGACATACTAGTTGCTCTTCTCCAAGTCATGGGTCAAGTCTGGGACTGCAGAGAAACAGGCTGCTGTGCAGGAGCAGTCTGTGAGATGGGCGGGTTAGGAAGAATGGTGTTTGGTCCCTTTACCCAATTTCAGTGTCTCTTTGGATAATGCCTGCACCCCTTTTCCAGGTTTTTGCGCATGATGTTCCTGCCACTCAAATACATCTTTGGTCTCAAGATAGTGGTGAAGGGCAAAGAGAACCTCAGGACTAAGAAACCTTTCGTCCTTGTGTTGAATCATCAGACCTCCCTTGACATTATGGGTATGTGGCGATCCTGCCTGCTGCTCGTGGCCCCAGCTGTCTGTAGGGGAGGGGAGGATGAAAGTACCGCAGGCAGAGGGGCAGGAGTGGCAGCTACATAGTCCATTACCAGCTAGCCCCAAGCCAGGGCTGATCTCCAGGATACTAGAGCCAGGGTTGTTCTGCACAGTATTAGAGGTATTTTCAAGCTAAATCAGCTTTATCCTTTCCAAGAGAATGGGGATGAGAGTGTCAGTGGACCACAGCTGTGTCATAGCTGCTCTCATTCAGTGCCCAGCAATAGTCTTCCTTTAAGCGAGTGGTTAGTCTGGAGACCCCCAGGACCCCTTTCCCAACGTTTTTCTGATCCTATGAAGCTGGATGGGTGATGCAGGCATGGCAACTCCCAGAGCAGAGCTCTGTAGCCCAGAATCTGAAGGAAACCCCAGTGCAGGTGACAATTTGTTCTGTCCTTGTTCTCCTTTTCTAGTGATGATGGAGATCTTACCAGATCGCTGTGTGCCCATTGCGAAGAAGGAAATCCTATACATGGGCACTTTTGGCCTAGCATGCTGGCTTTCAGGAATTATTTTCATTGACCGCAAGAAAAAGGAAGAGTCTATCACAACCTTGACACAGGTGGCACACTCCCTGCACAAAGAAAAAGTGAGTGGGGAGGACTCTGGCAAGGAGGCACTGGAAAACATGAGCCTTGATGTGGCTGGAAAGGGATCTTTGGGCTGGGCACTGAGCAGAATGGATAAGAGCATCTCTGGTGGGTTCAGTGTTTTGTGTGTCCATAAAGTGCTTGAAGTGGAGGAAGAGGATGTCTCTGCACAGTCAGGAGCAGACAGATCAGTCCCAGAGGAGTACGCTTGTGCAGTGGCTTAGAATAGCAACTGGAAGTCCCTTCAGCTCAATGTCTTCTCCCTCCTGCAGGTCTGTGTCTTGCTTTTCCCTGAAGGAACTCGCAATCATGGTGGCTCCATGTTGCCCTTCAAACGTGGAGCCTTCCAGCTGGCTGTGAAAGCCCAGGTGAGAGCCACCTGCCTCCTGCCCCTTGGGGTATGGGTCGCCTGCCATGGCCCCCCAGCAGCCAGGGCTGTGTGACTCCTGGTTCCTGGCTTCCCTTTGGATCAAGTGTGCATCCAGGAGCCCATGAGCAGCTTGCAAGTTGCACAGGAGGGGGCTGTTTCTGGAATGAGTGGAAAACCTTCATGATTCAGCTTGAGGAAAAAAGTGGGGGGACCTTAACAAGAGCCCTGGACCTGCCATGGGGAGTTTCTGCTGAACAGGTCTCTGTACATTAATTTGGCAATCCATGCATTGTTGGTCTAAATACAGAGATGAAAATGCAAAACCCGACAGTGAAGACATAGAGTGATACAGTTAAATGAGCTAAATATCCCATTAACCCTCTGAGAGTTTACTGTGAAGGTGTCTGGGATAATTATCAGCAAGGTGCAAGATTCACCGAAGAAGAGCGGTTCTGTTTTAGGGAAGGAATGGGGAAATTTGTCGATTCATTGTAGATCACCTCCCCTCCAGGTCCCTGTTATTCCTGTAGTGATCTCTTCCTACTGCAAATTCTACAACCAGAAGGAGAAGAGATTTACAACAGGTGAGGACGGCTCAGGGTAAAGTATGGGCTGGGTGTTGGTGCAAGCCCAGACCTTGGAGGAAGCCATGAGGTGAGTGGGCAGAGGACTATGTGTGATTTGGAGATAGCACCAAGGCAACAGCAGTTTCTGTCTTCTTTGGAGGGGAGGGAATGGGAGATTTCAGGCACCACTTTTGCCTCTCCCCTTGGATTTCTCACAGCTTGCCTGGTACCTGTATAAGGGAACCTGGAAAAGCAGCAGCCCTGGGGCAGGTCCTGGCCCTGGCCCCCACACACTGTCTTTGGAGCTGCAAGTGCATGGAGAGCTGGGAAACAAAAGCAAACATGGACCTCTCAGCAAAAGCCACCCTGAGAGTGCATCTCCTCCCAGTTACCATGCTTCATCCATTTATGATGATAAAACATTCTGCTGGTCACTGATGAAATTGTATGGGGAAAAAATGGTGCAAGTCTTGGGCTTCCAAATGAAAATGCAGGAAAAAAAAGTTTCAAATTCCAACAGAGAAAAGTAACCCATCTTGTTCCTCCACTTCCTTTGCTGACACCCACCCCAACATGGGCTTCTGCCACTTCCCACCCTCCCGCGGGCCAGCCCTGCTGCCTCCTGAGGGAAGGATTTGCACCTGAAATTCTCATTCCTCCCATTGTCTGTCCTGGGTGTAGTCATTCCCAGCAGGCAGACACCTGGAAGAGACAGTCGGTGCAAATGTTAAACACTGCACCATCTGTTTCTACTAATCTTTTGCCTGCTGGGTCTGTCCTCTCTCTGTGGGCCACACACAAAAGCCTTTTGGCACTGGAAGGTTCCCTGAAGGCGCACCGACAGGAGCATGAGCAGGGATGCCAGCCCGCTCCCCCTTACGTGCCCCCCAAGGCAGGGCGCTGCTCTGGGAAAACAGAAGAGCACACTGCGAGGAGAACTTTGAAGCAGCGGAACCTTTTGCTTCAAGCAAGGCCAGCTCTAAAGACAGAAGAGTTTTCTCTGTGCCTTGTCCAGTTAAGTTTGGAGTAACTCCAAGGAAGGAGATTACACAACCCTCCTGAACATTTTACGGAAGACTCTTAAGGTCTTAATGCATAAGGTTGCATGTACATTGGCCTTTATAATAATCTCAGCCTGGGAGATCGTGGTTAGCTGACCTCTAAGCCCTTGTCCAAAGCCCTGCTAAACAGGTAGGACCTTCACTGCTGATGAAAGAGCCACAGTTAGCTTTTCCCGTACCTTCCCACTTTTCCCACCTGGAAGTTTTGCCAGGGCTGATTCTGAAGATGTGCTACGCACGGCCAAGATTTCTGCACACTGAGCAGGCTGATCCTCAGGTCAGGAGAGCTCGCCATGTCCACAGTGGCTCTGGGCATGCTGATGAGCTTCTGGAAAGCCCAGCTGTGTCCAGTGTGTGCCCACGGTCAGGCATGGAGCAAGTCTGGTACTTGCTGGATGTCTGTTACACCCCAACAGACCAACGCTTTCAGCGCAGCCCCATCATCACTCAGCTTTGTCTGTAGGACCAAGTGAAGCGTAGTAGACTGCTGAGATACCAAGCCCAGCCTGGGCTGCAAGATGTGCAGGCGGGCAGCATGCCCTCTTTTGTGAAGCTCTTCTCCACACTTCTGTTTTGCCTCCCTTGCATGGCTCTGCTTGCAACACTTCTGGATCTCATTTCCTAGCACACGTGTAAAGGCATGCAAGAAAGAAAATAACAGCCACAGCCCAGACCCTCAGGTGGATGTCTGTGCAGGCAGAGTCTTGTCTTCGCTGGCCAGAGCAAGGGTGACTGGGTGCAAGAGCAGAAGAGGATGATGACATTTCCCCAGTATATTTATATATGCATATGTACATGCATACATACATATACAGACAGATATATATATAAACTGTTTGCACCAGTCCGTTGCATAGGCACTTTGCAAGAGCAGTATGACACACCTTGGCCAAACAGGGAGTCCTGGGTGCAGTTCCTCTCATCCCAAAGCCTGTTTCTGGAACGAGGGACTCTGCTGACTTTCATATACATAGATCAGAGCACAACCAGTTTGGATGTGTTGTATAACAGACATCTCATTCTCTTTGCCATGATCTAGATATACCCAGAGGTCTTTCCACTGTGAAAACTTCCGTTTGAATCATTGGATTAGATGTATTTGGGAAGAGATTCACCTGTTTCTGTATTTATGATTTTTGTGGTCTCTGTGGATGGGAAAATCCTGGTTTGGTTTTTTGCTGTGTGCATCTGGGACATGACTGGGTTACAACACCACTGTTGGTATATGAAAGAGGTGGTTCCCTTTGTTTCTGTCTTTTTCCTTGGTTTGCATTGATCCCTCTGCTATACCTTCTCTTGCTCTTCTACAGCACCGCTGTATTTTCCTCTCCCTTTCTGACCCTCTTGCCTCACTCTTCCAGGAAAAAGCATCATCCAAATCCTGCCAGAAGTGGACACCGTCGGCCTGGGCCCAGATGATGTCCCCAAGCTCACCGAGCAGGTCCGTGACTCCATGCTCACCACCTTTCAGGGGATATCAGGAATGACTAATGGGGCTTCCCATTAGTGATCCTATCTTCCAGCTCCAGCTGCGTGTGTAGGAGCTGAGGGGAAAGGCATGGCACCTGCAGGAAGGTCTGGCAGCAGAGACAACCATGAATTACAACTTTGATGTACCAAAGACAGGCAAAAAGTCCACAGAGAAAGAAAAGCTTGTAAGTGGAGGTGGTGAAATGGTTGCCATGTTCCTTCCAGAGAACTGTGCCACCTGTGTGGACAGACACATGGTGGGTAGCTGGACATTTCTTTGCAATCATAACCCTGAGACCTTCTCTCCAGCTGGACCCCAGGCAGAGCTTGACCCTTCCTTTGATCATCACTGCATGCTTGTAATCACCTTTTCCTATACAAAACCAACAAGGTGGAGGCATATACCCCAAGCATGCGACCATCCTGCCTCGAGAAGTGGGTGTCTGGGGGTCTGAGGGCTGCCACATTCCCCTGGAAGCACACTCTGGAGAAGGCACTGTCTCCTACCTCTCTCCGTGGGGAGGACCTGGGAGGTACCTCTGCCATGAGAGGGGAAAGCCAAGGCAGCTTCGGGAGAGGGGAATTAAAGACCTGACATGTGCCTGCAGGGGCTGGTGGTTTCTTTGTTTTTCTTAGCCTTCCTTTTAAGCAAAGCATGGTCTTGTTTGCAGTGGCTGGGCAGATCTTGAAAGTGCGAGGCGAGCATGCCTGGGGACTCAGAAGCCAGAGGCAAAAGTAAAAATGTGTTGCTTAGTATCCTTGCTGTGCCCTAGTAACCTCATGGTTTGTAACACAATCTAGGTGTTTTGCAACTCAAATGCGCTCTGGGAGCTGCAGCTCCTGACTTCTGAATACTGCCTGGCTTTGCCCTGTCTTCTGTGTGTCAGAGGATGACATCTTGCCTTCCTCTGCCCAGGGTCACCACAGCCTTTCCCCACTCCCCACATGCCAGGGGCTCATGGAGCAGCACAGTCCCCAAGCTCCATGGCTTACGCGGGGCCTTGGCAGCCCCGTGGGTCCCCTGCAGCCCCCGCCGTGGGTAGGCAGCGTGGGGCACTGGGCTGAGTCGGGCATGCCTTGCTGGCATACCGCTGTGGCCAAGTGCGTAGTGCCAGTGCTGTCTGTAGCCATGGGTTCTTACCAAGCATCTCCTTCATTAATCCTCATCAGAGAGGTGCCTGCTGCACCTACAAGCTTCACTCATGACCCTACCTTAGGCTGCCACCTTCTTGCTCCCAATCCCCTCCTTCCCTTCCAGTTGTGCCAAGGAAACATGGAAACTTAACATGGATTTTACGTGTTTGGTATTCATTGACTTAATAGGGTCTTGGGAGCTATCCTACCAGCCAGGTGATTAATTTTTAGCCCTAGTGCTTGTGGTTTACATACCAGCCATCTTATGGTTTGCTTTTTTATGCTGGTATGTTTAGCTATGAACCATAGCCAAAGAAAGTTTTGGACATGTTTGACATACCAGGATTGATGGCAAACGTAGATGCGTGTATACAATGTATTTTATTACTGCTCAGCACACCCAAACGCACATGTTTGGTGTTTAATAAAACATTTAAATAAATTTAATAAAGCATTTAAATAAAAGACGTTTATAGGCTTCAAGATGCAGCTGCCATTCTCCAGGCTCTTCAAAGACTGAAATCGCACTGCTAATTAGAAACAGCCTGAGCAGTTTATGCTCTTGTGCAAAACAAGGAGATAAGGAAAGTTTTGATAAAGTTTACATGAACTTGCTAATTTCTGAGCAGGTACAAAGGATAAGGAATTTGATTTTGAAATTCAAGCACACCAGCTTCCAGATTTGACACCCATTCAGGACAGTAAGTAAAAAAAATTGTCTTGATTGTGCCTTTAGAGAGTTATAAAGCATCCAGCACCTAACCAAGCCTTGCACACCTCTAAACACTTTTTTTTTAGGACAACAGACAATAAAATGCAATCACCCTTCTATCTGAAGACTTACATTACTGGAAGCTTTCACAAATAAATTACAGAAAAAATCACAGTACAGCAAATAAACCAGCAGACATAGTCTTCAGCTCCTCTCTGGGAAATCATGTGCTGAGGTTCAGTCAACAGCAGTCAGCTGAGCCTGATGTACAGGCAGCAGTTTCCCAAGAGCAGCTCACTGCCACCGTTAGGAGTTTCCAGTGCTGGTCTGATGAGCAGGATTGGAAACTGTCAATGAAGCAGAAAAAGCTACTGAGTGGCAGAAAGTCTTTCCTGAGCACAGTATTTCTCCCTACAGTTTTATTTGACTCCATAGCTTAAGATAGGCAGTGGTGAATGGGTAATTGCATACCAGCTCATCCCTGTATCCTTGTACCTCTGAGACACTGCGGTGCCTCCAGCCCTATCAAAAGGTACCTCTGGAGACCCAGTATCAGGCATCCCTTTGGATGAGTGTTTCTGGGGCAATTTCTTGACACTCAAAAAGGTTAAACTTTCAGCAGCTGCTTTTTAACACCCTGGAATTTCACTCTCTCTAGGTTATGCAGTCACAGTGCAGCTGCCCCACAGCCTGGTGATAAAAGAGCCATGGGAAGTGGCTCAGTAAATTTAAGTGACCATAAGACTAAGTTAATAAAAGAAATCAGGAAGTCTCTATTGTTGAGAGAGAAGGTGAGCATCTGCTGGACTTGGATCCTAAAGAATGGGGTGAAGTCACTGTAATTTAGCCTTTGCATCAAGTGCAAATGACTTAACAGTGTCTCTCTCAAGTACAGTTAATCAAACTCAATACAGGAACTGCACGAGATGCTTTGTGGCCTGTGCCTTGCAGAAGGACAGAGTGGGTGATCCCCAGGTATTGTGATTCTCTGTAAATGGGTTGCCAGAAGGAAAAAATCCAATCCAGTCCATTCTGCTCATGTCATACCTGTCTTCTACAAGTCTCTGTTCTCTCCACATCATTTTCAACTGGGATAGCCCATGCCAAAAGTGTGTCACTAGGAGGACACAGCTAGTGTCCACATCTCTTACATGAAGACACTGGTTTAATGTCTTTCAAGAGTTGTAAACTCTGGCTGTGTGTGTTAAACTGCTGGTGTATCAGGCCATACAGTGTCAAAACAGTTCCAGATATACCTTAAAATGCTTTGAAGATTTAGGAAAGGCAAGGGGAGAGCAGGGGCTTGGAGCAACAGAGTAAGAGTTTGGAAGAGGCTGGCTATTTCTAATTGATTTATTCATGGACACCCTCCCTGTGAATTAAGTCTCCAGCTGCCCTGGAATAAGGTGGTTAGAGAAGGACACATTTGCAAGGGCCAGAACAGACTGGATTTTCAGGGATTTCCCATCTAGTTGAAGAGGAAGAGGCAGGCTAGTCAAGGATGATTGAGGTGATGGATTGCACAGAGACTAGGCTAACACCACCTCTGCCTCCAGCGGTGTCTGAGTGGGGCTGAATAGATGGTCAAGGTCTTTTGGGGGGCAGAGTCACTGTGATGAATTTAATTCTTTTACTTCTTTAAGCACAGAAGAGTCTGACCTTGTAGGGCATTTATGATTTGTGACAGACCTCAGACAACTGTGTACCTTTTGCGCCACTCTCAGGCTCATCTTTCCAGGGTGAGAGGTCCAGTGTGTCGATCTCATGGCAGTCAACGAAGTTCTCGGGATAGCTGTTGACCTTGAACACATCCCTGGGTATCTTTTTGATACGAGTATTATCACAGATCACCATTGGCAGTGAGATGTTTCTCAGTGCATGCAACTGCTGCTGAGTGAAAACTCCTGGTTTCTCCCACCAGAATCTGCAATGATTTTTTCAGAAGGAGCTTACAGTCTCCTTGAAGGCATTTGGTGCTCGTTTCTTGCCAAGATGGGGGTCTGACTAAGGTGAGCCTCTGCCAGATCCACCTCGATTCCTCAGGCAGCAGGCACACCCCTTTGGAAAGAGGTGTCTCCAGTGCAGCCAGGTCTGGATTCTGCCACTCATCTGCAGCAGAGAGGCTGCCTCTTCCACACAGCATCACCAGGCTGCTGGGATGCAGTGACTGACCCTCCCCTTTTGTACCCTGAGAGCAAATCCCACCTCAGGCAGAGGCTGCTGCAAATCACCCACGGTCTGGAGCTCGTGCTCCTCGACCACATGGGTCTGTAGGAATGGGCTGCAGAGTCCTTCAGCAACTGGGCTGAAATCAAGGTGTGAGCTTTGCTGGGAGCACTCACTGACGTGTTGGAGATGGGCTGGGTTAGCATGTCACATGAAATGTTGGCATTTTTCCCATAATAAATGACATGGGGAAGGTTTGCTCTCGGTTACCTACCTGTCCCCATCACGCAGGTTCCTGAATTGGGTGCCAATGATGCAGGCCAGGAGGGGTCCAACTCTGCCATGGGGAGCAAAGGGCTCTGCGATTGCTCCAATCCAGAGGTCAATATTGTCCGGTGTCCCATACAAGTCCATGAATTTCTTGGCCAGTTTGGAATTGCCTAGCACTTCAGACAATTCATCTACATTTTGAGGTTGGGAGAGCCCACAGAAGCGCCTCCAGGCATTGTAACCTGCAAAAACAGGAACAGCAGCTGATCAGCATCCATGTCTCCACACCATGTGCCTCGGCTCAGGAGCTAAACCGACCCCTTGGCCCATGAGCAGTGTCTGCTTCTTCTCATGGCATTAAAGGATCTGGAAGACATTATTGTCTAGATAGTCACCACAAATGCCATGTTTTCAAAGGTCCTTTTTATATGCACACACTAAAGTAACAATCCGGGTTGCCTTTGCATGTGACCACAGGTTCATCTCATCCTGTCGGTTAGAGCTACCCAGTGCCGAGGGTGAATGCACCAGTCCTTGCAGTTTTGGGAGGCAAAATTTCCAGGACCAAAGTCCTAGAAAAAAGCAACATTTGATTCTGCTTAACCCAAGAGCACCTCTGCTTCTCCAGTGCCTGGGGGCAATCATACCTGTGGGTGCAAGCCACTTCTGCTCAGAGCTCTGGGCTGTCTGAAGAAACAAAATAAACATCAATTGGCAGAGAACAAAGCACAGATGGTTGCTCTAGCCCAGGTGAAAGCTGAACCTGGTTGCTTGCATCTGTACCTTCTGTACCCCACATGTTCTCTCTTTGTTTCTACCCCTCTTTATTGCATTATCCAATTATAATCTTTGCTTTCCTAGCCTTGTGTCCTTGTTTTAAATCCTGCAGAAAAAGTTCTTTATAATACAGAGACTCTTTCTTCCCTGAGCTTGACTCCATCTCCATCCTTTGCCCTCAAATCAAGGCACTGTATCTTCCCACTGGTATGGAAAAAGCTTAGTACATTTGTGGAACTACTATAAACAGCAGAAGAAAGAAAGAGTATTGTTCGCAGGACGTTTGGGCTTATGTCTCTTACCTGGAAGTCCATGGTCTCTTCCCCGTTGCATGTTCAGGGCTGCTAGATCCAGACCCATTATCTCTGTCTGTTCAAAAAGGTGGTTCTGGAGCTCCTCAACAAGCAGTTGATTCTGTTTCATCAATTTTGCATGATTAGCTACCATGCCCCGGATCAGTGGGTCAATGCCACCTGCATTCATGGTAAATCAAGCAAAGACTTTTTGTACCAAGTCACAGCTTTGATAGTCCCTTCTGTGCAGCTGAAACAGCACTGCATTAGATGTCATTTCCACCCTGGGCTCTTTACCTAGCTCCGTTATTTCCATTTCAACATATCTGGTGTGGATGTACATATCTGCACAGGCCAGCAGATTAGGCCTCCCTTTAGTAACTAGATTTCTCACCCCTCCTCAATGCTCAGCCTTCCCTTCTGCAGCCCTAAGTCCACTTGTTGTCCACCAGGACCTCCAAGTCCCTTTCTGCAGAACTTCTCCTTAGCCTGCCAGTCCCCAGCAGGTACTAGATACATGGGGTTCTGCCCAAGGTTTAGGTTTTGCAAATTATTTTGTTTATAATTAGCTATTAGTTGACAGATATTTAATAAAACATTAAATGCAATGATCAAATGAATTCATGTCTGTTTGTCTGTGTCTTTTTCATAGCCATTAAGAAGACAGTATTTGTAAAACTCAGGAAAACTGGCTGCATTTGTGTTTTGGTATGTTTTCCATAATTAGTTAGACAACTCGCTTTAGAAGAAGCATTTGTCTTCCTTGGAAAAACTCATGTCTGCAGACACCAGCTGTGTAAGAGCAGGATCCCACAACTCCCTTTAGAGTCGTAAGAGAGATGGCCACCGCTAGGAAGCGTTCGCACTGTCTTAGCTCAGTTAAACTGGATGCATCACCCTCTGGCGATGCCTACTGATTACAGGGGGATATAATGCTTTAGAATGACTTAGATTTTGATTGACTAACATTTGGCACCATGAGTTTCATGCCTCCTGGAACAGCCTGAGCAGCGGCACTATTTGAGTGAATGAGCAATGCTCACACTGTCGGGTCTCATTGAACGGAGAGTTGTACAACAACCTATTTTGGTTATTTACTGACATGTTCAGAATATAAATGCAATTATCATGCCATGGCCTGAGGAAGACAACACTGAAAATCTGTGCCAAAGAAGCTACAGAACTGTATGTTCTGATGCAAAATCCTGCTTCAATGTGGCTGCTTCTGCGAGAGCTGGTGCTTGATAATGTTCAATGGCTGGAGAACAACTGTGCACACATTTTGCCTGGGTACAATGCAGAACCAGTGTTAGGCTGTGTCTGGTGACAAATCTGCAGGACTGTCCTGCTGCCCCACACTTAGCAGACCGCCAAATTGCCTGCAGCCCCATGGGTAGACACGTGATGACCACCTTCCAAGTTAAATGGCACCGTAATTTGTGTGAGGCCAGTTAAAAAAGTGGAGCTAAAGTAGTTTTTGGAGTCTAGGCTCATGTGTCTTACCAGCAGACCTCCACCTCATCCCCTGCTTCAGGACCAGACCAGCGCTGCTGGCTGCCCCACGTTCTTACCTTCCTTTATAATTCTCCACGTAGCACAAAAGGTCAAATGAAGTGGGACATGGGAGAACGAACCCAAAGGCTGAAAACTGTTGTTCAAACGGGATACAAAAGGTTGTACTGACGTATGACCAAATCGGAAAGCCAGGGAAAAAACATTTGAAACTCTAGGATCCACAGTCTCATTGTAGCCACTGTACAAAGGGATCCACTTGCTGGTTTCCTCTGCAAGCAGAAGTGGAAGGTAATCTCTGTATGTTATTATCTGAAAAAGCACAAAAGCAGAGCAAGTTGTCAGCAGCTGTAGGAGAAATGCCATCAGTAAAGTGCAGAGCATGAACACGGACTCTGTCTAGTAGCAAAGTTCATTAAGATCTTTAGAAAAAAGAGCAGCAGTAATGGCATGAGTTTAGCATAATACATTGGAATTACTAAACATAATTAAGTAATTGGTAAAATAATGGATAAAAAAGCTCTGGATATTATTGTTGTCTCAGATGGACCATCCTGATTCACAGTTTTTGACTCCCACAGATAACTCCACTGTATCTGCAATGCATGGGTTTCCCCCTTTTCCTGGAGGAAAAGCCACTGCTAAGCATGCGGATGATAAACAGCGAGCAGCGAGCAGTACCTGGTTTATGGCGATGACAATCTTCCGACTCTCTTGGTAAAGCTTTTCTCCATCCCAGTGAGGATTTAATTTCTTCAGCTCTGTAACCAGGCGGTTGTGCTCTCGTAGAAAGACAGTGTGCAGTGCAGAAAGTCCCAGGTTTTCAGTTACCCGTTTGTCACCTACAAATGAAAATATTTTAGGAATTTTGTAAATTGCTTTTTATTTCAGCAGCAGGTTGCTGTGCTAGGACAGGTGAGTGCCAGCTGATGGTCGGTGTTACTGGCAGTAGTCCTCATGGTTAAGCTTCCTAGCAGGCATCATTCATGCCAGGTATTTCTTTCCAGCACAGACAAAACATTCTCTATCCAAACCATTCAGCCAAAACCACTGAAGAAGAGGCTTTTGGCAACTTGAACTATATTACACATCGTCGTGAAGCAGCTGTAAGTGTCTCATTTCTGTGAAAAATATCATGTCTGCTTTCCTTTCATACCTCAAGGATACGATTTTCTTTTATGTCAGTGCTGTGAATGTTTGATTTGGAAAATTTGTCTCAGTTCCCCCTAGTTCTGAACACCTCTGAGAGGTCTGTGAAGGTGCCTTTGGCAGTGGTGCTGAGGGAAAACTGGAGGGGATGCAGTGAAGACCCTCTGACAGCTGGTGGAAGAAGCACTGAGCATCTCCTCACTCAGCAAGGAGCTCTTCTCCTGTGCAGGGAATGAGAAAATGACATGCAGTGGGAATACTATATTCTTATGACTGATTTCGTAAGCTTCACATCTATAATTTTTTTTTTCAGTGTTGTGCCTATGATGCTTCACTCCTATTTTAATAAGATCTGGTTTGAGTCATCAGTGTGTTTAAATTTCAGACAAACTTCTAGGCTTCTCTTCTGATGTAGGTTGCAATATTTGAAATACTAAAAATTTAGAATGTGATACCAAGGAGAGTTAACTAAATTGATTAAGAGCATTTAATTGTTAATATTGATTGAGTTGAAAACTGAATGGTGAATTCTCGGTGGAGGGAGGAAGGAGTTACTGAGAAGTTTTAAACACTGGTGGTTATTCTATTGAAAATTTCACCTACCTTTGAAAAGACTTTTTAAAGGGAGGATGGATTTTCTGCAACTCTTTTGGGAAATCAAAACAAAATAATTTTCATGTTTAATTAAACAATTATTATTAAATTATTATTCTTTTTAAATTTGCAGAGGATCCCTTGCCCTTCACCTTACACAGTCACGTCTTGCAGCACCTCAAACAAATATAGAGACATCAGACCCCTGACCATAATGATCCTTTTTGACTTTATGGGCCACTGAAAACCATTCCACAAATACACCTTACCTGCTTTAAAACAGGGGATGTTTGCACTCTTGTTGGTGAGAACACAAACACTTTTCATTTTATTCTCAAAGGGCAATAATTCCAGCCCCGCATCAGTAAAATTCTGGTTCACAGCCATCAAACCTAGCTGGTTTGTCTGATTTCTAATACTCTTTGCCACAGAGTCTTCACTGCCGTACACCGTGCTGGCATCGAGGAAGGAGCTGACAGCATTGATCTGCTCACGGGTGAACGTCCCGGGATTGCACACTGATGCTGACTGGATGAACGGCATGCAAGATTTTGACCTCAGCATCCGTGGGTCGTCAGGGGGAAACTAAAGCAAACAAACAAACGCAATGCCTCAGAAAGCCATGTGGTCTTACTTGTACTGTCTTAAGGTAGCATGGGTTGGATGGAATGAAAGTCAGGGTACCTTAATTGGGAAGCAAGGGGACTTGAAGGCACAGTGGGTCTCACAGTGAAGCTCCGGGTTCACTCCTGCACCGCTGGCAGGGGTCAAGTCTATGTCGTGGTTGACCCACTGGCCCCAGTGCATGAAGACAAGAGAGAGCTCTTCATCTTGAGTGATGTTCTCGTTGGCTGTGTAAGAAATTTCATTTGACACTTTTCGAACCTGCAGAAAATCAAAATGCAAATGTGTGTGACTCTCTACCATGGTGAATTTACCTCAGTATAGCACCCACCATGAGATCATGCATCTTAGATAAGCTCATAAAAGTTAATTATGGCATTAAACATGCCATGCCCCATCTTTATTAAAACAGATGTGATAAGTAACACCCTCTTGACTCCACAGTCATTCAGCCAAGCTTCATGGAAAGCCTTTTACAGCTGGAACTGATGTATGTGCACACCACCAGAAAGTCAAGAAGATAGCTGTGGAACACCCAAGCCTTATCGTTTGTGTAAACATCCTGGTGTATCTGAGCACACTGTGGTGCTGCCCGCGTCAAACCTGGGGATGCATATTTCTGAAAACGTTATGTGGTCCATGCTTTACTCAGTGAAGTATTCACAACCTTTGTGCTCTTGTCTGTCTCCAACAAAAGCATCACTCCAAGTCATAGCTAAACAAGCCTCAAATCAGCAGCTGAAATCAGAGGAAGGGATCAAGCAATGTACAGTCTCAATGTTGCCACTGTTTACATTTCTGATGGATGCAGCGTCCACTGCTGTTATCTGGACAAGAGAACAGTTCTCACCAGCGGGAGTGGAAACCCATTGTACAGCTTTCCTTCACTCGCCCCTCTGGGAACTGACACTCCATCTTCATACACCGCTGGGAGCCAGCGGGCAAACGCGTGGTTCGAGGACCCCAGATGGGAATGCCTTCTGGAGCATCACAGGAAGAAAAGCAAACACTGGTATTATTTCAGAAACAAACAGGCTTGTACAGACTAATATTTTGCAGCCCTTTAATATGTGTCTGATTAGTCTGGTAACCGAGGTGATAGCCAGAAAACACTAAGTAAATAATACCAAGATTATTACTACCGAGGAAAATGAACTTTTTTTGACATTAAGATTCCTTGTGCCATTATCTGTGTTACACCTCTGTGTCTGCTGCTGCACACAAAATCAGTCTCACAGGAGGGCCATCACCTGTGATCAGGGTGGCCGTGCCTTTGCCCAGCTGAGGGCTGGAAGCTTCCAAGGATGAAGATCCTCCACCTCCCTGCAGACCGTGCCAGTGCTACCCCTTCAGGAAGTTTTTCCCCATGTCCAACACAGAACCTCTCAAAATGCAATCTGCAGCTGAGCCCGCTTGTTATCTTGCCTCACACTGCTCAGAAGAATTTGAATCGGTAAACTCAGCAACATTTGTTTCAGAAGAACAATAATGCTGATTGAGCCCTAAGGACACAGAAACACAAGTTGTTTTGGGGAAACTGAATATCAGCTGCTGCTGTGCACCAGCTCTGTTTTTAAACTCTTCAATCCACAAAACCTGTGTAGTAACTGCCTACACTGAAAAAGGAGTGGTATACCCAAAATGTACAGCTGTGTGCTGTGAAAGAAGAGCGTGCCCTAGACCAATTGCCACACCATAGCTAAAGCAATTCCATCAAATATTGAGAGCCCAGTACAGCCACGGTTCTTGTTTTGATTGCTATTACTGTCCCTGCAGGCGGATTTTTGCAAAATATCCAAGTGCTAACTCACGGTGGGCATCTCAAGCTGAGCAAGATCCTTAGAAAAATGTTAACGTATGACAAAGTCCCCTTGCTTCTGAGTGCCTTGTTATCTCCCTGGCAGCCCACTAAATTAGCAAGCCCAAGGACAGCCCTACTCTCAGCCTAAAAGTCAGCATGGGCACTGCTGTCCCCAGGGAGCTGAAGGCTCTGGGTCTGAGGGTGCAGACTGACTGTAACACTAGCACCGTGAGTGTGAGCTCCCTGCACGTGTGATGCAGAGTTGTGCTATGTCTTCACATCTGGCACATCTGTTTCACGCCAGATGCACATCAGATGCAAGCCCCACTCAGACCTAGGGGCTGGAGTTAGCACACCAGGCAGCAAATCTGTGGCAGAACAGGACAACAAGCCTTGACTTCCAAATATTAGGCTAGAAATTTTGCTATCTTCTGGTAAAAAAAAAAAAAAAAAAAAAAAAAAAAAGATAACAAGGAAATAAATGAATAAATGTTTGATCCCAGGTTTAAACCAGAGGGAAGCTATGTGCAAAAAGCCAAAGAGCTCACATCTTCAGATTAAGGTTACACAATACACAAAGCTAGAAGATCTAATAATTAAAGTCTTAGTTACTTCCCATCCTTACGCATCAACAGTAGCCACACAGATATGATGAGAGCTGAATATTTTCATAGGAACCAACCTGTGGAAATTAGTATTATCCATGCTACGGAAGAGTGGAGGGGTGACTTCCTGGAGCCTCAAGCTGAGTGAGAGGCTGGGTGTCATAGCCCCAAAATCCGCTTTCCTCAACTTTTCACCTCTCCCCACCCCAAGAAGTCCCTTCCTTCATCCAAAGCAACATGTGGAGAACAATGGGCTCAAATCCAAAAGTTTCAAGAAATGACAAAAAAAAGAACGTTTCAATAAAGTTTTTCCTGCCAGGCATAGATAGAAAAGAAACATCTGTTACAGGCACCACTGAAAGGAGCATTTCACTCTTCTTGCCCTGTTGAAAGGTCCTTACACAAATTACCTTAAGCTGTCTATCCAGGGTCAAAGTACAGACTTGAGACTCTCCCTGTGCACACAAATCCTACCTGTTGTTACACTCCCCCGTAATGGTCCGGTAAATATCATGCTTTGGGCATTTAATGGAACGAATTTGATAGTCACAGCCAGTTTCTTTGGAAATCACCTCCTTCTGTTTTCTGTCCAGTAGGTCTGTAAGAGAAACCATGCAAAATAACATCTTCTTTTACTTTTTTATTTCAGCTTCTTATTATTCTAGATCAATGCTTGAGTCAGCTGAGTCCGAGCCGTGTATATATAACATCTGAGTTGGAACTGTTTATTTGGTGCCTAAGGCCATCTGTGGATCAGCTCTCACCTCTGCACTAGGGAAACTGGGATGGCATGGAACAACTTTCCAAGGGAACATGGGGGAGAATCATCAGCAACAACATTTTGCCCTAAACTGGGAATAAAATTACGATCACGCAGTGTATTACAACCTGGGCAGGTGGGTGTGAGGACCAGAAGTGGAAGGTGAGCTTCTGTCTCGGTGGTCAGAGCCTCCTGGCATTCAGCACATTTTGTCTCAGGTTTATCACACTTACTGTTAAGCTGTTTTTCTCATCAAACTGCCAAAGATGATGAATAAAATACCAGATGGTCTGGTCTGCCTCTGAGCATGCTTAAAGTCTATTCACCTGGGGCTGTTGTGGGGAGGGGTTTTACTACCAGCTATTTGCATCGTGGCAGAGCGGCTCTCTGTCACCTGTTGTGACAGGTTTTCTGCTCTCAGCTTTTTGTAAGACATTCTGGTCTGAACCACATTACCTGTAACATTGAATCTCCATTTCCCAGAGATATGCAGCCTTATTTTGAGGAGTTTCAAAGTAGTTTCCAAGTAATCGGCAGCACGAACTGCAGACCTGGTTCTTCCTACTGGGTCCTTTAAGTGCTTCAGGAAATCCATTGGGTTGGCAAACTTTTCCTCTAGTTTTCTCTTTAAGCTGAAGATAAAAAAGTCCCATGAAGCACCTTCTCTGCAATCAGATCTCCTCTGCCAGGTATGCTGGGTGTACTTAGACATGACAGCACTGCTGGGTCCCAGGCAGGCTCTGCTCACCTAGGACAAGCTGGCTGCTCATCAGCTTTGCACATCATCTCAGATTTTGGCAAACAAATCATTGTGATCCCCTACTTCAAGTCTGCATTATGTCCTTGTCACAATAAATCTTGTAATATGATGTGAAAAGCTAAATCAATGGAAAACTGGGTATTCAGTGACTGGATAAAATTTTACACTTAGTATGTCACAAGATATATTCTACGAAGAGAGAGACAACCTTGGTCGTTGCATCTTTTCCCAGTCCTATGGCTCTTTCTTGCACAAATGAAAAACCTTCTGCAGGTTGGGTGGAGAGAGACCCCTTCCCAAAGCATCCTGCTGCCTGGAACCAGCCTTTTGGGGCCATATCCCGGGGAGAGATACCTGGGGCCTGGCTTCCACCAAGACTTATTTGTGACAGGGTGCTCGTCTGCACAGCTGTGGTCCTTCCAAAGCAGGGCAGAACTTCGGCAGCCAGGAGAGGACTTCACACGTGTCCAGTGTGCCCGTACCAGTATGGACTGCTGAGGGGTGTGCAGGGTGGAGAGGAGGCAATGGGTTCTGAAGGGTGATGAAGGGTGGCCCTAGGACTGAGATGAGATGCTAGAATCCAACCAGACTTGGGCAAATGGATCTCTCCAGCTATGACAGGCAGAGCCCTTGAATGAAGGCATCTCCATAACAAATATGCATTGGAAAACAGAAGAAACACCATATATTTTCTTTTGTTGCTTATGATGTCGAGGCCCTCATGCAAAAAGGACTTACCTTTGTCGAGCATGTAAATATGCTGTGTCTACCAGCTGCCTCGCTTCATTAATGCTGCTCAGAAGAAATGAATCTGATAGCACCTCTGATTCCTCTACTAAAAAAGAAGAAAAAGCAGAAATTGAGGATACTTTGCAATGTACACCAGGAGCTACACTTCCCACCCATCGCTGGGTGCTGGGGTGCACTGGTTAGCTTTACACTCAGTTTCCACTGTGTGTTTGGTGCTACCTGGGCACCTTTATCTGTGTTTCTCTTGCTCATCTGCTTCATCCCATTGCTGAGGTCCTGAAAGTCACAGGATGAGAAGTGACTGTAAAAGAGTAGCTTATCGTCCATTTCATAGAATTGGCTCTGATGGCTTTGGGAGGCTTTTAGGAAGTTAATTTTCATGCTTCTTTTTGAAGTTATTCTTCCCTGTAAGAAGGGAAATGCACAGAAGCACCCAAACACAGGATCTCTGACCCAGTTTCCCCACCATAAAATAATGACCACATGCTTGGAAGACCTGTTGGTTGAATAAGCAATTTCCTTAGTCAAGTTTCTTAGGTATTAACTTCATTGTTAGTGGGTGAAGCTACAGGATATTTCAAATTTATATTGAAGCTCTATCTAATTAGGATCTCAAGAGTGAGTTTTGGCTCACACCCTTTCAAAAACAGTAGCAGCTGAAGGAGAAGCAGAAACTTACTATTTAATGAGGAATCCATTGCCCCGACTAGGCAGAGAGTGATGATAGATCCTAAGAGAGTAATTCTTGGTTTTATGCCTAGAGAGAAATGCAACATAAACCTTCTGAATGGGCAGGGCTTCACTGAAACATCAGAAGAGATTGACAGGTTTGGTTTGAATATTTCTTGCAGGATCCAGGAATAAAACACAGCAGCCCGCTGACCAGGTCTGTAAGTGGGACTCTGGCTGGCAAGGCCTCTAGGTGTTGGCAAGATGCAGGGCATGTGGCATGGGGCATCCCTGTGGCATGGGACATGCAGTAAACGGGGCTGAGTAACTGCCAAGGAGGAGATAGCCAAGTAGCGTCCACGCTTCAGTGATGGGGACTACTGGGAAGGTGCATTGGGAGAGGGCAGAGTCCTGGTGTCCTGCCTTCGGGAAGGTCCTTCTCAGATGGCTTATGTAAAGGAGGTTAAACCTCACACATCCCTCCCTGCCCTCCCGTCCTGTTACTGAGCAAGACAAGCTGCTACATCTAGCACCAGTCCTCCAGCCTTCAATCACCTCTATTAGCCTTCTTGATGCTCCCTGAAACTTGTCTCTATGCCTTTTTCGCATCAGCACTAGAAATGTGTGCTATCTGTTCCTATCAGCATCATATACAACAGCACAGTGCTTTCCCTGAAAGGAGACCTTTCACCAAAAAGTTACAAAAAGATATATTTTAAGTAATTTAGTCAACATTTTAACTGTTTAGAACAGGAAAAACAGAAAATTTGGAAAAACTATCAAACTTCTCACAGTAGGGCAGGTTATGTTACATTTACCATCTGTGGAAATTCTTCAGACATCTACACAGGGATTGAAGGCCACTTATTCCTTGTAATCTTATATTGTAGGGTATCAGTACATGAGGCAGAAAAGCTGCCTTTTCTTGCTTCTCAAAATAAATGTATTCTACATACGGGGGGGGGGGGGGGGCGGGGAGAAGTAAGTACAAAGGACCACCAACCTCCTAACGCTCTACTCTGTCTCCTCATCTCCTGGGGGGAACATGCCAATACACACACCAGAAATACCAAATCAGTCAAATACAGATATAAAATTAAAAAGCACTGATCTTACCTGTCATTTCTGCAGAGCTAGTAGGACTCAGGAGCAAGCCCATCCTTTATAGCACCTGGACCAGGGCAGAAATAAGCCAGGTCTGACCTGGGTGGGGACAAAAAGGGAGAAACTGGGACCAGACTGAGCCAAGAGGAAATTTCTGCTGGCTCATTGCGCTGGATTAAACAGAAAAGTGCACACTTCTCCATTCCTTCTGAGTGCATGTTGACTTCCTTTTTGGCAAACCAGTGAACAGGAATAAAGAATAAAGGCACACATATCTTTTCTGCAAATGAAAGAGATTAGGTAAAAGATGATGGTGGAATCTGGCTTTTTTTTCCCTGTTGGTTGACGTCTCTGATGGTTTGGGAAGTCAGAAATGTGTCGTTTTACCAATATGCAGTTGTGGAGTGTACTGAGGAGTATACTTTGTGTATATTTGTGTATTTGTGGAGTACACAGCATGTCTGAGTGGTGGACCTGCCAAAACCTGTATCCAGGAAAACCAAAGTCGTGTCCCATTTAAAATTGCTTAGTGAGATGGTTTGTATAATTAAAGTGTGATTTGGAAATGCATGTAAAGTAACTGCTGATCATTGTGGATGACAAAGGTTGGACAAAGAAGACATTCACACTGAGCAAGCTCAAAATTTCTCCAGTAAGATCATATGCATAGTAATATGGACCATCACTAGGTTGTATCTGTGCAAATAAGAACAGACCAGAGCTGCCAAATGGGAGATTCTATCCTGAAGCATCTGGAAAGGAACAAGTTGTTGGGCCAGCCAAGCACTTCAATGCAGATTACAACAGCTATATGGTAGGAAAAAGGGCCGTAGTTCAGTGGAGAAATAGGAAGGTCACAGACGTAATTCTTTGAACATCAGTCAGGCTGATCACAAAAGACAATGCTGAATTCTTACTGACAATCATCCACGTAAATGTCACAGGATTAGGTTTACTGTTTAAATATTTTCACAGTTCTTATTAAGCCAAGATAAATAAAAAGAATATATGAGAGAGGAGAGCTAACAAACCTGTGTCATTTTAAATCTGAAAAAAGAAAAATATTTGTGAAGGTCAGGTTTTCAGAATTTTCTGTATTTTCAGAAGCTGAAAATACAGTGTCAGTATTTCTGCCCTATAGAGAAATTCAAAACCCAAAGCAGAAGGTGGGCCCTGGTCCCAGAGGGACTCTGATCACCCTGGCAGGTGCTCTACCTGGTCCATCCAGCTTTCTGCCCACAAAATGCAGATAAGCAGAAATCCAGGTACCTGAAGGGTGGGTTTTCTATTTCTTTTGTATTTTCCATGTATCATTGCAATTGCATTAGTGCCTCAGTGACAGTCTGGTAATCCCCAGATGCCCTTGGTAGAGGGACAACCCCTGCCTTCGAGGGTGCGTGCCGTCATTTGCAGGTTGGCCCATGCTGCTCCTACAATTGGAGTCACCTGCCATGCAAATGTTGCATTAACATTACATATGTCCTACCAATTACTCAGGCCTGGGTGTAAGTGCAGTACTCAGGGCTTTCACGTGTCCACAGGCAAGCTGTCCCATGTCACCTCCAGTTAGGATTCATGGTGCTTTGGTGCAATTTTTTGACCTTCAAGAGAAACCAGGGTATCCTGCCCACCAAGGCTGGTGCTCATTCAGCAAAGCATACAAGACATCTGGGCAGCCAGGGCATTAATTATCCGTTAATTAGCCAACCAAGCAGCAGATTCCTCGATCAGCTCTTCTCTGTCTTGGGTATTTAGAAGCTACATATTTCTTCTCTTTCAGGCTCTTGGTATTACTAACATCACTTGTCGGTATCACTATTCAGGCTGCAGATCTTCACCTGTAAATCCTGGTGTAAAACCAGCAACCTGTAGATATGTGACCAGTCTGCTAAACGTGTGATTAGGTATTAGGTACAGCAACATCATTAAACTTAAGCAACACAAAAAAGAAAGATCTCATTATTACGTTCCTTATTTCCCATCCTAACAGTAAAAATCAACATCCTCACCCCTGATTTTCCTGCAAGATTTTTCAGCAACTCATTTTCATGACACAGACACATTTATGCTAGTAGAACACAGGTGTGAACCATGATGTCTCAAGGTTAACAGCAATTAAGAACTTAATTTAGGTACAACTTCAAACATACAAAGCTCCTTCTTCATCTGCCAATGGCATATTTTTCTTGTATTTCGAACTGCAGGTTTGTTTACATCCTACTGAGAACCAACAGCCGGTACAAGCCAAGCCCATCCTTGTCCAGGGCACAGTGGCATGGAAGAACCCCTGCAAGGTTACAAAACTATCCAGTGCATCTTCTGCTCCAAGAGAAGGACGAAGCTTGTAAAGGGATAGAGTAAGCAGGTTAAAACAGAAAGAAGTAAGAAGTGATCGATTTGCAGCACAGAAATTGTAGGGCAAGTAGAGAAGGAAAAGTCCCCAGCAGTTCAGGCAGTTTGTCCAGCTTTAAAAATATGAAGGCTGCAGCACCAAAAAGTAACATTAACTCCCTATGGAGAGGGCATCTGGTTCTGTGCTCGAGGCCAGATACAGCCTCTGGGCAGCAGGGGAGTTTCAGAAGATGGAGCACAGGGGAAAGCTGGTGGTGAGAATTCTCTGCACAGCCCATAGTCCAGCTTTCTGGAATAGCTCTTATGGACTGAAGGGTACGTCCAGGGTCTGGATACAGGCTTGCTGCTGGATGCTCTCTGGGAAATACGTTAGGACCCAACCCCAGAGCAGCAATGTGGGTTGAAAGCCCATGAAAAACTGAGCAGCGGTGGGCTAAGACATTATTTCCTCCTTACTTCATCATACTACAGAGCTGTAGCTCTCCCACCCAGAGCACTTTCCTTCTACCCATGGTTCGACCAATCTACCCCCATCAGCTAGCAGCTCTGGAGAAGGGGAACTGGCACACCAGGAGGGCATCACTCTCCGGCCTGGGGTGGTAACTGGTGAGGGTGGCTGAGAAACAACCCTCCCCACCCTGTAGCAGCTGCACATGTGCTTGAGGGCCCCGTGCTTATGGCAGTTAGCTCAGGCCTGACTCTTCTCTCCGTGTTGGTGTGGGAGTGACAGCAACACAAGGGATGCTCAAGAGGTGGCACCACAGGTCTTTCTAGCATCACTGAGCTGTTCGCTTCAGGGGGTTCTCCAGCTGCACGATGAGATTATTCCCTCTCTTTGAAGTCCTCCTTCATTCACCACTGAACTCACCACTCATCAACACCCAAGGCTATGGAGCCTTCTTAGTGCAGCCCCCCATCAGCCACACAAACTACTTCATAGCCACAACTAGGTACTCCGGGCAAGCGCACCGTGGCTCTGTCTGCCATGCAGAAATAGGTGAGCCCAACAAACAGACTGGACACTGCCATCGGTGAGTACAGACTGCTCTGTACCTCTTTCCAGGAAAGACACCCTTGGGGTGACCATTGGTGGCCTCCTCAGGCTCTATGTGGGACAGCCCGAGCACTCTTGCTGCCGCAGCCACCTGCAGCACTGCTGGTGGTCCCAGTGGTGGGGGGGGGCTATGCCAACTCATCAAGGTAGGGCTTTCAGACTAATTCTGCTCCAGGCAGTAGGCACAGTTCCCAGGGCAGGACAGCTGTGGAAGGCCATCTGTGACTTTCTAGCACAGTGGTAGGACCCCCCACGCCTACCAGAACAGTCAACTGCACATCCCTCCATGGAAAGAACTCAGCTTGCAAGGCCCAAACATGACTCCTGTCCTGAGCAGCAGCTAGCACACTTCTTCCCTATGAACAACAGCTCTCCTTCCCCATGGGCTGGTCTCTTATTTCCTGTCCCGTGGACCAAACTCCCTCTCCATGAAGAAAATCTTCAGCTCCTCCTCATGAACCAAACTTCTTGCTGCTCCATCCCTTAGTAAAACCCTCCTTCCATCCGTTCCACTTTTCTGTCAGACTGTGACGCCATGCTCAGACTGGAGAGTGGGAGATGGCTTCTCTGGAGATGGGGTTGGCAGGTCTAGAAAGGAGGCCTCAGCTGATGCTCATGCCAAACAGGAGGACGGTTTCTCCATTTTTCCATCTGATGTTATCTTCCTGCTCTTGAACCAGCTCCCATCTTACCTGGAAATGTGGGACAGAACACACCCATACACCAAAGCAGAAGCAGTTGTCAAACCACTAGAAAGCCACTGAGAGAATACATGACTTCAAAAGCTCCAGAGATTTATTTAAACAAAGTGAGAGTCGAAGAAGCTTTAGGTACTCACTGTAGTTTTCATTGTGCCATACCAGACAGGAGACATGGGAGTCATTCACTGCAGTGGACTCTTTTCCCTGGACTACAGCTTAATTTCTAGAGAGGCTGAATACATGAATAGATGTCAAAATCATCACAGATTCTGTGGTTTGATTCAATGACTAACCATGTGAAGGAGTGTCTGTAAGGACAGAACTTGAAGGGGTTCATTGATATTCACAATGCACAAGCAGTAGTCTCCTCTTGGTCATCATATGCCATCATATCACAACCAGTGAGATGGTTAAGCACTGTTTTATGGTCAGGACAAAGTGTTTTCAACATTACATCAGGCAATGGGACACAGCAGTGAATGGTGACCACTGTGGGCTGGTTCAGCAAAGCCAGTACTCGACCAAGGCAGTCGCTTTTTTCTGGAAGCTGGAAGATTAAAAAGTGAAAACTTGCAAGTAGAAGCAGAGCCTGAACATTTCTTTGAGGAAGAGTAAGTTCTGCCTCGTGAAAGACCTTGTGGTTTTTTATATTGCATAATATGAAAAGTGCCATTTATTACAGGGAAAGAGCTGTAAGTTCTCTTTTGAACTCAGACTTTCCTATAAACACATCCTGTTCTTTCTACTAGGCAAGATTGTTTTGTCTGCAAATACCACAAGAATTGTAGATGAAAATAGGTGCTCACTGCCAATGACACAAGATTAGACAAGAAAAAAGGTCAACAAAGAAAGACGAACTGTGAGAAATACTGTGGGAATTCTGGCCAGTGCAATGACAGTCTGAGTCCAGCCCAGCTGCAAGAACCAGTTGGGGCATTCGGTCTCCTCTGGTCTCCAGACCCTTCTGTCTGGGACCTTGGAGCTCTCCAGTGCTGCACGTGGAGTCATGCACTTCATTCTCAAGAAAGAAGCAACAATATATTTTATTGATATAAGACAGTGAGTTAACAAAATTCAATGGTAAATGTGACAGTGATTTAACAAGATTCAGTGGCAAGATATGCTTGAGTATTTACCTCATAGAGGACAGGGTCGGACAAAATTGTCAGGGAGACCCTCTTGTTGAGTCCTGAGGTTCAGGACACCCTTGTGCTCTGAACTCCTTCACAGGGAGCAGTCTAGATGCAGCTGGCCACTCCTAGTCCCAAACTTGGTCAGCAGTTTATGTCTAAAGGATGATATATGCACAGTCAATCCTTTATATCACTTAGCTAAGATTTCAAAGCTTCAGTGCTCTTATTCCCAATTCACTTACTGAGTATCTGACATGATAAGGGTTCTCTAATCCTCAAGGGATAACCTTGAAAGGCATCCCTACTCAAGTTGTGCAGCTTGCTATCATGTAGGAGAGCTCAATGCACCCCGTGCTGTCCACTATTTACAGGGTAAGATAACTGACTCATAGTCATATTTGCATACTGACTACAGATGTTAGCTTCTTCCAAACTTGCCTTGAGTCGGACCATGGTTAGCGCTGTGGTTAGGTGGGCATGTTGCTTAGATTAGCCCTTGGCTGTTGTGTTGTTATCTGTCTCCCCCAAATCCATCTGGAGTCAGGTGCAGCCATCAGGACCAGACACGTCCATTAGGACTGCCGCTGGTGGTTATCACTTGAGCAGGGTTACAGGAAATAAAGCTCAGGTTGTCGGGGCGAGCACAGTGTCACATCCAGATCATGTATTTTGCCCTCCTTAACCCCTTCAGTCCTCTCTTTCAGGCTCTGGTCCCCTCCAAGGTCCTCTGTTAGGGTACCACTGCTCTCCAGGTCCCTCTGCTACTGCTCTGGTCCTCTCCAGGTCCCTCCACTGGGTTTCTGGACCCCCTCGTCCTTTCCATACGCACTGTGGACCCCTGCAGACCCCTCCTTTGGGGCTCTGGTAATGTGCAGGTCTACCTGCTCTGGCTTGGTCCCTCTGGGTTCCTCTGCCATCTGAAGGATGTTCAAATCCTTACGCTGACAGACCTCTTTGGATATCAAATGCACAGTACTTCATCCTCAAAAGCAGTAAGGAGAAAGAGCTCACTGCACACCATAGACCTCAGCTTCAGTAACTGTGCCCACCAGGATGCTAGTGGCTTTCCAGCTCTGGAGGGTCTCCACTCTTGTGCCATACCCTGACCTGAACTCCACAGGCCCACTAGGAGATTCAGGGAATGTATCTCACGGCCCCAAACATGAACATGGCACATAGAGGAGGGGGAAGGAAACTGGGATAAATGAAAGGGATGAATTTAAGCTTCACCTTTCTCCTGAGTGTCTCCATAATTGTCCAAAGACAGTATTCCCCCCACTTACCCATTTTATCACATTTTCTGGCCTTGCTCTACGCACTCTTTCATCTGTCCAGTGATGGAGCCAGTTTGAGCACCTGGTTTCCAACGCATGGATGCATCTGAGCGGGTGGCCACCAGTGTCTGGGCATCCATCCACGCCTGTGGGACTGTGCCAAGCCTGACTCAGTGTCAGGACTATGCTCCTCCCTGGCCAGTGGAGGAGGGAAATCAAACCACCCAGCAAAGCAGAGGCCAGGGAGGGGGGCAGTACAGACAGACCCTCTTTGGGGCTCAGAGCTGAGCATGGAGGAGCAGTTCCTACAAGGTGAGGTTTCCAGCCGAACTTCTCCCTGCTTATCCCCATGGGAGAGTGGTAGGGTGCCAGTGACACTTGCACAGCTCTTGGCATAACTCTGGGAAGCCAGAGAGGGCTTTGCATATTTCAGGACGAGGTCGCAGAGCCAGCTCCCACCCAAACCAGGGACAGGCAAGTGTTTCTAGGACTGTCCTCAGATAGGATATTTGTGCTCCAAAGGAGAGGCCAAGGTCACCACCAGACCTTGCTCAGCAAGGATTTCCTCTTGACAGTCACCTTTTCTTCTTTTCTCCAGTTCGCCTCTTCCAAAAGCCAAAAGGCAGGCAGCAACCAGGTGAAACCCACACAAGTCTGCAATGTCACCCTGCCAGCTACAGGACAAGCGCTGCCTGCTCTGTGTGACACACTGCCTCAGCCAGCGAAGGCTGGACCTCTTTTCACAGAGGCAAATGTATGTGTCCTGGGGGAAGAGGGGGGAGACTGGGATGTTCCCAGACCAGCAAAGGAGGTTGGGAATGGTTGTCCAGGGGCAAGTTTCCTGTTGGGTACGAGGAGATGAGATGGGAGATGAAGCTCCCACCACATCCATTTCCCATGTCACCACCACTGGTTTTGTGATTGATGCCTAGTTCCCTTTCCCAGCACCGCTGGGATGCTGATTCCCATATCAGCCTCAGCTCTGTGCAGGGCAGGTGGCAGCAGGGACAGCAGCACCCGTGCTGGGTATGCAGTGGGGACCAGGATGGCAGAACCCACGTGCAGGGTGAGATCAGGTCCTCGTCTGTCCCCTGGGGCAGAGTGACAACCACGGGCTCCTCCAAACACTGTGCAAGCTGCTGTGATGGCCGAGCGGTGAAGGCGTTGGACTTGAAATCCAATGGGGTTTCCCTGCGCAGGTTCAAGTCCTGCTCACAGCGGGAGCTTTTACTGGCAGCCCGCACCCTCCTGTCCCCAGGACAGACCTGGCACTGTCCCCCGGCCCAGGGACCCCCTTACCTTTAGGAGAGGGCCCGGGCCCTGCACCTCTCCTTGTCACAAGAACTCCTGCGGTAGCATGCCCGCCCCACACAGCATGGTCACCCTGCTCCCTACAGCCATGGCTGCCCTCCTGGGGTATTTTTCTGCTGGGGGGCACAGCCTGATGGCATTGAGGGGACAGGAGGCTGGTGTCACCCCCCAAAACTCCAATCCTGACCCAGCCCCATGCACTGGGTGTGGGAGCTCCCGACCACCACACTGAACCCCCGGAGCTGCTCAAGGGCAGCGCAGCCACCCAGGAAAAGGCTGAGACCTGCAGTGGTTGCAGGACCCCCTTCCCTGGCTGGGAATCGAACCCAGGCCGCGGCAGTGAGAGTGCCGAATCCTGACCACTAGACCACCAGGGACCAGATGGTGGTGCTTGTGGACCTGGTGATCGTCACCAACCAAGCCCTGACAGGACAGGGCACTTTCTTGGGCCCCTCAGCCCAAGAAGATGACCAGGTGGGGGGGATGCCACAGCCTTTCCAGGGGACTTTGCAAGGATATCTGCTGCTTTCCAGAGCTGTGTCATTGGGAAGACTATCTGCAAGAGGACCCCATCCCTGCCAGACCTGGGAAGCAGTGGGTGGCTATGCCAGGACTCTGCTCACCGCCAAAGGCAGATTTGGGGAAGGCAGTGATGGCCAATGGTTCAATAAAAGACTTGGCAGTCCTCTGGGAGTTCACCAGGGAGGTTCAGTCCTGCTGATGGTGGAGCACGGACCCCATTTGTGCTGCTGTACATTGCCAGGCTCTCGTGACACACATTGCACTGGGCACAGGTGATCCAGTTCCATGGACACAACAACGCTGACTCCCAGTGCACAGCCAGGATTTCCCTGTAGTCACCTCAGGAGAAGCAGGACAGAGCAGGTACAGGCTGATGGTTGCCAGCGGAGCCCTCCCTGTTCGGGGGAAACAGGGGTCTGAGACCTTTTGCTGGCAGAGGGAGTGTGTCTGGAGTCCCTGGTCCTACTGGTTTTACAGTGATGTTTGCATCTTGTTTTCCTAAGGGAAAATAGCCAGTTGGGGCCATCTTTTGAGACTTCATCTGGAGCTGCAAAGGGCAGGTGATCCCAGTTTCCAGAGGGTCTTTCTGAGGGGGCAGAGACTTTGCCTTTGCCCTGCAGAAGGAAGCGGCCCTCGTTAGCAGCGTGCAGGGTGGTTGTGCTGCCGGAGGGGCTGGGTGGCAGCAATGCACTGGTGTTGCCTGGGCATCCTGCCACAGTGATCCCCCCACCCTTGTCCTGCCTGCTACATATAGCCTGGGTCCTTGGCCCCATACATTTCACTTAAGAAAATAAGATGTAAGAATACATTTCACTTAATAAAAAATTGTATTAAAAAAAAAATAAAAAAGAAGCTAAGTCAGGCTGGGTCAAAAACAAAAGCAGAGTTCTCCTCTACCACCTACACTTGCCTCCTAGAAAGGAGGCTTTCTGCTGAATAGAAAGATGGAGAGGGGATTGAAATGTGCCCCCCGCCCCCCCCGTGCTGCAGGTGTTTGCTACCAGCATGGGCAGCACAACAGGGCACTGCAGAGCCCTGCACCCCTGCCCAGGGCAAAGAGCCCCAGGGAGGGCCCAGGGCTCATGACAGTACAAGTGTCACCTGCCCCTGCAGCACCCAGCACAGCGGGGTTCAGGCCTGAGGGGACCGAGCAGTGACACGGGATGGCACCCGGGGGGTGCCCCTGTGCAGGAGCCCTGCCTGCCCCAGGCTGCGCGCAGGGAACGGAGCCCCAGCCCTGCACTTGGGGGGCAGGAGAAAGCACTGCAGGGCTTCTCAGCAGGTGGATGAGCCACGACTGAGGTGGACGTGAACGAAAAGGCTCCAGGAACATTTCCCACAGAAGACAGCAGAGGGCCCGGTGCTCCTTGGATGGTCGTGTGTGGTTGGGAGGGGAAGTAAATGGACAGAGAGAAAAATATCTCTGACTTGCAGGGGCCAGTGCACGCAGTGATGAAACCACCCTGTGGCTTGTCTTCTCCCACACAGCTCCCAAAAATGGCCAGTGCAACTCCCCTTCCATCTGAAGCCAAAGCCCAGCATGGTGCCCCTTGCAACCCTTCCAAGGGATTGCAGTGGGACATGTGGCATCCAGCTCCCCTGTCCCCACGGTGCCCCCAGCTCTGCCCAGGTTTCTCTGCAATGCCTGGTGGATCCCAGCCGCTGGCTGCTGCCTTGGCTACCACCTCTCCCTGAGGAGCTGCACTGCAGGGAGCAGGAGAAGGCAAAGGGAGGCAGCAGGTGGCTTTGGAGCACTGCAGAGTAGGACGAGGAGGAAGGAGAGCAGGGAGGAGTGTCACCATGGAGCAAGGATGGATCCACGATGAATGGCCTGGCATCTTTCCAACACTCTGGCATCTCTGCTGTGATGGTCAGGGCTGCAGAATACACCTCCAAACCCCTGCACAGGGCCAAACCCACCAAGTGAGGGGCAAGGCCGGGCATGTTGGGTGAGGGCAAGAGAGCACTGTGCTGGGCTGAGGCTTTCAGAAAGATATGCAGATGTCATGGTTTCAGTTGCCCCTACAAGCTCTAGCGGAGCATGAGCTCTGGCAGCCTTGCGGTTGGGGGAGCGTCAGTATATCTCTGCGGTTTCTCAGATCTCTATCTAGACCTGTCAGATATTCTGTCATAGATTGTAACAGTTCCTTCCTCTGTCAGCAGATCTGGGCACACCAAAACAGGTTCACTTGCATGTCCCATAGCAAGATGATCCCTGTCTGTTGGCAGACAAAGGGGAGAGGGGCGACTGCCACCCCACAAACTGCAACAAGGAAGCGATGCAGCCCAGGAGCTGTGTTGGAGCCCAGGAGTGTGCAGGGGCGTGGGGCAAGGCAGGTGGTTGGGATATAAAAACTTACTTTCTACAGGCACTCCTCCCTCAAAAGAGAAGTCCCAGACCCAGGGTCAGCCTTGGGGCAGCAGGGACAGGTCAAGGCTCAGTAGAAAATGCAATTGCTGTTGTAGCAAGGAGATGAGGCTGAGACACATGGCCTTGCTTTACACTCCTACATGGGTATGGGGCATGAGCAACACATACACAAACTAGCCAGAGCAATAGGCTAATTGCAATGCTGGGATACATGCAATACAGGAGTAGCAATGAATAATCACTCTCCCCACCTCTGAGAGTGGGATGTCCCTTGGCAAATTCCAGCTGAGATTTTTGTCCCTTACAAAGCCGAAGTACTAGCTAGCATGCTGCTGTGCTGCCCCGAAATGCCACCATCACGTGTTTGTGAAAATCTCATGGTGTCAGTCACTTGGTTCAGTCCCTGCTCCTTCACATGCTTTGGAAGGCAGGGGTCCTCAGGGTCCCCAGGACACCACCACACCCAGCCCCATGAGGGTGACTCCTGGGAGAATGAGCTGGGAAAGCCAGGGACCATTCCCCACCACCTCCTGTGGGGATGTTGCGGTGAAGAGGACACTGTGGGGAGACAGCTCCAATACACCCAGGCACAAGGAGGTCTCCAAGAGCCCCATGCAGACCCATGCGGTGTGTGTAGTGGGGGAAGGAGAGTGGGAGCAGAGCAGCACTGCATTACTGGGACTGTGGGGCAGCGAGGAAATCCCAGGGAAATGAGCCTGTGGTGCCTCGTGAACAGCAGTTGTCGCTGGGAGCCAGGCATGAAAATACCCAGAGAAACCACAGGCTGTGAGCTGGCAAATTTGGTGCCTGTTGCAGAAAAAAGGGAGCTGGAAAAAGGGGAAATGCTCCCTGGGCGGGTATCCTAGGGAGCCCATCGCCTCATGGCAAGGGCAGCACTGGGGTCTCTGGGCAGACCACAACATGAGCCCCGTGACTGTGAGTGTGCACAAGGGCATGGGGCTACGCATTTGCACGAGAGCTGGTCTCTCACATCCCCAGCCAGGGGAACCCCCCACTCTGCCTTCTCCATCCCACCTTGTACGAAACCCTTGCTGGCACTTGTGTTTCTCCCTTGGCTCTGGGAGAAAACAGTATTTGTAGAGTCAGACCTTCAGTCGGGCTTCTCAGGCAAGCCCTCCCCTTACTGGCTGATGCTGGGGTGTGTTAGGAGGGGTTTGGAGGTCCCGAGCTCCATAGTGGAAGTACAACTTTTGTTTGTTGAAGTTGAGGACTTTGTGTTCTATGGTGCTAAGACTGCCAGCCCAGACCTACAAGCAGTCTCTAGGGTGCTGGTGATCCTTGCTGCCTGCACAGGCAGTAGAGCTCAGACCGTGCCTGCTGCCCATGCTGCCCACGTTGCCCCACTGCATCCACCCTGTCCATGTCCCAGACCCAGTCACAGCAGCAAGGACCCCCCCTGGACCTGCACTGTCCCCAAACTGTTTTGAGGGTTGAGGGTCTGAGCACCTTTGTCCTCAATGTCTGGGTCGTTGAAAAGGAGACCGAGCTGAGGTCCTCCTGGTCCTTTGAGAAGGATGCTGAGAGGAATTTGATGACTATTGGTGTCATGCTGGTGAATCTAAGCGTGAACCTGCACCTCAAGAGTGGTTTCATATCCTGTCTTGGTCAGCATAGCCTTCATGGGTGCAGACTCGCTCAGCCTTACCTCACCTCACACAAAGGCTATTCTGGTATTTCCTAGACCTGTTACTTCCCTTTTTCTGTTGGTTTTTTTTTTTGCTGTTGGTTTTTGGTTGGTTTTTTTTTTGGTGAGGCAAAGGTGCCGTGACATCATCTCCATTAAGTTTTGGAAACTCCAAGTCTTTGCCTTGAAATCGGACTGGTGTGGCTGTCCACCCTACCTATAAAAACCAAGAACTGGGCTTGCACCCTGCATCAGACAGAGGAGGAATCTGCTCTGGTCCTGCCTCTGCCCTTGCAGCTCATCTCTGCCCATAATGAACGCCTCCACAGTGTGCCTCTCCATCATCCTTGTTGCTGCCCTCTTTTCTCAGGCCTCTCCTGCTCCATGTGAGTACAGCATGTTTCTCTGCTCTCTTGTGGTGGACTTTTGCTCTGACTGGCAGTAATTTTGAAGCAGAGCTGGAAGAAGTTAGCTGCAAAGGTTGGAAGCCTGTGTGAGTTCTGCTTTCTTGGGACTAATCTTCCTTTCTAGCATCCTTTTATCTTCAAGATGAGTTTTAATGGTAAGTATCAAAGTTTTCAGGATTCATCTCCCCTGATTTTGTTGCTGGGCTTTAAGAGTGGCCCCAGGGTGACTGAAGGAGTTTTTATCATTGGATGTGATTGCAAAACATGTAACAAGCAATCCTAGCAACGATTTTAATTAAGCTTTGGTGTTTACAGCAATTTCTTGCTAACTTTCTGGGGAAAGAGGAAGAGAAGAGGGCTCCACAGCTGATTAAGGGGATGATTGCCCATGCTCTCGGCTGGGGAATGTGCAGTTCATTGAGTGACAGACTCATGCTGGTTTTCATGATCTCTTCCAGTTGGGGCTGACACAACTGTGTGTTGCTTCAGCTACACCTTACGAAAGCTGCCCCAGAGTCATGTGAAGGATTATTTCTACACCAGCAGCAAGTGCTCACAGCCAGCAGTTGTGTAAGTACCAGCTCCTGCACTGGGCTCTGAGGAAAGGCTTTGCCAGCCTTTGGGGTTCTTCACTTCATGTCCAGTGGGGCCAAGAGCATGGTGCTGTGAGCAACCATACCTGGAGCAAGGGAAGGGGACAGCTACCACAGGTCCCATGTGCAGCAGATGAACACTCATCCTTCCCAGCTGAAAAATAAGTGGTCTCCTTGGTCTCCTTGAACCACCCTAGTGCTGGGAATAAAGTGCATGGGGGTCTCTGTGTGGCCAGCAGGACCCCCCAAAGGTGATGAGTACAATGCACATAATGTGCCACCTGCAAGACTTGCACCTGATGGGCAAGCCACCCACGCGCTGCTTCCAGGGTCACCTCTGCACTGAACATGGCCAGGAACCTCTAAGCATGGGGAGGGTCTCCCAGGGGACCTTGATCTCTCCCTGCCCTCTGGGTTCCAGCAGTCTCTGCAGCCCCCTAATGCTTGGGGGTTTGTGGGAGGGAAGCCTGGAGGGGAGGTGACCTCCTTGGGACCTAGCCCTGACCACAGGGCATGTGCCCGAGGTGACCCGAGGCCCTCATGTCCCTGTCCCCCTCGGGAACTGTAACACCTCCCTGCCTGACTTGACAGGTTCATCACCAGGAAGGACCGGGAGGTCTGTGCTAACCCTGATGCCAAGTGGGTGAAGGAATACGTGAACGCCCTGGAGCTGCAGTGAGTTCTGGGAGCTGAGAGGTCTATGCCCTGGAGAAGTCCTGTGATACCATCCAGCAGTCTTGGCACAGACCTAGAAATCCTGCTGCTGAGCACCAGGACCTGCTGAGCCACCTTGGGAACCCTGAAGTTCCTTTTGTCTTGCAAATATGTCATGTATCCATGATAACTTAGCCACCCATATGGGCAGCTGTGATGCTGGGGACCTCCTGGCCTTGCAGACCCATCTTGGAATGGCCTGCTGTGTGACATGTGGCTAAACTGTCCCCTCCTTGTGCCTACACTGCTAGAATGGGAAGGGGGTTTTATCCCCAGGGCTATTTGTGGGAAGCGGTGTGTCAGGATTAAGTGCGGGTGCTGTTGTGCAAACCCAGCTGACCTCCCAGCCAGCTGCTCTGCCTGAGATCTGTGTCGCGAGCGAAGGAAGTGGTATGCTGGTTACTTACAGGCTGCTCATTGTGGAACCACATCGTTCAGCCTTGTCCTCAAAACTCTGTCTCTTGCTGGTGCCAAAGAATAAAGATTTTTTTCTCTCTGTGTCAGCTCTGGAAGAGGTTGTTCCCCTCCCGCCTGGGAAAACAGGGCTGATGGGACCCCACTACAACCATTTTGCAAGAGGCAGAGGAAGAACTCCAAGTTCTGCGTTGGAAATGCCTCGGCCCTCTTAGTCCTTTAAACCTTCCCTTCTGCACCTTCCTTCTGCAGCTCCCTGCTCCCGGCACTGCAGCAGCAGCCCCATCACCACCCCAGCACCCCCCAGGGCTGCTCCCTCCCAGCCTCTGCACTGCTGTGGGGCCAGACCTCTGCCCCAGCCCTTTCCCCCCGTCATATTAGTAGCCAAAGGCAGGAGCTGGTGGAGCTGGATCCCCGGGATTTGCCACTGTGGCTTTGGCAAAGGGATGTCTGGAAATCAGCAGGTAGGGGTACAGCGACATCTCTGCAGTGGGCTGGAAGGAGGGTGGCTCAGGAACTGGCCAGCCAGGACCACGTCCCCAGCACAGGCTCTTCTGGGAACGAAGCCTGAGCTGTGCTCGGCTCTGGGTACTCTGTTAGTGTGTTACTGCAAAGGACAGGCACCAATTATCTGCTGGTCATCAGCTGCTTTGGGAAGGAAACCTGAATTTCCTTTAAAAAATCACAAGAGATCTTTTGCACCAAGTAAAATCGACGAAAGCACTTTATCAGCTTATGGTTTGCATTTAAAACTAGCTGATATCTTTGTGGGCAGAGAATGAAACTGCTGGGTGTGACCTTCTTGCCACTGAAGCTGTGCTGGCAGGACGTGGGGACCTTTGCTCGCTGGCCTGTCTCCATCAGAGCTGTCTGAAGCAAAAGCTCAGAAATTTTTGTATTGTCCCTTGGCTGAGAGTACCCCTACCTGGCATCTTGTGCATGTCAGCTCTTCACCTCCCAGGACATCTTCCATCACAAAATGAGCCATTCATCACCCCTGGGAGTAATTTCTCAGGTCCCCCTCACTGCTAGCAACAAATGAACCCCCATAACTAGAGGCAAGCAAATCTGTGAGTTATAGTGTCTGTAAAACACCCCCAAGCCCACTGGTGCCACAGGGTTCATGTTGTTGAATGTTGAACACGCAAGTGTTCAGGTTGTCTCCTTTTCTCTCGTTGCTCATCACCACCTCTCCACAGGTCTCCCTGTTTATTAACCAGCATTTCCTATTGCAGTTCCTTATTAACTGTCTCAAAGTCTCTGTTTCTGGCAGGAGCCAAGGCCACAGCTCTCACCTGCTGCTCCTGGGGCTCTCTGCAGACTGGGACAATTCCCAGGAGCAGCTGACTGTGTGGGTGCAGAGTAGGTGCAGAGGCCTCGCAGAGCCCAAGGGCACAGGGGAGGGTCTCAGTGCCCAGGATGAGGGTTCTCATAGAGGAGGGGGCTCCCCTAGCCATGAAGCCAGGGTCAGAAAGGGGCCTTTGCAGCTCTGGTGGACCCTGCTCTGCCAAGCTGAGCTGGCAGAGCATCCTTGCAGTGAGAGCAGGCAGTGGAGAGAGCCCTGAGGCGTCTGTGCACCAAGAGCTGGTACCATAACCTGAACAGATCTTGTCTGTGAATCCTAGCAGGGCACACGCCTGCATGCTGCCCGGGTGCTGAGAGATGGAGGGGTCCCAGGGATGGAGGAAGTCCCACATCCTTGGTGATGGAGCACAGGGCAGCACAGCCCCAGGCAGAAGAGGGTGGCTGTCCTTGGGGATGGGGAGGAAAGGTGTAGGGGAGTGGAGGTGGGTGATGAGGGCTGGGTGCAGGGCACCCTGAGGTGAAGAGGTCAGCAGGGCATCAAGAAAATGCAGAAAGAAAAGAGGCAGGAAGTTGGGAGGCTGGGAGCAGAGGACAGGGGCAAAGGAGGGAGAGGGACAATGCAGCAAAGGAAGGTAGCGCGGTGCTTAGGGATGGGAAGAGCCTTGTGGGGTCAGTGGGATTTACAGGCACAGGGGCTGAGGCCCCGGGGTGCTGCCCCACATCTCACCCTGACAGCAGCCTTGCAGAGTGAACAAAAGGCCTGGCAGGAGGAGACGGGGGACGGTGTGGTCCACAGGGAGCCAGGGCCCAGCTCCATCCCAAACTGGGGGTCACAGCAGGCTCCTGGCTGGTTCCCCACACCTTCCCCTGTGCATCCAGGGCTCTGGGCTGTGGACAGCAGGATTTGTTGTCCCAGAAGGACCACTCTGCTGGGGGTGGGTGGGAAGGGGTAGCCTTCATCATCAGGGAGGATGTTCATCGATATCCAAGCTCAGCAATGGAGACAGGCATTATGAGCAGAAAGCTTTACCCCTTAAAGACAGCGTGAAACCACGTCTACAGAATAAGGTTGAAAATTGCTAATATGCAGCAGCACACCTGAAATGCCCCTTCCCTCAAGGCAGAAGAGAGATGACCCTGAGTAGCTCTCAAAGGAGCCCAAATGCTCTGCAGGCTGGGCAGGCAGCTCAGCGGGAGGGGAGAGGTACAAGGTTCTGTTCTGCATCCCTGCAAAGCAGCTGTGGCACAGCCCACTGGGACAGGAGGCAAGGGGGACCCTGCGGCACAGCCCGGCAGAGGAGGGAAGCAGGGGAGGGGTATAAAATCAGACAGGTCTCCCTGAGAGTAATCAAACAGTGCTCGTGGCGGTTTGCTTTCATACAATGGCTCCTTGAGCACTTCACAGAAAGCTTTTAAGCATTGCTATCCCTCGCTTACAGATGGGGGAACTGAGGCACAGTGCCTTTGTAGAGCCAGGCTGGGCAAGGTGGGCTGATGGGACCCAGACTCCCTGTTGGGGCCACACGTTCCACTTCCCTGCCCACAGGACTGTGACAAGCAGGAGGCAAGCAGTCCACTACATCAAAATCATTCCTTTGCAAGAAGAGTGAAAGAAGCTGGGACTGGCCCTGGGCTCCCTGGGGCCAGAGCTGGAGCTCTGGAGGACCAGGCAGGGGTGGCCATCTCAGTGTGCCCCCAAAATGCTCAAAAGTGCCTTCACCCAGCTGGCATCAGGGTCAGCACAGGCCTGATGTTCCTTCCTGGTGATGAAGGTGGGAAGTGGGGAGGACCAGGAAACCTTTGTGGTGGGGAAGGGATGCACCACCACGGAGCTATACTGAGTCACACCAGGGCTGGGGAATGTCCTTTTTGCGACCGTTGTCTGGTGTGGAGGCATCCAGCCAAGGGCAGCTGCTGAGAAACCAGAGAAGGACCCTGGGCCAGACTCCTGGCTCTGCCTCAACTCGCTGCTGGCTCCCGCAGGCAGGGAGGAGGACCAGGATACCCCTGGATCATGGGGTCCAGCAGAGTCAACCTGCCAGTCCCATGGGAGCAGCTGGCCTTGGCTTTTGTCCACCTCTGTCAGCACATGAGAAGCCTGATGGCTGGGTGGTGGTCACCTTCCAGCAGACAATTGGGGAACTGAACTCTTCTCTTGCCTCTCTGCTGGACTCTCATTCCTTCAGTTCAGATCTGGCTGGTGGACCACTTGGCCTTGCTGAGTCCTGACTTGTGTCTTGAGACCCAATACATGGCTCCATAATCGTTTGTGCCCATGTCCCACTTGCAGCCATCCCAACTCGCGCCCCATTTTGCAGCACAGATGCCCCTGGAGAGGGGCAGGGACCCCAACTTTCTTTCTGACCCCCCTAATGGGGGTTGTTCCTCACTTTGCCACCTGTAAAACAAAGGGAAGGGTTCAGCTATGCTGCAGGGGCAAAACAGCCACCAGCAAACCTGCTGCAGTCATTCCCAGGATGCAGCTTTGCATGGGAACACGAATAGGAGGTAGCAGGTCTGAAGGGTAAAAGCACAGGGCTGGGCACAGCTGGCCCATCAGAACCGTGCTCAGCACTCCTTTGCTTCTGCACATGGAGAAGAAATGCTTCCAACAGCATGGTCACCCAGAGCTGGCCCTCTGGCCACAGAGGCACACAGATTTCTGTGCAGCAGGCAAGAAAGGGCTGGCACTGCCCCAAGCCTCAAGACAGGACCATCAAGAGCAGCTGATGCATCCCCTGGATTCAGCAGTACCTCTCCCCACGGCAGCTCTCCTGCTTGTCCAGGTGTCCCCTCCTGGCTGCCCTCCCCTGCCCAGAGCTGGCAGCAGGCTGCGGGAAGGCTGCTGGCGGCACGGTTGACCCCTGGGGCCATGATTTCCCCTGTGCTCTTACCCCGGGAGCCTGGGCTGGGTGGCCACGGTCCCGTGCGGAGGGACCTGTCCGCACCGTGCCTGGCTCCTGCCAGGGCAGACGGGCTGGGCTGGGGGGAAGGGGCTCGGGGAGCGGGCTGGCTTGCTGCTGCGGCTGGAGCTGCAGAAAGGAAACCAAAACTGGGAAGGCTGGAAAGGGAAATTCCCTCGTGAGCCCGGGCTCCAGGCCAGGGACTGTCCGGAGAAGAGCCAGCTGCAGCCGAGTCCTGCAGCCTCCCCAGCCTGCCCCCCGCACCCCGGGCCTGGGGCAAACCTCAGACCCCCTGCAGCATTCTCTTTCACCGCGACATCCACCCTCCACCCCCTCGCAGCACACGGAGCCCCACATCAGGCACCAGTTTCCCTCTGCAGCACCAAACTCAGCTCCTCAGCACTAAAGGCGACAGAGCATGCAGGTGGGATGCCCTCAGGGCTAGAGGAGACCCCCAGCACCCCCTTCCCGGGGTCCTCACCTGCCCACCCATGGGCAGCAGCTCCTGCCCATCCACCCCACCACGCAGTGGCCACTCTCTGCTCCCACGTTTCATGGCACAGCTGGGAAGCCCTGCTCAGGATACATCCCTCTGCAGATTTTTGTCTCTCCCTGACAATGGTAAGCCCTGGCTTAGAGTGGGACAAGATTTTTGCAGACATGCTGACCCACTTTGTCCCTGCTTGGACCTGATCTGACCCTCTCCACCAGCACCACACCGTGCCAGGAGAGCACAGGGACCCTGCGGGATGAGCGAGAGCCTGTGCCTTTCCTAAATCACCCTCCCAGCAGAGCGGTCAGGAGCCATCCAGAGCTGGAGCCCTCTGCATGGTCCCCCATCACCAGCACCCTCTCCTGGGACACAGAATGGTACCTGGGCTGAGCCTGCCCTTTGCTGGGATGCTACTCCTTGGATTTCCCATGAGCTTGCCTTCCTGCAGCCAGCTTTCCAGCCTGGAAAACACAAGACTAGAGGGAAATCACGAGACAACATGAAGGTGTTTTCCCAGCCTCAGGGTTGCCAAATCTGATCTATAGCTGCAGGAAGAAGATGAGACAATAACAGAAAGGCTTTTTTTGCATTAAGAAGAATGGGATGGCTGCAAAGCCAGGCCAGCTCTGGGTGACCATGCTGTTGGGAGCATTTCTTCTCCATGTGCAGAAGCAAAGGAGTGCTGAGCACGGTTCCGATGGGCCAGCTGTGCCCAGCCCTGTGCTTTTACCCTTCAGACCTGCTACCTCCTATTCGTGTTCCCATGCAAAGCTGCATCCTGGGAATGACTGCAGCAGGTTTGCTGGTGGCTGTTTTGCCCCTGCAGCATAGCTGAACCCTTCCCTTTGTTTTACAGGTGGCAAAGTGAGGAACAACCCCCATTAGGGGGGTCAGAAAGAAAGTTGGGGTCCCTGCCCCTCTCCAGGCAGCACTGCCGGGCTTGGCAGGACCCAGCAGCACAGGGCAGCTGGCAGGCAGAGATGCAGTGATGCCTCAGAGGAACAGACACATATGAGGAGAGGAGCTGCAGGGCTGCCAACAGCGTGCATGTGGATGCCTGTGGGCTCTGTGCTAGGAAACACTGACGCTTAGCTGAAAGAAATGGCTAGCAGGGGTGGGTATGGGCAGGAATTTGCCCTGATCTGTGCTTCAGCACCCTTGGCACAAGTGTGGATGAGCAGCTCATGAGCCCCAGGTACCTGCCAGCTCCCAGGGCAGCCTCAGCACCATGGTAGCTCCCTGCCCTCTGCTTCCTCCCATCCCACCATGAACCACTCTCCCTGCTCTCCCCCTGCAAAACCTCTGGTGGTATTTTACCTCTTAGAGTGACATGTCCTATCACCACCCTATTGCACACACAGTGTGCCCAGGGACCACTTTGGGGTGCAGCGTGTGGGCCTGGGCATAGCAAAAGAGCATATGGAACATGCTGTGGTGTGCGGAGAACATATTCTTATATGTAAAAGGCCCATACGTGTGTACAAACACATCTAATTCTTTAAAAGATGTGGGAGGCAGGGGTGTATGTGGTGGGGGAATGAGGTGTCAGAGAATGTTCATATGTCTGCAGTATGGAAATGTTATGGTTTTGCCTCAAACCATTTCCCATCACCACATGCCATACAGAGTGTGCAGATAGGATCAGGGTGAAGTTCTGTCTCTGTGTTGGTGAACACCACTCAGAGGCACATAAAAGGAAAAAAGTAAGAGATTTTGTCCAAATACTTTATTCTCCAGAATCATGATTTCACACACAAAAGCCACAGCCACCCATCATCCAACACTGAGACTCTGAGCCACCCTCTCATAAATAGCATTATTATCCACAGAAGTAATGCCTGTCCCATAGGATAACTTCTTAAATAATTTGAAATAATATAACAATAGAGATACAGTCCCATGAGCCTTTCCAGGCCACAGGCGGAGGTGCCAGGGCAGAGGGATGAGGTTGCAGACTGGTCAGTGCAAGCTGAGGGCGAGTAGCAGCACCGCAGCAGGAGGTGCCTCGCGGTGACCTTCCAGCAGTCCCCAGGGCCGCCGGCAGCTGACGTGGGCTCTTCTACCTCCTCCTGCCCTAGTGTCCTGCTCCATTGCAGGAGCTCAGGATAACACTACGCTTGCCATCTTGCTTTGCTCAGTTCTGGTCCAAGTTTTGTAGGTAACTTTGAACCCAGGTGTCACTAGGATTTGCACAGACCTGGCGGCCTTTCTTTGTGATGAACCTGTGGAACAGGGATGAGACATTAGATCTCTGCTCAGACCTGCATCCCAGGGGACCCTGGATCCCAGCTTTGGGGTGTTGCAAAAGGTTCTCCCCTGTGTGCTAAGCTGATGCTGAAACCAGGAGCTCACTTTGACTTCCCTCACTCCCATCCCTTTTCGCACACTGCCTCCTTGACTCCTGCAGGAGCATCCCTGGGAGTCCCCACAAGAGCATCCCTGGCAGTCTCTGTGTAAGTCCTTTCCCCTTGCTCTGTTCCCACAGACCCCTATGCCCACAGCCACCCTGCAGAGCTGGTCACTCTCCCACGCAGCTCCCACCATGGCTGCCCCCACATCGCCCCAGCATGTCTGCACCCAGGAGTCAGCTCTGGTACTTACACGATGGCCGGCAGGGTGCAGCTGGTGCTGGTGCTATAATAGCGCAAGATGAGCTTCTGCGGGAGCTTGCGGGATGTGTAAGAGAAGCAGCAGACTGGGAGGTCAGATCCAGCTGGAGGAGGCAAGGAGAGACCATGTGAGCACATGCTGGGCTGTGCATTGGGAGCAAACAGCCCATCAGCTCAGGGAGCCATGCTGGCAGGGAAGGGAGGGAGGAATAAGAGAATAATTAAGACTGAAATGGACATTGGGGATCATCCAGTCCAATGCCAGGAAGAGTACTGTCAGGGACTGGGGGACATTCCCACCCAGTCATTGCTCAGAGCTTTGTTTCCCACCTCCCCCAGCCCCAGGGCAGAGACTAAAGTCCCTACACTATAACCAGGAATAAGTACTCCAGGTGCAGGATGGATGGATGGATGGATAAGGGACGGATGGATGGATGAATGGATGGATGGATGGATGGGTGGATGGATGGATGGTTTTCTAATTCTGGGGTTCCTACACATAGCTGATCTCAGTACAGAGTGGAGAGTGGTACAAATACTGAAAAATTCCCAGTTATCTGCCAGATTCAAATCTGTCTTTCCTTCATAAACAAAAAAGCAGGACTCACCTGGGCCACAGAAAGTTTGGGAGCAAGAGGCTGTGATGAGGAGAAGAGCAAAAATGGCTGGAGAGACCTTCATCTTCCCGTTGGGTGAGGGCAGTCGGCGCAGGACCAGGAGCTCTGGCAGATGCAGCTCAGACTGCAGCAGATGGATTCAGCTCCCTTTTAACAGAGTCCTGGAGGCAGTCAGGAGAAGCCCGAATGGAAATTCCAGAATGATGACAGAGGATGTCATGAAAATGAAATAGCCAAAGGGAATTAGGGGAAAAAAAAAGTAATCAGAAAGAATGGGATATAGTTCACATTGGAGCCAAGTATACTGAGCTCTTACTTGGCATTCATTTTCGATTTTAGCAAATCAAAAGGAAACTAAAATGTGCCAAGTGGCATGGCCACAAAGAGGAAAACTATTTATCTGAACTACAGCAGGGATTTTCCCTGTGAGTCTGTATAGCAAGACACAATGTTTGCCTAAGATTATGCAACTCTGGGGAAAAAAAATCAGGCAAGGTCCAAAGCACGCTCGTGCTGCTGTGTATAGGGTGTTTATTAAAGGTTGTTAAACTGCAGCATGTGGGGCTGAGAGGTGGCCGGACTGCGGGCTCTGCGCTACCCAAAGTGCTCTGCCTGCACCGGCTCTGCTGTGCTTGGCGTAACGTGGGCCAGCGAGGAGCTGAGGCTGGAGGCACCCCTGGAGATCGTCCAGTCCAGCCCCTGCTCAAAGTGGGCTCAGCTGGGAAGGCTGCGCAGGACCATGCCTGGATGGGCTTTGAGTATCTCCAGGGATGGACATTCCAAACCTCTCTGGGCAACTTCCTTCAGTGTTCAGTAACAAAGTTTTATCTGGTGTTTAAATAGAATTTCCAGTTGCCTCTTTTCCTGTCCCTGGCCACCACTGAGAAGAGCTGGGCTCCGTCTGCTTTGGTCCCCACAGGCAAGTTGACAAGATCTCCCTGGGCCATTTCTTCTCCAGAAGAACGGTCCCAGCTCTCTCTGCCTCTCTTCCTAGGAGAGATGCTCCTGTCCCTTCATCATCTTCATGGCCCTTCACTGGGTCCTCCCCAGTAGTTCCCTGTCCCTCTTGAACTGGGAAGCCCAGAACTGGACCCAGCACTCCAGGATTGGCCTTATCAGTGCTGAGCACAGGGGAAGGGTCACCTTCCTTGACCTGCTGGAAACACTTCTCCTCATCCAGCCTGAGAGCCTGTTGATCTCCTGTGTGGCAAGGGCACATTGCCACTCATGTCCAGTTTGGTATCCACCAGGAGCCCCAGGTCCTTTCATGCCAAGCTGCTTTCCAGCTGGTCAGCACCAGCGCATACTGGTGCCTGGAGGTGTTCCATCCCAGGGCAGGGCTTGGCACTTCTCCTTGTTGGACTTCATGAGGTTTTTGTCAGCCCATTCCTCCAGCCGGACAAAGACCCTCTGAATGGCAGCATGCCCCTCTGGTGTGTCAGCCACTTCTCCCAGCTTTGTGTCATCTGCAAACCTGCTGAGGGTGCACTCTGACACATCATCTGGGTCATCAAGATATTAAAGAGTAGTGGTCCCAGTATCGATCCCTGGGGTTCTCCACTGGCGACTGGCTTCCAGCTGGACTTGTGCCGTGGACCACAGCCCTCCAAGCCCAGCTGCTCAGCCAGTTCTCCATCCTTCTCACTGCCATTTATATCTAATCCGTACTTTATCAGTTTGCCTGTGAGGATGTTACGGCAGCCTTACTGAAGCCAAAAGAAGCAACATCCACTCATCCCTCTGACCCCATCTACCTGGCCAGCCACCTCATCTCTGAAGGCTACCAGGTTGGTGAGGCGTCTAACTACTCAGTCACCTTAACAGTCACAGGCTTCCACGAAGGGATCAGAGGGCAGGATCTCACCCTTCTTTGGAGGGTCTTTGCAGGCAGGAGGGTCTTTTGCCACCTCAACCTCAATCCCTGGGGGAGCAGGGAGTTCGCTGGAAGAGGTGGTTTGCCATACCTGAGACATTTTACCATCCTGAACTGGTCCCTACAAAAGCTCCTTTGAGTACAAGATGGATTTTCTGCTGAGAAGTGAGTAGTGGAGAACCTGCCTGGCGTGGGAGAAACTTTTGAGCCTTGGCAGGTCTCCGGCTCCGGGCAGCTCCTGCTGGGGAGCAGGGCAGAGCAGCAGCTCTGCAGGGAGTGGGTGACCTGAGGCTTCCTGACATCCTGCCACAGCCTGGGGCTGCAGCTGGAGTCGAAGCCCCTTCCAGTGTAGAGATGATGCTCAAGCTCCCAGGCCTGGATCTGGATTTTCATCCCCAGAAGTACAAATCCCCTGCTTGGCTACCATGGTGCTGCAAGTGAGAGCAGTGGAGACACCGTCCTTCACAACTTGCCTCTGGCAGGGACAGAAAGAAGGTTCAGGGCCCCCGAGGTATGTGGTGACCTGCTCCTCCCCACGCTTGCCCTCCCAGGGTGGATCCCGTTTGCACTCCTGCTTCCCAACACGGCCACCCAGGCCACTGGTGCCATGGGCTGTGCCAGGCTGCAGGCTCACCCTGCAACTGGGCAGACACCAGCAGAGCGCCCAAGAGTGCACTTTTACTGGGGCCAAAGACTGTGAGTTCTCACACGGGCATCGAAGGAAGTGCTGGATTCCCCCGGACTGACAGCGAGCCCTGGCAGGACCAGCTCTGCTTTCCCTGCGCAAGTCTGAGAGCTCTGGGCAGAGGTGCACAACAGAAGACGAAGCAGCTCCAGCTTTTGGTTGACTTGCTGCAGAGCAAAACCAAATTCTGGCTTTTTGCCATGGAAATAAATCATGCAGAAACCAACAGTGGGAGTTTTATGTTCCCCTGTGCTTGCAACTCACATGCCAGAGTGTGCAGGGGGAAATGACAAATGCTGGTGGCCGGCGCCGCATTGCCGGGTGAGGAAGGTTGTGGCTGCAGAATGCAGCTTTGTGGCTAATGCCAGCCAGAGACAGCTTTGATAATGGGAACTTCACAGTTTCTGCTCTCCAGCCTGCTGCCGGCAAGCAGCGAGCCGCAGGGCTGGCGGTGCACACGGTGCTGTCCCACTTGCGGCATGGAGGTGTGATGGGGGTGTGATGTGATCTGTGTCAAGCAGCTCTGTCCTCTGTCGGGAAGCCCTGAGATGGTCCGTGGAAGGATGGGAGCCATCATTTACTGCTAACCAATTTGACGGAGCTGGAGGAGGAAGGTCTGCAAAGAGCTGCTGCAGCTGCGATCGCTTGGTTGTGTCATCAGCACAAACCCACTACGCTTACAAAACTGCCCTTTGTCAGCTGGGATGTTGTTTTCCCTGGGGTGCTGAGAAGCCACCTGGATGGGGGCTGCTCTCCCAGCCGCTTCCCTGCACTGACCCCCTGCACTGGGCTCCAGCGCCGAGCCCCCGGCTGCAAGCTCAGCTGCACACCCCCGCCAGGCTGCCCTCTGCTCCCTCACCACCCCCCGAGGCCACCTTCCATTTTCAGTTTTCTGTCTCTGTACACTGCTTTTTGCTTCTCAAACCCCGGAGCCCTCTTCTGTCACAGTCCGTGCAGATTGAGTATTTCTAAGCTGACCTCTCTCAAGCTTCCTTTATTGTTCCTGGAAATGAGCCAGTTTTAAAAGTTTAGCCTCACCCAGACGGGCACGAGACTTGTTTGGGTGCAGGCAGAGTAGAAAAAGTAAGCTAAAATTATTCAAAGAGGAAAACCGTAGGGAAGGCTGTTATGGTGGGTGCTGTCTTCATGCCCTGGGATAGGTGGTGACAAGGATTAGCCCAGAGGCTCTGGGACTCCTTCGGGCCCCCCTGAAATCCTGCCCTCACCAAGAGCCACAGGTCACAAAGCACATCCCCCCCCAGGGCAGAGGGGTGCAGGATACTTCACTCATGGGCGATGGTGGGGGTTGTCCCCAGGCTGATGTCCCCTTGTCTGCCTTCCCCTGGGGACACAGCCCACCCGTGGGGGCTGCACCATTCCAGCCCTGGCGCCGCAGCACCCTCAGAAGGAACTTGGAGCACGTGAAGGGATATGTTCCCATCCCTGTCACTCCTGCTAGCCATCTGCTCCGCTTGCCCACGAGCCCACAAGCGGGCACAAGCTCTGGGGTGTGGGGTGCTCTGTGTGGAGGAGCTGGGGGTTCGCCTGTGGCAGAGGTGCAGTGCCCTGAGGGTCACAGCCCTGTTCCTCTACTTGCAGCCTGGGGCAAGGGTGCTGCCTGGCCGAGCCTGGTTCCCCTCCTCTCCCACTCAAACCATCCCCAGCAAGTCCCTCCTGCAGCTGCACCTCACTGCGTGGTGTGGGAGGGATGCAGGATGCCACGTGGGGAGGCTGCAGGGCCGAGGCACGCCGGTGCCAGGGCTGCCCCAGACCTCCCCTTTCCCAGGGGACACGGGTGCCAGGCAGAGCCTGTGCTGGCCCAGGCGGCCAGACAATGGCCCTTTTGATGGGCACAAACCCATCTGGGGTGGCAAAGCCTCCAACATCACAGGGTGCAGGACCTGCACTTCAGAAAGATGCTGCAGCGCTCCCTAACCTACAAACAGCCTCCACACATGGGAAGTGGTTTGCAGCCTTGCAACAAACCCAAAATAAATCATGAGGCTAGTAAACATCCGAGCCCCACTGCCGGTCTGTGCGTGTGACCACTGCAGCTGGAAAGCTCACACCTCGCTATGGAAACACAGGGTTCACACCTCCCGTGGAGTTTCCTACATCCCGTCAGTGCTGGCGGCGGCACCAACAACACACACATCCCTGCCAGCAGGTGCAGCACGTGAACACGGGGTCTTCAGAAGGTCCAAGGGCCACACATTACAGAAGTTCCTCAGCTGTGGCAGTGGCCCTGACACAAGCTTAAAGGTTAACCCTGGTCTCAGCCCCCTCCATGAGCAGAGGAGGGTCATGGTGCACCACCATCCCTGACACACTCATGGGGTGCAGCCAGCCACCCAGTGCTCTGCAGCCACCTGCAGTTGGCCCACCTAAACCCCCTGGAGAGCTTGGCTCCAGGACCACTAATGAAAATGAAAATAATCAGTTTGTGGCTTGCTTCTTTTCCTTTTTGCTTGATTACGATGAACACACAAGGCCCAGTTGGCTCATTTATAAACTGGTTTTGTTTTTCATCCCAGCAGAGCTCTGAATTTTCAGCCTCGTTTTTCTTGCTCTTCTTGGAGGACTCACCAAAGATCTGAGTGAGGTGGGCTGTCCTCCGGGGCAGAGGATGCAGCCCCAGCAGACACGTCGTCTGGTCCCCCCAGGCATTTGCAGGGTCTGAGGGATGCTGGGGGGCGCGGGTCGGGTGCGCCCCAGCCCCTGAAGCTGCAGTCGGGGTGAACCAGGAGCAGACTCAAAAATTGCTAAAACTCAAGTTTTCCCTGTTTCTTTCATTTCCTTTCATGTGAAGGATGGAGAGGGGTATGGAGCAAGGAGGCTTTTTAATTTAATTTTAATTTGCATTGACATACAGTCCAGTTAATTTTCTTTGGTTTGATTTGCTTCAAAGGAAAGGCCAGGAAAAATGAGGCATCTGTCATTAGAAAGTGATAGCATTGCTTGGGGTATTTTTTTCAGAAAATGCTCTTGCTGGAGAAAGACTGAACCTTTAACAAGAGGCGTTTTTTCTTATCAGCTACAAACATCTTCCTGGCATGACAGGATTTCAGGGAAACACAAACGGGTCTCTTGTGCAATGCAGACGGCAGTGGCCACTCGCTCACACCATCTGCCCGGTGTGGCCGTGCTCTCCCCTTCACCCACCACGGTGGGGACAGATGGTTCCCAGTCACTCCCACAGGCTCAGGTTCTGCATGGAGCCAGTTCCAGGACGTGACATCATCTTAAAAATTCCAGTATTTCTCCAGAAATGTCAAGAATGGTGGGGGTAAAGTTTCTGTACACTAATGGAAAGTCACTAGCGCCTGAGCTCTGAGCAGGGCAGGCTGGAGGCTGCTGCAGGTGGAAGCGGAGCTTGTCCCAGAGGCAGTTTCTGAACACTGGACATTTTGAAGTACTTCCTTTTCTGAATGAATCCTGACTCCTCAGCACTAAAACCTGCTATAAATAGCAACTTACATCAGCCAGTCTCACCATTTTTTCAGGGTTCCCCTTTCATTCAAGATTGAGAATTTCCCTATTTCTACTATCATCAAATCTATTTTGGGCATTTGCTTTACTTAGCACTTTCTCCTGGGATTCTTGGGGGGCTTGCAGAAAAGCTCTATCGTATCCCTCTGTGTAGATCAGTGCACCACCAGCCAGGCTGCTTTGGACGGCCTGTCCTGCTGGCTCCGAGCACTGCGTGCTGGCAGCGGGGGCAAGGGTAGGGCACAGCCTGGGCCGTGAATCCTGAAACCACCTGGAGCCACGCTGGGAAAATTTCCATCTTACACCACCATTTTGCTGTGCTATGAGCCTAAATTCCCCTGAGATGCTCCAGCCCACTTTGGCAACTCTTCTGCGGCCATCTCCCCACCTCAGAGCATCTCCCAGGTTAGATGGTCCTTCGTCTGAGACACACAGCATCCTCTCTTTCTAAAAGGTGAAAGAGCTAGAAGAAATTACTTTCTCATTTCATCATGACTTGGATGTGGCGGAGTGGGTAAGAGAACACTTTTTAGTTGCGAGTTGCAACATCCCAGGGCTCACTGATGTGCCTATAGCTTCCCACCTCTGTCCAGCCTGCAGAGCTGGCAGGGTAGGGGCTTTTGTCAGATTTCTAAGGTAAAAACAGACCCCCTGGGAAGCAAATACCCTGACTTTGGGGTTGTTTTGCCTTTCAGCAGTAGAAAAATTTCAGCCCTTACCTGTAACACACATTATGTAGGCTAAACTGATCCTAAACTGACTCAGCTAAACTAAGAAAAAAATAATGTATTAATTAAAAAAAATAGTCTCTACCAGTACAAAATAATTTGGCATCTGCTTGCTGACGAAAACATAAAGGCATGGAGGTTTTCAGATGCCTCATTGAAAACATCTGAATAATCAGTGCGGATTTCCAACTAATTCTTCTGTTTTAACGAAACTCATTTTTTATCAGACCATTTCTGCACCATAAATGGTATTTCACCTGCCTGCGCTAGTCACACCATGTGCCTTGGGAGCAGGACAGGACCAGACGGCGGTAGGCGGCAGGTCTCAAGACATGACCCAGGAATGCTTGAAGGTACAATCACAGGGGATAGCTCAGAGGCAAAGCATGCTCTTACGTTATATTCCCTGAACAGCCAGACAGAGGAGCCAAGTAAGCTGACACAAGCTCAGAGATGATTTCTGGTCCAGCTGGTGTCCGAGTTCCCACCTCCTGCCTGGCCGGGTGCGCTGCCTACGGAGGCAGGCTCTCTTCTCATCCTCCCAGGATATCTGGGGACAACCAAGCTGACAAGGGGAGAGGGGAGTGAGGTCTGAACTGAATAGTGAGCCTGTGAGGTGCTTCTCTCCGCAAATAGCAAAGGGAAGGATGGAGACGGGACCAAACTGGCCATGATGTGGCAAAGAAGGAGGTGATGCTCAACTTGGCAAGAGCCACATTCACTCCACAGGATAGATCTGCCCTTCCCAGCCTCGGTGAGGGGCAGGTGCACCACCACGGCTCCCAACCTACGCTGAGGGTGGGCCACCTCTGGGATTTCACCTGTGCAAGTCCAGGACCACGCTGTCTTCCAGACCCTTCTTTGCTTGCATGGAGCAGAGCAGTTAACCTGCGTGGAGCTACCCTGCCACACCTGGTGGAGGGCTGTGCACACCACATGGTGTTGGAGTGATATTTGGAAAGCACCAGGTTATTTACAGAAGGCACTTGGGTCAATAGCTGGGATCTTTAATAGAAACACAGTGAGTCAGAGCCCAGCACCACAGTAAGGGTGCAGAGGTGCTGGTGGTGCGGTTGGGTTGCTCCGCTTTACATCACAGTCCTTCCACTGACTTTCAGGCAGCATCTGCCAAGATATCACTCACCACCTAGTGATGTCTTGAAATCAATGAAATGGAGACTTTCACAGAGATGTACCTACTTCTCTGTTGAGAAGAGATGTCCTTCTAGGAACATCTCATCACAGCTGGACAGCCCTCTCCCAGAGCATCCATCACCTCCCTCCCCAGGGACAGAGAGGAGTTTGGCAGACCTCCATGGCAGTCTGTATGGCTTCTTCCCAGTGAACCATCCCTGGTCACAGCCCTTGCCCAGCCCACAGAGACCTGTGAGATCTTACTCTCTCCCATAAAGTGTGGTCATTCTTCCTTGTCTGTGGTCATTACAATTTTTTCTCTTCTCCTGAGATGAGATACTCTTTTTTTTCTGGACATCCCATTTTCTGCCCACGCCCTCACTCCCCAGTTAATCTGCTCCTCATCTTCAGAAGCAGTGTCTTGTCACCTTGCTTCTGGAGCTCCTTTTGCCTCATCTTCAGTGTCACATTGAAAGTTTCCGTACTTCTTTTGGCTCTTGGCATCTTCTTGCTTATCACTGATAGGCCTCACCTATCAGGAGCCCTTGACATTTAACTGTCTAATCTAAATTGGTCATTTAGTGTCTCCTTATAGGACCTGGAGCGCAGGAGGCATCTCCAGGAGATCACCCCATCTCCCTTCCCTTAAATTGAGGAGGAAACTCAAGTGCTTCATCCTCTGGGACTCCACTGTAACCTGTGCTGGTGCCTGCAGTGCTGTCACAGCTGCAGGACGTGGCCTGAGTCCCTTCAAACTGTGGGAAGCACACGCAGGACATGGAGCCCACTGGTGACAGCTCCCATCTGCTGCTGCTGGGGCAGTATGGGCTGTGCAGATGCAGGAGGGAAACAGTGTATGGTAGAAGAGACCTCAGCCCCTTTTACCCTAACCAGGAAGTTGATGGCCTCATCCCACTCACGCTCTTCAGCCCACCGGCACACTCTCGCCTTCGAGCTTCTTGGGCAGGTTGGGTAATAGGGGTCTGTTGACCAATGCGGGAACCTCCGCAAGGGAACTTCTTACTAAGGGACATGCAAGAAAGAAGCAGAAATAGCAATGGTGATTGTTTCATATCCTGTGTCACTGAAGAGGCACTGAATCGAGGGGGGAGCTTCACCCTTCCGGGGCTGGGGCTGCTGCTCCACTCCACCACGAGACTGCACCACAAGCAGTCTCTTCTCTAGGGGAAATTCCATCATGCCTACGCAAGCCACTGCATGGACCTTCTCACCCTATAAATTGAGGAGCTGCTGGCTGTCTCAGCATGCGACAGAAAAGAGGCTTTTCAGCTCCACTTGCCTGCTTCAGCTCCAGCTACCACTTCTCAGCTGACATGAAGGTCCTTGTGGCTGCCCTCGCTGTTCTCATTGCCATCTTCTGTTTTCAAACCTCTGCTGCACCAAGTAAGTCCTCCTCTCTAAATGGGAACAGGAAAGATGTCACTGCTGGGACAGGGTCACTTCTGCCATCCCTTCTGCCCCCGGGTCCCTTCCAGTGTCAGACCCTCTAGCAGGTGCCCCAGGGCCATTGGGCTCTCCTGTCATGGGAGAGGCACAGCTTGAAGCACAACACGGGCTGTGTCACTGCCGGCTCAGGGTCAACCCGAAAGAGAAAGGATCAAAGGAAGAAGAAAAAGGGCCTGATCTTTTCTCTTCCTCCTCCAAGTTGTTCCGGCGCCCCAGACCCAGATCGGTGGACCCAGCTCCCTGCCCCTGCTCCCCGTCCCTTGCCACTGCTAATGACCACCTTTGCCCTTCACAGTTGGCTCCGACCCACCGACCTCCTGCTGCTTCAGCTACACCGCCCGGCAGCTGCCCCGCAGCTTCGTGGTGGAGTACTACGAGACCAACAGCCAGTGCTCCCAGCCGGCCGTTGTGTAAGTCCTCTCCTCCGGGGTGGGGGTGGGCTCTCCCTTTGGGCTGAGGATCCAGAGAGGGAAAGACCCCTTTTCAAAAGGCAGGGGGTGGAGGCTGGCCCCAGAGGACGGAAGACATGGGGGGACAAGAGGTCAAGGTGATGGTCTGTGGGCTCAGTGCCAGTCCTGCTCCACTGCTTTGCAAAGGAACTGGTGGCTGCTTGATGCGATGGGCACAGCATGCGGCATGGCCGACTTCTGCTGGTCCTCAGGAAAGGCTGGGTTTGGGGCAGGGCTCCTCTCCTTGCAGTGCTCTCCCGCTGAAAACTTACCTCTCCGCACCCCACAGGTTTGTCACGAAGAAGGGCCGCGAGGTCTGTGCCAACCCCGACCAGGAGTGGGTCCAGCAGTACATGAACGAGCTGGAGCTGAACTGAGGTCCCGGGCAGACCCTGCGCCCCGTGTCCCCTGGCTGCCGGGACAAGCGAGCCACAGCCACCTGCGGGCACTGTCAGAAATACTTCAATGTCACTTAAAGCTAGCTGAGAAATTGAAAATGTTCCAGATCCTGACTTCAGTGTTTTGCTATTTAATTTTTTATAGGGGAGGGTTCAGGTGCAATAACTCCATTCCAGACAAATAAGAATTTTAATTAATAGATATATTTTTTTATGTGAAGACTCATGCTCAGTTTATATTTTCTGTATTTAATTGCTTGTATTTTCAATGTAATATTTAATTCAAATTTTGAGAAATAAATATTTTTGTAAGAACTTTCTGTCTTTGCATCTATTCCAGTTCTTTGTGATTACAATTGCTGAAATTTTAATAGTGACATGTTCTTTTTCCATTTTCTATGCTGCCACACCCCCCACAAGCTTTCCCTATCAAACATCCTGTTTTGCAAAATAAGAGAAAAATCACAAAGAGTAGGTGTGACAAGGGCACAGATTACATTCAGGTAGCTTGGCTCACTCTTTTTAGAAGGTATTTAATCACTACTCATTATGACTACTGGCAGCTAGTTAAATTCCATCTCTGGCCCCATTATAGTCAATTAAAATGTTACCTTTAGGGGCTGAAATTTAACATGCTGGCTGTTTCAAGGAAAGTTTTCTGAGAGCTGTAGCTAAAATGAATCAGCTATTCCCAAAGCTGAGGGTGGAAAAAATATGTTTCACTACAAAATTTTTAGAACCATTTCATTAAACTCTCATTTAGCTGGGACATGAGTCCCTCGTATGAGAAAAGGTGTTTTTTCTCCACGCCTCCAAAACCTGCCCATCTCAGGAGATGCCGGTCCAGAGATGCAGAGTCCCCCTGCAATCATCCTGCCAGACCCCAAGGCAGGATCTGCCCCTGCAAGGAGACCTCTCCCCTGCAGCCCTGGGGCTGGTCTCCCACCGGAGCTGAAGGAGATGGAGCCACAACACTGAGAGCACTTAGGCTGCTCGCATCAGCTCTGAGCAGGCGCTGTCAGCTGAAGAATGAGGGTTTGGGTTCCTCCTGCCTGGACCTCTGGTGCCTATAGGGCAGCCCAACAAAAAAGGCTTAGATCAGAGACTCGCCTGCACACAGCTCACCCACACCGATCACACACTGAATCGGGGAGGACAACCACGAACATCATTGAGACACCAGGGAGCAGAGCAGGAAGGGGGCTCCTGGGGAGGGGTGAAGACAAGCAGTCACAGGGTGGAGGCTGGGTGGGAGCCGTGCAGCAAGAGGAGCCTCAGTGGGGGCTGGAAGGGACCAGGGGGTGTGGATGTGTTTGTGTTATGTTGGTTATGTCAGGAACCTCATCACTTCAGGAACTGCATCCCCCAGCTCCTCGGCCCACAGGGCGGTGTGCACCCAGCAGTCATCCTGCTGAAACACTGACTGCACCCAGCTCAAAATAGCATCTGGGGAGGAGGGGGATAGCACGGAGAGGTGTGCCAGCGAGCAGAACCAGAGCCCCCTTCCCCGAGATGCCGCTGGGAGGGAGCCCATGGCTGGGAGGTGCAGGTGGGCATCACCATGGAGGTGGCTGTGCCTCCATGACAAGGAGCTGCTCCTGCACGCGAGGGTGGTGGCTTTGGTCACAGGCCTGCCTCCCCAGACACTGCATGCCCCAGGGATGGCTGCAGGAGTGGGGCTTATAGTGGCCATGCTGGAGGTGAGGCCACCTTGGCTGTTGGGTACCAGCCAGCCCCATACCTGAGCGCTGGAGACCAGCAGCTTCACCCTGGGGACTGAGACTGGCACAAAGCTGAGCGCCCAGAGCTGCCCTCGCTCCAGGGAACAGCAGGGGACAGGAGGGGGGAGACATGTGATGGGGTCATCCCAAAATGGCTTAAGCCTTCATAGTCCCTCTTGGACATAAGCCCCACCTGCCCCCGTGGCACTGGGAGCAGTGACACAGCCTTGGGGTTTCTTGTCAAAGGACACACAAGCACAGGGTCACCCAGGGAGCACCATCCAGCCCGTGCACCACTGGAGCCTGTGGCAAACAACCCCACGCACTGAGGTCCTTAACAACCCAGGTCACATCCAAGCCACCCACAGCAGACACCTACCCTGGGTACCTCAGCTAACTCCTCACCGCTATTCTGGGAGCCTGCAGGGAGTCAGGAATTGCTCATGTCTTTCTTGATCTTACACCCACCTACGTGTGACAGCTCAGAGGAGCCCTCAAAGTGCACGCAAGGAATACAGTATGCTTGTTAATCCACACCCCCGGGCACAGGGGTGTGAACAAAGCCTGCACCAGAAAGGCAAAGGCAGCCAGCAGTTTTTGGCAAGCTGACAGCTGCCTCCAAGCCTGCAGGCAGAGGTGTGTGCATGGAGAAGGCATCCCTGGCCATCTTCAGAGCCACCACGTTTTTCAGAGGAGGAGGAGTGCAAGAAGATAGCCCGGAGCAGGGACTGGCAGGCAGGGGCTGCGGTACCCATGCTGCCATCAGCTCAGATCTGCGCCCGGGGATTACCCCGGCCAGAGCAGGGGATGTATTTGCCATATACAATGATGCAGCTCTTTGGGGCTGGCCTTGCTGCTAGAGCTGAGTGATGCAAGGAAACCCTCACACCATGCAGCCTGCGGAGGACCCCCAGGATGCCCTGGCGCTCATGCAAGGGTCTCGGGGGCTAATCATGATGTTCATCCCTCTGAAAAACAGCCTGGGGGGTGCTCGGGGAGCCCCCACTGTGGGCAGGGTGGGTGAATGCAAGAAGCAGAGGGCACTAAGCCTGAGGCAGCACATGAGAAAAGGGAGGCTGGGACCCAAGAGGAGGGTGGTTTGCCGGGGGTTTCCTCTGGATTCAGACCAAGACAAGGGCAGTGGTGTCAAGGGTTTCAGAATTTGTGAACTCCTAAAAAAGAGACTCATCCTGAAACTAGTGTGTGGTATTTACTGAATAATTTGTTCAATGTATATAAAAGTAAATATTTGTAATTAAAACCCTGGGTAAGTCTAGCTGTGAACAAAAGTAACATCATTCCTCTGATAAGAATAACATCATTATTATAATGTACATGCACATGCACATTTGTAGTTTATGTCACCCTGGGGTGTCCATAGGCATTCTGAGGTATCAGGACAGCCAGGGGAGCTGGTGGTCGGGGTCTGGCATTGCACAGGAGGAAAAGCTGTGCTGATAGAGGTACAGAGTGACGGCACTCAGAGTTCATGGTCTGACGGCTTTTACATCTCCAGTTTTTCAGAGAGGAATGAGACAGCCTGAAGGCAAAATGCCTGTGTGCTCAAAAGTGCCAGCGCTGTGCCTTCCTCACCATCCCAGGGATGTGTGGCTGCTGCAGGGAGGGAAGGCTCAGTCCTCCACCCAAAACAGCTCTTCCCAGAGACACCGAGACACCAAATGTCTTCCAGAGGCACCAAGATGGGGGAGCATACCTCTTAGGGGGTGGGCAGCATCCAAAAAGGGCGTGTAAAAGTGGATGGGTTTGCATGCTGCATACAAAAGCACTGTTTTCCTAAGGCAGCGATATATCCCAGACTTCCAGGGCTGAGGAAGGCACAGAAGTATTATGCTGGAAATGGTGCCTGGCTACCACCTTCCCTGTAACAGCCAACAGAAGGCAAAATGAAGTAGCAATGAAGACCCGAAAGAGCATTTCTGCTCAGTTCTTAGAAAGACACAAAGTGACTGCTCACATCCCCCTAAGATGATGAAGCGTTTTCCACTGAACTAGAAGAGAAAGAAAAATGTTAACATGTGTTGAGAAAGCACATTTCTACAACTGCAAGCCTGTCAATTCTGCTGCAGAGAATCTTAACAGGGGACACAGTCAGCGCCTCTGGGTGACCCAGCTGCCGCAAGGCCACATCCTCTGCGACATTAATGTACTGATGGCTCAGAAAAACAGCTCCCTGATCACCCAACCCCAACCTATGGCTGTTCTGCCAGATGTTGTGTCCCGAGGGATTACTCCCTTCAGTAAAACCAGACACCTTGAGCAGACCCATCCTGCAACCTACTGCAGGAAGAGACTGTTCCAACCCAAAACGTCCCTGCAGAATGTATGTACAGGCATGTGTATATGCCCATCTTCCTTCAGTGTATGGAAATCAAATGGAAATGGTGTGACTATGATTACCTGGCACATACCGGTCAGCCTCCTTGGTAATAAATACACTTGCGATGTCGTGTGAGGGTGTCCTGGTTCCAGCTGGGACAGAGTTGATTTTCTTCTTAGCAGCTGGTGCAGTGCTGTGTTTTGGATCTGGGGTGAGGACCATGCTGAGGGCACGCTGATGGTTCGGGTTGTTGCTGGGTGATGTTTACACTTGGTGCAGGATTTCTCTGTTCCTTGGGCCCTGCCAGCAAGAGGGCTGGGGGGGCACGGGGAATCGGGAGGGGACACAGCTGGGACAACTGACCTGAACTAGCCAAAGTGATATTCCATGCCATATACCGACATGCTGAGTATATAAACTGGGGGAAGAACAAGGCAGGGGAGGACATCCAGCATTATGGTGTTTGTCTTCCTGAGTAACCATTACGCGTGATGGAGCCCAGCTTTCCTGGCGATGGCCGAACACCTGCCTGCCCATGGGAAGTGGTGAATGAATTCCTTGCTTTGCTTTCCTTGCATGCGTGGCTTTTGTTTTACCTATTATATTGTTCTTATCTCAACCCTGGAGCTTTACATTCCTTTCCGATTCTCCTCCCCATCCCTCTGGGTGAGGGGCAGTGAGAGCAGCTGCATGGGGCTTGGTTGCTGGCCGAGGTTAAACCACGAGAGAGGGTCACCAGCTTGCTTGGAGCTGGGGAGCTGCAGCCCTTGCAGGACGACCCACGTGCTCAGGCTGGACCACTCTGTGCCTTGCAGCCATCCCTCCTGGCTGGGGAGGGTGGTCTGAGCAGGACCTGGTCCTTGCTGGGCAGGATCTGTGTGGAGACCAGAGCCGGGCAATAAACGTGTTTCCACCGAGGATAGGGGCAGGCTTGACTCTTCATGATCTAAACAAAACACCTGCTTATAAAGAGCTTTAGAAATAGATTTAAGCCAGCAGGGAGCTCTAAAAGGCGGGTCCCAGTGCCCTGGCTTTTCTCTAGCTGCCCATTGCCAACCAGTCCAGGCATCTCAGAGGGGACTGGTATCTGCCCCGAGCAGTTTTTTAGTTGCAGGTGATGCAAAGAGTCCAACAGATGGAAAATTTTATAGCCTATTCAAGGGCAATTTCATGTCTTCAACCTTTACCCTCCTTCCTGGGAAAGGCAGATTCATAACTTCTAGGAATGGTTTGGATGCTGCATCAGGGTGAGTTCACATCCTTTCTGCTCATTCATTTCTTCACCCTATTTGCAAGATCTCCAAACTGTTGCACTTCCTCTCGCCTCTTCTGTAAACACTTTGTCCCTCCAGCGCTGCAGCAAGTGCTACTCATCTTGCCATGGTCAGATTGCTCTGGCTTTCTGGACAGTTTCCATCCCACCAGCTCCTCCTGCCACTGGTTCAGTGACATTTAGACTGGTCCCTTCCCAGCGGTCACCCTACACAACAGGTTTCCCTGGCTGTCCTCACCACTCCTCCCCCACCCCCAACTGCTTCTGCTTCCAGCCCTCTGTCAAGACCTCAAAGTTCATGTCCTTTCTTACCTTCTCAGGCTCCGTAAACTCCGTAAACGGAGGTCACTGAGCTGCAGAGATCACCGAGACCCACTGCCCTTCTCCCTCCTGGCACATGGCGAAGCTGCGACTGGGCTCTTTCAGCTGCCCTCTTCTCTCTGCCCTGCAGCTTCCAGAAGAAAGAGCCTGCAGCTGAAGGGAGGGGGTGGGAATCCCCAAAACGCAGCCCAGGAACTGCTGTCTCAGGTCCAGCATCATTTTTCACTATAAGACTCCTAAAGCACTATCCAGGACACCCCCGGAGAAACTGTTGCTGAGCTTTTAAGACTGTGCTTTATCAAATTTCATTTTATTTGAATTGAATCAGTCTTTAAATTAAGCAGCTTCACTATTTTTGCCTGAAGGACACACTCCACAGCCACTCCAGCTGGCAGTCCCTGGCTGCTGGCATCTCCTCCACGCCGTCTGCCCCCAGGGCAGTGTCTCCTGCCTCCTGGCACTTTGGTTTAGATGAGCAGGACTGGCTGATGCCACAGCTGAGCTTAAGGACCTGAGAGTTTTTCCTCCGCCAACACTGTGGCAGGCTGCTTGAGGCAAGAGGCCAGGGCAGCAACATAGCCTGGAGGGGAAGGGATGTCCCAGCGGATGGAGAAACCAAAGGTGACCTTTGGAGACATCAGCAGAGGCTGGGTTATTATTCTTTCTCTGGGTTCTGCAGCCCCCAAAGTGCCCCCATCCTGGGGTGGGCAACACACTGCTTCCCACGCTTGGAGATTTCCCACCCAGAGGGCTTGTGCAGGGAGGCAGAGGGACTGGAGCTACCAGACCTGGAGGTAATCTCCCTGCCAGGGGACAAGAGAGAGCAGCCCGGGGACCACCCACACCCATCAGACACCCTCCGGCCCTTGCCCCAGGACCCAGCACCACGGGGCTGAAGCAAGGCTACAGAGGCAGCTGCTGCTACCGAATCCCTGCCTGGCGGGTGCCGGGTTCGCTGCGGTGCCCCACCGATGCCACAGCGGGATGTCTCGGGGACCCTCTCTGGGCCGGAGAGAACCAGGTCCAGCAGCACCATTTGCCCTCTGAGACACTGTGGATTAGCTGGAGCTAACGACACACCACAGCCACACTGCTAACTACACAAGGCTCCCCAAATCAATGTTTTATTGCCTTGTTCCACTACAATTCACACCAAAATCAGCACTATGCAGCAGGCTGCATGTGTACAGCCGACGAGATGAGCAGCAGTACAGTGGCGGGCAGTGGGCTCCCCTGTCTCTGCGGGAGGGTTATGGCACATCCCTGCTGCAGAGTGCCCTTCACAGCACAGGCATGGCACATGGTGGGTGTCACATGTGGCGGGTCACCCCCAGCAGCCAGGAGCACACGGGAACCCTGCCAGGACTTTCACCAAGGCACACAGACATTTCCCCGGTGCTGCCCTGCTCACAGGAGGAGCTGGTTGGGCTCCCAGTCTCTGCCCACCAGTGAGAAGCCAGGGCAGCTGCTGTCACAGGATGATGCACCCAGTCCCCTGCGTGTCCCTGACCCAGGAGATCACCAAGGGCTCTGCATTTCTGCCCCCCAGAAAGGCACCCAGGAAAAAGAGAGGCCGGAGGTTCCCCGAAAACTTGTCAGTGAAGGTGTAAATGTGGGAGCGGTCGCTCACATTGTAAAAGGAGATTTCTCCTGCCTCGTAGTCCAGGAAGATCCCGATGCGCCGGGGTCTCACACTCAGGGCCAGAGGGGAGACAGGTGAGGTGAGGGCCTCATAGTTGCCCCCATTTTGCAGATGCAGCACCCAGTAGCCGTTGTTTGGGGAGAAGAGGACGTTGCCTTTCCTGCTGGCAGACTCCCTGCATAGCCCCAAGCCCCACTCGGGCTTGTCTCCCACCTGCACCTCCCAGTAGCAGCGGCCTGAGAAGAAGACTTGGCTCCCCAGCACCACCGGAGCAGTACTGAACCTCTTGGGGTTGTCGAAGAGGGACAGAAGCAGTTTCTTGCTCCCGCGCCGCACACTCTTGCGGTCCTCGGACAGGGTGAGCTCAGGGTGCGCCGTCTCAGGGTCCAGAGTCACGTCCACTGGAGCAAAAGGAAGGTGGAAGGACAGACAGGGCTTCAGGGGTCTGCAGGCACAGACATCAGCCTGTGACCTGGATGCTGGGCTTCCATGTTTTCCTGCCTCCCACATTTATTTGCTTGTACCTGTGGTTTTGCACAGCTCCCAGTGCTGCCTGGCAGCAGGAAAATGCAATACAGAAAATCATGCTAACTATAAACCACATCAAAACAGTTGCCATCTGGCTGCAGAGCAGGAGCAGAATGAGGGGCAGCTCTGCAGCCCCTGGCACCGCTTCAGAAACAACCAACGCTGAAAGCAAGAGATCATGGGCAACATGGAGCCTGAAATTCCCAAGTGACCTCCTAGGCTTCGGGGTTACCTCACAACCCATTGAAGACCAGCAGGAGGAAGGTCTCCCCACCAATGAAACCAGCCTGAACTCAGTACACAAACTGGGGCCAGCTGGACAGTTTGCTGGAAAAAAACTCCCCGTGCCCGAGGGTATGGGGAGGGATGACCTGAGCCCAGATGTGCCAGAAGCTGGCACGAAAGCAGCCCCCTTACCTTTGAACTTCTTCAGCATGTCCCTCATGCTCAGGCAGTGCTCGGGGATGCTGTAGTTTTCCCTCAGGGTCACAGGCACAGCCTTGAGGGACTGGAACTTTACCCCCTCGCACCTGAAAGGAGAGCGATGCCCATGGGCTGTACGCAGAGCCCACAGCACGGCCAGGTCCTGCTGGGCAGGGGTTGGCACCTCTCTCTGGGCTGCACTGGTGCATCTCTGCCCTTGAGCACGTTGGCCGTGCAGCGCACCAGGACAACCAATAAGACCAGCCTGGTGGGACCAGCGCTGCGTGGTGCAGGGGTGGCAGCGCCAGTCCCTGGGAAGGAAGGAGTGAGGCTGCTGGACAGCATGTCCCTCAGGAGGGGACACATCTCGCACATCATAAGGCCTGGCAAGACCTTGGCTCAGGGGCCCTAGGAGAAGAGGATGGGGTCCATTCTCCAGCATTCGCTGGGCTCAGTCCCTCTTTTGGCAGCCACAGGGAGGACCAAGCCAGACACTGGGCAGAGAGGACAGGGGGTGGCAGGCATGGTGCCGACAGGTACATCGCAGAGCCTGGAGGCAGTCAAGGCGGTAGGAGAAATGAGCATGGGTACCTACCTGCTCAGGATGCTTTTCATGTCCTAGAAGGAGAAGAGAAAAACCCTCCTGGGTGTGTGGCTCCAGAGCCTCGCACCCACCGGCCAGCCTGGCCCCCACCACCTGCCCAGACAGCACAGGCACTGGGGCTGAGTGAGTGGGGCTGGTGGCACAGCCTGACCTTGAGCAGCCCGTCGGCTGGCTGCCGGGTCTTCTCCTTTATTTCCAGGACCAGCTCTTCCAGCAAGCACTTCTGCTCCACCAGCCTGGCCAGGTTTTCATTGATCAGCAGCAGAATCCGCTTCTCCTCCTCCTCCAGCTTCTGGAGCAGCAGCTTCTCCTCGTCAGCCAGCAGCCGATGCAGCTTCCCAAATTCGCTCACAATCCTCTCCCGCTCTTTCTTCACCGTCTCCTTGGGATAAGAAGATACATGTGGTGAAGAGAGGCAACATCAGCCAGGCAGCTCAGACAGAGCTGGATGTGCCAGCATCCGTGCCCAGCATCAGGCCCTGGGAAACCACCACATTTTTTTAAATAAGCACATTTATTTAAAAAAACAGCCAGAGGCTAACTGCTGTGCTTTCACCTTGCCTGAGTTTCCACTCAACATCCTCAGTTTACCAGCAGTAGGACTTTGCCTGGGGCATTTCTGCTCAGCTGGACCTCAGATGTCTGATGATGTTTTGGTGGAGCACAGGGGACGGGATGCCGCTAGGTTGCAAGGAGATGCCATCAGGTGTCAGGGTAGGTTTCTGTGAGATGTGGTACAACTTGTACCTTCAGCTAGACCCGGGCTAACCCACTACTCGGGCAGCCTGGGAAATGCTGGAAAAACCCACAGCAAGGGGAACAAACCCCGGGCTGGGGAAGGGATGGAGAGGGGGAGGCCAAGGGGACTCCCCTGGTGTCCCACGACAGCCCAGGGTGAGGAGCCGGCAGCAGTCTGCCAGTGCTTTAGGGCTTTTTTCCTCAGCCCTTAAAATTGGCACTTCCCTTGAAACCTGAAGCACCAGGAAAACACACTGCAGGTAGCTGGTACCATGAAACCTCAAAATGCAGAAGATAAACAAAACTGAACTGCATTTATTTTTCTGTTTGAGCACATGATTTCTTGGACCTGAGTCACAAAGGCTTGATAAGCCAGGATGGTCACAGCCACTTCCCACCAGAATTCGCAAGAGGTATTTTTTCCTTTTTACTAAAACAGCAGCCAGGAGGGAGCCGGGGGCAGCTGAGCCAATGCCCCGAGCCCTGACTCAGGTGGATGGGGGAGACGGACACGGCTCTCACAGCCTCAGCCCCAGCCCAGATCCCAGAGGAACAGCAGGCACAGGGCCACCCCAGAAACCCACCACCCCAAGCAGGCTGCAGCAGGCAGGCGGGGAGCTGAGCAAATAACTCGGAGAGTCCAGAGAAACCTGTTTTCCCTGCCAAAGCTGATTAATCATCAGCTCAGGGCTGAATAACTCGGTCCAGCAGTTTTGTTTCCTTTTCTGCAGGTACTTTTATTTTCCAGCTTCCAGGCCAGCTGTTTTGCTGGCGTTGGGTCTCCCCAGGACTGTCTGGAGTTGGGCAGAGGTGCAGTAATTCAGCTTTTCTTTTTCTTAATGAAAACACATCTAGTTCCTATCGCTGTGTAGCAGAGCTCACTCTATGGCTCACACCTGGCTTGTAACTCAAGTGCCTGTTGTAAAACAAAAGGCAAATAAAAACCAGCCAGCATCTATGTATTTAACCAGCACACAAGCACCCATAATTTTGGGGAAGCTGGTGTGCTGCTCTTTGCAAAGCATTTCTTTGCCAACCTTTGTAATTTTCTGTAGAGCCACGCATGGTTACTGAGCCTGGATTCCAGCACTGGTCCTACATATGACAGCAGGATGTGGGGACATGCCCAGTCCTGAAGACTAAGCCAAATTCATGGCCCCCAGACAAGATCATTCAGGGTTTTTTTTTAATTGCTGATATCTCTGAAGTTCATTCTTTAAGAATTAAGTCAGGCACCTGCCTTGCACTCCTGGGTTTTCATCCTTTCCACTGACTCACGCTTCCTCACGTCCTCCACTTCCTTTGAAAGATGCTCCAGGGATTTCTGGAGTTTGACCTGAAAAGAGAAGCCACAGGCTCAGCAGCTCGGCCCAGCTGCACCTGCCAAGCACCGAGGTTTGGCCAGGCCCCCCCTGCCTGGGACTGCTGGTGCCAGCCGGGGCGGACGGTGACCCAGTGCCAGGCGGTGCTAGCCCTGGCACCCGAACCCAGCAGCTGCTCTCTTCACTCTGCACGCAGCATTAACCCTCTCCACGCTCCTCGGGTTTTCCCCTATTTTTTTCACTGTTCAGGTTTTGGAGAGCAAAGTGGCTGCCCGCTGCAGCGCCGGGGTGCGGGGCAGCAGGTGCCACACAGTTGGGAGCATCACTGAGTACAGCGGGCACGTCCCCAACTTCTCCCGGGGGGCCATGGAGGGGTAGGTGGCCTCCCTGTGCCCGGACGGACACGGGTGAGCCCAGGTGCCTCCGCAGCCCGGGAGCCGGCGGGTCCGGCCCCATCCCTGCAATGCGGGCGGCTGTGTGAGTGCCACCTTCGCTGCCACCCTCTTCTGCTTTCCCGGCGGTGCTGGCGGGGCTCTTGGGAGAGGGGCAGTGGGGCCTGGGTGGCTGATCCCCCCGGCACCAGCGTGCCCAAAGTGCGTCAGGGCAGGGACCCCCAGCGCCCCAGCCTCCCCTACCTTGTACACCTGCACAGCCTCCTCGATGGGGTAGACGGTGTGCAGGCGGTGGTGCAGGGACTCCCGGCACACCACGCAGATGGCCTGCTCATCCTCCTCGCAGAAGAGCTTGAGGCGCTCGTTGTGCTGGGCGCAGAGCGGGGTCCCCGGCTCCGGCTCCTGCCCTGGGCCACCCCGCAGCCCCAGCTGCCGGATGCTCTCCACGATGTTGGCCAGCTGCCTGTTGGGTCGGAAGCCGCTGCGGTGGCAGGAGGCCCGGCACTGCGGGCAGGAGAAGGGCCCGTCGGCCCAGAGACCCTTGTCCTGGCAGTGCTTGGCGATGCAGCCCCGGCAGAAGTTGTGCCCGCAGTCGATGCTGACGGGCTCGCTCATGTACTCCAGGCAGATGGAGCAGATGGCCTCCTCCTGCAGCCGCTCCAGGGCACCCGCCAGCGCCATGGCGGCTCCCCGGCGGCTCGGCCGGCAAAGGCAGGGGCGGCTGCGGGAGCCTCACGGCCGGGCAGCGCCGGCAGCGCCGCACGAGCCCGAGGGCGAAGCCGGCCTCGCCGCAGCGGCCGTGGCGGCCCCGGGCTGCGGGGGAGGAGCGGGGCGGGACGGCTGCGGCCGGCGCGGGGAAGCGAAAGGGAAATGTGCCAGGAGAGGGAGCGGCCGGGGAGCGCCGGGAATAACCTGCGCCCGGGTGACCCCGGCGGGGCCGCAGCGCCCGGGCAGCCCCGGCTGTCGGCTGGGAGCAGCCCCGGCTGCAGGCAGCCTCGGCCCCCCGCCTGCCCCTGCCTGCCCCGGCTGCCTGCCCCCCCGCCTTCCCCCCTGCCTTCCCCCCGCCTGCCCCCCACCTGCCCCTGCCTCCCCCACTGCCTGCCCCCCACCTGCCCCTGCCTCCCCCCCTGCCTGCCCCCCGCCTGCCCCTGCCTCCCCCCCGCCTGCCCCTGCCTTCCCCCCCCTGCCTGTCCCCTGCCTGCCCCGCTGCCTGCCCCCTGCCTGCCTGAAGGCACTGGCCAAGCTTGCTGAGCCCTACACCTTACCACGCTGCTGCTCACACCAAAACATGCCCCACGACACCCACCCATGGCAGAGAGCCACATGCTTGGGCATCCACCGGGGCAGTGCTCAAGCCCAGCCTGGCAGGCAAGGGGCAGGAGGCACGAGCAGCTGCCCGGCACCCTGCGGGGAGCAGGCAGGATGAGCAGTGCTCAGCCATGCTGGGGGCTGTGCAGCACAGAGGGGCTGGTGGCAGCCAGGAGCCACCCCACTGCCCCACAGACCCATCCAGTGTGAGCCTGGGCCCTCTGCCAGCTGCCACTGCCCAGCACAGCCTCCCTGAAGCATCCCAGGAGATGGCAAGAGAAGCTGCAGGTTTTGCTCCTTTTTATTATACAAAAATAACTTCAAAACAATCATATAAATTAGAATAAAAAGTTTCACTACAAATACCAAATAAATTAAAATTGCCTTCTCATAAACTGAGAGCTAAACGCTGTATTAAATAGTCTGCCAACTTCACAGGCAGTAAGAAGACAGGGACGTGTCTCAGAGGTGCCCATGAGAGCAGGTCCTTGCAGAGGTGATGCCTGGAGGGAGCAGGGCATTGCTCAGCTACTGCCTGCCTTGTCCTTGCGGTAATTCACGATGTCCTGGACCCACTTATCATCAGGATTGCCACAGACCCTCCTGCCTGCAACTGTGGTAAATCTGCAGAAGGAAATCCAGTCGAGGTGAGGAGGAGGGGAGAGGGAGAGGGAAAGAGAGGGGAAGAGGAGACCATCTGCTCCTTGCCCCCAGTGAACCTCGCCAAACCAGACAGCCCTGTAGATGCAGAACAGCCCCAGGGAAACATGGGGAGGGGGTGTTTGCGGCTTAATGTCATTACAGGTGTCCTGCTCTCTGCCACTTCAGCCACTTCATTCCCAGCTTACTCCGGCTGGGACACCATCCTGTCTCAGTACCGCTATGTGGGGATAAGGGGGGGTGACCAGAAAGAGCTCTTTTGGCTCAAATCTAATCGTGAGGTCCAGAAACTGGCTGCACGGGATGTGGGACTGGCCTCACTCTGAGGTGTTTCCAGGTTGTTCTGCTAACGTGGGAGAGCCCAGCCTAGTGTTTTCCCCTGCCAGGACAGGGTGAGGGCTGAAGTTTCGAGGCACTGCCACCCTTCAGTGAGGCAGGGCCCCCCTGGATTCAGGTGGGAGATCTACTCACATCACAGCTGGCTGGAAGCAGTGGCTGCCCGTGTGCTCATACATCACCACACGGCTCGAGGGAAACGCTTTGGTGCTGTATTTGATGCAGCAGGGACCAGAAAAGTTGACAGAAACTGGAAGAGAAGTTAAGTTTTTAAACCAGACCAGGAAAAGTACCAGCGGAGAGAAGCAGGGTCAGAAGACCAGAAGGTCCCTGCTGGAAGGGGTGCTGCTCCCGCCATGGGCTCCCACCACAGCCTCCCTTCCCACAGGAATCTGGAGTAGCAAGGTGTGCGTCTCCTTTCCCACAGCAGATGTGTGGCAGGGAGAGCTGCCGAGCATTACTAGACCTTACGCAGCAGAGCGAGGCGAGAGCTCCTCAGAGAGGAGAGCTTGGACTCACGTGGAGAAGAGGAGACCTGGCAGTAGAGGACAGCTGCAACAAGTACAGCGAGGGCGGGCGCGGAGGTCTGCATGCTGCTGTTGGGTGGAGGTGGATTGTGGGCGTCAGGAGAGAGTGTTGCAGTGCCCTGGCTGTGCCTTGCACGTCGTCCCTGCCTTCGGCCACTTTATAGAGGGAGTCGGCAAACGGGGACAGAAACGCAGTGGAAACGTTGCTGGAAGTCATGACACAGTGGAAAAAGTCCTGTGTCAGGGGTACCACAGGGCCCTGGGTGGGGAAGTGCCCAGGGCCCCAGAAAGAGTAGTGCCCTAACATGGCATGTTATATATCAAACCACAAAATGACAGAGAACAGGATATGACCTCTTTTTTCCCTTCCCCTGACCAAAGGACTCTGTAGAGAACCTAGAAGTAATGATTCAGAAAATTAGCAGATGGACTTCTTGCCTAGAGGTCACATGATGGCAAGGGATGGAGAATGACCATGGCTGCCACGCATTCGTGTTTCCTAGAACATCCGCCTCGCAGACCGGGGACAGCTCGCTTCTCCCACAGCAGCCGGAGCAGGAGAGCCCCGAGCCGGGCAGCCCAGCCCAGCAAGGCACACAGGGCCCTGTCCTCCCGCAGGAGACGGGGGCTTCCTCCACCAGCCCCAGGCCATCAAGAGGGAAGCATGCAGAGCAGAGCACAGAGCGTGGCGTCATCCCAGGTCCCGGCTCCTCTTCTGACCACGACCGTCACTTGCAGCGAGTCATTATGAAACTGGTTCTGTTGCTACATTGCAGCTTCACAAATACCAGTGACAGCCAAGATAGCACCATGTTATCCATGGACATGCGAATCAGTCATTAATGTTTACAAAGAGCTTTAGAAGCTCATGACCGTGTTAGCACAGCAAACTTGGTTGAGATGGATTATTTGGCTCCAGCAGTGTAGAACCCACACTCTCCTGACATCACTTTGTTGTTGTCCCACCAGCCACAGCCACATACAGATGAGATTTGCTGGTTTAGCTCATATTGTTTGGAACAGGAATGGTGTCACTGCGCTGGCAGAAAAACCTCTGTTGGAAATGCTACATCCCTACAGAAAGGCTCCGTGGACTTCCAGGCAAAGGCTTGCGGACGAAGCCTCAGGAGAGCAGAAGAAGAATAGGGTCTTCATGGTGCTAGTAAATGTGTCCAGGTGCCAGACAGCCACAGCTGCCATGCAAAAGCTGCATGAGCAGGCTGCCTTTTGCGATGGTCCAGTGAAGAAAGATGATCTAACTCCTCTACAAAGGAGATTACAAAATAGAAACTGCTGCCCAAAGCGGTGGCCTTCTAGGAACCCAGAGGAGGAACTAGAAGGGAAGTGAAGAGATTCCCTGGACCAGCTGAAGAAGAGCTGACTCCAGGCCTGGGGCTCCAGGGCACGATGCACACCATCACCATGTCTCAGTAGACTGAACACTTTGAAAAAGGGAGCCAGACTTGTTAGAAAGTGTGGGCTAGGTGGCATTGCAGGATTTGTTTCACACAGAGCCTTTTGTTTCACTAAAACAGTAAGCATGAGTAAAACTGAGCCAGGGCAGGACCATGCGTGGCTGCCTGGCTGCTGGGGAGCCTGTGCCAGCCTGGAGAGCGGGTGGCCAGGGAGGGTCTGCCTGCAGAGCCCTGGGACCCCAGGGCACACGCCGCAGCGAGGCTTTTGCAAAGAGGCTGCTGCAGCAGGGACAGGCGCTGCCATCACACAGCAAGGCAGTCTCCATTCAGCCCGCAACCCACGGTGCCTCTGCCAGCCATCACAGTTCAGTTCCCAGCTTTGCCTTTGCAGCCGCAAAAGCCTTGGCGTATCCATTCATTTCTCTGCATCTCTCTTCCCTCACTGACGGGATTGTTGCCATCCCAGGTCATGCTGAGGGGTTAAGCTCTCAGAGCAAGAGTGAATCAAGGCAGCCGGAATCAAGCCTGAGGCTTTACTCACCCGTGGCAGAGAAGGACTCATGGTACCTTGCTCTGAAGAGCTGAGGAAAACCCCAGGATTCATCTGGGATCCTGCCTGCTCTATAACCCTCCTTGTCCTGTGCTCCAGAGCCCATTTGGATGCTGGAAACCTTGCACCCCCGGGGGCATGAGGTCCCATCACCAGTGTCCTGGGCTGCAGTGTCCATCTGCAGTGGGGCTGGGCAGATGTCAGCCTGCTGCTGGTCCATCCCTTGAGCGGTCATGAGTGGCTCATCATGCCTGAAGCACCTAGCTTAACCTATCAGGGAGCCTCAGGAGAGTGGCTGTCCCAGGGAGCTGCAGCACACCCAGCACAAGATGTTAGCACCAGCAGCAGCAGGGCCAGCCTGGAAGGTGTGTGTCGAGTCACAGTCCCAAATCCACACAAATCCACAGCACCTCCGCACGCCCTCCGCGCCCCCGTCCTGCGACATGTGTCCATCTGTGCTGACAGGATGCCTGGGGCAGAGACACAGCAGCTCCCTCCACCCCCATGCCCAGCTCAGCCGTGCCGTAAGCGACCCCCCTCGCCCTGCACCCACGCTTCCCCCACCTCTGGCAACTCCCGGGCTGGCTGTGGATGTGCTGCCTGAGGCAAGAGACTGACAGCTTGGGGTGCCCAAGGTAACAGACCAAGACTGACACCCCTGCCTGAGGCAACAGATGGCAGGTTGGGGCTGAGGGTGCTGGAAACAGGCTGGGAAGCAGATCTGAGGGACTGGCAGGCTGGGAAACCGCCTTGGAGAGGCAAGACTGAGATCAGACTGAGATGAGACAAGAGGAGATGCACCCGTGACCTGCTAACCTAGGTGCCATCAACGTCTACCGCTTTCATTCCCCTGCTCCTTCCATTTCGACCAGTGTGTGCAGACCCAACGTGCACACATTCCCCGTTCAGACCAATCCTAATATTCCTGTTGCACATCTCCGCACAGGGACTAGAATAAAAGTGAGAGGAGGAGAACAGACTGGGGAATGAGCTGGAGATGTCCCTGCTGATGCAGCTCACACCAACACAGCCCAGCTTGGAGCTGCTTTTAGCTGAATGTTCTGGATGTTCTTGCAATATTCAAATATGGGTTTGATGGAAATGTCAAGATTCATTCTGAAAAATCAATATTTTCTATCAGGAATATAAATGCGCCTAGACATATTCAGTGAATTATCTCTCCTTTCAGATATACCGGGCTGCATTTCCTACTTCCATTCATCGCAAAAAGAATTCTTGGAGGTTTTGACACCTCCGTTATTCCCCCTATTCACTGTTTTCCTCAACTCTGTTCCTTCCTTGAAGGAAGATTTTGTATTTCAGTCTTGGCTGATGCTTCCTGCCAAGACAAATAATGCAAATCTCTAAATATTTTGATTTCTAAAACCTCCTCCATATCATACATCCTAAATAGTAGCTATTTATGGAGTCTGTGAAACCTCTGCCTTATGGTGTGTTTCAGCTTTCGATAGAAACCACACATGGTATCTTTGGATGCATCATCAGAGCCGATTTGGCACGCAGGAGGAAGTCTTTTCTTAGCCCTGAAGGCAGCCTGCTCCACCACGCTGACTCAGGCTGGAGTCATGACTCGGGAATCACGTTATCACAGCGCCCCTGGGAGCTACCAGATCACTAATGTAGGAAAGTCTGGTTTTAACTGGGAGCAAATCAGCTGGAAACAGAAACAGAATGACTGGGGGATGTCAGCGCTCACTGTGTGGTATGGCTCCAAAAAAGACAAGAAAGACCTCAGATGAAAATAGGTATTTTCCAGAGGAATTGAAACTTTCTAACATGGGAACCGAGGTCTGCAAAATGATGAGTGGCCTAGAAATAGGGACAAATAGCGGTTATCACTGTGCCTCCCAGGGCAAGAACCACAGACCATCGAATGAAGCTGGCAAGAGCCAGGTTTGAAATGAACAGAAGGAAGCAGCTCTTCATACAAGGAGCTCCTTGCCAAGGGACATGGTGATTGCAAGGAAATTTCCATGTGTCTGAGTCAGGGCTTGGATTTAAAAGCGATAATCTCAAGATTTGTAAACTGAGAATGGTTGGAGGCTGAGAATGCACTCAAGGGAGGCAGCACAAATATCTGTCTTTTTCTTCAAGGCATCTGCTGCAGCCACATCTGGAGGTACTAAGGCTGGGCGATATGGACCCTTATTCTGCATCCTCTGGGACTGTTCCTATTTGATTCCCCAGGACAACTGGTCCTACAAAACTGTACAGAGTAGCTTGCGAAATTGCACTGAAACCCTTGGGCTGAAATTTTTATATCAGTATATGCCTCCAGATGAGTATTTTTTGTAAATGTCAGCAGAAAGACACCAGCGGTTTCTAAGCACACAGCAAGGCAGAAACATTTTGCTGCAGTTTGTGCGCTTTTCCAAGAAAAATTTGGGGTGCCTAGAAAAGCCTCACTTTTGGACCAAGAGCCTGAAGAGTGGGAGGTGGCTGGCTGCCATGTCAGGATGTGGCCCTCACAGAAATTTGGCAGGACTTGCAAGGACAGATGCAGGCTGCCTTTACCAGATTACAGCCACGCACACATATATCTTTGTCTCCCTGAAGATGCCCTCAGCACTGAGCACCATCCTGCCTGGAGCTGGGCAGTGTTTGCCCAGCAGCTATAGCACTGCGTGAGTGCTTTAATTACGGCAGCTGAGGTTCAGAGAAACCAGGAGAAAAAGATTCGGGTGTCAGCTTTTGAGACATCCAGGACATTTCTGAGCACTTGGCGTTAGCTGGTGCTTTGTACTTGCAAAGTCTGCCTCCTGTTGTCTTCAGCTGGAGGTACGTGTGACGCCTGCAACAGACTGTGGGACTTCAGGTATCTAGAAGACAAAGGCAATGCTCCACAAGAGCGCCGGTAAATGGGGAGTTATGCCCATATCATAAAGGGAAAACGGGGATAGACTGGCTCTCAGGTCTACAGCCCTGCAGCCCCTGCCTCAGACACTACCCACGCTCTTCCACAGCAAGCGCAGGGTCCTGCATGCAGCCCTGCACACCCCAAGTCCTGCACATAAAAGCTTTCCTCAGCGATCCCGCTCTGGCAGCCAAAGGCTGTCTCACAACACAGAAGCCAAGCAAGCCTGCCACGTCCTACCTCGGGAGAGACCAGCTTCTCCCACCACCCGCTGCCGGCACCAGCAGCCTGGGCTTAGTGGTCGCCCCCAGGGCTGCCCTGGGCTCAGTGCAATGCAGCCGGACCTGCTGCCCGTGCGATGGGGACGCTCTCCAGCAGATGGCAAACACTTCCCACCTCCAGACCCTGCTCCTGAGCGAGTTTCTCACCCAGGCAGCCCAAGGTCCCTGTTGGGTTCAGGTCTCCTCCTGTAGATCCATGCTCAGCTTTGCTTTTCAATTCTTAGACCAGCAGAGGCAGCTCCTGAGGCTTTAGTGCAGTGTACACACCCGCTGACGTTTTGGAGTTACAGCCCTCCTTGCAAAACCTGGGCAGGCAGGACACCTTGCCCAGGACAGAGGTGAGGGCCCCAGGCACCCTCACGCTCATCAGCTTAGCAGCCCCCTCCAAGACCCTCTCCCAGTCCCCTGCCAAGCGGCTGCTCTGCCTCCAATGCTCTCCCAGGTCAGAGCCGGCGTTCCTGTGCCAGGACTGCCCCTTCCCTTTCTGCTTGCACCCCACATAGCAGCCCAAGGGCTCTCTGGCAGCACGAGCAGCCAAGGACTCAGCAGCAGCACCGGTTTGCCCAAAGCATGACAAAAATGGGATCATAAGGTGAAACCCGGCCATATGCACGTTCCTCCTGGTGCACTGTACTGCCCCAAGTGCTCTGTGCTCTGCCAGGGACCGACCCTTCTGCTGGGGCTGGACCGCCACCCTGCACCAGAGACCCTGCTCTTCTCCCTGCACCAGGTGAACACTTTGGCTCATGCTTTTGTCCCAGGGTCAGAGCAAATAGCCCTGTTCACCAGGCCTGGAGGTTTTCCTGCAGCCAGAAATGGTTGCAGTATTGCATTTGTGGAAGGCTGGTCATGGCCACTGCCCTCCCCCTGCATGGCTTTCCAGATGTGCCCTCCAGGGACAGCTCATCCCCCCGGGCGGGCTCAGGAGATTGTGCCTTGGGGTGTCTAAAACGGCCGCTGACCGCTGACAGGGACCATTCGGGAGCTCACCTCCGGGGGAGGGTAAGAGAGCAGGATCTTTGCACAGAGCCCTGTGCCCGCCTGCTCCGGCGCAGCCAGCGGGTAACAGAGGAGGGACTGTAGCACTCTCTGTGCCTCTGTTTTCTTGCTGAAACAAGGGGGATCTGTGCTCTCTCTGAGCCCGGGCCAGGCCATGGGAGGGCAGAAGTGTTGCAGCAGCACCCTGGGACTCTCCCAGCTCTGGCTGGGGTGGGGGTGTCTGGAAAGGGAGCCTTTAGCTCCCAGCCCCTGGGAAAAGAGCATCCCTCAGCCCTGGCCAGGGCCCACAGCCCCTACAGTCCCTTGTGGCCCATCTCCCCCCTCTTCTCCCCCTTTCCTTGCACGACCTTTGGGTTGAGACAAGCTGAAAAGCAAAGTCCTGGCGGAGAGGGAGCAGCCCCCCTTTAGGGCTTCTATGGACAGGAGCCACAAAGCACCAAGCAGCAAGGGGAGGCTGCCCTACGGAGCCCTGCAACAGGGGAAGGACCAGCTCTGGTCCCCCCTGCCCAGCCTGAGCTAGTGCTTGGTGGGTGTCACACACTGCTGAGCACTATGCTGCCCGAAGGGAAGAAGACAGGGGACACACATCATCCTCTCCATGTCCCAGCAGACACCAGACCCATGGCCTCCATCCTGCAGAAGTTACTCAGGTGCAGACAGCCCAGGTAGCTACTGAAAGCAAGGAAGGTGACCACGCTCCACAGCCCAAGCCCCAGGCCTCCTGCCCCAGAAATACAAAAGCAGCTACACCTGGGTGTGTGGCGCTGGGGGAGACAGCATCTGTCCCCACAGACACCCCCACGACATGCTCTCCCATCACCCTTTGCCTCCAGACTGCAGTCCAACCTCTTGGACAGGAGCAAGAAGAGGACAGAGCACCTCAGCAGATGGCTTCCAAGAAAGAGCTGGGGCGAGAGGAGGGATGCCCAACCTGTCTTCCCTCCACCCTGCTCACTTCTAGACCTTCCCCATCATTTCCCCATGGAACCTGAGGCAAAGGAACAGCCCTGTGCCTTCCCCTCTCCCAGAGCACCTCTCAACCTGCCTAAAAACAAGGCTCCCAGTCCCACCAGCACGGAGCCCCCCAAATCCCTGCAGAGCAGCCAAGCCTGGGCGTGAGCCCCAAAGCACAACCCAGCACAGCCACTGCATGAATTGGGGTCAGCCCAGGGTGGTCTGACCAGCTGCCCATGGGCAGGATCCTGGCTCTATCCTGTTACAGCCCCTGTCTTGCAGAAGTCACGAGCAGCCAGCAGAAACAGCCCGCACTGGCCTGCAACCAGCCACCCTCCTCTGCTCCTGCCCAGGCAAGAGGAGTCTCCCAGCTGGCCAGCCCTGGTCCCAAAATGGGCACTCAGCCCTGGCCGTGGAAGAAGAGGACGTGACTGTTCTTCAGTAAGAGGGAGCAGATAACACGAGGTCTCAGTCTTGTGGTCCCTTGCTTTGGCGTCAAGGTTCGGCGTCCTGGATCCAGGCCCGCATGCTGGAGAGGTGACGCAGCAGCAGGATGCTTTTAGCCAGGCAGAGGTGTGGGAGAGGTAGGCAGATCACAGGGACCTTGCTGTCCTTTGTCAGATGCTCTCCTCTGTTCTTTCTTTCCTCTATCTCTATTTGGTAATGACTTCATTTCTTCAATTATTAATCACCTCACTGCAATAGTGGCTGAATTAAACCCATTAAACTTCCTCTGGGACCAGCCCCAAGGAAAGAGGCAGCTCTCCAGAAAGTACATTAGAGAGAAGGCAGACAGGGAGTCGAGACAAGCTGGGGTGGGAGGAGATGCCCTTGCTGCACAGTGCAGGTCATTTCCCGTCAGCTGTGAATCTGATATCCAAGGCAGAGAGACAGGTAAGGTCTATCGTGCAAACAGCCTGTTCACACATCCCACTGGGCAGCTACAGGAAAGCATTTGCGTGGCAATTGGTTCTGCTGAAAAATAAGCCAGAAAAGTAAGTTGCACAAAAAGAATTACTTGCACAAGAGCTCCTGACAACCCACATCCTGAACTGTTGTTCCCAGATTGCCCCATCACCCTTAGCAGCGGCAGACAGGGTGGGTTTGCAAGCTACTCCCCACCTGAAGCAAAGACACTGATTTCGTGTGGCCTGCTGTTAAGGATCCAGCCAGGACGACCCCCACAGAGCCCACCCTGCCATCACTGGGGACTAACTGGTGTCTTTAGAGAGTTTTCAGTCTGCAGAAATACCAGTTTGTCCAAATTTTGCAGAAATGTTTAAGTTCTAGCAAAGGTCCCAGCAGGAAATTGGCCTCCAGAGTGGGACGGGATTCCTGGTTGAAACCACAGGAGCCAGACACAGTCCAGCAACTTGCCAGGATGAGAGAAAGCCAAGACCGGGCCCCAGCACAAGTCTCTGATTCTCTGATGAGCGAAGGGACCAGAGCTATGAGCCCAGGTCAAGTTATACAGAAGAGCATCTCAACCATCAGTATGCCAGCTGTTCTGGGGAAGCAAAAACCTTCTCCCACTTCTTTTTCCTTGTTTTTCAGACATCTGTAACCATTTTTCACCCCTCTGCCAATGGTAGCAGAGAAATGCCCAACCCTCGTTGCTCTGCTCTGCCAGTTGTGCCTGCAGCTGCCTCCTGCCGAGCACACCCTCCGCACAGCTCCCCTGCCACAGCCACAGCCGGGTGAGGCGGAAGGCAAAGGCGCACACAAGCTTGGAAAGGGCTGTCAGCCCCCCCCAGCCCCCCGGCAGGTGGCCCAGGGGTGCCTTCTCCCCAGTCCCCGGCAGGACTCAGATGCCCTGAACCCATCCCAGACGCAAAGTGAGGCCAGACAAATGCTGCCCAGCGGGATACCGGGAGCGCGGCCCAGCCCAGCCACTGAGAAGTGCTGGGGGCAGGCCTGGGCCTGTGATGAAGACCAGGGGAAGGGGGGCCGGGAGAGCCGGGGCCGGGGAGGGCCGGGGCGCAGGGGCCAGAAGCTCAGGGGCTCCGCATGGAGACGGCAGGGCCGCCCGCTCCGCGCTGCCCATGGCCCGTCTGCCGGCTGGGTGCAGCCGTCTCACCGCTGCGGGGCCGAGCCGGGCCCCAGCGCCTGGGGGCTGCGGGAGCCGCGCAGTCCCGGGACTGAGGGACCCCCCAGCCCTGCCCACCCGGGCTGGCTCCAGCCGCAGCTCAGGCTCGTCGGCACCGGGGCGCTCGAGCGCGGAGAGGCCCGCTTCGGGCCGGGGCTGGGCCGGGCCCCGCAGAGCCCTGCCCGGCCGGGGCCCCAGCGGCCTCGCAACCCGCTCCCGGCCCCGCGCCGGTCCCGGCCCCGCGGGGGAGCGCCCCGCCGCGCAAGAGCGAGTCCCGGGGCAGGACAGCAGTTGTAAGCGGCAGGCGCGCAGACCAATCAGCACAGGGCGATGGCAAGGGGGCGTGACCACGGGGCTGAGGCGGGCGGTGCCGAGAGGGCTCTCCCTGAAGGCGGGGCTCTGTCGGAGGGGCGGGAGCTGGCGTTGAGTAACGTCCGGTTGGACCAGTGAGCTTGGCGGCAGTCACATGAGCGGGCCGCCGGAGCCGGCTCGGGGCTGGACATTCCCGGGGCTTCCCCTTAAGCGGCAGCGGGGCCGGCAAATGAAAATTAAGAGGGGGGACCGCGGGCGGAGCCGCAGCTGCGGAGGCAGTGCCGGTGGGGCGTGCCCACGCGTGAGTGGCCGGTGGGCGAGCCAATGGCGCGGGGCCCGGCCAGCGGAGGCGCCGGAGCGGAGCGCTGGCGAGGGCGCGGCGGGAGCGGCGGGGCCATGGACCGTGTGAGCAGCTCCATGAAGCAGGTGTCCAACCCGCTGCCCAAGGTGTTGAGTCGGCGGGCGGGCGGCGGTGGCCTGGAGGCGGAGCGGGAGAGCTTCGAGCGTGCCCAGGTACGGGGCGGGCCGCGGGGCGGGGCGGCCGTGCGTGGTGCCGACTGAGGGGCAGGGGCTGTGGGGCGGGGCCGGAAGGCGGCGCCTGCCAGGTAGCTGGAGTCGGCCCAGGCGGGCGAGGCTGGCCCGCGTGGATTCATCCAGGTGGGCGTAGCTTGTCCGAATGGGCGGGATCATCCCAGGTGAACCACGGGGGGCGGGGCTTACCAGAGTGGGCGGGGGCAGCGCAGGTGAGCGGAGTTGGCTCAAGTGGGCGGGCCTGCGCCAGGTGGGCGGAGATTGATGTGCGGCCCCGCCCACCCGGGGATGGATGGTCCCGCCCAGGAGAGCCCCCTCCCTCCCCCCCCCCCCCCCCCCCCCCGCGGCGGGCCAGGGGTTGCCATGGCGAGCCCCGGTGGGACGCCGCTGCTGGGCCCCGGCACGCTGCCCCCCTCCTGTCGCAGCCGGGGCTGCTGGCAGGGGTCTGGGGGCTCCATCCTGCATCCCCAGGGCACGACCCCCTCTGCCTCCGTCCCCCGCAGGGGACACGGCGCTGTGCCCCCGCGGGGCCAGCTCGGGCGGGGCGCGGGGCTCCCGGGAAGGGGCAGCCCCGCGGGGAACCGGGCACGTTTTGCTCCCCACGGCACCCACAGTGCGTGGATGGGCCCTTCCCCTCTCCCCCCGCTCTGAGCCGTCCCTCGGGGTCCTGCATCGCCGGGACGCAGGGGAGGGTGGGGGCCGGGCTGGGGGGGGCAGCGGGGGTGCTTTCAGGGAAGAGGCTGGAGATCTGGGGAAGGGGCAGCGGGGGGGGCGGCTGCAGGGGGGGTGAAGAGGCGGGGGCGGCTGCAGGAGGGGCTGGGGACCCCTCGCCCCTGCCCCCTGCCCTGCCGCGGGGGGGGAGGGGCGGTCGGCGGCTGCGGGCAGGACCTGGGTGAGACCCGGGTGGGAACGGCACGTGGTGGCGGCTCGGTAATGGGAGTAAAACCGAGGGTCGGCGCTGAGGTGCCCTTACAGCAGAGAGACCCACCGGGCTGTGGCTGGATGCAGCGGCAGCGCCGCGCCTCCCCCGGCCGAGCCACCTCCAGTCACTTACGGCACCAAAGGGGGAACCAGGACGGGTTCGCTCGGGCAATCGCCGGCCTGCTCCGTGTCACCAAACATCCCCCTGGGACCCTCGGAGCTCCCCCGGCCCCCCGAGAGCTGCTGCTCTCCAGAAGGGCAGAGCTGGGGGGCCTGGCTGGCGCAGGGGCACCCACGGCACCCAGCACCCCGGCAGCGTGTGGCCCCATCGTACTGGCTGCGTTTCACCTTCCATGCTGATCAGCAAATGGCAGAGGATGGGTTTTAGGAGCTCGGTCCCTGCCTGGCTTTTCGTTCTTTTCTGTTCAGCTCTGCGCAGTTTCCTTCCTCACTTCTTTTTTTTTTTTTTTTCCCTCATTATTTTTCATAACTTTGCAGTTTAGGGAACTTGCCAGGCACCCCTCAGATCTTCCACACATTGGTCATCCAGTTTTTACCAAACTTCTTCTTTCTAAGGTTTTTTAATAGAAACTTTGTGAGTTGGCGGGTTTTGGAGATTGGGGGTTGGGGTTTTTTTTGAAAGTGACTTTTCTTAAGAAAAGTTTAGTCTGTTAGGTGGGTTTTAAAGTTAAGATCTTACCCGTGTTTCTGCGTGTAAAGGCTCATTCCCTCCTTGCCTCCGAACCTGCCTGGCTCGTGACAGCAGCACACTCACCAGGAAGACTATTCTGGGCTAAGAGAGCCCAAACAGGCAGAAAATGGGTCAAAACTGGCCTTTAGTGAGCCTGAATAACACCTTGGGTTTGGCACCACCCTATTCCTGTGGTCTGAGACTCAGCTTGACAAACGAGAGCACCCTATGAAGCGCTGGTGGTGGTGGGACACCCTGGTAGTGGGGAGATGTGGTGGCAGGTAGCTGTCATGGTGGTGGGACGTTCTGATGGTTGGATGCTTTTATGGTGGTGAAACATTCTGATGGTTGGATGCTTTTATGGTGGTGGGACATTCTGGTGGTTGGATGCTCTTACAGTGGTGGGACATTCTGGTAGAAGGACACTTGCATGGTGGTGGGAGGCTCTGGTGGTGGGAGGCTTTCGTGGCATCACATTGCACATCAGCTCTGCCCTGACAAAGTCCATCTGTTGGCCTGGGGACAAATGGGAATGAATATCCCAGTGGCCTCTTTTCTTCTCCCATGGTTGGTCAGGCATCTCGGTTTTCCTGGTGATGCAAATTGAGAAATCTGAGGACATGCTGAAACATGGTGTCGCTGCCGTTGTGCTGCTGCGCGTCCTTGCTGCCTGCTGGGCAGGAGCTGCTCAGTGAGAACCATGGAGATCAGGCCCTCTGGTCCGGACACACACCCAAGGGCTCCCCTTTTACCACCAATGCTGACGGTTTGCACAGGAAGTTGAGCAACAGGAGCACCAGATCATGCAGTTCTGTCCCGCAGATGCATGGCTGTACAGGGCGCAGCGTTGCCGGGCAGGGGACCAGTGTGCAATGACTGTCTCCCTTTTGCTGGTGTTCCACTTGCTGTCATTCACCTCTGCTCATCACCTCAACCTTGGTAGAATAAATCTTTGGACAGAGCAAAGGTCATCAAGGGAGGAGAAAAACCACCAAAAGTGCAAATTCTGCCGTATATTGAGGTAAATGTTGGTTTATCTGAGTGTGACGTGCATCCCCTGCAAGTTCTCCTGGTTGTATTGAGGAGCATGTCCTGGAGTCAGAGCTCTGCAGTGAAGGTCCGAAGACCTCCTCTTTTAGGTTGGTGCATTGGGATCTTCCCTCCTTGGGTCTCCCTCCCCTTCTCACTGCAGTAGCCCACAGCAGACATCCTTGTGCCATGATGGTGCCAAGGAGTGAGTTTCATTCTGTGCTGTGGCTGGGCTGACAAAGACCAGATGTTCAGCAGCTGGATGAGCCAAGGTCTTGAGGGTGAAAATGGAGTCAGAAGGATGCAGAACTTCTGTGGGGCACAGAGGGTGCACGCCAGGGTGAAATGCTGGGCTGTGTTCCTTCTTCACTTGTGTTTTGGACTGCCGTGGGGAATTTCCCATTGTTCCCAGCAGGGACATGACCAGTGAGGGCAGTTGCAGGCAGAACTGCAGACTGACGGAGGTGGTGCATGGCATCCCCAAGCACCAGCTGGCCCCTGGAAAGCCGAAGGTGTGGGAAGGTCTCCTTCATGACCCAGTGTGATTCTGCTCAGCTGTGCCTACACCAGCCCCTTCCCTCTTTTGGGAAACCAAACACTGGAGAGGGGCAAAGGTGCTCAGAAAGTGAAGGTGGGGGAAGCGTTCTTGAAGTCCCAGCACCATGTGTGCTGCGCTCCAGGCCTTATTCCTGCCCCTGTGGGCAGAAGGAAAGCAGTACACTGTGATTGCATGTTGTCTTCTGGGCTGCAGAGACAACAGAACTCTGCCATATTTCCCCCCGTCCCCATTGTGGAGAGGGACAGAAGTTTTGTGCTGGTCCCCCCCCGAGCTCACATCTGCTGGGGATTCGTGCCAGGAGATGTGGTGCCGCCTGGTACCGAAGTCACGTGCCCATCAGGGTCCCTGTGCACTTGTCCACTGGGGACAGTCCTGAGGCTGATCCATCCTGATAGTGGTGCGTGTCGGGGGAAGACCCTTCTTGTTTAAAATTCCTCCAGAAAATCTAAAAACCTTGTGCTTTATCTTCTTTGACTGCAGGTTTTTTTCTGAGAAAGTCACCAAGTAGCAAAGAGAAACGTGGTCCTCTTGGGTCACCCACGACCGCCACTTTCTCTTGCATGTTTGCTTGCTGGGTTCTTAGGACTGTGCATTGCTGCTGGACCAGCAGTAAACGCAATTTGTGAGTCAGAAATTACCCTGGAAAGGCATATTTGCCACAGTGATTGCTGATCTGTCTGCATCACTGCTGCTATCATAAGGGGTCCCTGATGTGGTGCGGTAGGGTGTCAAACTCTGCAGCTCAGGGTTTCCCTGCAGGGAGATGAAGCATCCTGAATGCAGGTGATGCCACATCTCCTTAGAAAGGTTTTTAAGGTCCCAAGCATCCATGAGCCACTCCACCACCATCTCGGAGGGGCTGCAAAGCTCTTTTCCTTCCTGCTCTGCTGCTGGGGGAGCCCCCTCAAAGACCAGGTATGTAGAGACACTGCAGAAGAAGGAGAAAAATGTATCGGGCACAGTGATGTCAAATGAAACGGGCTTTTTGTTTCCCTCCCCCAGTGTTGGTTAGTAAATCCTTTCAATGTGGGAACCAAATGTTTTCACAACAAAACACAGGTTGAAAGCAGCTTTGTGCCCATCCTGGTCCTTGCAATGGGCTGTGCCACCTTCGGGCATCATTGCAGCCCAACTGCCACCATTAATGCAATTAATCCCTTTCCCCCATCATTTACATAACTGGGAATATGTCACTGTATCTGCCAGCCATAGCAGCCCTGTTGTTTTCAGACCAGACCTGGCTTGGTATGACTTGCAGTCACAGAGGAAATACCATTTTACTACTGAAAAAAACAATTTTTGTGGTTCAGATGCTGCAGCCGCCGGCAGCTTTGCCAAGAACTTCAGTTCTTACACAGGAAATGAGGCTCCTTTCAAAGCACCAGAGTGGGGCTATATATATAGCCTCTCTGAAAAGATATTTAAAGAAACATATTGACACTAGCAAGAACAGGAAAAAATAGCTCCTGGCTGCAGGGAGCGAGGGCTGAAGGCAGCTGAGCCCATCCTGGGGGAGTAGGTGATACAGGGGATTGATTCACAGCTCTTTCATCTCCAGTAAAATGAGCTTTGCGCTGCGTGAACCCCCATGCTTTCGGACTCCTGTCTTTTGATAGGAATTAGAGGTGCTCGGGATTGAATACAGCTTCAGCAGCAAAGAAATGAGTCATCTCATCTCTTTTCAGCAAGTCCCTCTTAGGAACTTATTTCTGTCCCCAGGGAAAGAAAATAGTTTGCCTTTTACCAGATTAAGGGCTGCTTTTCTCTTTAGTGCAATATGGGATTGGGTTGGGTTTTTTTTTTTTAATATGCAGGAATAACTGTGGTTTTTAATGGGGTGATGGACTCCAGAAGTGGCTGAGCCTCAGAAGGCCAAATAGGTTTGGTGCTGCAAGTGGGGGTGACTTCTGCCACTGAGTCCAGGGGGCTGCTGCAGGTGGGACCATGATGGTTTTGGACCCCCAAGTGACAAGGGGGGACCTTGCCCCAAATCACATCAGAGGCTGAGCAGGGAGGCAGGGATGCTGGGGGACGTTGCTGCCCAAGAACCTCTTGCCCCTTGCTCAGCATGTGCTGCCCTGATGGTTTCAAAAGGTTCTTTAAAATCTGATCTTTGAAATACAGCTGAGCATGAACAATGTGAGCCAGGTGGTGTCATTAAGTTGGCTCTGCAGTGAGGAGAGGGCTCCCACCAAGGGTGTCTTGTACTAAGGAGTGCAGGGGCTCTTGCCCTCTGAAATTCAGCTTGGTTAACTCCATCCTTCTGCAAAGCTGGGGAGAAGTAGCCAGCCAGGCAGATTATTTTTACCAAATTCCCCATCAGGGTACTGTGGACTGAGTGTGGTCCCCTCCAGCAGCACCGGCAGTGACCCCTGAGCCCAGGGAAAATGGTGGGGAAGGGCAGGTAGGATGTGGGCACCTGTCGTGAGGAGGGAGTGGCTCATCCCAGCTCTGCTCTTCCAGGGAAAAAAACCTCTGGACAGACCAAAGTGAACAGGCTGAAGCTGCAGGAGGGACAATTTTGGCTGGAGATTGAGAAACCAAGGGTGGGGAGAAGGTGCCCATTGCAGCTCCCAGCACATCATCCCACGGGTGCAGCGCGGGGCCAGGCTGAGCGTTGCCTGCTCCGGCACCATCCGGCACACAGGCACTGGGGCTGGAGCACCCGAATGCTGTGCCCGTGCTCATCCCATCGCCCACCTCCAGCTCTGTAACTCACTCACTGTTGTGGCTGGTGGAGTGGAACGGCTGCCCCAGCCTCTGTGCAGGTCCTGAGCTTGGCAGACGCTCAGCTTCTCGGGTGCGTGTATTTCTGAGCCTGAAGCTGGATGTATTTGTGGCTGAAAGCAGGCAAGAACAGGCGTAGCGGTTTAGAGCCAGAGGTCGCCATGTCTTTGCAGACTTGTTCTTGCACAAACCTGACATTTTTGTTTGGTTTTATTATTATTATTATTATTTTAATTTAATTTTTTAAATTAAATTTTAAAAATTAAATTTAAAAAATTAAGAATATCAATAGTTACATTTGAAGAAACATCCTCCGCACACAGCAGGCAGTGCTGGGCAGGCTCGTGAGGCTCAGCCCCGGTGGGCTGGGTGCTGGCGCTGGGTGCTGGCTGCAGAGAACTGACTCAAAACCTCCCTGTTCTGAAGGGATTTGGCCCCTCTGCCCTGGGGTGGCCCGTACCGGGGCAGGGGGCTGGCAGCTGGGGGGTTGCACAACAGCACGAGGGCTGGAGGAAGGGCCAGGTCTCAGCCCTAATCTCTGCCACCAGCTTGGCTGATTTATTTTGCACAGTCACCAAGTCAGAAAACTTGCCGGGGACAGGCTGTTCCCGGCTGACAGCAGCCACCAGCAGCGCAGCCTGTGCTTTAGCCTGGACGTGCGAGTCCTGGCCCACGGCTGGCTAATTACACATTGTGGGCTGGCTAATTACGCATTGTGTGCTGTTCCGGGCTAATCACGCACAGGGTAAATGGTCCTTGGTCCACATGTGAAAGGTGAAGTTACTTGCTTAAAGGCGTATACAGACATTTAATATTTTGTCATGGACAAATATTTGTGTGTCCAACACAAACTCAGAGTGGTGTGGGTTGGAAGGGACCTTCAGAGATCATCCAGTCCATCCCCCTGCCATGGGCATCTCCCACCAGACCAGGGTGCTCCAAGCCCCATCCCACCTGGCCCTGAACCCTGCCAGGGATGGATGTGGAACTGTTGGAGCAGGTCCAGAGGAGGCCACAAAAATGATCAGAGGGCTGGAGCACTTCTCCTGTGAGGACAGGCTGAGAGTTGAGATTGTGCAGCCAGGAGAAGAGATGGCTCTGGGCAGACCTTGGAGCAGCCTTTCAAAACTTAAAGGGGGCTTATAAGATGGGGGCAGGCTTTTAGGTAGAGTCTGTTGTGATGGGACAAGGGGGAATGATTTTAAAGTAAAAGAGGGGAGATGCAGACTAGATATATGGAAGAAATTTTTTACAATGGGGGTGCTGAGGGACAGGCACAGGTTGCCCAGAGAAGCTGTGGGTGCCACATCCCCAGGAACTCAAGACCAGGTAGGAGGGGGCTCTGAGCAACCTGCTCTGGTGGGAGATGCCCCTGCCCATGGCAGGGGGATTGGACTAGGTGACCTTTCAAGGTCCCCTCCAGCCCAAACTATTCTATGATTCCATGGGAGATACACAGCTTCTCTGAGCAACCTGTGCCAGTATCTCACCACCCTCATCATAAAACAGTTCTTCCTTATGTCCAGCCTAACCTATGTCCAGCCACATTCAGCTTGAAACTCCCTCTTAGCTCACAGAGCTTCCTTTTGTAACTGCAGAATTTCAGTCCCTTCTTTGGTGGGACATTTCTGCAGCTTGACAAGTCTCACGCTCATGGAGAGCATCTCATGTGGGCTGGTCGTGGTTGGCGTTGTACCACGAGGGTGGGCTTAGCCTTGGGGCTGCTGCAGGGCACAACCCTGGCCGTAGCTTCTAACGTCTTCAGGCCAGCACAGAGGTGCTCCCAGGTGGCCCCAGTGCCCACCGCAGGCTTTGAGGTGGGGACGTCCATCAGCTGTGTCTTGGAGCCTGTGCCTTGCTGCAGGACTTTGTGCTCTCTCACTGATCCCTTCTTGCCCTGCCTTAGCCCACTGTGCCCGTGTGGTGCTCGGACAAGCAGATGCCATTGTGTTCTCTGTTTCCACCAACGCAAAGAGCATCAGCGCGGTGGCTGCAAAAGTTGTGTTACTGGGAAGTCAGGTAGCTGTAGAGCTCATTCAGCTTTATTCAGCTCATAGGGAGGCTACCTGGCTTTTTTTATGGCTTGGTCATAAAACTCCAGTTGTGAGGTTGGCTTGAGTTGCCCAGATCTGTCATACTTGAGTCTTGAGGTGGAGAAGACTCTTTGTCACTTGGCTGTTGAGCAAACTAACAAAACTCTGCCTGTGCCCCTCCCATCTGGGTTTTTGGTCCTGCTGCCCCAAATGCTGCATCAAAGGCTGTTGGCAGCTGGTTTCTGTTCCCTGGGGGGTCCCCGTGGTCCGGCATTCACTGCCCGGCTTTCTACCATTTCACTGCTTTGTGACCCAATTCCTGCATGGCACAGTGCAGCCCCTCAGCCACCACCGCTGTGCTGCCGGAGCTGAGGCGGCAGGCCAGGTGTGCCACCAGGGAAGGCACGTTAAATATTTACAATGCAGAAAAAAAGTGAGTTGCAGCAAACAAAGGGACCCTTTGGGAGAGAAGGCTTCTCTCGCCAGAGCAAGGCTGGAAACTTGCAGCTGATTGTTACCATTTGTCTCTTTTATTCCATGCAAGCAGCTCGGCAGTCTCTAGAGAGTGCATGGCATCACTTTTTATTTTAATTAGCAGATGCTGGCTGGAAAATAGTGGTTTCCAGTCATTGTGTTGACATGCAAGTAAGCAAGAATACAGGGTTTCATAGGTGCAAATGGTGTTGTAAGGTGCTTGTGCCAGAACATCAGAGTCACCCAGGGACTGGTCCCTTCTCCTGAGAGCCCAGAAAGGAGGTGATGGCATGAGTGCTGAGACCTCACCAGTAGACCTCACAGACCTAGTGATGTATGTCCTGAGATACAGCTCCCACCAGGCAGCGTTCCTGCAGGATAAGGCATCTGGGCGCAGGAGGGCTCTGGGTATGGTTACAAAGAGTCATTTGCTCTCCTGCACAAGCGAGATGTGGCCCGCAGCTCCCCAGCCTGCTGCTGGTGGAGGGCCCTGTTCATCCAGGTGCGGAATAAATGCAATCTCTGCCATCCACTGACTTAACACTCATCAGCATTTCTGCATCTTGGGGGGCTCGGCAGCAGGTTACACTGGTGCTGTGGACATCGTGGTTGTCCCTTTCCTCCTGAGCCATGGTTACTGTGTGCACCAAGTGTGCCGTCTTCAGGTTGCTCCTTGTGGGCCACCCAGTCCAGCTCTACAACCCTCAGAACTGCTCACAACAGAAGTCCCACACCACTAGTTAGTGTTATGCAAAGATTTTCCAAGGTCTTAAGGCAATGCTGAAGTGGAGACAGAGGAAGACTTTGACGACTTCTGGGTTGAAGAAGTCAATGTAGACTAGGAATGGCCGTACCAAAGAGATGGCTTCTTTGGCACTGAATAAGTCACTGAAGTTGTTGAAGAAGCTATCTGTGCTGGTGGAGCCGTTCCTAGTTTGGGACCTGGTGGAGACCTTGTGTTTTCCCTGCCAGAAAGGTTTTGTGCAGTTCACAAAACAGATGGGAAGGAAATGTTCTGATAGAGACAGCGAGGTCTGGCTGCTTCCACGGAGGTACATACTTGTCTGGAGAGGGCAAAGGCAAAGTGTTTCTGAGTTTCCTCAGTTTTATGGTCTCATTCTGTACCTGGAACTTGCATGGTCTGGACTGTCCTGCTGGGATGCATGGAGTGGGTGTCAGGTGAGGCTGTTAAGCCGTGCAAGAGCCAGCCTGGGGAGCGGGGAGCTGCATTTCAGCATGGCTCTTTCCTCCCCATGGTCCTGGGGGACACTTCATGCCCTGTCTCTGCTTACTGTGGTACCTGCCACAGGTGTTGGTAGATGTACCTGTGCCTCCACCCAAGCACAGAGCATCTGGTTGCTGCAGGGACCCAGGCTTGTGTTGGGGAGGGTCATGCACAGCGTGGCATGAAGGTGGACCTTTACCTCCTGTCCTCGTGCAGGAGGGGTGAGAGGTGGCGGGATGACTTGGGACACAGCACAACCAACATTTTGGTGGGTGGGATCCAGCCTGGAGTTTCTGCCATGCCCCACAGCTCTTTGTGGGCACCTTGAAGGGTGATATTAGCTGAGGAGCTGGGTTGAGCAAGACCATCTCCTGGCTTCACTCATCTCCTGGTGAGATGCTCTTGGCCTCAACAAGAGGACACACTCCTCTCTTGTTTGTCTTCCTGGCTACTGCAGTCCCACTCCAGCTCTTTTTATAGTACAGAAAGAAGTGCCTTGAGTTTCTGAGTCGTCTGGGAGGCCAAGCACACAGGGAGGAGTCGCAGCTAGAAATAGGGCTGCTCACTGCTTATGCATTCCAGTTTTATTATTTTTTTAGCTATGTCCAAGTTTGAAGAGTCCCACTGCCGCAAGCACTGAGCTGGGAACCATGTCCTGCATTTTTTCCACTCGGATTGAGTCTTCCTTCTCCTTTGCCTTATTCCCAGTGCCCTCACACCAGCTGTTGAGCCTCTACGAGATGGCTTTCCCAGGGAATGAGGTCTCTCAACCCTGCCTGTATTTTCTGTAACCCCCAGATTTCACACCTTGGCATGGCTGGTTTGGCAGAAGAGCTCCCTGTGTACCGGCAGCATTGGCCAAAGCTGCAGAAATTAATAATGCCTGGGGGGTGGATGACCGAATCAGGTATTTGCTAAAGCTGCTGGGTGGTGAGTGAAGAGCTCGGACAAAATGTTCAGTGATTTCTGCCCACTAGGAGGGAAGCGAAGCTTCGTCTGCTGCACAGACAAAATAAACAAGAGCAAAAAGGAGAGGACAATTTGTTTGACAAAATCTGTGGTTTTCAGCCCCATAAAATGAGCTGGGATTTTAGCTGTAGTGCAAAGCCAAGGGGCTGGCGCAGGCTCCATGGGCATCCCAGCGGGTCTGCTCCTCTCTCCCATGGGAGTGGGGAATAATTAACTATATCACCTCTAGACTTCGCTATTAATCCCTTAATACTTGGATACCATTTTAGGGCATGCCATGGCTGCAGTCTTCCCCTCTGAGAGTTTTTATCACACAGGCACTGGTTTGGGTCCCTGCTGCCACTTGTCTGCTGGCCTCCGTGGTGCCATGCGTGTGCAAGCATTATTCAGGCAGCTGGGCTGCATCAGCCAAGACAGGCTGACACAACACCGGTGCCTGCTGGGAGTGGGACACACTGGGGAAAAATTCATCTGAGGTCAAATCTGAACCGATCCCTTCCTCTGATCAGCCATCGTGTGGAAACAGCAATTAACCAAACTGTCCCTGTTACACCTTTTATGATTGTCCTCCCTTTTCTGCTGCCTTGACTAGCTCTGGGAACAATTGCTTTCTAGTTATCCAGCTTCACTCTCCATCAGCAGAAAAAAGAGATTTTGCATATCCTGGAAATGCTAAGAACTGCAGATTCCTATCAGAGCGGATGAAGTCTGTCAGCTCCTTTCTTCTGATGATAAGCAAATTTTGGGTATCTGATCCCAGCACCTCCAAGGGACTGTTTCTTTCCAGCTTGCAACCAGAAGTGGTGTGTTTACTGCTCGGTGAAATAACCAGCGGACGTTGTCGTTGTGAGCAGTGTGCGTAGCCATGGTGAAAGCTGCTTCTTCTTATCCTAGGTATTTCCATTTTTTCCAGCCCTAGAGGGCAAGTAGGACTGATGCTCAGCTCCTTCTGCGTCCCTGCCCCACGTAATGGCTGCAGCAGTGATTCCGGGGCTGTCCCTGCAGCCTGGATGCTCCTGTATGTGATGTCTGCTCCTCACCTGCATTTTTTCTCCTGGTCCTGGTGTTCAGCTGCAATATGCTCTTCTCGCAGGTAGCAGCATTGTGCAGATTCTCACTAGTTGTCACCATGCAGATTTCTGTTTCTCTGTGCCTCACCGGTGAGCGCTTGGGTACGGCACCGAGCACTGGCCGTGGCAGCTGGGCTGTGTTCAGGCCTCTCTGGGTTGTTTATGATAGTATCAGTCAGTAGATTTCTAGCACAGTATTTATCCAGAAATGTAAAAAAAATTGCCCTGATTCCCTGAATGCCATGGGAACATGGAGGATTTTCTACAGACAAGCACTGGGTGCGGCTCCTGTGGTCCTCGGGCAGGTGCCTCACTCAGCCGTCCACCTTCACCCAGACCAGTCTTATTCCTGTGGCGTTTGTGTCCAGGAGGCTGGCTGTCACCCACCGGCTTTCACAGGAGCCCTTGTCCCCATGTCACACCAGTCACACGGGAGCCCTTGTCCCTGCGTCACGCCAGCCAGCTCTGTCACCTTCCAACCTGCATGTTCCTTGGAGGAGGGTGCCCCAGGGCGGCGAGGACCACGGTCCCCTGTGTTGGGCTGGCCTGGCAGTGTCTGACGACTGCCGAACTGCTGAAAAAGAATGAAATTGGGTGTGTTTAGTAGGATGTTTGATTTTGAGTACTTGGAAAACTTCAGGACTTCGCTGCACCAGCCGGACCCTTTATTGCCATCTCTGGGAGAACAGGACTGAGCTGCTGCATGTGGCTCATCTGCTGGTGGGAGCGCTGCATCATGGATGGGGGGTGACCGTGACCGGCGGTTGGGGTGAGGTGCCTGCTTGCACTTCAGCTCCAGCTCAGCTGTCAGTGCATAACCAGGAGCACACAATTTGTTTCTTGGAGCTGATGCCTCATCGTGTTGGCGTCCTGTGTGCCCCTCTGCCAGCGATACATGCCCAGCGCCGTCGGGCAGCAGTAGTATTGTGTACACTACGGATGCTGTGATTTGCTTTCGAGAGCAGAGATTTCCCTCTCAGATTATATCCTCTGATTTCCTGAAACAACAGAGAGATACTGGGCCCACCCTTCCCTCTGCCCTGTTTAATTCTGGCCGGGGCATCCTCAGGGTGCAGAGCAGCTTCCCTGCCTCCTGTCCTGCACCCGGCCGGGGCTGTGCTGCCGCCTTTGTAGCCCCGGTAGTGCTGGGGACAAGCGCTGCATCCCCCTGAACCCCATCCTGCTGCGGAGGAGGCATCATCCTGCTGGTGAGGTTGCAGGAGGCCAGGACCGGGGTGCTGGGTGCCGCTTGCCCATGAGTCAGGCCCGTGTCTCAGTGGAGTCACACGTGGGTGAGCCACGGGGCACCAGTGGCTCCCAGCGCAGGGGCATCTCCTGCTGCCACCGGCGAGGCTCCCAATGGAGCTGCCTCTCGCAGTCTTGCCCCAACCAAGTGCCTGTCATCCATCTTCCCCGTCCTGCCAGGAGGCACGGTTGTGTTTTCCACACCCAGAGCTAGGTTTACACTCTCGGTTCCTCTCCAGCCACGGTGCTGCGGCTGGCAGGAGCAGGACAGCGCAACCCTTTCTTCTTGGGCTGGGTAAGCCAAAGGGTGTGTTGGCACACACCCCAGCCAGCAGTGTTTGTTTTCAAACAAGGAAAATGAGTAAAAACTAATGTTTAGATCTCGGGAAGGGATCTCACAGCCTGCGATTCTCCCGTTGGTACGCGTCAGACAGGCAGCAGTAACAAACACATGAAGCAGTTTCCTTTATAGGCTGGGAGTTTTTTCCACCTCGGGCTCCACCCTGTGTCCCAGCGGAGATCCCTGCTCAGCTTTGCCTGCTCCCCAGGCGCCTTCCACACCCCACGAGCAGGCAGCGTGCCAGATGCTCAGAGCCCAGCAAAGTCACGGATCTCCCTGCGGGGAGCATCACCTGCAGTGGGGAGCGTCCACAGGCACAGGAGAGGTGTCAAACATGGGGAGCGTGGCCTGCTGGTACTCTTAAAAGAGCTTTAAAAAGCTTTGTAAAAATTTTTTTTAAAATTAAAAATTTTAAAAATAAAAGTTCTAAGATTTTTAACATTTTAAAACATTTTAAAATAAAAAAGATTTTTAAAACAAAAATTTTAAAATTTCCTTTTTAAAAAACAAGGAAAGCTTGCACTCACGTACCAGAACAGGACTGGCTTATTTTCCAATTATACATCCATCAGAGACTGTTTCTTGTACCTCCTCAGTCCCATCCTGTTCTGCACGAGGAGCGGGCGCCCATCGCTGGGCACTACGGTTACAGCCACCAGCAGCACACACCGTGCACCAGCAGTGCACAGTGGCCTGGGCACTGGGGCTTGGGGACCACAGCCATGGCTTAACGAAGGCAGATGCTCATTTCTGAACTGCTGGGAGATCCCAGGGGATGCATGCAGAGCTCTGTCCTGCTCCAATGCAGACAGCCCTTTGTCATCTTTGGGTTAGGTCCTATGCATTTATTAAACCAGTATTTATTAATTATAAAGGTCAAACCTTCCCAGCGGCAGAGGTTTGGATGCTGAGCGTGGGCTGTTGCCTTGCTGGGAGAGAGGGGAGTAGTTTCAGCCACAGGGTATCATCCTGGCAGTAGTAGCTTGCTGTGTAAGGGGATGCTGAGCAGTGAATTAAAAATGTCATTTTTATCTGTCATTTGGACATCAGTTTGTTTGCTCCAGCATTTTCCCTCTAGACTGAACTGGGCACCTTGATGCCACTGGGTCTGCTGGGAGGGAGACCAGCCCACTGCCCCTTCCCAAGGCCACAGGCTGCAACCCACAGCTCTTCGGAGCCCATGGCATGCTGGCACTTCTGGGAAGCGGCTCTGCAGGAGACAAGGAGGTGGACAGAGGTCTCCTCAGCTGGGCTGGGGGTGAGAGAGCTGGGAAGTGACCTGCAACACCAAAGAAAGCTGAAGAACCTCTGAGAGCACTTGGGGGAGGAGGCAGCATTGCAGCAAGACGGCGTTGCCCGCTTTGTTCCAACCTCTCCCTGCAAGTGCACGGCACTTAAATATGAATATACTCAGAGCTGGAAACTTTCCCAGGGCTGTAAATATGTTGCCTATTTCCTATAAATACTTTTTCCACTGCCTGTTAGCTAGAGGCGGGCTCAGCTTCTGCAGCCCTCTGCATCTGTCCAGTGCTGCTTTGCAGGCTGCAGGCAGGGTCTGGAAAGGAAGGGGTCTGGAAGGGTCTGGCAGCATCGCCCCACAGGGAGAACATTTGCTGTGGCATTTCCCAACTTATTGCATGAGGTGATTCAATTTCAGATTAGTTTGTTCCTCATTCATTATGTGGATGTACTGAAACTGTTAACTGCTGGGAGCATCCACTCAGCCCCCTTCTCCCCCATCTTCTGCATCTGCGTGGAAATAAAGCTCAGGAGAAGGTGTGAGAAGGTCCTGGGTGGTGGGTGCAACAAGTCTTGGCTGGGCACTGAGCTGAAGCATCACACACGTGGTATTGCCACCGGGTCTGCAGGTCTGAATTCAAAGGACAAACAAAAGCAGATAATTAAAATGATTCCTCTGATAAGGCAATTTGAAGATCATTTAAGGCAGAAGTGTGGAGACTGCTGAAGGGAGGGGGCTGCGTGTGTGTGGGAAGAGGAGGAGAACAGCATCCGAGGGCAGATGCTGAAGGTATTTGGCATGGCTCAGTCTCCAGCCCCATGGGCACCAGCTGTGCTCCACATGAAACCTCCAGCTCCCCATGCATGAAGCCTCCAGAGCAGAACTTAGGGGCTTCCAAAGGAAATTGGTGGGAGCTGTGTTTTATCAACCATCTTCTGAATCCTGGGCAGCACTGATCCACATACGGAGGGCCTGCAGTGTAGAGAAGCGCAGACAAAGTTGGGGGCCAGTGACGGGGGTAAATGGCCCCATTGCTGGGGATGGGTGCTGAGGGCAGTTACCCCCGCAGCCCTCGGGAGTGGCAGAGGAGCTCTGGGCACCTGCAGCCCAGGCAGCAGCGAGGGGCAAACACGGGAGCACCGAGTGCAGTGCTGACGGCTCAGTAGCACGGCCGTGACCTTTGCTGACCCTGTTTCCTTTGGGGTGTTTTGTTTATCTCGATGGTGTCAGCATCAGGCTTACGAGAAGGAAGCGACTAACTGCAGCGGTGCATTATGCACGTGTGAAGAAAGACCAAGCCTCAGCTGCAGCCAGGAAGGGTTTCCAGATAAGCTGCTCAGACGGATGGGGCCGCAGGGGACACAGAACACATCCGCGAGTGATGAGCAAGTGGTCACATACGTATTAGCTGAGGTTAAGCATGCAGGTTTACATCCCACTGCCATAACTCACTTAGGTGGCTGCTGAAGGCTGTCTTCTTGCATTGAGGGCTTCAGGGGTGTCCTTCCCCATCTGTCAGAGGATCATTGAGCAGGCTGGGCTGGAAGGGACCTTCAGAGATCATATAGTCCAACCCCCCCTGCTGTGGGCAGGGGCATCTCCCCCCAGCCCAGGCTGCTCCCAGCCCCGTCCCACCTGGCCCTGAGCCCTGCCAGGGATGGGGCACCCACAGCCGCTCTGGGCAGCCTGTGCCCATGTCACCACCCTCGTGGTGCAACATTCCTTCCCTCTGTCCAGCCTAAACCTACTCTCTTCCAGTTCAAAGCCGCTGCAGGCCCTGGTCAAAGCCTCTCCCCATCTTTCCTGTGTGCCCCCTTGAAGCGCTGAGCGGTCGCAGGAAGATGTGCCCGGAGCCGCCTCTTCTCCAGGCTGCACAACCCCGGCTCTCCCAGCTTTTCTCCAGGGCAGAGGTGTTCCAGCCCTGGGGCCAATTTGGTGGCCTCCTGTGGACCCGCTGTACCAGGGCCACGTCTGCCTTGTGCTGGGGACCCCAGAGCTGGAGCAGCCCTGCGGGGGGCTGTGAGGAGAGCGGAGCAGAGGGGGAGCATCCCCTCCCTTGAGCTGCTGGTGATGCAGCCCAGGAGGTGCTTGACTTTCTGGGCTGCAAGTGCACATTGCTGGCTGATGTCCCATTTGTCACTCAATGATATCCTCCAGTCCTCATCAGGGTGCTCTCCATCCATCTGTCACAGCACTCTCCAAACTATCAAGCTGCAACAAGTTCTTTTACCATCTCATACCAACATACTCTTCATACAGTCCCTCTGCTGCCTTCTCCTCACCTCATCCAGGGCATATGTTGTCTCTCTTCCCTCTACTTCTTCCTCAGCTGCTCTCCCTTCACTGGCTCTCAACCTCTTCATTTACCCAGCCACACCTGCACCTTGTCTACAACAGCCAACCCACCACCCCTGAAGCCAACCCACAGTTGTGTATTATCAATGCTAATTAACCCAGCTTCAGTCTTCTACATCCCTCCCTCCCTCCCTCCCCCCACCCCAGTCTGTGCAGGTACGGGGGATTGCGCTGACCCAGGTGTAGGACCTTGCACTTGGCCCAGCTGAACTTCATGAGGTTTGCACAGACCCACTGGTCTGGCCTATCCAGGACCCTCTGGATGCCATCCCTTCCCTCCAGCATCTCAGCTGCACCAGTCAGCTCAGTGTCATCCCTTCTATGCCTTCCTTACCCCCCATGGCAGGAAAGGAAGGAGTTTCTTCTGCTCCAGTTTTGGATGGAGAATCTGCCTGAGTCCTTGAAACATCAGCAGGAGGCCAAGGATGCTGCTTATCCTGCCTCTCTCATTCCCTCTTGCATTTTCAATCCCGTCAGCTTTGGAGAGCTGCTTGCTGAGCTCCTAACCTGGGACGGGCCCTGTCCACGGGCGCTGCTTGAGCAATGTCACACGAGGCTCATGCAGCCGCTGTAACACCAATGGCTGTACATTGAACAATGAGCTAAAAATAACAAACGATCAATAACGGCAGCATGAACTCTGGCTTATTTATTAATTATTTTTTTTAGAAAATCTGTATATTGACAACACAACGAGGCAGCTTTCTGTAAAGGCAGGAGGAAAAATGGAGCCGGGCTCCCTGCCCACACCCCAGCCTGGGGCTGGCAGCGGTGCCAGCATCACCCGCGCCCGTCTGTCCCATGGGGGTTGTGCCGTCCTGCACCCTGGGAGCCCCACGCTTCCCTTCTGCCTGGGGTGATGTGGAAGGGCTGCCCTGCTCCCTAGTCCCCCGTGCTGGCCCAGCCCATGGCAAGGAGCTGGGGGAGCTCAGAACCTGCTGACATAACCCTGTCGCTGGCAGCCCCGGGCTGCCCGCTCCTGCCCGCTCTGCCTGCTCTGTGCCAGCGCACGCCTTCGGTGCGGCCGCCAGCCTTGGAGCCGTGCCCGCCTCAGACTGATCTGCTTTTTCCTCTCGCTTTCACATGCCCAGGAAACTGCGGCATTACAAGGATTTGAAAATGGCCTTGAGCTTTTTAAGCACTGCTCTGAAGCAGATATTTTTCCTAAATCAAGATTTGCAAAGGTATTTGGGCATTAGCTGGCCAGGGGGATTTCCAGAAGCATCAGAGCACCCAAACACCCTTTAAATCTGCCTCCCATGCGAGTGCAGATTTGGTACTGAAAAGCAGCTAGAACAATTTGGAGGATTTTTTTTTACATCACCAGTGTTAGTGTAAGTGTTCTCTGAAGGTGTTCCTTGCTGGTTCCCTTCTGAAAATTGCAGTGGTGTGGGATCAGCCCAGAGGGGTTTGGCTGAATTGTGGTGTCTGAGTCCAGAGAAACTCATTCCACCTTCAGCTTCTGCCAGTGCGGCTGCTCCGTCCCTCAATCCCAAGTAACCCGTGGTGTGAGTCTGGCTGTGGGGAGGGGACCTGGGGCAGGTCTTGGCTCAGTGTTGGAAGGACACAGAGCAGTGCAGTGGATCAGTCAGGACAGCTGTTCTGTGTGTTGTGTGTCACGATACTCTTAACATCCCAACTCAACGCGAAAAAAAAGCCATTGCCACAAACAGCAATAGTGAGGTGGGTTCTTCCTCTAAATCACACTATTACAAATACAACCCCGTGCCCAGCATTTGCTCTCTTCCTGTAAAAAGCAAAACTTGCACAGCCAGCGATGCTCACCCAGCTCCACGGACCAGTAACTAAACCCAGCCTAATGAGTCCTTGAGAGCGCTTCCCCTGAGCAAGTGCTTCAGATCTGGAGAGATGCCAAAAAGAGCTGAAACCTGCAAAACAGAAAATAAATAGTTGCCTAAGTGCTCAGTGGTTTTCCCAATGATCCTGCTGTTCTGTTTTATGCCTAGAGCTCTGAAAACCCCAGGATCCTGGAGATCCCATATCAGAGAGATGCTCCTGCAACGTCTTGCACAGTTAAGCCATGGGGCTCTGGGGCAGGTGAGTTTAAACTGCTCCTGTACTGGAGCAGCTGGAAAAAAATGCCATTCCCTGAGGAAGACAAATTTAAGAGACTGAATCCAGGGGGTGGTTCGAGACCATGAGTCCCGTTTGGTTCGTTCCCTCAGGGAAGACTTGGGGAAATACAGAGAGATCAAGAGGGAGCAACAGATATTATTAGTCAGCCAGGAGGGAGGCGGCTGCAGGGGAAGAGGGTTTAAAAGGCTTCAGAGTATTTTTAGATGTGGTAAAATGAACAGTGGGGAGGGGGAGAGAGTCAAGGAGACCTCTGAGAGACGTAAATGCTTCACAGAGCAGCAAATGCTTCACAGAGCAGCGTGGCCTGGGCTTTCCACTGCATCCTGCCCCAAGCATCAGCTGAGGCAGAGATTTGCTCAAACAGAAGTAGGGGATGTAAAACAATAAAAGAAAATGCCTTCTAGATCTTTACCTAACAAACCTTGTCAAGCTGGCTGTAATGACAAAAGGCCACATTTGCTGAGACATTTTAGCCCTAATTCCCTTAATTTTAGCTGGAGTCAGTTGCCAAAACAGAGTTTAAAAGCTGCTTGCGGAGCCTCCGGCAGGCTCGGGTAGATACTGAACATCTCTTCCATCTTCATCCACCATGGTCCAGACCACACACACCATCCCGGCAGCTCACGGGAGAATAATGGAGCTGCAGGAGGATGGAGGCTGTTTCCAGGGTGGTGTAAAGGGTCTTGGAGTGAAGCACTGGGTGAGATTAAATACAGCTGAGGGGGAGAGGTGGGGACTGTCCACCTCTCCTGATCAGCCGGGAGGATAACGAAGGCACTCAGAGGACAGGGTGAAGCAAGGGGCTGCCTCCCCCCTGGTTCTCCAGGGAAGCAGCCCTTGCTTTGCCATCCCTGTTCCCTGCCAGGAAAGATCCCTTCCTCCCCAGGTTGGGGGGGTTGGCAGAGGCAGTGCCTTTGATGTCCTGTGGTTTTCCAGCATCCCCCCAGCTGCCTTCATTCACAGGGTGGCTCCCTCCATCCCAACTGGAGTACATCTGCTCCGGAGAGGCTTGCTGGGGCTGGTCTTCAGCAGGCACCTCCTGAGTTGCTGGGATGGGATGCAGCCCAGGATAGGGTTGCTGGGGTCTGGGGTGAAGCATCTGGGTTTGCATACCCCACTGGACGTTCTGCACATCCCCTGTTCCCGCCACAGTGCATGGAGGCGTAGAGGAAGACCCTTTACAAAGCCTTTGGTGGATTTGTGCGAGTGAGTCAAGTAGAATATCTATTTGTCTCTATAGCAGCTGAAGGAAACTGGAAGCAGAGCTGATGGTCCCGCAGCTGCCACGAGCAGCAGGTCAGCGCCTCGGCATCTTTATGGGAGGCCCTGGGAATAACCCGGGAGCGCCGTGTGGGGCAGGACCACCTCTCGTGCACCGGCACCAGTGCTTCTCCACAGCGATGTGGTGAAGCAGGGAACTCCCCTTGAGCTTGGTAAAACAAGAAGGAAATTCTTTTCACCCTGATGCATCCCTGGGTGGGATTTGTCCCAACAGGTCACGCCAGCCCCTCCTGAGCCCCAGCATGGCCATGTGCACTGGCATCCCCACTCCCCACTAACTGCTTTCAGCTTAGGAAGTGCAGCTTTGCTTGCCACCAGGGAATCTGGGATTCCGTCTGTCCCAGGAACCCTCCTGAAATTGCCTTTAAATTAATTCTCAGGTTTTCTTGTAGAGATGCATTGGCTCTTTAATTTTGCCCTCTAGCTGAAGACCCCTGCCTTGCTGCGAAGCCAGGGGGGGCTGGAGCTCTTTGCCTTTTCCCCAAGTGCTTTGTGGTGGCCTCCAAGATCTGGGCTTTGCCAGCTGGAGTAGCTCAGCCACAAGGAACCACACAGCTGCCATGGCTGTGCCGCAGCAGCTAGACACTTGCACATCCCAGCTCTGCAGCATCCGTAGGAAGCCGTCGATAATGGCAATAACCACCGTCTCTCTGAACTGGCTTTAGCACCAGCTGAGACATTGGGTTCAGGGGTGAGCTTTTGTGACAGCTTGATTTTGAAAAATAGGATTAATGATGATGAGCTGACTTAATTTGTGGGATTAAGGAGGGATGTTGGGAGCACAAAGCCTGTATACGGGAGGTGGGCAGCTTGGCATGGCTGCACACGGGTTTCTGTGGTATTACAGGGTGTCACCGGTAAATATGGCTAAAGAATGGATCCTGCATGTTATTTTACAAGCTCTCTATTTCTCATGCAGGTGGCATCGTAGGAAAGGTCACATCCATCCTATGCAGGTGATGGTGGGGATTGGGTTTTGCTCCAGAGGATGCTTTTTGGTTTTGGCTATGCTTTGCAGCGTGTGCTCTTTGCATACCTACCTTAAGGTCTCTTCATTCAAATGAAGCATTAAAACCTGATGACCAAGTGCTAATTGCAGGGCTGTGGCCTCTGGAGGTTGTGACTTCTAGGTGCTGAGGTGCTCTGGGAAGTGTGGACCGCATTTGCAGGACATTCTGGGACAGCAAGGCAGCAGCTGTCATGGCGTTGGGTTCAGAGCAATGCTAAACCCAGCCAAGGGTGAATTAATTAATTCCAGGATCCCATTAAACCAGGGGCAACACCAAGCTAGGGGGATGGGCTGCACAACAAGGACCCAGGCTCCCATTTCCCATGCCAGACCACAGCTGGGAATCGCTTGCTGCGGGGCTTCACTGTGGGGAGGGCACAAATGCCAATGCTACTTCCCAGCCACGGCGCTCAGTTCTGAGTTTGTCCCCTCTGCTTTCAGGGCCTGGGCACCCTGTCGCAGGGATGCTGGGGTTGGTGCTGTGCCTCCTGTGGCCAGCACAGCAGAAACCGTTCCTGCCATGCACACATGCTGTCACACCTATCGTGATAGAGGCTGTCAAGCACTGTCATACCTAGTGTGATGGGGCAGGCAGCAGATACCCGTGATAGAGGCAGGCCTGTGATGGGGCAGGTGTCCGTGACAGGGGCAGGATCCGTGATGGGGCAGGCAGCCACAACAGTGGCAGGTACCCAGCCCAGGAGCACTGCCTCATGCTCGCTCCCAGGCTCAGAGCAGGGACCAGACTCTGCTCCTGGAGGAATTTTGGCTGCTGCTCAAAACCAGCTGATCTAGCAAATGCATCTGTCCAGCAAACAAAAGACAAGCCATGTACCTGTAGTGCTGCCGAGCAGTGCATCCACCTGCCCATCCCAGGAATCACAGCAGAGGCTTTAACAGCCACTTGAGGAAACCACGACCTGGGTCTTGGCCCTAAAAGCTGCCCCCTGCTCCCCCCCCCCCCCGCCCCCGGCTAGGATTAATTGGGGGGGAGGGTGGGTGCAGAGCTGGGTGCTGGCAGGGCACCAGGTTGGTGGCACTCTGCGGGTCCCTGCAGGAGTGTGGGATCCCATTATTTTATTAAAATCGGCCAAGGCACCACCCCAGAGTAAGTGGCTGAGCCGTGGCCAGACTGCAGTAATCCCGGAGGATTAGCGTTCGGCCAGGGCCAGCGCCACAGGAGCATTTATTTCTTCTCCTCCACCTTGGGCCGAGGGGCAGCTGCAATGCTTCGCCTCCTCCCCGCGATGGGGTGGCTTTTAGGGACGACAGAAGAACGGTTTGGGGTTCTTTCGTGCCTCCAGTCGGAGGATGCTAAACTGCTTCTTGAGCACCGGTGGGAGCCGGGAAGAAACCAGATGCTGCTGCTGGGCGTTGGGCTGCACGGTGGCAGGGGGGCAGCGCTGCCTGGGGAGGGGGCACGGCGGGCTGGCCGTGCCGCCCCGGGTCAATTGGTTTTGTTGTTGGGAGCGGAGACTGCGACAGCTCAGTGGGCTCCTGTGCAAGGGAAACCCTGGGCAGGGCACCGGGCAGACCCTCGGGGGCAGCGTCCCCCTTGGACACAGATGTGGGGCAGACAGGGCAGGGGGTCAGGGGATGGGGCAGGCAGGAGCAGGGGTCGGGCAGGCTGCAGCATGGGGGTGCGTAGCGCCCCCCCCGCCCCCGGGCACCCCCTGCGCTGTGCCGCTGCCCCTGCACCACGCACGGGCTGCGGGCGCGTGCCGCGGCGGGGCGCTCCCGGTGGCGAGTGCCGGGTGCCCGGTGGCCCGGCCCGGCCCCCCCTCCTCGACCCCCTCCCCCTCCTCGACCCCCTCCCCCTCCGCGCGGCTCCTTTGTTGTTCCGGCCGAGCGCGGAGGCCGCCCCCTCCCCCTGCCCAGCGCGGCTGTGCCGCCCCCGGCGGGAGCGCGCCCGTGCGCGGGAGCGCGCCCCCTCCCCTCCCTCCCTCCGCGCCGCCGCCGCCCGGCAGAACCTTCCAGCGCCGCCGCCCCGGTGCCGCCGCCATGGGCGCCGCGCCGCGCTGAGCCCGCATCGCGCCCGGGCCCGCCGCCATGGAGCTGGGCAAGGTGGTAAGTGCGCGGCCCCCGGGGACCCCCGCGGGGTGGCGGGGGCCTGCGCCCGGCGGGGCCCCTTCCCGGGGAGTTCGGCAGCGCGGGCGCGGAGCCGGGGGGCAGCGGGGGCAGCCGGAGCCGTGCGGCCCCTCTCGCGCTTACCGGGGGGTCTCCCCCGCGCGCGGCCGGTGCCCCCGCGCGCTGCCGCAGCCCGGGCCGGGGGCGGCGCCCACCCGCCCGTTGGACTCGCTGCGCCCCGCGGGGCTGGGCGGTGCCGCGCGCCCCCGTGTCCCCGCGTGCCCCGGCCCCGCGCGGCGGTCACGGCCCATCCGGGGCGGGGGGCGAGCTGGTCGGTGCTGGGGGAGCTCCCCGGTGCGGCGGGCAGCCCGCCTGGCCTGGCTGCCGCCGGCTCCGCTGCGGGGCCCGGGCGTCCCGGCGGGATAACGGGCGAGGGACGCTGCCGCTCGCGGGCGGCGTCGCACGGAACGGTGCCTACCGGGTTCCTACCGAAGCCGCCTGGGCACTGCCGGGCTCCGCGGCATCGCGGCACCGCTTGATTCCGGAGCATCCTGAGGGTGAGATGCGCCCGGGTGCTCCTGCGGGATAAACTTCCCCGGTAGGTCGGTCGCGGGATGCTGTTCCCCCGAACACACACCCGGAGGTGCGCCTCTGACATCTGCGTCCTCTGGCCTCGCTCCTGTATTTCCTTCTGTTTCGAAAAATGCCCAAATACTTGTATTTGCTGGGAAGCAGAAGTCTCTGGTCAGGACCATCAGGAACATTTTAGGAATATTTGAAGGCGGTTAGAACCTTCCTGAACCACCGACCCTGGGAAACACAGCCATCCTCCCGCTCCAGATAGAAATCGCCACTGCTGGAAGAGATTATCTTCGCATAAAATCCCCACTTAAAATTAAAATCCTGGCTAACAGGGCAGCTTGCGGGAAAGGCTCTGGCTGTGGCCGAGCCAGCTGGGCAGCGGGGCAGGAGTGATGGAGTGCCCATATCAATAATTAAAGCAAGAAGAGTAACGAGTGTTTTTCATGCGGAGGAGTGTAGGGGTCCTGGGTGGCCTCCTCTTTTTCTGCCTCTCCTTGGACCCAGCTGCCCATGATGGGGTCTCTGGTTGTGCTGTGGGGTCTCTGGTTGCAGTGGGTCTGAAGTGCCTGGCAGCAGGAGCTAAGGCCCATGCTGGCCCTTCCTGGTGCTGGCTGTGACCAAAGCACTCCCCAAGCTCTTCTGCAGCTTCAGTTGTCTTCTCTTTTGGCTGTTATTTTAGCTGGAGGCTTCAAAGGGGTCTGCATTTTACAGCGTCAGCTTCCCCGATGGTCATTGGTGAGGTTTGGGTTTTTCAGTAGCCTCACTTTTTACCAGCTGTTCTCACCAAAACCACTTTTCTTGCAGTCCTTTTCCCTCCTGACCCTCCAAAGGTTTATCTGCATATCGGAAAAGTCCATGTTGCTTAAACTGGTTTTAAAAAAGACATGTCCAGTAATTAATCTGCATAAATTGCTTATGGCACTGGAGAAGTCCAGTGGCTCAGCTCTTTGGGTGCCGGTCCCCCAACAGTGGGCAGTGATGTGTTCAGCATAGCAAGCTCTCATCTCTGGCATCGTTGGAACCAAACCCTTCCAGGCACTGGTGACCAGCCCGGTTCTCCCATCCTGGCACTGGATGGTTCACTTGAGTCCTTGGGACCCACTGTAAGTCAGTTGTGTGGTTGTCTTTGTTCTTTGCCTTTGCTTGCCTCCAAGGTAGAGGAGTGGTCAGATTCCTGCTCTAGCTCTTGTGATGAGCTTATTGTTTGAGCTCCTTATTTTCGCTGGAGGCTCTGGAGAGGCCAGGAGGAGCGGTGGGTTAAGTCCTTGCACGTGAAGCTTGTGGGCACATCATCCTGTGGATCCCAGCCCACCCTGCTGCCCTCAGGAGGAGCTGCAAGCTAGCGGGGTGGTCTGTTCAGAGACACTCAAAATGCGTATCCTCCAACTTATTTTCGTTTTTCTACCATGGTAATGGTACTGCAACTCACAAGGCAAAGGCCTTGGTGGGAGTCAGAGAGCAGCTACCATCCTCTTGTGTCTCCTTGTGGTGTGGAGACCTCTGAACATCATCACATCGCCCTTCCCTGGCCTGGCCCAGGTGGTTTCTGCCCCAGAAGCACTGCCTGTGCTGGAAAGCTCCTCTGTAACACTCTCAGCAGGCTTCACCGTGTGCCAGAGAGTGCTGATAGTGGGTAGACAAAGTGTAACATTGACCTGAAGTCATCATCCTCCCAGCCTCAGGAGAGTGGACCTGGAGGTGGTGATGCCAGGGCAGGTCTCTGCCAAGAAGAGCCTCATGGCAACGCCGTTGGCTTTCAGTGTGGCTCCTGGAGCCCGTGGCTGTCTTATCAGTGACTGGTTTGGGGTGTCCCATGTGCCGTGGCATGGCAGCGGGGCAGCAGGGCAGGGGTGTGGAGCAAGGTGTCCCCAGACACCTCCCTGAGGGCCCCCATGCTGGTGTCCCTTGGGATTCAGGGCTGTCTCTGCTGCACCTTGGTCCTCCTCCTCCTGGCATCCTAACTGGTGGCATCGACATGAGAGCCACTGTCACTGGGAGCAAACCTCAGTGGATGCAGCGAGGTTTTAGGGTTTTTGATGCTGGAGGCCAACATTGCTTTGGGGAAAATGTAGTTGTTTTTATGGCCCAAGTAAAGGGAAATCTGAGACTTGGGTTATTTTGGGGATTATTTGTCATCTGCTGGGAGCAGGAGGTGAGAAGAGCGACAGCACCTTCAGGGAGATGCTCACACAGCCCTGGTCAAGGCACTTCATCCCTGGAGCGGCTCCAGTGTGCAGCCAGCTGGGAGACGAGTGATTTCTTTCAAAACTCATGGATCCAGCAGCAGAGGCAGCCAAATAGCCCGGATTAAATGGTGGGGAGGTATTTTTAATGTCTCACTCCCTACTCAAAGGCAGCATTTATTTTGGACTGAGCAGGAAGACTGGTTTGTGCTGAGCATCCTCTTATCCTGCACATAGAAACAGATCTGTGCGTGCACGAGACGCCCAGCACCTGGCCCGCGCGGCGGCCAGCCCTGCCAGCACTGCCCTTCTGCCTTCCTTCCTCCGGCTGCGGCGGGCGCGAAGCCAGCCTTGTGCCCTGCTCCTGCCAGCCTTGTTCCCTGCTCCTGGCTCTGCAGCCATGGGCCACGGCAGCCCAGCAGAGCGGGGACCACGGCTGCCCTGGCTCAACCCAGGAGCTCTTGCCAGTCCCAGTGTCCAGCTGGCTTTGCTTCGAGACTTTGCCGGAGAAGAAGAACCTTTCCTGAGCCCCGGCTAGGCTGTGATTTGTTTTTAGCTGCTGTTGGTGAGTGATGTTTAAAGAGACATGCGCCCTCCAAAAAGCTCGTCCACGCCCCTGTGTCCTGCACATGCTCCAGGGCTGGAGCAAAACTTTGCTACGCTGGGATTTGCATTTTAATTAAGTTCATGGATATTTTTTTTTTTTTTTGCAGGCTTGTAGTCAGGTCTCCCTGTTCACTCGCTTCCCCTGGAGCCCCTGTGTCTGCAGGGCTTGGTTGCGAGTTTTCTGGAGGTATGCTCTGTCCCAGCTCTCCATTTATAGAAAGGAATTAAGGAGAAATGAGGGAGCATTACTAAGAGGATTTGCACTGCGACTTACTCAGTTTCTCCAAATAATTTGCAATAGCTCTGGATTCTTTAATCAACACTCATTTCCTTTTGGAAATGAAAGGAGAAGCGGGAAGGCGCCGTGCAGCTCCTGAGCAGAGCTCAGCTCTTCGCCTTGAACGGGAGATTTGCAGTTCGGGGGGGTGAAAGCGGAATTTGGGGAGTTCTGGCAGGGGGATGAGGGGATGTATATGTGCATGTGAAAGAGCAAAGTGATCTCAGTGCTCAGAAAGCCTCTGTCACTCTGTCCTGGGTCACTCTACAAAGCTTGGGGCTCTTCTGTCCCTGCCTGGAGCCGGGGTGGTCACCCCAGTGCAGAGCTGTCAGTGGCTCTGCTGTGGTGTGGCATCTCCTGTGAGAGGAGCTGGGCTGAGTCAGGGGTCACGGGGGGTGGGGGGTGGGTGGGGGTGGGGGGTGTCCCAAGGGATGTGGTCCAGCTCACCCCGAGGGCTGGCAATGCTCATTGTCAGTGGGATTCCTCAAGACCCATAGGAATGGTGCTAAATTCCCCTGTCCGAGGTGTATCTAGCTGTGGACAAAAGACCTTGCGTGGGTTTCTGGGGCACCCCTGGGTGCTGCGAAGAGAGGAAAAGGTGCTCAGCAGGTCCCACTGCTCTGGGGCAGGATAGTCCCTGGTCTGTATTACCTGACTCTGCTGCACCCCAAAATGGCCTTGAGCCCTTCTGTGCTCGTGGTGGTGGGTTTTCCTTAGCGTGCTCAAGAGATGCTGGAAATGCGAACGGTGCTTGCAGCAGTAACGGCATTGCTCGCCCAGCCTCGGCAGAGCCCCCTCAGCCCAGCCCTGCCCCGGGCGCTGCCCCACTGAGGTCTGCCCCACACCTCAGCCCCGTGGCCCTGCCGGGGGGCAGCGTAGCAGTGCCACCCCCTTGCAGCTCTCGTGCAAATGGGGCCCCGCCGCCTCTGCTCTCGCTTCCCTGCCCCGTTGCACAAGAGGAAGCGCTGGGGTTTCCTTTCCCGGTGGCGGGGAAGGGTGTGGGGCTGGAGGAGGGGCCCGGCTGCCCCAGACCCACTGTGGCCCCCTGCCCTGCTCCCAGTGCTGGGGGCGGGGGACAGCAGTGGGAGAGGAGCCCTTTGGGCACCCGCATGGGTATGAGGACCAGGGGCCGACATCCCTCCATCAGCAAGAAGCTGGAGCTGGGCCAGCAGCGCTGCTAAGGACACTTGTGGCCTGACAGGGCAGAAACAGCCCTTGTAGTGTAGAAGCTCGTAATTAAATTAAAATGGAATTAGCATCAGCTGTAGGTGCTGGATGGTGTTGGGAAGCAGCACCTGTGTCTTGGAAGGTGCCCCTCCATGGCAAAGAGGTCTGATCTTTCTTTCAAGGCAGCCCCAAATTTCCCTCCTCCTTCACCCAGCGTTGCAGCCAGAACCGGTGGACAGGAGTGTATTCTACTGTCGCCCTCCCTGACCCAGCTTGTCCCTTGGAGGTGACACTTGCAGCCTTGGTCCCTCGCCACTGCCCTGCGCTCCTCTGCTTTGCCATGCGGGCGCTGCCAGAGCTGCTGGCCGGTGGGGCAGCATCTCAGGCATCTCCCAAGTGCCGGTGCCTGCTCCGGGTGGCTGCTGGGATGGGATCCCTGCCCTGCCCTGCCCTCCCAGAGGATGCAGTGGGGAAGTGGGGTGCCCACAGCACCTGCAGGGATGGAAACACAAGATCTGTCTTTTCTTCAGAAACCTTTCTGCCATCCACATGGACATCATGTGTGCTTCAAACTGAGCAGGGGACTTTGGGATGGAGGGTCTTGGAGGCCACCGCCTGGAGCCAGGGCCTGCCAGCCCCCCATCACCCTCCCACCATGTCTCCCCACTCTGGGGGGGTTGCTGGGGGCCTCTGGTTGGAAAAAACATGTCCTTGATTTACCAGGAAAAGCCAGCAGGAAAGAGCAGTTAAACTGGGAGCTCTGTTTCCATCTCTCCCAGTGGCGTGGTGCTGGTGGGAGTGGGCACGTGCCACAGCAAAGCTGCTGGCTTCGGGGAGCAGCACCCGCATCCTGCCCCTGGCCACGGGCTTCCACTCGCCAGCTCTGCCTGTGCATTCAGCTTGTTACGTGTGGTCCCAGTCCCCCCCCAGGTGGGACATGCATTTAAACAGCAGTGCTGGGGCTCCCCGCCACACCAGGGCCCATGGTGGCAGTCCTGCCTGCCTGTGCCTTCCTGGCTGTGGACTGGGATTTTGGACAGGGACAAGTTGCACCTGGAGCTGGATCTATGGCATGTGTCACCAGTGGCTATTGGGATGTGGGCATCGTGCTCCAGGCTGCCGCTGCTGCCAGAGCAGTAACTTCCTGAGGATTTTGTTGGGATTTTATTATTGCTGAATTTAATTTTATGGTTTTCATAAATGACAAGGGTCTGTGGCCCCAAGGACAGGCAGAGCTGCAGAGGTGGCTCCCACCCTTGGCCTTCCTCTGTAGGGAGCCTGCTCGCTTCCATCAGACCCCTCAGGAAGAGATGTCTGGTGGGGTCAGGTTTCTCCACCACAATACATGTCTCAGCTCTCCTTAAAACCAAGCTAAGATGCAGGTTCTAAGCTGTGTCCAGCCTACTGCTGGACCGGGATGCTTGTGTCTTGCAGCTGGCAATCTGGGTCCCCTGCCACCCCAAAATGAGCCTCTTGCTTCTTGCTGGTGACCTCTGTGGTCACCTGCATGGTCCTTACTGGTCACCTTTGTGACCTCGGTGGTCCCCAGTCAGCAGGGACCTGGTGCTGAGTGCGGTGAACAGCTGGAGACCTGCTGTGGTCCCTGGCAGAGCCAGCACCGTAGGGATGGGGCTGCAAATGCCACAGACCTGCAGGGACCAGCCCATCATAGCTGGGGCGAGCAGCAGCACTCCCACAGCAGAACTGGTTCATACTGGGGCATCAGGACCCAGCAGTTTCAGCTAAGGAGGTACTCAGCCTTGGGGTGGGGGTACTGCTGGCAGCTGTAGGTGAGACCAGAAGCTGCCTCAGCCTTCCACGCATTGTCCCTGCTCCAGCTGGCCGATGCTTTGGTGGCAGAGAGACTTTCTGGGGAGTGGGTCAGGCTCATCGCTGGGGGGTTGGGCTATGCCCAGCTGGACGTGGAGTGCCTGTGTGCCCCTCCAGCCCTGCTCGGCGCTGAGTCGTTGGGGTCGGTTGTGATGAAGCTGTAGCGGGGCTGCCTCGGAGAGGACCAGCCAGCAGGGATGCAAGAAGGATTGCAGTGAAGACAGCACTGAGATAATCCCACTGCTTTAATTGGTTTATATCAGCAATTAGCTACTTCTGGCAGTGCTGAGCCAAACGGTTTCATCCCTCAGTAGCTGGATTCACGGAGCAGGTGCCCAGCGAGTGCTTGGTGCTGCTACGAGCACATGGGAACCTGAGGAGAGGGCAGCCCGTGCCAGCATCACCGCGCTCCCACACAGGATCAGCTGCAGCGTGCCCGCTGCTGGCACGGCTCCGCACGGGGCAGCGTGGAGTAGTGTTAGAAATCCAGCCTGGCCAAGGCTTCCAGTGGCTGCTTCTGCCTCTCCAGAGGCTACAAGGAGTGTGGCTCTGCCCAGGCTCCTCGGTGCGGGCTTCCCGAGGTGCCTGACATCTGCCTTTCCTGCGGAGAGCGGCGGAGGGCTGTGCTGGGAGAGGCTGCCTGCCCCCGCTGCCTGCCCCACAGGAGGGGTGGGCTGGCTGCCGGCAGGATCAGCACGCCAGGGGTCTCCAGGCAGTGGGGACCGGTTGTGCCGTGTCTGGATGTGCCCGTCGGCGGTGGGGTGGGGAGGTGGCAGCGGGTGCCAGCCAGGGCAGCTGCCTGTGCTGCGGGCAGCGGGTCCATCTCCTGCCCCTCTGATGCCGCAGCTGGGGCCACATCCTTTGCCGCCAGAGAGCACAGGCAGCCCCAGCCCTGCTCTGCTCCGCAGCCTGTGGTGGTCTTGCTGCCCCGCCGCCAGATCCCCGTGCCCCTAAAATGCCCCTTACACTGCAAGCGGAGTAGGAGGCACTGGCTCCTGCCCATGATCCAAGGGCAGGGGAGGGATTTGCCTTCCTTCTGCCTGTCCCACCACCCCAAGGGCAGGAGAGGGTTCTTTGTGGTCACCGCTTTTAATTGCGTCGTTGTTAGCCTGAGTAAATGAGTCCTGGCAGCAGCTGAACCTGGTGGATGCCAACTGCATCCCAGAAAGGCATCCGGCAACGGCAACGGGCAGCATCCAGCTGGCACGAGTAGGGGCTGGGGACCTGGATGAGACCCAGCCACTGGCAGGTGCCGGCAGAGCTGGGGGGGGTGGTCTCAGCGGGTGAGGGAGGCCTGGGGGGGGCCCTTCAATTCCTTCCCATCTCACTCCCCCTCCACCACTTCTCTTTTGCAGACTGTCAGCATCAATAAGGCTATTAATGCCCAGGAAGTGGCTGTCAAGGAGAAACATGCCAGAAATATCCTTCCCGAAGCGGGCTGTGGGACACGCGAGCATGGGAGCGGGGCTGGGGCCACCTGGAAAAGGGGCAGCGGCAAGGTGGTGTGCAGGGAGGGGTGCTGGTGTAGCTGGGGCCACAGGCGCGGTGCTGAGAGTGGCTGGGTGGGACCCTGGGGGCTCTTGATGATGGTGGTCTTTTTTCTGGCATGGTATGGGGTCCCTGCTCCTTTGCTTGTTGGTGGGTGTCCAGCCTTGTGCCACCAGTGCTGCCACTGCTTGGGAGGGCGGGAGAGGCAGATGCCCACGGCAGTTTGTCTGCTTGGGGTGAGGATGCTTAATCCCCAAAGGTGCTTGTGGGCATGCTGCCACTAAAAGCAGATCCCAGCATCCCGGCAGGGCAGCTGGGAAGGCTTGGCAGAGGCACAGCAAAGCCCCGAGTGTGCCACGGTGCTCCCAGAGAGGTGGTGTAGGGTTGGAGGAGAGGGGACAGCGTGTGCCTGAACTTGGCAGCTCCCCGTGGTGGCCTGGCCCCCCTCAGCTCTGTGGGTACCAGCTGGCTTCGGGGTGGCCGCTTTCCATCACTGAAGGGGAGAGGAGCGTTTCCTTGACCAGCCGCCACCATGCATACTGGGCACGCACCACGAGAAGGGAGCACAGACCTTCTGGTCAGTGGTGAACCGGCTGCCGCTGTCCGGCAATGCCGTGCTCTGCTGGAAGTTCTGCCACGTCTTCCACAAACTCCTCCGGGACGGCCACTCGAACGTGAGTGTCACAGGCCCTGCTCGGCAGCTGCCCTGTGGCCAAATCCTTTTCCCAGCGGGACTGTGTGGGATGGTGGGAGATGCTGGTGTGTTGGTGTCCTTCTGGGGGTCAGTCCTGGGTGGGGGTGGATGCAGGGACCCCTCCCTGCCTTGCCACAGCCCCTCTGCACTGCAAATCCCAGTGCAGACTGCAGCATGGGTGCCGGAGGAAACCACTCGGCGTGGGGCATGGGCATCGACGCAGGAGCCACCACCAAGGATCCTGCTGTCCCATGTATATGGGGAAACTGAGGCACCCTGGGGCTGGCGTAGTGACACCACTGGCAGGCTGCAGTCAGAAAGGCATCAGGGCCTCCCATTCCTTACCCCAGTTGCCGGTTTGAAGTATGGCACACCTTTGCCTGCTGCCCACACTGCCTGCTTATTATCACTGTCATTCCTCCAGGTCCTGAAAGACTCTGTGAGATACAAGAACGAGCTGAGCGACATGAGCAGGATGTGGGTAAGCAGCCAACCCCACCAGCTGCCACAGTGGGGACACCCCAGGGGTCCCTCAGCAGTACCCAGCACGGTGGCCAGACTGGGGGGGTGGCGTTGACTTGGGGGGTGGTCTCTCCCAGGGGCAGCCAGGCTCCGAGGGCTGAGCAGATGCTCAGCCGTGGCTGACCGGTGGCTGCTGTGATCTCCCTGGACTGGGTTTGCCAGTCATGTTCGCTGTCCCCTTCCACCAGGATCAAATGCCGCCTCCCAATTTTATGGCAAAACCCAGTAAAACACCGCTCTGACAGTCAAAAGCAGCGCTGAAATCTGCAGAGATGATGAGAAGGTCCTGACCAAATCCCTTCAACATATCTGCTGCAAGCCAGCCTGCAGCCTGTGTGCCACTAGGGAGGGTTTGGCTGTGTTTTTTGGGGGGAGGTAAGGGAGGGGTCACTCATGCTGTAAGGGGAGAAGGCTTGTTCACAGCCTGCCCTGGATCTTAACAGCTTTTTGGTGTCCCCAGGGCCACCTGAGCGAGGGCTATGGACAGCTCTGCAGCATCTACCTCAAACTGCTGAGAACCAAGATGGAGTTCCACACCAAGGTGAGCATCCTCTCCCCAAGACTGCAGCGAGGGCTGGGCGCTGACGTGCTGGGGCAAAAGCAGTGGCGACACTCAGGGCAGGACAGGGACTGGCAGAGCCATCCCAGTGCTGTCCTCTCCTCTGTCCTGGCCGTTCTGCTGCCTCCATGAAACGTGCCCCAGGCTGCCGGTGTCCATCCTTGGCCCGGATCAAAGTTGGCCTGAGGACCAGTGCTTTGGGGGTGGCAGGTTTCATGGTGGACCAGGGCTCCTTGAAGGCACCGGGGCTGGGCTAGGAGTTGGGGTGCTATGAGAAACAGTAAGAGACCCCCAGTTTTTGGGGTGCATGTTCTCTCCCAGGTATCCTAGATGTGGAAGGAGGTGGAAGAGACGTGTGGGGTTCTGGAGTAGGGAGGGCTTATGGGGGCCATGCCATGCTGTGCCACACCGTCAGAGCAGCTGCTGCCCATCCCCAGCACTGCCCTGGCAAGATCCACAAGAGCTAGAGCAAGCCCTGGTGGCAGGGACAGGCAGGAGACAGCATAGGCAGGGCAAGGGCCAGCACTGAGGTGTAAATCTGGAAAACCCTTATAGTGCAGCCTGGCTTTTCTGCATCACCATGGACATGGGGAGGGATGCCGGGAATTTGGGCTGGGGACGTGTTCCTGTTGGTGCACGAAGGAGGCTGAGCAGCAGCACCTGCTCTGAGCAGCATGCGAGCATGGAGGGTTATTTGCTGTGGTCAGCAAAGGAAATGGATGTGTATAGAAACCTGCCTTTGCTTGGGACCGAAGTTTGGATGTAAGGCTTTAGAGCTTTCTGAAATGAGGCTTTCATATGGCCAGGAAAAGTGCAGTGGAAGTGACAAGTCAGCCTGAATATTTAAGAACGGCCGTGCAGCAACGATGATCTGAGCGCTGCTGAAGCATGCACAACTTCAGTTCTCAGCAGAACTTTAAACAGAGTCACAGATTTGAGTTTCTTTATGAACACCCAGTTCATTGCAGACCATAAATCTCATGTTAGATTTATCAGGCGCGCAGGACGAGGTAGCACAGAGCAAACCCCTTGGTCCCCAGCAGCCTCGGTGCTCCCGGGACTTCTGCGTTCCTTCATCTGTCCCGTTTGATAAATGTCGCTACACACAGCATGCCGTGGGCTCGGTCCGGCCGGTCTCCCATCCTGTCCCACCCACTGCTGTCCCCAGCCTGAAAGAATCGGTGCCAGTCACCAAAATTCACATTTTCTCTCTCCCCTTTGGGCTCTTGGGCCATGTGTGCTCCTGGGCACAGGAGCATCCTGGGGAAATCCAGGTATCCATCACACATGGATTTTTTCCTCATCATCAGGAGCTTGTTTCCAGCCTCCGGAGCAGCACTGCTGTGCAGGTCCCTTCCTTGGGCTGGCCCTTGGGGAAGGGGTGCTGGCTCCAGACCTGCTCCATACATGCCGTGCTGGCTGCCGGGGCAGTGGGGAGCACATTTACACTAAGTAACGTGGCATGCCCTGTCCCGCCTCAGGAAGCCACACACGTCGATGAAACTTCCTATTTAGGTAGAGGCTTTCTTATAGAATAGAATAGAATATACTTGTGGTGTGAAAATAACAGTGTGCTGCCAAGAGCAGGATGGAAGGTTGTGGTGGGCTTGTACCTGAGCGCATCCCTGCATGGCTTTGAGCACCCTCATCCTCACGGTTACTGGCTGTGGCCGGACACCTGCGATGTTTCCTTACTTTTCGAGCCCTGCTGGAAAGAGGTGTTTTGTGAAGCCAGGCTGTACCCATCACCCCAATTTGGTTTGGAGCTGTGACGTGACCTTCCCTGAAATGCCTGGGCAGCGTGAGGAGGCTTTGCCCCTTGGAGCAAATATTGGCTCCTTCCCCTCCAGCTCTCGTCGATGCTGTGCACAAGCTGGCAGCCCCATCTCCTCCCTGCTCAGCAGTTTTCTAAGCCCCAGGAGGAGTGGCTTTTCTTGCTGGGGAGAATATGGGCACTATGCACTGGGGATGCTGCAGTCAGCCAGGGCTCAGCAGACCTCGTGTTAGCCTCTTTTTGCCCCACATCACTCCCTCGGTGCTTCCAAAGAGCCACGCTGGTCTCTTGCACCAAGATCAGCAGCCCTGGTGCTCCCAGAGCTGTGGCCAGAGCAGGAGATAGTCCGAAACCCTTTCCTGACTCCTGTTTCCCCACGCAGAATCCCCGCTTCCCCGGCAATCTCCAGATGTCCGACCGGCAGCTTGACGAAGCAGGGGAGAATGACGTCAATAATTTGTGAGCACAGGGCAGGGGTGGGAGGCAGGGGAGGGGTGTGGATGCAGGCAGGGTGGTACAGCACTGCCCAGCTGCACCGGCAGCATGACCAAGCTGGGAACGGGACCTTGCACATTCCCCCCAGCCCTGCCATGGGTGCTGGGAGCAGGCAGAGCCCCTGGGCAGGGCTGGTGCATCCACACTGGAGCACCCGCTCATCCCTCTGGTGTCTGGCACAGGTTGAGGCCCAGGGGTGGCTCCGAGGATGCTCCCCAACCATCCTCATCCCTTTTTCTTAGTTTTCAGCTGACAGTGGAGATGTTTGACTACCTGGAGTGTGAGCTGAACCTCTTCCAGACAGGTAAGCCCCCATGCTGCCTTGCCGGAGGTTTGGGTGGGGGGTCGATGGGGGCTGAGCTGCACTGGGGGAAGGCTGGGAAGGATGCTGTCTAAGGGCATCACAGCTTCTCTCTTTTCTGGGCACTTCACCTGAGCTGTTATTAGCTGAAGTCCTGGCGTGCCATACTGCCTTGTGGCATCCCTCTGACAGTGCCTTGAGGCTGGTCACATCACCTCACCCCACTCCCTGCCACCTGCATGGCTTCCACCACCCAGGCTTTGGGCTCTCCCGCTCCAGCAGCCTCCCCAGGCTGAATCTCTTCTTGTCTTACTTGTGGGCTTGCAACAGGTTTCGGTTTTTATTAACAATGAACGCAAGCTGCTGCAGGTGTTTGCGGCAGTGCTGGAGCTGGGGGGGCACCCTGCCCTCCTCCTGCACAAGCAAGCAGAGGGGTAAAAACAAACCAGTCTCAGCCCTCAGGGCTGTCACACACCTCTGCACACTCGAGCAGGGTCAGGTTTAGAGTAAATTGAAGCAACTCTGGAACAAGCCTTGATCTGCTGCAGGCATCAGGCTGTGGGTGCTGGCAGGGCAGGGCTCTGTTTCAGCAGAACTGGAGCAGCACCTTCATCTTGTGCCCACGCCCTGGCACAGCAGGATGGTGCCCGTGCCGGGGAGCTCATCCGTGTGGTGCAGCCCCATCCTCAGACTGCTCGCGGGGGCTCTCACTGCTCTGCCTGTTGGAGGGGAGTTGCTGGACAGAGGGAGTTGAAGCTGCCATCTTCTCCTACCACCCTACTAGTCTGCCAGCTGCCCGAGCACACTCTGTGGGCAGGTGTCCCACGACTTGTGGGAGACCCACAAGGACAGTCGCTGGACATATCTCCAGCAGCCTGGCATCCCATGCCCCTGGCTGGCCCCAGCTCTGGCAGAAATACCTTCGTGCCCTTGTGTCATGGGGCACATCCTGGCACGAGATGCAATTCGACGTGATGTGGATGGAGGGTTGTGGGTGTGAGGTGCTGCCTGCTGCTCCTGGCTGCTCTGGGAGTGTCCCCCACCAGCACGCCTGGCGCGCCTGGATGCCAGTGGGACAGCAGCAATGGGCAGAGCACAGGGGCCGTGTGTTCTCGGGGGGCCGGGAGCAATGCCTGCGGACCCAGCTGGGGCATGGGGTGCTGGGCACCTCCAGCCCATGGTGCCCAGTTAAAGTGTTCCCAGGCCTGCATGGGGGTCCCAGGTGGGAATTTCCCTGCCCACTGATGTAAATGGCTGCGGGGCAGCGGGCTGGGTCCCCAAGGGCCAGCAGGTAACTTGCTCTGGGCAAAGGTCTGGCTCCAGGTGATGTTTGTGGACACAGCCGACAGTGTGGCACCCGGCGGTGCTGTCGGTGCCGCCGTGGCCTGATCCCATGTTCCTTCCCCGCAGTGTTCAGTTCCCTGGACATGTCGCGCTCAGTGTCGGTGACGGCCGCGGGTCAGTGCCGCCTGGCCCCGCTCATCCAGGTGATCCTGGACTGCAGCCACCTCTACGACTATACCGTCAAGCTGCTTTTCAAGCTCCACTCCTGTGAGTGTCCCCAGCGCCACTGCCTCGGGTGGGGGAGGACATGGAGGGGGGCACTGGGGGTCACCATCCGGGTCAGGATGGGATGTTCACCCCCTTTGTCTCCTTCCCAGCCTTTTTGGGGGGGCGAAGGGAGTTGCCATGGCAAGGAATGAGGAGGTGCAAGTGCTGGGGGAGCCTGCCCCGCTGAACACCCCTCAGCCACAGGGACAGTGCCCCCCAGGAGCTCTCCTGGCTTTGGGGAGGCACTGGCTGCAGAACCCATGTCCCCCAGGACCTCCAGTTGCTGTGGTGACTGCCTGAACGCCAGCTTGCTGCTTTTCCCTGTCCTGGGAGCATCTGGGGGGGGACGCCATCCACTTCTGCAGCGAGACACTGAGCCCAGCACATTCAGACCCTGGGGAGGAGGGTGGCCATCTCTGGGAAAGACCCATCCCCACGTGGCTGTCCCCCAGTGGGTTGTCCCCTGATCTGTGTTCCTTCCCAGCACAGAGGTGCCTGGTGATGTTTCTGCTTGCTGCTTCTTCCAGGTCTGCCAGCGGATACACTGCAGGGCCACCGGGATCGCTTCCTGGAGCAGTTCAGAAAGTGAGTGCCCAGACCTGGGGCGCTGACTCCCCGCTGCTGGGGATGCTCTGGGCGTGCACCCAGGGCAGAGGGGGTGCAGAGGGGTGCTGGAGCCCCCATGCCAGGGCTCAGCAGCTGTGTGATGGAGATGGCAGACATGTATGAGTCAGTCTTGCCTGGGTCTCTGAAATCCAGCCTGCTTCAACTTTCCTTTTCTTCCAGGACAGCGGCTCCGCTTGGCTAATCCACAGCTATTGAATTACCAGATAACAGCGTTGTTAATTCTAACGAGGCATTCAGCCACTGACAGCATGTCTGACCATTTAAAACCCTCAAACCTTTTAATTGCAGTTTTAAATGCAATTTGCAGCTGGCATGCTGAGATGAAAGCCTGGGCATGGGCTGAGAAGCTGAGCAGGGGGTTGCTGCTGGGGACACCCTGGGGGCGCCCCAGACTGGGTGTTGGGTGAGCAGGGTGCTCAGCACCCTTAACAGCATTTTCTGCTTGTGATGGCTCATTCAGGAAAGGGATGCATTGGTAGGAGAAGTGAGCTAGGAGACTGCAAGCAGCATGTGGAGGTGGTTTGAGATGCTGCTGCGGGAGGGAGGGTCTTCGCAAGCCCTGGGGGCGACTCACACCTATGGTGCTGGGGGCGTGGGAGAGGGAAAAGAGATTTTCCCCCTAGTTCTGTTGAATTCCCAAAAAAATGCCAGTTGCACAAAGCTGAAGGAGCTTGTTAGAAGGGGCAGCCACAGGATGAAACCTTTGGTTGTTCAAAGCTGAGGAGGGGTCCGTGAATTGCCTCGGAGAGAGCTTGGGTGCCTGGAATGCGGCTGGGTGGTGCAGTGCAGCAGAGGTGGCTTTGGGGTTGGAAAGACATCTAAAGGGCTCACAACATCTGTGTCTGTCCCAAATCAAGATACCAATGAAAGAGATTTTAAAAGCAGGAGATAAAAGGTGTAGGACGAGCAGAACCAAGTCATGGTCACCCAGTTACCTGAGACCTCGGATGTGTGATGCTGCTGGAATATTGCCAGTGCCCCAGGGCTGAGAGGTGCTGCGGTGCTGGTTCATAAAAAGGGCTCGAGGAATAGGGGAGGGAGGCAGCCAAGGGGCTGAGCCAGCTCTTGGCACAGCAGGGGAACAGCGAGTGGGATTAGGGTCTTCCGTGTGACATGGGGGAGCTGGGTGTTGGGTACATGAGAGGCCATGAGCTGCTGCAGGGTGATTTGCGGTAGGAAGTAAGGTATTTATTTCCAAAATAAATACATTATTTATTTACAAAATAAATACATTATTTATTTCCAAAATAAATACTGGGGGAAAATGGAACTATCCTGTGAAAAGCTGAGTGGTGCAGCTGAGGTGCTGGGGGGAAAGGGTGGCATCCAAGAGGGTCCTGGACAGGCCAGCACAGTGGGTCCATGAGAACCTCATGAAGTTCAACCAGGCCAAGTGCAAGGTCCTGCACCTTGGTCGGGGCAATCCCGAATATCAGCACAGACTGGAGGGTGGGGGCATGGGGGGATGGATGGAGATCACCCCAAGGAGAAGGACTGGAGGATACTCTTGAGTTGTTGAGTGACAAATGGGACATCAGCCAGCAATGTGCACTTGCAGCCCAGAAAGCCAAGCACCTGCTGGGCTGCATCACCAGCAGCTCAAGGGAGGGGATGCTCCCCCTCTGCTCCGCTCTCCTCACAGCCCCCCGCAGCGCTGCTCCAGCTCCGGGGTCCCCAGCACAAGGCAGCGGCTTTGAACTGAATGACGGTGGGGTTAGGCTGGACAGAGGGAAGGAATGTTGCACCGCGGGGGTGGTGACACGGGCACAGGCTGCCCAGAGCGGCTGTGGGTGCCCCATCCCTGGCAGGGGACGGGGCTGGGAGCAGCCTGGGCTGGGAGGAGGGGGCCCTGCCCATGGCATGATGCTATGAGATGTGAGGGCACTGGATTAGTAACTGCAGAAAGGAGAGGAGACAAATGGTTGGATTTTGTACCAGTGAGTATGTCGAGGTGATCTCCAGCGATGGTGCTGGAACCAGTCCTCTCGCTGTATTTTAAATGAGCTCAAAAAAGAGCGTGCAGTGAAGTGCCGTGGCCTCTGGTACGTGATTATTTAGGGTAGTCGAAATGAAAACTGACCACTGAGAGCGCGGGGGGAGGATGTCATGGCACTGAGGGACAGCTCAATTCAGGTCACAAACTGCAAACCAGTGCCTGTGGGAAAAACACAGGCCATGGACGTCGGCAGATAGCAGGGGTGTGCATGGGCTCTGACCACCCAGGGCAGAGACCTTGGGGTGGGTACCAAGATACCTGCTGGGGTGGCTGGGGGGGAGGGGAGCCCCGAGTGGCACAGCCAGGCACTGCCACTCCTCCCCAGAACTGGAGATCCAAAGGGAGGTAGCCCTGCTCCTGGGGGAGATGCTGCTGTGGGGAGCTGAAGGTGATGATGCAGACGTGGCCTCCAGGCAGGAAGCCCCCGACCCGCTGATGGCTGGGGTCATCGTGGGAGCAGTGGTGGTGTTCCTCTGCTGTCCCTTTCAAGCTCTGGCTGTGGTGAGGACAGCACAGAGAGGTGGCTGTGCCTCGATGCATCCCAGTGCAGCCATTCTGCTGCGGCTCATGGATTCATAGACTCAAGTGCTTTGGTTTAAAGTGACCTTGAAGACCATCTAGTCTAACCCCTCTGCTATAGGCAGGGACATCTCCCACTAGAGCAGGTTGCTCAAGTTTCAGGTCCTTCTCCCTGCTCATCAGGTCCTGGCGTTACGGGAAAAAGTCTCCAGCAGTCAGGTTTTGCCAGAGAAGGGAGGCTGCTGATGGGATCTTCCCAGGAGCTGCTGTGGGTTTGGTGGCAGCACATACCATGTCCCCTCCGGCACAGCCCAGTGGCCCCCTCCTGGAGCCAGGCAGGGGGTTGGAGCTACCTGCATTTGCTATGGGCTGTCTGGCTTGGGTCCCTAACCATTCCTTGCCCCTTGCAGGCTGAAGGACCTCTTCTACCGCTCCAGCAACCTGCAGTACTTCAAGCGGCTGATTCAGATCCCACAGCTGCCAGAGGTGAGACCCTGTGGCCCCCAGGCCCCCATGGCCAGGAGCAGCAATGGGGCCGGTGGCACTGGGAGGGTGTCCAAAAAGGGTCACCTGCTGCCTTGCCCGGCTTCCCAGGGCTAGTGACAGCGTGGGGCTCGTGGGGCCTGAGGCTCATCCTTGCAGCCCTCTCTGGGTGGGAACCTGCGGGATGGAGGTGTCCCTCTGGCTGGGATCCCCTCGCGCACTGACCCTCAGCTCTTGCCAGGATCAGTCCCCATGGGTCCTGGCTGCATTCCCACGAGTCTGGGCATGACCACCTCAGCATCTGGGCAGGATTTTGGCCAACTGTGCCTGAAATCCTGCGGCAGTGCTGGTCCCCCAGCACCCAGCCATGCTCCCCTCCCTCCTCAGAACCCTCCCAATTTCCTGCGTGCCTCGGCGCTGTCGGAGCACATCAGCCCCGTGGTGGTCATCCCCGCTGAGGCATCCTCACCTGACAGCGAGCCCATCACAGACCTGGTGGAGATGGACACGGCCTCACAGGTGAGCCACTGTGGTGCTGCCTGTGCCCTCGGGATGTAGAGGGGATGGTGGGTGCCCTTCAGCTCTGAGACTCGGATTATTTCTCCAAAACCATGCTGCGGTGGGGCTGAGACAGTGGGGATGGCCTCAGGCACAGGGGAGCATCCCTGCAGGGGGCTTGGTGGGTGCTGGGTGTCACTTGTGAGTGCTGCTAGGTCTGAAGCCAGGCTGAATTCATCTCACAGGGCTTTTCTTAGTGGTTTGGTGCCCTCCAGTGATGGCCAGCTGGAGATACTTGGCGTACATGGCAGCTCAGCTCTGTGTGCTTGCATTAGGTCTTCACGCCCCTCTCAACCCAGGGTTGTCCTCAGGCTCTTGAGTGTTTCGGATGGGGAGGGGAGGGGGTGTGTGGCAACATGACTTTGGGGATCTTGCCCCCCCCGGAAGTTAGGAGGGGACGGAGCAGAGATGCTCCATGTTGAACATGTCCCAGCACATTCAGCGTGCTGGGAGCGGCGGCGGGGATCCAGCCCTGGTGCCCAGGCAGCAGCCCTGCCAGCACGTGGGCTGGCTTGGTGGTGCTGCGGGGGACGTGGAGGGGGGCGAGGGCTCCTTGGTGGTCGTGGGTTCACTCCAGGTCCGTGCTGCTCTCCCCGCAGAGCCTGTTTGACAATAAGTTTGATGACATCTTCGGCAGCTCTTTCAGCAGTGACCCCTTCAACTTCAACAGCCAGAACGGGATGAATAAGGATGACAAGTAAGCAGTCCTGGTGATGCCGCGGAGGCAGATGAGTTTGGACTAGGAGCTCCCTCCCCGGCACAGCACCACAGCCACCTTCCAGGCTGGTGTGACGAAGGAGCTGCGGTGGCACAGGGGATGCCTCCCCTCCCAGGATGCATCCCCATGGCACCGGCGTGGCTGGTGGCAATGACAATGTACCTGGTGTCTCTCCTTCCCAGGGAACGGTTAATTGAGCAGCTTTATGGGGAGATTGCAGCCCTGAGGGAGGAGCTGGAGAACTTCAAGGCTGAGGTGGGTGACAGCTATCCAGTGGTGTCACACAGTGAGCGCTCATGCAGCACTCAGGAGCAGGATGAGACCCAGCACTCACACTGGGAATGGGGCTGGTGGGATGGTGGCTGCGTCCCCAGGTGGGCAAGGTCATGACCCTTTCTGTCCTGCCCTGTCCCTGATGGCTTCTGCATCCCTGGTGCAGCCATTCCTGCCCATACAGGGGTCTCTACGTGTGCCAGGGGGCTGTGTCCCTGCTGGGCAGGGTGGGGAGGAGGCTCACTCCCACTGCCCAGCATCCTTAGTGCTTCACCCTGCTGCATGTGCGGCTCTTGGGATGCTAGCCATTCGGTGGCCACCAGACAGTACCGGTAGGCACTGGACAGTGCCTGCTTGCCTGCCATCCTTGCAGAGCGCACGGGGCGCAGTGCAGCTGCGCGGTCGCGCCAGCGAGCTAGAGGCTGAGCTGGCTGAGCAGCAGCACCTGAAGCAGCAGGCGCAGGACGAGAGTGAGTTCCTGCGCGCAGAGCTGGAGGAGCTGAAGAAGCAGCGGGAGGACACTGAGAAGGCACAAAGGAGCCTGACAGAGATTGAAAGTGAGTGGGGAGAGCTGGCATCCAGCGTGGGGTGAGGGTGAGCCCCAGGGTGGGGGTCCTGGGCGCTCACCTCGGCATCCCTGCGTGCATGGCAGGACGGGCGCAGGCCAACGAGCAGCGCTACAGCAAGCTGAAGGAGAAGTACAGTGAGCTGGTGCAGAACCACGCTGACCTGCTGCGGAAGGTGGGCTCCCTGAAACTCCCTCGGCATCGCCTTTCCCATCCGTGCCCCTGATAGCGGGGGTCACTGAGCCCCCTCTCTGCCATCACCAGAATGCGGAGGTGACCAAGCAGGTGACAGCGGCCAGGCAGGCCCAGGGGGATGTGGAGCGGGAGAGGAAAGAGCTGGAGGATTCCTTCCAGCGGGTGAGCGAGCAGGCTCAGAGGAAGGTGAGTAGGGATGGGGTGGGGGGACACATGCCAGGGATGGGATGGGAGCTTCCCCATGGAACACCATTGCCAGTAACCTCTCTTCTTGCCTGCAGTCTCAGGAGCAGGCAGAGGTGCTGGACACGCTGAAGCGGGAGCTGGCAGCCAGCAGACAGGAGCTGCAGATCCTCCAGAGCACACTGGAGTCCAGCACGCAGGTGAGAGACCGTGGGTGGCCCCTGCCAGCCTCACCACTGCCCTGGGGCAGGCAGCCTGGGCGAAGGAGTGGCCTGCCTGCCGTCATGGTGCTTGGGCGAGGTATCACCCAGTCAGGAGGTATTAGCCATCCTTGGCCTGATAACCAACTCCCTGTCTTCTTCCTCCCCACATCTAGACAGGTTTAATGATCATATCAGGGGGTTTAACGCTCCTGGGCACAAGAGCATGCAGAGCAATGGCCAGCACAAATCGCTGGACAAAATCCCTGCAAGAGCAGCGTCAGGCAAGGCGGCCCTGCCCACTGTAAAACCCAGGCAGGGAGCGTGCCATTGCATTGCGAGCCTTTGCATGAGCTTGCTGCTGTGCCAGAGGGTATTTCGTGCCCGCAAAGCTGTGCAGGACAGCAGGGGTGTCCAGGTTTGTTGTAGAAGCCAGAAACTGGCAGGAAAATGGAGCTGCCTGTCCCTGGGGTGGGCAGAGACTCTGCAGCAGGACAAGGGTGAGGCAGAGCTGGCTCCAGGGCTAGGAGCCAGTGCCCTTCATCTTTTCCTCTGTCGGGATGTTGACAGTCATAGCAGAAGTGATTTTTTTTTTCCACTGGTAAAGCAAAAGGGCTCCCCAGGGAGCCTCAGCTGGCCTCATGCGAGGCTGTGGGTGCTGCAAGGGTGCTGCCAGGTGGTGGGTGATGCAGAGCTCTGACTTGCATGGACTGCGATGTACCCAGCCCAAACCAGGATCCTAAATGAGTGTTCACCCTTGGCACAGCCCTGACCACTGTTTTGTGCCCACCCAGGCAGGAGCGGAGCAGAGCACCCAGATTGCTGGTCTGGAGCAGGAGAGGGACAGCCTGAGACTGGCAGCGGAGCGGCACGGGGAGGAGATGGCTGCCCTGCAGACCGAGCTGAAGCAGCTGCAGGACATGCTCAGCCGCGAGCAGGAGAGCAGCAAGATGGAGCTGGAGACGTTGCAGACCCAGCTGAGAGACAAGGTACCCTGGGGGCACCACCAGCACTGGGCATCTCCCTCCCCACTGAGCTGCAGGGCTCTGGTGGAGCTGGAGGCGGTGATGGGGAGTGGGGGTGATCCCTGGCATGGGGGGGGAGGGGCATGATGCCTGCGCTGGCTTGGCAGGAAGGTGAGGAGCAGGCACTGCAGCGGCGCCTGGCCGAGGAGCAGTTCGCCCTGCTGCAGGGCACTGCGCAGGAGGCGGAGCGGATGGTGCAGGATGCCCTCAGTCGCCTGGAGGATCCGGCTCACATCGGCTGCACCGGCTCAGCAGGTGAGTTCCCTGGTGCTTGGCAAACCTGGCATTATCCCAGCGGCAGAGACGCAGGGACGCCCCGCGTTTGAGTCCTGCCTGCTGTCTGCCTGCAGATTGCCTCCTGTCCAGGACACTAGCGGCCTCCGAGTGTGTGGAGCGGCTGAGGGACGCACACAGCAAATACCTTTCCAACCACGCAGGTGAGAGCCAGCAGCGCTGGTGGGGGCTGGGCTGGGGGAAAGGGGCAGCACCCGCCAAGGCTGAGGCGTGTTCTGCTCTCCCGCTGCAGCTGTGGGCTCCCTGCTGCCCTGCCTGGCCCTCTTCGCCCACCTTGTCAGTGACACCCTCCTGCAGGGCAGCGCTACCTCCCACATGGCCCCCATGGAGCCTGCCGACCGTGAGTGCTGCCCGATGGCAGGGGCCAGGGCGGGCAGGGGACTGGGCGGGCAGGATGCTGGGGCAAGTAGGATGCTGGGGCAGGCAGGGGCCAGGGTGGGCAGGAGCTGGGGCAGACAGAGGTTGGGTGGCCCTGTCCCCACGTGCAGCACCCTCAGCCTCTTGTGCTGCCTGCGCAGGTCTGCTGGAGATGTGCAAGCAGTGCGGCAGCAAGGCTGTGAGCTACCTCAGTGCCCTGCAAGACCCAGGGACAGTGGAAGGCGCCGACTGCAGCCTGGTGACAACCTGCCTGAGGCAGATCAGCGCCATCGGGGAGGTGGGTGCCCCAGGAGGGCTGGTGTGACGGGGTCAGGCCACGGCGGGCACTGCCAGAGGGGCTATGCCACCCCCGGACGGTCCCTTTCATCCTGTCCCCTCTGCAGGAGCTGCGGCCCAGAGGGCTGGACATGAAGCAGGAGGAGCTGGGTGACCTGGTGGACAAGGAGATGGCAGCAACGGCAGCGGCCATTGAAACAGCAGCTGCCCGGATTGAGGTGAGGGTTGCTGTGTGTCGCAAGGCACCCATGGGTGCCGTGCCTGCCGGGACCACTGGCTCAGTACATCCTCTCCCCCCTCCACCAGGAGATGCTGAGTAAGGCACGAGCTGGTGACACTGGGGTCAAACTGGAAGTGAATGAGAGGTGAGCAGGGGCCGGGGCACTGGAGGGGGCCAGGCAGGCAGGCTGGGGCCCAGGGCTGCAGGCAGAGTGGCTGCCCCACAGCTCTGGGGTCTCCCTGCCCCACATGTGGGGCTCAGTGGGGCTTGTCTCGCAGGATCCTGGGCTCCTGCACGGGCCTCATGCAGGCCATCCATGTCCTGGTCCTGGCCTCCAAGGACCTCCAGAGAGAGATCGTGGAGAGCGGACGGGTGAGCCACGGGCAGGGGTGCAAGCACAGCATGGGGCAGCAGGAGCTGGGCCAGCCGTGGGTCACCGCACACTTGCAGGGGACCTGCTGCTCCAAGCTTGGCCTGTTGGGGCATCAACGCTGGCTGCCAGGAGCTTCTGCCCTAGCCCCGGCGTCTCACCATGGCCATGGTCCCTGGGGTGTCACAGAGGTCCCTGATCCCCCTTCCCATGTGGGGGACCCCATGACCCCCTGGGCTCACTGTCTCCCCAGCTGCTACGCACATCCTAAATGAAACCTTGACGTACTCCATTTCCCTGAGAGCAAGGGGTTTGGGGGTCCCCAGCCCTGCCCACCCCCCTGTCCCCAAAGTGTGACCATGCCTTTCCCAATGGCAGGGTGCAGCGTCCCCCAAGGAGTTCTACGCCAAGAATTCCCGGTGGACCGAGGGTCTCATCTCCGCCTCCAAGGCGGTGGGGTGGGGTGCCACCGTCATGGTGTAAGTGCCACTGTCACCAGAGCGGGGAGAGGGTGGCAGGGTGCTGCTGTCCCCACGGGGAGGGGACTGAGGTGGTGGGAGGATGCTCCAGCCCCTCTCTGCCCTCCTGCAGCGATGCGGCCGATCTGGTGGTGCAAGGCAAGGGGACGTTCGAGGAGCTGATGGTCTGTTCCCGGGAGATCGCCGCCAGCACTGCCCAGCTGGTAGCAGCCTCCAAGGTAGGAGCCCCTCAGGACGCTGCTCCCCTAGCCATGGTTTGGGGTGACCCGGGGGCACCGTGTGGTCACCCCAAACTGCGGGGCTGGTCTTCTGCTTGCCCGGCAGCCCTAAGTGCTCACTGCCCCGGCAGGTGAAGGCTGACAAAGACAGCGCCAACCTTTGTAAGCTCCAGCAAGCCTCCCGGGGTGTCAACCAGGCCACAGCCGGCGTGGTAGCCTCCACCAAAGCTGGGAAGTCGCAGGTGGAGGAGAAAGGTAAGTGTGGGGCCGCAGGACGATAGACCTGCCCCGAAAACTCCGCTCTTTGCACGTGCCCTCTTGGGTGGCTGTGCCCCAGTGGGCTCTGCCTGCCACTGCCCCTCGCTTGCTGCCGGCGTGCGGCATGGTGGCAGACCCTGCCAGCGGCACGGAGCTGCCGGGGTGTCCGCGCTGGGGAGCAGAGCTTGAGCAGGGCTGGTGGTGATGTCCTCCGCAGACAGCATGGACTTCTCCAGCATGACACTCACCCAGATCAAGCGTCAGGAGATGGACTCGCAGGTAGGAGGTTTGCCCATGTTTTGGGGTACACGCCCACTGGTGCCTTGCTTGGGCTAACAAGGGGGAGACTGCTGGGGCTGGGGGAGAGGTGGGGGGGGCACCAAATGCAGTGGAATGGGGTACCCTGCCCAGCTGCCTGGCCCCAGGCAGCACCAGCTCCTGGGGAGACGCCAAGATGGGAAGGCTGCCATCCGTTTTCCCGGGAGCCACATGCAGGTAGTCGTCAAGCCTTCCCTGACACCATCCCCATCATGGCACAGCAGCCCTGGGCCTCCCCCTGCCCCTGTCTGCCTGCTGCCCCACAGCACCCACCTCTGCCTGGCGTGGGGCAGCCCTGGGGAGTTCCCCCTCCTGGGGTGCCCATGCGGGTTGCCCTGCCCACACCTGCCTGCGCAGGCAGCAGCCACCTGAGCTTGATCCCCCTCCCCAGGACCACTTGCCATCAGAGCACTCATGGGATGTACCTTGGTGCTCTTTGGGCTTGATACTGGGGGGATAATGGGTGTGAAGGAGGGGTGCCCAGCCCCACACAGCTCCATGCCAGCTAGGTGCTGTGCTAGGCTGCGGGTTGGCCATGGTGTGCGTGATGTCCTTCAGGTGCGGGTGCTGGAGCTGGAAAACCAGCTGCAGAAAGAGCGGCAGAAGCTGGGGGAGCTGCGCAAGAAGCACTACGAGCTGGCAGGAGTGGCAGAGGGCTGGGAGGAGGACAGTAAGTGAATCCCAGTCCTGCTCCAGGCTGGGAAGCTGCTCTGGGAGGAGTGGGACAGGATGGGGAAGCCCTGCCTGTGGGCCAGGCAGCGAGCGTGCATGGGCTTCACTCCAGCTGGCACAAGTGGAGTCTGGGGATAAGTTAGCACGTAGGCAAAGCTGTGGGGACACAACCTGTGCAAGTGCCTGTGGGACCTGCATCACTGCTGGGCAGGGTGCTCAGGTGCTGCTGAGGCTCTGCTGGCCTGTGAAGACCTGGCGGCCCAGGGGGATGGGGCAGAGGGATGCTGGGGGGCACTGCACGGATCCCCCAGCCCCTTACCTTCTCTTGCCTTCCCCAGCTGCAGAGTAGAAGCAGCGGCAGAAGCAGCCTGCAGGGGGGGGACCCCCTACAGCGGGCTGGGACCCAGCTCAGTGCAGCCTTTTGAGAAGACCCACAGTAAAGAGGTGCAGAAGCCACCCCGAAGCACACATCTTCCGCGCCCCCCGCCAAGAGCTGCCTCCAGCGCACCAGAGCTGCCTGGCAAGGCCCGGGGCCGGAGCAAGGGCTTGCCGGCCTGACGCCAGCCGCAAACCGCACGTGTATTTATTAGAGCTGCTTGGGGTTAGGGGGGTGTCTCCGGGGGGGGGGTGTCTTTAACCCTTTAGTTTTGTTTTTGCACAGATTCTCTGAACTCTTTGAGCCGGCTCTGGCTGAGCGAGAGCAGTCAGGTTTCTTTTGCCTCTCGCTGCTTCTCCAGCCTTAACCCAGTCCCTGGCTCGGTGCGAATGCCCCCCCGCCCTGCGAAGGAGCCTGCCACGGTGCCCAGGGCCCCAGGGTGCAGCTGGGTCGGGAGCCAGCTTTTGGGATGCTGCAGGGCTTGGTGCTAGGTGTGTCCCCCCTGCTTCAGCGGGGATACCGAATGCCTTTGGCCACTGCAGCATCAGGGGAGCGTTCCTGTGGGACAACCCGGCCCATGGGACCAGGGTGCCGGGAACAGTGCTGGGAGGAGGGAGTGGGGCGGGCAGTGGGGAGGGTGCTGCCATGAGCTCCTGCACCCCATGCCTGTCCCTGGTTCCCAAAATGCCCTCACCTCCCAGAGCTGGGCTGCCCTGCCCTGACAGATCACTGTGTTCATGCCAGCAATAAACCCTCCGCAAGGTGCTGGGTGTGGGTTTGGGCCACCCTGGTGCCACCGCACAAGCCACCAGCTCCTGGGGATGGGGGGTGGCTCTAGGGCAGCAGCACAGAAGGGTTGGGAGGCAGCCAGGGTGCCCCAAAACCAGAGCACCCTGAAGCCAGAGCAAGCAGCTCCTTGTGCTTGCTTGCTCCAGGCTGGTGCCACCCCTGTGTCCTCACCACTCTCTTCAGTGCACGGAGGATTGGTGCTGGCATTCCCATGGGCAGGGGCAGCTGTGGGGCTGGCACCAGCCAGGGAACCTTTGTGCCTTGAAGCAGGGGGCTTGGAGGGCAGTGGGGGGCATCTGCCAGCTCCAGGTCCCCCAGCTCATCTTGCTGCAGCAGGAACAGTGATGTCAGACTGCAGCAGTGTCCCTGTCCCTCATGGTCATCACCATGATCCTGCCAGTGCCCCTTGCAGGGCCAGGGTGTCCTTGCCAGCCTGGCAGCATATCGCTGCCTGCACCCTGCCTTCAGGCAGCTGCCGCTTCCTTGCAGGGGAGACAGCCCGACCAGCCCCCTCGGGGTGTGCTGGGGGTGCAGGATCTGGCCTTTCTCCCTTTAGGAAGCGGTGGCATTGCCCAGAGTAGCTGGGCTGTCACCGCGTGCTTTCCCAGCGAGGTCCATTAGCCCTTGGCTGGTGCTCAGAGCAGTGGGACCCACCTGCAGCCCCCTGCCCAGCCAGGTTGGCCTCGGGGCTGCCACCCCCTAACGCGCAGCAGAGCGCAGCCATCCACCGCGTGGGCACCCAGTGTCCCCACATCCCCCAGCCAGCCCTGCTGCCAACACACCCGCTTCCTGCCCCCAACCTGCCAGGGACCCCCCGGGGCTCCCACTGCCCCCCAGCCTGTGCTGCGGTACCCGACCTGCTCCCCTCTGGATGCAATACCAACCATCCTGTTCCTGCAGGGCACAGGGAGCCCCAAAACCCTCCCCGCTCTTTTGGAGGCGGGGGTGGGTGTTCCTGCATGGGGTACCCCCAACTACCTCAGGCCTCCAGGCCGGGTTGGGGCTGGGGGGCACCGAGGGGTTTGTGGGGGCTCGGGGACAGCAGCACCACTTGGCCAAGACCACTTCTCCTCCTCTTGGTATCTTGGCTGGGCGCTGGGGGGGGGGCGCAGTCCCTGGTGCTGGGGGCTGGTGATGGGGACGGCGGGGATGTCCCTCTGCTGCAGGTTGGGTTGATTATTTTTTTTTTCCCTCGTTGTATAATAATAATTACTATGTCGTGTGGTTTTTGATTTTTCAATAAAGCCTTCAGCCCAGCCCTGCCGGCTCTGGGTGGGGACCAGGGAACCTGTGTCACCATGGGGGTTCTGGGGCTCTGCAATCGTGGGTGTGCTCAGCACCCCCTAAAAAATAACTGGGGGGGTGGTGTTGGGGGTGGTGTTGGGGTGACCTGGGTGATGTCCTGGGGATGATGTCCACCTACCAGCTTGGTCCCCAGGACCACTCTGCATGTCACCTCCCGTTGCTTTGGAGGAGACCAGGACCTCAGCCCAGAGAAGCAAGGGTGGCTTTGGCCTCCCCACCACCCGTGTCCTTTCCTGAGGGGGGTGGGGGGTGGGGGGGTGACACTTCAGGGGTGTGAGGGCGTGCAGGCCACCTGCCTTCCCTAGCTGTGCTGCAGGGTCACCCTGGCAGGGCCATGTCACGGGGCTTCTGCTGCCCCGTGGGGATGGTGCCATGCTGGTCGGGGGGGCGGGAGGGGACACAATGGACAAGGGAGATGCTTGGGAATGTCCCCTCCCCGAGCATGCCACCATCCCTGCTGCGGTCCCCTGCTCTGAGAGACACGGTGGGGTGGCAGGCAGCTGGGAGCGTTCCCCTGGATATCCACGTCCCCGGGGACCCAGCAGCACAGCCCACAAGAGTGGCTTTCCCACGGTGGCCAGCGCTGCGTGGGGTGGCATGTCCCCAGCCCAGCAGGGCAGGGCGGAGACGGTGGCACCCCCCAGCCAGGGCTGTGGGACAGGGGTTGGCCACGGAGGAGCTGGCCCTGCCGCCGCTGGAGACCAGGGACAGGGACTTGCCGGGCTGGGGACATGTGCCTTCGGGTGCCTGCGGTGTTTGCTCACACGTGGTCAGGGTGGGGGGATACGCGGGTGACCACAGGGGCTGGGGCTGTGGGGGACGGCGACACACGCAGAGGCTGGAGTGGTGCGGGGGGCTGCAGGGGATGGGGGGACGCGGGGGTTGGGAAACGAGGACCCTGGCTTTGGAGCGGGGATGGGGAAACAGGAACATGCGGGCAGGGGCCAGGGTGGGCGGACCCGGGGCGGGTGGGCTGGCACGGGGGTACCTGCATGAGGATGGGGACACCGGGGCGGGGAGCCGGGGAGCCGGGGAGGCCACGCGCGGGCGCGGAGGCGGGGCGCGGCCTGGCTCTGCCCACTCGGCCCAGGCCCCGCCCGCCGCCGGGGCAAGCTCCGCCCCGCGTCGCGCAGTGCATGCCGGGCGGGCGGGCGGCGCGGCGCGGCTGGGAGGCGATGGCGGGCTGCGGGCCGGGCGCGGGGCGCGGGGAGCGGCGGGCCGTGCTGGCCCTGGCGCTGGCCCTGGCCCTGGCGCTGGCGCTGGCCCTGGCCTGCCTGCTGCTGCTGCGGGGCGCGCTGCTGGGCGCGGCGGCGCTGGGCGCGGCGGGGGCCTGGTGCGCGATGCGGCCCGGCCCGCCCGTGCCGCGCCCGCCCGGGAAAGCCGCCGCCAACGGGGGCCCGGTCGCTGCCTCGGGCCGGGCCGGGAGGGCCCCGCCGCGCCGCCTCGGCCTGGGGTAAGCGCGGGGGGAGCGGAGCGGGGCGGGCGGGGGGCGGCGGGAGCCCCGCGGCCCGGTGCTGACCCCTCTGTCCCCGCAGGGTCCCGCACTGCTCGCCGCAGGCCCCGCGCCGCCGCTACCCGCTGCCGCAGGCCCGGAGCCCTGTGCCGGTCGGGCTGCCTGCCGCCCGCTGGGAGAGCTGTTCGCCCCGGAGCGCGCCCTGGGCCCGCCGGGCCGGCCCGCTGCGCAGCCCCGTCACCGTCAGGATCGCCCGGCCGGCCGCCGGCCTGGCCCGCTCCCCAGCGTAAGTACGGCGGGGGGGCCGGGCCCGCTTCGGGCTGGCCTCACGCGTGGGCAGCGCCGCCTTGGCGGGACCGGGCGGGGGGAGCCCGGTGATCCGGCTGTGCCGCCCGCAGCAGTGCCCCTGGGGCGGCGTATGGCTCCCAACCCAGCGGTGACCACTCTGTCCCCGGCGTGGTGGGGAGGGGTGGGTGATCCAGACCTGGAGAGGCTACGCGGGACAGTCCTCTCCCCTCTTCTGTGGGGGCACCTGGGGGAGGGGGGGATCTCACCCTGGGGACCCCAGCTTGCCTAATGCCTTGTCTTGCTTTGCCTCACAGCCTGGAGCAGCTGATCTCACCCGTGGCCTTCCCAGCCAACAGCAGCCTGGATCCGTGTGCAAAAGAGACTGTGCTGAATGCCATCAAGGAGAGCAGGAAGAGAGCTGTGGAGGAGGAGGAGGAGGAGGACCAGGCTTTTGGAAATGATCAGGAGAGCAAGAGAAGGTAATAAGCCAGCAGTTCAGGTTACCACCAGTGTGTTGGAAAGGTTGTAGATGGGGCTAGCGCTTCAGTGGTGACAAATGGGACATGTCCCAGAGTTCACCCAGCCCAGTGTGACCAGGAGTCCAGGTTGGAAAAGTGCTGTAGGAAGTGAACTGCAGTGAGGAAGCACACTACATCACCCAGTCCTCTGGGTTGTGTCGGAAAGTCCTCTGAGACTTCGTTTTATTCTTGAGATCAAAGGGAGGTGGTTTAGGTTTTTGTTTGGGCAAGCTCATTGGTCAAGCATGTTCCCTTGCATTGCTGGGGTTGGGAGAGGCTGGGATGTCATTCAGGGGAGCCTTGCAGGGCTCCCTGGCCAGGAAGTTGCTTCTGTCATCGCAGGGGTTTGCAGACTGGGAAAACATGGTGAGAAATGCTGGTATCTGCTGCAGGTTCATCATCTCTATCCTTCGGTCAGCCCCAGGCTTCCAGGAGAGACAGGATCCCCGAGTCTTACAGCCCCAGCTGGAAGCTCTGCACTTCAAAAGATCTGCCTGCTTCCTTCATGTACTGTAGCTAGCAAAAGGAGGTAGAATCGTGAGGGTAAACAAGAAAGGCTATCTTCTGCTTTTGTTAGTGACTGCCAGTGATTTCCAGCTCTGAGCTCAAAGAAATGAGGATGCGGTGTCTTTGACAGCGCTCTGGGAAGGATAAGGTATAAATCCTGGGTACCAAGGTCTGCTGGAGCCTCTCTAACTGCCTGGGCACAGCACTGCCTCACCATTCTCCCCTCCTGTTTTTCATCCTTCCCACCTGTGTCCATGGAGGCTGTTCACTCGTGCCTCTCTGCCCCTCAGGTACCAGGGCTGCCTGCCTGGGCTTGAGCAGGGGAACTGAGAAACTGGGGAAGAGTGGCTTGGGTACTACTCTGGCACGTGGTACTGCGTACTGCTGCTAGAGGTGGCCCAGAGAGCACAGCAGGATGAGTGGTGGGTCACAGGGAGCCACTGGCTCCCTTCGTGCCGCAGCAGGGCATGCTGTCCTCTTCCTCCATCACTGAATTTCCCTCTACCTTTGAACCCGTGCTTTGGCTTGGTGAATCTGAACCCTGCAAGAGCCAAGCAGGACAACAGGATGGGTGCACAGACAGGATCAGCTCAGGGTTATAAGTTTATTCTGTTGTTTTAACATGCCAATATGCATCTGTGCCACAAAAGTCAATTCTGAAGATGTTAATGTCTGGCAAGCATGAAGAATGCTTGTAGGCAGAAAGTGCTGTGACCTTTGAGGGCAAAAAGGAGCCTGCATCAGCTGGAGAGCGCAGGATCACCTGTGCGATAGGGTAAGCGTGCTTGGAGCTCATGAGGAAGCACTTGGGCGAAGTGACAGGGCTGACTGTACACCTCACAGGTGTAAGGTTTGCTTTCAGACTTCAGATCGTCTCTGACTCATTGTAGGAAGAGGGATTCAGTTTCAGACTCATACAGTCAGGGTACTGGCTAGGAAGAGGTCAGAGATACAAGTTTTAGAGCTCAGGTCTCTTCCAGAAATGAGCTGCTGAGTCTCTCTGAAATATTTTGGCTTAGAATAATTGATTTGAGTAAAGATTTCTTTACATCAAAACTACTCTGCCCAGCAGGCAGCTGGTGGAGCTGCTGGTGCCTGGGAGGTGGCAGCTTGAGGTAAGAATCGGTGAGGACAGAATCAGGTGGGGAGAAAATCCGCAGCAGGATGTGGATGGGGGAGAACTCTGCCCCAGGTATCAGGTGGGAGGAAGAAAGCAAAGTTTGTGCTTTACCAGTGCTGAGCCTGCCTGGAAGGGGTCCTTTCCCCAGGCTGGAAGGGCAGCCCCTGTCTCTGCTGCCTCCACACTACCACAGGCTTCTGCCCTCTCTCCTGCAGGCGTCACGATAGCAGTGGAAGTGGGCAGTCAGCATTTGAGCCATTGGTAGCCAACGGTGCCCCCGCCTCTCTCATACCCAAGTAAGTGCCCTTGGGCCAAAAGCTGGGAGCTGGGAGGCAGGGGGAGGTCTAAAAGCCTGTGGGCTCTGTAAAAGGAGATTGGCTTTTGCTTGCGGAGCCCAGCTTCAAGGGAGAGCAACAGAGGCTGTGTCGTTGCTGAGACTCGTTTCCCAGTGCTGTGAGAAAGAGCGGGCTTGCATTCTTCCACCTGCCATGCATTTAAAGGACCTGTGGGCAGAGTTCTGGGTGGCTCATAAAATATTCCTTAACCTCCTACAGGCCTGGCTCTCTGAAGAGGGGCCTTGTCTCACACTGCCCAGATGACTGCTCAAACAAGAGGTCACGCACCTCTTCCATGAGCTCCCTCAACAATACATATGCTGGCGGGATCCCCAGCTCCAACCGCAACGCCATCGCCAGCTCCTACAGCTCCAGCCGGGGCCTCTCACAGGTAGGAAACATCCTGCCAAAGGCAGCGCCACAGCCCAGCCCAGAGGGGCTCCACCTTCCCCTGGGATTGCCCCATGTAACTCTAACGCTGGTCTCATAAGAGGAGAGCAATGTCACAGCTGGGTGCCTGGCAGTTGGCACTGCGGGGAGTCCCCAGCACAGCATAGCCAGGCAGTTTCATCGCCTCCTGGGTTAGGCAGGCTTGCTGGGCCAGCAGCAGCAGGCAACAATGTTGCACGTCCTTTGATGTATGCTGCTGGGGGAGCCCCCAGGTTCAGCCTTCCTGCTTGTTTTACACTGAAGCAAGAAGGAAGCTGTTTTCCCCTCCCTACTCAGCCTTGACCAGTTTGCTAGGGTGGATAGATCCAGGTGGAAAGGAAAAAAATAGCTTCGCTGCACTGACACCTTTTCAGCCAGAGTCAGTAAGTATGGGAGCCGTGCATTCCCGCTTTGACCCAGGTCCCCTCAGCAGCTGCTGAGCTATAATAAAATGCCTGTTTACATGCTGGGTTGGTCTTGCAGGTGTGACAGTGAGATGTAGCTGTGGCTAATGGGGCTCTGCATCCGTGTGGGGAAAGGTTTCATCTGGGTTATGTTGGTAGGGAAAGGTTTGCTCTGGCTGGGGTGAGTCTAAAGTTCTTGAGGTGGGATCCGTCCACTGAGCTCCTGGTGAGATGGTGGCCTGGCTCCTGCCAGAGAAGCCCCACACACATCAGGGTGTCTGAGGCAGCCAGGCAGCCTCTGCCTGTGCCACACGAAGGCAAGAACTGGCATCTGACCAGCAACGTCCTCCTCCCCATTCTCTCAGCCAGGCTGTAAGGAACCTGGAGTCCGCTAGCTCCCACAGCAGATTCACTTTCAGGTGGCCAGACTTCATGCTCTATGGAATGTGGAGGGGAGTTAAGTGGTGTTGAAGCAAGAGAGGCTTCTGGTCTCATTAGCCCCAGCCCTGAGAGACAGGATTTAATCTGTGAGCGAGCAGGAGGATGGGGGGCTGTGCTTGCTGCCAGCCCCTGTACTGAGTTACTGCTGGCCTCTCTGCATTCCAGGTGTGGAAGAGAAGTGGTGTGAGTGTGTCCCCGCTGTCCAGCCCAGCGTCCTCCCGCTCCCAGACGCCAGAGTGGCCTCTCAAGAAAGCCAGGTAACTAGTCACTTGCCTGGCGAGCACCTGCTTGTCAATGCCAGCTGGGAAGAGACCAGTTGCCTTCCCAGCCATCCCAGTGCCCCAGTCCTGCTCTCCACTGGAGCCAGGACACTCAAAGTCTATTTCTGAGATGTGACTGCTGGGTCAGCCACTGGTGGAAGCCTCTTTGCTGTGTTAATTGGCGTCCCTGCCCCCTTGTTGCACTGTGTCCCAGTGGCTGAGCTGCACCATCCCTGCTGTGCTCCCAGGCTGGGTTAGAGGTTTAAGGGCTCAGGTTGCCACAGGGGCAGTGTTCCCTTGTGGCATTGGCAGAGTCTGGGTTGCTGGATGCCGAAACACTGGGATGAGACAGGCCCTAACTTTTGCTGTCTCATCAAAATTGGTTGATGGGAGATAAAGTAGGGTTGTATTTTAGCATCTGCCTTGGAGCACCGGCCCTTTTTCTCCTCCTTCCCAGCTCAGAGAAGGACCTGAGCTTAAGTCAGAACTAAAACCAACACAACTGCCTGCCCTGGTGACAGGGTGGGTCCAAGCTAGGGACCTGTGAAGGGCAGCGGCTCCCATCTGGGACCCCCCCAGCTGCCACCCTGAGGCTGACCTGTCCTGTGGAGGGTGCACAGGCTTGGCAGCCTGACTGAGCAGGGGAGCAGCTCCTCTGTGTGGAGCTGCTTTCAGGCTGGTGCGGTGAGGACAAGGCTGTTGTCCTGAGGTCTGTTATTCGGCGGAGACAAAGAAACGCACCAGGGATGCTGGTGGGAGTCCTTGGCGTGTTTGGTCTCATCGTGCTGTCTGGCGACGGGGCCAAGTCTCAGGTTGACCCTAACTGGCTCTCTCCCACTTGCGCAGGGAGGAGGAGTTGCATCGCTCCAACACTTCCACTCCAGTGAAATCGGACAAGGAGCTGCAGACAGAGAAAGGTAAGCGTAGGTGGGCCCCAGCTCTGTGTCCGGGTTAGATGGGCCACCAGTGCAAGCAAGCAGCGGGTCCAAAGATAGCTGACATCTGTAGGTGGGATTGGTTTGTTACCTGGTAACTAGGAACGTGCTGGTCCCAAGGCAGTGGCACTTTCACTGCCCTCTGCAGCTGCCCCAAAGGGATGTCCAGCTCTTAAGCAAGGGGTGCTAACAGTGTCAGTGTGCTAGCAGGTGCCTGGGAGCTGGCTTGCAAGGGGGGACACCGGCCTCCAAGCCAGCAGGGGTCCAGGTGTCAGCCTTGGGGCAAGATCTGCTGTGGTACACAAGTAGAACCCTGATCAGATTCCAGGATGAGCTTGTTCCAATGTTTCCTCAGCTAAAATGGAGAAGAAATCCTTTGTGCTCATTGCAGATAGGTTGCCACGGCACAGCACTAGATGTGGCTCACACAGTTTGTGTGGTTTGTGGTTCAGGTAGGCAGTGTCCAAGGGCTGTCCATGCAGGGTGCAAAGAGGCTGCTGCCTTGTGGAACACCAGCAGGTTCTTGTGACTCCCCTGGGATGCACTGTGGCCAGCCACTCTTCCAGAACATCACAGCCTTGTCCTCGGCTTACAGCCACGCCCCTGGCTCTGTCCTCTGAGATGGGTCATCCAGAGAGAAGTCAGAAGGGACAACCCCCTTGGTACAAGCCAAACGCTGCCTCTACCCAGAGCTGGCCCTGACTTGTCTCCTTCTGTAGAGGTGGAAGCGCGGGTGCAGAAGAAGCAGAATTCCTTGAGCCCACCGTCCGCGCTGGGGAGCAGTGGGAAGCGCAAGCGGAAGATCCAGCTGCTGTCGTCTCGCCGGGGGGACCAGCTGGCGCTGGTACGTCGCTGTCTCGCAGCCCCTTTTGCCCTCCTCTGGCGATAGAATGTGCTCACTGCAATTTCTGCAGGGCTGGGGGGAGACTGACCTGCCTGCCCTCAGGAAGGAGGCCCCGTCCTTGGCCGAGTGGGAAGTGACGCTATCCCCAGCCCCAGTGTCTGGTGGGCTGTGCGTGATTGTGCTGCCTGCTGCCGGACCAGGTAATGGCCTGGGGAAGGCCTGCCGTGCCCTCAGCGCCAAGCCGGGGGCCAAAATGAATGGGGATCGGAGCTCCACGGTAGCGTGCTGTGGCAGATCCACCTGCTCCACGGGTCTTGCGACGGCCAGCGTTCACCACACGTTCAGAGAGGCTCTGCCGGCTTCCCTGAGAAGGAGCTAAGCTGCTGCTCTTTCTTGGCAGCCCCCGCCACCTCAGCTGGGCTACTCCATCACGTCGGAGGACCTGGATGCGGAGAAGAAGGCAGCGTTGCAGTGGTTCAACAAAGTTTTGGAGGATAAGGCTGGTAAGGGCAGACTGGGAACATGGAGGGAACAACAAGGAGTGGAAACAGAGGGTCAGGGCTCACAGGGCAGTGTGGTGTATGTGTGGCACAGGCTAGGGAAGCTCCTGGGCCAGTTCTGCCTGGTCCTCAGGTTTGGGGATGCTCCTAGTGCCTTTAGTCTCAGTAGAGCTCGTGCCCCAGTGTCCCCAGGGTGATGGGTGAGGTTTCCCAGGGCCAGAGCTGTGGGATGTCCATGCAGTTTGCCTACCAGCTGGGGAAGCTCTGCGAAGGGTTAGTCCCCTGCAGCGAGTTGCCAGTCCTGATTCTTGCTCCTTCCCTGTAGATGTGGTCCCCAGCACCACTGCAGAGACTACTACGCCCGTGTCCAGGCCACTGGCATTCACCGTGACCTCCTCGGGGCCTGCGACTGCCTCAACAGCCCCTGCCCCTGCCAGCACCAACTCGCTTCTGGACAGCCTGAAGAAGATGCAGAGCAGCCAGGCTGCACCCACGCCAGCAGGTGAGGAGAAGGAGATGGAGGAGGGCTGGCAGATCGGGACTTTGGCAGAGCAAGGCACTGCAGTGGGAGCTCCACGTTGCCTCTGTGGGAAGCAGGTGGCAAAACTCCCTGTTCAAATGCTCTGCTGGCAGTGGAGCTGGCAGGCGGGCCTTGGGGGGACAGGTTTGGGGATACTGAACCCGTGGTCCTGTTGGGAGCTACGGTAGGCGTGGAGGGCTGAGTTTGTCTGGTACGGGCAGGTGCTTCTCCGGGAGCCTTTGCAGCAGTGGTGTTGGGTGCATGGCGGAAGGGCTGTCTGTCAGCAGGTGACCCCCTGTCCCTAAATAAGCTCTCTCCCCTTTTCAGACTCCACTGGAGCCGCAGTAGTGTCCCAGACACCCTCATCGGCTGCACAGCCACCTGCTCCTGCTGTATCACTGGAGTCGAGTTCTCTGCCTGCCACCTCTGCTGACACCAAACATGTGCCCGCATTGAGCGTGCCTGCCCCTACCGCCCCCACTGCCTTGGGGGCGCAGGCCCCCAGCGGCCTGGCATCTCCTGCGTTCACGGAGCTAGGCCAGACCCCCAGCAGGACTCCCTCTTTCCCGAAGCCAAGCATCCTTTTTGGGCTGCTGAACACCCCTCCTGCCAGCCAGCCAGCAATGACTGCTGCCACTGCTGTGCCCACCACGACAGCTGCTGTGCCCACCACGACCCCAGTCTTCAAACCCATCTTTGGCGCTTTGCCGAAAAGTGAGAGCACAGCACCCTGTACTACAGCTGTCGTCTCTGCCACAGTCACTGTGCCTGCAAGCTCAGGCCCTTCCTCCACATCCTCCACCACCACTGTGTTCAAACCAATCTTTGGCAGCATCACCACAGCTTCATCTCCAGAGAAGACCTCTCCTTTCACCTTCAAACCAACACCGCAGCCAGCCTCAGCCGCAGAGCTGCCAGCAGCTTCCACGACTACCCTGGCAGGGTTCACAGGTCTCCCTAACGTCATCTTCACTACTGCAGCTACGACTGCCACCACGCAGAGTTCCTCCACAGATGCCACCATTAAACCTGTCTTCAGCTTCGGACTTGACCCGCCCACTTCCACCAGCCCCACCACCAGCCTGACTGTCACCGCTGCCACGTCCACCAGCACATCGCAGCCCTTCCTGTTCGGGGCCCCAGCCAGCTCAGCTCCCAGCACAGAAACCAGCTTTGCCACTCCAGGGCCTGTGTTCCAGTTTGGAAAGCCACCTCCAACCACAGTCACTGCCACCACCAGTGTCCCAGGAGTTCCTGCCTTTGGCCAGGCACCTGCAAACTCAACAGCTCCTACCACCACTGTGGGCTTTAGCATATTTGGGAGCACCATGCTGACTACTTCTACCCCAGCCACCACAGGTCAAGCGACGTTGATGTTTGGCTCATCTGTTTCAGCTTTTGGCAGTTCCTTCAGCACAAGTGCAAAGCCGCCACCACCATATCCCAGTGCAGCAAGCCAGCCTGCCTTCAGCGCTGGTGCTGCGGAGAGCCAGCCACCCACCAGCAAGGCTGCTACTGGTCCTGTCAGCTTTGGCCCCCCATTCAGTTTCGGACCTCCCATGGCCCAGTCTGCTGCTCAGCCGGCATTTGGTAGCAATGCTCAGCCAGCCTTTGGCACAACAAGTGCCCAGGGCTCCTTCGGCACCAGCAGCACCCAGGCAGCGTTTGGGACCACCACGTCAGTCTTCTCTTTTGGGACAGCCACCTCCACCACCTCCAGCTTTGGTTCAGCCACCCAGACCACAAGCAGCAGCACTGGCACTGCTGCCTTCGGCACCACCCCTTCTCCTTTCACCTTTGGGGCAACTGCCCAGCCGGGCCCCTCTGCCAGCGCCTTTGGGATCGGCACGCCCGCCCTAAGCAGCGGCTCCCCTGCCGTGCCGTTCAGCTTCGGGGCTGGGCAGAGCGGGACAGCCCCAGCGGCAACACCATTCGGCTCTTCCCTGACGCAGAGCGCGCTGGGTGCACAGAATCAGAGCACGCCCTTCGCCTTCGCCGTGCCCAGCACGCCCAACAAGCAACCTTCGTTCGGAGGTGAGTCGGGGCAGCGGGGCCTGCTCAGTCGGGGTGAAGGGCTGGGCTGGATTTAGGCAGCAGCTTTGCCGCCAGACTTTGCTGAGCTCCCCAGGCTCAGCAGCCATAGAGGGACTGGTGCCCGTGTTGTGCAGAGCCTTGCCATGCGAAGGAAAGGCACTTCCATCACTCTGTGTCCCCAGCCCTTGGTCGTGGAGGGAAATCTTTAAATTCTGCTCCTTGGCCCTTCTGAATGTAGCAGCTCTGTGCAAGTATTTAGCCCAGCCAGGTGCCCTGCAGAAGCCAAGGTCTTGCGAGTGCGTAAAAGCAGTCTGGAGTTTCTTGGCAAGTAGAAACTGCCAGCCAGCGGCTGCAGTCGCTTCTTGCTCTCACGGCGAGGTTTTGCGTACTGCTCTGCACCCTCACTGGGCCACCTTGCCTCCCACAGAGCTGAAACCCACATGCTGAGCAGCTGCTTGTTCTAGAAAGACGGAGGCCTTTGTTCCTCCCTGGCCTGCAAATCCTCCTGTGCAGCCTTGCTGGCAGGAGAGCCCAGGGATTGCCATGAGAGCGCAGCTTCTTGCATTAAGAGGGCTTCTCGGGTGAAGAGGCTGATCCTGGGGGACTGTGATGCTTCAGCCCCTGGAGGGAGATCAGTGCCTTGTGCAGGTGCTGCTGGCTCCTGAAGGCCAGAGTCTTTGTCCTTTGTCGACCCTGGCTCACAGTAGCTCGTTGCTTTCCAGGAACTCCTGCACCCACCTTTGGGCAAAGCACTCCTGTCCCGGGAACAGTGGGCAGTGGAAGCAGTAGCCTTTCCTTCAGGACACCCAGCACTCCTGCCTCGGGTTTTGGAGGAGTTGGTGCTGCCTTCGGTAAGTAAGGAGTTGGTGCTTCGGCCTTGGGGGGAGCTGATGGGTCACATTGTCCCCTCAGGCTGGGGATGGTGGGAGGGCCAGGCTGTGCTCTTGGAGCCACCTCAGGTGGTGCCTGCTGGGTTCTGGAGGATGCAAAACCTTCCATTCCCCCCAGGACAGGGATTGTACTTCCCCCCGTGCCAGCTCTGAGTGAGGCTGCAGAGACCTGAGCAACCTTTCTGCTTCCAGGTTCATCCACCCCCACCTTCTCCATCGGGGCAGGATCCAAGACGGGTGCTCGCCAGCGGCTGCAGGCACGGAGACAACACACCCGCAAAAAGTAACCTCCAGCCGCCTGCCGGGCCCCCGCCGCCAGCCTGTGTGAGGAACCCCTGCACACGCGTGGGGGACTCCGGTCTGGAGCGGGGCCAGCAGTGACAGGGCCAGGGCCCCATCTCTGACGCCAGCTGGAGACCATGCTGGGTGGCAGCAACCAGGGTGGGACGGGATAAACCAAACTCTTCTTACTTGAACAGTTCTTCAGCCAAGGCTGGAAGAACCTCTGTACATATCTGCAGCGTTTCCTCCCTCACTTTATTTTGCCATGTTTCATATGTGTAAATTTTTTCCCATTTGCTTCTTCTAGCTGTTCCCTGAGCCCTCCTCTCCAGCCCCCCCCAACAGTCAGCCCCACGGCACGGCAGCTGGCAGAGCCACACTTCCCCACTTGCAGCCCAGCTGGAGATGTGCTGTGTTCCTGCCGGCCGCAGTTCCAGGCTGCTGAGGGGATGCCATCTTCACCAGGTCCCGAAATCTTTCCCTGTTGTTTCATCCCGTGGCCTGGTGAACGTGCTCCCTCCAGAGGGCTCTGCTTCACTGCCGTCCCTGCAGAACTCGAGCCGGGGTTAGTGCCAGCCTGGTGTGGGTGTCTCAGTGCCATGGGCGACTTTCTGGAGCTGGGTGGCAACCCCCTGGCTGTGACCTAATCTCCCATCTGACCTCCAGCTGTGGGACCTCGGCTGGAGGTCTGGGCTGTGGGTCCTTCCGCCCCCCTCCCAGCTGCCGAGCAGCCCCTCCAGCCCTCGCTGCTCCCCGCTGGGCTGTGGGCTCCCCTGACCCTGCTCGCGTGAAGCCCCCTCTGTTTTGCTTTATTCGTGCTCCTGTTTCGATGCGCTCATTGAATCGAGTTTGGAGGAAGAACTGAACCGTGTGTGTGGCGGCATGTTGGTTATGCCGGATTTGCTGTTTGGAGTTTCTTTTTTTTGGAGGGCACCCGTCCCTTAGCGGAGGACTTGCCCTGGCTAATTGGGTGTTGACAGTAGCATCACTGCGTGGCTGCTCGTGCTGGGGGAGTTGTCCCTTTGTCGTTGTGACTGAAAGGCAGGCAGCCAGGGTCAGGGGGACGGGGCCTGGACCCACAGGCATGGGGGCTCCAGCCCTGGCAGTCTCTCCCCTCCCTTCCCCTCCTGGTGCCCCTTCCCTACCTCGGGGTGCTCTGGAGCTGCTAAGAGTCCAGAGCGGGTGGGTTCCCCCTACTCCCCAAATTCACATTGTTGGGTTTTTTTTAACCTCATCCTCATCCTTTTGGGTTTTACCAGCTCTTAGGAGCTACGGTGCTGCCTCCTCTGTTCCCATCCAGCCAGGAGTGGGGCCTGTCCCCCTGCCTGGGTGCTCCCGTGGGAAGAGACTGCTGGAGCTGGGGGTCACCCAAGAGCCATCCCCTACCCTGCCCTGGGCAAGGGATGGGGTCCCCACCACTTCCAGGAGTGCTTTGCTGCCAGGTTTTTTACTCTCCGAGCCGTGTGAGTGTGTGTGTCTGCCGAAGTCTAAATTAAAAAAAAAAAAAAAAGAAAAAAAAATCACAAACAAATATTTAAACATTTTTTAACAAAATAAAAATTTATTTTTATATTTAAGCTAAATTGCCTTTGAATTCCTTCAAGCTTGGTTCAGTGAGGTTGCCTGACCCCGCAGTGCTGTTGGTAGTGTTTAGCTGTGCTGTCACAGCCCCGTGAGGAGCTGGCCTGTGCCCTGGCTGTGCCCGCAGGGACTGGCTGTGCTGGGGAAAGGCAGCTATGTCCCGTGGGCACTGCCACAGTGCGTCCTCCCGCCCTCTAACATCTCCTTAATTTTAAAATGTGATGTATGTGGATGTGACTAAACATTTTTTTTTTTAAATTCTTTCTCTGAGGATGAGGAGCAGGAGCTCTTTTGTGTCTTACGGTGACGAGTGGTTTTCTTGTCTGCCAGGAACAAGGCGTCTCTCCCAGCAGGCAGAAGAAGGGCAGGTGACCAGGCTCTGTGCAGCCGAGGGGACACAGCCCCTCAGAGCGGTGGCCGAGGGTGTGCAGGCTTCCCCTGCCAGCAGGTTTCTAGCCTTCCCCTGCCAGCGTGCCCGAGGGGGGCAGTGGGCTGTTAGAGCAGAGCAGGCCTGGGACAATGTGTCCTTGGGGCTTGAGGATGTGGCTGAAAAGGGCTTAGCGCACGCAACGGCTGGCCCTGGCGGTTCCTCCCTGTGCCCTGGGCAGGGTGCTGAGCCCAGAGAGCGTTGGCTCCGCAGCCCTTGCCGGTGGCACAGCACTGGACAGCAGCTCAGGGCGGGCAGCTGGGCTTTGGCCACATCAGCTCCAGCAAGACCCATGTGGCAGAGGGAGATGGGGATAAGCAGGGTACAAGACGAGGGCAGCCTGGGGAGCACGGGCTCTGAGTGCTGCCCCATCTAGGTCCCAGGTGCCCAGCCCTGCGAGGAGACGGGCTGCATCCCTGCTGGGAGAGACCCTTGCGCCTGGCCTGCCGTATGTATGTGGCCAGAGGGAGGGTGGGTTTTAACTCAAACTCAAGACTTGGATCATTCCTGGTGTGGCTGATGAGGATTTTAGTGTGAATGTGCAATTTTTTTCCTTGCTTCTTATGTCCCTGGTTTAAAATAAAAAGACTGTGTTCACACCTGCCTTGCCCATGTCCAATTCCTGGGCCTAGGCAGGGCCAGGCATTGCTGGTGCAGTACTGGGCACTGCTTTCCAGCACCCTCTGGCTTGTGTGACCTTGCTCCCTGGTCAAAGGCAGGTGCAGGGACAGGATTATTACTACTATCATTTTTTCCCCCACTTTGCCTGTGAGCAGTGGCCATTTCAGGGCAAGACTGAATGCTAAGAGTGAGGAGAAACTTTAATCTGTTTCCCACAGTCAAAGGCTTTTCTGAAACCCTGCATCGGGCTGGGGAAAGGATTTTTTCAGGTCGGGTGGAACATGGTAAAATAACACCCTTAACCCAGCTGGAGCACTCCAGCCTTGCGGGCTGTGGAAGTGCAGCTTGGGAACACTGGTACTGCCCACACACTTCCCAAGGCTGCCCCAGCCCACGTCTGGCTTTAGGGGCAAACCCTCTGGGGGGGGGGCGGGGGCTGGCCCTGGCTGAGCATTCCCCCCTCCCTGGTGGTAGGGTGGCCCAGGGGAGCAGGGTGTTACAGAATTCCCACCACAGCTGCGGCTGGCACAAAGCTTTACTTGTGTTCAGAGGCCCCGCTGTTGTTGAGGCAGTGGAGGAGTGTTCCCCACCAGCCACAGCTGGGCACTGTGCAGTCCTAAAAATGTTAGTTCACTCCTTCACCCGCTGCTTTTTCCTCTTCCTCTTCTTGGGAGCTGCTCCTGGCTCTGCTCCCTCTCCGTGCTGCGGGTTCTCTTCAGCTGCCACAGGCAGGGAGCTGTGGACAACAGCAAACAGCCTGGCTGTGCACCCAAGGCTGTGCTCACAGCTGCCTTCCCCTCCCACACCTGCTACAGCCAGGCCCTGCCACCTTCCCTCCCCCCCCGGGTGCCCTGGCAGCCCTGAGCCTGGCCATGGTCTCCCCCAGAGGCAGGCAGAGCGCCCCAGGGCCTCCTCTCACCTGGGGGCTGCAGCCCCTTCCCCGTGCCGCTCCAGGACAGCCACAAAGAAGCCGTGGGTGAGCGTGTCCGCAGGAGAGGCGCGGAGGCAGCTCTCTGCCCCAGGGAAGGCAGCGAGTCCTCGGCAGGGCCAGGAAGGGAAGGCGTTCACCAGCCTGTGACACGGGACAAGGGTCAGCGCCAAGCCCCGCAGTGTGCTGCGTTCCTCCCCTGTGCCCACCGAGACAGACACCTGAAGGCCGAGCCCCGCTCCTGCAGCACAGCGTGTACCACGTCCTCATTCTCCTCCTGGTACAGCGAGCACGTGGAGTAGACCAGGCGCTGGAGAGCTGGGAAGCTTAGGGCATGGCTCAGGACCTTGCGCTGGAACCCGGCCAGCGCCTGCAGCCGCTCAGCACTCGGGGCAGCCTCTTCCCTTGGCACCCGGTTCACCATCCCTGCAGGGAGAGCAGCCGTTGTCCAGGGGCCCACACGCCCAGAGCCTGGCTCCAGGCAGGGTGCCCAGAGCCCCACACGTTACCTGAGCCGCTGCAGGATGGGTCGAGGAGGATACAGGTCACCTTGCTGTACTTGGGGTTCCCAGGGTCCACAGTCAGGAAGTCCTGCTGGGCCAGCTGGAAGCTGGTGACCCCAGCCCGCATCAGCATGGTGTTCATGGTGGCCAAGCGCTTGGTGTCCACGTCAAAGGCAAAGATCTGGCTGAAGGCAGAGCCCAGGGCCTGTCAGAGGCATGAACATCCTGCCCAGCCCCGGGAATGGCGGTGGCGGTGGCAGGCTGCCCCAGCAGCCCCAGGCACCAGCCGTTTGCCAGGTGGGCAGAGCCTGGGAACTGCTCCCCCAGGCAGGAGTACTGAGCAGGGCCGGTGTCAGGCAGAAAGCAGGGTCAAGGGCTGCGAAGTGATCCCCCTATGTGACTTCACATCCCCTCAGGCCCTTCCAATGGCCCAGCACCACCAGAGCCACCAGCCCACGCAAGGAGAAGCGGGCATCAGCCTGAGTTAGCGGGGCAGGGTGACAAGCTCCAGCTTTCCTGCCACCTTCTTGTGCTCTCTGTGACATCATCGGGGGGACCAGGGCCACCTGTACCCCTTCCCTCCCTGCCAGCACACCAACCTGCCCTCACCCCTTGTTTTTCAGGATGGCAGCCAGGTGGCTGGTCTTGTTCCCAGGGGCAGCACAGGCATCGATGATATGGGAGCCGGCAGCAGGGCTGAGGAGGAAGGCAGGGAGGCAGCTGGCCTGCAAAGAGGGCAAAGCCCCATGAGAGGTGCAGGCAGCAAGCACCACTGGCCCCTTCTCGGGGCACAGCTGACGCTGCAGGGTCGCAGCAGCCACAGCAACATGGGGACAAGTCCACCACCATCCACCGCTGGAAGCCTCTGCCCAGCCCACAGCCCTGTGCTGGTCCCCAGCTGCTATAGTGGTGGGTTTTACAGCCCAGCTCACAGCAATTTATCGCGCACCTACAGGCTACAGTAAAGCAAGCCCAGAGAGGAGCTCCACTGCTGCAGGCTGCATTCAGTTTCAGCTTAGACTGCAAGTGCTGTAGCAAAGCTGGCCAAAGCCCAGCCCTTGGTTTGGAGGAAGAAGCCGACCCTCCACCCATGTCAGTGGTTTTCCTGCCCCTGCAGCCTCCTGCTCCCCAGCTCCCCTACCTTGTCCTGTAGAATTATGTGCCCTGAAGTATACAGCAGGTTGTCATGGAAATCCGTTTGCGGAGGGAAAACGAGCAGCTCCGGGAGATGAAGATCCAACAAGAATTTCTTCCCAGAGAGGGCCCTCAGATCTTCCACACTGCCCACGAGGCACAGGGAGGATGAACACACAGTTCTGCTTCCCTGTGCCCACACCAGAGCCCTCCAGAGCCCAGGCTGAGACCCCCCCCTACATCCCATGCCTGCTCTCCACTTCAGTACCAGGCAGCACCCAGAGACAGAAAGTAACAGTGGGGAGTGATGGAGGCCCCAACCCAGAAACCTTAAGCACCAAGATCAAAAACCCTTCAACCCACAAGCCCTTGTCCCCAGCCCTCACTGCTCGCTGACATCCCAGATAAGGTGGGACAGCAGAAAGAAACGCTTACCTGGCTGCTTGGCCCAGGTAGGAGTAGCCCTGGCGCTTGAAGAAGTCAATCACATCATCCACACAAGTCTTCAGGGTGTTGACTCGGACATAGCGCGGTACCTGGGAGGCTGGGGGGGCCGGGCAGGTCAGACACAGCCCACCACTGCCACCCAGCACCGGGAGACCACCCGGCCCCGAGGCCCACTCACCTCCGGGGCTCGCTGCGGCCGCCGGGGCCAGGAGGTCCTCACTGCGGCTCACCTTCCGCTGCACCTTCAGGCGGGCCAGCTCGGCCTCCAGCCGGGCCCGGTGTCGGCGGGCCAGCGCCTTCCAGCGGCCCCCGCACTTCAGGCCCTTACCAAAGAGCAGGTCGTACACCAGCACCTGCGGGATAGGGGTGAGCCCGGCCCTGCCGCCGCGGGCCCCCTCGCCGGCCCCCCGGCCCCCCTTACCTTGGCCAGCTGCGGGGGCAGCTTCTTCTCGGCCTGCAGCAGCGCGGCGCCGGCCAGCAGCTTCTCCAGCACCGGGGAGTAGCGGAGGGTCTCGGACACCAGGGCGTACAGCTGCCGGACGCGCTGTGGGGCGGTCAGGGGCGGTCCGGGGACAGGGACCGAGCCCCCCACCCGCCGCCGGGGCCTCCCCGCCTGGGGCCCGGCCCCCTCGGCCTGCCCGCCTCGGGCCTCCCGGCCCCCCACCGGGCCTCCCCCCTCCGGCCTACCCGCCTACGGCCTCCCTCCCCCCGGCCCCCCCGGCCCCGTGTCCCCCGCACCGGGAAGCCGCTGTTGTACACCAGGGCCTTGATGCCGCCATCGCCGCGCTCCAGCCCCGCCAGGACGGCGGCGGCCGCGCTGTACAGCGCCATGTCCCCGCCCGGCCTCCGCCGCGTGCGCGCCGCCGCTTCCGGCGGGGGGAAGGGCCCGCCGGGGAACGCCCGCGCCAAGCGGCGGCCGGTCGGGGCCGGGTCTGGGCTCGGGAGGGCGGGCTCGGCCGGGGGGGAGCAGCGGCTGGGGTTGCAGCCGGGCGGGAGCGGCGGGGCGCCCCCCGGCCCGGGGACAGCACCGGCGGCCCGCCCGGGAGGCCCCGTGGCACCGGGTCGCGGCCGGGCCCGCAGCGCCGGCGGGCGGCTCCTCTGGACGCGTGGCGGTGGTCGCGCTGAGGTGGAGCAAGGCCAGGGGCAGCCCGGCCCCGGGGGCAGGAGCTCGGCCTGGAGAGCCGCAAGCGGAGGGTAAAGGAGAGCCCAGGTCAGCCCGTGACAGCGGCGCCCCGAGCCCCGGCGCGGCGGGGCCCCTCCCGCACCGCCCGGCCTCGCGGTGGGCACCGTGGGCGCCCGTGACGCGGCATCGCCCCGTGCCTGAGCGACGACGGGCACCACGGCCCTGTGCGAGGCCGCTGTGCGCTGCCCGAGTGGCGGGGACCGTGCCCTGCGGCAGCAAACCCCGCCGTGGCGGCGGTGCGGCTGGCGCCTCGGTCTCTTGGCTGGCCCGGGCAGGTGGGGAATTCTGGTGGCAGGCGCTGGGAGCGGGCCCCGGGTGATGCCCTGCGGCTGGTGGCAGCCGCCACTCACCGGGGGGCTGTCGGGGAGCTGCTGCCGGGCTGTGTGCGGCCGCTGCCCGCCTGGCCCCCTCCCCCACACAGCCCCGGCCCCCGCGGTCCCCCCTGCCAGCCCACGGTCCCGGTGAGGCGCTGCCGTGGGCTGCCCGCTCCCGCCAGGGCCTGACCCCGGCTGCCTGGCTGGCTGCTCTCTGCAGCGGCTCTTCCAGCTCCTGCTTTCCCCTCTCGGCAGCCCCTTGCGCTCTGCAGGGCACTGCTGCTGCCCAGCCAGCTCCGGCTGCACTCAGTTCCTCGGAGATGGGACCCGTGCCAGCCAGCAGCCAGCTCACCCAACAAACTATTTATTTAGAAGAAAGACATGCCAACAGAGACCCTGGACGCTCACGGCTCGTGCTTTTCAGGCAGGCGCTCCTTTCCACAGGGAGATCTTTGCAGGCCAGCTGTGTTTTAGGCTTTAGGGTCAGCCTGCCGGGAGGGGGATGGGGATTCAGAGGTCAAGGCTGACATTTTTTGCTCTCGGAGGAGAGCGGAAGGACCCTCCTGTGCTGCTGCAGCTTACTCTGCAGCACCACAGCCTCCACGTAGAGGACAGCCCTGCATGCAGCCTGACTGCCCTCTGCTGCAGGCCCCCCAGACTCAGCCAGAGCCATCCTGGGTCACAGCCTCATCCTGCTGGCTGGGCTACAGCTTTGTGGGTTCCTCTGGGGCAGGATGGTTGTACGGCACCCGGGGGTGCTGGCTTGCAGCAGGTGCGGGCAGGATGATGGGGGGGGAGTAGGGCCTTCGCTCGGGCCAGCACAGGTCCACGATGGGGTAGAGCTGGCCCTGGAACTCCGCGTGGAAGGTGTAGATGGGGCTGAGCTCATCGGGGTTGTCGGCATTGTAGAAGGTTAGCTCACCCTTCTCGTAGTGCAGGTAGATGCCGATGCGCTGGGGCCGGGCAGTCAGAGGCAGGGTAGCCCGCGGGGTGCTAAAGGCCTCGTAGACCTTCCCTTCCTTCAGGCCGATGAGCCACACGCCATTCTCGGGAGACTTGCTGAGCTTCCCTTTGCGGCTGACTGTGCCCTTGATGATGCCCACGCGCCAGTGGTTCCTGGTGCCCACAATCACCTCCCAGTAGTGCTGGCCGCAGGAGAAGCCCTTGCAGGTGAGGATGCAGTTGCTGGAGTCAAAACGCTTGGGGTTGCTGTCCCGGCGCTGGTAGAGCCCGCACTGCACCACCGTGTCACCCTTGAATAGCTCCAGGAGGGGATGTGCTGTCACTGGGTCCAGTTTCAGTGTCTCTGGAGCTAGAAGGAAAGCACACGGGCTCCAGGCACACTAGCAGGCAGGGGTCTGGCAGACCCCAGCTCGGACCTGAGGGCTGGCACAAGCTGGCACTGCTGAATTTCAAGCAGCTGGACTGTTAGCCAGAGCAGGCTGCTACCAGTGCGAGACATGGCAGCCGCTGCTCCAGCAGCTCTCCTGGGGGTGAGGCACACAAGCAGAGAGCAGGACAGGAGCTGGGGCAGCGTGATGCTAGCCAGGCAGCCTGCCCCGTGTGCCAATGAGCCTGGGCACCCAGGGTGCTGCCCGTGGGGCAGGTTGGTACCTGGCAGGACACGGCGGTGCAGGCGCTTCCACACAGTCATCTTGATGTCATCTTGGTGGAAGCATGGCTTAAAGGAGACAGGACTGAAGATGCCATCACCAGGGTGCAGGCAGGGGAGCTCTGACCTGGAAAGATAGAAGCAGCTGTGACACAGGTGATGAGGACAGTGTAGGACCCCTTCTCACCTGGCTGCTGTGTATGATGGAGCCACTGCTGTCTTGCCAGCTGCTCTTGCCCTTCTGTGGGGCTGAGCGCATGGCTCTGGCTATCCATCGCAACAACAGTGTCCATGCGAGGCTGTCCCAGCAATGCTCAGATGCCCACTGGCCTAGGAACTCTAGTCTTGGTGTAGAGGCACTGCCATCGCCATTGATGCTGTTTGCTGCTGGGTTCCACCACTCACCTGAACTGGCAGGAGCCATATTTCTGGAAAACACAAGAGAAAGAGTCAGTGGCGGGAGACTGACAAAATGGCAGCTCCTCTGCATGGTCACAGCTGCATACATCTGTGCCCTGGGCTGGAGAGGCCAGGGCTCTCCTCTCCTGGGACAGCTACAGGCATTACCTCTCGTGGAGGGCAGGTTTATCCCATCAGGGGAAGCCCTGGCTGGACAGAGGGCACCTATGTGTCATTTCTTGTGTGTCCCAGCTGTGCTTGGTGAGGGTACCCACTGTCCAGGACAAGGCTCAGGGCTACAAGCAGTGGGCTGAGGGCTGGAGATCCTGGCTGACACTCACTGCCTTCACTAGTGAGCGCACTCACCCGGATGAAATCAAGCTGACTTTCATTGCTGAGTGCCTCCAAAGAGCTCTGCATCTCCTTAAGCCTCTGCAGGGCATCTGATGTCTGCTTGACCTGGGACTCAATGGAGGTGAGGAGCTGGGCTGCCTTCCCCTCGATGCTCTCCAGGAAGGTGGCCTTCTCCTCATCGATGTACTTGTGCAGCTCCTGGAACTCCTTCCGGATCACCCATTTGAAGACATCCGCCTCGTTCTGCAGGAAGACAGCAAGTGGGTGTGCAGGTCTGCCTCACACCATCCTCTTCGCCCATTTTTTAGTTTCAGAGGGGCCACCAGCAATGTCAGTGTGTCACACCAAGCTGCCCTCCACTGGTTTTCCAAATGGAAGTGCAGCTCTGTACAGCAGGCTAGATGATACCTCATCCTGCTGTCCACAGCAGCTCACCACCACAGTACCCCTGTCTTACACCTCTCCTCTCACAGATTTTGATTTCCTGATGTCCCAGCCAACTTTGTCAGGGCCTTGAAGGAGCTCTTGGGCGCCTGTGCTCCCAGGGAACAACCTGCGTCCTGGGCTAAGGGGAGAAAGTGCAGCTCCACTTTCATTTGGGTTGAGCCCTTCTAAGGAGCCCCACTGGGAAGTTTTAGCCTCAGAAGGGATGCCAGGAGGTCCCTTGGAGACATCTACTCCGTGGGAAATGGGGACACTAAATCAGGCATAAACTTGATGTGAAACCAGCGGCACTGCTCTGACTGGCAAGGCTGCTCCAAGTGGGGTCCTTTTCATCTCTTATCTCCCCACCTCCAAGGACATTCGGTCAAACCAGCTCTGACTGCTGCTCCCGCCAGGACGCTTGGAGAGGTTTACATCACCCCTTCCGAAAACAAGGCTGTGCCACCCAAGAGGGGTACGTCACCCTTCCCGAAAACAAGTCTATATTTAAGCCCCGAGTTGTGTGGAGAACACGAACCTCAGGGAACGGCGTGGAAGATAAGCCCTGTCTGCTATCCCAGGGAAGGGAGAAGAGCAGGAGAGGAGTGTGGGGGTGAGCTGGGGAGAACCAGGCAGAGGTTACTCCAGAGGCTATGTAGGACACAAAGGACTCGGGGACATGTGCTCCCTTGGCATGTGGCACTCACTGCGATGCGGCTTTTGTTGTTGATGAGCTTGCTGAAGTGTTCATCCAGGTTTCTCTTGTACTGGTGGACATCGGTCAGCAGCACAGACAGCTCCTCCTGAAAAGACAGCACCTCTGTAGGAGGGACCTCTGTGGCAGCTTCTTTGGTCGCAAGCAGTGCTTGTCAGCCCCCCCAAGGAGCACATGGCCTTCAGAAGCCATGTTCTCCTAAGATTTCTCTGCACTTTTCGGGGCCTTGCCCATCCTGCTGATCTTTGGTCTCTCGATCTAGAAGATTTGGGGTTGCTAGAGGCAGGAGAGTGCTCAGAGCATGGCCCTGATCTGGATGCTGATGACCAAGTACTCTTGCCAGGAGCACCCATTCCAGACCCTCTGTATTTCACACCCCATGGCAGTTCTGCACCGGGCAAGTGGGTGGCAAGTGAGTGGCGAGCAGCCACAAGCCAGCACCAGGCCAACAGCACCCTCCTAGCACTGGTGTTGGGAGCCTGGCCAGGACAGGAGTGTTTCTGATGCCTCCTGCTCTTATCTCCCTGGTGCCAGGCACAGAGGGGATGGGTGGCCCTGGGCTTTTCCATTCCTGGGACTTTCATGTGATGCTGGGCAGGTGATGCCAGGTGTTTACTCTACCTGGCTGGGGCTGCTGTTTACCCTGCCTCCCTGCTCTCCTGTGGCACCTTGCCTCAGCCCTTATCTCCCACTCTTTTTGATGGTATTTGGAAAGAGTCTTGAAAGTCCCCACTGACATTCCCTGACCCCTGGCTCTTGCCACCACAGTGTAGTCACTGAAACTGTGAGTCCTCTCAACTGGGGACACGCTCAGCCTGAGAAATAGCCGCCCCCCAGCCCTGCCCCACATCTGGCTGTGCTATGGGACCGTGCTTCTCACACTGGCATTGTTTCCAGCTTGTCCCTTGAAGGAAAGGGGACATTTGGTCAGCAAGCACTGCAGGTGCCCTAATCCCCACCCCAGGAGCTCTGGCCAGCTCTGCCCGCCAACCTTCATCCGGCAGTATGCGGTAGAGATGGGGGTGATCTTGTGCTGGCGGTGGTTGCCAATGGTGCCACACAGCCCGCAGATCACCTCTTGGTCAGCCTCGCAGAAGAGGCTGAGGGGGTTGTGGTGTGTTGGGCAGGACTCCGGGGTGGGCTCTGCCTCGCCCCGGCTCTGCAGTGCCTCGATGACACGGGCCAGCGTGACGTTGGGGGGTGAGGCGCTGCAGTCCACTGTTTGGCGGCACACGGGGCACAGGAACTGCCCGTTCAGCTCTCTGGAGAGTGATGCCACGCAGGACTTGCAGTATGAATGCCCACACTGCAGCATCAGGGGCTCCTTGAAGACCTCAAAGCAGATGGGACAGAGTAGCTGGTCCTCCAGCTCATCGATGCTCATCCTCCGAGCCATCCTGCCACCCTCCCACACAGCAGCACAGACCTGGGCTGGGAAACACGGCTGGGAGATCCGCCCTGTTCCAAGAGCAAGGTAAGCAGAGATGAGCAAAGACGGAGCTCAGCACGTGGGGAAAGTGAAAGAGTCCACCCACCCAGAAGCACCACAGACAGCTGCAAACTCATCATTAGGCTCCACGCAAAGTCTGAGATGCTTATTTTAACCTGCAATGGGTTTGGGCTCTTGAGATGTGAGATCACACATGGCCTTGCCTCTGGATCTGCCTAAGGTATCAGAAGTCACCACCAAGCTGTTCCCATGTGGGACCTTTGCCTGGCAGCCCACTTCAGGGGAGACCTGCCTGTGTGCCAGGGCTGGGGACAAAGAGGGATTTTCTGCTGAAAAATTCCAGTACTGACCCTGGCCTGTGTGAATTCCTACAGATCTCTTTGGGTTTATCATCTCAGTCCATGGACATTCTCAGGACTGGCATTAGCTCAAGTGATGTATCTAAGCAAAAGCAGAAGGAAATCATAAAAAGTACGTCTATCTAGGAGACAGGGACAACGCTCACACAGCAAACACTGGATTTGACTGACAGGAGGGCTGAGAAGCTGAGACACAGCATGCAGGGATGCGACTGCAGCTCACCCCCTTGAAACGCAGTGGTCCCCACAGCACTCCACGCTCTGGGCTAGCACTCCCAAGAGACATGAGCCCAAATCCCAGCCTCTCCTGCCAGCCCCAGGGCTGCATGTGGCCAGCGTATTTAAGAACTCTAAGGTTTGTGCAGCATTGCTCTCCCCTGCTGTTTCTAGCCCTGTGGGATATAACTGCTGAGATCCCGGGTGAGTCAAACACATGACCTGAAGTTTGACTTCAGGTCAGAAAATAAACCTGAAGTCAAAGACATGACCTGCAGTCAAAGAAAATAAACCTGAAGTCAGAGACTCAGTAAAGGGAAAGTCAGAGACAGGGAAAGGGAAGGCTGTGACCTGAGCTCAGTTTTTATCGTACACTGCTATAGGAGCTTGGTGAATCAAGGAAAGCATGAGTGTCAGCCTGTGGCTCATCAGACACCGCAGGACCCATACAGGGGAACCAGCTTCAGCTGCTCCCTCTGCTTACCCAGAAACACCTCCCAGAGACCCACATAACAGCCTCCCCTCCTGCTTGCCACACAACTCACACGCTTCACAGCTTCCTCCTGGCACCGGCTCAGACTCTGCTTGTCCCAGCACACCAAACCCAACGGATGTCACTCGGCTTCTCTCAATCAAGCTGAAGATTTTGACCTGGCTGGAGAAGTGGATGAGGCAGGCGGTGGGACCAGCAACCCCTCGGCAGGGCAGGGAGCTGAGCCGCCTCCCTCCTGCAGCCTCAGCCCCGCTGGGGTTGTCCCTGCCTGCCAGGGGGAGGCCAGGCAGGCTCTTGACCACCTCTCCTGCTCTCAGGACACGTCACACCGCGTGAAGGGCTGCCCACCGCCCGACAGGCAGGTAGCAGGTACGGGCACACACCTCACATGACCACATGGGCGGGAGCTGGTGTTTGCATCTCAGCAGTCAGCGTCTGCAAGTCCTGCTGGGGCTTCACTCATCTGCGCTGCCCGGGACAGCAGACACTTTTTCGCCAAAATGCTTTATTAACTAAAGCTCTTTTTTGGTTGAAACTTTTGTTGTTGTTGTTGCTTGGGGAAAACCTTTCATTCTTTTAGAAAAGACCTGAAGGAGACCCAAAGTGTTGTTCCTCCAGTGTCAGGCAAGGCATGCACCTGTTTTTGTCTGACTGCAAAAAATGATTCCTCATATCGTTACTCTTCGTTCACGGATGCGTTTGGCTTACGGCCACCCCGGTGGCCTCCCTCTCAGCACTGCCCAGAGCTAGCCCGGGGTGGCCTCCCTCTCAGCACTGCCCAGAGCTAGCCGGGGATGACAAAGACTTCCAGGCCAGGACCCAGCTTTGGGGCAGCCCTCCAGAGGTCACGGGGTGGGGGATGCAGGGACAGAAGGTCAAGAATTAGCCGGGGGCTCCCCCCTCTGCCTTACGCTGAGGACACTGGATCTCTGTGCCACAGGAAAGCAGGAGGGTGCAGCAGCCGCTCCCCGGCGCGGCCTGGCGGGCTGCCCCCCCGGGATGGGCCTTTCCTGCCGCCACGGCAGCACCAGAGCCGGGCTCCCCCGGGCGCGGGCCCAGGGCCCGTGGCTGCAGCGCTAGGGGTGCTACCGGCGCCCCGGGGGCAGAACGCGGCCCCGGCCCGCGAGCGGCTCCGGCCGCTGCGACCGCCCGTCCAGCCCAGCCCCCCCCCGGGAAGCGGCGCCGAGGGGCAGGCCGCTGCCGCCGGGGCCCCCCCCGCGCTCCCAGGGTGCCCCGCGGCGCGCCGCGCCGCCCCCATCGCCCATTGGCCCAGAGGCGCCGCCGTGCGGCCCTGCAGCCCGTGTCGGGCTGGGCCGCTGCTCGGAGCGTGACTGGCTGGAGGCGGCGTGCGGCGGCCGTGATTGGCCAGGGCGGCGGGGGCGGGCCGAGGCGCGGCGGGACACGGCGGGGCCCGGCGTGGGGGTTCGGCGGGGCCATGGTCGCGGCTCCCTTGCAGGCTTGGGCGCGGGGCCTGCGGGACCTGACCGGCGATGGGGGGGTGCGCAAGGCGGAGCTGCGCCCCGGCAGCGGGCCGGCCGTGCCCCCGGCTGCCTCCGCCGCAGGTATGGCCGGGGTTAGGGGTCTGTTGTGGCGGCCAGGGCCGGTGCTGCCGGGGCCCTAGCTGGGCAGCGCCCTGGCACGGGGCCTGGCCTGGCTCCCACAGCTGCCCCGGCGCTGGCTGCCCGCTGCTGCCGGCCGCCGGGCGGGCGCTCCATCGTGCAGGCCTGTGAGCTGGCAGCACCGAGCTGTAACGTCCCCTGCCCTGTGGGGACGCACCTGTGGGCTCCGTTGGCCGTCCCCTGAGCAGCTGGCTTTGTAAAGGGCAGTCGTTACATTTAATCTGTGGTTAGCAGGACTAAGAAAACCTAAACTCTTTGGAAGCATAGACTGAAGTCCGGATCTCGTGCTCACTTCTGCCATTTACATCTTGGTGTGAGGTGCTTGCTTTGGGCTGTGTGGCTGGGCCTGAAGTGTGCTGGGGGAGGTGGAGAGGACAGAACCTGCTGTAAGAGGTGAACTGAGTGTCTAATGTTGAGGCGCTTGTGGCTGGCAACTCTTAAGTGCTTTGGACTTCAGCCTGAGATCAGAACAAGAACTTGAAAGTGCTTATATTATACAGTAGTATGTCTTTCTGTTTCAGAGACTCTCTGCTTTCCTTATCAGTATTTTAGCACTTGGGATACTCTGTTTAACTTCTTGTGACTGACAGATTAAATGAAAGGGCATCTTGACCTTGAGAAAAAAAGGATTTCCAGGGCCCACCTGTGCTCACAGTACAGAAAACTTTGAAGCTGAAAGTGGTTCCTGAAGTGCAGCAGTCTGGTGCTGTGTGGAGTCAGTTAATGTGCGTTTTCTAGCAGAGTGAGAACTGGAGTTAGCATACAGCCCTCGGGAGAGTGGCAGAGTTGGAGGGGTACATTTTCCCCTTTGTTTCTCTTTCCAGGGCTCCAGCTTTGGTTAGGAAAGGCTTTGTTACATATTTCTGCAGATAACTGGGGCTTTTTAATTTCTACAGCTGAAGTTTCCAATTCTTAAAAACACAAAATCGTATCTCTTTATTAGATAGGGATCAAGGCTGTGAAGCAGTTGCTTTATCTGGTGATGTTAAAATGCAGTCAGCACCACTTGGCTACTTGGTCCAGGTTTTAGATGTGAAATACAGGGGTGGTTTGTGCTGCCTTTTCTGTTCTACAGCAGAAGGAAAAAAAAAAAGCAGGATAAAAGTGTGGCATTGCAAAACCAGCTCACAGTGTACTCCTGATGGTGCTGTTACTGGACATGAAATCCAACTCTTACTTTTCTTTTCTCCCCATTCCTTGCTTTGGGCTGCACAGTGAAGTACTCCGGGTACCTGGAACACCGGGATGTCCCCTTCTGCACAAACGGCTACGACAGGTCTCCTGGGCTGATGAAACTTGGAAAAGGTAGGTTTTGGCCAAAAAACTTGTCCCAGGGCTCAGGGTTGTAAAGACCATCTGTTTACTGTGTGTGGTCCCACAGCAGGCTGCCTTTATAATCCGTGACAGGGGGCAGTGGACCATTGTAGTTTGAGATATGAGCTACCAAAGAATTTTTCCTCCAGGCCTTGGGAGAAATTGTTGTTTGGTGTCTGAGGGGGTTTCCATGTTTGCTAGTCTTACGACCTTCCATATTTTGTTGCGACAGACATTACGTTGCGGGGCCTGGAAATTGGCCTGCTGACAATGAAGAAGGGAGAGGTGGCAAGATTTGTCTTCACACCAGATTATGCTTACGGGTGCCAGGGCTGTCCTCCTCTCATTCCTCCAAATGCCACGGTCATGTTCGAAGTGGAGGTGCTGGACTTCCTAGATTCGGATGAATCTGACAGATTCTTTGAGTTGACTGCTGTGAGTTGCCTTAAGAAGGTTTGAGACCTAAATCTGGATGCTAAACCTTTGTTGTCTTTCCTTCCCGTTCCTGTGGGTCACACATTATGTATGTTTAGCCTAATGCAGTTATCCGGAGCCTGGGCTGCTAGCTCTGCTCTGATGCAAACACATGCCCTTTAATGCTGGCCCTGCATGCCTTGCGCTGTTTGCGCTCCCGTGTAGAGGGAGAAGGTGGGTGCTGCCTTTGTTTGCTCCTGTGTGCTGGAGCCACTGGACCGACTTCCATTTATTTTTAGCTGTACAAGAAACCTTACGGTTTCACTAGAGGGCACCAGCTTCCAGGGATTTCTCTGAAAGAACAGTAATGAGCTGTCTGTAAAAATCCTGTTCAGGCTGCAGCGTCCAAGTGCCCCTCCAGCCCCCACCCTTTGTCTCTGCTTCTTGGCTGCTTTCCCAAGTGCTCCTTCACTGTTCACTTTCCTCCTTGGTGAGTTACGCTGTTATTGTTAATCCCCCCTTTTCATGTAAAGGGCTTTGGGCTGTGGTTGTGGGTCAGTGAGTGGGGCACAGGCAGCAGCAGTGGGGGGGGAGGCCCTCCTTATTCCCTCCTGCTGCTGCACAGGCTGTTCTTTCCACACGTAGCCCTGTGAGCAAACCACACTTGTTGCAAGAGAGCTTACTCCCCTTCTTGCCGCTGGCCTGCCCCTTCTGGGTAACTGACTTCACTCTGTGAGCTGGTTCAAACTTGCAAACCCAAGACAAAACCCGTTCCTTGATTTTTATCTTTTTTTATTATTGTCAGGTTTTTTGTTTTGCTGGTTGGTGTCTCATGGGTATCAGGCTGGTCCCAGAGCTGCCCTGATGCAGCCACCCTGGGTAATGCCAAAAGCTGTTAGAGCAACGGAGCTTTCAAGCAGCTTCACCTTTTGTGTCAGCAGTAGCGTTTGTGTTAACTCTGCTCTGTGCTAAGCAGGTGAGAGAGTTGGGCAGGATTTAACAACACATTCCTGTTTTTTTCAGCTCCCCTGAAGTCCTTGTGGTCCCAGTGAGCTTTCTGACCTAGTTAGCAGCACTCTTCACCAGGAGTTACCAGCACAAGAACAGTGGCATGTTTCAGCCTGGCCAAGGGAAATGCCACGTGGTGGTGGCCTGGGTGGACACTGCAGGGGCCTTGGCAATGGCCTGGCTCCTTCCCTGTGAATAGAAGGGGACTGTGCAGGACTGTCCTGTCTGAGCTCTCTGCTTGTTTTCTTTTGTTTGAGCTGAAATTCAGGTGTTTCTTTATACAGGAGCAGCAGGATACGTTTCCGCTACAAAAGGTGTTGAAAGTGGCAGACACGGAGAGAGAGTTTGGCAACTACCTCTACCGTAAGCAGCACTTTGAGAGTGCCAAAGACAGATACAAAAGGGTATGACACCAGAAAAAAATGTGGTTTTCATTGTGAAAAACTGTGAAAGTAGTGGTTATTAAGTGCTAGCTCACCATAATAAGTACAATTTAGAGATCAAATAACTTCATCACATTGTCCAGGCATAGTCTGTTATTTATGAACAGATCTTGGACACCTGCTTTCGTGTGAGCAGCAGCGGTACATGAAGGAGAAGGGTTGGCAGAAATAGGCAGAACCCTGTTCCTTCAGGCTTGCTCCCTGTGGGCTCTGTCTGAGATGGAAGGGTACATCTCAGCAGCTGTGTAAGCCCTGAGCAGTTTGCGTGGCTGACTGCTGAGCTGGAGCCTTTCAGATCAGCTTTTGCTGGGAGACATTATAATGCAGCATAGCCTTGTATTGCAGTAGTGTGCTGATTAATGCTTTGAGAAAGAATCTGTAATCCCTTTGGTCTGGAAACAGGTATCCCTGGCACACTGGGCACTCTAACTTTATTTTTAGCCTTCCAGTTGGGAATCTCAGAATAGCTGAGGTTGGTAGGAACCTCTGAAGGTTGTCCAGTCCAGCCCCCTGCTGAAGGAAGGTCAGCCACAGAGGGACGTTGCCCAGGACTGTGTCCATTCAGGTTCTGAATATCTCCAAGGATAGAGACTCCACAGTCTCTCCAGGCAGGGAAATACTCAGTTTTTCCCAAACTGGAATGCATCTGCCTGTGTTTTGGGGTTAGTGTGGTTTTGTGAGATTTTTTTCCTCTCCCCATTCAGAGTTGCTTTTTCTTAATATTTTTGTAACAAAAGTAATTTAAATTGCCTTTCTCCCTGTAAGATTTCTCTTCCTTAAAATCTGAGTCCTGAGTGTACGGGTTTTTTTCCCAGTTGCTTTCAAGTTTCCTGATACGTTCCTAAACCTGTATGTAGTCTTATGGTTGAGCTGGCTAGTCATGCTGGTAATGCATGTATATTTATATAATTAATATAATGCATGCAGTATATTTAGAATTTTGATTATTATTTTTAACTGATCTAGGTGAACAGAAGCATGGGTGTAGCTGTCTGATGAGACTGATTTCTCACTTGCTATAACAGATTTGTTTCGCACTAGTTCTTTTTCCCTGTCTGCTCAGGCATTCTCCATCCTTGGTCGCAGCCCTTCCAGTGAGGCAGAGCAGTGTCAGATCGATGCTTCCAGGTTGCTGGTGCTCCTGAATCTCTCACTTACTTACCTGAAACTAGAACGTCCTGCCCAAGCTTTGGCATATGGGGAAAAGGCCTTGGAAATTGATCGAAGAAACGCCAAAGCGCTGTTCAGGTGTGGCCAGGTGGGCAAAAATTAATTCCTTTGGTAGTCACATCAAGGAATACCCCAGCCTGACTGACTGTGGAGGGAACCTTCATTGAACTGAGGAGAACCACTGAAGTCTGGGCCAGGCCTCCTAAACTGCTGTGGCAGTCAAGGGAGTTCATCTGCATCTGACCTTTTGGAAAATCTGGCGCTCTCTAAATCTGTCACACAGATTTTTTTCATGGGGGATTCCTGAGCTACCTGGATCTGTCTCAGAAATGTTTGTAGTTGCACATGTTTGAGTCCTGAAGAATGACAGTGATTCTATATTTATGTTGCAACACATCTGTCTTCTTTCATCGGCAGGCTTGTCTCTGCATGACAGAATACGAAAAAGCCCGGGATTTCCTGGTCAGAGCTCAGCGTATACAGCCATTTAACCATGATATTAACAATGAGCTGAAGAAGTTGGCAAGGTGAGAGAACTCCTTTCTATCCCTGTGGAAGAGAGCGTGCTTAGACAGGCTGGAACACCCACTCAAAAAATATTTAAAATGTGTTTGGTTTTTTTTTTTTTAAAAAAAAAAAACAAAACAAAATACAAAACTATTGGGTTAGCAAGTGACTTGGGAAAATGAGTGTGGAGACAGCTGACTCAAAGACTTTGCAGAAGCAGTGGTTACAGGTGATAGGTGAGAAGCTGAGAGCACCCCCTGTACAGTTTCTCTGGGGGGATGTGTGTGTTATGCTCCTTGTGAGTAGGTAGGTCAGGACAGGGAGATAGGGGCTGCTGAAATACCTCAAAACCAATGAAATGCAGTAGGCTAGCACTCAATCTGGTGATGTTCTGGTTTAATAAGTATGGTTTTCGTTCCTTTTAAAATGCATGGGTGAATTGCAGCAGCTCTTCTGCACTGCAAGTGCTTCAGTGTACAATGCTACAAATACTAATGTTCATTAAAAGGGAATTTCTTGCTGTCTTGGAGGTAGCAAGTGAGCAATCCTGAAGGCAAACTTTCCCTTTGCCTGCAGGCTGCGTACAGCACAATCCTGCCAGCTTTAGTCATGCCCTAGCCACACCAAAACATGACGAATGCTGTCTCTGCCCTCATTCTGGTCTTCCCTTTGAAACTGGCAAAAGCACCAGCTGGTTCCCAAAAGTGTGTGCTGTACTTCTGGCACTGTTCACAGACACAGAAGGCAATGCAGTCCCCAGCTTCAGAGATCACAAAGCAGCCCTTGAATATGAACCCTCTTCTTTTGTGTGTTGCTGCTAGGCATTTGCAAAAAGGTTTGTAGGCAGCAGTAACACCTCATTAGAGTAGTTGGTGCAGCTGGAAAAGCCAGTTTCGTGGCCTGAGTGCCCTTCACCAGGTAGCGTTTTGGGAGAGGGCTGTCCTTTCCCATCGGTGCCCTATGTATCCACATCATCTTTAAGTCTGTGGTAACACCAAGTCTTCAAACTTGCTGTTTTCTCTGAAGTACAAAGAACCTGAAGGCAATATTAGCTGCTGGTCTGGAAAGCTGAAATAAACCACTTCTATTCATCTTGATCTGCCTCTGGGTACATAGCTACCAAATTGCCAGGTGAGCGCAAGCATTTATAAAATAGATCTGGGTGGCTGGTTAGCTACTCTTGGAGGCTTGGTATGTGGGTAGTATCAAAGCCCAGTAGTAGAGTGCTAGAAGTCCTGATTCTAGAAGCCTCATGTGTTCCCTTAGACTTGTTTGAGATATGTTGGCAGGTGAAAGAGAAATCTTCCTAATAATGTTGAGGTTGTGCTGCCAGGAAGCAACAAGGCATCCTGCCTTCGGGGAAGCAGTGGGCAGGCTCGTTGGCTCTGACTCTGGAGACAGCAGTGTGTACAGCTAACGTGTGTCAGTAAGCTGACTATGCATTAAACCACTGTTGTCTTGGGGTTTGCTGCTTCAGTGCCAGTTAAAATTGGTGTATTTTTTGTTCTTACTGTGACAAAGAGTGGAATTAGAATAAAATAGATGAAGACAATATTATCAGGTGTTGTTAATTTTGCCATACCTCAGTCTAGATCCTGTAATGTTGCCAAACTTCCTTGCCTGAGAAAACTCATAATGTGATCTGGCAAATGCTTCAGAAACAGAATATGAATCAAAATCTTGTTCTCAGAGGCTTTTCACTTCCTTACTGAGCACATTTATACTTTGCAAAAAGAAATGTGTGTTAATCAACAGCTACCTTTTGCTGTCTAAAACAAAACTTCAGAAAGCATCTGTTTAACAGCTGAACCAGGTTCTTGGCAGAATTCACTTCACTGGAGAAAAAAACGGGCAGAATCTAGGGTGAGGATTTTGTGGAACGAACATCTGGTACCAGCTGTAGTTAGTGGTCTTTGTGCAAATTCTGCTGCTGGATTTGGCAGTTCTGTTGGAAGGCTTGATTTTGCATCAAATCCAGAGCAAAATGGGGTTGTTCTGGTATCTGGTATGGATCTGCGCCTCCAAGTGAGTGGCTCTTGGATTTCTTCCTGTGGGAGGCATGACAGCATGCCATCCACAATCTGGGTGGGCATCCCTGATCTACTCGGTGTAGACAGTTGCAGCAACATCTGTCTGAGACTTAACAGAAGAGACTTGCTGTGCTGGGATTTCATTGAACTTAACGCTTTGAGGTTCTGGACACAGGGGTGCTGATGGTAGGGGCTGAGAGGGCATTAGCCATCATCACACTTGTGCTATTTCTGGTGTGTTGCCTGAAAACCTTGGGTTTGACCTTATATGGTAGCAGATGCAGGAAAGCTGGCCGTGTGGGCAGCCATTGATCCCTGGGCTGGTGCCCAAACTGAGTCACCCTCCGGCTCAGGGATTCCTCACCAGTGAGACCTCTATGCTGGTGAGGTGAGAACACAGGTGCGGAGGATGCTGTGTTTGCAGAAGCAGCCATTAAAATGGGAAGCTTTTGCCATGCAAAAGGCAGGGAATGTGATGCTGGCAGGGAAGTGAGAATGGAGGAGGAAACATCTGCCCTGTCATCCACTTAGTCCAGACACAAATCCTGGCTGCCTTCCACCCATCCTCTGCCCAGATTCTGTGTCAATGGAAGATATCCTGGAGTAGGTCACTTGGATGATGTCTCCTGCTGGGTGCTGAAGGAGCTCACACAAGAAGCGGCACAAACGAGGAGACATGAAACTAGGCCACAGGATACAGGTGGGGTTCCTCTGCGTTGTCACACGCTTGCGAAACTGGTGTAGAAAGTATCTGGCTACCAAAAGTCAAATAGTACTTAGCTAATAGTAACCAGCAAAGCAGAGACCCAAGGTGTGGAGGTGAGGCACAGTGTTTCCAGCTCTCCTTTCCTGACATGGTAGAGAGAAGGGCTTGGAGGAGCTGCGTCTTTGCTACCAGAACACTCTTACATTAGGTTAATTTGTTTGTATAGAAAAAATAATACATGTTTTCTGGTCATGGCATGGCTGGCTGGGTGGGCAGTCTGCAGCCTGTGATGCCATGCCGTGCTCTACTTTGCAGCTGCTACAAGAACTACATGGAAAAGGAGAAACAAATGTGCTGCCGAATGTTCACTCCTCTCAGTTCTTCTGACTGACTGGAAATAAAGGTAATCAAGTTGTGAAATAGGCTGAGGTTTCACAAAACCTCTGTCTTGTCTGAACTGTTTTCAGGTGGGGAGCCTGCTTCTCTTGTGCATGAGAGGATTTTGGAGGCAAAATGTAAGGGTAATGGGAGTGTGGAGGAGAAGGGGCAGGATGGTGGGGTGAAATGCGGCTACATGATCAGCTTGGGGAATCCTTCCTGCGAGGCAAGCTGGTGTGGGACACGAACCTGAAACTGGCAGTGCTTGAGTAAGTTTGGTTTTGTTGTTTCCTGTGCTGCTCATCCCAGCTATTCCTTGTCAGAATGAGGGGGAGAAATAGCTGTGTAGTCTTGTTCCTCTGACAATTAAAAGAAACAAACAAAAAACATTGTTCCTGTCAAACTTTAAGAATTGGATTTCCTTCTCCTCCTCCCCTCCAGTGTTCCTGTCTGGAGCTGTTGGAATGCCTCGCTTCAGAAAAATCTAAATATTTTATTTCTGGTGTTGTTTTTTTTTTAATATTAAAAAATCTGTTTGTATAGAAAATTTCAAATAGATGTTTTGGACTCTTTAAAGCCTTAAATCTTCTAGCAAAATTGATGGGTTTATAAATGCACAAAGGCTCTTTGATCATTTCTTTTTTTGTCAAAACCTTTGGGGCGGGGGGGGGGTGGGGTGGGGGGGTGGTGGGGAGTGTAAGGGGGAGTGGAAATCTTCACTGGTCTCTTGCCTCAGGGTAAACCCTGGGGAAAGAGCTGCGGAAATGACAGCAGCCTTCTGTCAGAAAGCATCACCAGCTCGGGGCTGTCAGTGTGCTGCCATTCTCTCTCATGCAATACCTCTTCTGCTTGTAGAAAATGCATATTGGCAGCCTTTCCATCAGCAGTGTGAGTGCAGGGTGCAGGTCTGGTATTTTAAGATCTTTTGTCTGAGCGTATTAGGAAGCTAAGGTAGTATTTGAAGAAGAGGTTTGACTGAACCGGCAGCTTCCTAAAGCAACACAACCCTCGTCTGGCTGGCCATGCCTTCCGGCTGTAGTCTGCACCCCTCTCTGAGGTCTGAGCTGGGCGTGTTGTTAAACTGCCTCAGAGTTAAATTCTTCTGCCCTGGGTTCAGGATGGGACTGATCACATCTGTTAGCAGGTACCTACCCCCAGGCCAGTAGCTGCGGAAGGGGATTAAGACAGACAAGTGTGTGCAGGAAATCTGTGACCCAGGACTTAGCAAGGAGGCTGTGATTCTCCACTTGTTGCATTTCAGAGACTTGCAGTTTGAAAGCCTGTAGGACTTGGGTCTCGTGTCTGGTAGCACGTAGCGGTGCCTGACCTGGGCAGCTTCTTGTGTTGGTCTGTGCAGCCCTGCTTTGTGGTGGGAACTCTGAATGAATGCGGTGGGTCACCAAACCACTGCTCCCCTGGTAGGGTTCTGCAGCCTCTTGTTTCCCAAAAAGCAACTTGCAAAGATGCCGATTTCCATGCAGTTGGTGTAATGGCACATAGCGATGTCAGTAAAACAGTGTCTTCAGTTAGTGGAGGCTGAAAAGTGCCAAGGGGAAGGGAAAAAGAAATCTCTGCTGGAGGCAAGCTTAAAGATTGAGCTGAACTGTCAGCCAGAGCTTCTCCACCGATTCCTACCGATACATGTGTACAGTGCTTTCCTGGAGTTCTCCTGCCTTACACAGCTGATTAACAGCTGTCACTCAAAAAGATTTCTAACCTTCTTTGAAGTTGATTTTGGTTACAGTATTAAAAATAAACTAAGTCTTCCAGACAAACATAAATCACTGAGACCTACAGAAGAATCTACTGTTAATTCATGGCATGAAAAACCCCTTGCTGGAGGAGGCTCTTGCAGGGCAGGGCCTTGTGCTAGCTGGAGGTTGGTTTGCTGCTGCATTGTGCTTAAACTTCATTACATATTCAGAGAGGAGCAAAGCAGTTCCAGCTGTCAGAGGCACTGCTACTTAGTCAGACTTGAGGCAGAACATTCTTTGGTGTTTTCTGACAGCTTTGCACAAGTTCAGTTGAGGGCACAAACTGTGCTCGGTCAGTCTGGCAGGCCTGCTTCATCCTTTCTGTCTCAGGCACCGAGTGAGTAGGTGGCCTGTGAGTGCTGCCTGTAGCTCATGTTTAATGATCCAGTGGAATCACAACAGTTACGGAAGACTTTCCTATGTACTAGCTGGCAGGTGCTTGTTAGGCACTGACCTGACCTGTTGTCCAGTTTACGAGCTAAATGACTTGGAGCTGTAGTTGTGGCATTTTCTCCTTCCTGAAACACTGCTGCATCCATCCCCCTGCTTCAGAGCTTCCCAGGTGGGTTTGCTGTACCTTTTGGTGCGTTCTGCAGCAGCTGCTTTGTTACAGGGTGAAATGCTTAATTTCTCTGTACTTGCATAGGCCAGGGCTATGTTCTGTGTTTTGTGTAATGACACTCAAACCCAGACACACTTGAGTATCTCCATTCTGCTTGCTATTTCTGAATCCCTCTCACTGTCGAGTCCAGTCCCTCTAGTTGCCACAAAGGTTGTCTTGCTTGGAACATACTTTCTTCCTTTTTTAATGGAGTTTCAGGTCAGAATAAATCTTCTCTTTGGTGAAATGCAAGGCCACTTGTGATGCTTCCCGGAGGAATTCAGAAATACTCAAGAGGGAGAAACAGAAGCACAAAAACTTTCTTAAATCCATCCTGCTGCAGTTCTTCGCAAATGCAGTGGCTTGGGTCTCATGCTTGCCCCTATTTGAATCTGGGTTATTTGCCTGCCTCTGTATGCTCTGTGCGGTGTGGATGTGTTGAGCCAGGTTACCTGGGATGTACGTAGCTGAAAGTAGTCCTCAGTGTCCCCTAAATTTCAGGATGGATGGGCTGAGGACCACTGGCTTATTGGAGCTTTTTGCTCTTTCTTGTTTGAAAGACCCAGCAGATAAAAAAAAAAAATAATGGAATTTCTTATCGTTATATTGCTGTGGTCCTTCATGAAAAAGATCTTAATCATGAAGATCGGGGACAAGTTCCCTAGAAATGTCTGGATTCTAGTAGAGGGTCCTTGGTGATAGTTTCATCCCAGAAAGATGTCTCTGAGGGGTTTTTTAATTTATTTTTTTTTATTATGGATGGGCCAAAGTTGAAAGCTTGGCTCTAATGTGTATCTCAGTTCAATACACAGGAGAAGTGGTCTTATAGTTGAGAGCACACAGAGAAGTGTTCCAGTGAAAACAAACAATGCTGAAATTATGGCAGGAAACTATGACTCTGAGGTCAAACTTGAGATTGCTACGAATAGCAGGGTCTAGCAATTCTGAAGCCATTAATTGGTGAGAATTGGCTGCAGAGCTGGGGCTGTGTCACCAGGTAGAAGTGATTATAACTGGGCTTAAAATCAACAGCAGTTGCCAGTTAAACTGACCTAATAAGCTGAAAGAGACTTGCAAATAAACTGAGAAGTATGTGCACAAAACAGTCAAAACTCCTGCCTTGGGAAGGCTCCCGATTTTGTGTAAACAGCAACTTGCTCCTTCCCCTCCTGCTCTCCCTTATTACTGAGGAGATCTAAAATGTGCCTCCTGCTGATACTATCCCTACCCACTGCGTAAAGCTGAACAACAGAGAACTGGCAATTTCACTTCTCCTTTAGAATATGCAAATTATTGTACCTCTGAGATGTACTGCGAAGGAAATTGTTAAATGTCTGCTTTATGCTGAGCACTGCTGGAGCGAGTGGGAAGGCTTGAAGGATGAGTTAATTAAGAATTCTCCTTGCTAAGCAAAGGAAGGAGAAAAGCTTTAATAAGGTGGTTGGGTGGGTTGTTTTTTTTTGTTTTCCCTCCAGCTCTCTCCTCATTGAGCACCTTTATTTTTTTCAGAGTTCTGCAGTTCCTGCCTGCAGTAGTACCTGTAATACCTCTCTAGAAGATTTGTGGGCTCTTGTCTCTTCTAGAAACTGTCAGTGGAGAAATGACTGCACCACCTGTGCTTAGGGGTGCCGTGCCACGCGTGCTTCCTGGTCAGGTGTACTGGACATGGGTCCCTGGTTTGAACACACTGGGAGTGGCTTTGCTCAGACCAGGAGGTCTGGCCTGGGATTAGAAGTGCAAAGATGGTGTGAAATGAAAAGGAGGGAGACCCATGCGGTATCGCAGTGCCCCTCCGTGCCCGTCCTCTGAGGCGCTGGTGAAGTGATGGTTCTCCAGCCTCATCAGAGGACTGCCCTGTGGCCCAGCCCAGGGCCATCCTCTCTGAGATGCCCTAAGTGCCTAAAGCCTGGGGTTCCCCTTTATGTCCTCAAGCATGAAGCTCCCTGGCGAGGTAGGAGTGGGTTCCTGGCTGTGTTTCTCCTCAAGCTCCTGTCTGCTTGCCTGAGGCCACTCAGCACACTTGCCCTGGAAAGGACAGGATGAGCCCCTAGTGAATAGCCCTGTGTGGGCTTTTATTTCTCAGAGCTTTTGCCAGCAGCTGGAAGACAAAATACGCTGCTGTTAGAAATCAGTAGAGAGTGAAAAAGATGCTGGGCTCTTTTCATTCCCACGATGGTACTTGGTTTATCATGCAGGTAGAGTTTAAAGAGAATGGTCTATGTGCAAGATCTGAATTTCTTTATGAAGAACGTTTTAGTTTTGCAGAGCATTCAGAGTTACTGGCTTTCACTTCTAGCAGCAAGGAGACACACAGTTATTTTAAGGTTTTCTCTGAAGTATCACTTGTTAAGGCTTCTTTCTCCATCCCTTGTGTGTCCGTTGTGATAAGCTATATGAAGTGTAAGTAAAAATGTTTTGTTACCTTGATGGGTAAAAAGGCAAATTGCATAAACCTGCACCCAAGTAGGTAGTGACCAAACTGATTTGTGGATGGGAGCCTGTTGCAAGTGACTGTCACCAAGATGCCTGTCACTGATACGCCTGGGATAAGGCTATAGCTTAGTTGTGCTGGTAGCTGAGGCGCACAAGTCCCCAGTGCTGCTCCTGGTCCTTGTGGCATTACAGACAGTGGTAAGAAGCTCTCCCTGGCCTCTTGCCAACCCAGGCAGAACTGGCATGCCTGGCTACCAGTCCTGCTGATCTGGGGTGCTCCAGGCTTTCTCTCTGAGCTAGCAGAAAAAAATGTGCTTATCCTATCTATTTCTCTTAGTCTTAAATCTTGGGATTTTAAAAGATCATGCTTTACACAGCATACAAAGGGCCCTTTTCCATATTTGCTGTTGTATACTTGCTCTTCTAGTTGGGTTCCTCGAAGGAATGTTGGCTATTCAGAGCTGTAACCATACCTATATGAAGAATCATGTATCCTCTTGGGCTTGGAGGACATTGCCACCTCTAAAGAGCAAAGGATGCTTTTCACTGCTTGCTTACTTCAGTGACGTCTGGTCCTGAGCCAACATGCTTAATGCTGTAAATCGCTGTGTGTGGGTGTGGGCCAGGTATGGCCTGGCTGGTGTACCCATGTGTCCCACTGACACCGGGGTCAGTGTCACTGAATGTGGGTGTCCCCATGTCTCACTGCTTCAGCATGGCACTGCGCTGAAGGCTCTGCTGCTGGGATGAGGCGTCGGAGCCTGTAGCAGCATGCACAGCAGAGGGGAGCTGGAGCACAGCAGAAGGTAACTTCAACATACAGTTGGGAAGAAAAAAAGAAACAAGATGATGGTGGTGCGAACATGCCCTGGTGGCTGATTTTTTTTTTTGGAGGGGGGGGATGGGGGGCGTGGGCATGGGGAAGTGGGCTTCCATGTTGTTTTTTTGTTGTTGTTATTCCACAGTCTCCATTTTTTTCAAATGAAACTGCAAACTTTTAATGACCTGATACCCTAGGCTTCAGGTGAGATGCTGTCCTGATTACAAGAGGGTACTGATCAAGGTCTTGAGACCTGCCAGCTTTTTGCTCCAGCAGGGTGAGAAGTGAAACACAAACTTTGGAAGAGTTTAAAATGCTCTTAACTGGGCATTGTAGTAGCTGTGATGATACAGGCAGCTGAGTTTAAATAAGTGCTAATGGCCTTAAAAGTGTTCGTTGTGGTTTTGGGAAATACTCTTGTGCTTGTGAGCTGCCGAGCATTATTGACCAAGTGCAGCCCCCTAATGCAGTGTCCTTTGCGTCAGCAGCGACACAGAGCAGCTGACAGGGGGTAGGGGGCTGCATCACTGCTTGAACAGCGCCAGGGCATTGATTGCTGTGTCTACAGCGTGGCAACAGCACTTTGCAAAAAGACAACATGTATGGTTGTCAGGAGCAAGAGGCACTAATGAGGTCTTCAGATTTGGGGAATGTTGCTTTCAGAAAGGCTTTTTGCTTAAGATGCAGGGAGTGTTTTGGCACTGCTGTGAGTTGGTTTGCAGAACTGCAGAGTTATTTCCAGTAAGGGTAGACATGACCTTCATGTGTGTCTCCCACTACCCACCCTGCTTTCAGGGACCTGTTGATTTGCCAGAATGCTGAGCATTATGGACATGAAAGTTATCTGAGCTCTTGAAGGACTGGGAGCTGCGCTAAGGATCAGTTTCAGCCCAGACTTGCTGGATGAAGTCCTTTGAGTCAGAAGTGTGTGTTGAAGAGTTCATCCCTTCTTTCGCCTTCCCATAATTGTCCCTCTTGTGAGACCTCTTGCTTTCTGGACAAGTTGGTTTGTTGCTTTGTCTGGATACTGTTTTAAGGCACTTTTTTTAGAAATGCTTGGGAAAGAGCTCTGCTTTCTGTTTTTCCTTTTTGTTTTAGGTATCCTTGCCCTATCATAGATCTGAGCAGACTTGACAGATCCTTCTTCCATCACCTCAGGTTCAGGACGGTAGTGCATGTCATCAGCATTCAGGGTCTTTGGTGTTGAGACTTGTTAAAGATCTCTGGAGAATTCATCCTGCCACTGAGCTGTCTAGCATACAGGCAGTGCTTGAAACTCGCTGTGGATCCTTTGCAGAGCTGAGGATCATGACAAATTGACTTGCAAAAAAAAAAAAAAAATCCTGAAAAAAACCCGCATAAGTACAGATCTTCAGATGGCAATGGAAGTTGCTATAGTGTGGTTATATAAATGAGGAGTAGCACATCTGCTTATTGCACCTTCATCTGGGAATCTGGACGTCTGGTGCAGCTGTGATGGGGTAGTTGGAGCCTGCTCAGTCCTTTAGACATGGGGAGTCTTGTGACTGTCTGTGTGCTTATGTGCTGCCATGGCCTGAAGATGGGCTTCACAGCCATCCTGGCCATAAAAGTGAGTCCACTTGAAGCACAAACTGCTGAACATCCCCAGACAATGTGTTGGAGAGAGAACGAGGGTATGGCTGACTGCAGAGTCACCTCCGTAGGTAGCAGATAAGTGGTACCCTAATTAGGTAATTTTCTGAAGGCATGGTGCACGCTCAGAGAAGGGCTCTCTGGGATGGTGATGTGTTATGTTCCCTCTAATAATTGTCCAGATAAAACCATGATAGCCTGGCGTTGTAAATAGCTGATTCTTCTCCTTGTATGAGGGTGGATTGCCCAGTACATCTTGTTATCAGCTAGCTGATAGCACCCTAGCTGTCACTGGACTTTCTTAGTGCCGTTCAGGAGAGCTGCAGCCTGTCAGTAAGCTCTCAGGAGGTCCACATGGTGCGTTTCAGAAGGAGCTTGTTCACTTCCCGGTAATGGTTTTTCTCCAGGCTGATATTCCAGAGTGGCTCTTCCTTTGGAACTTGACAGAGTTTGAGTGAAGAGCACTTCTTGGGCAATTGCCCTTCAAGGTTTTAGCTCCTTTGCTGATCTCTCCTCCAAATGTGTGCACATAACATCTACTTTTCCAGCACGCTTATGAGGAGCCATGGTGTAAAATGTGCTGTGTCCTTCTGACTACCAAATCAAAACTTCCCTTCCTTTCTTCTCCATGGTCAGTGAGAATCCTATTTAGCTGGGATCAGAAGTGTTGAAAAGAAGGCATTCTGCCTCCCGTAACAGACATGTGGAGGCTACATTTCACGGAACGTCCTTTAAAGGCACTTCTCTGAGCTGTAAAAGCCAAGCCAGCCTTCCAGGCTGCCCTCCGTGAAGCTGGTGACTTGATGAACTCGGCTCTCTTGAGCACCGCTCCTCTCACTGAGGGTTATCTGAGTGCTGCACTGTTGGAGCTGCCACTTCAAAGCATGGGTGTAATGAGGGCAGAACTTGCAGGAGCTACGCTTCAAGTACACGCTTCTTACTTTCCAGTTTCCTTGTGCTTTGACGAAAATTTCATCTGTTGTGTTTGGTGCCTATATGGGACTTCCCTGAAGCCCTGCAAGGGATAGAGGCAGGAAAGGGGGAGCTGGGGAAAAGGCAGCAACAGTTCTTTATGCAAGAAAGAAGCTTAAACAAATTTTAAAGCCTTAGTTAAACATTAACTGTTAATTATGGCTTTAATGCAGAGTAAAGGTGACTGTGATTATAAATGACCTGTGACCTGGCATGTTGCTTACTGTAAATTGATGATCGACTGCCTTGTCTTTCTGAAGCATGAATTAAAAGAGCTGGTACCAACAGACTTCTGTCTGAACTTCAAAGCAAGCGTGTGCCTTGCTGGTTTTTGTGGCTGAGTAGCTGCCAACCTGCTGTTAAGTGAAGGAAGCAAATACTGGAGCAAGTTCTGGTTGGAGCGCGCTGTTCTACGTGCAGGAGCAGCAAACGCTTTGAATGCGATCCAGCTCTCTGCGTCTTCAGGGCTGTGTGTTCCCCCCCTCCCCTTCTCTTTTGATTGTGTAGCCATTAGGTGGAAATGAAAGAGATGAACTGATCAAACACGCCTTGAAATGGCTTTAGGGTTTCAGTTTGAATATTTTTTTAATTAGCTCCATGTAAAGACTTTATTACTTCAAATAGCAGCCATGAAACTAGAAGACTCACAGTTTGATCCTTTGTTTTTATGGTGCACAAGAAGTCTCCGTAGCTGTAGGTTTCATGCCCAGCTAGACACCCCAAACCACAACTAACAGCCGGTGGAGACATCTTGTGATTATCTTTTAAGTGTGCCTATCAGCGACACGTAAAAGGAAGTGCTGTGTGAGGATAATATTAGACTGACAAGTAGCAGAGTGGAAGTCGGTTGCATTTTAGCAGGAGCAAAGATGCTTTTCTCTAGTAACATGTAGAACACTGTAGCCCATCAAGGATAATGATTTTTTTCCACTGTTGAAACCTTTCTTTCCTTGTCTTAGTTGCTAGAAATTTATGCTGTGAACTGGGGAAATGATTTTAACATTTCTATCTCTGATTAATTTTCAAAGAGAAGAGATCATCTGAAGTGTCCTCCAGTAGTTTTCCTTCTTTAGAAACTTCTTCTCCCCTTTCTCCTGGTCAGGGGAGACACTGGAAAGCACTGCCCGACTGAAGCTGACTGTGAATATCTTGTGTTACAATGAACCTTGTTAACCCCCGCTTTTGGAAGGTTTGGCAATAAAAGGTGGCCTGTTAAATGAGACTGTAACACGGGATTTCATGAGTCTGGATGACCAGGACAGTGACTGCACTGACTTGTTACCATGACTCCTAGTTTGTACTAGCCTAGAAGTCTTCAGTTGTGTGTTTCTGGCAATCTTGAAAGTTGCTTGACTGTTTTGTGCTTTTATTATCCCAAACTTTAAACTGGGGGCAGCCCCTGAGAGAGGCACATTGTTCTGGTTCAGACTCATAGTTTTCTGGCCGGGTGGCATTTGAGTCACGGGTTTTGTGTGGCTCTGAGCATACAGACCAACTAAAACCTGGCTTCTTCAGGGTCATTGGAGGAAGATGAGTAATCTGGTCGACCTCACAGCTAACCCTGTTCTGAGCAGGAGGTTGGACTAGAAACCTACTGATGTTCCTTGCGGCCCTAATTATCCTGTGATCCTGTGGTGCCTTTCAAGGATATATAATGAATGAGGTGTGGATTTTGAGCATCATGTGATGCTTCATCATCTCATCCTTTAGTCTGTAAAGCGTCTGCTTTTCTCACAATTACTGATTTTTTTTTTTTTTTTTTTTTTTGCTTTCTGGTTAGCAGTCTGTAAGCCAATACCCTCTAAGGAGCAGGCTTCCCCCTTTTGCTGCTAGTAATTTGATTTACATTTGCAGAGATTGCCACTGCAGCTGAGCCAGCTGAGCTAGCTGTAGTAGCTATCGCTGCGGAAAGAGTATCAGAGATTGGTTTGGGCTCCTGGTATTCTTGAGCTGAGAGAAGATAGGGCATCTTTTGAACGTACCTCCTTTGATCCTCAGAACTTCTGTAAGAGACAGATAATGGGTTATCTTGTGGAAAGGCTTCCAAGGATTTTTCTGGGGTTTGTTTTTTTTTTTTCCCTTCTCCCTGCTATTCATCCTATGGGTGATGGAGGGATGAGGCTGACTTTTCAGCAGTGTTTTGGTACCATCTGCACTCTGACAAATCAGGGAAATAACCCTCTGTATCAGTATTCCCCCGTGAGTATCTCAGAGATGCCAGCTGCAGCAACATTGTGAGCAGCAGGGTGTTGGAATATGGTGATGGGCATATCAGAAAGCAGCGTGAATGTGTGTGCTGAGTGCGTTCTGTCCCACGTGCTTAATGGCTTTGGGGACAAGAGAGATCCCCGCATCACAGTTGCGTGTACCACAGCTCCACTGCAGATCTTGCAGCATTAGACCAGCACTTGAAAACCAACTGACACAGCTCGGGAGGGCTGGGGAGGAGAAGGTGCTGGTTCTGTCTGTGGGTGGAGGGGCGGAGGGAAGGGTGGTTGGGAGAGGCACTGAAGGGGCAGGCCAGCTTTTAGCATCGAGGTCAGTGTGGCCATGTAGAGGTGGCGCAGGTGATCAAAGTCCTGATCAGTGACCCAGGGGGTTCCCCTTTGAAACACGGGGTCTGGGTGTGGGAGGAACAATACCACAACTCAGAAACAGTTCTGGTTTATATCCAGAGAAAACCCACCCTGTGCCTAGGTACCAGTTTCCTTCTAGTGAAGCTCTCATGACCCTCAAGAGGGGGAGGGATGGGGTGCAGGCCGCAGATGAAAGAGCCTTTGCTGGTACGGAATCTGCCACCTTCTCGGTGTGTGCCAGGGCTGCAAGACTGGTGAGGACCCAACTGCAAGTGAAGGGCGATGGGGCAGGGGGAACCGACAAAGAATAAGGTGCTGGGAGTACTTTGTGACGTATTGCCAGTGCCACAGCGGTGTGGCCAGGCCGCTGGTGGTCCTGCCCTGCAAACAGCCTGTGGGCAAGGGGGGAGGGTGGGAGTGGGTGAATACGGTGAGAAGCAATAGGAATGTCAGGTGAGGAGAACGGTGAGTCTTCTAGGAGATACAGGACTGTCTCCCAAAGGCCAAGGGTAAGTATCCAGGCACGAGGTTTCCCAGAACAGACTGGAAAAGCACAAGTGACGGGTAGCACGGATGACCCTGTACGGGATGGGAGGTGGCCTGAAGGGTGTTCTCAGGGTTTCTCTGAGGTGGACTTGCTAGTTTTGAGTTTGTCGCTTAATACTCGCTTTCCTCCAAGTCCTATGTGAGGAAATTTAATTAATTTTGTGGGGATTTCACTGCATCTGTTCCACTTGTGCTAATCCGCAGACATCTGGGTGTTTCTTTCAGGGCCACTGTAGGTGTGTGCTAGGAATGATTAACTGTTTAATGCTAAAATGGAATAATATGTATCCATTTTAATAAGGTGTGATCCCTGTGGGACGCTGACAGTGGTATTTTGTTATCCTAGGACCTTGCCAGCACATGAGCAGAGCAGTTCATGAGCAGAAAGGAGACCTACCTCTGGGCACATTGGAGATCTTGCCATCGCATCTGTGGTTTGGGAAAAGGGGCAAGAGTGCTCTCTTGTTTTGGGAGTGTGAAGTGGAGGTTCTGTGTCTATATGCAAGCTGATTTTCCTGAAGTTGGTTTTGTTTACTGTATTCTGAGGCTGTTTCCAGACAAACCAAGTCCTGCTGTAGGAGAGAGGAAGGTGTTCCCTCTCCCCGGCATGCTCTTTGAAGAAAACTCTTTCCTGACTTCCTACATCTTGCAGGTTCTGGGCTGCTTTTAGGGAATCTGTAAATGGGAGTAGGATGCCATGAAGTTTTGTATTGTTTATATGGGTTATTCTTTAAAAAATTGTTTGATATTTTTGTTCTGAGAAAAATAAACCAACCTGAGAACTAACTCTTGCAGGACTTGTGCCAACTTATTGTGCAGAAGTGATTAATGTCTCCCTTTCAGTGTAAGGAGCTGGAATTTGGAAATAGGGTCTGGTTTGTTGCTGTGTAGCTAGCTCCCTTCTTGGGTAACAGCATGTTGTGCTCTTTGTTTTGGCTGAATGTGCCTGTGAATGTTGATACTAAATTTCAAATTACTTGGGAATATCAACTTAATCCCTTACAAACATTGCTGACTCCCCTAGCTTTGATCAAGGTGGCTTCCTCTTGGAACAGAATCTGCTGTGTGTTCCCCACATGTCTCTGAACGTGCACCTTTGTGGCGTGGCTGAGATTTAATGCAAAATCAAATGCTTCTTGGTGACACGGTGGCAGATAAATGCAAAACTAGCAAGAAGCCATGGAGGAGGAGGGACCTGGTAACATCAAATTATGTTTTCACGGTATTTGTCCTGTCTGTGTTTGACTAGGATGGTTAATGTCTTCTAAACATGATTCAGTGCCTTGTTGTTGTCTTGCCGGGCAGGGAGGGTTGCCTGTGGTCACTGTGCAATCCAAGGCAGCCAATTGCCAGGAGAGAAATGTCTGAAGCGTTCTTGTTCTGCCAGCATCCTTCTGGCTTTTGGATTCCTTACTGCTACGCTCTGACAGTGTCTTAAAATAAAATGCCCTCTTGGTAGGAAGTCCCAAAGGGCTGGGGCTGAGGGTGTGGGGGTGTTAGGAAAGCTTTGGGTTGGCAGCACCTAGCAAGCACGCTTCTGGACCCTACTGCTTGTCTACTTGTTCTGGTCCTGTCTGCTTTTGGAGGAAGGATGATCTCTGAGAGGACATCAAATCCTGCTGTGCTGCTTAGCTTTAAGAGAGACCCAAAGAGTGCAGGGTTTGGGGTTTGTCATCTGTCCCATAAGAAGAATCCTCTGATCAGGTTTTTTTTCCAGAAGACTCAAGAGCCTTCCTGATGATCGGGAAAAAAAAAAAAAAAATGGAGTCACATGACACTAATTCTCTTAATCATACACTGCGATGCTTTGTCCTGATGAATAGCATGCATTGGTAACGCGCCCCTGGAAAGAAGCATTGCGTGGAAGGCTGTCGGTGAGACTTAAGTCAGCTGGGCCGGTAACCGGGATCACTCGCTCCGATTAAAAGATCACCAGCCTGGCTCTCGCTCGTCCAGCAGCTGGCTTCTTGGGCTCAGACTTCCACAGCCACTGTGGCCAGGGCTGCCCGCTGTCCTGCTGCAGGCAGCCTGCCCTGCTCGCCGTTGCCCTTTTCCAGGCAGGTATTAAGTGTCCCCCGTTCAGGGCGAGGGGAGGGGGGGTCTTGCCGAGTCCTGTTAGCTGTGTCGACACTAGATGGCAATGCCTGCCTCGGAATGCCTTGCCAAGGAAAGTGGTTCAGGGGGTTCTTTCTCATGGGCCTTAAGTCTGGTATTGGTGTTTTGCTGTACAGATTGTTCCATAACTTCGCTTGGGAGCTGATGCCTCTTCCCTACAAGACGTGGAGAACTTTGTGCTTCCTGGCTGTTGGGGTTAAGATGGGGCTGGAGACATAAACATGGCCGAGTTTTCCAGCAGGAGACAGCCGTGCCTTTCCTGAAGCTTCCTCGGCCTCGGCTCTGACGCAGGGTGCGCTGGCGTTTCTCGGGCAGCCTTTGGGTGCCTGGGTGGAGCGAGCACGGGCGGCTGGATCTGCACATGGATGCTTGGCGCATCTGTGCCCATCAACGACCTTGCAAAGGCAGGACCGTCTGCTCCCCAAACGGTGGGGACGAAAGTCATTGTGGAAATCCAAAATGTACAAACGAATGTCAGTGAGGTGGCTTGCTGTGGCACGGCAAGGAGCCCTGTGAGTCTCTGAAAGGTCTGCTCCTGTGGTCAGCTGCCCGTTGCCAGCAGTGCTCGCTGCGGGAGCCACGGCCACCCTGCCCTGAGCTGTCACCCAGCCCAGGCTGGTGACTTATATTTGACCTAGAGCCTGTCTCCAGGTCGAGGGCCAGTTTACTGCTCTATGAGAGACTTCCCATGGTTAACTAGACTTTGCTGAAGTGCATATTTCCATTTTTCTTTACCAAATAATAGCCAAAAATTACTTTCCTGATTTTGTTTTGGTTTGGGTTTTTTTAATATATATTAAAGGGAGAAATACAACTTTCAGCCTCTGGGCAAAACCAAAGATGTGTTTGGATCTTGACTTGGCATTAAAACAGAAATGCAAGTCCTTGAGCAAAACAGACAGAAAAATCTCTACAGAGAATCATGCTTTCTGATTGTTAATCAAAAAAATGCAGGCCTTTGAGAAGTTTGCTACTGGAATTTTTATTTTTGGCCAAAATGCTTCTTCTTCCCCACCCCACCCCCTTAAATAATTTGATAAACATCTTCAGTGTGTTCCCTGGAGAAACTGTTCCAAAGGTTGGTTACAGCTCAGAAGTGGTCTTGTATTTCCAGTTTGAGTTTATCAAATGTCAACTTGCAGCTCCTGAGCTTTGCCGAGCGTTTGCTAAATTAAAATATAATCTGATATCATATGATGTTTTCCTGGCATGGGTGTTTAACCAAAACCTGGCATGATGTATACCCTCAACCCATCGATTCAGTTCTTTGGGCTGCAAGACATGATTCACACTTGACATAGATAAACCTATAACCCCGGTGTGTCACCTGGGGGTCAGGTCTCCCAGCTTGTTGGCCCCCCAGCCCCACATGCTGGTGAGCCCCCAAGGGACATGATGAGGGCAACAAGACCGCACTTGGTGCCTGTGCCCGATGGTGGCAGCTGATGCAGAAACCCTGGAGAGCGTTGATGGGTCTTGATGCCCCCATGTTGTGGGCTGCGCTCTGCCGGGGGCGAGGGTAGGCTGAGATTGCTGGTGGGTAACCAAAGCATGTGGGAAGGCAGAGCTAAAGGGGTGAGGGGGTGTGGGTGTGGGCAGGAGGTGTCCAGGGCATGTGGGACCCCTTTGGTGGGGATGCTGGAAAATGCTCCAGGGTTTGGCACCTCCTGTAGGGTCTGAGCTCAGCCCTGGGGGCTGCTCACAAGTCTCTTCCCCTTGGCACTGGGTGTTGTGGTGGGAGATGCAGCGTCTGCCCCTCTAAGCCTTCATGTGACATATGGGGCAGCCGAGCCTGGGCTGGTCCCATCAGCTCAGCCTGGGTGGGTGGCTCAGCACCCTCCGGGAGCGATCCTGCTGATCCCTTGGCCAGGTGCTTGGGGGCTCCTGCCGCCTACCACATCCCCTCTGTGGGTGGCAGTGCCCTGGTGCAGACCAAAGGAGACCAAGTCACTGCAGGCAGGGACCAAGCACCCCTGTGGTGCTGGAGCCCATCGCCTCTGCCAGGCACCCACTGCCCCTGTGCAGGGACAGCCTGGGATGGGGACAGGGGACTTGCGTCTTTTCATTTCGATGGCTGGCTCTGAAAGCCAGCAGAGCAGAAACCCCTCGGTGCCGCCAGCTGCAGCCGAGCCCGACCGGGCACTGAACACGCCGGCTGTGGCGTGCTCTGCTCCCTGCCCCCTCGTTTGTGTTGGCACGGGCCGGCGAACGAAGCCAGTTTAATTGGCAGTTGTGTTTGTGGCCAGGGTGTTATGAAAAGGTTTTCTGTCTCCCTCTGTAAGTTACCCTGAATATGTTTTCACTCTTAATATAATATTCACTTCATTATTAGCTGAAAGAGGCTCTTTTCAGAGAGGTTCGTTCCCCGCCCCCCCCCCCCCCTTCTTCCAAAAATATATTAAACAACCCCTTCATGCAGTGCAGCGCTGAGGGCCGGGATTGTCTGCTGGAGGGGAAGTTGGAAACCCGACGGTAAATGGGATTTACACAGAAATTCCTTTCTTCCCCAGTGTGCTGGCGGCGCTGGCTGCAGCAGCCCAGCGGTGCCCAGCACTGCAGGTGATGGAGGAGTCATCCATTGCTCATGGGGCAGCTGGGGGTATGCTCACCTTCCCCCCTCTGGCAGAGCAGAGCCTCCCCAGGGGCTCCTGGCACCCTGGGCTGGTGTTTCCAGATACAAACCAGTCCAGCAGAGTTAGGGCAGGCCTCAGGGAGCCCGTGTGCGCTGCACTGGCTGCTTGGCTCACGCCGGTGTTTGGTGGTGAAGGTGTTTCCAGCACCTGCAAAGGTTTCAGGAGCTTGTTCTCTGTTGGGTGGGTTTTGGGGCATCGCATGCAGCTGGACCCGCCTGTGTTGCCATCTCGCTGTGCTGCTGCTCTTCTGGGCTTTGCAAAATCCATCAGGTTTTGCTTCCAGGTTTGGAAAAAACCCTGTGGGCTGCAGGAGCAGAGAGCTGCTGCTAGGGATGGTATCACACACAGAGCATCCAGCATGGCTTGGGCTCTGTGGTCCTGGGGAAACAGCTCTGCTTCCCTCTTGCCTGAGCTCGAAGGCATCCAGAGCCGGGCAAGCTCTTTCTGTAGTTGTTTGACACATTTGGGTGGTTTTGCATGGCTGCAGCCCCTGAGCCACGCAGAGGCATGGGACAGCAGCAAGCAGCCGTGTGCCCTTGCTGGGGTGTCCTCAGCCTGGCCCGGCTGGGGAGACCCTCTGGCTGGGTCAGGCTGGTGCTGCCCTTGGGTTTGTGCCTCCCCACAGCCCTGGCTCGAGGGAGCTGCCAGTTTTTGGGGCTGCCCAAAGGCAGCCGGTCACAGCAGGGGGGGTGACTGGTTGGGCTGGGGCAGAAAGGACCTGCCAGAAAGGGGCAGGTGCTTGTGCTGCTGCTGAGGGGTACTGGGATCCCTCTGGACCCCCAGATCCCTGCTCCGTCCCTCAAGGAGCTGCCATGAAAGCTTGGAGGAGCCTGGAGCACGTTTTCCTTTTCCCCAAAAGCAGCATAAATACAAATCCCCCCCTCAGCAGGGCAGGCGCCAGCGGCGGGACGCCTTCCCCTGCTCTGCTGCCACCATTCCTCGCCATCCTGTGAAACACATTAGGGCTGGTGCCATGCGCTGATGAGTATTCAAGACCTGGCCCTAACTGGGAACAATTAGCAGTTGTTGCAGCAAACGTATGTCTGTTTGCTGTGGCTCCCCGAGCCCAGCGCTGTCTGACAGCTGACACAGGCATCCCCATCCAGAGCAGAGACTGCGGCCAAGGGAGCTCCCTATGGATGATGCAGCTCTCAGTTACAGATGCTCTTGGGAGGAGTCCGGCTTGTGCAAGACTGAGCATCCCTAACCCCTCAGCCAGCCCTGCTTGTCCCTCTCCAGAGTGGTGGCCATCCCTGCTGCAGATGTGAGCAGGTCTGTGGCTTGCTCGGGTCAGGCTGTGGAGAGAGGCCACAGAAGTGCTGCTGGAGCTGGACCCAGCTGATGCTGTGCTGGACCCGTGGCACCTCTCCTCCCTCCCGAGTTCCCCTTAGGGCTCTGCCATGCAGGACTTCAAGCCACACAAGATGGTGCTCTGAGTCAATCAGATGCTGAGGACCAGTCCCTTGGCTGGGGGGACAGTGGTGGGAGAGAGCACTTTGGGTGGTGGGGAGCTCGTACCCTGGTCTTTAACCTGTCTGTGGGGCAGCCCCCCAGCCCGGCACCCGGAGTGACTGGGAGTATGTTCCCCTACCACTGAGTGGGGCTGCCCTCACTCTCCCTGGCACTGGCAGGGAAGCGGGAGATCTCTGATGTTCCTGGACCTTTTTTCCAGCTTTTGGGAAAATGTCAAGTCAGACTTGAGCTGTTTTTCCAGGGTCTTGCTGGTCTGTTCCCACATTCCCAGACACACCTTGTGTCCAGCGTACCCCAGTGTCTTCCCTGCCTCCCCCCCACGTAAGGACCATCCTCTTGCATAAAGCCACACAGGAACCATACCTGGCAGACTGGAGGGGTCCAGAGAAGGTAGCAGAGAAAGTTGCGGAGGGACTTGGGCAGGAGGAGACTCCAAATTTACATTAAAATAGGACTTGAAGGCTAAGAGTAGGATCCTGACCCAGCTGGGGAATGGGAAGCTCTGGGTGTGCTGCGCGGCATGGCGGGGAAAGGGCAATTCCCAGCTCCGCTCCCCGCAGCGAGGCCGGAGGGCAGAGATGCTCGTGCTCCCAGGGATGCTGCGTGCTGGCAGCGCCACTCCGCACCTGGAGGTCACGTAGGCTGGAGCCATGTGCAGATGTAGGACCTGGGCCCGGAGCAGCACGGGGAAGGGTGGGTGGGGAGACCACAGGGGCTTTGCTGGCAGCGCCAGGCTTGAGCACTCTCACCCTTGGAGCTCTGGCTGCTCCATGAAACCCTCAGCGAGCTCCAGAACCGGTGCTCTGCAGCTTGGGGTGCTGCCGGCAGTGGTGAGTTGTGGCGTGGGGGGAGCAGGCAGCCCAGCTGGGGTGGGACAGGGTGTGGGGAGCTGGGCAACCCGTGGTCAGCGAGACGGTGGGGCTGAGGAGGAGGAAGGTGGCCTGCCTGCTGGGGCCTGGCTTGGTTTTCCATGGCCTCACATTTTCCTACTCCACAGAATGTGCAGTGAGGGTGGAAAATGTGGCGGCCAGGAGGGGAGAGAGGGCAGGAGGGGAGGCAAGTGGTGCTGGTGGGAAGGGTTTGCTTTGCCAGGGTGTTTGGGACGTTACGCGCCTGCCAGGGCAGGGTCTGTGCTCTGCCAGACAGCGGGGGAGGGCGGGGGGGGGGGGCATGGATGTGGTCCACACCAAACCCCCGTGTCTCTGGGGAGCGTACCCTCCCAGGGTGGGTCAGGGACAGGAGTTCGGTGGGAGGCAGAGCAGCACGGCCGGCAGGATGCTGCCTCGGCTTCCCAGCTCCCACCGGATGGGCTGCCAGTAGCCCCACTGGGCTCCTGCGGGCTGGGGGTGCTTGGGGGGCACCGGGGGACCCACCAGGACAGGGAGCACAGGGCTGGGCCCAGGTCTGCTGCTGCGCTCAGCTCCCTGCTGTGCATCTCAGCGAGGGGGAGCCGGGGCAGCAGCCCTTTTGCCACCTGAGACTATCCATCTTGTCATGCAGACACCCAAAATCCTGTTTGGGCACCTCCTTGCCGCTCCTGGGGCCTTTCCAGCAAACCTGGCTTTACTAGGAAGTCTGCTGGGTCTGGAGGGCTTGAACCCATCCAAGAGGGCAGCTGGCTTCTGCCCTCGGCGCTGCCAGCGCACGTTGCTGGCAGGCACAGCGGTGCCATGGGCTGCCGTGTTTCCTCGGCCGGTCTGCTGCGGACCTGAGGCATGCTTGTTTTCCAGTCCTGGATTTTGGAAGTGTCGAGGGCCGACAGGGCATGCCGGCTACGCCTGCCATCACCACCTCCCTGCCCCTTGTTCTTTGCCCATTGCACAGGGCAAAAGAATTAGGGATGGAGAGGGGGGGAAAGATAACTTGGGGTGCCCCAGGACAAGGCAGAGGGCAGGAACGCACAGGTTGAACATCAGAAGAGACAAGACGCAGCTCAGTTTCATCCTCTGCAGATGTGTAGATGGACTCCTCTTGCTGGTCTTTAACCCTTTCATTCTTCCCTCTCCTGTCCCTGTCCCCACAGCCATCTCCGCCTCTTCCCTCCTGGAGCTGTGGTCCCAGCTGGGCAGCAGCTCTCCTGCCTTCACGGTGGCCGGCAGAAGGGAGCACTTCGTGCTGGCTTGGGGGAGACCTGCCAGCACCCAGGGTGGGACTCATGGTCTGGCACCGCTCTGGGACCAGATGTCATCTCCAGATGTTGACCTCCCCAGTAACAGTGAGTGAGCCTTCACCTGCCCCGTCTCCCTCAGCAGCGCAGCACGTGCCCGGAGGGTCAGGACCATTTGCAGAGGCAGGAGAGGGACCGGCTGGGGCTGGGGCTGGGGCCGGGGCAGAGCAGAGCCCACCCCCAGCACTGCTGGAGGCACCTGGGGGGTGGATGACCCACCTCACAGACTTGGTGACACATCAAAAAAACATCTTTTCTTAGCTGAGGGCTCACGCCCAAATGGCAGGGGTTGCCAGCTGGGGTGAGAGCCTTTGCCATGGTTGCCTGACCTTTAAAGAAAGGTGGTTGGAGAGATGGGGGAGCAGAAATCCCTGAAAGATTATTTGTTTCTCATGAACTATATTTAGGCACTATTGGCAAAACCCAAAAGTGCTGAGTTCTGCTAAATAAACATGGGAGCTTTGTGTTTTTTTCCCCCAGAGGAGAACAGGATTAGTAAGTGAACGGTAAATAGTATTTTTGTTTGACATACCTGAGGGTTTCCATTCCAAGTTGCCGTCTTGAGCTCTCGATGCTGTGATGACGATGATGGACCTAAAGCAGCACTGCCCCATCCTGTGAAAATATTTTTTGGAAAAGAAAAGGAGGCAGCCAGCTTACTCACCATGGTGTGGCTTTTTTTTTTTTTTTTTTTGTTGAACTTTGTGTTCTTGAGTATTTTCATAAATGTTTGCATATTTGGATGTTTTTAAACTAGAAGTAGGTCACACCAGTGCCACTCCAGTAGCAAAGTCCTTCCTCGGTGGGGTGCGTGCCCCTGGGCTCCCCACCTGCCTGCACCCACCAGTGCTGCCCTGGAGGGGCAGGGTGCCCAGGCAGCCCTGGGGAGTGGGGTGGTCCTTGGCTGGTCCGAGTGGGTCCACAAGGGATAGGGAGGAGGGCACCTCGCTTGTCTGGAGCACACTTGGGTCAGTTTGGGTTTAGTTCTTTGCTGTTTTGGATTCCCGTGCTGGTTTGGATTCCCGTGCCTGAACCCCATCTCCCCCAGGGTCCCACTGGGATTGGGTCTAGACTTCCCCGTGGAGTGTTTGCAGTGGGGTGTGGGGCTGCGAGTGGGTGCCAAGCAGGCGAGCGGTGTTTTCTGGTCACTCAGAGGTGTAAGAGCCTGTTTGATGGGCCAGGCACGATGAGGAGCAGAGTGATGGGTCAGGAAACACCTGTTTGGATGGGAAGTCCAAAGCCCGCAGGTGGTAGGAGGCAGCAGGGCACAAGGGCTCTGGGTTCATCTCAAGCAGAGGAGAAAATATCTTGCCCCGAAGTCATCAAAATTCAGTGTCCCTCAAGCTGGCTCTTGCCAGTTCATCCATCCCTTGTACAGGTAAGGCACTGGGTTAATTTGGGGCCTTATTGCAGCAGCTCATCCACAGCAGCTCTTCTCTAGAGAGGGACAAGTGGAGACTGAGATGCACAACGGTAGCACCCTGCTAAGCAGAACAGAGACATGGCTGAAGAACTTCCCCTTGGAGCTTCTCCTCTGGCCAGGTTAGAGATGATGGTCTCCTGGCGTGCTCCACATGGAGAGGAGAAGATGAGGGAGTATGCAAGGAGAAACCAGGTCAGGGAGGAGGATGCTGGTACCAGATCATTTGTCAAGAGCAAGAAGTGGCCCAGTCTTGCGTAGGAACCATGAGAAAGAGGACTGTGACCTGAACATGGGCTGATTTGGAACCTGGGAAGAGAAGAAGAAATGCAACACAGCGTTTCCCAGCGCTGATGAACTCTTCTCCTGTAACAGGGAGGAGGACAGTGAGGTGTCAGGTACAAATACTCAACCAGAGGTTGCAAAGGTGGGAGAGCAGCAGCCTGGGCTGCTCCAGCCTGCTCACCCCTCTTGGTCCAAACCTTGCTGGAGGAGCTGAAACCAACCCGACCCAAAAGCACTGGAAGTGCTGAAATTCTTCCCCAACCACCCTGATGAGTCTGCGCAGCTTGGAGGAAAGTGTCTGCATCCAGCTACCACAGCTGTGCTGAAGCTCGCAGCGGGCACAAGGAGGACTTTGACCATAGCACCGGCAGCACTTGGGGCTGGCACGAGGCCACCTGTGGTTATGGGGCACCCAAGGGAGGCGGCAGGGTGACGGTGCCTTGAGGTTGCACTGGAGAACTTCGGTTTGACTTGGCAACCGAATGGGCAGCTTGGCCCATTCAATAGTAGGTTAAAACCACTTCCAGTAAGTTCCAGTCGTCTGTGTTCCTGGGGCAACACGGCTTGGGCTCGGCTCTGCAGGGGTGTTCCTGCTTCCCAGGGGATGCTTTGGCTGTGTCCCTGCTGAGGTCCATCCTGTGAGCTCAGACCACCTTGAACCAGTGCAGAGGTGCTTGGCCCATGGCACCGTTCAGAGGGCAGAGCAGCACGTGAGCTGTGCACAGGAGCGGACCGGGGACACAGGAGCTTTCTGCCAGGCCAGGAGCATGTGCAGCACTGGCCTTGGCGGTGGTGGGGCTTGAGGGTGCTCCCACACTTCCCAGATTGCCTGGGAGAAGGTCTCTCTTCCAGCTGAGGAGCGGTGCCGGTGGCCAGGGTCTGTGCCTGGCACAGCGAGTACCTCGCCGAGTGCTTGCAGCAGCCCTGGCACTGTGGAGCTGCCGTCCGGATGGCGTTTTCTGGGATTTCAGCTGCTCCTTGGAGACGTACAAGGGACTTGGCTCAGACCCAGGGAGCATGGATGTCCCGGGGGGCACAGCCACCGTGGGGCATCCCAGGACCCCGCTACCCCCTCCTGGGGTGCTCCCAGCCCCGGTGCCGTGGGGCTCAGCCCCAGCCCACGTCCTGCCTGGCTCCAGGCTGCCCCGTGGTTCTCCCCTTCTCCTCTGGATTGTATTTATTTATTTATACGGTGAATGTAATAAAACTCCAGCAGGAAACGGAGGCGATTCCCTGCCATTCCCCGCAAGCCAGCCCTGGGCCGGGGCGAACAAGGAGGCGCATTGTGCGGCACATACCTGCCTGCCAGCGCCGAGCTGCGCACGGGGCCGAGGGGGAAGAAGGGGCCGTGTGTGTTGGTGCTGCGCTGGGACCCAGCACCGCGGGACGGGGTGTCCCGGGGAAGAAGTTTCACTCTGCCAGGGCCAGTGGGGCTGGGGGTGAAAGGGGTCCTGTGCTGGCTTGGTGTGTCACCTGGGAGCACCACAAGGCATCTCCTCTGCCTGGCCTTGGGCTGCCAGGAAAGAGGGGTGGGTGCTGAGGGTCAGCTGGGGGGGCAGAAGGTCACCCCATGGCCCGGTGTGGTGGCTGTGTGACCTGCTCTACCCAGGGCTGAGCCAGCTGGGAGGGAGCTCCAGCCCCTGCCTGCCTCCGTAGGCAGCTGCTGCAAACTGCAGTGCAGCCATCAGTAGGGTTCAGAGTAAACGCCCGCTGCCAAGGCTCACCTGGGTCCTGTCATCCCCTTTAGAGGGGTCTGTAGGAGTGAACGAGGTGGCTGGGGACAGGACATGGCTCAGTTCAGCTTCCCCTTTGATGGGGAGGCTGTCCCCACGGCCAGGGACATGCATCCCAGCCCCTCCAGAAGGCTGTAAGCAGCCTGTTGTGCTGCCAGCTGCACTGGCCAGCTAAAATACCGTGGGGGAGGTGGGGGGGACTGCCCAATGTCCCCTCTCATCCCCTTGCGAGGCAGCTCCCCACCTTGCTCGCAGCTGGGGCTCCCCCAGGGCACCCCTTACCCTCCTGCCCGTCCCTGAGGCCCACAGCTGCACATGGTCCCCATGTGTGTGCGGGTCCCTTGGGCTGCCAGGGCTCCGGGGGGGATTAGGGACATGCCTGTGCCGTGTCTCCTGCCTGCTTCATGCCAACACTGCATCGTGGACCGGTGTCACAACCCAGGGACCTTGTGGCCATGGCCAGGGAGGTGGGCTGGCTGGCAGCAGGACTGTCCCTCTATGCCACCTCCCATTTGCAATGGCCGCAGAGTGCCCACAGATCCCCAGCTGCAGGGTGATGGGGTGACCAGGTTGCAGAGAGCACGCCTGGGGGTTTTGTGCCCCCCGTGTCCCTGAACCCTGGCCACGGTGCCCTTGCACCACGGGCTGGGGCTGTCACTGCAGACACATGGGGACCCAAGGCCAGGTGATGACTCAGGACACGGCATTACCCTGGTGTCACCCAGCTGCCTGCCACTGCTCCGGGATGACCAGAGGTCCCACTGGGTGGGTGGAGGTCCCACGGGGTGATGGTGGGGCGGCAGGGGGGACATCACCTTGCTCACATGCCTGCAGCACCTTCTGCTGCCCACAGCTGCGCTCAGGCGGGGAAGGCAGGCACAGGCAGTGGCTTTCGTGGCTCCTCGAGTTACCAAAACCACATGCCCAGGAGAAAGGGGTGAAAAATGCCCGGCTCCTGCAGGAAATCTCTGGAAGCCCCGTGGCAGTGGTGCTGGGGCTGCTGCCTGTGTGCGGACACATTGTGCGAGGGACAGCCGGGGGCAGGGGTGTCACCGGGGGGCACTGGGGCTTTTGGGAAGAGGTTTTCTTCCCTGGGATGGGGGGATCCCTGACCTGGATACGAGGACAGGGTGCAGGTTCCGTGGCCCCTCGGAGACCCTGCAGAGCCTTTGGCGTGGCTGGAGAGTGTGCCAGCAGGGACACTGGGAGAGCAGATGGCAGCAGGGTGAGAGAAGAAGGGAACAGTCCTGTCCTTCAGGGGACACCTGCCAGGGTTTGGGTGTCTCAGCAGCAAGTCACAGGGTGTCAGCACCTGGTTGGGGGCCAGCGGAGCCCCAGGTTGTGGGGCTGGGTTGCTCAGTGCTGCCTGCCTTGGCGGATGCCGCTGGCTCTGCCGTGCCCAGGGTGCCCTCCCAGGAGTGGGTTGCCTGCCCAGTGGCACACGTGACAGAGCCCTGTGGACCCACCAAAATACCGGCAGCTGGGTGTACAGCAAGTGGAGCTGACGATTCCCCCCTGCCGGGGTTCTGGCTGCTATAATGAATGCCAAAATCAGGGAAGAAATGGTTTTTCCCTTCTGTTGGCACTGGCTGGGACTAGGCAGGATCCAAGCCGCATGTTCACACACTTCATCCTGCCGGTGTGGGGTTCTTCCATCCATTTGTTTGGGGACTGTCCCCCGGGATCCCCATCTTTCCCCCCGCTGCTGCTTGCCCATGGCAGGGAGCCTGGCAGGTCACTCAGAGGCCGCAGGGTACAGAGCATCACTTGCCCCATGGCGTGCATGGTCTGGTGCACGTGTGTGCATCTGCATCACACAGGACTGTGCCCAGGGGGAGGAAGGGTTTGGGCTTGACGATTGCTCCCACTGGTGCACGAGAGGGTGTCCCCAGGGAGAGGGTGGCCAGCGCAGGGAGCAGCTGCCCCTCTGGCCGGGTGGGTGCCAGCCTGCAGCCCTGTGGGATGCCCAGCGTGGGATGCTCCCAGGATGGACCCCTCCACCTGCTCGCCAGCCCATCCGACCCCAGCACTGGCATCCCTTTGAAATCAAAGCCACTGGCCTTTCACACCAGCTATTCCTGTGAAATTCTTCAGGAAGGGAAAATTATCCCCCCGGATCTCTGTGGGGCTGTGCCATCACCCTCCCTCCGGGCTGGTAGAGAGACCACGGGGTGCTGCGGGGCCCAGCGTTGCCCTGGGCACAGCTGGTGGCCCGTTCTTACTACTTGGGTTTCCCTCCATGCCCCCATGTCTGCCTGCGGACCTGACGCTGGGGTGAGCTGGGACCACCGAGGCTCTGTGGGCTCAGCGGGGCAGAGCCTGCTAGGGAGGGGGAGGGGCAAGGGCAGCACAGCCGGCATGGGGTCCCTCGCCACCCCACAGCAAGTCCTGCCTGCCTCGGCTAAGGCGCGACAGAACAGCACCCACGGTCCCCTCTGCAGCTGCATCACCCTCCCGCCTAATCCATTGCCCTGCCTCTATTGCCCCATCCCCCATCCTACTGCCACATCCCCTGCCCTGTTGCACCCTCCCCATCTCCATTGCCCTCTGCCCAGATCCATCACCCCCTTCCCAGCTCCATCACTCCCTCCTCTGTTCCATCAGCCCCTCCTTGGCTCCATTGCCCCCCTCTCCAACTCCATCACCTCCTCTACTCCACTGCTCTATCCCCACCTTTACTGCCCCCTCTCCTGCTCCATCGCCCCCTTCTCTACTCCATCGTTCCCTCCCCTGCTCCATCACCCTCTCCCCAGCTCCATCGCCCCCTCCGTGGCTCCCGCTGGGGCTGTCCCCATCACTGGTGCCAAGAGGGATTCCCCCAAACCCTGTAACCCAGGAAGGACCCATCCATGGCTGGGCAAGAGGGGCATAGCTGCAGTCTCTCTTTACCCCAGGATGGTAGTGGGGGATTTTTCTCCACCCGTGGCCCTTCCTGCTCTCCTTCCCCCTCCTCTTGCTGAGGCTCTTGCACAGGTTTGCAGGCGCTGTTGACGGGAAGAAAGGAAATGGGGCAAAGCTGCTGCCAGGAACCACAGGCTCCCAGGCTCCGGCGATACAGCCCCACTCCACCGTCCTGGCCGCTTCCCGGGCAGGATTTCTGTGCAGCCTCTGTGAGCCCTTTCTTCCAGATATTGATATTGGATTCCCAGCCCAGGGCCACTTCCAAGGCTGTAAATCTGCTGTGTTGCTCTACCTGGTGTTCTTGTTTTCACTGCAAGGCTTCCAGACCTGCTGGAGATCTCGGCTTCTGTGCGTGGCTGTGATGTCCCCATCCCGGTGGTGAGCACTGTGCTGTCCCCAGAGCATCGATGTACCCCGGAGGTACAGGCAGGGGCAGGCAGGTTGCTCCCCAGCAGGCACAGGCAGTGCCGCAATGGAAGGGCAAGACTTGGCCATGGACTGGGATGCTGGTGGCATCCCCCCCCGTGCACCACTGCAGGGGGGATGAAGGTCTGGGAAGGGCTCCATGGGCTCTTTGCTGTCCCCACTGCAGGTCCCTGGGGCTTGGGCAGGGCTTGGGCACCCCATGGAGCATCCAAGGAGGGTGTTGGGGTAGGGGAGGAGCACCCCAGGGTCTGGGGCGGAGATGAGGGGTGGCCGCTCCTCTATGTTAAAAGGAGCCCCTTGACTCTGAAAATCCGTGTGTTGCTTTTGGCTGGGCTGTGTAACCTCCTGCCAAGAGCAACAGTTTTACATATTAAAGCAAAATTAAATTAAAAGACATTTATTTGTGCGTTTGCCCCCCGTTAACCCTTTGCAGCCCAGGCGGCAGGGTTGGGAGGTAGGAGGGCACCGATGGGGCTGAACTAGGATGGTGGGGTTGGCACCCCGGGGTCCCATCCAGCCCCTGCCTGTGGGCCTGGCTGTGCCCGCTGCCCGCCCGGCCCCAGCACCGGCTGCCCAGTGATGGTGCTGTTTGTTGGAGACATTTGGGTGTTTCCAAGCTTTCCTCAGCAAACAGCTCCCTTTAGGACAGCCTTGGTGGCAGGAGCTGGGCTTTAGGGTGCCCTGGAGCGGTGGCAGTCCCTCACCCCAAGCAGGACATGCATCCTGGGGCTGGGGGTGGATGGGATGAGTCACCCCAGGGACAGGTCCCAGCACCCCACGGGTATCACTGCCATCCCCACCGCGGCAGACACAGCTGTGGCTGCTAGCTCACCTGTGGGTGACAATTTGCCCCCAAACCTGTGTCCACAGCACAAAATACCCCAACCCCACCCAGTTCTTAGAGCACACAAGGAGAAGCATGGCCTTAACGCAGGGCATGAAGCCCCCTGGAGCTGGCTGCTGCTCTGTGTCATCTGGGCACGCAGGATGGTGCTTTCTGGCCCCACACCCCCAGAACTTGTGGCCAGAGCCCCCTCCGGCACCCCAAATCACCCTTTTCCCAGGGTCCCAGTGCCAGGGGAGCAGTTGCCCAGTGCTAGAGGGAAATTCCAGGGTGACAGCTTATCTCCTGCACTGTTACACCAACTGATAAGCGGCTACCCTGGAATTTCCTTATAGTGCTGAACTGGGATGTTTAAATAATGTATGGCCGGGGTGGCAGCAGGGGCGGGTGATTAGGGGCCGCGTTGACAGGTTGTTATGTTGTTACTAAAGAAATTGCAGGGCTGTGAGAATGCTTGGGAACGGCGCGGCGCCTGCCCCCCTGGCCCGTGCCCGTACCAGCCGCCAGCCCCGACAGGCACCGGTGCCGGGTGTCCCAGTGGGGCACCCCAGGGACCTTACCCCAGCTGCCCCGGGACAGCTGAGCCGCTGGTCCCCTCCCTCTGCACATGGGTGCTGGGGATGGCACAGAGCACCTTGTGCCCAGGGCCCGACGGGGGATCGGCAGCTCCCGGACACGGGACGCAGCTGGTGGCATCCTGGGAAGATGGCATGTACAGCAAAGCCCATCCCCGGGGGTGCTGCCACCCCCAGCTGGCCTGAGCGCCCTTGGGTTCTACAGCTGGGCACCCTCAGCTCCCCCTTGCCCCCGGCACAGGTGATCTGTCATCCTGCAGGTGGGACACCGGATTTTGGGGGCTGGCAGCTCCAGCTCGGCCACGCTGGCTTGTGTCACCACCCAGGAGCTGCCCTGGCCTCGCACATCACCGGTGCCACCAGGCAATGGGCACAGGGCACTGCCCAGGGACATGGCTCCCCCAGCCCACGTGCCGGGGCTGAGCCACCTCCCACGACACCCACTGTCTCATCACGGCCCCCCAGCCCCATGGGTGCCGGCCCCCTCTCTGCTCCGTGTGGGGTTTCCCAGTTCTCAGCAGCCGGACTAAAGTGGCACTTTCTGTCCCCAGGCTGGGGACCACCCCACTGGACTGCAGGCAGGAGGATTCCCAGGGGCTGCTCCCCCCCCCCCGCCCCGTGGCCTGCCAGACCAGCTGCTGTTGTGCGACATGCCTGGCGCATGCACCCCCCAGCCACACACACCGTGTGCACCATGGCCCAAGTGCACACCATGGTCCAAGTGTGCACCATGTTGCCGGTGCTCCCAGAAGTAGGTTCAGCCCGGCAGCACCCTGGTGCGCCTGGGGCGCTGGCAAGGCCACGCGTGTTCCTGTGCCCAGGTGTTGGGGTGTGTGTGCACACGCATGTGCCAGTGCACATGGCTGGCCCCACAGGTGTGCAGGGCCACAATCCGTGCTGTGCCAGGCTGCGGGTGGGTCTGTACGTGTGTGCGTGAGCGCATGTGGGCATGTACATATGTGCGCAGACATGCACATGTATGTGTGCATGTGGGACTGTGGGAGGGCATGTGCAAGTGTGTGTCTGTGCGTATGCATGTGCACATGCATGTGCCCGCTGGGTGTGTGTCAGTGTGTGTGAGGGCATGTGGTGGTGCAGGCGGTGCAGGCGGTGCAGGGGGTGCAGGGGGTGCGGAGCTGGGGTGGGGGGCTGGGGCGGGGTGCGGGTGCAGGCATGGGCTGTGATGGTGCGGGAGGGTCCGGACGTGCGCCCCACAGCCGGGGGGGCTGGGCAGGGGCAAGCCCCGGGGCCCCGTGCTGGGGTGTCCCCCGCGGGTGCCCCGCGCCGAGGTCCTGCGGGTGCTGCGGCTGCGGGTCCCGGTGGGGGTGGGGGTCCCGCTCAGACTGCGCGTCCCGATGCGGGTGCGGGTCTCGGTGGGGTCCCGCTCTGGCTGCGGGTCCCGGTGGGGGTCCCGGTAGGGTCCCGCTGCGGCTGCGCGTCCCCGCTGCGGGTCCCGACGCGGACCCCGGTGCGGAGCCGGGCGCCGGGCGGGGGTGCGTGCCCCGCGCGTGCCTGCGCGCCGGGGCGGGGGCCGGGGGCCGGTCACGCGCGCGGGCCCCGCCCCGGGAGGGGGCGTGGCCGCCGGCACCTCCCCGGGGGCGTGGCCGCGGGGCGTGGCGTGGCCGTCCCGGCCGGCGGGCGCTGCGCGGCGCGGCGCGGCCGGGGCTCGGCGGGCGCGGGGCGGCGCGGGGCGCTCGGCGGGGCCGCCGCCGCATGGCGCGCGGGGCCGGGGCCGCGGGCGGGGGGAGCTGCCCCGGCGCGGCGCCGGCGCCGCAGCAGCAGCAGCGGCGGCAGCGGGAGCGGCGGCGGCAGCGGCGGCGGCGGGCGGCCGGCCCGGGGGCGCGGGGGCGGCGGGGCCGGGCGATGGCGGCGCTGTAGCCGCGGGGCCGGGGCCGGGGCCGGCGATGGCGGCGGTGCGGCTGCGGCTGGCCCTGTCGGTGCTGTGGCAGCTGGCCGCGGCCGGGCGCGGGCTGGAGCTGGGGGGGCTGGAGGGGCCGCGGGGGCGCGCGGCGCGGTGCCAGCCCGTGGACATCCCCATGTGCCGCGGCATCGGGTACAACCTGACCCGCATGCCCAACCTGCTGGGCCACGAGAGCCAGCGCGAGGCCGCCCTGAAGCTGCACGAGTTCGCGCCGCTGGTGGAGTACGGCTGCCACGTCCACCTGCGCTTCTTCCTCTGCTCCCTCTACGCGCCCATGTGCACCGACCAGGTGAGCGCCAGCATACCCGCCTGCCGCCCCATGTGCGAGCAGGCCCGCCACAAGTGCGTCCCCATCATGGAGCAGTTCAATTTCGGCTGGCCCGAGTCGCTTGACTGCGGCAGGCTGCCCACCAAGAACGACCCCAACGCCCTCTGCATGGAGGCCCCCGAGAACGCCTCGGCCACGGAGCCCCACAAGGGTCAAGGCATGCTGCCCGTGGCCCCCCGGCCCTGGCCGCCGGGCGCTGCCGAGGGCCGCGGACCCAACAGCCTGGGGGCCTGTGACAACCCCGAGAAGTTCCAGTACGTGGAGAAGAGCCTCTCCTGCGCGCCCAGGTGCTCCCCCGGTGTGGACGTCTACTGGTCCCGGGAGGACAAGGACTTTGCCTTCATCTGGATGGCCGTCTGGTCCACCCTCTGCTTCGTCTCCACCGCCTTCACCGTCCTCACCTTCCTGCTCGATCCCCACCGCTTCCAGTACCCTGAGAGGCCAATCATCTTCCTCTCCATGTGCTACAATGTCTACTCTGTGGCCTTCATCATCCGCTCGGTGGCAGGGGCCGAGAACATTGCCTGCGACCGGGAGAATGGCGAGCTCTACATCATCCAGGAGGGGCTGGAGAGCACGGGCTGTACCATTGTCTTCCTCATCCTCTACTACTTTGGCATGGCCAGCTCGCTCTGGTGGGTCATCCTCACCCTCACCTGGTTCCTGGCCGCTGGGAAGAAGTGGGGACACGAGGCCATTGAGGCCCACAGCAGTTACTTCCACATGGCTGCCTGGGGCATCCCGGCCATGAAGACCATTGTCATCCTCACCATGCGGAAGGTGGCAGGGGATGAGCTCACAGGGCTGTGCTACGTGGGGAGCATGGACGTCAGCGCCCTGACCGGCTTCGTCCTCATCCCCCTCTCCTGCTACCTGGTCATTGGCACCTCCTTCATCCTCACAGGCTTCGTCGCCCTCTTCCACATCCGGAAGATCATGAAGACGGGTGGCACCAACACGGAGAAGCTGGAGAAACTGATGGTGAAGATCGGAGTCTTCTCTATCCTCTACACCGTCCCGGCCACCTGTGTCATCGTCTGCTACTTCTATGAGCGGCTGAACATGGATTACTGGAACCTCAGGGCCCTGGAGCGCGGCTGCCTGCACCTCCCCGGCCGGCGCGCTGCCAACTGCTCCTTGGAGGCCTCGGTGCCCACCGTGGCCGTCTTTATGCTAAAGATTTTCATGTCGCTGGTGGTGGGCATCACCAGTGGCGTGTGGGTGTGGAGCTCCAAGACGCTGCAGACCTGGCAGAGCCTGTGCAACAGAAAGCTGGGCGTGAGGACGAGGGGCAAGCCCTGCAGCGGGGTGAGCTGTGGCGGGGTGCACTGCCACTACAAAGCCCCCACAGTCATGCTGCACATGACCAAGACAGACCCGTATCTGGACAACCCGACGCACGTCTAGAGCGGGGGTTGCCCCCTCCCTGGGGACAGCATGCCGGGGGAAGCCGGCCTCACGGGTAAGGGGCGAGGGGATGCTCATGGAGGTGAGGGCAGAGGCTGAGTGGCGGTGGGAGGGGGCACGCACACTGGTTTGGGGTGGTGAGGCCCGCGGGACCCCCCTGGCACCGCTCGACCCTGACAAGTAGCTGCTTTTTCCTAGAGGTTGTTTTGTTGTTGCTGTTGCCAAATCCAGTGACTCTTCTAATGCTTTCTTTTGGGAGGGGGGCGGGGGGGGTGGCGGGGATGGGGCAGGGAGGGGAATAATCCAATTCGTGTTTATTTAATTCTGTAATTTATTTTAGATTATTTTTTTTTTAATCATTAGCTGCGAGGAATGGAAAAAACAATAAACCCCTGGATGTGTTATTTCAACCGAGCCTGGTGCTGTTTGAAGGAGTTCGAGGGGGTCAAGAGCAGCCCCATGGGAGCCCCCCCAGCTCGGCGGGTTGGGGCCGTGGTCCCCATGGCGCGTGTGTGGCGGTCCTGGGGGCTCTCGTGCTGGCAGAAAGGAGCGTGCCGTGCCGGGGTGCCTCCGGTGGGAGCATGGCACCGGGGGAGGCTCCCAGTGTCCAGCTCCCCTGTGGCTTCCCCGAGGCCGGTTCTGGCACCCGCTGCCTCCTGGCCGAGGAGGAGGGTTTTCCTGCGCTGTCACGTAACGAATCATGTTTTCCACTCCACGCTCTGTAGGTGATTTGTGTCGGTGCCATCGGCTGCTGGGGCCTCGGTGCCAGGGCGAGGGGGCCTCGGCGCTCCGGCACTGGGGCACGGCACCAGGGCACGGCAGGCCAGGAGCCAGGGTGATGGGCTGGGGACAAGGGACCTCGGGGCACAGAGGGCTCAGCTTTGATGTCCCACACAGAAGCCTGAGGTGCGGGTAATGGAAACTTCTGGGCAGCTTTATTTATCCCCTGCTCCAGTTACAATCCCAGCTTGCCTTCCCCATTGTCCGGAGGGAAATTCAAGCCTCAGCTGGTGTTGCCGGGGCTGGTGGGGGGAGCCAGGACTGTCCTCTCCACGCTGGGCAGCAGCGGTGGGTGTCCTTGGGCTGGGTGGCTCTGCCGGGGGCTCGGCAGTGGGGGCTGCTGCCCACCCTGCCCTGAGACACCTCGGCTCGGGGGAGCCAGCTCGTCCCTGGAGGGTTTGAGGGGCTGGTTTGCCCACTGCCCCACGGGACGTGCAGGGGGCTCCCAGTGCTGGGGAGGAGTGAGAGATGGGCTTTGCCCCACGGTGGGCAGGGCGCTGTAGCAGGGACACAGGCTCAGACTTGTCCATCACCTAATTGCCTGCTAATTAGCCAGCATGCAGGCTGGGACAGTGCTGGGCCCCAGTGAGGGTCTCAGGGGCCCCGTCCCTCTCCACTAGGGAGCAATAAGCCAGCGAGGGACCCGCCTTTGATCACCCAAATTAGCACCTGCTGCCTGCCCACACCAACAGCCCTTGGCCCTTGCCCCAGCAAAGCCCTTGTAGCGCAGAGCCCCGTGTCAGGGCTGCAGCCAAAGGAGGTGCAAGACCCCCCCACCCCGAGCCGGAGGTGGCGGCAGGGGCTGGGTGCAGTGGCCCCTCGCCTGCAGCCGCACTGCGCTGGGGCTTTGTGCTGCCATGATTGATGTGAAGCGCCTTTCATCCACCCCCCACGCCCGGGGGTCCGGGATGGCGGGAGAAGTGACTGATCTGAGAAAAGCCTTGGCCTCCCCCCGGAGCCAGCCCGGCAGCTGAGGTGCGAAGGAGCCCACGGTGGTGGCGGTGGGATGCTGTGGGGCTCGCGCCTGATTTGGGGTGCTGGGGGGCAGGCATGGCCCTGGCTGGGCCGGTGGGCACCCAGCCCCTTCCCCAGGCTGGTGGTGGTGCCAGGGCAGGGACCCCACTGGGCTCCCACCGCTGGGGGGGCTGCAGCCACACGGGTTCCCCCCAGCTGCCACGGGAGGATTTGTTTGGGCAGGTAAAAGGGCAGTGACCTGGGGCGAGGGAGTCAATATTGGCTGGGGACGGGCTCCAAAGTCCAGCCCGGGGAGCCGGGCACGGCGCGGCGAGGGGGCTGCCCGGGGAGGGGGTGCAGGGCTGCTCGCTGTGCTGGACCCCCGCCCCGCGGCGCTGAGTCCGGAGCCAGCTCGGTGCCCCATCGGCTCGCAGGCCAGAGCCCTGGCGGGGTGGCGGTGCTGGGGCACCCGGTGGGGACCGCCTGCCCTTGAGCACCCCGGCACCTGCCAAGCAGCTCCGGCCTCAAGCGCTCGCCCAGATAACCGGCCCCGCCAGGCCCCAGCTATCGGCTGTGGGGCGGCTGCCGGCGCCGGACCACCACCCACTATCAGCCCCGGCAGCCCGGCTGGCTCCAGCAGAGCCAGCACCGAGCTGCCGGGCATGGCTGGCCCCACTGGGGAGGTGGCTTGTCCACAGCGACTGCCCCGAAGCAGAGCTGCCCTTTGGAAGGGCTCTGTGCCAGGGGACACCAGCTGTCCCCTTGTCACAGCTGCTTTCAACCCTGTGCCGGGAGGCTCAGCCTTCCCCTGTATCCCCCGGCCCCAAGACCATCCCTGCATCCCCTCTCCATCCTACGTGGAGCAGCCCCTAAGGCAGCCAAGCACAGGCTACGGCAGGGCCGGGGCAGCTGTGGAAGCCCCTCTGCAAGGGGCAGGCCGGGCTCAGCGTTGTCCCCTCCCTGCAGGAGAAGCCCCCCAGTTCGGGCACCACGGCCACGGCTGCCCATGCCCAGTGCTAGCAGGAGGGGCAGCTAGCGAGGGCCGGCACTGGGCGAGAGCGGGCTCAGAGCACCCCAAGGTCCAGCTGAGCATGGAGAGGTCACGCCTGGTGCCCTCCACACTCACTGAGCTGTGGACATGACACCCCCCCCCCCCGCCCCCACAAAGTTTCCAGTAGCAGCAGAAGGGAAGCTGCTGTACTCTGGGAACATGCTAAAAATCCCAGGCTGTTAATCGGTTAACAATAATTAAGCCTTGAAGAAGCCAAGGGGGGACCAAGCTCAAGGCTCCTCGCCTGCTGCACCCCTGCGCCTCCTCCTGAGGCCATGCTGGAGCCCCAGAGAGCAGGGGTGCCCCACGGGGGCTTGGTGGTGGCCAGCCTCCACGAGGTGGTGGGTACAGCTGGACGGGTGCCTCCCCCTGCCCACAGTGCCAGGGGGCAGCAGGGCCACAGCTGCCTGCCAGCCCCACGCTCGCGCCTGCCAGGTGTGGGGACGGTATTTATAGCCCCTGCCCAGGACACTAATGCCATGCAGGGGCTGCTATAAAAAGCAAGTCTCCAAAAAGGTCTTGGAGCAGACGCTGGTGTGAGGTCTCCACGCTGGGGCCTGGAAACATCCCAGCCTGAGTCACACTCTGATTCACCCAGGTCCTGCTGCATGCCCAGCAAACCAACCAGCTCTTGCGGATAGGGGATGAGGCTTCTCTAGGGAAAGCAGCATCTGTCGCCAAGAGCTTCGAGCCCTGAAACCCATCAAGGGATTTCCTCTGTCCAGCAGAGCTAGACCTGGCTGGAAGGCTCCCAGCTCAGCTCCTGAGCAAGGAGTATGATGAACGCACCCAAGAAACCATCAACCTCCTCGCAGTGCAGCACTGGTTCACCACCTCCCCAGCCCATCCTGCCTTTGAAGCTCACCATGTCAGAGCACCCACCCAGCACATCCCCGTTAGGCTGCGGGGAGCAGGGTGGTGGGCTGGGAGCTGTGCCTTCAGACGCTGCAGGAACGGTCCTTGCTAATCTCTGAGCTGCAGCCAACAAAGCTGTGGTTGCAAAACACACATTAACAAAACAAGGGAAGCAGTTTTGATGGCTGTTCAGCCAGGCAATGCTGGGGTGAAAAAAAGGAGACATTTCAGCTTCCCCCCCCCCCCCCCCCCCCAGTATTCCCTTCAGGCGAGCTACCCAGTGCCACCCTCCCCGCTGTAGCAGGAGGACCAGTCAACCCCAGGACTGCTCCTGCATCCTTGGTGACCTCCTCCTGCCCAGGGGCAGAAGAGCACAGCCCCACAATGGACAGGGCCAGCTCGGAGCACACACGCCCGCACCGGCACGGTGCCTCCTGCCCGGCACAGCTCGGGGAAAGGGCAGCACGGCTGCAGCAGCAAGGCACAACCCAGCTGCCATACTGGGAACAAAGGCAGGCGCAGGGGGTGGTACAGCCAGACCTCAGTAGGAGGCTTAAAAGATGGTTCTTTGGAGTCGTTAGCTGACCTGACCCAGACTCGCTGTTGCCTTTGCCTCGACCCCTTGGCCCTGTGGCTCCGTTTCCCTTCAGAAGGCAGCAATGTCATGTCTGACGGGGGCTCTGGGGAAGGCAGAGGCGAGACGTCGCAGACAGTACCACACGAACACTGGGTGCCCACAAAGGACTCGCTGCAAGCCAGTTTTACAAACACAAGTACATAATGTTTATTTTTAACTTTCCAATTTATTACAAGTACAGCCCTTAGCAGAAACCCCCTCCCCCCCAAATGACATTTATTTTAAAAAAACCTTACAGTTCCAAAGGTTTCACCATGTAGGACCTGCAGAAAATGTTCTCTATGAACAGGACAAAACAAAGCCTCTGAAGGGGACGTGCGAAATACAAATGTCAGTGCTATTCTGTGGGGCAGGGGCTGAGGCTGGGGAGAGGTGAAGAGGGAAGTGGCTGGAAACCTGCCTAGTCTCTGCAGCCATCAACAGTCCAGAACTGAAACAAATACCTGTTAAAAAAATCCTAGAAAGTTCATAAAACTAGGCTGCAATTTTTCATCAATAATTCTTTTCTTCTCAAATCACAGGATCTGCAACATTGGCTTTTACTTTTCTGTTACAAAACCAGTATAAAGCAGCCCTGTGGCTGGTTTGTTCCAAATTGGACTTGTATAATAAAAAGTTTGAGCCCTGATTGTATGATCAAAACCTGTCATGACAGAGAGGGAAAGGCGATGAAAAAACACTGACTTTTCTCTAAGAAAAAGGCGTCTCTTGGGCGGCAGGACCTGCTGCTGGGGCTGCGGCAGAGCAGCCTCCCAGCAGGATCAGGCTGGTCAGCCAGTGCAGGACGGTCCTCGCAGTGCTGGGGGAGTGCGAGGGAGGTGAGCTAGGGAAGGTATTACTATAAAACATGGTGAGAGCGTGGCTAGAGAGGGACTGGGAGACCCCCCCCACCAACAATTCCCCCGATGTAACTCCAGCTACTGGTAGGAAAATTAATTTTTAAGAGGGGGAAAATATAAAGCAAACACAATTTCATATAAACTGTACATGTGCCAAAGCAAGACAACAGTATCTTACAGGTGTTCTTTGTACAAGATCACAGCTAGAAACAAGCCACTTTTAACTAGAAAATTAATTTAAAAAGTTACACAGAACATGTTTCTGCTGCTCCCCTTGCCCTGGAGCTCCCTACAGGGTGTGCAGAAAACCACGCTCTCTGGTATGCTTCTGGCACTCGGTTCATCCAAGGGGCTACGTGATTGTGTGCTGTTCAAGGTGAGCAGGGAAGCCATCTGCCTCCTCTTTGCCGTGTACATGTGAAGATCTGAGCTCAGAAGAACCCTCTTTGGAGCGCAACCTCCAGAGATTGCTCGCCGAGAAGAGAGAGAGGGAAAAAGCAAGAGCACCTCGAAGCCAATTGTGTTAGGATGCTGGTGAAAGCTGTATCTCCATAAATGTAAGTGCTTGCTTGCCCTATGCAGCCCTTCAACTGGGGGCTCAAAATTAACACCATATAAATATATACATACAAGAACTAGCAGCCCATTGGCCTGATCACACCCAGCCCTTCGGTGAAGCAATATGATCCCTCCCCGCGCCAGCTCAAGGCTGGTTTCACATCACAGGCCGCAGATGGCAGAGGTGGCAGAGGTCCCACCACGCTCCGGCGCTGGCTGCTTGCAGAGGGGAGGAAGCAGCTCGTCCCAGGGAAGCTGACAGCGCCTGAGCTGGCACAGGCTTTGTGCTCCCCTGCCCAGCCCTGCCCCTTGCCCTCCCACCTTCCCCTCCTAGCAGGACAGGCTCCTGAAGAGCTCTGTGGCCTTTGCAGGAAGCAGCAAGTCATCTCCGCTCAGTCAATGGATGACCAAATACTTGAGGAAACTGCAGAAAAATTAAAACTAGGACGGGCCCAAGGGAAAGGCTGGATTAATAGAGAAGTGCCTGCTGCTTCCCAGCTCCCTCCAGACAACCGATCCTGCTGCACGGCAGCACCAGACGGCCTGCTCCAGCTCTGGCTCTCCCCCTAGTCTCCCCATCCCTCATTTCTTCCTTTTCCGACCCCGGGAATGTTCAAGGGGCTCTGACTCACTGTCCCCTTCCTGCTCCTCCAGTCCCTGGCACCTGGCAGAGAGCTTCTGGCATTTCCTGCGTGCATACGTGTAGCCAGGCAGGTGTTTGTGCACCATGTCAATCAAACACTGTTCCGTCTTCTCCAGGCAGGACAGTACGTGACTCCCATTCTGGTTGTAGCGCTCAGCGTTGGAGAACACCTGCTTGATGTCGGAGAGGAACTCCTGCACCGAGCGGTAATTGCCACAAGAGCACTTGCTCTGCATAGTCTGGAAGTCCATAGGGTTGCTGATGACCTCAAAGTAATCTTCAGCTTCCTCCGTGGTCACTGGCTCCCTGCCGAACGAAGAGCCACAAAGACAGGAGGAAAATGACGGCCCCAGCCACACGCAGTGCAGAGCTGTAGAGGAGCAAGAATCACCCCCACCCCCTTCGCTCAAGCAGCAGCCCTGACCCGCACCCCCACGGCGCCATAACAAGCCCAAGCAGCACCTCAACAGTGCTACAGTCACGTCAGCCCTGCGGTGGCCGCGGCATGATGACGGGAAGGACAGCAGCTTGTCCTTCTGCCCAGAGAGCTGGTCCAGGCACGGGGACTGACATGTGGCAGGTATGGCTGCCTCCTCTCAGTCACTAGAGTGCCCTACAAATCCTGGGGGCTGCAGAAAGCACCCACCCCACCCTCCCCCTCTTCGGTCCAGAGCCTATCGCCCTGTTACACCACCTCAGAAGGGCCCCACGTCTTCAGTCCAGCAGAGGACTGAGAGAGCATGGTGGTTTCTTCTGGAGCAGCTTCACTGCCTTCCTTCCCATCCATAACTTGCTTTTGAAACCCCATTCTTGCAGCCAGCGAGTGGATGCGGCAGGACTGCAGCACGGCCAACCCACACCTACACACTGCCTGCAGACAGTCCTGCGCCCACGGAGAAGGCTGCCACCTGCCCTCACCTGAAGGGCCAGCTAAAGCGGTACTTGATCAGCTTGCTGAGGATTTCCTCACACTTCTGCAACTCAAGGCTTTGGCGACGTGCCGTCTTCTTTGTTTGAAGGACCTGCCCACACAATGGATGCTGTTAAAAAACAGGGAACCACTACGGGCTTTAGTGTTCAGCAAACAGTTTTGAGGCCAAAGCAACTAGTTCTTAGCAGAGCTTCTTTTCAATCCTCCTGCATACAAGCCAGTGTCTTAACGATTGGGGATATGTCGTACTGCTGCACAAAGTTCTAATCGTTCAAATGCAGTCATCTTCCACAATAATCAAGAGGCAAACCGCTCTGCTGCAGGACCTCTGATGGTAACAGCCAAGACAGACAGTGGCAGCTTGAGTTACAGAACAGGAGCCCCATCCAGAAGCTCTGGTGGGAATAACTCACAAGCAGCCCGTCTTTTCTCTGAGGGCAGCAAGCTTTTTCAAGACAGTTTCAAAGACAATATGGTCAAAACAAGCAGCCAAAGAATAAACGAGTGAATCGGAGAGCATAAATTCCCTCCCCCCCCCTTCTCCGAGCCCCCGGCAGACAGCATGCAAGAGGCAGAGGGAGAAAGCACTTGTGCTGCCGTACTGACACTGCAGAGCCAACCGTGCTGTTTTAAATACCAAAGAGCAGCTGATGCCTCGAGCACTGCTGTCCCGTACACAGGCTGAACACAAGGTCAGCCATTTGTCCTGGGATCCGCAGCAGGTCAGCCACCAGTACAGGGACATCCCCTCAGCTCGCAAGGCATCACTGCTTAGGGTACGTCAGATGATGGGAAGGCTCCGCAACACGGGGAACTATTCCTGACCCAGCTTTGCTCTCTTCCCAGGAAAAATGGTAAACGAAAATCTCCTCTTCCCCAAGTCAGTGTTTTGTCAGAGCCCCTGACCCAGTTCCAGTAAGATTTTCTCCACTTGAATATCCCTCTAGGCTGGCTGTGGTAGCCCATGCTTGCTGGTTTGGTTGCCCTCCAATCTGTAACGCAGACCAGCTAAAAGGACACTGCAGATCCACCAGCCAGCCCACCCACAACCAGCATAAGTAGCAGGGAGCCCAAAGATCACAATCAAGACCCCTCAAGAAGAGTGACAGGATATACCAGCACTACTAGTGCCAGTCAGCGGACAGATGGCAGATCTAGCAGAGGCTTGTGACGTGGCCCACAGCGCTAGAGTATCCTCACGTATCCCCTGTGGCGTGTCCCTCCCCAGGACAAACAGCACAGCACACTGCAGCGCCACCCCACCTAGCGCGCACACATGCACAAAACTGCTCTGTTCAGGAGCATACAGTTTTATTTTTTGAATGTCAAGTGAAACCTAAACCAGCCAAATTATGTCCTGGAGGTTGGGGAGTGACCATACGGACAACAACTGTCAGAAAACAGCCAAGGCTGGGGAGCAAGGGTCCAACATTGCTGGCATTCTCTGACCATCCAGGACCCCCTCAGTCCTCCCACCTCTCTGCAGAGACATATGGATACTATTTAAAACCCTTTAACAAGCTGCAGGCTGCCTGCTACTCAAGGGGGACAATGTGTGAAAGCGGCTGGGGAAAGATGCCTGGCATATCTGCTCCATTTGTACTGGGCCCTTAAGGATATGCCTCCTTTGTTAACCCGCCCCCAGCCCAGCCCGGGTTTCACAATATGATTCAGAGTATTTCTCTGGGAAGGGGAGGGAAGGAAGCATGACACCCGTTTCGTTTATAACTCATGATGTGAGCAGCCTCCGGGGAGCAATTTGGCTCTTACCAGCTCATCAATGTCTGCGCCGTTGACAGGTGCAGCCCGCTGCCGGGGTCCCCTGGCAGGGTGCAGTGACTGCTTCTTCCTTTGGTGCCTTCCCTGCCTCGAGGAGTACATGGCTGTGCTCTGCTTGCCCCGGGCTGCCTTCCTGGGTCTCACTGAAACACATAAATCATGAACTCAGAGGAATGGGTTAACCTGGAAGCAGATCACAAGCCCTTTGCCCAGCCACTACGCACCAGGCAGAGACTGGCTCACAGTACAGAGGAGCTAGTGAACCCACGGACGACTGCAACAGCCCAGCTTCGTCAGCCCGTGCTCACTCAACACATGCTCATGTCAGCTGTGCTTGATACCATTTCCAGATGAGATAAGTGGGTAATCGCCTCCCGTCCAAAAAGAGGCCATTGCTGTCTGGCAACAGCCCTCTACTAAAGGGTGGTCACACACACCAGCCAACGGCACTGGCAGATTGTCAGCTCCAAGGGAGACCTAGGAGCTTCCAGCTTCTCTGCCGCAGGTAAGGCTGGCCCAGGGCTGCAACAGCAAGCCCCTCTGCCTGCAGGGCCAAGTGCCAAGAGTGATGCATGAAGACTCGAGGGAGGGCAGGGGAAGTAATGCAAGGACAACTGTCTCAAACATAACTGCAACATCCCTTCTGAAAGCACCAGGAGCAGAAACTTGCAGTTTCCCCTGTTTCCGGCTCCTCACTGGTTCGGGGAGGGACGCTTTACCAAGCATTTACAAGTGACCCACAAAGTGGGATAAGCCAGTTGCTAAGCCCCCCCTGAAAAGTGAACCTTGTGCAGGGGAAGTGTCGAGTTACTGCAGTCAGAAGCTGCTCCATGTGCAAGTGGGAAACAATGGAATTTTATTCCTCAGGACCAGGGCTGCTGCATTATATCCCACAGAAAGGCCCCTGCCTGTTTGTTAGTCTGCCTGTCAGACCTTCACACTGATAAAAATGCAAGTGTGCTGACACACTCCCTTGTCTTAAGTTTCTTTCATGACTCCTCTGTATCAGGAGAATGTGTTGGTGTTCCCCAGCCAAGCTCCTTCCATCTGGTCACAAGTGCTTGAGCAAGCCGTATCCAGGGGGCTGTAGCATTTCATCTGTGGCCTCTAATGCAGCCCTGTCCAATAAATCATCTTGCCGGGCCCCCCACATGAGGAACGTGTGTTAGGGTAGTGGGACGTCTGCCTGCTGTCGCTCTGCTTGTGTCTCAAGCGTGTGGCACGTGTTAAATGTCTGACAATCCAACATTCTAGGTTATATGCCTCAGGATAAACACCATGAGGATTAATAGGACTTCTCTATTAAAACAAAAAGTTTTCCACAGTGACCTTTCCATGTTAATGCTCTTTCAAGCCAGGGGTTGCATTTAGCACTTTATTTTTAGTGACTGTAGCCCTCTTTTGCTATTGTTTGGAAACCTTGGCTCAGCTCCTGACTTGGCTGTGCAACATAGGCTGAACACACTCCAAGTGTGGACATGGATACACCGCAGAACAACAAGCAGTGTACATAGCCAGGGTATCAGTGAACATCCCTGAAACCAGAATAAAGCAAGGGAATCAAGACTGATAGATCTGGATGGAAACCCTCGAAAGAACATGGGATAATCCTTTGGGTCTCAGTCTCCAGATTCCACCATCTACCCTGGTTAAGACAAATTGAAGTTAATTTTATGTCAGTCACGGGCATTTTGACAGAAAGCAAATGCTGGCAGTGTGCCATTTCAAGACCGACCTTCAGTGCATCAAGTTGCCCAAATGAGGGAGAGTCGAATTCCCCTAAAAACAAAGTGGATACATACACTAAAAAGTGGTTAAGTGGAGAAGCAGTCAGCGAGGAGTCTAGAAAATGCTCTTTTATTCCACGCAGCTGCCCAGGAATGCACCAGTTATGCATCCCAAGTAGTCTCTGTATGCAATCAAAGGGTGCTGGCGGTCCAGGCCACGCTACACCTCAAGTACTGTGCCTTACCACAGGAACTGGGCAGAGGAAGCACTGGTCTTGCTATTTGAAAATGCCTCCTTGCCACATCACTAGAAATTCTGCACTTAAGAGGTTGTGAGCTGATGGAAAGGGAAAAAGGAAAGGGGGCTGTGATTAAAGCTCCATAAGCATCTATTAACAGCATCCAGTTTACCAACAAACCCTGTGGGCGCAGAGACCGCCGGTACCAGTAACTGATAATGCTGTTGCCCCGCTGCAGCCTCTGCTGACCACCTCACAGCACTCTTAACAGTCTTGGCAGCGTCCCCAGGGGAGTGACAGGGCAGCAAGTGATAGCTCACTGCAGTTTCAATCTCTGCAAGCACTGACCCCATCACAGAGAGACAAGAGTTCACTCCAGCTCCCCAGGTAATGTACAGCACCACCAGAGCCTTCCCCTGTGACATCTCCCGCTGTTTCCAAGTAAGATCCTGTTCTGTGTGAGGACAAGCACAAGTTCCAAATAGGATGGACACTGAAGGCAAAGTCTTAGTATTTTACTGTACTTTCCTGCATGGTTAAAGCCTTACATTTCAGTCCAGCAACTTCATAATCTTCTTCCTCTTCCTCTTCCTCCTCAGCATCTGGTTCATCAGAAGCTTCCTCGCCTTCTTCATCCTCATCTTCATCAGAATCCTCTGCATAGTTCCTAGAGTAAGGCAGGTGAACACATCTGTTGTACCAGACCCTGGGCCCTCTGTACTGTTTGTTCACAGGCAGAGACCTGCTGACCACCTCAATGTAAAATAAATACCCACCCTCAGACTGAAGCAGTCTGCAGCATTTCAGAGAGTATCAAGTTGTAGCCACAGCTGAAAGGGCACTTCCCAGGCTACCGTCTGAACATCTGGGCTGAAAATCCCCAACAGCTGAATCTGTGTATTTTTTGCTGTTCTAGGCACCTTGACCACATAACGGATTTTAGGATTGTGACTGCTGTACAATTACTCCTCCCCAAGAGGATATGCTGCTCTTTTACCCAGGTCTGCAGGCCTGGCCTAAGGAGTTGCAGGAGGGGGGCTTTTTTTGTTTCTGCAGGAGTATTTTACCCATTACCTCCTTCCACTGTCATGCCACTTGGATGTGCACTATAGGAAACAGAGCTCATTTAGTATTATTTGTGAGCAGAGCACCAGGCTTCTCATGTGCTGATACCAGAAGCCACAGAGACTCCCTGCCCAGGACAGTTCTGACTTCTCGCATGTGTCTGTTGAAGCATTCAAACCATTACAAAACCAGGAAAACAAAACAGCATGCACAGGCAAAAGGGGACAAAGGCAAAGCTGTTGTGAGAGTCTCAATCCTCTCGAGAAAGAGGATCTTGAGCAGTAAAAGGAGCAAGCTCCCACAGTACAGGCAGGGCAAAAGTGCTTCCAGGCTGAAATTTTTTTCCTACCTCAGCTCGAAAGACAAGAACAGAAAGCAGATAAGACAGGTGTTACCCCACCTGATGGCTCTCGTCCAGGAGCCAAGCAGCTTGCAGGTGACTCTGCCACATCAAAGTAACTATGATCTCAGGCTAGAACAGCTGCATTGAAGCCCTGTCATTTTTGTACAAGCCTGATGAACCCTTATATGGTGCCCAGGGAGTAAGTAATACTTTTAAGGCCATACACCACCTGCACATTACAAGCTAGTACACCTCCTATTGTGCTGCTGCTCTGGAAGGGAGGATCTGTTGATTGCTTATGCTTCAGATGCCATTTGATAGCCTCACCTCGCTGACAAGCGGGTAGACTCAGCACAGAGTCACAATCAACGCTGGACATACATTGTAAAAATAAAAATACATTTCACATACATTTAACTTCCAGCTTGCAATTAAAAAAACCCCAAGCCATAATTCAATCCCTTGTTGTCAGGAGGCAGCTACTAATTTCTGCTGCATAGAACAACTTTTTGGTTCTTCCTCAAATCATGTTCCCTCTGTAGCCCTACAAGGACTCCTGCCTTGTTAAGGTTTATCAGGTCCAGAAAACCACGGAGTGGCATTTTGTAGCCTGATTTGTAGTAGCACAGTAGGGACTGAGTGGCAACCTGGAGTAATGCCTGCTATAACTTGACAAGAGCACAACAGTAATTTAGCCCAGTGAACTACAGAGCTGCAATGCTACCAGCTACACTCCCATGAGAAAGCAACTCAACTAGCTGCTCAGTTAAACAACAGCCCTTAGCACAGCTGATTTTGGTTGATGTTTTGTGCATGTTTTCACTGCCAAACAAGTTTTAATAAATAACTCCTGTTGTCATGGGTCAGCATAACACAGGTGTGCTCGAAGTTACAGCTTGAAAAAACGCTTTTCTATTGTTCCAGTGTCACCGAGTTAACTAAGCTAATTTCAAACCTTTTAAGTGGGCTCTGTTTCAGGCTGTTTTGGTTGTCTTGTGAAAGGGCAGCTAGAACTGTCCCTCTGTGGCAACGCAAAGGAAAGGAGGCTCACTCACCGGCCTCGTGAGCTGCGCCTGGCAGTAGAAGGCTGACAGGCTGGGCACTGCCATTCACCATCTGGTATCTCATAGAGTGCCGGTCTCAGACAAAACAGGTGGAAGGCTTTGTTACACTCGTCACACAGGATCAGCTTGTCATCTTCACCTAGGAGAGCACAACTTACTTGTTACAAGTGCCACAGCCTGGCCCAACCTGAGAAGCAGAAGCTGCTGCAGTGCTGGGAGGTCAGGACAAAGCAAAAGAAAGATGCAAAGTACCCTCTGCCAGCAGGGACCCTTCCTTCTTGTTTTCACCACTGCAGTGCACACCAGCAGCATTCAGAAACAAAAAAGTCCCTTGCCCTACAAAGATTTCATTTGTGGCAAAGGTGGAAACCTGCCAAATTGGTTCCACCCAGGCTAAATCAAGCCAAACAAAGGGAAAGAGAAATCTGCTGCAAAGATGCCCGAGAGCCTAGCAAGGAGCTATAAATGCAGCTATTCTGATTCTAGCCTCAGTGTGGTTAACCTGCACAGCATCTTCTTTCTACTTAAGGTAGCAAGCCAAAAAAGGCAATCAGTATGCAGCAGAACTAGTCTCTCTGTGCTTCTCACTGATGCAGGGAAACATGGATATAGTCCTGAGCCAGCTATTTCATTACTAAAGAAGAAAAAAAAAAAGTGCAGAGAGCTTGCCAGCATCTCTTTCTCCAACATACCAGTTCTTAATTTCTGTGGAACAAAAATCTGTTAGTCTCAGGTGAGCACCCTCTTGCATTTGCCTAGAATCCCCCCTCAACAGCAAATAGGACAGGTTTTGCATTGGTTTGGAATATCCCTGAGGCTCTACAGTGAAGGAGAATGTTGTACCATTTCGGCCCTTATTTCTTTGAAGAGGTGGATGGCACAGTCTTTTGGTAAACAAAAAGTAGCCCAGCATTCCCACTGAGGTCTGTCTGCCCTCATTTCCCAGTAGTGTTTCAGCAAATAGAAAGTGAGACAAAAAGCACATGATGAGGCAGAATGTACTACCAAGCTGTTTCCTCCAGGCTTCCATCCAAAAGGAGAGGTTATGGCAGAACAAATACTAGCACTCCACCACTGGTGACAACTCTTACTATCCCCTCCACCTGCAAGACTCTAAAGCCCTTCATACTGTAGTGGATACAGAGAAGGTAGCCCCTTGCCACCTGTTCAGTTACTTCCCCAGCCTTACAAAGGACAGCTACCTCCCCAGCCTCTCCTTGCTTGTTCTTTCTGTAAAAGACGGGATTAACTGACAAGGCTCAGAGGCTCAAAGACCATTCAAACTAAAAAATGAAACAGGGAATGGAGTGGCACAAGTGTTCCCAGAAGGATCTGTAGATGACTTGTGTCTAAGTGCCCTAAATATTCAGGGGACGGCAGCTCTGCAATGTTCTGCAAGACCGTGTATCAGTTTTGTAAGAATGGTTTATTGGAGTTCGGGTCAAACGCTTCTGTGAGATCAGCGCTTCTGATTAAATCCTGATGTTCAAAACTCAAAATACAGCCAAAGACAGAGTGACAGACTACAAGGGCATGTTGCCTAAGCAGGGCATGGAGAGGTGACAGCTTCCAACTGTTGCGCAGGCGTGGGGCAGGAATGCATACCTTTCTTGCGACACACTTTGCATCTGGCATTCTCTGCTGACATATCCCACTTGATACAGGCATCCAGCATCCCGAGCAGCACGTGCATACGGGAGAAGGTCTGGGCCTCACGGATTGCTGTCTTCCACTTCTCCATGGCTGAAGCAACCTGCAGACAGACCTAACAGCTTACAACGAAGCACAGGCACAGCTTGCTACAGTCTGAAGATGTTTTTATATCCTTTAGCTGGGGCCCTTAACCAAAGCTCAACTCTATATTTCTTTTCTTCTATACAGCCTCAGCAGTCCTATTTGTGGTTTATCCATAACCAGCCTCACTGGATCAGACAGTTTGTTCATAACAGTAGAGCCCTTTTGCATTTCACGGCCAGGCTGAAACAACCTATGTGAACTCCACTAAATTCCTGCTCTGAAAGTCTAACCCAAATAATCATCAGGCTAAGAAAATAAAAGGCAGAAACCTAGAACTGTAAAACACAGGATGAAAGTTCGGAGACAGCTGGCACCAGCACTGGAGCGTGGTGTGCTGGAGCGGCCTGTGCTGCCCTCCAGCGGGTACCGCAGACACCCAAGGCCACCGCAACACTCGGTCCTCCCGGTCCTCCACGCTGCTCAGCTGGCAGAGGGGACCGTGACATCAGCTACAGTCAGATTTGACAGGCAAAGCACCTGGAGCCCCAAATATGAAACCAGCTGTTTTCCTGAGACAAGATGGCCTCAGTGCACGTGAAATCCCCGAATTAGCTGCAAGTGAGGGTGAAAGCATTAAACCTGAGATTTGCATGAAGGCAACTGCTGGAGTCCGCACATAGCAAGCCTCATGTGAAATCTCAAACTCAGCTCTGGAGGTTTAGAAACAACGTTGTGGCAAATCGGAAATGCACCAGAACAGAGAAGTAATCCAGAGCCACTGCATGTTCAACTCCAACGTTAATCCTTTGCTTTACAACAATGAGGTGATGGCCTAGACATGACAGGGACATAATAGGACTCAAGTTAAATGTTCTTCTACCCCAGGAGAATGAGAAAACAAACAGTGAAGTGTCAGATGGGAAAATTTAAACTCTGCAGCTGACAGCAATTTGGGAGCCAAACAAAACCCAGGATTTTTGCAGAGTTGCACATTCTCCTCTGACTGAATTTGAGGAAGCACAGCATATATTAGATGCTTGGAAAAAAAACACAAGCTATTCTAAAATGCCAGCATCCTTGCTGCCATTGCTAGTGTGGAACCTGGAACCTGAGACATTCAAGACAAACGGAAACCTGCACAGCCTACTGTGGCAGATTACACAGCACTGTGCTATTTCTTTGCAGAACATTGTTGAGGTGCTTCACATACTGTGTAATTGATTTTCCAAGTAACTGTTCCATGGGTTTTGCTGTTAACACACTGGGTAACTGCTGGGCCAAGATAAATCTGCAAAAACTGTTGGCAAGTTTTGCTTAAGATCTTTCTCCTCAAGCCTGTGGAATTTAACAGATTTTTAGCCTTGCTTCCCAAGCATCATGAGACTATGGCATTTTAGCAGTACCATTATCAAGGGAGTTCAGACTGCCAACTAGGCAAAACAGGAGACTGAAAGAAGACTGAAAACAAAAATACTGAAGGAGAAGTCCTCAGTCACATTTCAACTTCAGTGACAGAAAATGTCTGCTTTGGTAAAGGTGGACAAACCTCCAGTTCGAAAGACTCCCCAGTTGGTATCCTAAGACGACAGAAATCCCCCTGAACAGCTGAAACTGCAGTTGCTTGGTTGTGAAGCTGGTCTTTGAGGTATTGTCTGCAGGTGAACTGACACCCTAGATTTCTCCCTTGCAAACACCACTGAAAGCCAGTGGCAGTGATGGATAATATACCAGTGTTCTTCACTATGCTCAGGTGGCTGTGCTGCAATCTCATGCTGCCAAGAGGTCACATAGTCCCTCTCCTGTTCTGGGATAGTCCAGAGCGGTACTGCCACTAGAAGTGGCAACATCTGCAGAAACAGAGATACAAGACTAATTTGCAGAAACAGCCATAAGCCAGGTCTACATCGCCGCCCAGCAGTATGCTCTCTAGCTATGTAGCTGAGCCAGCAGGAACCCTCAGTATAGACAATTATGTCAGCAAACGGGTGCTTATTAAGCCATAACTTGTTTCTCACAGGGAAAATGAGACATAACCATACCACAGGACTGCAAATTCACTTGTATAGTCTGTAAGTATATTAAGTGTGTTTTTCCAGTATGGCTATGCTGTATTTTACCTGCTTTCTCTCTCAGTGCAGTTCTGGCTCTAAAAGACTTCATAATTCTTGACCCATGCAAGAGATTTGTCTTTAAAAGCCTAGTCAGTCAGTTTTTTTTCAATGGATAACTATATCTAAGATCTGGGCTGCTCCTTCAAGGTCACCTATAAGGGTTTTCTGCTTTGGCAAAAAGAAAGCTCATTGTAGATAAACTGAGGCAAAAAAAAAACCCCAACCCCCAAAAAACCCCAAAACCACACACCCAAGAAACCAACCCCAAAATCCAACAAAAGTTGAACATTGCTTGTACTACCACAAGTGTCTAGAAAGCTCTAAGCCAGATATAAGAAAGCACTGAACCACTGCACCGCGTTAAATAAATGCTCCAGAGACATCAGCACAGGACAGAAGTTAGTGCTCTGGAGGGACATCTGCATGACTGCATACTCAGACTGGCAATACTTAAATCTGTAGCCATACACCTATAAGGCTCAGTTGTATAGCTAAGTATGCAGTCACATTAGACAAATTAGGTAATATTAGGAAAAAAAAAAAACAACTTATGATTTAAAGTACAGCAATATTCAGAAATCCTACTGTTCCAGCTGGTTTACAGAGGAGAAAGTACAAATCAGGCAGCTTCAGCCACACAGAGCACTTTGTCTAACTAGGTTGCTGTAGCTGAAAATTCTGCAATTGCTAGAATGAAGCACACTACGCAAGCCTGGCCTTACTGTAACAAATAATGCCTGGTAACCATGTTATTAAGAGAGACAGCAATGGTCTAAGGCAGAATGAAGAAACTAACCAACATTAGCGATCAAAATGGCTCAATTTTCAGGCAAATAAAAGCTTGGGTTTGAAACCTGATACAGCTTTAGCAATAGTAGGGAAGTGACCAGGGCTCAAATACAGAGCTCATGCTGCTAAATTACTATCCATTTAGATGTCATAGTAAATCTGATGTTACCCTTAAAGTATGCTTTACAAGTACAACCCTTATGGTTATAGCTATAAGACACATGATAGTAGGGCACGATATGGTATTGCTGTAGATGCAGGAAATGTGATGATCCAGACACTGTCTCAGACAGAACTGATTTTTACAGCTCTGTATTCTGCTGATAGCTTTTAGGATAAGGTAGCCTTCCATTCCCTTTGCACTAAGGACTCAAAGACTCAGAGTTAACAAAGTTGAAACACTCAGGACAACTGGGAAATTGAAAATTTCTAGTGTCTATCCAAATATCTTGCTAACATGGCAATGCCACAGCATAGCAAAGACTTGATGTTCAGCATACAGTGAGATGTTAAAAAAAACCAAACCACCACACAAAAAAACAAAACAAAAACCTAAACCACACCCCAGAAAACCCACACCCAGAACCAGTCAAGCACCTAGGACTTCGGTTTTTAAGTTGGCAATTTCAAATGCTTCTGTTGTTCCAATCCTGATCTTGCTAGTTCTGCTGAAATATCAATCAGGGCAGGGGACTTGGGGGGGGCAGTGGGGAAAGTCTTGTCATGAGGCACTAATGGCTCATTCAACTTAAAGAGCATAGAAACCACCCCTGCACATTATCCCTCTTAGGATGACACACTGGTACAGCTCAACTGCCTGCAGGACCCTACCAAATCCTCCACAGCCCTTCTCCATCCCATCTGAACTTTGATTTGGAAGGCTATGTACTCAGCCCCACAATACCACTTCTCTACTTCAGGCACATATGGTGTGTTTCCTCAGATGTCCAGGCAAGCTGTGTGCAATCCACAGTTTGTCATCTTCTATGGGTGTCTCCATGCATATGATGGCTAGTGTCTCTTCCTGCACAACACTGATATTTACCTGAACTTAACTCCCATAAAGGAGAGACACGCTGAGGTTTTGGTGACTGCAAGGATCAAAGGCATTAAGCCACCATCAATCCTCTCTTGACAGATACAACTCCTGTTGTGTAAAAATGCTCCATAATATGCTTTTATTAAAGTACCCAATTTATACTTGAAGGAAGTCAAACATTATTTCCTGTCCACAGAAAGAATTACTGTAATTCCTCAGCACAATTTTCATTTTGCCAATACCTTTACTCTTCAATATAGTCAGGGAACACCCGGCCGTAAAAACAACAAACCCACTGCACTCCAAACTTGGAATGAGGAGAAGCTGTTCAGGATTTAGTACCCGATGAAGCTTATTGTCCTTGCTCAAAGAGCGGTACTACGAGACTGAAACAGAGCCCTGAAGTGAGCAATACCTTAGCTTCTTCTGCCATTTTCTTGTCTTCATCTATCTCCTCAGCCTTGGCAATATAGTCCTCTCCTTGGTTCCTTCTCTTCTGCTTGGGGGCCATGAAACCTTGCAGAAACTTCTTAACAACGCCAGCCTGGAGTGCTATCACACACTCTCCAAAATCCTTCAGGCTCTCTAGTGAGTATACCTGTTAGGAAGAGCATACGATCACATAACAGTTGGATGTTACTCTGTGCTGGTTTAGGTGGGTCTGCCCTGCAAATTGATACATATGAACACTGCATTAATTATCACATCTACCGTATTTGGTTATGGAATCAGCATATTGCTGTTGGTTCTGCTAGTTCATACCTAGCTGATGATCATGCATAGCACTGTTCAGAAAAAAACATCACGCCTTCAAAAAAAACAAAGAACCCCACACGAAAAATCCCAAATCCATCATGACCAAGCACTAAACTGTTCTTCCGCTCCTTCAGTGACTTCACTTTTCCCCTCCTCTTAATACTTATGGTCTCATCTACACAGGGAAGTCTCTGCAGTGACTCCGGGTGCAGCTAAACCAGAGCTTTAACCATTCCAAGCCAATGTCACTTGGTAGGGGGAGCACGCGCTAGTCACAAGAGTGTGTACTCTATCCATATGAGGCACATTTATCCCCCCCCTAAAGACACTCAGTGCACCAGTAACACTCATCTGAGTTAGGCTGAACTAGCCAGAGCACTAAAACCGCATATTTTGGTTTACTGCACAGTAACCTCCTTGTGCTCACATACCCATGAACACCCTTTAGGTCCTGGAACAGGGATACAATCATTACCCCGAGCCTAAAGTGGTTTGAATTTATAAAAAAAAAAAACCAAAACAACCAAAAAGTATCCAACACTCCAAAATGGGAAACTGCTGTCTCAACAAGATATGCTGGCTCTGAAGAAGTTACAAAGAGTTCTGCTGATGCTCCATGAGGAAGTATACCACCAGACGAAGGAAAAAGGACAGTTTAACAGCTGCGCAGGACACCTAGCTCCAACATTATGATACACCTACACTAAAAGGACCTCAAGCCAGCATCTTCGTAACATTGAAATACTAGTTTAGAAAGAGAGGACACATGAGAAAATTGTCTGGGGAAAACAAAAGACTCAAGACCTACAGAAAGTATCAGCTTGTGCTTGATTTGCTCAGTACTACATTGCTGATTACTTACTCTTGCTTCATATTCTGGTGTCACATCAACATATCCCAGGCCTCCTTTTTGCAGCCGAGTTGCAACCTCAATTAGATCACTTCGGAGGTAGTTCAGCAGTTCCTGGTTGCCATCACAGGATTTGAGGCCCAGGTTCTGTTTCCGAGCCAAATGGATAGAGTGCACGATGTCCTGATACCTGGAAAATCAAAACCAACCTCTGAATACATGCAGGCCACAGCCCCATGAGCCGTGCAGGCACTGGAGCAACAATGCTATCCATCATGATCTCCATGCTCCACCAGTGCAGAATAGTCCTTGAAAGATGCTTGAAAGCACGTGGCAGTTCTGGCTCTGAGTGAAACAGCACTGCCTTTGTTTCCAGTTGCAAGGAGCTACTCAAAGACTGACAGAACCTCTTCACAGCTTAGAGCATTATTTAACAAGAACCTGCAGTTACTGCCTAAGAAAAACAGCAGTTTCTCATCCTTAATATCCTTCCCTCTTCAGCACAGGCATGATCAAACAAAGCACAGAATGCTGCTCCAGGAATGGAACGGCTTTGTGACAAGGATACACTTTGACTTTGAGAAGACACACTAAAAAAAAAAAAAAAAAAAAAAAAAAAAAAGAGCAGGCTCACTTTTTCTCCAAACGCTCCTTTAACTGGCTTTCTCTTACTCCTTGTGGGTGCAGGCAACTCAGCAGCTCATCCAAATCCCTCTGACTGTCACAAAGAAACCTGAAAGATACAACATGCACCAACATCAGCTAATGTCTTGCCACAGAGACACAATTCCTTCTTCTAAATAGTTCATTATTATTAGTGGGCAGGGATGACAAATAACCTATAACCCAACCCCATGGTGCAAGGTGGATCACTTCCAGTAATGCTGGCATAAGCATTCTGACTCAGATTGGCCTTGTTTCAAGGTCCCCAGGTGTAGCCAATTCCAAGGGAAAAAAACCCAAACACACCACAGAACTGATTTATAGGTTTTTCCCCATTAAATTTATTAAAACATTGGCATTTGAATTTAGTCATGTACCCCAGGGATTAGATTCACTAAGTTGCAGTCCGTTTAAGTAATCTGAACGTCATTTTAGATGCACTAGAAAAGATTAACATGCTATGCACTGCATAGCATGGCAATTTAATCACTCCTTCTGCAGAGTCTTCAACTTCTTTCATTAACCCAAGTCGTCCCTAGATTAACAAAGGGTATGTCCTAGCTTATATCACAACTGCTGATGTAGATTTGTGACTGTGAAGGCTGTATCCTCTGCAAGTGCTGGAGTCTTCCTTTCCAAGCAGCTCACCTTAACTTGAAAGCTGAAATGCAGTATGTGAAAACCATATTCATTAGCTTAATTTAAACCTTTCTGCTCAAAAAGTCCTTCAGGACAGGAATCATAATCAGCAGTTAGCTGAATCTAAAAGAGGAAAAATTTTGCAGAGTTCTCTGCATAAGGAATTCTCTCTGCAGTTCCAGAGTACAATCAAGTTTTAATGCTGGGTTGTAGATTTAAACTGGCTTTAAGACAGCCTGAAATTCTGCTCTTTTCCAACTCTATTCTAGGGTGCCATGGAGCCTCCTCACCTGACGGAGGCAGGGATTCAATTTGAACTTCAGAGCTCATTTACAGAAAATAAAACTAATCACTTATCTTCTAGAAGAGGATTGCTCCTTAGAAGAGGGAAGTGAAAGACTAGCAAAATCAACCTTACATGGAAACAACTGCAAAGGACCACTATGTGATCCTCACCAGCCACAGAGAAGACTCTGTATCTAATTTTTCTTCTTGGGCATAAGCTCAGATGTGCCAAGCAACAACTAGAGAAAGATGCTGTTCTGGCTTCTCTTGGAATAATAGTATCTGCAATGCTTATTTTTCTGGCAGAAATATTTAGTAAAGAACATATCTGAAAAGAAAATATTTCAGAGTTCTAGTATTTTCCTATTAGGGGAACAGCCTCACAATTCGCATTCAGTTAGTAAATTAATTACTCTAATAAAATACAGGATTGATTGTTTAAAAATGGAAGAAAAACAGTTTCTTGCCAGTCACCTGCTTCAGTATACTCCAACCCTGCAGAGCATCCTCACTTTGCATACTGAGATCAGATCTTTTGGCCACCACTATCCTTTGCACACCCTCCCTGAGAGAAACAGGACAGAGCAGCTCCAAATATCCTTCACTCCCTAGAGCCTAGTAAAGGCAATTTAAAAGTAGTAGTGACTAAAGCTTGGTCATGGGTTCCAACAGGCATTCACAAACCTGTTACAATATAACTTGTGTCTTTTTCCTATAGATGCCACTTACAGTGAATAATTAGTATTCCAACATTCACTGGAAGGTCTACAGACAGACTACTGCAAGGACTATCATTTTTAAGTCTACTGGACTTCTGCTAAATAAAATTTCCTCTAGAATATTTGGTATCAAATTGCTTCCAAACCCTTGGGGCAAATTTTGGGATTGGTCCAAAACCATATCTCATTATGAAGAATCTGTCACAATATGGGAATGGCATAAATTAATCTTCAAAACAGTTGCCCTGCAGAGGACTGTTTCTCAGTCATGTTGAGAAGGCTGCCTAGGTCATGATGAAACATCAGCCACTGCTGGCAATATACCACAGGATCCGGCTGGGAAAAATACCTGAGAAGACCATGCCTGAGCTTTCCTGGCTTTGCCCCATGGCTGCAAATCTAAGGGAGGAAATTCCCTATACATTTGTCTTACTGTAAAAATGAAAGGGCACTGGAAACAGCATATGGCACTTGTATTCTCCAGTGTTACGTGGCTTTGGGAAAGAAAACACAGGCTGCTGGCAAGCGTGAGAAAGCAGGTATTGTCCTTGTAAGAAAGCTAGGGTTAAGCCCTGGCACAACTTTGTTCCTGCTGAAAAAGGAAATGGGACCAGGAAGGGAGAACATCTACAAGAGGTACTTGAGCCTTCCCAATTTGCCCTGAGCAAGAACCAGGATTTCTGGGAGGGGGAACTGTTCTGCATGAGCTTGAACTCAAACATGCAAAATAAAAACACATCAAAGAGGCACCTGTGTTAGTTTGATTGGTGACACCTCGCTGCTCTATGCAGCCACAGCTCCTGGTTCTCAACTCAGCTCCATGCACTTCCTACTACCTGAAGGAACCACCTCCAACTAGGGCTCAACCAGCACAAGGCATGGAGCACAGACATGGTAAGAAAGCGCTGGCATTTTAAACAGGGAGGCAATAGGGCTATGAGCTTGTGGGTCTTGATAAGAGGGAGGGGAAGGCAATTGGTGCCCTCCTTGTGGCCTGACACAGAGCTTAACACCACAATCCAAAGTGATGGGAAAGATGCCTTTGGGAGAGTCAAGACCAGATGGAGGTCTTCAAACTGACCTGAAAGGCAGAAATCCTGACTGGGGTAAGGGCTTCCTGCATCTGTAAATAACAGCCTAAATTTTTTTTCCTTACATTCCTGGCAGCACAAGCCAGCAGAGTGGTCAGCAATAAAACCAGAAAGGACATATGGCACAAGCATCAAGTCAAAAGGAGCTCCCATATTCACTCAGGCTGAATACTCCTACCTGTTCTCAGGCTACAGGCTGCAAGAGACAGAGGAAGGTATAAAACCTAGACTGCAGACTAGGGAATGAAGAAATCAAGAGGATAACGTCTAAAGGAGCCCAGGATCAGTACCTGCTCTGGAGGGATGGTGGAAACAGGGGAACTCCCATCTGTAGAATATAGGCGTGAGAATGGAGTCTGTCAGCACCCACTCATGGTTAACTCAAATGGTCTGCTGAGGGGACCCGCCATATCATGGTGTATTCCTAATAGATGAAGAACAATGGGAGTTACTCTGCAGAGATGCCAGTGTTTCCAAAATTCAACTGCTTTCTGACCAGGATGAGTAAGAAGTCTCCTGCGTACTATTATACTGCAAAGGTTGTGATTAACCTGTGGTTCTTGCAGGAAAGACCAGTATGTGTACAGCTCGTGAAGCACTACGGTATGGACAAAAGACTTTTTCAGGGACCATGTGCCCAGAAGCTTTAAACAGGGAGATTTTTTTAAATAAGCATCAACATCAGTGAAAGTGGTACACAGTGTTAGAAGTGGGACTGGTCCATCTGTCCAGAGAAGACAGAAATAACCAAGCATTTACAATTCTGAATGAGAACAATGATTCAAACTCTGCACTTTCAGAACAGAACACTACGACCTCTTCTTTTTGTGGACAAAGTACTGAAGGCAGAAACCACTTCTGTGAGATACTGTTTCTATAGCTCTTGGTAGAGGTATGGCATCTATTTTCTTCCCTTATCAATGCCCTACCAGCTCCCATCCTCAAGCAGAAAAGGGGCAGGGCTGTGAAATACAACTATTCACAGAGTTAATTTGGTGCTCATTCCAATGTCTCATCACTCTAGAGTATAAAAGGGTAAAGCTAAAGATGTTCTATGTGCACTGTGAGGCTACTCTCAATCCCATGTTAGATGGTACTACTAGGAAAAAGAGACTAATAGCAGAGTTAAAGAACGCAAAGAAATGAAACTTTCTATGCACTACATACTAACATGAGTTACAGCCGAACAAGTCCTTGTATCCAAACAACAGGGGGTGTAGATAAGCCAGGGCTTCAGTGTGGTCTCAGGGTTCCTCAGGGTGTGTAAGGACAATGGGCAAAAAGTAGCCAAGGAGGAGACACTTCCGTAACTGTCTATGCTCATGGGAGTCCTTGAGTTTGGAGAGATCAATGGCAAAGGCCACAGAGGAAAATACAGTAACACAAATATAGATTTCCTCAGAGGGAAGTTCTAGTTACTGGCTGTCCCCTGAAATACAGCTCTCAGGTGGTCAATTCTCTTTTTGTAGAAGGTTACCTGTCAGGTGACAACTGTCAGATAGGTACTTAGCAAACAGGCTCTTTGCCGTTCGAGAGCTTTAAAGGAAAGTCTTTCAGCTGAGGAAGCTTATTGCTTATCTGCAGAAATGGCTTTAGGTGGCCCTGTCAGTTAGGAGAAAGTCATGCAGACAGCACAGAAGAACACTAAGTTAGAAGAGGTTACGTTTTCTCTGAAAAGCTGCCATTGTGCTCCCTGCTTACTTTAAGGGCATGGAGGCCTGCATCTGACTCAGATCTTCCATTTGCATTGCTTTACCTCGACATCCCGACACCGTCAGCCTGCCTGGTGGAACAATGCACACAGGCATGATATTCTCAGTAAAAAAAAAAAAAAAAAAAAAAAAAATCAGCAAGTGATAGCAGTCTTTCCTAGCAGGTACCAAAAAGGACAGAAATCAAAAACATAGTGGCCTAAGAGCCAGGCAAGAAAAAAACCCCAACCAACAAATCACACTCAGTTTAATATCTTATTTCTGAGTGGCAAAAGGGCAGAGCAGGCATGCAGTGACATGTCTTCAACCTGCCTCTACAGATTTTAACATCTGCTGGTTTGAGGACTTCCTTGTATGCCAGGACAAGAACCTTTGTGCTGAACACTCCCCAGTGAACCTCTCTTCCAGCGGTTTGTCTAACTGGTGCTTTGAACAGGTACAAATTTGAAGGTCCACAGCAGCTGGTAGCAGTGAGTTACCTATTATCAGCTGCACGATCCTTAGTAGTACTTTCCTCTCTATTTCAAAACTGCTATTTGCTACTTTTATTTCCCAAACCTTTTTTCTGTATCAAAAGAAAATCCTCTTTATTTAGGAGACTTCCCCACTGTCCTCTAGCATTACTCTCCATCTCTTTGCTGAACATACAAATTAAAGAGTATTTCTGTGATTTGTTTCCTATTTCTTAGCCAATTATTCACTCATGAGAAGAGCAGCACTCTCACCCTAAGGCAGGCCCTGTAACAACAGATCTTGTGAAGCAAAATTGTTCCCTCAAGGAAAAAAAAAAAATAATTTTTGCCCTTAGTTTGTACTTTGGTTTATCATTATTTCCTTCATTTAGGCTCCACCACAGTTTGTAAGTAGGCCTTCCTACTTGTAATAGCTTCCTTAATCTGATGTGAACCATACTGAGAATGCTTTGTTACTATCGCTGCCATTTTGTTTCTGAGTTTCCTCAAACCCTTTTTTCAAAGGTAAGAGGCAGCACTTGCTTTGACCATCTAGTATGGAAACTTTAAGGCAACGTCTTTGAAAGCACTTTAGGCTTTTGGCTGCCACTTTAAGCTTTTTTAATTTTAACAAGCTTCTTAATTCTTTTTATTGCGCTTTAAGAAAAAGAAAGAAAAGAAAAAAGAATACTGCATATTATGGTCACTTCATACGAAGCAGCTCTTAATAACAGAATTCAGTCCTGAGAGCGTACAGGACTGGTTCAAAGAGCTGCCTCGCCTGGGCCATGACTAGTTTCTCTGTAAAGCACTCCTGCCTTTGCAACCATCTGATCTCCCTCAGCACGTCTCCGAGTGCTGCCAAACTGATTGAGCAATTCAACACTGTAATATCAAATACTTTTTCAAGTTTGGCTTGGAACAACAAGTTACAGGGACTCTGTGTTACTTAAGTCATCTGTTTTGGCTCAATGTTGTCTTCAGTTCACAGCAATATGCACTACTAATTTAAACTAATGTTTTCCTTATATAAAGTTGTCCTACTGGAAACACATCTTGCCATCTTTGCTAAATGAAGATCAAGTATTAGAAGAGGCAGTTAAAGAGCAGAGAGGACTTTCCTGTGGACCATACTGTCTTCTACAACCTCCTGTTGAGCACCCATTCCCTAGGAAAGCCCAATTGCTTGAATTTTGGCCATATGACAAGATATGCAAAGGCCTACACTGAGAAAGGGGTGGAAATCTGCCGTGGCAATACTGGACAGAGTGGAGGCATGCACAGGAAACTCTGCTGTCTCCTATGACCTGCTAGCAAAGAAAGAGAAGGGGTAGAGCAATACAAAGAAAGAGTCTGCACTCAGTTCTGCTGGTTCAGATGAATTAAGACATTCACACATTTCAGTCTGACAGTTCCTGGTGGGGGAGCAGGAACATCTTTACTAAAGTAGTTCTAACTTGCAGCGGTGGAACTATGCTTTGGAGCTAAGGTCACAACTGGTGATGTTTATCAAAGACCAAGTAACCCCACTTTGTGGGTCAGCAGTGGAAGTTCTGGAGAAAAGTCACTGCTATTAGGGGAGCTGCAAGAGCAAGTATTTTGTGACAGTTGCTTCCCAGGGTTATCTAAATAAATAAATAAATAAATAAATATGCAGAGTCCTTTGCAATCTGTTTAGTAGGTAAAGCTGTAGCCAGTATTTTCTGGCATGGGGACACTGCTTACCACATAGGGCAACAGCCTACGCAGATTTTCTTTAAAGGTAAAAGACATTGGTAGGGCAAATTATTGGAGCAGGTCACAGTCAAGCATGCTCAAAGGTAGAAATGTTTAGATTTGATTCACTTAGACACATTGGTGGCTAATTCTTGGCATTGGGAATCACTAAAAGGGGTAGCAGTCTGTCAACATGGAAGAACAGTTTGCTAAGCTATAATTATCATTAGCGACGAAAATCAGTTCCATGGTACGGTGCTATAGGAGAACAAATGGACACCACTACAGTCTGCTGTGAAGCCCAGGAAGAAGCCACTGACAAGGAGCTGGGGAATGGCTCTGCATGTCTCACATAGTACAAGAACACACAGGATAGAGGCCTGTCTCCAAAGATCTCAGTGAAAACTTAAATTGCATGTGCTCAAGAACCCCATGTGCCACAATTCAGGTCTGCCAAGATGAACCATGAAAGAAATCCTAGACACGCTTAGCTAGGTCACTGCTTCCCTCTTTTTTTTTTTTTAAAGTAGTGCTTACCAATGCTGAAAAAAGCACACAAATTATTGTAAATTAACAGTTCTTCTGAATATAAAATATTTAAAAAGCAATACAACAAAATATCATTTTACCAGTTTAATTTATAGCGGCTTTTAAGTCTGACTGATTATAATGGTTCCACTGGCTTTTGGACTGGCTGCCCTATTAGCAATTCACTACCAGTAATTAACCAGTAACAGAGGCCTGGAGACTGCTGAACTAATCAAACTGTTAAGTACCGAAAGAGTAATAGATATATAGTAGGGTTTATCCAAAGAAATCTGTCTATGCCTAGTTTCCTCGACCTCTACGCTTTGAGTACTTTGCAGCTATAAAAACATGTGTTACCATAAGTTCTGTCCCTGCTTGGGTGCAGTGGTCTCTGCAGGAAGGGGTGCAGCACGCACAGACCGGTGAAGCTTGCTGGCTCTGCCATCAGTGGCTGTGCTCCTCCGCTTGTCTGTAAAAGAAAAGCACGAGCTCAAGTGTTTTCTCATTCATCTTCCTCCTCAGTAAGCATTTTTATTTTGCAAAAACTAATCTTTCTCCAGGTGTTTATATTCAGCATTTAGGCCAGCAATACATTTGTCAGGGAAAACTAATCCATTACTAGCTTGCTAAAGCTCACAATACATGCATTTATAGAAATACAAAACCATGTAATGGACTTTTAACAAAATTACTACATCATAAAGCACATACATAAAATTAAGAAAAGCGTTCCCAATATTCAAATACATTAAACTAGTTTCACTTTTTAGCTACATACTGACACAGTACTTTTAGAACTGAATGAGTTTAAATAGTTTGTATTTCTGCATCTTAGACAACAGTCTAACATGAATTTAAACCTTTGCTTATTTAAGCCTTTGCTTGTTAAGTTTCAAAAGGAATCTCCTGAAATCTTGCACACTAGCTGGGTAAACACACAGGCAGCAGTTGAGAAACTAATACAGCTGGAAGCAAGCTGGTGTACAGGAACATGACTGGTCAATATCTGAAAAAGTTCACATAAGAAAATATACCCATTGAGGGCCACTGCATGATACCACCTCCAGCTCAACAGGTCACCATGACACAGATGGCTGGAAAGTTACATTCTGGATGAAGTATCTCACTGTAGGTTTGCCCTGTTCCATTCTTTCACAGATGTCTACTCTGCCCATTGTCTAAAACAAACCACCACCAGGTGGGGGCTCTCTGATCATAGCCTCACACCGAGCATTGCTGTAGACAAGGTGCAGCGCCAGCCTACGACGTTTCAGAAGCAAGAAAATACAACGTTTCAGAAGCAAGAAAAGATCAGGACTGACACTGCAACCACAGTCAGATGATAGCATGCTCTTCTGTACCAAGAGCTATTTCCACATAGAAGTATTTCCTTCCCCACAGCCTGATTTTTGTGTATGTGCAAGTTCTGCCTGCAAGGCTCCACCATCCAGGCTCCAAGTCAACCAGGCAAAACTACAGAGGAAGCATTAGAACTTCAGCTAGTTGTTGCACCTCACCTGCCTATTCAGTACAAGGTGAATGGCAAGCTCGGAGGACGTGCCGAAACGGCCTCAATCAGCAAAGCTATAGGTATCAAGACTGTCCTGCTTGATACTATTTCACAGGTTAATCTGAGAGTCTTGCCACTGGTGGAAGCATGATGGATACCCTCACTCTGCAGCACACAACTACTTGTCCAAGAAATGTGGCACGCTGCAGCTTGGCAGGTTCAGAGTCAGCCAGAGAGGTATTAGCCCACAACTGACATGATGCAGTACACTGCAGGCAGTCTGACATCCTGCAGCAGCAGGAAGGAGATCACCATGAGCAGACATCTACTGTGTGCAGGTTTCTAGAGCTTACAGAAGGCTTAAATCAAGAGCATCCTCATGAAAACACTCAAGACTAGACAGTTTCTCTCTCACAGTCACAAATCCATTCTAACAATCACACAGCAACAAAGGAAATACCCACAATGAAACAGGCTGATCATACCTCCTGGGTTGTAGTCCCTTCTAAAATCTTCTTTTTTCTGATGGGGAAGGACGAATCTGTAGTCTATACTGTCATGTACCCAGCCTTTCTCAATGAACAAGCCAGGAACCTCATCTGAAAACAGCCAGTACCTGTAGGAAACACACATGTTAACACGTACCTGTCTCCTCTTCTGCCTAGTTACATACTCCCACTTTTATTTGCATAGAGCAGAGAAGCATCTGTGTGCTTGACTCAAAAACCTGAAAGTATGTATATCTTTATATTAGCAGTTGAGAAATAGGAAAAGCTTTTACTAGAATCCATTCTAAGAGCATTCCTGTGCAACAAACATGAAAAAAAATTAGGTTCTTGAGCACTGGATGCAAGAACTTGAAGCTCCACTGGCTAGTGGATTCTGACCTCCACAAGAAGGCCTCAAAAAGCCAGCCATGTAAACCCAGTGAAGGCCATCACACTCTACCTACACAAGCTTCTCCTCCGCTTTCCTCTACAGTTCAATACACAGGGAGTCCTCAGCACTCTCCACATCAATCACTTTTTGGGGGCTGCTGTCTGAATAAAGCTCCACCCAGAGGAAAAAGCTGGCAGCCCAGGACCATTTCCTTTCCCACCTGTTATGATTACGATCAGTGCCAACTGGGGTCCTGCGCATCACCAGCTTCGCTTTGGCAATTCCATCCTGGAAAGTTTTCTCAGCTGCAGCTTTATGCTTCCGGATTCTTTCTTCCTCTGCTTCTTTCTCCATCTTCACTGTCAGAATTAGCACAGAGAAGTATTACCTTTCTTTTATTGAACCCAGGCATTAATACTCTCTTATTTCACTACACAGTGGAGTTAAAAGTGTTAACCAAAGTCACCAAAACCTTTTTTTCTTTTTTTTTTTAGCACAGCCACCCACCTTTCAGCTTGCTTTCCACCCACCATTCTTGAAAAAAAAAAACTCGAAAATTATTAAGTCGTCAAGGATGAACTGCACTGAGGAAAGAGTAAAGTCTGGATAAAAATTGTCTGGAGAAATTAGTCCTCATTACTATTTTTCATTTTAGATAACAAAGTGGCATCCATTGCTGTGCAATTCCATATAACAACAGGGTCAAAGATTTAGATCTTTGCACAATATATGACAAGGACTTCTGTTCTGGCTTTCCAAGTGTTGGGAGCCGTCCAGCTGTGACGGCACTGAGGTCAGCTAATGGACACCAATATTTCCATAACTGCAGGTAAGGGGAATGCTCCCCCACAACGTTACCTACCGAAAAAACAGACTGGCACAATGGAGGCCTCTTTCAGGCACAACTGTTTCACAACAGTGACCCAGGCACATACCCTAACACCTCACAGGTGATCCCCCTTCTCTACTCCACTCTGGTGAGGGTGCAGTGCTGTGTCCAGTGCTGGGCTGCCCCTTTCCAGAGAGACTGGGAACTGCTCGGAAAGAGCCCAGCAGAGGCTACAAAGATGGTGAGGGGACTGGAGCATCTCCCTCACGAGGAAAGGCCGGGAGAGCTGGGCCTATTCAGCCTGGAGAACAGCAGACTGAGGAGGTCTTATCAATGTCCACAAACAGCTTAAGGGCAAGTGTCAGGAGGACGGGGCCAGGCTCTTTCCAGCAGTGTCCAGCAACAGGGCAAGGGGCAACGGGCACAAACTGCAACACGAGAAGTTCCATCTGAACGTGAGGAAGAGCTTCTTCACCTTGAGGGTGACAGAGCCCTGACACAGGCTGCCCAGAGAGGCTGTGGGGTCTCCTTCCCTGGAGACAGTCACAACCTGCCTGGACATGACTCCGTGCGACCTGCTCTAGGAGAACCTGCTGTAGCAGGGCTTGGACTAGCTCATCTCCAGCAGCCCCTTCCAACCCCCACCAGTCTGATATGTGCTATGATGTGGAAGAGCATTAAAATAGAAACTTCAAGTTTCCCACTCATGACAGAAGTATTCTGGAGTTTCAGTAGCTCTCAATATCCATAGCTGTTGACAAAAAGGAGGGGAAAGAAAAATACGAAGTGGCTTAAATCCTGGCATCACAGGTTCCTTGGCAAGGGTCTTAAAGAACAGAGCATGTAATTTCACATATCTAGGTAAGAAGCAAGGCAACTTCTGACAGGAGACAACATTTAACATCAACAAGATTTATGCTTCTCATGTCTGTTCAAGAGCCTCTATTTTTGCCCATCTCTGAAGAACAGGTGTACTTTCACCAAGAACCGCCTGAACAAAAAGGAACAAGACCTCATACTGACTCACACTGGCTCTTCAGAGCCTGATCTCAATCTGACAAACACATCACCCCTTCACAACTTCCACAAATGGCTATGGGCAACATTTTTCTGTACCCTGAGAAAACTTGAGGGAAACAATAAAAAGCATGAAGAAATGAAGACTTAACTTTGCATCACAAAGGTAGGTTTGAAACAGATGGAATGAGACCATACGGAAGGGGTGAGGTGGAGTGGGGCAGGCAAAAGCGAGCATATAGTGGTCATAGGCTGGCTGCTGTCCCAGGGAGAAAGCTAACATCTTGCTAGGACTTGCCAGGGCTACTACCTACTCTTTCTCTTGCAACTACTTTCTGTATCAAGATAGGTTTGATAACAGTTGCTTAGTAAATACTCGGTAAGTCTCTGAAGTCCTGCCAATGTAATCAATCCTCACTGATTAGAGGAGACATGCTGAAGAACATACTCCTTGTGTTTGTTACACCAACACACTATATCAGCTTTTGTATAATGTACCAACTTACAGTAATTGCAGCATGGCAAAATTGTTCTGTTGAAGCCATACCTGCCAGATACAAGCAGCTACACAATCCCTACCTTACAACCTGTCCTTATGTCAAAACACCGAAATCCAAACAAGTAGCAACAGCCAGTCTCACAGTACCAAATGCCTCATGTCACCCAAATCTGACTCTTGCAAACCACAACAGCAGATGTGTACTACTGGAGGTATGCTCCTCACCTTCCACTAGGAGACAGAGGTAATATGATTCCCCCCGAATTTCTCTCCTTGACACCTTCTCAAGACTTGCTGCCATCACCTCATGGTATCACCACAAGGTACACTTCCCTCCTACTCAGCACCCTCCCCTCAAGAGCCAAGACTCCAACCAAACCAAGCCAAACTGGCAGTAAACTTCAATGCTTACAACATGGAATACCATGGGCACTCATGAGACAGGTATTTTTTCTGTCCAACTGTAAACACCAGATTAATTGCCAGAATAAGGAATAGGCAAGGAAAGAACAAAAACTGAAATTTACTCATATGCCAAAAATGTTCAAACAGGGAACAAAGACACCGAACTGAAGGGTTCCTTCCTGCATGCCATCTTCCGTTGCAATGGCAAGCTAGTCTCACTCTCCTCTCTAGCGGGCTCTGTTAGCTGTATAAGCTTCCAGCTCTCCATTCTTCTCCAGCACACTGGGGGCTATTGCTTCATGGCGCGATGAGGCAAAGAACAATTAGTAAGTGCTGCAGTAACATGGAAATGGAAGTAGCCAGACTCCTACAACTATGAAAATACAGATATTAATCATGTTACCTCAACAGGAAGTTCAGCATTGACTGCTTTTGAAGCCAAGAAAGAAGAAGAACAACAAAATATTATGCTTTCTTACACTGGCCTCTTTTTTGAGCTGAGACTAGTTTGGTAGCACTGGCTGCAATTTTGATAGGCTTAACTTGAAAGAGGTTAGTTCTCCCAGTGTTACAGATGTTTCTAGAGTGGTGAAAAAAACCTGTGACTGTGAGATACATATCTCTATATATGTAAAGGAGTAGTTGCTGACAGAACACCTACTGTGCAGTGGTTCAATATTCATATATATATACACATTAAAATCACTGCACAATAGGTGTTCTGTCAGCAACTACTCTCTTACTTCCTCCAGAGATATCAACATTACAAAAAGCAAATGCAACTGAAGTGGCATGAAAGCCAGCATGCCGAAAAAGCTGGTGTGATGGCAGGAGCACACTGGTGCAGTTCTCATTGTGGCTATCCAGAACTATTTTTCCACTGCCTGAGACCACACCAGCCCCTGAGTCTGAAGTCCTGAACAGATTAGCCCTGAGCTGCCAACCCTGCAGCCCTAACTACTGCACTATCAACATTAACCCGGATCTTTGATAATCTGAGGGTACCTTCATGCCTGGTAGCAATCGCTTAACAGGTAAAAGAAGCCCTGGATGCCTGAAATGTTGGTGTTCGTTATGTTGAAAGGAAGCAATAGGAATTCAAACCCTTAATGAAAGGCTTTATTCTTCCTTCCCTGCCAGAGACCTAGTTTTTCTTGTGGAGTCCAAAAGAATGAATTAAACTTTCTCAGCATGCAAGCAAGTAAGGGTTCTTACCTCCATCAATGTAATATTGCTTTTCTTCATATGTAACTACCACAAACTATCAAGTGAGAACAACAAGAAGTATCCCAAGGAATAGTGTCCAAACTGTAATTTTGCACTAAAATCTTACCATGAACTTGAACACTACAAGAATTGGGGCTAACACGCCATGCAGCTGTAGCACATTAGATATTTGGTATTTTGTTATTCTGAAGAATTAGGACAGCACTCCAGATCTTCAGCAGTTTATTGGTACTTCTGAGACTCACAGTTCTTAACAGAAGATCTGAAAAATCTATTTACTTTCAACATGAGGCATGGTTGTACCCAATCTACTTCATTAGGAGCCCCAGGGTATCCCACATGATCTACCTATTCTTGGTCTCTTTGAACACACACTTCCAGATCCGAGCCAAGGTGTGTAAGCCAGGCTCCTTGCAGGATGCTTGTCCCTCAACTGTTTCAGCAGGTAAGTAACAACCTAGATGAGCTATCCTGCCTGCTTCCATCTGCCCAGTACCCACATTTACAAGGAAAAAAAAAAAAATCCCTGAAGTGTAATTCCAAAGTATTTTTCCTTTTTTATTCCATACTCCTTAGCAAAAAGCACTACTTACACAGAGGCATACAAAGTTTGATATTGAAACTCATTATTTATAAGAGGTTTGAGTGGACACTAACTAATTCTTTAAAGTGAGAAAATGTAAACTGAAATTTATTGCCCAAGTCCTTATCTGAAAAAAGGGCTGCTAGCATTGCTGGCCTTGCTGCCATGCATTGGCAGGTCAGCAGCAGCTGTAGGAACTAGCTTTTAGGCAGGAAATATCTGTGTACGTAACAGCCAGAAGATGTTCGGGCATAGTCAAGTTGGTTTTTTTTGTTTTGTGTCCCCAAAACTTATTTTTTGTTCTCCAACCTTCCTGGGCATGGCAGAGTTAGAAAGGTACTCAACAAAAAGATGCCAACAGATAAAAATCTAGAAGCAGTTACTGCTTTTTCTTAGCATTTCAGATTTTCAGCTGCCACAGGAACCACAGCAGCTGAATTAAACTTCTCCAGTAAGTAAATCCCACGTCATGCTTTGAAAATAAGCTGTCAGATTTGCCATTAAGTTATTCCTCTCCACAACACACACACACTACTCTTCTGGTATTGTTCTCACCTCTCATTTGTATTTCTTGTTGCTCCCTCTCTTTCTTGGCTTGGATGGCATGAAGGCGCCTGCTCTTCACAGCACTGATCATATCATCAGCTTCTATTTCTAGCCGGTGCTCTATTTTCATCATATCATTTTTTTTCTTTTCATTTCTTGCCATCAAATTCTCGTCTTTCCCATTCTCCTTGTTCTTGGCCACCATTTCTTTTCGTTTCTGTTTTTCTGCTCTTTTCTTGTCATTTTCTTCCTTCAAGATAGCCAGGCGCTCCTTCCACAGCTCAGCTGATGTCTGCTGCTTGGCCTCCACATGGTCCTGCACCGAGTACGTCATTAGAATCCGGTGGCACAGTGCTCCAAGTATCCGCAATTTCTCTTCAGGAGTCAACTCAAAGAACTCTGATGTCTCCAGTTTCTCCAGAAACTCATCCTGTACTTCATTATCCTCAAAAGTTGCTGAATCCTTGCTTTCATCTACATTATCTGAGACCTCACTTTCCTCTTGCACATCTGACTTGCGTAGGCACAGGCGAACCAACTCAGAAGCAGAATGCAAAGTAAGTGGTATTTCAGAAAGCTTCATGCCCAGCTCAGCGTAATCTTCAGCAATTTCATCCTGCAGCAGGGTCTGCAAAAGAATGACCAGTACTCGGTTCAAATAAAGGAAGCCTCCCTTTTCTGCACAAAGCGCTTCCATCAGGGAAACTGCTGTAATGGGATACTGAGCATCTGGCATCAATAACCCTGAGTAACAGCTCAGGAACTCCACCACCATGGCAACGTCCCCAAAGAGCGTATTAGGAAGTCCTTCTGGAGTATCAACCAGTTTAAAAGTAGGCAAGGTCTTCCCTTTAAGATCTTGGTCCTCATATCTTTTCTGCTTTTCCATTTTTTCCTTCATCTCCTTCTCCTTCCGCTCCTTGGCTCTTTCCTTCAGTTTCTCTTTCAGCTTCTCCCTTTTCTTCTTCATGTACTCCTTTCGCTGCTCCTCTGTCATGGTGGCCCATTTCTTCCTGTGCTCTAGAAGCTCATAACGTTTCTGTACTAACCCTCGCAAATCCTCAGGGAGACGGGCACGATCCTCATTTGAGAGTAACCTAGCTGTTTTGGAGATGATGCAAGAAAGAGCACTTTTTTTGTCTTCCCGGTCTTTATTTTCTTTGTAATAGGCAATGAGATGGAGTGCTGCAGGAGGAAGATGCTTCTGGGGTTTGCTGGAAGACCTAGGGGTGCCTCCAGAATTCCTGGAAGCCCTGGACACCTTAGCAGTACCTTTAGCCATGTCCAGTAGCGTCATTTGTTTCATTTTCATCTTAGGGGTCTTCAAGCCTTTCCTAGGAGACTTTGATTTCCCTGATGACTTCTGCCCATTCAGAACCCTTTTGCCTCTTTGCTTTTTGTCCAAGGATTTGTTGCTGCCCTTTCCCAGTTGGCTCCTCTTTGGAATGTGAAAGTTAGAACCAAGTTTAGCAGGTGACACAATTTTCATCACTTCTTCCAGCTCCTCTTTAGGACATTTTGAATTCTTAGAGTTTTTCACCTTCAGTGGCGAGCCAACAATAGATTTCTCCAAATGCACATGGCACCACAGAGTAGGGCTCAGTTGCTGGCCCAGGGATGATCCATCAGCTTTGGATTTCTTAGAAGGCTTTCTATCAGGTGATCGAGAGCTCTTCCTCTTGGTTGCAGGGTTGAGAGTCATGTACTGAAATTAAAGAAAGAATGCTTTTATGTTAATATTTAAAGGTAAAAGTTATTAGATCCTTTTCTGTCAATTATTTTTGCCTGGTTTTGATGTATTTTTCCAATGAACAAGGACTACTCAATATGTTAAGGGTAACGGGCTCCTGCAACAGCTTCCAATATTCTGCACTGTAGTCACTACATTGGTTATGAGGTCATTAGCTCATTCCTGAAAGTTCACATTTAACTTTATAAAATTAAACACCACAAAGAATTTTAAAAGTTTCCAACTACATTACACAAAACCACTTTGCTTCTACTTCATATGTTGTGGGGAGGGGGTTTACCTGGAAAGTACTGACATTAATTTCAACTATTCCTCTGCCTACAGATTTCTTAGTGAATCAGGTAGGTTTCAGTCCTGGACCCCACCCACCTCACCACCCAGAAGAAAACTGAAGGAGCACAGAGAGATGGGTGACAGGAGTTCAGAGTCTGACTTCTGAACTGCCTGAAAGCATCTAGAATGAAGGCGAGACAGGAGTCAGTTCTGAACTAGTGTGACTGAGTATCTGACTGTTTTTAAGCTACTGAAATAAGCCGACAGCACACTTTTAGCACAGGACAGCTTAACCCAGAGCCAAAGAGAATTATTTCAGGACTATCTCAGCATCCCAAATTCAGTGTCAGGATGTACCCAGAATAGTAATGTATTTCAAAAAGTAAAAAATAAAATGCAAGGATATAAACTTTAGGTTATGGGTAAAATCACCAGAAATCAGGGGGTGAAAATTTCAGATTCCTTAGCAATAAAAAACTGCACAGTGGTAAGCACAGCAAAAGGTGCAAGCAGAACAGACATACACAAATGTCATCAAGTTAAGACTGCCATAGGAAAATGCAGATCTTCTGGCCCATGGACATTCCCTCTTGAACATTTTAGTTTAAAGAGGCTTCACTAGTAAAAACAGAAGTTTTTACTGAAGATTGCACAATCACCAATCCAGTACCTACATAACTTCATTTCAAAAAAATTCTGTGTTGAAATCTTTGCTGAAGAGAATTACCTAAGCAAAAAGCATCCAGCATTGATATGAATCATAATAATTACAAATTCACAAATGTTAGATCTACAATTTATATTGTATAATCCAACTTATACAAAGTTATTTTGCCAGAACACTAATTCTGAATTAATAAATTATCTGGCCACATATCAAAATTTAAAACATCAACATAAAGTTTAATCACTGTGCCAAGTGGGAAACAGACTACAGAAAGTGTTACCCCAAACTCAAAGCTAAGCACTTCTGAGAGTCAAACCAAAGATGTTAGTTGTGCATTTTTCTTATACTAAGGGCATACATCCATCAGTATGCTGAATAAAAGAACGGTATACACCACCAGCAAATACTTTAATTTCTGTCAAGGCAGTGGCCCTAAACATTACAACAAGGGTGAACACAGCTCAAGTATGAAGAATTTATTTTTCCCTTTAAGCAAATTTACAAGCATCCAGAAGAGTCCATAGAAGCCTGCTAGAAAAGTGTTCTCCTCCTGATGAGGAAAAAGAGATAGAGCTAACATATATCTTCTAGTTTTAGAAGAACACTTGACAAAGACCAAGTCCATGAAAAAAAGTGAGTTTTGGTAAGTGAACAAAATAGTGCTTTCTACGCAAAGATGGATTTTGAGACAGCAGATTTCATGATATGGCATTTACTCAGTTGACAGTATATTTGGCTGGTCATTACAAAGGGCTGGGTGGGAAAAAAACCCCAAACACAACATCCCTGTGACTTGGAGTATTTCGTACAAAATTTGTGTTATCTGCCATCACTCAATCCAATGCCATAAAAGAACCAATCATCATGAAGTCAAATACACTCAGCTCTTGCATTGTAACCATGAAAAGGGCCCAATAACTGACATTACCAGGTAAGGACCATAGCTCTGCCATTTGTCTGACACCAGGAAACCACATCTTTACTTGTAGACAAGTAATACAAGCTAGTGGGGGTGGGGGGAGGGGGAAATCAAGAAAAGGCAGTTACACCTCACATTTTCAAAGCAGACCACTGTTTCAGACATTCAAGCTATGTCACCTCTCAAAGGGTCAATCTTCAAAAGAGTGGGCCTTCCTGTTCTGCATCGATGTTGATGTAAGCTTGGGTGCACCAAAACCTAACTGGCACACCGAAGCCTCTGCCAAGACTTGTTAAGGGGGGGGGGGGGAGGGAACGGATGGGAATGCAAAGAGGCACTTACAGGAACTCTTACCTTATGTGGGTCAAGCAAGAAGTCACTAAATTTACTGGGGAGAGAGTATTTCTTCACTAACTCATCCTCCACTACCCATGGGGCATTCTCACATGTGCCAGCCCGTAGTGCATTGTGACGGATGAAGTATCTCAGGATCTCTTTGTTGGGAGGACGCTCTGTACGGGCTAAGCTATCTGCTGGTACGTTGCTGATGATCTTGGAGATAACAAACAGACTGTTAATACTTAACTTCTAACCACATTATAAATACATATCATATGGCTAAAAGTAGCAAGAATCATTGTACTGCTTCACATCCACAAACTCTTCTTTTCCAAAGCTCTGTTGTGAAGACTCAGAACAAACGAAACAGAACTTGCAGAACTGAGGCGCACAGAGATCAGTAGGAGATTCAGTTAGCCAGAAAAGTAAAACACATTATGTTGCAGATTTCTTGCCAAAGCCATTGCTTTACCTCTGACCTTCCTCCAGCTTGTACTTGCTACTAATTTAAAAGCTTTTACATATTGATGTTTATTTTGTTTTGATTTTTTTTCCTTGAGACCAGAGGAGTAACTCTACAAGCAGTACTCATTAAATTGAGGTCAGCACCGCCTCCCTTGTCAAATTAGAAAACAGATGACAAAAAGCATGCAGTGGTACTGCAGCTACACAGAGCCTCCTGAAGCACAGCTACCTATGACTCTCAGAAGCTCAGTTAGAAAAACAGCAACTTCCACTCATGATTTAACTAGCCTACCTCTGACCAAGTCTCATTAACTGCCTGACCAGATATTAGCTAGTAACAGCAACCGCTTTAAAGCTACTGCAGCACTGTAACTCAGCATGTGGTACCAGGGAACCGTCAGGTGTTCCCACACACAAAACCCAATTATACACAGAAACCACCAGCCCAGTCAGCCTCACCGTCAGCTACAGCCACCCTGCTTCCAGTACTATGACTCCAGCAGGAAGTACCACATTGTGCTGTATAGACACACCAATAGCGATCATTTAATTAAACTTGCATATTTCTGTTCTAATAAAAAGGATTCAAGCAAAAAAATTACCTTATCTTCATTTTTCAGCTTGACATCATATTTGTGTGGCAGGAATTTAGGCGGAACCCACTTCCTTTCTTCCTTCTTCAAAGATGTGGGAAGCTTCCGAGGAGACCTACGTGCTCGATCGTCTGATAAAGCAAAGTAAGACATTAAGTGCCTTAGTATTAGAGTCCAAAAAATAATATTTAAAGAATCCAGACTATCACTGGACTGGAAACCTCACCCCTTGCCATCTCTATAGTGTTTGGTTAAACTAGAACATCATGAAAAAATCCCCGATCAGGTTTTACAAATATCCTGAAGATGCAGGCTGGGAACAGAGTCCCTACACTGTTCTGAAGTAAGAGGTAACACTTATCTTCAAGGAGTATAAAGGACCACTTGCAGTATTTAAACCCATCTCTTTACAGATGGTAAGCTGCACTACCTATGCAAAGGGAGAAAATGTCTATAAAATTTGTGCAAGGGAGACAGTAACCTGCTTAGGGTGCTTCTGCCGAGAGCCCTAGCTGTTTCTGCCATGCCATACTTGAAATAATTCTACTGCAGAAATTACGGACTCTAAATTAAAGTAACTTTTAAGATCATTTAACTTTGGTGGTCATTAAGCATTTTACAGTTATGAGCCCTACGTGTATGGGCTGGTTTAGCTGGAGATTTTAAGCATACTTATACAACCAGTCTTTTTATTCTCAAGAGAGATGTAACTGAAGGAGTAGAAAGGCATCATATCTTCTTGCCAGCTGGTGTTGAGACTGTTATTTCTAGATTAACATTTGCGAACTGAGTAATTTAAGACAAAATCCAGGCTTACTGAAGAGATTCCCCAAATGTTTTTGTTTGTGGCTATGACTCAAAGAAAACACTAAAGTAAGATAATTATTCTCACCTATCATGCTAAGTACAGGCGGAATACAAGTAGATCCTAGACCTAAGTCAGACTTTAAAATATATAGATATTTTTTTAAATTATCATATTGTAATCCCTATAGCATTTAAACTTCAGCAGCATTACAGCTTACATGGTAGAAAACCAAGTTCTGCCCCACACCTCCCCAGCCTTCCAAAATCAGCCACCTAGGGAGCAGATCACAGATGCTACAAGCTCACTGTACCGTATTTCTAAGTGAGCAGCTACTGACCACATTTCAGACAATGCAATGTAGAATCCTCTGCTCCAAGCATCACACATTATAGAAGTTTTTCTTCAAAATAAAACCCCCTGAATTTTTTAACAATGATAGCACGCATGAAAGGAGACGAACTCTCTCATTGCAAGTCAGGCCGAGACATAACTTTTGCCAGCTTTGGTTCCACATTTGTATTAAAAAAATCTTGGTACGTTCACAAATACTGAACTACACTTTTCTGCTCAACAGCACAACTGAAGTCACATACAAGACATTTCAAGCTCTGTAAAAGATCTGCCTCAATGTCCTTCAAGCAGCTGAATGTTGTCTTTTCTGGATCTACATACAAACACAGCAAGTTTGTATGTAAAAAATAACAATGTGTTGCTTACTCCCAGCTCTGACTTTAAAGGACTCTGTTACACTGCTGCCTCTGCAACAAGCCTGTAACCACTCCCCTTTGCGATTTACTTTCTAGATTCTAGAAATAGGGATGACTACATTGAATTTTATCAAACAGCACCTGGATACCTGGGGGCAGGGAAAGAAACTATACATTCCTTCCTAAAGTTATTTTACAAAAAGCATGCTTCTTGGTTGTTGCATTGCACTGTAATAAAACTTACATTCACTACGCTACTGGAACCTCATAAAGCAGCTGTGCTGTTGTTGTCTCCTCCTATTCACCACTTACTGTGGATTTTCCAAAACAGTATTAGTTCCAAGTATGGCTCAAGCTGTAGAACCTACCTGCAGCAGTTCACCACCCATTTGCAGGAAAAACTAGCCCTTCCTCACCTCTGCAGATTTCCCAGAGTTCGCTCCCTAAGCAACTAAGAATACAAGGGCACTTCAGACTGCAAATACGATGCAACAAAACTGGGTACAAAGCCTTATTTTTAGCTTTTGAAGCACAGCAGACTCCTAACCAGAGAGGCCAAAGCTCACTCTCTGCCCCTTCTTTCCTCCAACGAAATCAGCAAGTTTTGACATAAGTATTAGTAAAAATGCAAAGGTTAACTCTGCCCCCTCGTGTGTGCAGAAAGGTACAGCTCTTACGTCACACACTGCTCTGCAAAGCCCCTGACTGTTTCTAAACGCTCACTCTTGCATAGTGACCTCAACCCACATTACCAGTGGTCAAGTATGCAAATTATTAGAAAGGAAAAAGTCAAAGTAAGTGTTGCCGAGTACCTCCAGATACTCTACAGTCTCCTGCACGTGCAATTCAGGGCCTGAACTTATTAAATGAAAGCAAGCCTTCACTAATGCTGTGGTATGCTGCATCAACACAACAAATTTTAATGGACTCTGGAATATAGATTCACTAATGAGTTTACTATAAAGCTATGTTCTATTATAACTTGGAATATAAAAGCATTAGCAATAACATCTTTTTAATAAATACACATGTACAAGGAAAAAAAGAGTAACTGAGTAACTGCTTATTGCTTTTACTGATTACGTTACGACTGCTAGCATCTTTGATTGAAAGTGTTGAGTTTCATCTTCTACAGAAAGGGTAAGACAGTCCTAATTTACAGAGGCAACTGAACACAGGCCAGGTAACCAGCTGAGTCAGACACTGGAAAAGGTGCAGGAATCCCCAGTCCTGCAGTATCTTCCAATCTCAGAGTGCTATACCCACAATGTCAGTAAGAGCGCAGCTGAACACAGCTGGTTAGAATACTGCACACCAATAAATTAAATATTATGGTAGATTTTATAAATACCCAAGCCCAAAAATGCTACTGTAAATTTGGTAAATGAACATTTTTAAAGTAAAAGGTACTTCCCATGCCCTTTATGAGGTAGTTTGAGAGGACTACCATTGATTAACAAAGCAAATTAAGAAACCCACTAAAAACCAACCAAACAAAAAAGGCATCATACATTAGTTCCTCTCAAGTCTCCAAGCACTGCTACTGTTTCAAAGGGTGAGTATAAAGCCAGATTGTTTCTACAACACTTTTTTCCTTCCTGGTTATACACAGCACTACCTTGAAATCAAAACGGCTCATAACTTTTCCCAGTGCCAATCAGAAACAGCTGACAACTACTAAGCTTGGGGCTAGCCGGGACTAGAGCTTGGTAAGACTTGTTTTCCTCTCCTGACTTCGCTAATCACTTGCTGGGCTGTTTTCTGATTTTCCTCTTCCCCATGTTAGAGGAGGTTATATATACACCTTCCCCAGATGTCAGAGCGGCTATTTACAAATGTGATCAATGATTACATTTATGTGCCTTTAAAATTAAGCTACCCAGATTAGAGCTATGCTGTGGGGTTGGGGTTTTTTTTGTTTGCTTGAAAACACTTTTTGCAATATCTTGCAAAGACTCCTCTAATTCCATTTTTAAGAAGTTACACAGGACACTAAACCAATTTTTTTTTTTCTTTTCTCTCTTTTAACAGTACCTTCTCAGTCAAGAAAAGCCCTGGACATCCACTGTTTAGTTCTGCAGCAAGGGAGAACAGATATGAAAGAGGGAACAATGTTTCAAAGCATACTTTATTTTGAACCCTTAGAAAAAAATTTGTATGTATTTTTCTGCACTAATTTTGTCTTGGCACTTGAAAATTGGAAAGGGGATAAACCAAAATTAAAAAAAAAACAAACACCTTAGTTTTTATGTCAGCTGGGCATATGAAAGAATTAAGAGCTTGTCTCTGACTGCAGAGCAACAGGATTTAGAACCAGAGATATTTGTTCTGAGGATGAATGCCACATTAGAACTTTATGATTCTGCATGAGGCTTTGCTGTTCCCCCCTCCTCTTTTTTTTCTAAATATACTTGTTATACCTTTTGAAGCTTATAAGTTTCATGCATAGCTTTTGGTATTACACCTTAGAACAGGGGTCCTCAAACTTTTTGAACAGGAGGTCAGCGCCCGGATGAAGTGGCAGGCAGTCATCTGCGGCTGCTTGGTTTCCCCCCCAACCCCTGGCAGGGGGTTCTGTAAATAAGGGGGCCCGGATTGAGGACCCTGGAGGGCTGTATCCGGCCCACTGGCCGTAGTTTGAGGACCCCTGTCTTAGAATGACAGCAGGTTTTCTGCTTTAAACCAGGCAAGAATAGTTGAATGCCAACAGCACTGATGCCAGAGCTGCACCACTAACAATGACCATTTCAGAATTTTTGCTACGTAACGCTGTTTAAACAACACATACAATACTGACAGCCCAGGCCCAAGACATACGTAGGTTCAAACACTCACTTCCAGGTGCTACCTACTGGCATGCTGTCCTACTACTTACTTATACATTCCCTCCTGTTTTCATCCTCCTTCAGGATAGCTTCCTTCTGATTGTCCTGGGCTGCCTGGCCGGAGTTCTCCTTGTCACTCGATGGGGAATCACAGGCTCCATCAGATTTCTTTTCTGATGCCTCTTCATCAACTTTCTCCAGGGGATGTATTTTCACAACTTTCACAGGCAACACTTTCTCCTTACCAACCTGCATGGAAGTATCAATGAAAACTGAACCCGAGCAAGTGATGTGAACTAATGAGCTTTAACACTAAGAGGAAGGAAAACAAAGCAGCTGATGACCTACTAACCACAATGTGGCAAAACACTTAATTGACATCCTCCTTCAGAGAGGCTCATGATCCCTCTCTCATGAAACAATTACACGATTTCTTTCTACTACTCCTACCTAGAAGTTCTATGCAAATTGCTAAGGAAGAGAGAACTGCCAGTCCACAAATTTTTCCAGCGTTTAATAATGCTGCTTTCTTAGACTAAGGGAAGAATGTGCATGCAAGGTGCAAGCATGCTCTCTCAGCAGCCCCAGCTGAGAGAGTATGTCCTAAACAGATTGCTAACAGAGGACATTTAAAAATTTTCCATTATTTTTAATAAGTTTAGGTTTTCTTCATTATTCCCAGTTCTGCATAGAATTTTCTCATTATTAGAGCATTGTTAGAGATTTGTAAGCAGTTGACTTCAAGCTACATTAGTTTAAGACTACTTTCCCCTGGGAAAACCTTAGGTGAAAAGATTACGAGAGATAATTTTTAACTTATTTTAACTAAATATGTATTTTTATATATTTAGATATATACATAGACCACGACACATTTAAGCAGTAAAACAAGTATCTCTACTTCCCCATGCACACAAACAGATCAGTAATTTTTCTGTTGCTATCGGTATGGGTCATACATGTGCCTCTGCTTACAGAACCATTTTGCATTCAAAAGCAAGTGCTGTCACTGAGATTCTAAAGAAAATAAATTCTCACCATCTTGCTGATAATGTAAGTGGCTAATCTATTCTTCCCATCTCCTACCTTTACATACCCAAAATTAACTCTGTGCAAAAGCACAGGATAAAATGGAAAACAGATCCTTACCTCAAAGTCACACTCTTCTCCCACTGCAAATTTGGTCATGATCTCCAGCCAAGCTGCATCCACCAACTTTTCCAAAGATACAGTGTTGTGGTGGACTATTTCCAGTACCAGTTTCTCATACCAGATGGGGAACTCCTCCTTCAAGCTGAACAAGCATGTAAGAAGTTTTCAATATTCAGGGAATAAAAGCCAAAATGCAAAGTAGCCTCCCATTTCACAATTCTGGGAACATTTAACAGCCAGAACAATGTTTGAGGCAGATGCCACATTAGCATGCAAACATCCAAGGGCTTTTTGCTGCCCATCCCCCCAACTTCCCCCCCCCCCCCCAAGTGTTAATTGGCATGACAATATAAATTGTACTTGTCCTTCCCAGAAGGAACACTATAAAGCATTCTGGAAGAGCAGCACTGATGGTGACCCCTTTCTTGCTGGTTATTACTGCCTCTCTATTAGATGTTAAATATATACCAAGACCATGCCATTATTCTGGGGCTTGTTACTTCAAGATTTGTGCTTCCAACAATAACACTACGCTGATGAACATTTAGCATTTCTTTCTCCCCAAACAGACTGCTAACACAGTAAAGAAGACAGCAGCAGGTTTGCACAATCAAATTATCTTTCTAGACCAAAATATTTTGTATGTTTCACCATATCATGATCTTCAAACTTTTTCATTCAAGGAAGAGAAAGGACTGTTACAAATTTACCTGACCAGTTTCCTAAAAGATCAGGTCAGTTAGCTGACAGGAGTACTAAGAAATATATTGCACAAAGGTTTCTGACTAAAAAGTAAAGTTCTTTTCCAGTTACTCTAAGGAGGAACAAAATACTCCATTTTTCCAGAACAGCCTGGGAAACTTTTAATCCCATTTCAAAGAAACAAGCCCAAAACCTCATTTCACAGTCTTCCCCCCCCCCCCCATTTAGAGAGACTATAGCTAAACTTACTATTGAGAAATCTTGCATTTATATTTCATTTACATTTCTTAATGTTTTCAGAAGCAGTCAACTAACATAACATTTTTAACCAGAAGCAAGTGGCACTAGACCAGTGGTTTTTGAAACAGGATTATCAGTTTATGAAGCTGGCTCTGCACCCTCTGCTCAAACAACAACACTAGAGAAGAAAGATTGAAGACAGTAGTACTTCAGCCTCATAGAAATTAGGACTACTAGCAAATACGTTCATTATTTGTTGCCTTTAAGGATGTGATGAATTTCTCCTTAGGCTAAGGCTATTAAGTCCTGTCAATGAACCAGAAATGTGGATTCTTCATAAAAGAAAGGCAGCAGAAAACTGCACCTCTTAGGCAGTACTGCTGACAATCTCCCCAGTTTAAACCCAGGGAAAAAAAAACCCAGTCACAGAAGTCCAAGTCATCAGTTCACAGAACAGAAACATGCCATTTGTTTGGCATAATTCCCACATTTTGGTAATCACAAAGTTAGTTATATATGCTGGTTGAGCCAAGGACTTGCACCTTTGCAGAAAATTCACTTCTATGGCACGGGTCATGCTGGATCTCAACCAAGGATTCAGGGCCCGTGCCACATGCCAGAGGGGAGGTCAGGGAAATGGCAGCCCAGAGGAACACTGGTGGTCTGAAAAGAGTAACTACTCTTGCTTGTTTCCCTTTATTCTTTGTTGTTTCAAGTAGAGCAGATCCCCAGAATCTCCCTCCAAAGTGTTGGTGGTTTTTTTTAGTATAACAATCTATTCCAGTGCAGATCTGGAAAAAATAATTACAGCTGTGGACCTGGGTTGATGTGAAACACTTCCAACGGACCCTTTTTACTGTATTTTTACTTTAGCTCCTTCAAGATTTATTTTTTTCCCCTCTCTGAAAAACTCCCATTACTTTAAAATATGCCAAGTACCATATGCTGAACTATTCTGGTTCAAGTAATACCAAGATTCAGCACTAAAGTACATTATTCAACTGCACTAGTGATGGCATCAAATTTGGACTTTGTTTTGAACTCCAGAATCCCCAGATCTACTTAGAGCCAGTAAAAAGCTACTTACCTCGCCTCATAAACTAGCAATCGCATATCATTCCCAAGTCCATTCTTCTGCCCCAATGCCTAAAGACAGACACATAGCAATTTCTTCACTGGTACTCACAGCTCAGCAACTTCCTGCTCCTCCTCCCAAGCCTCTTTGTGCGTCAGCTGGCTGCTTCCTGTGCTTTTGCACGTCCATATTCGTTCGCTGTACCTCTCTAAACGTGCTTCATACTCTCTGTAGAAGTGGCAGCTCAGGAAAACAGGATTTATGCAGTGAAAAGCATAACCACAGTAGCAGAAGACAAATTCAATTAAACCCTTACTAGTGGAGTGCTCAAAGGCTGAAGATCACTACAGTACAGTTTGACCCTGTGTCTACCGTGAAGAAGCTGTGTTAAATCCGATCGGTTTTCAGACCAGGATGCACTGGAGCTTTCTGCAGCTTAAGTGCCCATCCTGTCCAGCACGGGCATACAGAAGGTGCCACACCACCATCAGCTGAACTGCACACAAGGAATACATACGGCTGAACATTTTGTGGCAGTGCTAAGTTACTTTTCAGCTTTTCCACTCTTGATTCATTGGAAAACAGCACAAAATATCACAGGCACACGCAGGAGACACAGCATGGACTGCCACTAAATGCTCGACAATAACTGTTGGGAAACTACTAGTACTAATGCCTTAGGGTGGTATAAAACATTAGGTGCAAATTACCAATCTACCCAATATCCCTAATCTTTTGAGCAAAAAAACCCCAAAAGCTTTGAAACTGAAATCACTAGAAAGGCCAGTAGCTTTCCTTTGGCTTCCAACAAGAGCAACCTCCTGCATTAGCACAACATGAGGATCTTTCTCACCAGCTGCATCACCTGCTTCCCATATCACAATCAGCCTCAAGGTTAAGTTATTCTGGCCATTAGGATTAACGGGTGCACAGGCAAGTCACGGCAGTACAGACAGCATTATGAATTAGAGCATTAGCTACTCTGTTGTAAGCATCTGGGGCTGTGCTCTACCCATTCTGCCTAGGCAGTAATTAACTGTCAGTGTAAACAGATATAAGCTACTTCATACTTTCTATAGATAAAACACGTACAGGCACAATTACTAGAAAAGCTAGCACAGTGTAAACCCATACCAAATTACCCCACTGCAGCCTGCTTAAGTTGCCATATGCTTATTGATGGTAATTTAAGTGGAGAAATTATGAAAGAGGCAGGAAAAGCATCCTTCCCTTTTCCTGCAGCACACTCTCCAGCAGAAAAGTAGAGAACACAAAGCATACTTGCAACAACTACAACAGCTCAGCCCGCTACAGCACAAGTGCTAATTAGAAGAGTCTCTGTGGGAACAAGTAGATTCTCCACACTCCTGCAAAGGCAGAACCACCAGCCACAGCAAATCGCTCATCATATCCTGCATATGCTTTGTCTTTCAAGACAATTTTAGTGCAATTTTTTTTTTTTTAATTTCTATTAGGAAGCCAAATTAACACTCCAGCAAAGTTTTCTTGGACATTTCTTCACAGTCCCAAGGTAAAGCGCAACAAGGTACAGAAGCTGCACTGTGGATGTTGATATACAAGTATCTTACAGCCACAGCAACTGCTGCCATGCAAGAACATAAGCCAAGAACAGAGCCATCTCCAGACAAGGCTACCACTAAGGACAGAATTCCCTCTGCCTGGAGCAGGCCTTAAAACCCAAAAAGAGAAATCCTGTGGTTCCCCAGGTTGCCCTGCTTGTGGAGTCTCATGCTCATCAGACTGCTCATCTGCTGCAAAGCCATCACCCAACTAAGTTTTGAGCCCTCTGGCCAATTCTTACCCCTCCTTGAGGTTTCAAAGATGCTTAAGTTTCCACAGAAACAAGTAGTGCTAGAGGGCAGAGGCAGGTGAGGCAGTGGCAAGGAGCAACCACAGCCTGCGGAGGAACTCATCTGCACAGCACCGCTGACCAGACCAGAAGTACTTTTTTAACAAATTTTTGTAGCAATACTGAGCTGGGAGGAATCAAACAAGAAACCTGGAGTCCTCCTTGAATTTACAGCAATTAACCACTTTAATAATGACTAAATTGCAACCATAATACTATGCCTTCCTATGCGTTTCCCACAAAAACAAGAGTTAAAACCAAATTCAGTTCTCACAGACAGGAGCCTAAACATATGAGCAACAGCAGCCTTCAGCTTCATTCAGCAGCCCCAGCTTCACTACCCACTAGGCCTTCCCTCTGCACATCCAGGGACATCACCTACATACAAAGGACTCACAGCTGCCACAACACAAGTGCTAAAGGAAAGACACACTTCTTATAGTTGGACTGTATGTCCTGAACCCTTAAACAAATATTTGAGATATGGCTGGGAAATAAACTATGGTCTACTTCACTCCTACATTTATCAACTTTCTTTTCTCTCTGTGTGTGAGAACCTCCCTTTCCTTCCAGCCAGGACAACACGTAAATGCCCGTCTCCAGTTGAAAAATAATTGAAAGATAAGCTTTCTTCCCAACACCATTTCCCATGCTGACAGGAAGATCCATGAGAATTTTCGCTGATAATTTCCCCCTCCTTGTACACACCTATGAGAACAAGCTTAATCGCACCATATCAGGACACATTTTTCAGATCAACAGCAAACATAAAAGCAGCAGGTATAGCTATTTCCCTGTCCAGCTCCACTCTGCCTCTCAATTGCAATTTAGTTCCGATTACAGCTAGTCAGTTCATCTAACATTGACCCCTAGACACATTCCTTAACCAGTGCTTGAGACTCATGCCTACAGTGCCCACCCTGCCTTTTGTGCTCTGCCACAAGCTCCTAAGCCAGGTTCTGCATTGAAATCCTGGAGCCAGCACAAAGTCAAAATAAAGGAGGATGTTTTTGCAAAGTTTACTATAGCTCAAACTTTCCACTACCCATACGCTATTTGTCCTTTCCACTCAGACTGGAAACTAACCCAAGAAATCTCAGACTGTTCAGCAGGTCTGATTCAGGACTACAAGTGAGGGCTTACTGGTATGCCACAACCAACCCTTCTCTCTACACAGCTAGAGCTGCCATTGCCACAAATTCCCAACACAATAATAAATAACAAACCCTGCATACCAGTTACTTGTGAATAATCCCCAAAAAGCCATGAATAACACACAAATTAAGCAGCTGACTACCCACTGTGTGACAGTTAATACATCACATTTGTTTGCATCACACTGAAGATCACTTAATGCTGAAAGGCAGAATACTAAGTTACAATAAAAGCAAGGGACCCTTCTAAAGAAAAATGTTTAAAAGTAAACAAGCTAACTACTGCACAAGACTACTATTAAGTAGTAATACAAAACCATACAAAACCACTAACTAGAGACAGACAGCAAGCTTTTATATGGGCAGGACAGCAACACAGCTTCCCAAAACCATACACTGATGGTTGCAGGAAAGCTTTGGCTGAAAGAGTCCCCTCCTTGCCAGCCCAGACTGGTCAGTTCTCTGAACCGAGCATCTCTCTTGACCTGTTAGTGCCGTTTTCCAAACCACAGCCGGCACGGCCCAGCACATGCTGCCACAGTCCCACACACTAACGGAAGAGATTATCTGCTCACCAGGAAACAAATCCAGTGCTTGCTAGACATCAAATGCTCAGTACATGTGCCACAGACCAGGCACAGAGATGACACCAATCAGGCAAAGACCATACCACATGTGAAGCATTTCCCTGACATCTCACACAGAGCAGGTCCTACAGGGCTCCTGCAAGAACGACTCTACCTCCAACTGCCCAGCGATCCACCCATCCCCATCCCCACCCAATTAGCAAGGCTCACTCTGAAGCAGACACAAGAAGCCCAAGGCTTTGCCAGGATGCAACGGGCTCTACACGGCATGGTTTCTCTTAAAAGGTTTTGGGGGGATTTGGCAGACAAAGGAAACCATGTAAAACTACAAAGAAATATCACACCCAAAGAAACACCTGAGCTCTGATGACGTGTCTATCCATCTGTCTACTGCCGCCAGACTTTCATAGTACATGCCCATGGGGCAGACATCTCTCCTCATATACAGTATCCCAATCTCCAGCTGCAAATCCTCACACACACATAAAAGAGAAAAAAAAAAAAAAGACTTAAGAACATTTTCTGTCTTTCAAACACCTCATTTGTAGCTGTGCAGTATAAAAATCTGAATACTCTTTAGGGGAAGAGCTGATCAACAGTTTTTCAAGGTGGAAAAAGAAAAGTTCAGGGGATCATATTCTGCAAGGCCTTGGCATAAACAACATAAAGTACTGCTCTGGGTGAAGACTCCGGTACCTCCTGACACACACCCTCTGTTGGCTGTTCCCACCCACAAAAGCCATTCCTCTGCACTATGCAAGACAAACTGCAGTGACCAAAAAAAACCCAAGTCTTCCTTCAGTAACATCTCCCTTCGACGTACTGACTCATTTGCAATTTTCTGTTCCACTTTTTGCCTAGCTTATACACAGTCAACAAAGCAAGACAGAAACCCAGCATTACTTAGTTTCTCTTTTTAGCTTCATACCATCTTATCTGCCAAGATGAACTTTCTAGAACATGTTAGGCTGAACACCTCCCACAGCACCCCATGAAGTACTTTCTCCAAAAGAAGAGCATCTCTCTAGAACCTCAGTGCTTGCATTGGTTGCCTCTTTCCTTCTGACCCTGCAGCTAAGTCTCCTCTGGGGATGAAAAACCATTCATTTTCTCCCTTAATGTTAATATCATCCAAGTGTCTGCAGAAACATGCCCTCCCATCTACTCAGGGATCCACAAGAACCATACTAACAGACTGGTACTCTCAGAAGCTGTTCCATAACTCCTCTCTGCTGTTCCTAGAAGGCAGATGAACCTTACAGCCACATCCTCTTTTACAAAAGTAGTAACTAGGCTACTCTGCCTTTGATCACCGATTGCTCCTCACAGGAAAGGCAGAACAGGTCTCTGCCTGATCAGATGGATGACTGAGCTACTTTCAGTTTGCACACACCACAACAGCAGGTTTTTGAGTGCCGGATTAAATGCTTTGATTTAAAATACTGTTAAAAAGCAAGTAGCTAGCACTCTACCCAATCTCATTTTATTGGCCTAAATACATCAGCAATGCCTATCTGCACTCAGATAGCATTCGAAGAGGAAGAAGTGCCCACCTAACCATTCCTGAAGCCTTTCAGTGGCTGTTCTTCATGCTGAAGTAACAGGACACTCTCCAATATCGGGGTCCGTGTAAGTTCTGGAGTCCCTTTGTCCTGTGCATCACCTGGATCTCTGAGGTACATTCATCTCCATCTCATACATTCATTTCCATCTCACTTGCAGTCCTTAATTCCCCAGATTTTGATCATTATAACACAGACAACAAACCAGCCTCCCGCAGCAGCAGTTTGCAGGTACAGGCGCAGTCCTGCCCCTCCAGCCCCTGCGGCCGCACACCCCGTGCCTCTGCCCGCCTGGCCTGTCGCTTCCTGCAGCCCCGGGGCTGTCACACGCCGACTCTCGTGGAATCACTTTTTTTTTTTTTTAAGTGGTTTTCATGCGAAAGCAGCCCAGAACATACACCCAGAACGAAACCCCTGGTTCTCCACAAGAGCCTGCTTCTGTCGCTGTTCTGTCCTCCCGGTGGGAGCCCCCCGTCCCAACGCCCCCCTCCCCGCCGGGCACACCCCGCCAGCGGGCGCCGCACCCCGCAGAACCGGTCCTGCGCTCCCCGGCCGACACCGGCCCGTGCCCGCGGCGCCCGGCAGCCCCGACGGGACCCGCTTCCCCGGCCGCGCTCCCCTCGACCGGAACCGCCTTTTAAACCGCGCCAGGCCCCCGCCAGGCACTAAGCGGCGCCGGGGCCGAGCCCGGCGGCAGCTGAGCCGGGCCCCCCGCCGGAAGCCGGCGCCAGGGCGGCCGAGCGGCCCCGGTCGCCGCGCTTTGTTCCGCCCCGCCGCCCCCCGGGAGGGCCGGGGCTGCTGCAGGGGCCAGTATCGCGGCAGGGCGCTCGGCCCGGGGCCGGCGGCCGCGGCGGGTGACAGCGGCCCCACCAGAGCCCTCCCCTCCGGCGCCCCGTCCCCAGGCCAGGCGGATACTCGCGGGTGCGGAAGGCCTCCTGCGTGTGGGGGATGACGAACCGCTCCCCCGGCTCCCCCGGCGGCAGCGGCTTGGCCAGTGGGAAGGGCTTGCGGCCCAGCAGCGGCGCCATGCCGAGACGAGACGGGTTCCCGGCCGGAGCCGGCAGATCCGCACGACGACCCCGGCGGGGACCCGGGCAGGAGGATTGAAAAATGGCGGGAGATTCCCCTCCCCCTCCCGGGCGGGCGGCGAGCCCAGCCGCGCCGCGCGCACCCCAACCTGCCTCCCGCCCCGCACCGCCCGCCCCCGACGCCCCGGCATCCTACTGGCTGTCGCCGACACTGCCGGCTCCCGATTGGCTAAGCCGCCCGCCCATCGCGCCGCCTCGCCCCGCCCGCCGGCGCATCAAGCTGACTTGCACCGCGCGCGAGGTGAAAGGTCACGTTATGTAAGTGGCGGGGAGCGAAGCGCCATTTTGTGGCCCCGTTACCCGCCCGCCCCCGCCCTGCGGCGGCCAATCGCGGCGCGGCCCTACCTCCCCGCCCATCCGGGTACCGCGGCGGCGCCGCGCGCCGGGCTTTGTCCTCGCGCTCCGTTCGTGCCGCCCACTGCACCTTAAAGGGGCAGGGGCGCGCGGGGCATTGTGGGGCTGTGGGGGGCTCGCGGCTGCCCGTCCGCCCCGCCCTCCCCTCGGCGAGCGCCCGGTCCGCTCGGTGCCCCCGCCGCGGTGGCTGACCCGGCCCGCCCCCCCCCCTCGGCCTGGGGCTGCCCTGCGTGCCGCGGGGAGGCGAAGCGGCGGCTCCGGCGGCCAGGCCTGGGGCGGGTGAGGGGGGTGTGCCGCGGCCGCCTGTGCGACCCGGGCCTGTCCCCGCGGCTCCGGCCCGCAGTGGACCGACGGCAGCCGGCACGGGGCCGGGGAGGGCTCCGGGGGACCGGCGCGGAGGCGGCTGGGGACACCTCCTGATCCCATGAGCGCGGCAGGCGCCGGGCCTGCTGCCGGTGGCGGGCGGGACGCCCGGCGTGCTGCAGCCCCAGGAGGAGAGGCCAAGCACGGAGAGTTGCTGCTTTGGTGTTTTTGTCTCTGTGTGTAGGGGATCCGTTGGGTTTTTTATAAGGAACGGTGTATACAGAGTTTTTGTGTCGTTAGTGTTTACCAGGGATTGGAGAGGCAGTAGCTCAGGCACTGCTTGGCAAAAGCAGTCAGAGCAAAAATCCAAGCGCAGCAGTGCTGCCTCCAACCCGTTCCTCAGTGACGTGGAAAGCAGATTTGTGTATTGGAGTACCCTACTGATCTGCTTTTGTGGCACTTGGGAATAGTTCTGCTTTGTATAGCCCTGCTGTGGCTGCTTTAGGGTGGAAAGAAGCAGCTGTGACAACTACTTGGAGCTGTGTGGGATAAATTCAAGTCCTCAAACTACCCATAAAGTTAGGTACAGCCGTTGTACAAGCTGGAGTATAAAAGTTACATCCTCCCATTAAGAATCGCCACTGAAAAAGTATGACTGCATAAAATGTCAGTGTAGGAATTACTAGTTTACCCCAAAGGCTTCATCTAGGACTGAAGAGAGCAGGTAATAACAGCAAATGTCCCCCCTCTACCCTGCCAGCCATTGGTGAAAGCACACAGAGATGTACCTGCTCCTAGGAATTCACTAGCAGCTGGAGCTCTACCAAGCTCTGAAGTGTGGAACCTCTGTCTCCTCCAGCCAATAAAGTCTTAGTCTCTATGGCTTGGTGTTGGGCCACCTGGCTAGCCAAGCTGCTTTCTCTTAAGCATGTGGGAAAATAGGGAAAATGCATGAAAAATGTGGTAAAGTGGGGTGCAGCTTCACTGAAGGATAATCTAATTCTTTTCAAAAGTCACCTAACTTCCAGAGCAGTATGTATGAATGATGAGGTAGGTAAGAGTCTCACTACATAGAAGGTGACAATTTATCAGAGGGGAAGTCAGGGTGGAGAAAAGTTCAGAAGGAACTGGTTTTAAACAACTTAACTCTGTTCACATAGTGTACAAGGTTGGGAGAGGCTGCGAGTACAGAGAAGGGTCAGGTACAGGACAATTGGGGGGGAATTTCATTCAGAAGAAAAAACAGTGCAGAGTACAAACTTGTGTACTGAAGAAGTTTCTAAGCTGAAAGTTCCTTAGCTGGAAATGCCAGGAGGAGGAAAGTCCGTGTCGCCTCTGCAGGATGACGGCACAGCTAGGGGCCATTAATGTGATCTGGCCATTACAAAGCCAAATACAGGCTGGAGATATTGGTGCAGCATTTCTGTATGGCGGTACGTGCTGCACTGCTGCTTTTGTCTCCAGAGCCCTGTTCTTGCTGCCAGGCCCGTGAGCAATGCGGTCGGGCTGGGCTGGGTACAGAGAGTAGTTCAGAGGAGCAAGAAGCCAACCTGACAGGAGGAAACTAAAACAGCGGGGCTGGAAGTTTGCCAAATGCTGCAGCATTTAGGTATGGTCAGAGGTTATGAAAGTCCCAGCCTAGGTGACCCTACCTATGTTTAAATCCAGAGGTCACACAGCTGAACACCCGAGCAGCTCCCCTGTATAATTCAGCCAAGATAACTCAACACCATCCTAGTTATCTGCACGGTTCCTCCTGCCGCAGCTGCCTGCCGAGTGCAGCAGGCGAGTGCCGCAGCCCTTGCTTGCCGCTATCATCTCTGCCTGGTCCTGCTGTCGGCTGGCTTCCTTCCTGCTGCTGTAGCTGTTGCACCGCGGCTGCCACTGCTGCACCTACTCCCTCCGTGTGCAGCGGTGGTTTTGCCCCTGATGGGTGCTGTATTTTCTCTCTGTGACCCGCTCCTGGACTGTAGCATAGGGGCTGACGAGCGTCCTGCCTGAGGACGATTCCACGCAGAGCGCGAGGCATTACAGGCCTGAGAGCTGATCTGGAGAGAAGCCTCAGGGATTCCCCTGGAGAAAAAGTGCCTGCTTCCTAACACTGCCAATTGCTTTAAAAAGAGCTGAAGCTGGGCCAAGAGAAAAATAAGTGAATTCTAAGACCTAAAAAGAGCTTTTGCTTTTTCCATTTATCTTAAATGACACAAGGACAGACTCTATATCCCTGGCTTTCAGTCCAACAGAGGCATTCCATTCTTGCATGATTTCTGCTTCTGAAGTCCTCATTTCCAAGCAGGTTACTAGAAAGAGGAGTCCTTTCCTCAGGAGGAGTGGGCAGACTTGACGTGCAGGGCAAACGCATCGCTCAGCTGTGAGCAGCTACTCTCTCTTCTGCTGTATAGGGTTGATAGCTCAGCAACTGTCATATATCAGGTACACACAGAGCACGTCCACTTGCCAGCACATCTGTGCTGCCGGAGTGGTGCAGTTAATGTTGGGTTTAAAATGTCAGGCTCCTTATCTTTTGTTTATTTAACATGCTGAGCCAGAGCTGCAATGTGATCTCACTGCCGCAGCACACGGGCTGTGGACGTTGTTGGCCTGAATGGATTTAGGAAGGTGTTTCTACACAGCTGCTGCTCTAAGATTGACTTTGGTTCTGGTTTTCCTGTCTTGTTTGGCAGCGACCCTGCGAGTCCCCCAGGAATGGGAGTGCTGGTGACTGCTGCTCTCAGCCTGCAAAGCCTGGTTTCTAATTGAAAGCTGGTTTCCATCTCAGCCAGTTTTTCAGTAGGTAAGTGTTTATCTCCAACACTTCATGTTCCAGCTGGCAGAAAATATATGATAAATACACATATGTATTCCAGACATTTTCTTCCCTAGACTTCTGCACTCTGGCCCAGCCTGGAGCCTTAACTAACCCACTGCAGTTTTCCAGAGCACCTTCCACTGGAGGCTGAGCTCCTTCCTCTGTGCTGAAGAAATGATGCTGTGCCCTGCAACACACTTTCAGGCAGAAAAGGAAATGCAGCGTGCTGAAGGGCTGTGCCCTGCTGACTCACAAGCACATCTCCTGGGTATGTATGTGCTCAGCCTCTCAGCTCAAGCAGTAAAGTTTATTTTGGGCCCATTTCCTTTCTGAGAGCAATTTCAAATTTCATAAGGCCATCAAGCCAAGTGTCCTCTCCTTTTCAAGGACAACACCACCTTGCACACATCTGTACAATAAAGTGGTGGATGGCATCTGTGCAGGGTTCAAGGAACAGCCACCCCCTCAAAGGAGCTTCAAAACCCTTGTGTTGGTAGATGTTATCACATCTCTAAGAGCCTGTGACACGTTTGCAGTCTTCTAGGTGCAAGAGTGCACCCAGCCGTTTTGCTGCATTGCAGAGTCTTCCCAGTTTCTGTTGCTGTAAAACAGTTGTTCTTCTCCTGATCCCTGCAGTGCCAGTTCCCTGCTTCCACCGCTGAAATGAAGATACACCATTTCCTGTGTGTACTCCACAGGGTATGCTTAGCAGGTGTTTTAGCTCCTCACTCACTTGAAAAAGCTTTGAAATTGCATTTTATTCCCATGTGAAATCACACTGACAGTTCTCCTGTATTTTTGGTGCACTCTGCAAAGTGACCTTCCTCAACCTCTTCACATCCCTGAAGCCAAGGCACAAGCAGAGCTTGTGGTTGTTCTTTTTCTATATTTGAGTAACCTACCAAAACACCCATTTCTTTCAAAATTTTGCTCAGTAAAATGATTCTTAGTAATCAAGAATTTTCCTTTTCCAGTTGAAGCCCTTTCACATGTACTTTCCAAGGTTACAAAACTCAAACTGTCCTCTAGGATGGTGTTTGAAATCTCTGACCCTTCTCTTAGGACAAAGGCTTATTCCTGTTATCGCAGCAGGGAGAAGAAGTCTTCTACCTGTCCACAACTTCAGTAATTCCACCGTTGCTTCTAAAATCAGCTGTGGTGGCAGAAAACCTTTTGGAGACCAGAGCCAGGAGCCCTGTAATCCTGCTGTATTGACCCAGGTATATGGGAGCTGGTACAAATTCAGACCCTACTGGCTCCAGGTCTCTGGATAACAGACTCTGCTGCTGCACCTTCCCCTGTGCCTTCTCAGCCCCAAAACTTGTGGTGCAGCGCTGCTGCTTATGCTGCTGTACTGCCACAGACAGCAATTTGCAGCATTAGTCAGGCAGAGCCCTGAGGAGCAGGGGGATCTTTGCCAGCCCTCCACTCCAACCTGGTAATGATGGGGTCCAGGCAGACACTTCAAGGAAGGAGAAGAACCCTGTCACCTGAATCCTGTCCCTCCAAGGCAGCATCAAAGTGAGTCAGTAGAATGGGGACTTGGGGGACCCATTGCTATTTATGAGCTTCTATAAATGATGTTACATGCTTCTCAGCTCAGAAGAAAGCCTTTGATAGGCAAGAAACTATTCCTACTGGTGTAACAGCTGGCAAGGGAGGGCAGAAGCCACGTGCAGCCCAGAGAATCCTTCAGCTAAAGGTATTTGGAGGCTCAGAAGTTCTCATGGAAATTATAACATCTCATTGCCCTGTTCTTGTGCTTCTCTAGAGATTCAGGGCAGCTATCACAGAGGTGGTGCTGGGCTAAACAGACCCTTGATCTGATTTAGTTCAGCTGTTCTTATGTCTGAAGGGGCCAGGCAATGACTTAAGGGAAGTGCCCTTCATTAGTAGTGTATATACACCCTCTGCCTTCCAGCTGTGCAAAAGACCCAGTGCTAGAGTGAGAGTGGACTGCTGTCTTGTGCCCATCTTCCCTTCTCTTCCCCCGTTATTCCCTCATGATCCATACTCCGCTGCACACCCCAGATGCATTGGGGTCTTCCAACTCTTCCTATCCTTCTCCACACCTGGATGCTTCTGCTTTAGCACTTACAATGCTTGCCAGACAGCTTTCACGATGGCCGTTTTCCCCTGTGAGTGGCCAGGATCAAGGATCTCCACCCCCAGATCCACCTTCCTCACGCCCACCTTCTCTGGCAAGCCCTGCTTGCTGCTCTCTTTGCTCCTCTCCCAGGGCTGCTCAGAGGCGACACCCTGAAGCAGGGTTCTGCACCAGCCTCCAGGCATCTGCTTCCCTTCTGGGCTGTATGATGGCATCCTCTGAGGCAGCAGGGGCTTGGTGGCTGTACTTCACTTCTTTCAAGACCTTTCACAGCTCAGCCTGCCTGTCCTGGCAAGAGGCTTGGCACAGGAAGAAGATGGGTTTGGAAATGAGAAGATACCGTAGCCAAACCAAGGGCATGAAGTCTGAAGGTGAAGAAAAAGGCATCTTGTCCTCGGCACAGACCTGGGTGGCTGTCTGTGGTGGGCAGCAGCTGTGCCTGGACTCTGCTGAGGACCAGTGCCATGGAAATGGCACTAGGTTGCCATTCTTGGCCTGACAAAAGCCAAAAAATTTTACTCTGGTCATTCACAGGAGGGCCACGTGGGAAACAGCACACCATGGCAGGTTCATATTTCATGCAGAAGTGACCCCGAACCTGTGAAATCCAAGAGCAGTTCTTAATACACATAGAGACAGACCTACACCTCCAGTTACTGCTTCAGCTTTTGCATCATCTAACCTTAGTGTGCCCTAAGTTGTGTTATAAAGAAGTGAAGGAAGATCCATCCAGTATGTGTCCTTTGGCAGCAAGTGGGCCAGGCAGTTCCAACAGTCCTGCTCCTGGGGAGGACAGAGAAGGGAATCCAGGATTTCGGACAAGGACTGTGAGTTAAGACAGCTGAGCATTATATGTTCTGCAGCGACATGGGATTTGTTATCTGAGGGTCACAAAGCCCATAGTGAGAGTATATCCTGAAGAGGCCCACATTTTGGTGTGCTAAAAATCCACGTGCCTTACTGGAAAAAGTGGCACCTGCTGGGTGATGTGGGTTCTCCTCTTTTGGTCAGAGATAGCTTTACACCAGCTCAGCTATGTCACCTGCAAGCTAGCGGGGAGAGGTTGCAAGGCTTAATATGCAGAAGCATATTTAGGGCTGTCGGTGACGTGCATTCTTGTTCTCAACTCCTGTGGACCCTGAGCAGACTTGTTCTGGTGTCCTTCCTGAGTGACAACCCTGCATCGCTGGTTTTCTCCTGCCAGAGCCTCAGGGCTTTGGGAGGTACCAACTGCTGCGTGGCAGGAATTGCACTTTGCTACAACCCTGCTGTAGCTAAAACTTGACCGTGAGTGGGAAAAAAGCAGGTTTTGTGCTGTTTGTACTATCACTTCCCAGGGGAGGTGCCCTACAGCCCCTGCGAGCTCACTGCATTTCTCTTCCTGTTCCCCAACTCCACGGTGCAGCAATGCTGGCTGGAAGTGGCCAGCACCCGTTACACACTGGGCAGCTTGGGCTGGTACTTTTTCTGAGCTTTGGCATTTTTCTGTGGATGTGCTGGGAAGCTCCCCTGGCACATCACCTGGCAGACAGGCGCGTTTCTTACCCAGCTCTTCTTGCTCCCTGCCAGTCTTCAGCATGGCAGGGCTGGCTTGTACTGCTGATGCTCTGCAGTTTTGCAGCCAGCACCATTAATCTGCAGGTCTCCAAGCCCTTGACAGCTATTGAGTTAATTAAAATTTGCACTCTCCCTTTGGACAGAATGAACTAAAACCCATTTCAGTTTGATGGAGATCTCTTCAGTGGTGCTCACTTACAGCCGAGTTCTCAGGTACACAAAGGCCTTTTCCCATCACTTTAACAGATGAAAGGACCCTAGAGTGTATGTAACCTTCCCTGGCTGTAATGCAGAAGATGATTAATCAGATATATTACTGTTTTAAACTGCTGTGGGCACTCCCTCATTGAGTTTTCCCATCTCTTTTCTCATGCTGTGCCCCTAGGCCTCAGCTGTAACCCAAGATATCGTAAGATGCCAATTTTATATTCCTACAACATATATTCCTACAACATATATACAACATGTATAACAGAAAACTTTTATGAGTCCTTAAACATAAATATGCAAATTTTGTGTTTGCTGAGTCTTCATATTTCTGTGGAAAGTATCTCTGTTGAGAAACAGGAGCAGCTGATTTTGGTATTTTCATGGTTTTCCCAGTCACTTGTGGTCCTCAGTGATCCCTTTTATCTATAAATTGTGTATTGTTTAAATCCTGAAGCTGTTCCGAAATGGGGTTGAAGCTTATTAAGAAATATAATTTACTTCGATATAATTTAGAACAGCTCATAAGAGCCATCCCGAAGTGTCCCATCTCCAGCTCTGGGAGCTATGGTCCACTTTTGTCCACGTCACTCTTCCAGCCCCTGTCCCTCTGCTCTTTGGCCTTTTCCACTTGCTGTCTGCAAGGCACATGTACATTCGCAATATCCGCTTGCACCAGGTGCTGTGTGCCCAGGGGGGGTTGGCACAAGTGGATTTACAAACTGGAACCAGTTCTGCTCCTGGGTGACAGAGCCAATGGTGTCATTCATTTCTGTAGCAAACATAAGAGTATCTCAATCTTGCCTTTACTATTTACCAGATTGTAGATGTGATTACTAGATTATTATCAGATATTTACCAGATTGCTTTATTAGAAGAAGGAACACATCATTTCTGCTGAGAGTAATAAAAGCATGTAACTTCACAGGGCATTTGTTTGAGTTGTTTGTAATCTTGGAAGCAGAGAGGTTTGTGCTTTGAGTATCTCTGTGATGCAGCAGTTAGCACACAGAACATGGTGTCTGTTGGCATACGGAAATCAACTGTATTTTCCGCAGCATTTTAAATGACTGCTTAACAGGCAAGAGATAATGCTAATACCATAACATAAGGATAAAGTTAATTAACAGAGTAAGAGTGCCTACCAATGGATGCAGCTACAAATGCACCCCTCTCTCTCCATATGAGGCAGTGTATGGATCCAACAGTATGCTTAGAGAGAAGAGAAGATATTTTCCTGATAACAGAAATCAGCTGCACCCTGAATGCTTCTTCCAAGGTGCTGGGAAGAGCTGGGGTGTTTGGGTGACTGCCAGACCTTCCTTGACCATGGGTGTTGAGGAGCACAAAGCTCATCTCACGTTATTTTCCTGTGCAAGTGCCATGTTGTACAGCAAGGAATGACTTCACAGGGTCACATAATAGGAGAAATGCAGTCACAGAGTGGGTATGGAACTGGCTTCTCTGACATTCTCTACAGGGCTGCTAGACACAGTCTCTCTTTCCACTGCATTGCTACACTTGGTATCTTTAACTTGGCTTCTTCGTTTGAGCTAGATTTGGGCTTGTCCTTCCTACATGAAAAGGCACATCAGTGTCCTGCTGTGCTTGGCTTAGTCTTAGCCCAGTCACCTCCAGGACTGTTCACACAATGAGAGCCTCCTTGTCTGCTCCTGTGGTGCATCCTCTGCTTGGCTGTGTCCCAGCAAATGCCCTTCCTTGACCCTCACTTCTCAGGCAGTTCCTGCATCCCGCCGTGGTGCTGCCAGAAACACGTGCCCCTCCTGCCTGCTGCATGGCAGGGGCAGCACCCACCTGGTTCCTGCTGTCACCCCACCCTGCTGGGCAAGCAGGGATGCTGGGGAGCACGCGGCGGTTCCAAACATGTCTCCATAGTTCTTCTACTTCAAGTAAGTGTCTTCTCCTAATTTCTGCACACATATATAGCTCACAAAATTAATGCTGATGTTTCTAAAGCTCTGTTATGGTCACACTCATTCTTATTTACTGCTGCTAGCAGAACGGAGATTTAATGCTATAAATCTCGTGGTGAGTTTAAGAATGGCTGTTGAGGATTTCCATTACTTCTGCAAGGTGCTATAGGAGTCATTTTCAAAGCACAGACAGTTCACAGCGAATGAAAAAGGATTGCCTGGTGCTTCCCATAAAGCTTGGCTTCATTACGTGTCATTGTGTCATACCCTAAACTGCTTGGGCTGAAGTTCCCCGTAGTTTATGCCTGCCTCTCTGGGCTGTGGGGGAAGGTGGGGAGGAGGCGCAAAACTGGAGTGTGATGAAACAAGAAGGGATTTGGGATTTTGGGGGGCAGGTGCAGATCTGGGGAGCAGAATAATCTGGGGAAGAAGTGCTTGGCTGAAAGGCAGAGGTGCGTCACTGTGGCCCCGCTGCGGGCTCAGACACTGTGGGCAGCTGGGGAGTGACAGCAGGCAGGGGGCCAGCAGCATGAGGCCAGTGCTTGGGCAGGGGATAGCACCAGGGGAGCCAGAGGCAGGGCAGGGGGCTGAGGGAGCAGGACGCATGGGGAGGGATGGGAGGATGAGCCGCCTGTGTCCCCTGCATCCAGCACGGGGCCATGTGCATGTTCCTCAGTGGCAAAGCGCTGGGCTCGCCGCGGGGCTCTGAGGCACAGTGACCCTCTGGTCTCGGTGCAGGGTCGTCTGGTGAAAATCTGGTTTCACCCATATTTTTCAGGCTGTGAAAGGGTGTGCAAGAAACTGCACCAAAGGAACCGTGAGGTGGTGAAAGGTGTCTGTTCAGGTCCAGTTGGCTCTCTAGGGACTTGCAGTACACGAAAGCTTGCTAAGTCGTGCATTAGAGCAAGAAGACTTGATTGAGTGGTGGGAACCGTGCTCTGCTTAGTGCATGGGTTAAACACATGCTGCCCACAGAGCTGTTAATTGACCCTGGAGCTCATACTGCAGCTGCTTTTGAGGTACCCAAAGGTTGGGTTCCTCTTCATGGGCAGTACCTGCCACTGCAGCAGCCCCTCAGCCACGTGGCCTGAGTTATTTATTCCAGGATGGTTTTCTGGGGCTGTTGCACACCGAGTTTCCCAGCTGTCCAGGAGATGGCAGTCCTGCATTTGGACCAGAGATTTCTGGAAGGGTGGTTTGAGGCTTGCAAGGAAACCCAAGTCACAGGCTGTATGTTTGGCTCCGTTGTGGAACGAGCAGGCTACATTTGCAGGGACTGACGATCTGTCCTGTTCTGTGAGGTACCAAAACTGGGGTGGTGAGCCATCAGCGATGAGGGCAGTCTGTGCTCAGCAGGCAAATGTTCCTGGGTATGTATTAATGGTGCAAACCTCAGCAATGGGATGGTGTCACTGTCAAGGAATTATTACCACAGATGACCTAGAGATGCGAGGTCCATGTGGCTTCAACTCCTCCAGTTTTGAAGGCCTTAATCACAGCCAGATGGAAGCGTCCTTGGGAGGATCAAGCCCCCTGTAATGGAGCTGACCATTGGCTGCCTCTTCTCAACGGAGCCATGGCTGGCACCTTTAGCATTCAAACATGGGGTCCATGATGGGAACAAATATCTCTGCCAACCCCTGTTCCTACCAGAAGCCCCATCTGTCCCCTTGCTCTCCACTTATAACTCTCAGCTGCTGTTGTTCTTCCCCTTGGTCCCCGTCCTCCTTCACCTTCAAAAGCATCCCCAAGTCACCCTTGTTCTGCCCAGGGCTCTCTGTCCTCTTTCCAGCCCAGCGCAGGGGCTGTACCCTCTCCACCTCCTGTCCCATGCTCACTCACCTTCCTTGCCCTTCGGTCTGTGAGAGGTGACATTCCCAGCGAGGCAGTTTTCTGCTCAAAGGAGGGATGGCAGAGCGGAGCGAGGGACACAGTTGCTGGAAGGGTGCTAGGAGATATCCTCGATGCACAGCCCTTCACAGAAGCTGCTGGAGATGACCAGCAACAACCTGGGATCAAATTCTGGGTTACTGCAAACTTGTCTTTACTACTACCGATCAGGAGGCACTTAAAATGATTTTTACATGAAGTGATGGCAAATGATCTGTTTGCTAATTAAAATGTTGAACTCATTGAAGAAATCCATCGTTGAACCTATCTCTGTTCTCTTTCGACGAGGGACGAACACCAAGCGCACCAGGCAATGCTGCCTCCCTGGGCACAAGCTGATGTGCCTCACCTCCCAGAGCAGCTTCAAAATTCTTCTTCCCTTTATTGTTCTCTTAAAATGATGGTCATCAGTGTTGGTGTTAGTGATGTGGCATGCACAGAGTACCTGCACAGAGACTTCAGATCACAAAGGCACTGCAAATAGAGTTTCTAAGTCTGGAAACAGCTGGGCCCAAAGGGAGTCAAGATCCCTGGCATGAGAAACCAGCTAGAGAAAGGTCTGACTTTCAAAGCAAGAAAGAAAACTTCTTAGGATTATTTTTAGGGTAGAAACAGAACTTTGTAGTAGAAAGTGCTGTCACAACGCTCCGCTCAGCACTCCAAAAAAAAGATGGTTGCAGTCATGTTGCAGAGCCATAAACTCCTTTGGGAAATGAAGCCTCTTCATCCCTTTTCTCTTTAAAATCACATAAGCAATTCTAAAAATCCCCCTATTGAAATTCTGTTCTTTAGTAAATGCTTTGTAGTCTTTATTCTTTAAACTTTGCAAATGTTTATGGTTATATAATACTGTACTGAAGTTGTCAGCTCTGTCTTGGTCACTTTTCTACTTAAAGATGGAAAACTTTGTTGTTCTTCAAATGTTTGCAACCCTAAGAGCTTCTTTTCAAATGTTTCTTTCTGAATGTTGAGGACCGGTGCCTGTATATCATAGCTGCCAGATGCCATCTCAGTGTGAACAGGGAAATAAATCCATGTACAAATTCACACCCAAAAACCTCCTCAGACTGGATTCTGTAGAAAGCCCTTTCAGCCTGAAACACTCACATTACTTGGGGAATTAATCTGTTATCTCATGATTCTTTTGCAAACAGGACAAGGAGGCAGCCTGCTCTCCTGACCAGCCAGTTCTTCCTTTGATGCCCATCTCAGGCTGAAGGCTGTTTAAGAAATAGTGGTACTTTAAAAGGCTGTTTTGAAGTTGAAAGATGAACATATAAGAAATAGAAATGTTTGGACTCATTCAAAACAAACTTCCACTCGTGTTGAGCCCTGGTGGAACTAAGGGGATTTATCTGAGACAATGAGTTGAATACAGGGAGGAGATGAAGCTGTGTCTCTGGAGATGTTCTCAGATTTTCCCTCTTCAGAGACAAAAGCAGAAGATTTACAAGTCTGGTACATGCGTGTTTGGAGATCGAGCTTGAGAAGCTGGTGACCTAGAGGAGCAAGAAGCTGGTGAGCAGTTGGAGAGGTGACACGTGGGTCTCACCGGGCTGGCTGTACTACTGGTCCAGCTCACAGCCAGGCAGTGCAGAACTGGTGCTCACGCCTGCCTGGCCTGAGGGCAGCTGGGCAGGTGCTGCACCAGTGATGTTTCCAGCATCTTCCAAACATGCACTTTCACTCAGAGATGTTTGACTTGCTGGTCTGCAAAGCCCTTCTTTGGGTCACTGACTCGCTCCCTCGATGGACTTTTAGTTACACAGGATCCCTGGATGCAGCATGCTCCTGAGCTGTTGGCTATTCTTGGGAATCTGTGCTTGAAAACTATTTCCTCTTTTGTTCCTACACCTTGAGCAATGATGTTCCTTAGCTCCCCCATCCCTCCCATGACGATTCAGACCTCCCAGTCACCACATCCTGCTCTTCCAGGCTGGTGCCAGCCCTGTGACAGCAAGGCTGGTCATGCTTTGCTGCCGCCAGCTTCCTGGGCAGCTGCAGCTTGGCCTGAGGACCCTGGCCCAGCCTGGAGCCTGTGGGCACCTTGCCGCTGGAGCCCTCCATGCTTGCACCAAAACTGCAGGCTGCAGCAGAAAACCCTGCTGGGCCACGAGTCTTCACTTGCAAATGGCTGTTGCAGCTTGCTGAGACAGGGGTTTGAGGCAATGAGACGGGTGCACAGGAGTAGGGGGAGTGTAAGGACCCTGTCAGCTCTGCTGATGGCAAGTCCTGCACCTGCTTTCAGAGCTTGTCTCTGTGCAGGGCTTTGCTTAACTGGTGTAAAACAGGGTTGTCTTTGGTTCATGCCTCAGCTGCACAAAATCAGAGGACTTTGGGTCCGTCCGGGCCCACGTGGCCTGCTGTCCCCCAAGGCGCAGGCAGCTGAGGTTGCTGTAGGTTTCCTTCAGAAGGGCATTTCAATCCTTCTCTGTGAGTCTCTTTTTTTTTCTCCTCCTTTCTCCTGCCCTGTGACTCTCTGCAAGGAAGACTTTTGGTTTTGGGGATGATTCATAGACTAGCAGAAGTCAACCCTGCCCCAAAGGCTCAGAAGTCAGGATGAACCTGAGTTATGATCCTAAATGTGACTTTGGCCGTGTGGGTCATGACGTGCTTCTCCCCTGTGCCCTGGGTAGCTGCCAGGAACCCAAATCAGGGCTCACCCTGCACCCCAGTGCCTGCTGGACCACACAGTGCCAGGACGAACACCATCTCCCTGGCATCGTGCAGGCAGGAGACTCCATAAATAAAGCAGGACCCGAGAGCAGGACACAGCCTGGGGGCAGATGGCCGAGGCTGCCACTGTGCTGTCCCCACCGATGCTCCCTGGAGGGTAACATGGGCTTCCGTGGTGCTTTGCATTCAGAGCTGCAGGCATCCACTGGTCTCATGTCTTTCAGATGAAAAGAAGAGAGCTGATTAATCCCGGAGCTAGAAAAGCCACAAAGAGGGAACTTCAGGGAGGATTTAGTTAGCAGTGGCCCAGATACATCAAACTGTCTCCTGCATAAAGCGATATCCCATTAGCACTCCTCTTCATGCAACACAGCTTACGTTACTTATCCTATTAGATGACTGACGCTGCTTTGATATATTCCAAGGACACTGTGCTAAACTTTCTGTCACAGTTTTCCCTGTCTGATTTCAGACAGTCATGTCCAATGGAGATGGCCGCCTGCCTGGTGGTGCCACCATGTCCCTGCCAGGCAGGCAGGATCCTGATGGAGTGGGCACAGCAGCGCCTGATGAGCTCGCAACTCCTGGGAATTGCTTCAGGTCCACCAGGAACCAGAGCCTCTCCCAGGCCACCTCTCGCCACCACAGGGTCATGGGGCTGGACCATGGCACTGCTGAAACCATCCTGAGGCTGGCCTGGAGAGGACGTGAAATGTCAGAAACAGGACAGGGCAGTAATTACTGCAGTTAGGGCTTGGCTGAGCCCTGCCAAGCCTGTAGCCATAGTCAAAATATTAGGACAGGGCAGAAAGAAAAGTCACTTTGTTGCCTAATACCTGGTAAGGTATTTCATGAGACAAGTAGCCTTGACCAAAATATTTCCTGTCTATGAGCAGAGGGAAGAGGATGCTGTAATCGGGTGTTGTAGCGCTGTAAAGCAAATGATGTTCTGCTGAACTAATAAAACCTGGCATCCACGTCGCTGTGGGGCTGCACATGCTGTGACTGCATATGAAAATTCACTGGCTTGAAAGTAAAAGGGTGTTAGAAATGCCTCTTTGGTGGATAGCCCCGGGATGATATGAAGACATCTGTATCATCTTATTTCTTTCATCCTTGGGTTTGGAATATGAAGGATTCATCTGGAGAGCTGGATTTTACCAATAATGCTGGCAAACACAAATATCCTCGTGTTTCATACATGTGACCCCGTCTCCCCACAGTGACCTTGTGCAAGCTGTGCCAAGGGGCAATGCTCATGAGCCTGGCCAAGGGGATGGCTTGGCCCCTGTGCGGGGACAGCGCAGCTACGTGCAGGCATTGAGGACACCAGGAATGTACCAAAGCTCAACACAACTGTTATATACAGATATCAATAAGGGAGAAAAAAGGATATAATTGGAGAATTTGACTAACATTTTTAATTTTAACTCCAATAAAATTCCCCTGAACAGCTCTTGTCACACTTAGTCCAGTGCCAGCGCTACCTTTCAAAGGCCATGTTCAAACCCATCTCTGCTAAAGGCTGTCTACGATATCTGTCTCTACACACTGCAGACTCCTCGAGCCCGTTTTCTCTGAGGATGTGCAGTACTTGCAGTGCACAAAGTGGTGATGAGATCAGCAGCGACCTACCCTACCTACAAGGTGGATCCTGACAATCAAAGCCATACCCCAGGCTGAAATTTCATGGATGCTGAGTCCACATGGCAGACCAGGGACTCTCCTACCCCATCAGGGAAGATCAAGTGTTAAATCATCACAGTGGTTTAAATGAACAGTGCAGCAGTACCACCATAAAAACACTTAATTTCATCCTTGGCTTGCTAATCAGTTCATCGGTGGCGATAATGTCCAGGTTTTGGAAGGTGAGAAGTAGTGAGCAGCATGCCCCTCCACCCCTGAACCCACTGCAGCTGTTTGCAGAGTGGGCTCCCGAGTTTCAGATTGCCAGTGGCTGGAGGCAGCAGATGGCATCACTGCACAACACGTCTGCTGCTCACCAGCAGCCATGAAGTCATTCAGAGGATTATATTTCTTGGTCCACGTTTTCTAGCCATTAAATTCCTCCTTTTTAAGCAATTTCTTTCTCAATGACAAGGTTACACTGTGGTCCACTGCTTGCACCTGTTTTCCTTTTTTACTCCTGTGCCAGTTAATGGTCCCATGTGTCTTGAGTGTTTAGGAGCAAATCGGGACATTGCAGGCAGGTG